>NC_134356.1:222428273-223738273 GCF_048569485.1 Anomaloglossus baeobatrachus
AGCACATTCTGCATTGCACTCCTGTCCCCAATTTATTATATATTTTAGGAGTCGGAGTCGGTGCATTTTATACCGACTCCGACTCCACCAAAATGAGCTCCGACTCCGACTCCACGACTCCGACTCCACAGCCCTGCTGTAAAGGCCGCTTTACAAGCTACGATTTATCTGACGATCTGTTAAACGATGTGACACGCCCAGATCGTTGTTACGATTTACCGAGATTGCACATAGGTCATGTATTTGCGGTCACACGTAACGATCTCACAAACGACGCAGCAGCGATCAGCGACATATTGTTTGAAAAAGGCGGTTGTGTGGATGTTGTTCATCATTGGCAGGGTGTCAAACGTATCCATATGTCTGCTACGATCCAAACAACGAACAATATTTTGAAACTGAACGACGTGTCAACGATCAACGATTTTCAACCTATTTGCGATCGTTCAGAGTCGCACGTAGGTGTCACACGCAATGACGACGCTAACGATGCCGGATGTGCGTCACGGACACCGTGACCCCGACGACATATTGTCAAATAAATCGTAGTGTGTAACGCTGCCTTAAGAAACCGCCAAAAGGAAATGAGATTTACATACAGAAAAGCTAAACAATAAAAAGATGACTGCCTGAAGAGAATATGTAAATTTCCACAGTCATTGATGATATGGGGCTGCATGTCAGGTAAAGGCACTGGGGAGATGGCTGTCATTACATCTTCAATAAATGCCCAAGTTTACATTGAAATTTTGGACACTTTTCTTATCCCATCAATTGAAAGGATGTTTGGGGAAGATGATAATGCATCCTGCCATAGAGCAAAAACATTCATTGAAAGAAGACACATAAGGTCAATGACATGGCCTGCAAATAGTCCGGATCTCAATCCAAATGAAAATGTTTGGTGGAAGTTGAAGAAAATGGTCCATGACAAGGCTCCAACCTGCAAAGCTGATCTGGCAACAGCAATCAGAGAAAGTTGGAGCCAGATTGATGACGAGTACTGTTTGTCACTCAATAAGTCCATGCCTCAGAGACTGCAAGCTGTTATAAAAGCCAGAGGTGGTGCAACAAAATACTAGTGATGTATTGGAGTGTTCTTTTCTTTGTTTGTTTTCATAGTTCCATAATTTTTTTCCCCGTTTGGTCTTGAAAAGTAACCGTTACTGGCTAGCACATTATGTTTTCATGATTTTTTTTAGTGTTTCTTAAAGCCAGAAAGTTGCCATTTGAAATGACTTTAGTTTGGTGCCATGTCTGTGATCTGCTTTTTATATATGAAAAGTAAACAACTGAATGAACATCCTCAGAGCCAGGTGAGTCCATAATTTTTGCCAAGAGTTGTATATGGATTGGAAACTTTTCTCTTAGTATTTATGGGAAACACACAGAGCAGCAAGAAGCAAATCCTCACCTTGAGCGCCTCCTCTCTTTACCAAAGCTCTTGTCACTTGGAGAGCATTCGGCAGCCCACCTGGAGTCTAAAAACTTATAGAAATGACTGTTACTGTCCTCAAACACATTCTCCACTTCACTCTTAAAAAGTTTGGCACCAACAGGTTCAAAGACTTTGTGGTCCATGAGGGCCTGGCACAGCTGCACCCCTTTAGTACGTGAAATATCGTAGCTGCTTAAATACATATTCTGCATCAAGTGGCATAGAACAACATCCACAGCATCCGAGCCGATAAAACAGTTGGGGTACGTCCGGAGGTGCTGCCGTCTGCTCTTTATGTCTACTTGAGCTTTCAGTGACTGGATAATGCTGTTCCACAGATGTGTCGCCTGGAAGGGTCCTGTGTAGCCTGCAAAAAGCAACACAATTAAACAAGCAAAAAGTCTATAAAACATCATGACCAGAACACAGAAGTATAATAAACTGATGATTTGCTAAAAATTTGCAAAAATTAATTCATTTGTCCTACTAATTCCACCTATACATATGTGCTGGGTTTCACCAATATAGAGGCAGCAGCTTATCTTATTGAGGACAAAGGAGCCTTTTTCTACCCAACATCTGCCGAAGGAACGGCAACTGAACTAGCAATACAGATTAAATAGGCAGCTCAACAGAAATGGGAAGAGGGGGGTGACCTCTGGAGTGTATTGCGTATGGTTAGCATAGGCACAGAACCATCCCATGACTCATAACTTCTAGTGATGAGTGAGCACTACCATGTTCGGGTGCTCGGAACTTCTAGTAATGAGCGAGCACTACCGTGCTCGGAACGACTAGGGATGGGCGAGCACCACCAAGCTCGGTGCTCGTAACGACTAGTGATGGGCGAGCATCACCAAGCTCGGTGCTCGTAACGACTAGTGATGGGCTAGCATCACCAAGCTCGGTGCTCGTAACGACTAGTGATGGGCTAGCATCACCAAGCTCGGTGCTCGTAACGACTAGTGATGGGCTAGCATCACCAAGCTCGGTGCTCGTAACGACTAGTGATGGGCGAGCATCACCCAGCTCGGTGCTCGTAACGACTAGTGATGGGCAGGCACCACCATGCTCGGTACTCGTAACGACTAGTGATGGGCAGGCACCACCATGCTCGGTACTTGTAACGACTAGTGATAGGCGAGTAGTACCATGCTTGGGTGCTCGCAACGTTTAGTGATAAGAGAGCACTACCACACTCTGGTGCTAAATATTCGTAACAACTACTGATGAGCGAGCCTTACCATGCTTGGTAGTTGAAACGATGAGCAGTTGGACACTTGAACAGGGGTGGCTTGAGTACCCGAGTACTATGGAAGTCATTTCCCAGAAAAATGCTCGAGTCCCCCATTGACTTCCATTATACGTGGGCGCCATCTGAGGATCCAACTGCTTGTTACGAGTACCGAGCACTCGAGCATGGTAGTGCTCGCACATCAGCACTGGAAATATATTTTTCATGCATTTCACGTAAAAAAACATTAGTTGATATAAGCCTAACAATCTTTTTAAAGTATGGCTAGCTATATGGCGGCCAGCATCTCCATGGAGCTCCTGTGGGGGCACGTTCTGTTACAATATAATGAAGGTACTGCTGGGAGAACTAGTATGGAGACAGTGGCTACCAGGTACATTGTCTGGTCTATTAGGTGTTTCTCCCCCCAGAGGAGCATCACCCAAAAAGGACCATCATGGAACCATCATACCTTGGGCAAAAAGTTTTGGGTCAGGGATGGCACTGAACGTTGACCTGGGGGTGGCAACACTGGTCTATCAAATATGGGGAGACCTGAACCATGTAGACCAGGGTTTCCCAAACTCCAGTCCTCATGGCCCCCAACAAGTCATGTTTTCAGGATTTCCTTACTATTGAACAGGTGATGGAATCATTATCAAGACATCCCCTGTGCTATAGTAAGGAAATCCTGAAAACATGACCTGTTGGGGGTCGTGAGGACTGGAGTTTGGGAACCACTGATGTAGACCATCTGATTGGTGGGCTTCCCTGTGACACAGACTTCCATATTGCAGCCATGGTGCACTGTACCAGGATAGTAATGGGTTTCTCAATCCTTTACTAACAGAGGGGTGTCCACAGAATAGGCGACGTCAGAGGGGGTCCCACTAATCACGGCAACGCACATGCTCAGATGACTTTCCCGCACCTTTACTATGGTCATGCAGTGTGGAAGAAATTGAGGCTCAGACCCCCATTCTAGGCAGATATTTCCCACCCATCCTGTTTATAGGGGGATACATGTCCATCCAGAGAAACAGAATGTAAAATAGAAACACGTGTGTGGTATATGAGATGTTTATAGGGTGTTGCTTATATAGGGGTTGTCTCCCGATCATCACTAGGAGCACGCTGCTCACCGGACTCCTGCTGTGCTCCTGGACTGGGCGCTCTCCCATGGGGCGGCACGGGAGGGGGCGGCACGGGAGGGGGCGGCACGGGAGGGGGCGGCACGGGAGGGGCGGCACGGGGGCATTTAGCTGTCCGGAATAGGGAGCGAACAGTGTGCTCCAGCCACCACTAACAGACTGCAGAGGTGGCCGGTGACCTAGGCAACCATCAGTAAACAATTAGACTAACAACTCCTCTGTTCTTGAGAGAGATTTTTAATGACAAGTAACTTGCATTGTTGCTGGTCTCTACAAGCACTTACACCCATGCGGACACATGGCTGCACCTCTAGAGGGGGCTGGCCGGCAGCCCACCACCCCATACCTCTCCTGCGAGCTCTCAGCTCTCCCATACTGCGGATCCTACGGAATCTGGGAGTCAAATCTGCCGCCATCCACCTGCTGAGGTCACCTGCCGCCTGCTCTCATCACGTGACGCTGACACAGGGAGGCGGGGCAACACGTCGCCGTAACCCGGTCCCGAGGCGGCCATCTTTGATCCTGGCCCCGCCAGCACAGGCTCAGCGCATGCTCCGTGCATTCCCACGCCGTGCTGTGTGATATATGGTGTATTGTGTGCTTGTCACCTGATATAGGGTCTGACAGATTGTTGTACGATTGTTATGGAAATGAAATAAAAGGAGCTGAATGCGGCGGCGTGGACTGTGCATAGGAATAATAATAGGAACATGACGGCAGGGAAGGAAACCGTCATAGGCTTCCAGACTGAACACATTAGTCCTCGTTATACGTCACTGTCGCAAGAAAAAAAGAATGGCTTGTTTGTTTTCCGGACACCTTTTAGTCGCCAGAGCACCTACTTCTCTGTAGGACGGCTTGTGGTTCGGGAGCCATGTTATTGTAGCCTTGGGATAGTGCAGCATCGTTGTGACGTACGGATAATGGCGGCACGAGTCGTGTACTCCTGGAGACACTGCCCTGACCTCTAGTGACCGGGGGAGCGGTCAGCTGACAGCAGATGTGGAGCCACCTGAACGGGGCGAGAAGTGGAGCGGCCTGACAGGAGGAGCACGGAGACGTATGTGGCCGGGGACAGGTGGGGGGGGGGGACATCCGAGCCTGGGACACATGGTGGAGACACATCCAAGCCAGGGACAGGTGGTGGAGAGACATCCGAGCCTGGGACACATGGTGGAGACACATCCAAGCCAGGGACAGGTGGTGGAGAGACATCCGAGCCTGGGACACATGGTGGAGACACATCCAAGCCAGGGACAGGTGGTGGAGAGACATCCGAGCCTGGGATACATGGTGGAGACATATCCGAGCCAGGGACAGGTGGGGGAGACACATCCGAGTCAGGAATAGGTGGGGGGGGACACATCTGAGCCTGGGACAGGTGGGGGAGACACATCCGAGCCTGGGATACATTACATTGTGGAGACACATCCGAGCCAGGGACAGGTGGGGGGGGGACACATCTGAGCCTGGGATACATTACATGGTGGAGACACATCCAAGCCACGGACAGGTGGGGGGGAGACATCCGAGCCTGGGATAGGTGGGAGGAACACATCCGAGCGTGGGACAGGTGGGGGGAGACATCCGAGCCTAGTATAGATGGGGGAACACATGCAAGCCAGGAATAGGTGGGAGTCGGGGATAGATGGTGGGGACGCATCCGAGCCTGAGATAGATGGCGGGGACACATCGGAGCCAGGGACAGGTGGGAGGGACACATCAGAGCCAGGGACAGGTGGGAGATACACATCCGAGCCAGGGACAGGTGGGAGATACACATCCGAGCCTGAGATAGATGTGGGAGAGACACATCCGAGTCGGGGACAGGGTGGGGGGGGACACATCCGAGTCGGGGACAGGTGTGGGGGGGGACACATCCGAGTCGGGGACAGGTTGGGGGGGGGGACACATCCGAGTCGGGGACAGGTTGGGGGGGTGGACACATCCGAGTCGGGGACAGGTTGGGGGGGTGGACACATCCGAGTCGGGGACAGGTTGGGGGGGGGGACACATCCGAGTCGGGGACAGGTTGGGGGGGGGGACACATCCGAGTCGGGGACAGGTTGGGGGGGGGGACACATCCGAGTCGGGGACAGGTTGGGGGGGGGGACACATCCGAGTCGGGGACAGGTTGGGGGGGGGGACACATCCGAGTCGGGGACAGGTTGGGGGGGGGACACATCCGAGTCGGGGACAGGTTGGGGGGGGGGACACATCCGAGTCGGGGACAGGTTGGGGGGGGGGACACATCCGAGTCGGGGACAGGTTGGGGGGGGGGACACATCCGAGTCGGGGACAGGTTGGGGGGGGACACATCCGAGTCGGGGACAGGTTGGGGGGGAGACACATCCGAGTCGGGGACAGGTTGGGGGGGAGACACATCCGAGTCGGGGACAGGTTGGGGGGGAGACACATCCGAGTCGGGGACACACATCCGAGTCGGGGACAGGTTGGGGGGGGGGGGGGACACATCCGAGTCGGGGACAGGTTGGGGGGGGGGGGGGGACACATCCGAGTCGGGGACAGGGGGGGGGGGGGGGACACATCCGAGTCGGGGACAGGTTGGGGGGGGGGGACACATCCGAGTCGGGGACAGGTTGGGGGGGGGGGACACATCCGAGTCGGGGACAGGTTGGGGGGGGGGGGACACATCCGAGTCGGGGACAGGTTGGGGGGGGGGGACACATCCGAGTCGGGGACAGGTTGGGGGGGGGGGGACACATCCGAGTCGGGGACAGGTTGGGGGGGGGGGACACATCCGAGTCGGGGACAGGTTGGGGGGGGGGGGGACACATCCGAGTCGGGGACAGGTTGGGGGGGGGGGACACATCCGAGTCGGGGACAGGTTGGGGGGGGGGGGACACATCCGAGTCGGGGACAGGTTGGGGGGGGGGGGGACACATCCGAGTCGGGGACAGGTTGGGGGGGGGGGGACACATCCGAGTCGGGGACAGGTTGGGGGGGGGGGGGGACACATCCGAGTCGGGGACAGGTTGGGGGGGGGGGACACACATCCGAGTCGGGGACAGGTTGGGGGGGGGCATCCGAGTCGGGGACAGGTTGGGGGGGGGGGACACATCCGCGTCGGGGACAGGTTGGGACCTGCACAGGGTCAGCTCACAGGGAGGAGGCCATTTTGGGGCCTGAATGGGCTCACTGTGATGTGTAGTGGGCCATGGTGAGACCTGCACAGGCTCTGGTCATACCGTGGGCTACCATTTCTCCACCACTTGTGTGTGGGGCTGGTTCACACTGATGTCTGCTGTGTGCAATCACTCGTACTATATACATCCAGAGATACTGTACAGTCCTCAGGTGGCTGACAAGGAGGCACAGCTAAACGTCCCTCCGTGGTCCGTCCTTGTAGAAGCTGCAGATAGTTAAGGGGGTTCACTAAAGCAGTCTCATTCGGCATATACAGTGCCTTGCGAAAGTATTCAGCCCCCTTGAATTCTTCAACCTTTTCCCACATTTCAGGCTTCAAACATAAAGATAAAAATGTTAATGTTATGATGAAGAATCAACAACAAGTGGGACACATTTGTGAAGTTTAACAAAATGTATTGCTTATTTTAAACTTTTTTTAAAAAAATAAACAACTGAATATCGGGGCGTGCAATATTATTCGTCCCTTTTAAGTTAATACTTTGTAACACCACCTTTTGCTGCGATTACAGCTGCAAGTCGCTTGGGGTATGTCTCTATGACCGGGGCCACACAAAGCACTAGTGCGATCTTCGCATGACACTCGTCTCACACTGGCAGCACAGCAGGAGCCGAGTGTCATGCTAGTATCCCTGCGACTGAGGGCCGACTGTGCGAGCGGACCTCAGCTGCAGGGGGCGGGCCGGCACTGAGGAGGGGATGGAGGGATTTATCTCCCTCTCTCCTCCGTAGCCGGCTATTGACATTCTTACACTGCACTCGCGGTACACTGGTGTACTGCGAGTGCAGTGTGATTTCAATTTATTTTCTCCAGCTTTTAGAAACAAAATATCATGCACAGTACTGTGCAAAAGTTAGAGGATAGCCATTACTTTTACACTGATGAATTAAGAGATATTAATTTTATTTTTAGAAATTAAAATGTAAAGTGAATGAACAGAAGAAAAATGTAAATCACATCAATATTTGGTATAATTATCCTTTGCCTTCAAAAACCGTCAATTCTTCTCGATACTGTTGCACACAGTTTGTGAAGGAACTCGCCTGGATGTTCTATACATCTTAAAGAGTTAACAGATCCTTCGGTGGCTGGAGGTTGTGCACAGCCTTCTTCGGTGGCTGGAGGTTGTGCAGATCCTTCGGTGGCTGTAGGTTGTGCAGAGCCTTCTTCGGTGGCTGGAGGTTGGGCACGGCCTTCTTCGGTGGCTGGAGGTTGGGCACGGCCTTCTTCGGTGGCTGGAGGTTGGGCACGGCCTTCTCCGGTGGCTGGAGGTTGGGCACGGCCTTCTCCGGTGGCTGGAGGTTGGGCACGGCCTTCTCCGGTGGCTGGAGGTTGGGCACGGCCTTCTCCGGTGGCTGGAGGTTGGGCACGGCCTTCTCCGGTGGCTGGAGGTTGGGCACGGCCTTCTCCGGTGGCTGGAGGTTGGGCACGGCCTTCTTCGGTGGCTGGAGGTTGTGCAGATCCTTCGGTGGCTGTAGGTTGTGCAGAGCCTTCTCCGGTGGCTGGAGGTTGGGCACGGCCTTCTCCGGTGGCTGGAGGTTGGGCACGGCCTTCTCCGGTGGCTGGAGGTTGGGCACGGCCTTCTCCGGTGGCTGGAGGTTGGGCACGGCCTTCTCCGGTGGCTGGAGGTTGGGCACGGCCTTCTCCGGTGGCTGGAGGTTGGGCACGGCCTTCTCCGGTGGCTGGAGGTTGGGCACGGCCTTCTCCGGTGGCTGGAGGTTGGGCACGGCCTTCTCCGGTGGCTGGAGGTTGGGCACGGCCTTCTCCGGTGGCTGGAGGTTGGGCACGGCCTTCTCCGGTGGCTGGAGGTTGGGCACGGCCTTCAGCCTCTTTATGTAATCCCAAACAGACCCAGTGATGGTGAGACCAAGGCTCTGTGGGGACGTATCATCACTTCCAGGACTGCTTTTTCGTCCTTCTTTAGGCTGAAAATAGTTCTTAAAGGTGTTGTTCACCACTCGGACAACCCCCTCTCACTCCCCATGTTTAACGCCTCCCTTTTGTATGCTTGATAAGTACTTTCTATGAAAGCTTTAACCTGGATCTGTCCACTCCCAGTAGTAGTAAAACTTTTGTTCCCTGTCATAACACTTCTGTAGAACCTTTCTTTTATCCCTATATTGCAGTTTTCCAGGTTTTTTGAGCTTTCTAGTGACAACCGCTCCAGGAAACCCTATCTTTGGGGAGTCTTTTAATTCCTGAAGCAATCCTGAAGCATTTGCTCGCCCCCCCCATTCAATTTTTTTTACAGCTTTTTGATTGGACAGTTCCTAGTTTAATTAGCAGACTCCTTAAAGGGAATCTGTCACCAGATTTGTGCCACCTAATCTGAGAGCAGCATGATATGGGGGCAGAGATCCTGATTCTAGTGATGTATCCCTTGGCTGCTTGCTGTAGTTTGATCTGCTGATTAAACAGTGTTTTTATGATCAAAGGGCTAGTAAACACCTGCTGAGATTTAGTACTCTATATCATGAGCTCTGAATAACCCCACCCCACCATTGATTTCTGTGGACATAGGCAGAAAGCTTCCAATAAGTGATGTGGGCATGGTTCTAATCTGTGAGCAGCATAATGTAGGGGCAGAGACCCTGATTCCAGTGATGTCACTTACTGGGCTGCTTACTGTAATTTTGATAAAATCACTGATTAATCAGCACTAGATTATCATTACAGGACTACTTGGTCTGCTGCCAAGTAGTCCAGCATATTCATGAGCTCTGTATAACTGCTAGATCTGTAGAGAGAAAAACATTGATTTTATCAAAACTATAGCAAATAGCCCAGTAAGTGACACATTGCTGGACTCGGGGTCTCTGCCCCTACGTTATGCTGCTCTTAGATGGGGTAGCAAAGCCTAGTGACTGATTCCCTGTAAAGAAGTGACAAACTCTTTCTCCCACCAGGCATTTATAAAAATACTAAACATGCGAAAATATGGTTTTACAATGGAAATAAAATAGAAAAGTCGTTCATGTGGTTTGTTTTTAAAAAGCATTTTGAAGCAGACCCAATGCAAAAATCCCCCCACAAAATGTGATGTGCATTTACCCCATGGGTTTGGAAGCTGGTCACGAATTTATATATACCATTAACAAAAAAAAAAAAGTTGCAATGACACCAAAATAATTGAAATTTATGTATTAAACATGTGCAAAGAAGATTGATGGATGATAGCTAGCAGATACATTGTAATTGAAAAAAAAAAACCTGACGTTGGGTCCTCCTTATTTTTGATAACTAGCAAAGATAAAGCTGACAGCTGCGGGCTGATATTATGAGCCTAGGAAGGTCCATGGTTATTTGGCCTTTCCCAGCCTAAAAATACCAGTCTGCAGCTGCCCCAGAAGTGACACATCACATTAGATATGGCAGTTTTGGCTCTTCCTGATTGCCCTGGTGCGGTGGCAATCGGGTAATGGTTTATGGGTTAGATGGCAGTTGTGTAGTATCAGCTGGCATCAAGCCCTGGTGTTAGTAATGGAGTGGTATCTTTCAGACACCCCCATTACTAACTCCGTGATAAAAAAAGACATAAAAATAACTATTTTCAATAAACACTTTCCCTTGTTTATAATTTTATTAAACAAAAGCTCATTCAGCTCCCCTGTAATCCAAAAAAGGATATCTGAAAACCAAAGAAACATACAAAGAAATAAAACAAGACACGCACTCGATCACCACTTTTGAAGTGGTCCAATGTAGTCCAGGCATCCTGACAGTCTATGGAGCATCGATCTGACACGCTGCCTTGCTTACAGGTACATCTGGGTCATGCTGCGCGAGACCCAGCGGCTCCTGAAGGGCAGTGACATAAGTAATGTTACTGGTGTTCAGTCACCAGGTCACTCCAGGACACACTGTGCGTGAGACCCGGCACCTCTGACAAGCGGTAATGTTACTGATGTCACCGCTCTTCAGATGCGCTGAGTCTCATGCAGCACAGCATGACCCGGATGTGCCTGTAAGCAAAGTCTATGTAGAGTCAGAACAGTGCTCCATAGACTGAAATAATTATTTTTTTTCATATGTGCGTGTTTTTGTTTTGTTGGGTTTTTTTGGGGGGGGGATTACAGGGTTAGTATGGGGGGGTGTCTGATAACACCAGGGTTGGATGCCCGCTGACATTGTGATTGGCCTTCCCAGCCTGATAATAGCAGCCCGCAGCTGTCTGATTTACCATTTGGTTATCAAAAATGGGGGGGGATCCCAGGTATTTTTTTTTTTTTTTTCAATTTTTTATTTATTTGGTTAATATCTATCTTTGCACATCTTTAACACCTAAAAACCCCTTCATTCATTCACTGAAGTGTCTTGAGGTTTTTCCAGTACATGACACATGTGTATAAAAGGACACATATACATTCACGGTAACACGATTGGTCAAAGCGGAACGTGTCAAACATGCATTTTCCTTAAACTGATGTATGCAGGGGCCTGAGAGCTGTTCTTTAATAGGATGCAAAGTAGAAGTGCCTATCATTACATTTACAAAGCTCACAGTTTGTTTGCACTGTCTAATTTATTCATTGTAAGTATGAAGTGACACCGCATTCTCACTCCATTTCTTTCTTCTTCAGTTCTCCTTGTGTTCTTTTGCACTGAATACACTTTTTTTTTCTTTTTTTTTCCAATATATACAGGGTCAAGCAAGAAAACCAAAATGGAGTCCATGTTGAGCAAGCTGAAAAGTACAGTCACAAAGGTGACCGCTGACGTTACGAGCGCTGTAATGGGAAACCCTGTCACCAGGGAGTTTGACGTCGGGAAACATATAGCCAGCGGAGGCAATGGACTTGCATGGAAAATCTTCAATGGGACAAAAAAATCTACTAAACAGGTAAGTAATCGATGATCACTAGGGGAAAAGGCAGAATGTCTTAGGAGCCAGTGTTTGCGGCATGTGCTCCCAGAATATGCTATGAAATAAGGTGATGATCGGAATAAGTGACCTGGCATCGCTGACCAATCAGCATTTATATGTAACGTGTATCAAATTCACATTATGTCACGTAATCTCTTAATCCAATGCGGTTCCCATAACTGTGAATATCCCGTTAAAGATTAAAGCGTTGTTGTAATTTTCACCGTTCCCCATCCGCCCTGCTTTCTGGGAGCACATTCCTGGCTGACAGTTTAGGCCAGTGACATCATTGTGCTGCTGGCCTAAATGGTGTACACTGATACTGCTATGTGATCAGAAGCCTATTGGAGAAGAATCTGTGCAGGAGCAGTGATCCTGGTCAGCCTCGGTGCAGTGCTTACAAGCTCATTATGAAAGATGTTGGAAGCACTGCCCTTGTCGAGTTGTATAAACTGTTAATGTGCTTGAACACAATACATAGGTGTTCTCCTATTCCTGAGATCCTTATATTTTTGGCTTCTACATTGCTCCTGCTTATTTCGGCAGGTCTACATGACAGTGTTCCTCTTGACTCTGTGCAGTGTGTGCTTTACTACGCTATACAAACACTATACACCACTAGGCCAGCAGTATGTCACTTCCCTGGGATTAGTGCAATGTCATCCACGGTTACAGCTCTGCCGGCCCTTGTGAAGAAACAGATTGTACTACAAGCTTATGTATATGTACAGGTATAGGAGAATCGCATAGCCAGCACTATTGTATCTGGGCCTCCCTTTGACAGAGGAACCACTTCTGGAAGCATTTTTAGGCTCTGCAACTGTTGCGTCTTATATGTAGGTAACACTACTGTTTGAGAGTATATTCTTTGCCTTTGGGCATTGCAGCTTTAGTACAGTCATGGGTGCAAGACTGGCAGCTAATATGATGGCATATTTACTGCAGTGCTGTCATGTGTGCAAAATGTTAAAATCGTCCATAAGGCTGGTTTCAGATGTCCGTGTTTCAGGTACGTGTGACATTAGTTTTAACACGGATGCCACACGTACCCATGTTATTTGCTGTTACTCACATGGCCATTTTCACACGGACCGTGTGACCCCTCATGACCCCGCGCGCACACACGCAGGCATGTCCATTTTTTTCTCCGGCAGCACGGGTGTCACACGGATCACACACTGATGTGATCCGTGTGACATCAGTATGACACGTACCAGAGAAAACACGGGTCTTTTTTCTATATTTACCTGTATCCAGTGCTGGTTTCTTCGGCTCTGCTGCCTCCCGCTTCTGCCGGAGCATCGCTTGGGACTTCAGTGCCGGGGACCGCATCGCTGGGTGAGTATACAGCAGAGTGTGTGTGTGTGTGTGTGTGTGTGTGTGTTCAGTATATGTGTGTGTGTTTGTGTGTGTGTTCAGTATATGTGTGTGTGTGTGTGTGTGTGTGTTCAGTATGTGTGTCTGTGTTCAGTATGTGTGTGTTCAGTATGTGTGTGTGTGTGTTCAGTATGTGTGTGTGTGTGTTCAGTATGTATGTGTGTGTGTGTGTGTTCAGTGTGTGGGTGTGTGTGTGTGTGTGTGTGTTCAGTATATGTCTGTGGGTGTGTGTGTGTTCAGTATATGTGTGTGTGTGTGTGTTCAGTATATGTGTGTGTGTGTGTTCAGTATATCTCTGTGTGTGTTCAGTATATGTGTGTGTGTGTGTGTGTTCAGTATATGTGTGTGTGTTCAGTATATGTGTGTGTGTTCAGTATATGTGTGTGTGTTCAGTATATGTGTGTGTGTGTTCAGTGTGTGTGTGTGTGTGTGTGTGTGTGTTCAGTATATGTGTGTGTGTGTGTGTTCAGTATATTCGTGTGTGTGTGTGTGTGTGTTCAGTATATACGTGTGTGTGTGTGTTCAGTATATACGTGTGTGTGTGTTCAGTATATACGTGTGTGTGTGTGTTCAGTATACGTGTGTGTGTGTGTGTGTGTGTTCAGTGTGTGTGTGTGTGTGTGTGTGTGTGTGTGTTCAGTATATACGTGTGTGTGTGTGTTCAGTATATACGTGTGTGTGTGTTCAGTATATACGTGTGTGTGTGTGTGTGTTCAGTATGTGTGTGTGTGTTCAGTATGTGTGTGTGTGTGTTCAGTATGTGTGTGTGTGTGTGTTCAGTATGTGTGTGTGTGTGTGTTCAGTATGTGTGTGTGTGTGTGTGTTCAGTATGTGTGTGTGTGTGTTCAGTATGTGTGTGTGTGTGTTCAGTATGTGTGTGTGTGTGTGTTCAGTATGTGTGTGTGTGTGTGTTCAGTATGTGTGTGTGTGTGTGTGTGTTCAGTATATACGTGTGTGTGTGTGTGTTCAGTGTGTGTGTGTGTTCAGTATGTGTGTGTGTGTTCAGCATATACGTGTGTGTGTTCAGTATATACGTGTGTATGTTCAGTATACGTGTGTGTGTGTGTGTTCAGTGTGTGTGTGTGTGTGTGTGTGTTCAGTGTGTGTGTGTGTGTGTGTGTGTTCAGTGTGTGTGTGTGTTCAGTGTGTGTGTGTGTGTGTTCAGTGTGTGTCTGTGTGTGTGTGTGTTCAGTGTATGTCTGTGTGTGTGTGTGTGTTCAGTATATGTGTGTGTGTTCAGTATATGTCTGTGTGTTCAGTGTGTGTGTGTGTTCAGTATGTCTGTGTGTTCAGTATGTCTGTGTGTTCAGTATGTCTGTGTGTGTTCAGTATGTGTGTGTGTGTGTGTTCAGTATGTGTGTGTGTTCAGTATGTGTGTGTGTGTGTGTGTTCAGTATGTGTGTCTGTGTTCAGTATGTGTGTGTTCAGTATGTGTGTGTGTGTGTGTGTTCAGTATGTGTGTGTGTGTGTTCAGTATGTATGTGTGTGTGTGTTCAGTGTGTGGGTGTGTGTGTGTGTGTGTGTTCAGTATATGTCTGTGGGTGTGTGTGTGTTCAGTATATGTCTGTGTGTGTTCAGTATATGTGTGTGTGTTCAGTATATGTGTGTGTGTTCAGTATATGTGTGTGTGTGTTCAGTGTGTGTGTGTGTGTGTGTGTGTGTGTTCAGTATATGTGTGTGTGTGTGTGTTCAGTATATTCGTGTGTGTGTGTGTGTGTTCAGTATATACGTGTGTGTGTGTGTGTTCAGTATATACGTGTGTGTGTGTGTGTGTGTTCAGTATATACGTGTGTGTGTGTGTTCAGTATATACGTGTGTGTGTGTGTGTGTGTTCAGTATATATGTGTGTGTGTGTGTGTGTTCAGTATATACGTGTGTGTGTGTGTGTGTGTGTTCAGTATATACGTGTGTGTGTGTGTGTGTTCAGTATATACGTGTGTGTGTGTGTGTGTGTTCAGTATATACGTGTATGTGTGTGTGTGTTCAGTATACGTGTGTGTGTGTGTGTGTGTTCAGTATACGTGTGTGTGTGTTCAGTGTGTGTGTGTGTGTGTGTGTGTTCAGTGTGTGTGTGTGTGTGTGTGTGTGTGTTCAGTGTGTGTGTGTGTGTGTGTGTTCAGTATATGTGTGTGTGTGTGTGTGTGTTCAGTATATGTGTGTGTGTGTGTGTGTTCAGTATATGTGTGTGTGTGTGTGTGTGTTCAGTATGTGTGTCTGTGTTCAGTATGTGTGTGTTCAGTATGTGGTGTGTGTGTGTTCAGTATGTGTGTGTGTGTGTGTTCAGTATGTATGTGTGTGTGTGTGTGTTCAGTGTGTGGGTGTGTGTGTGTGTGTGTGTGTGTGTTCAGTATATGTCTGTGGGTGTTGTGTGTGTGTTCAGTATATGTCTGTTGTGTGTTCAGTATATGTGTGTGTTGTGTTCAGTATATGTGTGTGTGTTCAGTATATGTGGTGTTGTGTTCAGTATATGTCTGTGTGTGTTCAGTATATGTGTGTGTGTGTGTGTTCAGTATATGTGTGTGTGTGTGTTCAGTATATGTCTGTGTGTGTTCAGTATACATGTGTGTGTGTGTGTGTGTTCAGTATGTGTGTGTGTTCAGTATATGTGTGTGTGTTCAGTATATGTGTGTGTGTGTGTGTTTCAGTGTGTGTGGTGTGTGTGTGTGTGTTCAGTATATGTGTGTGTGTGTGTGTTCAGTATATTCGTGTGTGTGTGTGTGTGTGTTGTTCAGTATATACGTGTGTGTGTGTGTTCAGTATATACGTGTGTGTGTGTGTTCAGTATATACGTTCAGTATACGTGTGTGTGTGTTCAGTGTGTGTGTGTGTTCAGTGTGTGTGTGTGTGTTCAGTGTGTGTGTGTGTTCAGTGTGTGTGTGTGTTCAGTGTGTGTGTGTGTGTGTGTGTGTTCAGTGTGTGTCTGTGTGTGTGTGTGTGTGTGTGTTCAGTATATGTGTGTGTGTTCAGTATATGTCTGTGTGTTCAGTGTGTGTGTGTGTTCAGTATGTCTGTGTGTTCAGTATGTCTGTGTGTGTTCAGTATGTGTGTGTGTGTGTTCAGTATGTGTGTGTGTTCAGTATGTGTGTGTGTGTGTGTGTTCAGTATATGTGTGTGTGTTCAGTATATACGTGTGTGTGTGTGTGTGTGTGTGTTCAGTATATACGTGTGTGTGTGTGTGTTCAGTGTGTGTGTGTGTGTGTGTGTGTGTGTGTGTGTGTGTGTGTTCAGTGTGTGTGTGTGTGTGTGTGTTCAGTGTGTGTGTTCAGTGTGTGTGTGTGTGTTCAG
This sequence comes from Anomaloglossus baeobatrachus, assembly GCF_048569485.1. Classification (NCBI taxonomy): domain Eukaryota; kingdom Metazoa; phylum Chordata; class Amphibia; order Anura; family Aromobatidae; genus Anomaloglossus; species Anomaloglossus baeobatrachus. Next base: position 222,444,792 of record NC_134356.1, read on the forward strand.
TGTGTGTGTTCAGTGTGTGTGTGTGTGTTCAGTGTGTGTGTGTGTGTTCAGTGTGTGTGTGTGTGTTCAGTATGTGTGTGTGTGTGTATGTGTTCAGTGTGTGTGTGTTCAGTATGTGTGTGTGTGTGTTCAGTATGTGTGTGTGTTCAGTATATGTCTGTGTGTGTTCCGTATATGTGTGTGTGTGTTCAGTATATGTGTGTGTGTGTTCAGTATATGTGTGTGTGTGTTCAGTATATGTGTGTGTGTGTTCAGTATATGTGTGTGTGTGTTCAGTATATACGTGTGTGTGTGTGTTCAGTATATACGTGTGTGTGTGTGTTCAGTATATACGTGTGTGTGTGTGTGTGTTCAGTATATACGTGTGTGTGTGTGTGTTCAGTATATACGTGTGTGTGTGTGTTCAGTATATACGTGTGTGTGTGTGTTCAGTATGTGTGTGTGTGTTCAGTATATACGTGTGTGTGTTCAGTATACGTGTGTGTGTGTGTGTTCAGTGTGTGTGTGTGTGTTCAGTGTGTGTGTGTGTGTTCAGTGTGTGTGTGTGTGTTCAGTGTGTGTGTGTGTGTGTGTTCAGTGTGTGTGTGTGTGTGTGTTCAGTGTGTGTGTGTGTTCAGTGTGTGTGTGTGTTCAGTGTGTGTGTGTGTTCAGTGTGTGTGTGTGTGTGTTCAGTGTGTGTGTGTTCAGTGTGTGTGTGTTCAGTGTGTGTGTGTGTGTGTTCAGTGTGTGTGTGTGTGTGTGTGTTCAGTGTATGTCTGTGTGTGTGTGTTCAGTATATGTGTGTGTGTTCAGTATATGTCTGTGTGTGTTCAGTGTGTGTGTGTGTGTTCAGTGTGTGTGTGTGTGTTCAGTATATGTCTGTGTGTGTTCAGTATGTCTGTGTGTGTTCAGTATTTCTGTGTGTGTTCAGTATGTCTGTGTGTTCAGTATGTCTGTGTGTGTTCAGTATGTGTGTGTGTGTGTTCAGTATGTGTGTGTGTGTGTTCAGTATATACGTGTGTGTGTGTGTGTGTGTTCAGTATACGTCTGTGTGTGTTCAGTGTGTGTGTGTGTGTGTGTGTGTGTGTGTTCAGTGTGTGTGTGTTCAGTATGTGTGTGTGTGTGTTCAGTATATGTCTGTGTGTGTTCAGTATATGTGTGTGTGTGTGTGTATGTTCAGTATATGTGTGTGTGTGTTCAGTATATGTGTGTGTGTGTGTGTGTGTTCAGTATATGTCTGTGTGTGTTCAGTATATGTGTGTGTGTGTGTGTATGTTCAGTATATGTGTGTGTGTGTTCAGTATATGTGTGTGTGTGTGTGTGTGTGTTCAGTATATGTGTGTGTGTGTGTTCAGTATATACGTGTGTGTGTGTGTGTTCAGTATATGTGTGTGTGTTCAGTATATACGTGTGTGTGTGTGTGTTCAGTATATACGTGTGTGTGTGTGTTCAGTATATACGTGTGTGTGTGTTCAGTATATACGTGTGTGTGTGTGTGTTCAGTATATACGTGTGTGTGTGTGTTCAGTATATACGTGTGTGTGTGTGTTCAGTATGTGTGTGTGTGTGTTCAGTATGTGTGTGTGTGTGTTCAGTATGTGTGTGTGTGTGTGTTCAGTATGTGTGTGTGTGTTCAGTATATACGTGTGTGTGTGTGTTCAGTATATACGTGTGTGTTCAGTATGTGTGTGTGTTCAGTATACGTGTGTGTGTGTTCAGTATACGTGTGTGTGTGTGTGTGTGTTCAGTGTGTGTGTGTGTGTGTGTGTGTGTGTGTGTGTGTGTTCAGTGTGTGTGTGTTCAGTATGTCTGTGTGTGTGTGTGTTCAGTATATGTCTGTGTGTGTTCAGTATATGTCTGTGTGTGTTCAGTGTGTGTTCAGTATGTGTGTGTGTGTGTTCAGTATGTGTGTGTGTGTGTTCAGTATGTGTGTGTGTGTGTTCAGTATGTGTGTGTGTGTGTGTGTGTGTGTGTTCAGTATATGTGTGTGTGTGTTCAGTATACGTGTGTGTGTGTTCAGTATACGTGTGTGTGTGTGTTCAGTGTGTGTGTGTGTGTGTTCAGTGTGTGTGTGTGTGTGTGTGTGTGTTCAGTATGTGTGTGTGTGTGTGTGTGTGTGTGTGTGTGTTCAGTATATGTGTGTGTGTGTTCAGTATATATGTGTGTGTGTGTGTGTGTGTGTGTGTGTGTGTGTTCAGTATATGTGTGTGTGTGTGTTCAGTATATACGTGTGTGTGTGTGTGTGTTCAGTATGTGTGTGTGTGTTCAGTATATACGTGTGTGTGTGTGTTCAGTATATACGTGTGTGTGTGTGTGTTCATTATATACGTGTGTGTGTTCAGTATATACGTGTGTGTGTGTGTTCAGTATATACGTGTGTGTGTGTGTTCAGTATATACGTGTGTGTGTGTTCATTATATACGTGTGTGTGTTCAGTATCTGTGTGTGTGTTCAGTATATACGTGTGTGTGTGTGTGTGTTCAGTATATACGTGTGTGTGTGTGTGTGTGTGTTCAGTATATACGTGTGTGTGTTCAGTATATACGTGTGTGTGTGTGTGTGTGTGTGTGTGTTCAGTATATACGTGTGTGTGTGTGTTCAGTATATACGTGTGTGTGTGTGTTCAGTATGTGTGTGTGTGTTCAGTATATACGTGTGTGTGTGTGTTCAGTATATACGTGTGTGTGTGTGTGTTCAGTATATACGTGTGTGTGTGTTCAGTATATACGTGTGTGTGTGTGTTCAGTATATACGTGTGTGTGTGTGTGTTCAGTATCTGTGTGTGTGTGTTCAGTATCTGTGTGTGTGTGTTCAGTATATACGTATCTGTGTGTGTGTGTTCAGTATATACGTGTGTGTGTGTGTTCAGTATATACGTGTGTGTGTGTTCAGTATATACGTGTGTGTGTGTGTGTGTTCAGTATATACGTGTGTGTGTGTGTGTGTTCAGTATATACGTGTGTGTGTGTGTGTGTGTTCAGTATATACGTGTGTGTGTGTTCAGTATGTGTGTGTGTGTGTGTTCAGTATGTGTGTGTATGTGTTCAGTATGTGTGTGTGTGTTCAGTATATACGTGTGTGTGTGTGTGTTCAGTATATACGTGTGTGTGTGTTCAGTATATACGTGTGTGTGTGTGTGTTCAGTATATACGTGTGTGTGTTCAGTATATACGTGTGTGTGTGTGTGTGTGTGTTCAGTATATACGTGTGTGTGTTCAGTATATACGTGTGTGTGTGTTCAGTATGTGTGTGTGTGTGTTCAGTATGTGTGTGTGTGTGTTCAGTATGTGTGTGTGTGTTCAGTATATACGTGTGTGTGTGTTCAGTATATACGTGTGTGTGTGTGTTCAGTATGTGTGTGTGTGTGTTCAGTATGTGTGTGTGTGTGTTCAGTATGTGTGTGTGTGTGTTCAGTATGTGTGTGTGTGTTCAGTATATACGTGTGTGTGTGTTCATTATATACGTGTGTGTGTTCAGTATGTGTGTGTGTTCAGTATACGTGTGTGTGTGTGTGTGTGTGTGTGTGTGTGTTCAGTGTGTGTGTGTGTGTTCAGTGTGTGTGTGTGTGTTCAGTGTGTGTGTGTGTGTTCAGTGTGTGTGTGTGTGTGTGTGTGTGTGTTCAGTGTGTGTGTGTGTGTGTGTGTTCAGTGTGTGTGTGTGTGTGTGTGTGTGTGTGTGTGTGTGTGTGTTCAGTGTGTGTGTGTGTGTGTGTTCAGTGTGTGTGTGTTCAGTGTGTGTGTGTTCAGTGTGTGTGTTTGTGTGTTCAGTATGTGTGTGTGTTCAGTATATGTCTGTGTGTGTTCAGTATGTGTGTGTGTGTGTTCAGTGTGTGTGTGTGTGTGTGTGTGTGTGTGTGTTCAGTGTGTGTGTGTGTGTGTGTTCAGTGTGTGTGTGTGTGTGTGTTCAGTGTGTGTGTGTTCAGTATGTGTGTGTGTGTGTTCAGTGTATGTCTGTGTGTTTGTGTGTTCAGTATATGTGTGTGTGTTCAGTATATGTCTGTGTGTGTTCAGTATGTGTGTGTGTGTGTTCAGTATGTGTGTGTGTGTGTGTGTGTTCAGTATATGTGTGTGTGTGTGTTCAGTATATGTGTGTGTGTGTGTGTGTTCAGTATATACGTGTGTGTGTGTGTGTGTTCAGTATATACGTGTGTGTGTGTGTTCAGTATGTGTGTGTGTGTTCAGTATATACGTGTGTGTGTTCATTATATACGTGTGTGTGTTCAGTATCTGTGTGTGTTCAGTATATACGTGTGTGTGTGTGTGTGTTCAGTATATACGTGTGTGTGTGTGTTCAGTATATACGTGTGTGTGTGTGTGTTCAGTATATACGTGTGTGTGTGTGTTCAGTATATACGTGTGTGTGTGTTCAGTATATACGTGTGTGTGTGTGTGTTCAGTATATACGTGTGTGTGTGTTCAGTATCTGTGTGTGTGTGTTCAGTATCTGTGTGTGTGTTCAGTATCTGTGTGTGTGTGTTCAGTATATACGTATCTGTGTGTGTGTGTTCAGTATATACGTGTGTGTGTTCAGTATATACGTGTGTGTGTTCAGTATATACGTGTGTGTGTGTGTTCAGTATATACGTGTGTGTGTGTGTTCAGTATATACGTGTGTGTTCAGTATCTGTGTGTGTGTGTTCAGTATCTGTGTGTGTGTGTTCAGTATATACGTGTGTGTGTTCAGTATATACGTGTGTGTGTGTGTGTTCAGTATATACGTGTGTGTGTGTGTGTGTTCAGTATATACGTGTGTGTGTGTGTGTGTTCAGTATATACGTGTGTGTGTGTGTGTGTTCAGTATATACGTGTGTGTGTGTGTGTGTGTTCGGTATATACGTGTGTGTGTGTTCAGTATATACGTGTGTGTTCAGTATCTGTGTGTGTGTGTTCAGTATATACGTGTGTGTGTGTGTGTGTGTTCAGTATATACGTGTGTGTTCAGTATCTGTGTGTGTGTTCAGTATATACGTGTGTGTGTGTGTGTGTTCAGTATATACGTACGTGTGTGTTCAGTATATACGTGTGTGTTTTCAGTATATACGTGCGTGTGTGTGTGTGTGTTCAGTATATGTGTGTGTGTGTTCAGTATATGTGTGTGTGTGTTCAATATATGTGTGTGTGTGTTCAGTATATGTGTGTGTGTTCAGTATATACGTGTGTGTGTGTGTGTTCAGTATACGTGTGTGTGTTCAGTGTGTGTGTTCAGTGTGTGTGTTCAGTGTGTGTGTGTGTGTGTGTGTGTTCAGTGTGTGTGTGTTCAGTATCTGTGTGTGTTCAGTATATACGTGTGTGTGTGTGTGTTCAGTATATACGTGTGTGTGTGTGTTCAGTATATACGTGTGTGTGTGTGTGTGTGTGTGTTCAGTATATACGTGTGTGTTCAGTATATACGTGTGTGTTCAGTATCTGTGTGTGTGTTCAGTATATACGTTCGTGTGTGTTCAGTATATACGTGTGTGTTTTCAGTATATACGTGTGTGTGTGTGTGTGTGTGTGTGTTCAGTATCTGTGTGTGTGTTCAGTATATACGTGTGTGTTTTCAGTATATACGCGTGTGTGTGTGTGTGTGTGTGTGTGTGTGTGTGTTCAGTATATACATGCATGTGTGCTATGTGTGTGTGTGCTCAGTGTATCCATGTGTGTCTGCTATATGTGTATACATATGTGTATATGTGCTCAGTGTGTGTGTATGGTGAGAACCTGGAAGCCGGAGTATCGCAGGGACAGCATCGGGGACTCATCACAGTTCCCAATGAACTCTGATAAACCCATGAAGCTGTAGCGTGGGGGTCATCATGATGTCATTAGAGTTCATTGGAAACTCCGATGACCTGGAGGTCACTGTGCTTGCAGAGTACTCACCTGTCCCCGCGGTGCTGTCCTCGGTGGTGCTGTACCCAGCACTGTCCCTGCGCTGCTCCGGCTTCCAGGTCCTGAGTGCGGTGAATAATCGATGAATATAATGAGCGACGAGCAGGAGGCAGCAGAGCCGAAGAAAACAGGTAAATATGGAAAATCTTTTTATTTCACAGACCCGTGTTTCCTTCGGTACCTGTCACACGTATGCAAACATCATGCGTGTGACTGGTACCTGATTAAACACGGATGTCTGAAACCGGCCTAAAGCAGACCCAGTTCCCAACATATTCCTATTAAATGGATGTTGCATATAATCAAAGTAATCTTGATGGCACTTCATTGGCTAAATTTACACTAATATTTTAAAAAGGACCACTTACTTATTCAAATCAATTTGAGTTAAATAACTTGTAAATATCCCTGAGCTTCCCCGATTCAGCTATTTTATTTCCATTTTGCGCTGCTTCACTCCATTGTGGAGTTATTCACATTTGTTGCTCTTGGAGCCCCGTATGTGAAATCTCTGCTGGTAGGCCAGCTAAGTGCTTCTGTAGTGTCTTCTCTGGGGGCATGGAATTTTACTTCTCCCACATGCTGCCAATCGGAGCTTGGTGGTTTCAGGCTCTAGAAGACTGCTCTAGGAGGTTAGTATGAAAGCACCCCCCCACCCCCCCCACCCGGGGAGAAGACTGTGAAGAAACACCTAGTTGCTCCACAAGCAGAGATTTCACATATTGCGCACCAGAAGAAACAAATGTGAATATCTCTGCAATGGAGCGACACCGCACAAAACAGAAAAGAGCAACGGAATCAGGGGAACTCTGTGTGATTTTGTATAAGGTATTTATAAACTCAATTTCTTTGTCGCTCCTAATTGGGAGACCCAGACAATTGGGTGTATAGCTACTGCCTCCGGAGGCCACACAAAGCACTACACTTAAAAGTGTAAAGCCCCTCCCCTTCTGCCTATACACCCCCCGTGGGATCACGGGCTCCTCAGTTTTTCATGCTTTGTGCGAAGGAGGTCAGACATCCACACATAGCTCCACTGTTTAGTCAGCAGCAGCTGCTGACTATGTCGGATGGAAGAAAAGAGGACCCATACTAGGGCCCCCAGCATGCTCCCTTCTCACCCCACTTTCGTCGGCGGTGTTTGTTAACGTTGAGGTACCCATTGCGGGTACGGAGGCTGGAGCCCACATGCTGCTTCCTTCCCCATCCCCCTTAGGGCTCTGGGTGAAGTGGGATTTTACCGGTCTCCAGGCACTGAGACCGTGCTCCATCCACAGCCGCTGGGGAATCTGCTGGATATGGAGCTGAGTATCGTCAGGGACATGGCCCTGCTACGTCAAGGTACTCTGTGTCCCCGTACAGACCGCGCGCAGACACACTGCAGCATTGCTGGGTGTGTTAGTGCGCCGGGGACAACAGCGCTGCGCGCTTGTGCCACTACTCACTACAGCTCTGCTGAGTGAGTTAATGTATTGGGAACTGCCGCGCCGGCCGCTGCTGTCAGTTTACGCTGCGGCGCGGCTGGGACTTGTGGTGCGCCGGGGACTTCCGCGCTGGCCGTGCATATATGACGGCCGCGCTTATTACTCGAGTCCCCGGCTTTTGCGGCCTAGTTTCGCTTCGTTCCTGCCCCCAGGCCTGCCAGTCAGGGGAAGGGCGGGACGCTGTACAGAACATCAGCGCAGAGGGCTGGAGTCTACTTTACATACTCCAGCCCTCACACTGGACACAGTGGGAAGCCAGTTTCCCGCACTTTGTCTGAGGCACGCCCACGGTCCGCCCCTCTTCACAGAACGCCGGCAGCCATTCCTGTGTGCAGTCTGAGCTGGAGAGGGGAGACAAGTTCTGGGAGACCCAGACACGGGATTCTGGCGACCACACACCCGCGTTTGCGCGGGCGGTAAGCGGCACCTCTGGTGCTGACCCCACTAGTGCCGAAGTGTACATTTGTATTTTTATGCTTGCATTCGATACATTGCACTGTACGGTCGCTGGTGATTCTTGGCTATATACCCTCCTAGATTACTCAGAGGAGACAACAGCATGTCATCTGCAAAAAGCAAGGGTGCCAAGGCACAGGCTTTCTATGCTGCTTGTACCGCACGTGAGGCTACTCTACCGGCAGGTTCCACTGACCCCCATTGTGTGCAGTGCTCGGCCCCTGTGGCACTTGCTCGGCCGGGGCCTCTGCTAGAGGTGACCCAGGGAGAACCACCTGTGAATACTGTCCAGGTGACGGGGACGGAGTTTGCAGTTTTTGCGGATAGATTGTCTGTGACTATGACTAAAATTCTAGAAACTTTGCAGTCTAGACCAGTAACTCAGACCATGGGCACTGTTGAATCATTGCTCCCTGGTCCCCCTCAGTTGGAACAGCTCCGGGCTCCGGGGGTGTCCCATGCATCCCAGGGTGAAGGCTCTGACACGGACGACAGTCCCAGACAGCCTAAGCGAGCTCGCTATGAGCGGCCCTCGACTTCATCACACTGGTCAGGGTCCCAGCAGGAGGACTCTCTGTATGATGAGGCGGAGGTAGCTGATCAGGATTCTGATCCTGAGACCGCTCTCAATCTGGATACTCCTGATGGTGACGCCATAGTGAATGATCTTATAGCGTCCATCAATAGAATGTTGGATATTTCTCCCCCAGCTCCTCCAGTGGAGGAGTCAGCTTCACAGCAGGAGAAATTCCATTTCAGGTATCCCAAGCGTAAATTAAGTACTTTTCTGGACCACTCTGACTTTAGAGAGTCAGTCCAGAAACACCACGCTTGTCCAGATAAGCGTTTCTCCAAACGGCTTAAGGATACACGTTATCCCTTTCCCCCTGACGTGGTCAAGGGCTGGACCCAGTGTCCCAAGGTGGATCCTCCAATCTCCAGGCTTGCGGCTAGATCCATAGTTGCAGTGGAAGATGGGGCTGCACTTAAAGATGCCACTGACAGACAGATGGAGCTCTGGTTGAAATCCATCTATGAAGCTATCGGCGCGTCGTTTGCTCCAGCATTCGCAGCCGTATGGGCACTCCAAGCTATTTCAGCTGGTCTTACACAGATTGACACGGTCACACGTACATCTGTTCCGCAGGTGGCATCCTTAACCTCTCAAATGTCTGCATTTGCGTCTTACGCGATTAATGCTGTTCTGGACTCTACGAGCCGTACGGCAGTGGCGTCCGCCAACTCCGTGGTTTTACGCAGAGCCTTGTGGTTAAGGGAATGGAAGGCAGATTCTGCTTCCAAAAAGTGCTTAACCAGTTTGCCATTTTCTGGTGACCGACTGTTTGGTGAGCGTTTGGATGAAATCATTAAACAGTCCAAGGGTAAGGATTCATCCTTACCTCAGCCCAGACAAAACAAACCCCAACAGAGGAGGGGACAGTCGGGGTTTCGGTCCTTTCGAGGCTCGGGCAGGTCCCGATTCTCCTCGTCCAAAAGGACTCAAAAGGATCAGAGGAGCTCAGATTCTTGGCGGGCTCAGTCACGCCCAAAAAAGACAGCCGGAAGACCCGCTACCAAGGCGGCTTCCTCATGACTTTCGGCCTCCTCTCTCCGCATCCTCGGTCGGTGGCAGGCTCTCCCGCTTTGGCGACATTTGGCTGCCACAGGTCAAAGACCGTTGGGTGAGAGACATTCTGTCTCACGGGTACAGGATAGAGTTCAGTTCTCGTCCTCCAACTCGATTCTTCAGAACTTCTCCACCTCCCGACCGAGCCGATGCTCTTCTGCAAGCGGTGTGCACTCTAAAGGCAGAAGGAGTGGTGACCCCTGTTCCTCTTCAGGAGCAAGGTCACGGTTTTTACTCCAATTTGTTTGTGGTGCCAAAAAAGGACGGGTCTTTCCGTCCCGTTCTGGATCTAAAACTGCTCAACAAGCACGTGAAAACCAGGCGATTCCGGATGGAATCCCTCCGCTCCGTCATCGCCTCAATGTCTCAAGGAGATTTCCTAGCATCAATAGACATCAAGGATGCTTATCTCCACGTGCCGATTGCTCCAGAGCATCAGCGTTTTCTACGCTTCGTTATAGGAGACGAACACCTTCAGTTCGTAGCTCTGCCTTTCGGGCTGGCGACAGCCCCACGGGTCTTCACCAAGGTCATGGCAGCAGTAGTAGCAGTCCTGCACTCTCAAGGTCACTCTGTGATCCCGTATTTGGACGATCTACTGGTCAAGTCACCCTCTCAAGAGGCATGCCAACACAGCCTGAACGTTGCGCTGGAGACTCTCCAGAGTTTCGGGTGGATCATCATCTTTTCAAAGTCAAATCTGACCCCGACCCAATCGCTAACATATCTTGGCATGGAGTTTCATACTCTCTCAGCGATAGTGAAGCTTCCGCTGGACAAACAGCGTTCACTACAGACAGGGGTGCAATCTCTCCTTCAAGGCCAGTCACACCCCTTGAGACGCCTCATGCACTTCCTAGGGAAGATGGTAGCAACAATGGAGGCAGTCCCTTTCGCGCAGTTTCATCTGCGTCCACTACAATGGGACATTCTCCGCTAATGGGACGGGAAGTCGACGTCCCTCGACAGGAACGTCTCCCTTTCTCAGGCGGCCAAGGAATCTCTTCGGTGGTGGCTTCTTACCACTTCATTGTCAAAAGGAAAGTCCTTTCTACCCCCATCCTGGGCGGTGGTTACGACAGACGCGAGTCTTTCAGGGTGGGGAGCAGTTTTTCTCCACCACAGGGCTCAAGGTACGTGGACTCAGCAAGAGTCCACCCTTCAGATCAATGTTCTGGAAATCAGAGCAGTGTATCTTGCTCTACAAGCCTTCCAGCAGTGGCTGGAAGGCAAGCAGATCCGAATTCAGTCGGACAACTCCACAACGGTGGCATACATCAACCACCAAGGAGGAACACGCAGTCGGCAAGCCTTCCAGGAAGTCCGGCGGATTCTGACGTGGGTGGAAGACATGGCATCCACCATATCCGCAGTTCACATCCCAGGCGTGGAAAACTGGGAAGCAGACTTCCTCAGTCGCCAGGGTATGGACGCAGGGGAATGGTCTCTTCACCCGGACGTGTTTCAGGAGATCTGTCGCCGCTGGGGGATGCCGGACGTCGACCTAATGGCGTCCCGGCACAACAACAAGGTCCCGGCTTTCATGGCACGGTCTCACGATCACCGAGCTCTGGCGGCGGACGCCTTAGTTCAAGATTGGTCGCTGTTCCGGCTACCTTATGTGTTTCCACCTCTGGCACTGTTGCCCAGAGTGCTGCGCAAGATCAGGTCCGACTGCCGCCGCGCCATCCTCGTCGCTCCAGACTGGCCGAGGAGGTCGTGGTACCCGGATCTGTGGCACCTCACGGTAGGCCAACCGTGGGCACTACCAGACCTACCAGACTTGTTGTCCCAAGGGCCGTTTTTCCATCAGAATTCTGCGGCCCTGAACCTGACTGTGTGGCCATTGAGTCCTGGATCCTAGCGTCTTCAGGATTATCTCAAGAGGTCATTGCCACCATGAAACAGGCTAGAAAACCATCCTCCGCCAAGATCTACCACAGGACGTGGAAGATATTCTTATCTTGGTGCTCTGCTCAGGGAGTTGCTCCCTGGCCATTTGCATTGCCTACTCTTCTTTCTTTCCTGCAATCCGGTTTGGATAAAGGTTTGTCGCTCGGCTCCCTTAAAGGACAAGTCTCAGCGCTATCTGTATTTTTTCAGAAACGCCTAGCACGACTTCCTCAGGTACGCACGTTCCTGCAAGGGGTTTGTCATATCGTCCCTCCTTACAAGCGGCCGTTAGAGCCCTGGGATCTGAACAGGGTTCTAATTGCTCTCCAGAAGCCGCCTTTCGAGCCTATGAGGGATGTTTCCCTTTCTCGCCTTTCACAGAAAGTGGCCTTTCTAGTAGCGGTCACGTCTCTTCGGAGAGTGTCCGAGCTAGCAGCGCTGTCATGCAAATCTCCCTTTCTGGTGTTTCACCAGGACAAGGTGGTTCTGCGCCCGATTCTGGAGTTTCTCCCTAAGGTGGTATCCCCCTTTCATCTCAATCAGGATATCGTCTTGCCTTCTTTGTGTCCTCATCCAGTTCATCAATGTGAAAAGGATTTGCATTTGTTGGATCTGGTGAGAGCACTCAGAATCTACATTTCCCGCACGGCGCCTCTGCGCCGCTCGGATGCACTCTTTATCCTTGTTGCTGGTCAGCGTAAAGGGTCGCAAGCTTCCAAATCCACCCTGGCTCGGTGGATCAAGGAACCAATTCTTGAAGCCTACCGTTCTGCTGGGATTCCGGTTCCCTCAGGGCTGAAGGCCCATTCTACCAGAGCCGTGGGTGCGTCCTGGGCATTACGGCACCAGGCTACGGCTCAGCAGGTGTGCCAGGCGGCAACCTGGTCGAGTTTGCACACTTTTACCAAGCATTATCAGGTGCATACCTACGCTTCGGCGGACGCCAGCCTAGGTAGACAAGTCCTTCAGGCGGCGGTTGCCCACCTGTAGGAAAGGGCTGTTTTTTCGGCCCTATCACGAGGTGTTATTTTACCCACCCAGGGACTGCTTTTGGACGTCCCAATTGTCTGGGTCTCCCAATTAGGAGCGACAAAGAAGAAGGGAATTTTGTTTACTTACCGTAAATTCCTTTTCTTCTAGCTCCAATTGGGAGACCCAGCACCCGCCCTGTTTTCTTAGGGATTTTTGTTTTTTCGGGTACACATGTTGTTCATGTTGAATGGTTTCAGTTCTCCGATGTTTCTTCGGATCGAATTTGTTTTTAAACCAGTTATTGGCTTTCCTCCTTCTTGCTCTTGCACTAAAACTGAGGAGCCCGTGATCCCACGGGGGGTGTATAGGCAGAAGGGGAGGGGCTTTACACTTTTAAGTGTAGTGCTTTGTGTGGCCTCCGGAGGCAGTAGCTATACACCCAATTGTCTGGGTCTCCCAATTGGAGCTAGAAGAAAAGGAATTTACGGTAAGTAAACAAAATTCCCTTCTTCTTTGAAAAAGTAACTGGTCTTCTTTAATGTTTACATGTGATAGGACTAGCAAAGAAACTACAAACCATTATCAGCCTCATACCTAGTAAGGTTTCAAATGGTAATAGCAATGTTTTATAGCGTCAAAAATGCCGTTTTGTTTCACAATTCAGTCACACTGGTTTACTAGTTTAAAAAAGTGAAACCGAGACATTAAGTCGCCCCAATGGTGTTTCAGTCACATTAATGTATAACTACCATTCTCTTTAGAGTAGTGTTTTAGTGCTGTTTAGTTCTTTACCTGGGTCTTTTTTTTCTTTAGGAAGTTGCAGTCTTTGTGTTTGACAAAAAGTTAATCGACAAGTATCAAAAATATGAGAAGGATCAAATTATAGATTCTCTGAAACGGGGGGTCCAACAATTAACGAGGCTCCGACATCCACGGTTACTGACTGTACAGCATCCACTTGAAGATTCTAGGTAAGGCAGTCTGTTGTGGATTCACATTGTGCACACTGAATTTTAAGGATATACGCTTTCCATATTCCAAAACATCATGTCTTTGAGTGGGTCACCTGCTTTTTACACCAGGTATTCTTTGACAGATTTTTAGTTGCACCATAAATTTTGCATCTGGAAATCTACTTTGAGAAAACCACACACTTTAAATGAAGTCTGTCATCTTTTGCACTTCCTTTTTGATGGTGCTTTGTTTGAGACTTCCAGTGCGTACTTGGAAACGCAAGCGAAGGGTCATCGGGGGGCAAATTCTGCTTCCCATTCCCTGAATCAAAGCACCATCAGTGACTCATTTCTAGGGTTGTGCTAGTCACAACGCAATGTGCACTACGTGATGTGCACTATGACAGCACGCTCTCTGTTGCCAGCTCAGATCAGTAGTAATGAGCCAGTACCAGAGCAGAGCATACTGTTAGTGCATGGTGTCAGAATACTCGCCATGCAGAGAACAGCGCCAACCCCACAAGGGACATGATTAGTCTCTGCACGCCGGGCATTCTGACACCATGCACTAACAGTGCGTTTTCTTGTCAGCTTGTTATTGCTGATCTGAGCTGGTAACAAAGAATGTGCTGTCATTGAACACATTGCACAGTGCACATCACGCTGGGACTAGCCCAGCTCCTGAAACAAGCATCACTGATGACGCTTTGTTCCAGGGAGGGGACAGGAGCTGTGGTAGTGACCACAGCCTCCAGCTACCTCCTGATGACGCTTCATTGGAGAATCCCAGTATGTATTGGGATTCTTAAATGGGGTATCATCAAAAGGGAAGTGGGGAAAAAAAAGTGTAGTTAGTGTCCCCAAAAATGGGGTCTGTAAAAACAACTCGCCAAGCAAATTACAAGCCTTCAGACAACTCTATCATCAGAAGAATATTACGCATCTCAGGAAATGGTGACAAAAACACTTCTGCAAATTTCTAAATTTTCCTAACTTTTAAAATAATTTTAAAAAAGCATACAATTTTAATATTGTTTAGAGTCATATAGTCAACTAATTTTTCTCAGTTGCTTCATTTGGGACACAGGAATCATAAGTTGATTTGCTGCCACCATGAATACTTAGTAAACGTAGTAAAAAAAAAAAAAAAATCCTCCCAAATAGGCTAAACCTGGGCAGCCAAGTGCCAGCACCCAGCTATCCAGTTTAGCTTAGGGGCCTTTTGCACACTACAACATCGCAAGCCGATGCTGTAATGCCGAGCGCGATAGTCCCCGCCCCCGTCGCAGCTGCGATGTCATGGTGATAGCTGCCGTAGCGAACATTATTGCTACGGCAGCTTCACATGCACTCACCTGCCCTGCGACGTCGCTCTGGCCGGCGACCCGCCTCCTTCCTAAGGCGGGTCTTGTGGCGTCACAGCGACGTCACACGGCAGGCGGCCAATAGAAGCCGGGAGGCGGAGATGAGCGGGACGTAAACATCCCACCCACCTCCTTCCTTCCTCATTGCAGCCAATATATGAAAATGACTGACACTACACCGATCATATGATACTGACGCTTTTGCGCTCGGTAATCGTAGTTAAAACGATTTACACACTACGATGTCTTGAGCGACTCTGGAAGTGCGTCACTTTCGATTTGACCCCTCCGCCATTGCACCTGCGATGTCGTAGTATGCAAAGGGCCCCTTAGTGTCATTCGGAGGCAGACATGGCTCTAAGTAGCAGACCTGTCTTAGCCTTTATTAGGCAGTGTAGGATTTAAACTTTTTTTTCTCTCTTTTCTTTATTTTTCAACAGACAAGGGCTGTGGCCCAGATTATTCATAGGATGGCTAGGATAGAGAATGGCAGTGTTTCCATCCTTTCACCTCCTGTGGTAGGAAAACCAAAGAATAATCCCCATTAAAAAAATAACTTTTACTAATTACCATTAAAAGATCAAAAACCACAATAATACAGACAAATATATTAAAATAGCCTCACACACCATTGTTCTGGTGCCCCAAGGAGGAGTTCGCATCTGTGCTTGTCCCCTGATGATTCCCTGGCATCTCTGGGAGGAAACACGTCAGGACTCTGTTGTGGACTTTTCCAGATAAGTTAGTTGTCTCTATCTTATCTTGATGAGGCAATTTTAATATTTTTGGTGTTTGAACTGTGCAGGGTTTTATAGGGTCATTCAGGGTCTCCCGTCGGTGAATGTGGGCGCCACAACCCTAGGGCGTTATACCCTCCATTGCTAGGTAGGGAGAGCTACTTTAGGGATATATAGGGACAGCTTATTCCCGTCTCCCTCCTTGCCTTTGTTATTATACACCCTGCATATATTTGTTGTCTGTATTATTGTGGTTTTTGATCTTTTAATGGTAATTATTAAGTTATTTTTTAATGGGGATTATTCTTTGGTTTTCCTGACTTCCTCCCCTTTGTTCATTGGCTGCGGCCTGGTTTAAGTACCTCCTATGGTAGCACGGACCAGATCCCTCTCTTTTGAGTCAGTAAAGCTTTTTACTGACTCACACAATCAACTTTTGTTGCATTGCCTGGACCGT
This sequence comes from Anomaloglossus baeobatrachus, assembly GCF_048569485.1. Taxonomy (NCBI): domain Eukaryota; kingdom Metazoa; phylum Chordata; class Amphibia; order Anura; family Aromobatidae; genus Anomaloglossus; species Anomaloglossus baeobatrachus. Next base: position 222,460,584 of record NC_134356.1, read on the forward strand.
TAGGGTGTTTGTAGATTTTATGCCTAATGTGGTCTCCCAAGAAGCCTATCTCTACCACTAGAGTTTCCGATCGGTAGCTCATGGGTCAAGGTGCTTCTACATTCCAGAGGAATGTTGGGCTTTCCCTATAAGGGCAGGATTCTCCTTCACCAGTTTGGATTGAAAATTATGAATGCCTGCAAAGCTCAGGATTTTTCAGATTGAGTCCAAATAAATCTTTCCAAAACTGTCTCCTTTTCTACTCAAATGCTGGATCATTTAATTTACTTGAAGGGCTTTTGGACCTGTGGTTCAAGAGACTTCATGCCTTTTGGACTAGGTTTGTGTGACTAGGATTAGGGAACAAGGGTCTTAAACGTCCTGTTTCTACCATTACATTTAGTTCTTGTTCATAGGTGAGAACCTCTTGGCAGCATGGCTATATCCTGACGTTTTATTTTTGCATGCCTGTCTTGAACCAGGGTTGACTCCCAAGGGCCAGGTTTCTGCCTTGTTTATCCCGGTTCAGCAAAACTTGACTTGTATGCCATAGGTCTGGACTGCCTCCTGGGCAGGATGCACTTGGGTCCACATAGTCGCATACCTGCATCTGGAGAACCTCAATCTGGTCTTGGACGCCCTTCAGTTCAGTTCTCTCCTTTTATGCTGATTGGAGATCTCTCTCCATTCTGGCATGGTGATTTTTTTTTTTTCTTTTTTTTTTTTTTTTTCTCCCCTCTCTAGGGATCTCCTCCCTCCATAAGGCGAGGTTCCGAGACGCGCTCCCATCTGTGTAGCGCCCCATGGGGCCTTAGGGTACTCGTCACTGGGCCAGTGGTTTCTAGGGGTTGCTGTGACTGGCCTGACCCGGCCCCGTGGCCCCGTCGGCTACATGAAAAGACAAACAAGTTCGAGGGGGGATGGAAGGAGGGTGAAGGGTCCCTGGAAAGCATGTCGCCGGTTGCAATGGCTAGTGGGTCTTGGTCTCCTCGGCCGCTGACCCTTCCTGTGACTTTTCCTTTCCCAGGAGCGGTGTTTGGTGGGGATGGGGATGCTTCGCAGCGCCACCCGTGGTGTGCGGCCAGGAATCCAGGGCAGATGTTGGGTGCAACCAGGATGATATTGCTCCCCACAGGCGGTGCGGGACCCCAGGATTTTGGTGAGAACGGGGCGGCAGTCCACGGGAGTGCAGGGCAGCGGCATTTACTCAGTCACCATGTGCGGGTACCACATGCTTTTATTCTTTGATTAAGATTTCAGACTCCAGTCGATCCCGGGCAGATCAGAGGTCCAGTCCGGTCTGGTAATCTGTGGGCTTTTTCCTCCGTGCACAACTCTGTACTTGGTGGGTTCCCGTGGCCTGAAGCGTCTTGGGATTCCCTCTTGCGCTCTCTCTCTCTCTCTCTCTCTCTCTCTCTCTCTCTCTCTCTCTCTCTCTCTCTCTCTCTCTCTCTCTCTCTCTCTCTCTCTCTCTCTCTCTCTCTCTCTCTCTCTCTCTCTCTCTCTCTCTCTCTCTCTCTCTCACTCTCTGTCTTGGCCCGTACGCCAGGCAGCTTGAACCTCTGTCCCCGTTTCCGGGTTCCTTCTTTGCTGCTGTGCCCCTAACACTAACGTCTGTGAGATCCTTGATGGTACCCCCACCCAGTGAACTATCCCAGTAAATTACAACCCGGGACAGAGTACCCCAAAGCCCTGGGGTGCGTCACCTGTCTTTCTGCTTCTCTGATGCCCAGCCATCTGGCGTTGGGCTTCTTCCTTTTTCCTTAGCATGTTATCCTTAATAAGGTGATTTGCTTTCCTTCCTTTAGATACTTCGCTTCTCAGCTCGCTGAGAGGTACTTGTCCAATCTGATGTAGGCAGTGCCGTGCAGCTCTACCTGTCTATCACAGCTCAGTCCGGATGACTTGTAGGTCATCCTGGTATGCTCTGGCAGAGGTCAGACCCACCTCTTAGGTGACCATTTTTTCTTGTCTCAATCTGATCGGGATCATCTACATTCCCCCTTCCAGAGCATGACTCTCTTCCCGGGTGGGGTAGAAGCCTTTTGGTCTTACACCTAGAGGAATCTGTTCTTCTATTCCATAGAGCCCCAACTTAGTCTTCAGTGCACACCTTGTTAGAGGTCTTACTTTTTGTGTCTCAGGATGCCAGTGTTAGCAGCAGGGCTGTGGAGTCGGTAAGCCAAACCTTCGACTCCGACTCCTCAATTTCTCTTGCACCGACTCTGACTCAGACTCTCCGACTCCTACATATATTGCTTATAGTTAAGTGAAAAATTTATTGTAGTGCATGAATGTGTATGTGAACATCAGACATTTAATATTTTTTATGATACAATAATCAAGATATTTCGATAGAACATAAAATATATTTATTGGAATACAACTTTAGAACACAAACTGTAATAAATTGTAAATATGTAATACAATATGTAATATACACTAGATTACATATATATCTTGTGTGTATAGTAGGTATGTATGTGTGTGTGTGTATATAATATATATATAAAAAATTTCTTATTGTATTACATATTTACAATTTAGTTTTTTGTGTTATAAAGTTGTATTCCAATAAATATATTTTATGTTCTATCTAAATATCTTGATTATTGTATCATAAAGATGATTAAATGTCTGATGTTCACATTGTACTACAATAACTTTTTCACTTAAATATAAGCATTATACTAAATGTTATTATTTAGTATGTTTCTTTGTCGCTCCATTGGGAGACCCAGACAATTGGGTGTATAGCTTCTGCCTCCGGAGGCCACACAAAGTTATTACACTTTAAAAAGTGTAACCCCTCCCCTCTGCTATACACCCCCCCGTGCATCACGGGCCCATCAGTTTTATGCTTTGTGTTGAAGGAGGCACACATTCACGCAAGCTCCACATTTTAGTCAGCAGCAGCTGCTGACTTTATCGGATGGAAGACAAGAGGGCCCCAGGGCCCCCGGCATGCTCCCTTCTCACCCCACTTTTGTCGGCGGTGCTGTTAAGGTTGAGGTACCCATTGCGGGTACAAAGGCTGGAGCCACATGCCGTTATCCTTCCCCATCCCTTAGGGGCTCTGGGAGAAGTGGGATCCTAACCGGTCACCAGGCACTGGGACCGGGCTCCCTCCGCAGCCCCTGTGGGAACCTGACGGACAGGAGACTGGATGTCATCAGGGACAGGCCCTGCTTCTCTGAGGTACTCTGTGTCCCCTTGGGGACGGCGCATAGAGCTCCTGTGGATCGGACGCTGCAGCAGCTGCTCGGTGTTTGGGGTCGCCGGGACTACCGCGCCGACCGCGCCTGTTTGCCGGCCGCGCTTATAAATCGAGTCCCCGGCTTTTGCGGCCTAGTACCGCATATTCCCGCCCCCGGGCCTGCCAGTCAGGGGCAAGGGCGGGACGCTAGACTGAACGTCAGCGGTGAGGGCTGGAGCATACTTAGTATCCTCCTCCCCCCTCACTGAGCACCGTGGGGCACCAGATTCCCGCACTTTCTGAGGCACGCCCACGGCTCCCTCCTCCTCTCAGAACGCTGGCAGCCATTGTTATCATCGCTGCTGCCGGAGGAGAACTTCAGATAGAGCTCCACAACTCTGGGAGGCCCAGGCAGGGAATCTGGTGGACACACAACCGCTGAGCGCGGTCGGTAAGCTGCACCTGTTACAGGTGCTGGCCCCCCTGGGTGCCGCAGTGTATATATATATATATATATATATCCATATTGGGTATACATTTGCTCTGCTCGGCCGCAGTATTTGCTTGGCTATATACCCTCACTGTTTGCTAAGAGGAGATAACAGCATGTCGTCTGCAAAAAGCAAGGGTGCCAAGGCACAGGCTTATTTTGCAACTTGTACCTCTTGTGCGGCTATGTTACCTGCAGGTTCCATCTACCCTCATTGTGTGCAATGCTCGGCCCCTGTGACACTCACTCAGCCGGAGCCTCAGGCACTGGTGGGACCCTCGGCTCAGGTAGAACCACCGGCTGCCACTGTCCAGGTGGCAGGGACAGAGTTTGCAGTGTTGGCTGAGAAACTTTCTGAGTCCCTTTCACAATCCATGGCTCAGTCTATGGACAAATGGTCTGCTAAGATACTTGAAGCTTTGCAGTCCAGACCGGTAACACAGGCCCCGGGCACTGTTGAATCATTGACCCCAGGCCCCCCTCGGTTGGAGCAGCAAACTGCTCCTGAGGTGACACATAGGTCCCACGGGGAGGACTCCGACTCGGACCGCAGTCACAGACCGTCTAAGCGGGCTCGCTGGGGACCTTCATCCACTTCATCACGCTGCTCAGGGTCTCAGCATGAGGACTCCCTGGAGGATGAGGCGGAGGTTGCAGCTCAGGGCTCTGATCCTGACGGTGCTCTCAATCTTGATACACCTGAAGGAGACGCCATTGTAAATGACCTTATAGCGTCCATTAACCAGGTGCTAGAACTTCCTCCTCCAACTCCACCTGTTAAAGAGTCAGCTTCACAACAGGAGAAACACCAGTTTAGGTTTCCCAAACGTACAAGGAGTGCTTTTTTCGATCACTCTAACTTCAGGAATGCTGTCCGGAAGCACAGAGCATATCCGGACAAGCGCTTTACTAAGCGCCTTAATGACACACGTTACCCCTTCCCACCTGACGTAGTTAAGGGTTGGGCTCAGTGTCCCAAGGTGGATCCTCCAGTCTCTAGGCTGGCGGCTAGATCCGTGGTATCAGTGGCAGATGGCTCATCGCTCAAAGATGCCACTGACAGGCAAATAGAGCTCCTGATGAAATCCATCTATGAAGCCATAGGTGCGTCTTTTGCTCCAGTATTTGCAGCCGTGTGGGCGCTCCAAGCTATCTCAGCTTGTCTGTCTGAGATTAATGAGGTCACACGCACCGCTACTCCGCAGGTCGTGTCTTTGACTTCTCAGGCGTCGGCTTTTTCGTCCTACGCCATGAACGCTGTCCTCGACTCGGTGAGCCGTACAGCGGTAGCATCCGCCAATTCGGTGGCAGTCCGCAGGGCCATGTGGCTACGCGAATGGAAGGCAGACTCTGCTTCCAAGAAGTTCTTAACCGGTTTGCCATTTTCCGGCGACCGCTTGTTTGGCGAGCAATTGGACGAAATTATCAAGCAATCCAAGGGAAAGGACTCGTCCTTACCCCAGTCTAAACCGAACAGACCTCAGCAGCGAAAGATTCAACCGAGGTTTCAGTCCTTTCAGCCCTCAGCCAGGTCCCATTCCTCCACGTCCAACAGGTCACAGAAGGGCCAGAGCAACACTTCTGCATGGCGGTCTAAGTCACGTCCTAAAAAGACCGCCGGAGGAGCCGCCCCCAAGGCGGCCTCCTCATGACTTTCGGTCTACACAAACCGCATCCTCGGTCGGTGGCAGGCTCTTCCGCTTTTGCGACGCCTGGTGGCCACATGTCCAAGACCGATGGGTGAGAGACATTCTGTCTCACGGTTACAGGATAGAGCTCAGTTCTCGTCCTCCGACTCGTTTCTTCAGAACATCTCCGCCCCCCGAGCGAGCCGATGCACTTTATCAGGCGGTAAACACTCTGAAGGCAGAAGGAGTGGTGATTCCCGTTCCACCTCAGGAACATGGTCACGGCTTCTACTCCAACTTGTTCGTGGTGCCAAAAAAAGGACGGATCATTCCGTCCCGTTCTAGACCTCAAGCTGCTCAACAAGCATGTGAGCACCAGAAGGTTTCGGATGGAATCTCTCCGCTCAGTCATCGCCTCGATGTCACAAGGAGACTTCCTAGCATCAATCGACATCAAAGATGCTTATCTCCATGTGCCGATCGCTCCCGAGCATCACCGCTTTCTGCGTTTCGCCATCAAGGACGAACACCTTCAGTTCGTGGCGCTGCCATTCGGCCTGGCGACAGCCCCACGGGTCTTCACCAAGGTCATGGCAGCAGTGGTGGCGGTCCTACACTCTCAGGGCCACTCGGTGATCCCTTACTTCGACGATCTTCTAGTCAAGGCACCCTCCAGGGTGGCATGCCAACACAGCCTGACCGTCACTCTGGAGACTCTCCAGAGGTTCGGGTGGATCATCAATTTCCCAAAGTCAAATTTGACACCGACCCAATCGCTGACTTACCTCGGGATGGATTTTCATACCCTTTCAGCGATAGTGAAGCTCCCGCTGGACAAACAGCGTTCACTACAGACAGGGGTACAATCTCTTCTTCGGGGTCAGTCACACCCCTTGAGGCGCCTCATGCACTTCCTAGGGAAGATGGTGGCAGCAATGGAGGCAGTTCCTTTTGCGCAGTTTCATCTGCGTCCACTTCAATGGGACATCCTCCGCAAATGGGACAAGAGGCTGACGTCCCTAGACAGGAACGTTTCGCTGTCACGGACAGCCAAGACCTCTCTTCAGTGGTGGCTTCTTCCCACTTCTTTGTCGAAAGGAAAATCCTTCTTGCCCCCATCCTGGGCTGTGGTCACGACGGACGCGAGTCTGTCAGGGTGGGGAGCGGTCTTCCTCCACCACAGGGCTCAGGGAACCTGGACTCCGACAGAGTCCTCCCTTCAGATCAACGTTCTGGAGATAAGGGCAGTGTATCTGGCTCTAAAGGCGTTCCAGCGGTGGCTGGAGGGCAGGCAGATCCGAATACAGTCGGACAACGCCACGGCGGTTGCGTACATCAACCACCAGGGCGGCACACGCAGTCGTCAAGCCTTCCGAGAAGTTCAGCGGATTCTGCTGTGGGCGGAAGCCACAGCCTCCACCATCTCCGCAGTTCACATCCCGGGCGTAGAAAACTGGGAAGCAGATTTTCTCAGTCGCCAGGGCATGGACGCAGGGGAATGGTCTCTTCACCCGGTCGTGTTTCGGGAGATCTGTTGCCGCTGGGGAACGCCGGACGTCGATCTAATGGCGTCTCGGCACAACAACAAAGTCCCGGCATTCATGGCTCGGTCCAAAGATCACAGAGCTCTGGCGGCAGACGCGTTAGTTCAGGACTGGTCGCAGTTTCGACTGCCTTATGTATTTCCTCCTCTGGCACTGCTGCCCAGAGTATTACGCAAGATCAGGTCCGACTGCAGTCGCGCCATCCTCGTCGCTCCAGACTGGCCGAGGAGATCGTGGTACCCGGATCTGTGGCACCTCACGGTGGGTCAACCGTGGGCACTCCCAGACCGACCAGACTTGCTGTCTCAAGGGCCATTTTTCCATCTGAATTCTGCGGCCCTCAACCTGACTGTGTGGCCATTGAGTCCTGGCTCCTAGCGTCTTCAGGGTTATCTCAAGATGTCATTGCCACCATGAGACAGGCCAGGAAACCAACGTCCGCCAAGATCTACCACAGGACTTGGAGGATCTTCTTATCCTGGTGCTCTGATCAGGGTTTCACTCCCTGGCCGTTTGCCTTGCCCACTTTTCTTTCTTTCCTTCAATCCGGAATGGACAAGGGCTTGTCTCTCGGCTCTCTCAAGGGACAAGTATCGGCGCTTTCCGTGTTTTTTTCAAAAGCGTCTAGCCAGGCTTCCGCAGGTCCGCACGTTCCTGCAGGGGGTTTGACACATAGTTCCACCTTACAAGCGTCCGCTAGAACCCTGGGATCTTAACAGGGTGCTGACGGCTCTCCAGAAGCCACCTTTCGAGCCGATGCGGGATGTCTCTCTATCTCGCCTTTCGCAGAAGGTGGCCTTCCTAGTGGCAGTCACATCACTTCGGAGAGTGTCTGAGCTAGCAGCGCTGTCATGCAAAGCCCCCTTCCTGGTGTTTCACCAGGATAAGGTGGTTCTGCGTCCGGTCCCGGAATTTCTCCCTAAGGTGGTATCCCCGTTTCATCTCAATCAGGATATCTCCTTACCTTCTTTTTGCCCTCATCCAGTTCACCAATGTGAAAAGGATTTGCACTTGTTAGATCTCGTGAGAGCACTCAGGCTCTACATTTCACGCACGGAGCCCCTGCGCCGTTCTGATGCGCTCTTTGTCCTTGTCGCTGGCCAGCGTAAGGGGTCGCAGGCTTCCAAGTCAACCTTGGCTAGGTGGATCAAGGAACCGATTCTTGAAGCCTACCGTTCGTCTGGGCTTCCGATTCCTTCAGGGCTAAAAGCCCATTCTACCAGAGCTGTAGGTGCGTCCTGGGCATTGCGGCACCAGGCTACGGCTCAGCAGGTGTGTCAGGCGGCTACCTGGTCGAGTCTGCACACTTTTACAAAACACTATCGGGTGCATGCCTATGCTTCGGCAGACGCCAGCCTAGGTAGGCGAGTCCTTCAGGCGGCAGTGGCCCACCTGTAAGAAGGGGCCGTTTTTTCGGCTCTTTTTTATCGAGGTATTCTTTACCCACCCAGGGATTGCTTTTGGACATCCCAATTGTCTGGGTCTCCCAATGGAGCGACAAAGAAGGGAATTTTGTTTACTTACCGTAAATTCCTTTTCTTCTAGCTCCTATTGGGAGACCCAGCTCCCGCCCCTGTTCCCTTCGGGCTGTTGTTCTTTTGTGTACACATGTTGTTCATGTTCAATTGTTCTTTGGTTCATGGTTTCAGTTCTCCGAACATCCTTCGGATTGAATTTACCTTACACCAATTTATAAGTTTCCTCCTTCCTGCTTTGGCACCAAAACTGATGGGCCCGTGATGCACGGGAGGGTGTATAGGCAGAGGGGAGGGGTTACACTTTTTAAAGTGTAATAACTTTGTGTGGCCTCCGGAGGCAGAAGCTATACACCCAATTGTCTGGGTCTCCCAATAGGAGCTAGAAGAAAAGGAATTTACGGTAAGTAAACAAAATTCCCTTCTTTTGTTGAAAACTGTTTTTTGCCACTTACATAGTGTATTACATAGTGTATTACATAGTGTTATATATAACACTATGTAAGTGGCAAAAAAAGTTTTCAACAATACTAAATAACATTTGTGCAGTCTATGAATTTGTTGTAAGAAATAGAATTGCTTCCATCAGATTCTCCTTCGCAGATGTCCTCAAATCTGACCTAATAATTTTAAGGCTAGAGAACAACCTCTCTACACTAACTTGGGTTGGAGGCAAAGCCGTAACCACATGGGCAACATCTCTAGCAATTTCCGGGTATAAAGGAATTGCCTCATGCACAGTCAGTTTTGATGAATGGTTGAATTTTTCTATTTCTTTGAGGGCAAGAGAAAAATTTTACTGAAATCTGGCCAATCTGCTGCTATAGGAGACGGAGTGAAATCTTTTTCCTTGCGGCAACGCTTTGCTGCTCCATGTCATCCAAATACTTGTCAAAGTTAAACTCCTCATCTGATGAGGATGAAGATATGGCAGCAGTAGCACTGTCAGGCCCCAAGTCCTCTTCCACCTGGCAGTCCTGTAGCCGCTCATCCTAACTGCTACCTCACTCAAAGCTTCTTTTCCTTTAGTAAGCTGTTGATCATCAAGCAGTATACGATGACTTGGGTCCACATAAACAGCTACCAGAAGAATTTTATTTTCAAATAGCTGTCTCTCTCTGTTTCATTGAAGCAGAAATGCCATCTGCGATTAAATTTCCTCTTTGGGACAGGCAAAATAGCAAGTTCTTCCACTCCCTTATGAAAATGCCAGGAGTTAAATCCTCAGCTTGTAATTTTTAGTCACGGTAAATGGGTGATTAAGCAATTCCTTCAATTCAGCCACCTGGTGTCGATTGACCTTCATTTAATGTTACTTGAGGGTTAACCATATCTATAAGAAACGATTTTAGTTCAAGCAATCGCTCAGCCATTAAAGAGGTTATCCGGCTTCTTTTGACTTTTTTTTTTTTTATTACCCTTTTGGGCTACATTGGGGCAGGTAAGTAGATAGAGAGCACTTACCTGCCCTGCTGTCAGCCCCTCTCCCCCGGCTCAGAGTGGTCATGTGACCGATCCTGCCGCGATTTTGCTGCTTCCGGTCATTTCATGTCAACATGGGCAGGGCCATGTTGACATGCAAATCTGGAACAGCATGTCGCCTCCCTGCTGGGGAGGTACAGTACGTGGAGTCACCGCCCCCTTCCCTGCACCCTCCCACACATTCCCCCGCACCCCTTACTCTCCCCGCAACCTCCCCCTGCACTGCTGTGGGGTCTGTGACCTGGGGGAGGGGCCTGCCTGCGGCTGCCGTGGTGTCAGCGTCAGCACCGGGCCCCCTGCTCAGGATCGCACATTCAAATGTACCGGCATCACAGACCACAGATGCCGGTATATTTGAAAGTGCTGATGAGAAGGAGCGCTGCTTCTCATCACTGCCCGGCTGTCTGTGCTCTCTTCAGCACAGTGGTGACGTCACTACTGTGCTGATATGGCCAGAGCACAGACAGCGCACGAATGTGCAGGAGTGGCGGGGACCGAGGACGGGTGAGTATGTACTCCCTACATGTGTTCCCTATGGGGGATGGTGGGGTCAGTGCAGAGGCCTGTCTGTGTGCGGTGCAGAGGCCTGTCTGTGTGCGGTGCAGAGGCCTGTCTGTGTGCGGTGCAGAGGCCTGTCTGTGTGCGGTGCAGAGGCCTGTCTGTGTGCGGTGCAGAGGCCTGTCTGTGTGCGGTGCAGAGGCCTGTCTGTGTGCGGTGCAGAGGCCTGTCTGTGTGCGGTGCAGAGGCCTGTCTGTGTGCGGTGCAGAGCCATATCTGTGCAGAGCCCGATGTGGGGTTATTTGCAATGCTGTAGTGATAACAGGTCAGTGCTGAGGCTGAATATTGACAGGGAATGTGTGTGCAGGGGGCGGGCAGGGGGCGAGGCTGGACACTGAGGCTGGGCGGTGCCAGCTCTGACTGGGAGGTTTTGCACAGGAAGTGGTCAGTTTGCTGGAGCTGAATGTAAACAAGGAGCTGCAGAGAATAAAGGGTGAATTCAAGAGGAACAAAAGTTAGAAAACAAAATATAACAATGTAGGGGTGTTTTATATGACAATACAGCGCAGATTAGCTTAACAAAAAATTTTGAGTTTGTCGGATAACTCCTTTAAATAAGTGCTGCCTCACCGAGTGGCTTGATCAACAATTGCCCCTTTTCCAGCACGTCTCTTCAAGATGGAATCAATTTTAGGGGTTCTGGCGGCAATAACCAACTTCCTTACTTTTCCAATTAGATTTCCAGCATGTCCGCCCAGTTTCACACATATGGCTTTTCACCGGTTTGGCGGATGAGGCGCACGCCAGTACAGTACGATACAGTACAGTGGCAGCGCCGCAACGTCCGGGTCACATGCTCCGGTCACATGACAGCATGTGACCGGCGTTTGTCTCGCTGCCACTGTACTGTATACACTGTACTGGAGTGCGCCGCATCCGCCAAACCGGCGAAAAGCCGGATGTGTGAAACTGGGGTCCCTCTTGCAGATTCTTATTGCCAGCTGCAGCGTGTGCACAACACAGTGCATGTGATGAATATGAAAGTGTTTTGAAGCAGCTTCAACAAGATCATCTAATCCTAAAGTATCATTTTGCTGTTCTTCTGTTGTAATATCTGTTTGTTCCTCAGTTACATGAACAGCACTGTGACCTTCCATCTCAAACATACTGAATCCTAAATTTTCTTCTAGCTGTTGTTCATTACTCTCATCAGTGTAATTGTACTTATCATGTTTGAAGCATTGTCCATTGCAATAGCAAGAACCTGTTCTTTTTTGAGTTTGTAATCTTGCAGAACTTTTTCCACTAAGGCCTGGAGAAACTGGCCGGTGTGATGAGCTTTAGCATCTTTTACTGCCAGAGTCTTGCTAACAATTTTCTTTCTTGTTACAAAAATATTGAACATTGATGACAAAATAAATCAGTGAAATGCAGTGACTCTGGCACCCAGCAAAGGCAATGGGTTTCCAGATAGGACATTCAGACACAGCGTTTTGTGAGGATCCTCACAAAGAATGATTGTCAGTTTGTGGCGTTTTTCTAATCTGCTTTTGCTATTGAAAGCATTATTTATCAGCTCAAAAACCTTTCAGGTGATGCGGTTTTTTTAAAAAGCTGATCTGCTTTTGCAGATGAGAAACGTATTCTCAAAAAATGCAGCAAAAACGCTGTGTGTGAATGCAGCCTTAGATCAGGAATAGAACAGCCATTTATAGGACATTTCATAACTTTCCCAAATTCCTATAAAAAATATTCATCACATTCTGCATTGCACTACTGTCCCCAATTTATTATATATTTTAGGAGTCGGTGCATTTTATACTGACTCCGACTCCACCAAAATGAGCTCCGACTCCACGACTCCTACTCCACAGCCCTGCTTAGCAGAAGAGTGCTACAAGGTGCAATTGTTCGGGCAGTAACCTGAGGGATTGCTTTTCTTCCTTCTGCAGTATTGGTCTTCGTTTTCCTGCCCCAGTGACAGCATTGGAACATAGCATGGTTCATGTGTACCACAATCAAGCGACTGAGAAATACATTTTTTTGGTATTCACCACAAAATCTCCATCATTGAGGGACGCACCATACTCCCTTGTTTATGGGGGGGGTCATGGTTTTGCTCCTCTTACTACCTTTGCACTTACTGAATACCTGGGTGTGGATGGCCTGGTGTACTGTGGTGGGAAGGAGTCAGCCTTTTCTCCAAGATGTATTCCTAGTGTCGGCCTCCAGGTGGCAGCACATAAACCCATGGCATAAAAATAAAATGCATACAATGTTGGAATTCTATTTTTTTCATCTTCTCACCCAGTTTGGATTTTTTTTTTCCTTTAACTTTATATGGTAGATGATTTTTATTTTTTTTTTAAAACTACAACTCTCCTCTCAATAAACAGCCCTCACATGGCTGCGTCGACGGGACATTAAAAAGTACCAAATATTGAAAGTAAAGGAAGGAAAAACTAAAACGCAAAAATAAGAAAAAGTAGGATTTCACAGGATTACACAGTATGTGGCTTCCATGTCTGGAAAAGACTTGTTCTACTGATTTACAGTCTGGAAAGTGTTCTATTTACAGACATTAATCTGATGCTAGAAAGGCTTCCGTAATGACTGACTTGAAGATGGATCTGATGCCTGTTTAGATTGACAGCTCTATAATACAGGCTGTAACTGAAGATCTGTGCAATATGTATTTACAGTGCTACTCCTCAATGTGCATATTAACGTTATACATGATGGTCTTTTACGCGTGGTGCTATGGGAGGTACACTTATGTTTTGGTTTTTTTCCCCTCTGTTTCTGCCTACAGGGATTGTCTTGCCTTTTGTACGGAGCCTATCTTTGCCAGCTTAGCTAATGTTCTTGGAAGCTGCGACAATTTACCATCTCCTCTACCTGCAGATATTAAGGATCACAAATTGTTTGATGTAGAAACTAAATATGGCCTACTTCAGGTAATGTACACTAGGTTTAAAAAAATATCTCATTCCCTTTACTGGTTGTAGTAAACCATTGTGTTTTTTCATAGAAAAAATGTCATGTGTGAGCATACCCTTATGGAGGAAACCTAGGGGGCAAGTCATCAAGACTGGTGATTTAGTCCCTGCTGGAGTAAGAATTGCGGCATAGTAAATGCTGCCACTTGTAAGCCCTGCACCTGCTACTAACACTGTCGGAGCTGCGTGAGAGTTGCGTGAACACACCAAAAGTTTTTTTCTTTTTTGCACAGCTTTCATGAATTAGTCCCTTTAATTTGAAAAAAACGATGACTAGTTTAAGATGCCTTTAGTACAAGGGGCCTCACAGCGTGGCAATCAGGACATTCCAAAAGGGCAATGAAGTCCAAGATATAATCGGGCTCAGTGTAAAAAAAAAAAACAGCCCAATTGATAATAGACCTATAAATAGAAACATGCCAACTTCCCAGAGTAGGTGGAAAAAAAAGTGCAAAAAAAAGTCTTTAATCCGCCATAACTGCGACATTTCGACCTACTATAGGTTTTAAGCTTGATAAACAGCTTTGGTAGGTGGAAATGGCACAGTTATGGTGGATTAAAGAGGTTTTTAGCTCTCTTTTTTTCACCTATTCTGGGATGCTGTCATTTGTCTATTTATAGTTTAACCCCTTCAGCCCCCGGTGATCGCACAATAGTTTTTGGGATGTTTTATTCACCGTGTTCACTATATGGTAAAACTGATGGTAAAACTGATGTATCTATGTGATGCCTCAGGTCGGTGCGAGTTTGTAGACGCCAAACATGTATAGGTTTACTTGTATCTAAGGGGTTAAAAAAATTCACAAGTTTGTCCAATAAAAGTGGCGCACGTTTTGCGCCATTTTCCGAAACACGTAGCGTTCTCATTTTTCGGGCTCTATGGCTGTGACGGCTTATTTTTTGCGTCTCGAGCTAACATTTTTAATAGTACCATTTTTGCGCAGATGCTACGTTTTGATCGCCTGTTATTGCATTTTGCGTAAAACATGCGGCGACCAAAAAACGTAATTTTGGTGTTTGGAATTTTTTTGCCACTCCACCGTTTACCAATCAGATTAATTGAATTTATATTTTGATCGGGCATTTCTGAATGCGGCGATACTAAATATGTGCATATTTATTTATTTTTTAACCCTTTAATTTTCAATGGAGTGAAAGGGGGTGATTTCAACTTTTAGGGTTTATTTTTTTTTTTATTTTTTAAAACTTTTTTTTCCCTTATTTTACTAGTCCCCCTAGGGGGCTATAGCGATCAGCAATCCGATTGCTCTTATCTATCTGCTGATCACTGCTGTACAGCTGTAAACAGCAGATACAGTCACTTCCTGTTTCCCTCTGCTGCGAGCCGAGGGAAAACGAAAGTGAAACATCATAGCTGCAGGCGTCATCACATGACCCTGTGCTACGATGGCAACCACCGAAAGTCACGTGATCACTCACGTGACTTCCGGTGGGAAGTAAAAATCATGGCCGCGTGCATATAGATCTTGCTGCCAGACTTTGGCAGCGAGATTTAAGGGGTTAAATGTGAGTGGAAGCGATTCCACTCGCAACATGCAGGCACACATGTCAGCTGTTGAAAACAGCTGATATGTGTGCCGACCGCCAGCGCCTGCCCGCGGCAGGGGGCGGGGCTTAACCTGACACGCTCCATGACGGATAGATCCGTCCAAGGTCGTGAAGAGGTTAAAGTGAACCTGTCAGGTGCAATATGCACTCAGAGCCACGAGCAGTTCTGGGTATATATTGCTAATCCCTGCCTAACCGTCCCTGTATACACTAGCATAGATAAAGAGAGCTTTAGAAAAAGTATTTCTAAAGATCCTTTATGATATGCTAATGAGTGCTGTGACTAGTCACAAGGGGGCGTTAGTTCCTGCACTCATACCAACCTCTTAGCATGTTAGCACGCCCTCCTGTGGGTGTACTAATATGCTATTCATTGCCCATGACCCAGCGTCATCATTGGCAGTGACTGGCATACCTGTGTCCATTGCACCGCCTCAGAATGCTGGACGTAGGGTCAGTGCGCATGGATCACAATGCCCGGCTTCTTACGGTCACGTGCACTATGAAGCTGGGTGTACGCGTTCCAGCTTCAGAGAGGTCTAGTGTGGTGACTTCTGATCCATGTGCACTGCCTGATGTTCTCAGGCGGTGTAACGGATAAAGGTACATGTTACTGCCCATGACGACGCTAGGCAATGGGCATTGTGGACGTGGTTACATACTAAGAGGGCAGAATGAGCACAGGAACTAACGCCCAGGGGACTAGTCCCTTCGCTCATTAGCATATGGTAAATCTTTAGAAATCCTTTTTCTATAGATCCCTTTATCTAGGCTAGTGTATACAGGGACAGTTAGGCAGGGATTAGCAATATACACCCACAACTGCTCGTGGTTCTATGCATATTGCACCTGACAGGTTCCCTTTAGTCTGTCACCAATGCCTTCTCTGTTTCCCGAGATTGACAGGTCTCACACCATACAAATTCCAAGTGAAAGAGAGTCAATTTCAGACTACCATAGCCATGTGATCCAAACCACCTAGGGTGCACGGATGAAGAAAAGGGGCGGTCCACCCTGCAGAAATCAGTCTGAAGAAGAGTAAGTAATAATCCAGCACCCGTAGGCCAGTCTTCAGTGAAAATTAAGACCTCCTTTATTCACAAAACATGATAAAAACATCATACATGTTTAAAATCAGAACAGCCTTACGCGTTTCAGGTCATAGAGACCCTTAAGGTGGTGTCACACATAGCGACGCAGCAGCGATCACGACCAGCGATCTGACCTTATCAGGATCGCTGCTTCATCGTTACATGGTCGCTGGTGAGCTGTCAAACAGGCAGATCTCACCAGTGACCAGCCCACAGCCAGCAGCGACGCGTGGAAGCGTAACTAAGGTAAATATCGGGTAACCAAGGAAAGCACTTCTCTTGGTTACCTGATATTTACCTTCGTTACCAGCGTCCGCCGCTCTCACGCTGCCAGTGCCGGCTCCCTGTTCCCTGCACTCCTAGCCAGAGTACACATCGGGTTAATTACCCGATGTGTACTCCAGCTACGTATGCAGGCAGCCGGCACTGGCAGCGTGAGAGCGACGGGCGCTAGTAACTAAGGTAAATATCGGGTAACCAAGGAAAGGGCTTTGCTTGGTTACCCAATGTTTACCGTGGTTACAGCTTACCGCAGGCTGCCAGAAGCCTGCTCCCTGCTCGCTTCATTTCGTCGCTCTCTCGCTGTCACACACAGCGATGTGTGCTTCACAGCGGGAGAGCGACGACCAAAAAAATGAAGCAGGACCGGCGACCTCACAGCAGGGGCCAGCTCGTTGCTGGATGTCGCTGCTACGTCACAGAAAATGGTGACTTAGCAGCAACGTCGTTGTCGTCGTCGCTATGTATGACACCACCATTACTCATAGGATGAGTATGACCTGAAACGTGTAAGGATGTTCTGATTTTAAACAGATGTTTTTATCATGTTTTGTGAATAAAGGAGGTCTTAATTTTCACTGAAGACTGGCCTACGGGTGCTGGATTACCACTTACTCTTATTTAGTTTGACTCAGCCCATACACACATACTGAAAGACCGGACAATCATCCTAGACACAGTTCCTTGTCAACGTTTCTAAGTTTGTTTTCACTGAAGCGGCGCAGCAAGCTTCTACGTCTGCAATCACAGTCTGTGTCTGATTAATGCCGCCCATGGTTCTGGCACCAGGAACCTCTATTCAGCTCCTCTTAAATTCGGCAGGTCTGAGACGTCTTAATGAATAGTCTTGTTCTGTAAGATTGACCTGCAATATGGATTTTACATTTTTATTATATAGCTACCTGGCAGAAATGATGGCCTCAAGCCTACAAATGTCTTATGTCAATCCTTGCGTCTTGACGTGGAGAACAGCTTTCTACCTCTATGACCATCTTGGATCCTCTCGCCCTCTTATTAGCGTCACTGGCCATTTCTTAGTTTTAATCTTCTAATATGCGGAATAAAGGCACTGTGACAGCTCGCCCACAGGAGGATAATACCGGGCTTGTGTCTCCATAGGTTTCTGAAGGCTTGTCGTTTTTACACAGCAGCGTCAAGATGATCCACTCCAATCTCACCCCAGAAAATATCATATTAAACAAGAGTGGTGCTTGGAAAATTATGGGCTTTGACTTCTGTAATCCATCAGTGAACCCATCGGAACAAGAGGTAATTATGAGGAGACACAAGACAAACGGCGGTAGCAATCTGAGCCTCCTTTCATCCCTGGCTAATGGGTGGCACTGCCATCAGCTCTACGTGGACAGCTTCTCTGTATTTTTGCAGACCTGGAAAATCATTGAGATTTGGCCACTAGATAAAACAATGCATATAATAATCCAATAATGGTATCTAACAAGCTGTAATGTGAAATGTAATGATCACTCCATTTTTTTTTTCTTTTCAATCTCTCCGATACTAAAGGCCCAGTCGCACTAAACAACTTACCAGTGATCCCAACAACGATACAACCTGATAGGGATCGCTGGTAAGTTGCTAGGAGGTCGCTGGTGAGATGTCACACTAAGCGACGCTCCAGCGATCCCACCAGCAACCTGACCTCGCAGGGATCGCTGGAACGTCGCTACACGTGGAAGCATGCTGCGCTTGGTAACTAAGGTAAATATTGGGTAACCAACCCGATATTTACCTTGGTTACCAGCACACACTGCTTAGCGTTGGTTCCCTGCACACCTAGCCACAGTATACATCGGGTTAATTACCCGATGTGTACTCTGCTACGTGTACAGGGAGCCGGCTTCTGTGGACGCTGGTAACCAAGGTAAACATCGGGTAACCAAGAAGCCCTTTCCTTGGTTACCCAATATTTACCTTCGTTACCAGCGTCCGCCGCTCTCACACTGCCAGTGCCGGCTCCCTGTTCCCTGCACACATAGCCACAGTACACATTGGGTTAATTACCCGATGTGTACTCCGGCTACGTGTGCAGGGAGCCGGCACTGGCAGTGTGAGAACGGACGCTGTTAACGAAGGTAAATATTGGGTAACCAAGGTAGGTGCTTCTGGGTTACCCGATGTTTACTGTGGTTACCAGTGTCCGCAGAAGCCGGCTCCTGCTGCCTGCACATTTAGTTGTTGCTGTCTCGCTGTCACACACAGCGATGTGTGCTTCACAGCGGGAGAGCAACAACTAAAAAATGGCCCAGGACATTCAACAACAACCAACGACCTCACAGCAGGGGCCGGGTTGTTGCTGGATGTCACACACAGCGACATCACTAGCAAGTTGTGCCTCAGCAGCGATGTTGCTAGCGATGTTGCTTAGTGTGACGGTACCTTTAGTAATACATTGAGTGAAACAGAACGGGTATGTCTTGTAAGGATTGGTATAGTCATACAACATAGCCAATAAAGTATGGAGCGGCGAGTGAAGAATCATCTTGGGAGTGCCTTGTATACTTCTCACTGTTTGGCTTTGGAACCTGAAGTGCACCCCAATATCTCCGACGCATATATAGGAAGTGCTATTCTCTTCTTACTATAAGGATCTATGTCTTGCATTTGCACCTTTATATTGTACTTAAAGGGAATCTGTCACCAGGGTTTTGCTTCCTCATCTGAGAGCAGCATAATGTAGAGACAGAGACCCTGATTCCAGTGATGTGTCACTTACTGAGCTTTAGTTTTGATAACCTTCTGCTGATAAATAATTGATTTTTATCAGTACAGGACTAGAATATCTGCTACCATGTAGTCCTCCATATTCGTGTGCTCTGTATAACCTTGGCCTCATCATTGATTGGCAGCTTTCTGCCTACGCGCAGTGTGCACAGAAAGCTGACAATAACTGGTGTGGCCAGAGTTATACAGAGTTCAGTATTTGGACAACTGGTCAATCTAAAAGGAATCTGTCACCAGGTTTTTGCTCCCCCATCTGAGAGCAGCATAATGTAGAGACAGAGACCCGGACTCCAGCGATGTGTCACTTACTGAGCTGTTTGCTGTCATTTTGATAAAATCAATGTTTTCTCTCTACAGATATAGCAGTTATACAGAGCTCATAAATATGCTGGACTACCTGGCAGCAGGCCAAGTAGTCCAGTAATGATAATCTACTGCTGATTAATCAGTGAATTTTATTAAAACTACACTAAGCAGCCATGTAAGGGACACATCACTGGAATCAGGGTCTCTGTCTCTACATTATGCTGCTCTCAGATTGGGTGGCAAAAACCTGGTGACAGATTCCCTTTAAGCAGATAAAACTGTTTTTTTTTTTTTGTTTTTTTTTTTACCAAAACTCCACAAGCAGCCCAGAAAATTGCAGTGAGCAGCCTACATCTCTGAAATCGGGGTCTCTGTCTCTCTGTCCCTATATCATACTGTTCTCAAGGTATCAAAAACGTGGTGACAGAGTCCCTTCAACAGATATGTGCAGCTCAGCAAACCAGATGCATTACTTTGTCATATGAAGTCTGGTAGAATACATGTCGCTGCACAAATCATGCCCAGGGAGTGCGAGACAGCAAGCACATTCATAAGACTCTGAGGATAATGGTGGCACACGGTGAGTATGGAATGTCAATCAAACCTGGAAAGAAAGGTTTGGAAGCCAAACTGCATGACTTTTCGGCATAGCAGTGCTACCCCCATAACTCCAACAATATCTAGCATTCAATACATAATGAGTACAGACATTTAAGCAGAGATTGGAATATAGATGGCTCATTACACTGCTGAAATGGTCAATTTATTCAGGACATAGTTACAAAGCTGTTTTCAAAATGTCCTTAGTATAGCATAGGTCATATAGTTATTTCAGGGCCTAAAGAATTTCCCTAGGTTTTTTACTATAGAACATAGTGATCAGATGTAGAAATCATGGCTTGATTGTGGGTTTCTTGAAGATGGGTGTTGAGATGGTCTTCTTCAGGCTACCATTACTAGCATGATCTACCTATGAAATAATAGGCCTTGTGGCTTCAATAACGAGAGGTGCTTTGGGTAGGTCATGTTGTGTTTACCCAGAGCTTGAGACGTTATTTAAATCACATTTTTATCTAAAATGTTTAACAATACACATTAAAAAAAATCTTGAAATATTGCAGTTTTCACAATTTGCAGGCACACTTGTCTGATGCTTCCCGTTCTCTCGCCATTGGGGGAAGAGATTTTCTCCGTCTCTCTCTGACATCTAATAAATGACATTCCCTGCTGTATTTACAATGCATATAATCTACGACACTAAGACCACTTTCACACTGCATTCCGATCTCCGTTCAGTGGTCCCCTTGGGGTTTTCTTCATCGTTCCTTTGGGAGACCCAGACCATGGGTGTTTAGCTTCTGCCTCCAGAGGACACACAAAGTACTACACTTAAAAGTGTAGCTCCTCCCTCTGAGCTTATACACCCCCCTGGTGAGCAGACCCAGCCAGTTTATTGCTTTGTGTTCAGGAGGCATACATCCACACATTTTATAGCCACAAAGAACCATACGGGACGGTGTTTAACCTAAAAAACTAGACTTTATTTATTCTTATAAAATTATTAACAATCACATGTGTCAAACAAGAGATCTCAAACTTATCACACTGGACGTGTCAACATACCAACATTATCTCAGTAATCTCCAAAATGCCGTGAGAGCCGTCACACCATTTACCATCACAGTCAGGTCAGTGTATCTCTTCATTGCCGTGGGTTGCTCCAGTCACTTTGGGGAGGTAATTGTTGGTGGCGGACACGCTGCCACGCTGGGTGTCTGCTCAATTGCAATAGAATCACTAAGGATTCACTGGTATATATGAATGCTGACAGCTGGTTGAGCTCAGGCAGAATTTTTGTGAGTCAGAGTTTTTACAGCAATGGGAGCAATAACGGAATGATCTGCCTGCTCTGAACCTTAATTATACCTGTGCACCCACCGTTCATGGTAGGAATTATAAATTGAAGTTTAATAAAAGATATTAATTACTGGAGGATTAACTGTGCTCTCACGGCATTTTGGACATTACTGAGATAATGTTGGTATGTAGGCTCGTACTGCCTGTACCGAGCACTTAACCACATTGTGATGCCTGCTCTAACATAGTGGTGCCTCAGCCTGGAGGCTCATCCCAGTGGTCCCTCCGGCTGCTTCGGCTCCGGTGGCTGATCCCCCGGTTTGGGCAGAATCCCTCTCTCCAGGGGACAACTGTCCCGGACACTGCTGAGCATGCATCAGCCCCCTTCTCAGGGCGCTTGTGCTGCTTCGGCTCGCTCAGCAAAGCTCACAGAGATTCTTCATCTGGTCTCAGTCCCCGTCCTCCTAAAATGGAGTCGCAGGGTCCCCTTTCCTTCCTCGTCCCGCAGCTCTGATTCACGAGCCGGCTCGCAGGACGAGGAGGATGCTTTTACTAGGGGCTCGGACGCTACTTCATGTACATTGATCTGTCCGAAGGTGACGCAGATGCTAATGATTTGATTGCGTCCATTATATTTGTACTGGACCTCAATCAGCCTGGATCAGGGGTGCATTCCACTCTGGCAGAAAGGCATCAGTATACCGTAAGAGAACAAGGAGTGTGTTCCTTAACCACTCCAGTTTGTCAGCCCACTGTGACCAAGCCCAGAGCCTGTCCTGACAGACGCTTCCCAAAGCGTGGTTCTGATGACTGTTTCCCCCTTCCACCAGTGGTGGTCAAGGAGTGGGCTCATTCACCAAGGGTGGACCCTCCGGTGTCTAGGCTTTCAGCCCGGACAGTTGTATCAGTGGCTGACGGCTCCTCTCTAAGGATCCCACTGTCCGCCAGGTTGTCCTTCTGGCCAAATCTATATATGAGGCGGCAGGGGCCTCGTTCTCCCCATCTTTTGCAGCAGTGCGGGCTCTCAAAGCCATCTCTGCTTCTCTGGAGGAGATGCATCCCCTCACCTAGGGACTTTATGCCCGAAATAGTTGCCTTAACTTCCAGGCTTCAGTCTTTTCATCCTATGCCATGTCTGCCATGCTGGAGACTGTCACCGCACTGCGGTGGCCTCGGCTACTTCCCTCACTATCCGCAGGCTCCTGCGGCTTCGAGAGTGGAAGGCAGATGCTTCTTAAGAAGTTCCTTGCTGGGTTCCCTTTGCTGGGACCAGTCTATTCGGTGAACAACTGGATGAAATTATTACGGAAGTTTTTTGGCAGGAAGAGTACTTCCATTCCACAAACCCAGGAAACCTGTCCAGGGCAGGAACCAGTCGAGGTTTCGTTCCTTTCGTTCCTCTATCTGGTCGTCCTCTAAGCCCTCGGCCTCGTCCACTAACTCAGCCAAGGTCCGTAAACCAACTGGCGCATGAAGCCGCGTCCTCAGAAGTCCGCAGGAGCTGCGGCCACCAAGGCAGCCTCCTCTCGTCCTTGGTCAATGGCAGGCTCTCCCTCTTGGGCGACGTGTGGTTTCAACACGTCTTCGATCAGTGGGTGTGGGTTACCATCTCCCACGGCTACAGAATAGAATTCTATCCAGCCCGCCAAACAGATTTTTCTGTCAACTCCCCCCTGCTCCAAGGCCGCCGCCTTCTCACAGGCCGTGGCATTCTTGCAGGCCAATGGAGTAATTGTACCAGTTCCCGACTGGGAACGGTTCTGAGATTTCTACTCAAATCTCTTCCTAGTCCCCGAAAAGGACGGTGCTTTCCGACCTGGATCTCAAGCTTCTCGACAAGCATGTCAGGTGCGGCATTTTTGTATGGAATCTCTGCGATCAGTCAATGACCCAAGGAGATTTCTTAGCATCCATCGACATCAGAGATATCTTTCTGCTTGTGCCAACCGCAGTTTCACACCAGCGTTGGCTACGTTTTGTAATCGGAGAGGAACATTTCCAATTCGTGGCTCTCCCCTTCGGGTTAGCCACGGCCCCTCGTGTATTCACAAGGTCATGGCAGCAGTGGTTGCGGTTCTGCACCTCCAGGGGTTGGTAGTGATTCCTTTCCTGGACGACCTTCTAGCAAGGCTTCATCCAGTGCAGACTCTCAGCGGAGTGTCTCGCTCACTCTCGTCATGCTTGCAAGTCCACTCTGACTCCGACCCAGGACCTTGCGTCCCTAGGGATGCAATTCGAGACTCTGCTGGCACTTGTGAAGCTGCCCTTAGTCAAACAGCAGTCCCTTCATCTGGCGGTTCGCTCTCTGCTGAGGCTCCGCCGTCATTCCATCAGGTGCTGGGTCAGATGGTGGCGTCAATGGAAGCGGTTCCCTTTGCCAGTTCCATCTGCGTCCCCTGCAGCTGGACATTCTCCGCTGTTGGGACAAGCGGACCTCTTCCTTGCACAGGCTGGTGGCTCTGTCACCACAGACCAGGAGCTCTCTTTAGTGGTGGCTTCGGCCCCTCTCTCTGTCCCAGGGACGCTCCTTTCTGGCCCCGTCCTGGGTGATTCTCACCACGGATGCCAGTCTATCCGGCTGGGGAGCAGTGTTTCTCCACCACCGAGCACAGGGCACTTGGACTCCGTCCGAATCAGCCCTCTCGATCAATGTGCTGGAAATCAGGGCTGTACTCCTAGCTCTCGTAGTTTTTCACCACCTGTCGGTGGGCAAGCACATTCGAGTCCAGTCAGACAACGCGACAGCAGTTGCCTACATCAATCACCAAGGCGGGACTCGCAGCCGCCTAGCAATGTTGGAAGTTCAACGTATCCTTCAGTGGACGGAGGACTCCAAGTCCACCATATCCGCAGTCCACATCCCAGGCGTTGAAAACTGGGAGGCAGATTATCTCAGCCGTCAAACCGTGGACAGCGGCGAGTGGGCCCTGCATCCGGCAGTGTTCCGGTCAACCTGCCGCAGGCGGGGCACTCCAAAAGTGGATCTAATGGCATCCCGGCACAACAACAAGGTCCCGGTTTACGTGGCTCGCTCCCACGATCCTCAGGCCTTGGCAGCGGACGCGCTGGTTCAAGATTGGTCCCAGTTCCGTCTGGCCTACGTGTTTCCCCCTAGCTCTCTTGCCCAGAGTCCTGCGCAAGATCAGAATGGAGGGCCGTCGGGTCGTACTCATCGCCCCAGACTGGCCCAGGCGAGCTTGGTTCGCAGACCTGCTCCGTCTGTCCGTAGAGGTGCCGTGGCATCTCCCGGACCGGCCAGACCTTCTCTCACAGGGTCCGTTTTTCCGCCAAAATTCTGCAGCTCTCAGATTGACGGCGTGGCTCTTGAGCCCTGAATCCTTACGGCTTCAGGCATTCCTTCCGAGGTCATCTTCACTATGCTCGGAAGTCTTCCTCGGCCAGGATTTACCACAGGACTTGGAGAATTTTCCTGTCCTGGTGTCGTTCTTCCGGCCATGCCCCTTGGCCGTTTTTTCCTTGCCGACCATCCTGTCCTTTCTACAGTCCGGTCTGCAGCTAGGACTGTCCCTCAATTCCCTCAAGGGACAGGTCTCGGCTCTGTCAGCATTGCTCCAGCGATGTATCGCCCGGCTGGCCCAGGTGCACACCTTCATGCAGGGCGCATCTCACATCATTCCGCCTTACCGGCGGCCTCTGGATCCCTGAGACCTTAATCTGGTCCTCACGGCCTTACAGAAACCCCTCTTTGAGCCTCTTAGGGAGGTTTCGTTGTTTCGTCTTTCACAGAAAAGTGGCTTTTCTGGTGGCCATAATTTCTCTCAGGAGAGTCTCTGATTTGACTGTGCTCTCTTCGGAGTCACCCTTTTTGTTTTTTTTCACCAAGACAAGGTGGTTCTCCGTCCGACTCCGGGCCTTCTCCCTAAGGTGGTGTCTCCTTTCCACCTTAACCAGGACATTTCATTGTCTTCCCTTTGTTCGGCCCCTGTGCATCGCTTTGAGAAAGCGTTGCATGCTTTAGATTTGGTGCGGACGCTCCGGATCTATGTGTCACGCACCGCTGTTCTTAGGCGGTGCACCTCTCTTTTTGTGCTGACCACAGGTCAGCGCAAGGGTCTCTCGGCTTCTAAACCGACCCTAGCTCGTTGGATTAGGTCGGCCATATCCGATGCCTCCCCCGCCGGGGATTAAGGCGCACTCGACCAGAGCTGTCGGTGCCTCTTGGGCTACGGCTCAGCAGGTCTGTCAGGCTGCCACTTGGTCTAGTCTGCACACCCTTTCGAAGCACTACCAAGTGCATGCTCATGCTTCGGCAGATGCGAGCTTGGGCAGACGCATCCTTCGGACGGCTGTCGCCCATTTGTGAAGTTAGGTTTGCCTACTTCTCAGTTTCTGTTTATTCCCACCCATGGACTGCTTTGAGACGTCCCATGGTCTGGGTTTCCCATAAGGAACGATGAAGAAAAGGAGAATTTTGTTTACCGTAAATTCTTTTTCTTATAGTTCCGACATGGGAGACCCAGCACCCTCCCTGTTGCCTGTTGGCAGCTTTCTTGTTCCGTGTGTTTTCACCGGCTGTTGTTGTAGACAGAAGTTCCGGTTATTCCGGGTTTTACTCTATCTCTACTTATGGGTGGATGTCCTCCTTCAGCTTTTGCACTAAACTGGTTGGATTTGTCATCCGGGGAGTGTATATGCTCGGAGGGAGGAGCTACACTTTTAGTTTAGTACTTTGTGTGTCCTCCGGAGGCAGAAGCTATACACCCATGGTCTGGGTCTCCCATGTCGGAACTATAAGAAAAAGAATTTACGGTAAGTAAACAAAATTCTCTTTTTTGCTGAGTCCATGGGACTTCTGTCCAGGACCTTGTTAAATATGCATCAGCCCCCTTTACAGGGTGCCCCTACTGCTATGGGTCCCTTAGGTTCGGAGCTCACAGAGGATTCAACATCAGGGCCCAGACCCCGTCCTCCTAAGAAGAGACGCAGGGTTCCCTCTCCCTCCTCCTCCCGGGGCTCTGATTCAAGAGCTGACTCGCAGGATGAGGAGGATGCCTTTACAGGGGGCTCGGAGGCTAACTCCATGTACCCCATTGATCTGTCCGAGGGTGACTCAGATCTTAGTGACTTGATTTCTTCCATTAATTCTGTACTGGATCTCAATCCGCCAACATCAGAGGAGCAACCTTCTCTGGCAGAAAAGCACCAGTTTACCTCGCCTAAGAGAGTAAAGAGTGTGTTTTTTAACCACTCCAGTTTTCAGGCCGCTGTGACCAAACCCAGGGCCTGTCCTGACAAACGCTTCCCAAAGCGTGGTTCTGATGACCGTTTTCCCTTCCCACTTGAGGTGGTCAAGGAGTGGGCTCAGTCCCCAAAGGTAGACCCTCCGGTGTCTAGGCTCTCAGCCCGGACCGTTGTGTCGGTGGCTGATGGCACCTCCCTTAAAGGGAACCAAACATCAGGATTTTCGTGTATAAGCTGCAGCCAGTGAAGTACTGGCACTATCATGCACAGTGTGTACATACCATCAGGGGGCAGCTCGGGTGTTTAGGCAGTGAAATACAACTTTATAAAGTTTGAAATTTCGTGCACTTTTTGATTGACGTGTGCACCTCTGCAGATAATGTCCGGGCAGGTTATGCAGGAGTTCCCCGCCCCCCCACCAGCCTGTTCCTCCCTCTCTCCTGATGTCCGGGCGGGTTATGCACGTGTTCCCCGCCCCCCCGCGCCGCCTGTTCCTCCCTCCCTCCCTCCCTCTGGCTGTATGTAAATATCTAATCTTCAGAAACATGGCGCCGGAGTGGGCCTCTGCGCATAACGCTTATCTCCGGCGCCATGTTTCTGAAGCCCCCCGCATTACACAACTTGGTGTCTGAGAGGGCGGCGCATGCGCCCTCGTTTCTTCACAGCCTGTTGTGACCGCGGGAGCGCGCGCGATTAGAACAGGACAGAACAGCTGACCGGAGGACGCGATTTACCTGCTGCTTCTGTATCGTGCCGCCCCAGGACACCGGGCCAACACACCAGCCGGTGTGACATCGCTGTGGCGCCGCCCTCTCAGACACCAAGTTGTGTAATGCGGGGGCTTCAGAAACATGGCGCCGGAGATAAGCGCTATGCGCAGAGGCCCACTCCGGCGCCATGTTTCTGAAGATTAGATATTTACATACAGCCAGAGGGAGGGAGGGAGGAACAGGCGGCGTGGGGGGGCGGGGAACACGTGCATAACCCGCCCGGACATCAGGAGAGAGGGAGGAACAGGCTGGTGGGGGGGCGGGGAACTCCTGCATAACCCGCCCGGACATTATCTGCAGAGGTGCACACGTCAATCAAAAAGTGCACGAAATTTCAAACTTTATAAAGTTGTAATTCACTGCCTAAACACCCGAGCTGCCCCCTGATGGTATGTACACACTGTGCATGATAGTGCCAGTACTGCACTGGCTGCAGCTTATACACGAAAATCCTGATGTTTGGTTCCCTTTAAGGATTCCACTGACCGGCAGATTGACCTTCTGGCCAAATCTGTGTATGAAGATGCGGGGGCCGCGTTTTCACCGACACTTGCAGCAGTGTGGGCTCTCAAGGCCATCTCTGCTTCTCTAGAGGAGATGCATTCCCTCACCAGGGACTCTATGCCCGGAATGGTTGCCTTAACTTCCCAAGCTTCAGCTTTTTCGTCTTATTCCATGTCTGCCATGCTGGAGGCCTCTCACCGCACTGCGGTGGCTTCGGCTAATTCCTTTGTTATCCGCAGGATCTTGTGGCTTCGAGAGTGGAAGGCAGATGCTTCTTCTTCTAAGAAGTACCTTGCTGGGCTCCCTTTTGCTGGGTCCCGGCTGTTCGGTGAACAGCTGGATGAAATTATTAAGGAAGCTACTGGAGGGAATTGTACTTCCATGCCACAAACCAAAACCAGGAAACCTGCCCAGGGTAGGAATCAGTCGAGGTTTCGTTCCTTTCGCTCCTCCAACTGGTCGTCCTCTAAGCCCTCGGCCTCGTCCGCTAACTCAGCCAAGGACCAGAAATCCAACTGGAGCCCAAAAGCGCGTCCACAGAAGACCGCAGGAGGTGCTGCCACTAAGGCAGCCTCCTCATGACTCTCTGCCCGCTTCGGCGACATCCATAGTCTGTGGCAGGCTCTCCCACTTTGGCGACGCTTGGTTTCAGGACGTCTCCGATCAGTGGGTGAGAGATATCATCTCCCACGGCTACAGGATAGAATTCTCTTCCAGCCTGCCAAACAGATTTTTTCTCTCAACTCCCCCTTGTTCCAAGGCCGCCGCCTTCTCGCAGGCCGTGGCAGCCTTGCAGGCCAACGGAGTAATTGTACCAGTTCCCGCCCGGGAACGGTTCAGAGGTTTTTACTCAAATCTGTTCCCAGTCCCCAAAAAGGACGGTACCTTTCGGCCCATCCTGGATCTCAAGCTTCTCACCAAGCATGTTCAGGTGCGGCACTTTCGCATGGAGTCCCTGCGATCAGTCATTGCCTCAATGACCCTAGGGGATTTCCTGGCATCCATCGACATCAGAGATGCTTATCTGCATGTGCCAATTGCAGTTTCCCACCAGCGTTGGCTACGTTTTGCAATAGGAAAAGATCATTTCCAATTCGTGGCTCTCCCCTTTGGGTTAGCCACGGCCCCTCGGGTATTCACCAAGGTCATAGCAGCAATGATTGCGGTTCTGCACCTCCAGGGGGTGGCAGTGATTCCTTACCTGGACGACCTTCTAGTCAAGGCTCCATCCAGAGCAGACTGTCAGCGGAGTGTCTCGCTCACTCTCGCCACTCTAGCCCAATTCGGGTGGTTGGTCAATCTGTCCAAATCCACTCTAACTCCGACCCAGAGCCTCACGTACCTAGGGATGCAGTTCGAGACTTTGCCGGCACTTGTGAAGTTGCCCTTAGACAAACAGCTGTCCCTCCAGCTAGCGGTGCGCTCTCTGCTGAGGCCCCGCTGTTATTATTATTATTATTATTATTATTATTATTATTATTATTATTTATTTATAGAGCACCATTGATTCCATGGTGCTGTACATGAGAAGGGGGTTACATACAAAATACATATACAAGTTACAGTAGACAGACTAGTACAGAGGGAAGAGGGCCCTGCCCTTGCGGGCTTACATTCTATAGGATTATGGGGAGGAGACAGTAGGTGGGGTGTAGGTGGGGCGGCAGCTCCGCACGGTGGTGGGGCGGCAGCTCCGCACGGTGGTGGGGCGGCAGCTCCGCACGGTGGTGGGGCGGCAGCTCCGCACGGTGGTGGGGCAGTGAGGTCATTCAAGGTTATAGGCATTTCTGAACAGATGAGTCTTTAGGTTCCGTTTGAAGTTTGCAAGTGTAGTAGATAATCTGACGTGTTGAGGCAGTGAGTTCCAGAAGACTGGGGATGTTCGGGAGAAGTCTTGGAGGCGGTTGCATGAGGAGCGAATGAGAGAGGAGGATAGAAGGAGATCTTGGGAGGACCGGAGATTACGTTTTGGAGTGTAGCGAGAGATTAGTTCAGAGATATATGGAGGAGACAATTTGTGGATGGCTTTGTAAGTCAGTATTAGTAGTTTGAATTGGATACGATGGAAGATTGGGAGCCAGTGAAGGGACATGCAGAGAGGAGAAGCGGTGTGGTAGTGAGGCGAGAGGTGGATCAGTCGGGCAGCAGCATTAAGGATGGACTGGAGAGGGGCGAGCGTGTTAGCAGGGAGACCACATAGGAGGATGTTGCAGTAGTCGAGGCGGGAGATTATGAGAGCATGCACTAGCATTTTTGTAGATTGAGAATTGATGAAGGGACGGATTCTGGAAATATTTTTGAGTTGAAGACGACAGGAGGTGGTGAGGGATTGAATGTGTGGTATGAAGGACAAGGCAGAGTCAAAGGTCACTCTGAGGCACCGAACTTTGGGTGCTGGGGAGAGCGTGATGTTATTTATTGTAATAGATAGATCAGGTAGAGAGTGTGGGTGAGATGGAGGAAAGATAATCAGTTCAGTTTTGGCCACATTGAGCTTTAGGAAGCGAGAGGAGAAGAAGGAAGATATAGCAGATAGGCACTCTGGGATTCTGGACAGCAGAGATATGACATCTGGGCCAGAGAGGTAGATCTGAGTGTCATCGGCATATAGGTGGTACTGGAAGCCATAGGACTTTGAGTTGTCCCAGGCCAAATGTATAGATAGAAAAAAGTAATGGTCCCAGGACAGAGCCTTGAGGGACACCAACAGAGAGAGGACGGGATGAAGAGGTTGTGTGGGAGTGGGAGACACTAAAAGTGCAATTGGAGAGGTATGAAGAGATCCAAGAGAGGGCGAGGTCTCTGACACCAAGGGAAGAGAGGATCTGTAGTAGGAGGGAGTGGTCAACAGTGTCAAAAGCTGAGGATAGGTCTAGACGTAGGAGTATGGAGAAGTGGTTGTTAGCTTTGGCAGTAAGTAAGTCATTTGTGATTTGTCAGGGCAGTTTCAGTGGAATGATGTGGACGGAAGCCGGACTGTAGGTTGTCAAAGAGAGAGTTAGAGAAGAGGTGGGAGGAAATTTCAGCATGGACGTGCTGTTCCAGGAGTTTTGAGGCGAATGGGAGTAGCGATATGGGGCGATAGCTGGCAGCAGAGGTTGGGTCGAGGGAAGGTTTCTTTAGGATGGGTGTGACTGTTACATGTTTAAAGGCAGAAGGGAAGGTACCAGTTGTTAAAGATAGGTTGAAGAGATGGGTTAAGGCTGGAATTAGGATAGTGGTGAGGTTGGGGAGGAGGTGGGTTGGGATGGGATCACGTGCGCAGGTGGTGAGGTGCGCTTTTGAGAGAAGATGTGCAAGCTCTTCTTCGGTGATAGTGGAGAGGAAGTTTATGGGGGAGGAGCAGTGGTCTGTTATATGAAGGGGTTGTGGTGGTTGAGCAGAAAAGACTTGTCTGGTTTGGTCGATCTTTTCTTTGAAATATGTGGCAAATTCTTCTGCGGAAATGAGGGAGGTTGGAGGGGGCAGTGGTGGGCGAAGGAGGGAGTTGAAAGTATTGAATAACTGTTTGGGGTTGTGTGTTAAAGAGGATATGAGGTTTCTGAAGTATTCCTGTTTAGCCGAGGTAAGGGCCAAGCGAAATGTGTGAATTGCATTTTTGAATGTGGTGAAGTCTTCCTGGGAGTGCGTTTTCTTCCAGCGCCGCTCTGCAGCCCTAGACACTTGCCGCAGTTTTTTAGTGAGGCTGTTGTGCCAGGGTTGTCTATTGATTTGTCTCACTCTGCCGTGCACAAGGGGAGCGACTGAATCAATAGCTGATGTGAGAGTGGTGTTGTAGAAAGTGGTGGCACTGTTTGTGTCGTGCACTGAAGATATGGAGGACAGTGGTAGGATAGAGTCAGAAAGGGTGTGTATGTTGACGTGTGCGAGGTTTCTGCGAGGGTGTGATACGTGCTGGACAGGAGGGGCAGGTGAGGAGGACAGAGCAGAGAAGGTCAATAGATGGTGGTCAGATAAAGGGAGAGGGGAGGTAGTGAGGTTAGATAGAGAGCAGAGACTGGTGAAGATAAGGTCTAATGTGTGTCCATCTTTATGGGTGGCAGAGGTGGACCACTGAGATAGACCAAAAGATGAAGCAAGGGAGAGGAGTTTGGAGGCTGCTGACTGGCGGGTGTCAGTGGGGATGTTGAAGTCACCCATGATGATAGTGGGAATGTCAGCAGAGAGAAAGTGTAGAAGCCAGGCAGAGAACTGGTCGATAAAGGAAGTGGTAGGGCCTGGGGGTCTGTATATGATGCAGGTGTCTGATGCAGGTGCTGGGTCAAATGGTGGCGTCCATGGAGGCTGTTCCCTTTGCCCAGTTCCATATGCGTCCCCTGCAGCTGGACATTCTCCGCTGTTGGGACAAGCGGCCTTCCTCCTTACACAGGTTAGTGGCTCTATCGCCACAGACCAGGAGCTCTCTTCAGTGGTGGCTTCGGCCCCTCTCCCTGTCTCAGGGGCGCTCCTTCCTGGCCCCGTCCTGGGTGATTCTCACCACGGATGCCAGTCTATCCGGCTGGGGATCGGTATATCTCCACCACAGAGCACAGGGCACATGGACTCCGTCCGAGTCAGCCCTTTCAATCAATGTGCTGGAAACCAGAGCCGTGTTTCTAGCTCTCCTAGCTTTTCACCACCTGTTGGCGGGCAAGCACATCCGAGTCCAGTCAGACAACGCGACAGCGGTTGCCTACATCAATCACCAAGGCGGGACACGCAGCCGCCTGGCAATGATGGAGGTACAACGCATCCTTCAATGGGCGAAGGACTCCAAGTCCACCATATCCGCAGTCCACATCCCAGGCGTGGAAAACTGGGAGGCGGATTATCTCAGCCGTCAAAGCGTGGACGGTGGCGAGTGGTCCCTGCACCCGGCAGTGTTTCAGTCAATCTGCCGCAAAAGGGGCACTCCGGACGTGGACCTAATGGCATCCCGTCACAACAACAAGGTTCCTGTTTACGTGGCTCGCTCCCGCGATCCCCAGGCATTCGCCGCGGACGCTCTGGGTCAAGACTGGTCCCAGTTTCGTCTGTCTTACGTGTTCCCCCCCCTCTAGCTCTCTTGCCCAGAGTCCTGCTCAAGATCAGAATGGAGGGCCGTCGAGTCATCCTCATTGCACCGGATTGGCCCAGGCGAGCTTGGTATCCGGACCTGCTCCATCTGTCCGTAGAGATGCCGTGGCATCTCTCGGACCGTCCAGACCTGCTCTCGCAAGGTCCGTTTTTCCGCCCGAATTCTGCGGCCCTCAAATTGACAGCATGGCTCTTGAGTCCTGGATTTTGACGGCTTCTGGTATTCCTCCTGAAGTCATCTCCACTATGACTCGGGCCCGTAAGTCTTCTTCCGCTAAGATCTATCACAGGACTTGGAAGATTTTCCTGTCCTGGTGTCGCTCTACTGACCATCTCCCTTGGCCATTCTCTTTGCCGACCCTTCTGTCTTTTCTACAGTCCGGTCTGCAGCTAGGACTGTCCCTCAACTCTCTCAAGGGACAAGTCTCAGCTCTGTCAGTTCTGTTCCAGCGGCGTCTCGCTCGGCTGGCTCAGGTCCGCACCTTCATGCAAGGCGCGTCTCACATCATTCCGCCTTACCGGCGGCCCTTGGATCCCTGGGACCTTAACTTGGTTCTCACGGTTTTGCAGAAACCCCCCTTTGACCCTCTTAGGGTGTTTCTTTGTCTCGGCTTTCCCAGAAGGTGGCCTTTCTGGTAGCCATAACTTCTCTCAGGAGAGTCTCTGATTTGGCTGCGCTCTCCTCGGAGTCACCTGTTTTAGTTTTTCATCAAGACAAGGTGGTTCTCCGTCCGACTCCGGACTTTCTTCCTAAGGTGGTCTCTTCCTTCCACCTTAACAAGGACATTACCTTACCGTCCTTCTGTCCGGCTCCTGTTCATCGCTTTGAAAAAGCGCTGCATACTCTAGATCTGGTGCGTGCTCTCCGGATCTATGTGTCTCGCACCGCTGCAATTAGGCGGTGCACCTCTCTTTTTGTGCTAACCACAGGTCGGCGCAAAGGCCTCCCTGCTTCTAAGCCGACCTTAGCCCGTTGGATTAGGTAGACCATTTCGGACGCCTACCAGAGTACTCAGGTGCCTCCCCCGCCGGGTATCAAGGCACATTCGACCAGAGCTGTCTGTGCCTCTTGGGCTTTCAGGCACCAGGCTACGGCTCAACAAGTCTCAGGCTGCCACTTGGTCTAGCCTGCACACCTTTTCGAAGCACTACCAAGTGCATGCTCATGCTTCGGCAGATGCGAGCTTGGGCAGACGCATCCTTCAGGCGGCTGTCGCCCATTTGTGAAGTTAGGTTCTGCCTACTTCTTAGTTTTTCTGTTTATTTCCCACCCAGGGACTGCTTTGGAACGTCCCATGGTCTGGGTCTCTCAAAGGAACGAGGAAGAAAAAGAGAATTTTGTTTACTTACCGTAAATTCTTTTTCTTATAGTTCCGTATTGGGAGACCCAGCACCCTCCCTGTTGCCTGTTGGCAAGTTCTTGTTCCGCGTGTTAACACCGGCTGCTGTCGTGGACAGAGTCTCCGGTTGTTCCGGCCTTTGCTCTGTTCTACTGTTGGGTGGCTATTCTCCTTCAGCTTTTGCACTAAACTGGCTGGGTCTGCTCACCAGGGGGTGTATAAGCTCAGAGGGAGGAGCTACACTTTTAAGTGTAGTACTTTGTGTGTCCTCCGGAGGCAGAAGCTAAACACCCAATGTCTGGGTCTCCCAATACGGAACTATAAGAAAAAGAATTTACGGTAAGTAAACAAAATTCTCTTTTTTGTCTGAACCCCCACAAAACTGGTTTATGACGTGCCGACGGGTCCATTGACTATTATGGTGCAGATGGAGGTAGACCCCAGATGCAGTGTACTATACAGTATTTGGGTGTCCATCTCCGGAAAGTGTATAGTCCCGAAAATCGTGCACAACCGAGCACACGGTAACGCTGTCTGCACCATTATAGTCAATGGCCCCGTTGGCGCATGCATCCGAAACTCGTACAGATGGAAGCCCCGACTGGACCACTGCACGGAGATGTGAGCGCAGTGTAAAAGCGTACTAAGGGTACATTTAGGGTAAGTTCACACAGTGCGTTTTTCGTGGCGTTTTTGCGCGTTTTTCGGGTGCGTTTTTGCTCAGAAAACTGCATGACTTTGCTTCCCCTGCAAAGTCTGAGTTTTCATTTTTGCTGTCTGCACACAGCGTTTTTTTTTTTTTTTAGCTGCGTTTTTGTGGAGCCCACAAACGCCGCATGTCAATTATTTTTGCGTTTTTCACTGCGTTTTCCACCCATTGAGTTCAAGATGTTAAAAAAACGCAATGAAAACAGCAAATAGTAAATATAGCTGCGTTTTAGTGCGTTTTTATTACTAAAAACGCAGCTATAAACGCAAGGGGTGGGTAGAAAAGTGACATGTACAGGAAGAGGATTCCTTCTGTCAGTAAATACAGAAGCGTGAATCCTCCCGGTACCGTCACTGCTGCTTCCGTTTCTCGCCCGGTGCCATGTCTGTTCCCGTGCAGGAGGTGGAAGCGGCTGCTAAATCAAAAGTGAACAGTAGAAAAATGTCATACTCACCTGTCTGCAGACTCCCGGTGCCATGTCCGCTCCCAGCTCCTCTCCCGGTCCCGCCGCCCCAGCTCCGGCTGTGTGCCGGCTTCCAGGCACATACGATAGCTGCAGACCTGGCCGTGAGGACCTGGCGGTGATCACCTGATGCAATCACCTGACGCATCAGCTGATCGTAAGTCTCGCGGTGATGCCGGATTTTACTGCCGAGTGACTGATTCCCCGGCGCTTGCAGTCAGTTCATGACAGCTGCAGACAGGCCGGGGTGATCTCCGGAGTTCAGGTGAGAGCACTGGAGATTAGCCCAGGATGTCTGCAGCTGTCATGGATTGACTGCAAGTGCCGGGGAATCAGTCACTGATTCACGGATGTCGGCGCTCGCTGTACAGTCTCTGCTGCAGTCTGGAGCTCAGGTGAGAGCTCCGGAGTGCAGTGCAGGTACCTGAATCCAGGCCAGTCATTACTGGAGATTCCTCCGGTAGCCAGTCCAACGCTGCACAGAAGTGTTTTTTTTTTTTTTGCACTGATGCATCATCTGATTGTATAAAAGCCGTTTATACACTCAGCTGCTGTCATGTGATTCAGGCCCTTGAACCTGACACATCATCTGATCGCCTTGCCTTCCAGCAAACCGATCAGATGTTATTGGATCCGGATTGGACGGCGCGGGAGCCTTGACCCAGGATCACTGCGCAGGGGGGTTCTTTATTTCAATAAAGATGGAGTCACTAATTGTGTTTTATTTCTAATAAAAATATTTTTCTGTGTGTTTGTGTTTTTTTTTTTTTTTGTTTTTTTTTTTAATCTTTACTAGAAATTCATGGTGGCCATGTCTAATATTGGCGTGACACCATGAATTTCGGGCTTAGGGCCAGCTGATAATACACAGCTAGCTCTAACCCCATTATTACCCAGCGAGCCACCCGGCATCAGGGCAGCTGGAAGAGTTGGATACAGCGCCAGAAGATGGCGCTTCTATGAAAGCGCCATTTTCTGGGGTGGCTGCGGACTGCAATTCGAAGCGGGGGTGCCCAGAAAGCTTGGGCAGCCTGCATTATGGATTCCAATCCCCAGCTGCCTAGTTGTACCTGGCTGAACACAAAAATTAGGCGAAGCCCACGTCTTTTTTGTTTTTGTTTTTTTTTTATTATTTCATGAAATTCATGAAATATTTAAAAAAAAAAAAAAAAAAAAGGCTTCCCTATATTTTTTGGTAACCAGCCGGGTACAAATAGGCAGCTGGGGGTTGGGGGCAGCCCGTACCTGCCTGTTGTACCCGGCTAGCATACAAAAATATGGCGAAGCCCACGTCATTTTTTTTTGTTTGGGGGGGGGGGGGGGGCAAAGAAATCCTGCATACAGTCCTGGAAGGAGGATGCTGAGCCTTGTAGTTCGACAGCTGCTGTCTGCTCTCCTGCATCCACTAGTGGATAGAGTATGCTCAGCCCTGTAGGTCTGCTCCTCCTGACTCTCCCTCCAGCATACAGTCCTGGATGGAGCATGCTGAGCCTTGTAGTTCTGCAGCTGTCTGCTCTCCTGCATACACTAGTGGAGAATGAAGAACATATGGAAGAAGGAAATGACATCAGACCTTTTTTTTTTTTTTTTTTTTCCAACAATCTTTAATGGCAATGTTCACTGATAAAAAAAACAACGCAGAAAAATGCAGTGCGCAAAAACGCACCAAAACGCGGTACCGCACGCATTTTTTCTATGCGTTTTTTAAAGACTGCGTTTCTGTGCGGTGTTAGCGCTAAAAAACGCACAAAAACGCAGCGTCAAAACAACGCAGTGTGTGCACATAGCCTAAGGGTACCGTCACACTTTAGCAATGCAGCAGCGATCCCACCAGCGATCTGACCTGGTCAGGATCGCTGCTGCGTCGCTACATGGTCGCTGGTGAGCTGTCAAACAGGCAGATCTCACCAGTGACCAGCCCCCAGCCAGCAGCGACGTGCAAGCGATGCTACACTGGCGCGGAGCTGGCGTCTGGAAGCTGCGGACACTGGTAACTAAGGTAAACATCGGGTATGGTTACCCGATGTTTACCTTAGTTACCAGCGCGCACCGCTTAGCTTAGCGTGTGCAGGGAGCAGGAGCCGGCACTGGCAGCGTGAGAGCTGCGGAGGCTGGTAACGAAGGTAAATATCGGGTAACCACCTTGCTTACCCGATGTTTACCTTGGTTACAGCTTACCGCAGGCTGTCAGACGCCGGCTCCTGCCCCTGCACATTCAGGATTGTTGCTCTCTTGCTGTCACACACAGCGATGTGTGCTTATCAGCGGGAGAGCAACAATAAAAAAATGAACCAACACTGTGTGTAACGAGCAGCGATCTCACAGCAGGGGCCAGATCGCTGCTCAGTGTCACACACAGCGAGATCGCTAATGAGGTCACAAAAAACGTGACTCGGCAGCGATCTCAGTAGCGATCTCGCTGTGTGTGAAGTACCCCTTACACTGCAAACTTGTGATGAAACAAGCGTTTCTTCCAAGGAACACTTGTTTCCTCATAATCACGCAATGTGAGCAGATTGTTAATCCCTTAACAAACAAGCAAAACACTCTCATCAGGGGAAATTAATGCTTTTGCATTGTTCTCGGCAGCACATATTGTTTATGCAGCACAATGTGTTGCCGAGAACAATCAATTACCGATCATCCAATCATTCGAGATGTGGTCTGCTTGCCTAATAAGGCTAACTGTCAATGGGCAAACATTTAGCTGATCAGTTTAACTCCACTGGTCTCCATTATATAAATGGGCCTTAAGTTGTATGTACTGTACTATTTAACAACAGTGACTTCATTTTCTCATCTTTCCGCAGATAAAGTATGTGTGTAAAGAATGGGATCCTAATTTACCGTCCCTGTGCCTCCCTAATCCAGAATATCTGGCACCTGAATATATACTGTCAGTAAGCTGTGACCATGCCAGTGACATGTACTCGCTTGGCGTGATCATACATGCAGTGTATAACAAAGGAAAGACGATCTTTGAAGTCAACAAGCAGGATATTTACAAAAGCTTTAGCCGGCAGCTGGATCAGGTATGTTCTGCAAACAAGTTCATGCTAAAAATGACCTCCTTTTATGATCACGGGAAGAAGATGCACTCATGATTTGGGAGGAGAATTTGTCCCTGATTGGGAGGAAGATGGCCCCATGATTTGGGAGAAAAGATTAAGGGGTACTTCTCGCATAGCGAGATCACTAGCGAGATCGCTGCTGAGTCACATTTTTTGTGACGCACCAGTGACCTCATTAGCGATCTTGCTGTGTGTGACACTGAGCAGCGATCTGGCCCCTGCTGTGAGATCGCTGCTCGTTACACACAGTGCTGGTTCATTTTTTGGACATTGCTCTCCCCCTGTGAAGCACACATCGCTGTGTTTAGCAGCGAGAGAGCAACGATCGGAATGTGCAGGGAGCCGGCATCTGGCAGCCTGCGGTAAGCTGTAACCAAGGTAAATATCGGGTAACCAAGCGAAGCCCTTTGCTTGGTTACCAGATATTTATCTTGGTTACTAGCGCCCGCCGCTCTCAGGCTGCCAGTGCCGGCTCCCTGCTCCCTGCACAAGTAGCCAGAGTACACATCGGGTAAATAAGCAAAGCGGTTTGCTTATTAACCCGATGTGTACTCTGGCTAGGAGTGCAGGGAGCCGGCGCTAAGCGGTGTGCGCTGGTAACCAAGGTAAATATCGGGTAACCAAGCGCTTGCTTACCCGATATTTACCTTAGTTTCCAAGCGCAGCATCGCTTCCACGCGTCGCTGGGGGCTGGTCGCTGGTGAGATCTGCCTGATTGACAGCTCACCAGCGACCATGTAGCGACGCACCAGCGATCCTGACCAGGTCAGCTCGCTGGTGGGATCGCTTGAGCGTCGCTAAAGTGTGATGGTACCCTAAGTGCCCTGATGGGGATTTCCCAAGACTTTTTGATAAGTCTAGTAACTTTACAGGCTAAAAATGATCTTAACATAATGCATAGTACAGTTTAGGACTTGCCA
Organism: Anomaloglossus baeobatrachus; assembly: GCF_048569485.1. Classification (NCBI taxonomy): domain Eukaryota; kingdom Metazoa; phylum Chordata; class Amphibia; order Anura; family Aromobatidae; genus Anomaloglossus; species Anomaloglossus baeobatrachus. The sequence goes on from NC_134356.1 coordinate 222,499,753, forward strand.
TTTCTGTTGCCTTTGCATTGCATTGTACTTATTAGCCTTGTGTAGGACAGCTGGATTTGAGTATATAATGTAGATCATCTGTTTTTGCGCTGTTCTCTCATTTCTGTTTTCATGTTGTACAGCTGAGTCGTCTAAACCCTAATGTCCTCCTCAATATCCCAGAAGAGGTTCAAGAACATGTGAAACTTCTTCTCAATGTCACTCCAGCGGTCAGACCAGATGCAGATCAAATGACAAAGGTAGGAGCAGCTTGGCCAGAATGTGAGAACGTTGGTTGCATTTCCACTGGCTGTGAAAGGACTGCAGATCGGCTATGTGTAAGATGGTTGGCGGTCATTTAAAAGCCCGATTAGGATGTCTGGACATTTCTGATGTAAAAGACACATGAAAGTTGTCAAACTGCTGTCTATCGAAAATCTTGATTGGGATGCAGGATTAGGGCTCTACATGGTAGGTGACATTTTTGGAGGCATGACTGACACCCTTTTAGTAAAATAAATCTTCTTGCCTCTCTGGAGGGAGGAAAAGAACGTTTCTTGAGACATCCGGTTGAATATAAAGTGCTACAAGGGCAGCGAGAGGAGGAGATAGTACAATGGTGGACCATGGGATCTGAACGCGAACTATTGAACTTCATGCTAGAATGATGGCAGCCAGTATAATGGCTGGTAGAGAACAGAGGCATATAGCCACAGGCTTTTAGATATAAGTGTGTTTGAGATCCGCATTGCACACATCTGAATATGAGGTCACTGCATTTGACCGGGCCTATGTATAATAATCATGAAGTGTTTCCTCCTGCTACAAAACCCCCAAATTTCCATTTCTGTGGGTGGCTACATCATCCCTCCCAAGCAACACTCTTGATGTGTTATATTTGACTTAGATCCTTTACTCCCTAATATCTGATCACTTGCTTATGTCAACTGCACCTCAAAAACTTTGTGACCATTCTAACCTTTGACTCTGCAAAAACTTACTTCATGCTCACCTTGACTACTGCAACCTCCTAATAATCATTCTCACTCTTACTAACTTCACCCCTCTCCAATCTATCCTGAATGCAGTAGCCAAGGTCATATTTTTGTCCAGCCGCTACACCAATTCCTTCAGGCTGTGCCAGTCATTACACTGGTTACCAATCCACTACAGAGCCCAATATAAACTTATCACTCTTGCACACAAACTTCTTTATAGTTCTGCACTGGTCTACATGTCCTCCCTCATCTATGTCTACCACCCAACCCAGTCACTCTTTTCCACTAATGACATAAGACTTGAAATAATCTATAATTTGAACTTCACACTCCTGTCTCCAAAAATTCTCTCATGCAGCGCCAAAACTCTGGAATCCACAACCCCAGACAATCCGCCTAATTTGCAATATCCACTATTTTAAGTGTTCATTAAGAACACGTTTCTTTAGACTGGCTTATCGCCTCAGCTCACTAACTTAACTATACCCTGCTCTTAATTTCTAACATCATCTCAGAATTTGGGCCCTCCTTTCATCTGTTCCTACACCCTCCATGCACTCATGTGCTTGTCCTGTATGGTCCAGTCATCAATCTAATAAATGGGGCTTAAGCTGCATGATCCGGTCATCAGCCAGTGTCAGCCTAAGTGCAGTTACCACGTGCTATTGGGTGCATGAAGGATGTGGAGGCAGATGAATAGGAGGGACCAGAGTCTGAGAAAAAAGTAGAAGGGGGAACAGGGGAAAGTAAAGGGCACTTTACACGCTGCGATATCGATATCGCTAGCGAGCGTACCCGCCCTGTTGGTTGTGCGACACGGGCAAATCGCTTACACCCGTCACACGGACTTAACTTACCTGCGACGTCGTTGTGGCCGGTGAACCGCCTCCTTTCTAAGGGGGCGGTTCCTGCAGCGTCACAGCAACGTCACACGGCAGCTGTCCAATAGAAGCGGAGGGGCGGAGATAAGCGGGCGGAATATCCCGCCCACCTTCTTCCTTCATCATTGCCGGTGGACGCAGGTAAGGAGATGTTCGTCGTTCCTGCAGTGTCACACATAGTGATGTGTGATGCCGCAGGAACGACGAACAACCAGCGGCATGCACCACCAACGATATTATGAAAAGGAGCAACGTGTCAACGATTTGACGTTTTTGCCGTCATTGATCGTCGCTCCTAGCTGTTACACGCTGCGATGTCGCTAACGACGCCGGATGTGCGTCACAAACACCGTGACCCTGACGATATATCGTTAGCAATGTCGCAGCATGTAAAGCATACTTTAGATTATTGAATTAAGGTGATATGCTTGTTTAAAGAGATGGGGTATTTTTTTTTTTTTTTTTGTAAATTCTTTATTTAAGATGTTTCTTAATATTACAGAAATGAAATTTTTTAACCTCTTCAAATTTTCATAAACCCTAACTAAAACTTAACATTTAATGATAATTCTAAAAGGTAAAATACCACAATACATGTAAACAATGTGACTCGGTGCACAGAAGAAAGAGGGAAACTCAGTCCCTATAATATGTACTCCCTCCTGCACCCTTCCTAGCCGTGAAGGTTGGCACCCTAAAGATACATAGTGGCGCTCCCACTCACCGACGGCTGTCCCTGCTATGTCCCTGAGAACCCTTAAACACATAGATTGTACTTCGCTTATACTGCCTCATGCCTCAACGCGTTTCCCCACTTCATGGTTCGCTGCCTTGAGCTTAGCTTAAGTGATAAGTGAGCTTCGGTTTTCACAGCCAAGGCTTGTTCCCGCACCGCCCCGGGCTGCTAAACCCACTGAATGCTGCTGTCAATATTGATTGCATCATTTAGACGGTTGAGAGAGGTAGTGTGCTCCCTCTTTACTTGATTTGGCCCCCGCTATGCAATCATTGGAGCCCGATGGTATCTATGACAGCAGGAGGTCAAGTAATGACTTCCCAATCGGTCAGCTATGGTGGCCTGTTAGACCATGCATGGTCTAACAGGAGTTCTGCCAGTGTCACACTGATGGGTCATTGCAATACATGTGTATTGCAATACATTTGACCAGTGATCAGAAAGAAGAAAAAAAAAATTACCCCAAAAAATGCAAAACATTATGCAGTAATGGAATTAAACAAACTACACATTTTCTCTGACGCCTCATTGGGGGACACAGGACCATGGGTGTTATGCTGCCTATCCATAGGAGGACACTAAGTAGATGCAAAAGCATAGCTCCTCCTCTGCAATATACACCCCCTGGCCGGGCCAGGCAAGCTCAGTTTTAGCTTAGTGTCTGTAGGAGGCACTTCCTTTCAAGGTTTGTTATTTTTTGAGGGCGACGGTTTCCTTTGGGACCGATCTCCCACTACCATCAACGGGCGGGAGCGTGGAGTGTCGCCTCCACGTACCCCCTCCTGCGACGCTGGATCCTGGGCTGGACGACGGGTTCCACAGACATCGATTTTCCAAAGCCCAGGGTAGAGGCCTGTGCCCTATAGCCCAATTCCTCAGCCCCTCTCTGCAGGCTCGGAGTTGAAGATGGCACCAATTCCTCAGCCCCTCTCTGCAGGCTCTGAGTTGAATATGACACCGACACAGCAAGCTGACTCTATTTTCACTGCCTGGAAAGCAGTGTTTTAAGGTGAGATCCCCCCTGACTGGTTTCCCAGACAAAGGGAGAATAGACTCTGCAGGGAAGGCTCCCAGGACATTTACAGTATTTATTATGTGCAAGGAGCAAGGATCCTGCACACAGTGTTAACTTTCTCTAGCTTGCTGGCTGGAGGAGGGGGAAGTTCTGCTGTTTGCAGAAAGTCTTGCAGATAATTTCCCGGTGGCAGGGGGGAGGGCCCAGGGCTCAGGGAATCACGCTGTTTTTATTTGCTCTGTTTATTTGCTCTAGCAGAAAAGCCGCTGATAACCACCGGTGACAAGCTGTGTGCTGACTGTAGGGAGAGGGAGGAAAACTCAGAAGCTCCCTTCCCGCCGTTTTTTACTACCCACAGCAGGTGGGGGCACACTGACTCATCTTCCCGCTCTTTTAGCGCTAAGCCCCCCCCCACGGCCGCGATAAGCCCCGCCCCCAGGAAAGCGTGCAAAGATCTTCATAGAGGTTAATCCCTCCTGAGGACAGGGTCATCGGCTGATTCTGGTGAGGTGCTTGCTTCAATTGTAGCTCTGCTGAGCAGTGCTAGCTTCGGCAGCACATATGCTCAAAGGCAGAGCTACACAGAAGATTGATTAGCATATTAGCATGGCCCCTGCACAGCAGGCCAAGGATGATGACATGGAAATGAAATGAAACATTAAACATTTAATTGCTCCCCCTTCTGGCATACTCCTATTAGGAACATTCTGATGAGCTGGAGGAGGGAGAATGCTGTTTGTACCAGGAGGATTCCTTGGTTTCATCACCCCAAGATGATCAAACTGCAATAGACTCCCTTACAGCAGCAATCAACCAAACTCTGCAGACCATGCAGTCTCCTTTTAAGAGGGCAAGGAAACCCCAAAAGGTTTTCGCTGATCACCCAGAGTTTCAGGATATCCTCACAAAGCAAAGGGAGAAGCCTGACAGGCGCTTCGGTAACCGAAAACTCATGGAGTCCCGGTACCCTTTTGCCTCACCTGCCCCTAAGGGCTGGGCCGATCCGCCCTCGGTTGCCCCCCCCCGGTCTCCCGCCTTACCACAAAGACGCTCCTGTCTTTTACCCGATGGTTCCTCCATCAAGGACCCAACAGACAAGTGGAGCACCTCGCCCGCTCTGCTTTTGAGGCTGCGGGTTCCTCCCTCTCTCCCTCCTTTGCCTCTGTGTGGGTCGCAAAGGCGATCTCGGTCTGGGCAGAATCCCTTAACACTTCGCTTGAGGAATCCCAGTTCACTCATACTTTCATAGAGGTAACAGCTCAAATTGCCGCTGCAGCGGAGTACCTCATGCAGGCCTCCATGGACGCTGCTACCTGTGCAGCGTTTGCCGCCTCAAATACCATAGCTATCCGTAGAGCTCTCTGGCTCCGACAATGGCGAGCGGACTCTGCCTCCAAGAAATCTCTCCCGGGTCTTCCCTTTTTTTCCAGACCGATTGTTTGGCGAACGTCTGGACATGCTCATTTCTGACGCCACGGGTGGAAAGAGTACCTTCCTCCCCCAGCTGAAGTCCAGGACGTCCTTCACCAGACGTCCACAGTCCTCGTTTCGCTCCTTTCGGAACTCATTTGGTTGGTCGACATCCCGTGCTGTCCCCGCCACCAGCCGCGGACTACGCAGGGACCGACCTTCTCAGCTCTCCCCGAAACCCACTTCGTCATGGCAGCCTAGACTGAAACAGTCCAGGACTAGGGAGACTCGGCCACGACGTTTTCCCCCCTCATGACTCCTTCGGCACCCCGAAAGACACACTCATTGTAGGTCGTCTGCGGCTCTTTCAACACATCTGGGCTGCCGCCTCAGATGACAAATGGGTGCGAGACCTTGTGTCTTCCGGTTACCACATAGAATTTCGGACCTGACCCCCGAGTCGGTTCTTTCTCTCAAACCCCCCAAAGACTCGAAAACGACGCAAAGCTTTTTTTCTCAGCAATCCACTCGCTCCAAACAGCAGGAGTGATAATACCTGTCCCAGACGACGAAAAGTTCGGGGGTTTTTATTCCAACCTCTTTGTGGTCCCCAAAAAGGATGGGTCAGTTCGACCCATCCTGGACCTCAAACACCTAAACAAACGTGCACGTACGGAGATTCAGAATGGAGTCCCTAAAGTCCATTATTGCATCCATGGTCGAAGGGGAATTCCTAGATCACCAAAAGTTCCTCCGCTTCGCAATTCAGGACTCCCACTTTCAATTCGTAGCTCTACCCTTCGACCTTGCCACCGCACCAAGGGTCTTCACCGAAGTCATGGCGGCCGCCATGAGCGTCCTTCACGCCAGGGTAGTAGTCGTTCTCCCTTACTTGGACGACCTCCTCATCAAGGCCCCCTCCTTCCGCGACTGCTCAACCAGCGTACAGATCACTGTGGACACCCTATCCCGCTTAGGGTGGCTAGTGAATCTGGACAAATCATCCCCGATCCCATCACGATCCATCACCTTCCTGGGCATGTCCCTGGACACCCATCGGGGCTTGATCCTTCTCCCTCAGGACAAGGCGTTTGCTCTTCAACGAGCGGTACGCTGCCTTCTACGTCCTCCGTCTCGCTCCATTCGATTCAACATGAAAGTGCTCGGCAGCATGGTGGCAGCTATGGAAGCAGTACCCTTTGCTCAACTGCACCTCCGCCCACTGCAGCTAGCCCTTCTAGCGGCCTGGGACAAGAGCCCCTTCTCCCTGGACAGACATCTTCACCTGACGCCTTCAGTCAGGTACGCACTCCGCTGGTGGCTTCGGTCCTCATCCCTATCGAAGGAAAGATCTTTTCTCCCAGTGAACTGGCTGGTCCTGACCACGGACGCCAGCCTCCTAGGCTGGGGAGCAGTGTACCGGCACCACACTGCTCAAGGACATTGGACGCCCCAGGAGTCTTTCCTACCCATCAACATCCTGGAACTCCGTGCGATCTTCCTCGCGCTCAGAGCGTTCTGCCCTCTGCTAGCGGGTCGTCCGATTCGATTCCAATCGGACAATGCGACAGCTGTAGCCTGTATCAATCGACAGGGGGGCACCCGCAGCAAAGCGGCTTATCTCGAGGCCCACAAGATCCTCAGCTGGGCCGAATCGACGGGATCAGTGATATCAGCAGTACACATACCGGGGTTAGAGAACTGGACAGCAGACTTTCTGAGTCGCCAAGGCCTGGCTGCCGGAGAATGGTCTCTCCACCCAGATGTTTCTACACATCTGCACTCGCTGGGGCACACCAGACGAGGACCTAATGGCCTCAAGGTTGAATGCAAAGGTACCCGCGTTCATAGCCAGGTCACGCGACCTGCAGTCCATCGGCGCAGATGCTCTAGTCTGCTCCTGGCACCACTTCCGCCTGCCTTACATATTTCCACCTCAACCCCTGCTGCCGCGGGTAATCAGGAAGATAAAGGCAGAGGGAGTCCCGGTGATACTGATAACACCGGACTGGCCCAGGCGCGCCTGGTACGCCGAATTAGTACAAATGCTCACAGACGCACCGTGGCGCCTTTCCAGACATCCCAGACTTGCTGACCCAAGGGCCCATTTCCCATCAGAACTCCAGAGCCCTGAAGCTGACGGCGTGGCCATTGAGACCTGGGTATTAACAAGAGCGGGTTTCTCCCCCGTGGTTATTGCCACCATGATCAGCGCTCGAAAGCCTGCTTCATCCCGCATTTACCACCGTGCGTGGAAAAATCTTCCTTTCATGGTGCAGGGAAACTAACGTCCAGCCTATGCCTCTGGCCATCCCCAGAATTCTCGACTTTCTACAGTGTGGCTTGCAAGCGGGGTTGGCTCTCAGTTCCCTTAAAGGGCAGGTCTCAGCGCTCTCAATCTTCTACCAATGCCGCCTGGCTCAAAAACCGCAAGTCAAGACCTTCCTCCAGGGCGTTTCCCATCTAGTTCCCCCGTACAAACGGCCGCTGGAAACATGGGACCTCAACCTCGTTCTGGATGGTCTCCAGAGGTCTCCCTTTGAACCCCTCAAGGAATCCTCCCTTGCTCTTCTGTCCTGGAAGGTAACATTCTTGGTGGCAATTACGTCCATCAGACGGGTTTCGGAGCTAGCAGCACTCTCTTGCCGCGAGCCACCAGGACAAGGTGGTTCTGCGCCCCCTTCCGGATTTCCTTCCAACGGTTCTTACCCGGTTTCATTTTGAACGAGGACATTGTTCTGCCTTCCTTTTTGTCCACACCCGATTCATAGGGTGGAAAGGTCTCTGCATTCGTTAGACCTCGTCAGAGCTCTCAGATATTACATATCCAGGACAGCCCTCTTTAGGAAAACGGACTCTTTGTTCGTCATTCCTGAGGGGTCTAAGAAGGGACAGGCAGCTTCAAAGGCGACGCTGGCTCGCTGGATTCGCTCTGCGATCCAGGAAGTCTACCGCTTGCAACTCCAGCTCATTCCTAGTGGGCTGCGGGCTCATTCCATGTGAGCAGTTTGCGCTTCGTGGGCCATTCGGCATCAGGCTTCAGTGGAATAGGTGTGTAAGGCTGCGACCTGGTCTAGCCTACCTACGTTTTCAAAGCATTACAGAGTCCATACCCAGGTTTCAACTGAGGCAAATCTGGGTAGGAAAATTCTGGAAACTGCAGTAGAGCACCTCTCTCAGTAGGCGCTCCAGGCTGTCTGGGACTGGTTCCTAGTCCTTGGGTTGTGTTGTCTTCTTTTATGTTTCCCACCCATGGACTGCTTTAGGACGTCCCTTGGTCCTGTGTCCCCCAATGAGGCGTCAGAGAAAAACGGATTTTTGTGTACTCCACCGTAAAATCGTTTTCTCTTAGCCATCATTGGGGGACACAGCACCCACCCTGTTGGGCCTTTGTTCTCTCAGTACCTTATTTGGTTATGACTCTTTTTTTTCTTTATCGTTCCTATGGGAGACCCAGACATTGGGTGTATAGCTTCTGCCTCCGGAGGACACACAAAGTACTACACTAAAAAGTGTAGCTCCTCCCTCTGAGCCTATACACCCCCTGGAGAACCAGATCTAGCCAGTTCATTGCTTTGTGTTCAGGAGGCATACATCCACACATGCATTCTCATCTGATTTTTCATTTTTGGAAAGAGTTTGAAGAAAAGCAGGTCCAAGTCTGGACCCCCGGCATGTCCCTTCTCACCCCACTGTGTCGGCGGTGCTGTTAAGGTTGATTCCAAGGCTGGAGCCTTACATGCTGTGCTCCTTCACCATCCCTCGGGCTCTGGCTTGAAGTGGGAGCCAGCACGTTTCTCCATGCCTGGCAGGAGACCGGTCTCCATCCGCAGCCCTTCAGGATCCTGCTGGACGGAGCACTCATCCCCAGGGACTTGGAACCCTGCGTCTCAGCAAGCTAAGTACCTGAGACGTTTATATTCTGGGGGTCCCTGTACTTTATTATGGTGGGAGAGTGTGCTGAGTGAGTTTTCTGACATTTCCGGCCGCTTCTCTGGCTGTCGCCTGAGAACCGCGCCGATGGTGCCTGCGCGCTGGCCGCACCGCTCAAATTTAGGCCCCGGCTTCGCCGGAGGCCTACTTACGGTTTCACTGCCCTCGCATGTCATTCATGCAGAGGGACAGTGCGGCTCCGCCCAGCGGCCGTTCTGCACAGGGGAGGGAAACTCCTCACTGGGTACATGTCTCCTCCCCTGTAAGTCTCTTTGGCCCTCCAGATCCCGCTCTCAGAGTAGGTCCCGCCCCCTCTCCTCGCTCCGGCGCCATTTTATCAGCGTTTTCTCTGCAATCAGCACTGGCTGCAGCATCCCTGCTGAGGTGCTTGGGGGTCCGGACTTTGGGATCTGGAGGGCACACAACACCGCTCCAGCGGTCTGGTAAGCCACAACCTCTGGTTGTGGACCTTCTGTATATACTCTCTGGGGGTCATTCTCTGGCAGAGCCCCCATTCCAGCAGCATGTCTCACACGAGGAGCAAGGCTCCAAAGCTACAGTTAGCTCCAGAAATATTTGGACAGTGACACAATTTTCGCGAGTTGGGCTCTGCATGCCACCACATTGGATTTGAAATGAAACCTCTACAACAGAATTCAAGTGCAGATTGTAACGTTTAATTTGAAGGTTTGAACAAATATATCTGATAGAAATTGTAGGAATTGTACACATTTCTTTACAAACACTCCACATTTTAGGAGGTCAAAAGTAATTGGACAAATAAACCAAACCCAAACAAAATATTTTTATTTTCAATATTTTGTTGCGAATCCTTTGGAGGCAATCACTGCCTTAAGTCTGGAACCCATGGACATCACCAAACGCTGGGTTTCCTCCTTCTTAATGCTTTGCCAGGCCTTTACAGCCGCAGCCTTCAGGTCTTGCTTGTTTGTGGGTCTTTCCGTCTTAAGTCTGGATTTGAGCAAGTGAAATGCATGCTCAATTGGGTTAAGATCTGGTGATTGACTTGGCCATTGCAGAATGTTCCACTTTTTTGCACTCATGAACTCCTGGGTAGCTTTGGCTGTATGCTTGGGGTCATTGTCCATCTGTACTATGAAGCGCCGTCCGATCAACTTTGCGGCATTTGGCTGAATCTGGGCTGAAAGTATATCCCGGTACACTTCAGAATTCATCCGGCTACTCTTGTCTGCTGTTATGTCATCAATAAACACAAGTGACCCAGTGCCATTGAAAGCCATGCATGCCCATGCCATCATGTTGCCTCCACCATGTTTTACAGAGGATGTGGTGTGCCTTGGATCATGTGCCGTTCTTTCTTATCCAAACTTTTTTCTTCCCATCATTCTGGTACAGGTTGATCTTGGTCTCATCTGTCCATAGAATACTTTTTCCAGAACTGAGCTGGCTTCATGAGGTGTTTTTCAGCAAATTTAACTCTGGCCTGTCTATTTTTGGAATTGATGAATGGTTTGCATCTAGATGTGAACCCTTTGTATTTACTTTCATGGAGTCTTCTCTTTACAGTTGACTTAGAGACAGATACACCTACTTCACTGAGCGTGTTCTGGACTTCAGTTGATGTTGTGAACGGGTTCTTCTTCACCAAAGAAAGTATGCGGCGATCATCCCCCACTGTTGTCATCCGTGGATGCCCAGGACTTTTTGAGTTCCCAAGCTCACCAGTCAATTCCTTTTTTCTCAGAATGTACCCGACTGTTGATTTTGCTACTCCAAGCATGTCTGCTATCTCTCTGATGGATTTTTTCTTTTTTTTCAGCCTCAGGATGTTCTGCTTCACCTCAATTGAGAGTTCCTTAGACCGCATGTTGTCTGGTCACAGCAACAGCTTCCAAATGCAAAACCACACACCTGTAATCAATCCCAGACCTTTTAACTACTTCATTGATTACAGGTTAACGAGGGAGACGCTTTCAGAGTTAATTGCAGCCCTTAGAGTCCCTTGTCCAATTACTTTTGGTCCCTTTTAAAAAGAGGAGGCTATGCATTACAGAGCTATGATTCCTAAACCCTTTCTCCGATTTGGATGTGAAAACTCTCATATTGCAGCTGGGAGTGTGCACTTTCAGCCCATATTATATATATATATAATTGTATTTCTGAACATGTTTTTGTAAACAGCTAAAATAACAAAACTTGTGTCACTGTCCAAATATTTCTGGACCTAACTGTATATTCAGTGTGCACTGCATGTAAGCTCGTGCAGCCTGAACCGAGCACATATCCACATTGTGATGCCTGCTCTAACCTGACGATGCCTCAGCCTGGAATCGCACCCCTAGTGGTCTCTCAGGCTGCTCCGGTCCCTGTGGCTGAACCCCCGGCTTGGGTAGAATCCTTATCTAGGTCAATCTCCCAGTCTTTTGCCGACTCCATGGGACAGCTGTCCCGGACTTTGCTGAACATGCATCAGCCCCCTTCACAGGGTGCCTCTGCTGCTAGGGCTCTCTCAGCGGAGCTCACAGAGGATTCTTCATCTGGTCCCAGACCCCGTCCTCCTAAAAGGAGACGTAGGGCTCCCTCCCGTTCCTCGTCCCGCGGCTCTGTTTCAGAAGCTGACTCGCGGAACGAGGAGGATGCCTTTACAGGGGGTTCGGAGGCTACCTCCATGTGCCCCATTGATCTGTCCGAAAGTGACTCAGATGTTAGTGATTTGATTGCGTCCATTAATTCTGTACTGGACCTCAATCCGCCAGTATCAGAGGAACAACCCTCTCTGGCAGAAAAGCACCAGTTTACCTTGCCTAAGAAAGCAAAGAGTGTGTTCTTTAACCACTCCAGTTTTCAGGCCGATGTGACCAAGCCTAGGGCCTGTCCTGACAAACGCTTCCCAAAGCGCGGTTCTGATCACCGTTTTCCCTTTCCACCTGAGGTGGTCAAGGAGTGGGATCATTCACCAAAGGTAGACCCTCCGGTGTCTAGACTCTCAGCCCGGACCGTTGTATCAGTGGCTGATGGCACCTCTCTTAAGGATTCCACTGACCGCCAGGTTGACCTTCTGGCCAAATCTGTATATGAGGCGGCAGGGGCCTCATTCTCCCCATCTTTTGCAGCAGTGTGGGCTCTCAAGGCCATCTCTGCTTCTCTAGAGGAGATGCATTCCCTCGCCAGGGAGTCTATGCCCGAAATGGTTGCCTTAACTTCCCAAGCTTCCGCTTTTTCATCCTATGCCATGTCTGCCATGCTGGAGGCTTCTCACCGCACTGCGGTGGCTTCGGCTAATTCCCTCGCTATCCGCAGGATCTTGTGGCTTCGAGAGTGGAAGGCAGATGCTTCTTCAAAGAAGTACCTTGCTGGGCTCCCTTTTGCTGGGTCCAGGCTATTTGGTGAACAACTGGATGAAATTATTAAGGAAGCTACTGGCGGGAAGAGTACTTCCATGCCACAAACCAAAACCAGGAAACCTGTCCAGGGTAGGAACCAGTCGAGGTTTCGTTCCTTTCGTTCCTCCAACTGGTCGTCCTCTAAGCCCTCGGCCTCGTCCACGAACTCAGCTAAGGACCAAATATCCAACTGGCGCACAAAGGCGCGTCCACAGAAGACCGCAGGAGCTGCTGCCACTAAGGCAGCCTCCTCTTGACTATCTGTCCGCGCCAGCAACGTCCTTAGTCGGTGGCAGGCTCTCCCACTTTGGCGACGCGTGGTTTCAACACGTCTCCGATCAGTGGGTGCGGGATGTCATCTCCCACGGCTACAGGATAGAATTCTCTTCCAGCCCGCCAAACAGATTTTTTCTGTCAACTCCCCCCTGTTCCAAGGCCGCCGCCTTTTCTCAGGCCGTGGCATCCTTGCAGGCCAACGGAGTAATTGTACCGGTTCCCGCCCGGGAACGGTTCAGAGGTTTCTACTCAAATCTCTTCCTAGTCCCCAAAAAGGACGGTTCCTTCCGGCCCATCCTGGATCTCAAGCTTCTCAACAAGCATGTTCAGGTGCGGCATTTTCGCATGGAATCTCTGCGGTCAGTCATTGCCTCAATGACCCAAGGGGATTTCCTGGCATCGACATCAGAGATGCCTATCTGCATGTGCCAATTGCAGTTTCTCACCAGCGTTGACTACGTTTTGCATTCAGAGAGGAACATTTCCAATTCGTGGCTCTCCCCTTCGGGTTACCCACGGCCCCTCGGGTATTCACCGAGGTCATGGCAGCAGTGATTGCGGTTCTGCACCTCCAGGGGTTGGTAGTGATTCCTTACCTGGACGACCTTCTAGTCAAGGCTTCATCCAGCGCAGACTGTCAGCGGAGTGTCTCGCTCACTCTCGCCACTCTAGCCCAATTCGGGTGGCTGGTCAATCTGCCCAAATCCATTCTGACTCCGACCTAGAGTCTCACGTACCTAGGGATGCAGTTCGAGACTCTGCCGGCACTTGTGAAGTTGCCCTTGATCAAACAGCAGTCCCTCCATCTGGCGGTGCGCTCTCTGCTGAGGCCCCGCCGTTGTTCCATCAGGCACCTGATGCAGGTGCTGAGTCAGATGGCGTCAATGGAGGCTGTTCCCTTTGCCCAGTTCCATCTGCGTCCTCTGCAGCTGGACATTCTCCGCTGTTGGGACAAGCGGCCTTCCTCCTTGCACAGGTTAGTGGCTCTGTCGCCACAGACCAGGAGCTCTCTTCAGTGGTGGCTTCGGCCCCTCTCTGTCTCAGGGACGCTCCTTCCTGGCTCCGTCCTGGGTGATCCTCACCACGGATGCCAGTCTATCCGGCTGGGGAGCGGTATGTCTCCACCACCGAGCACAGGGCACTTGGACTCCGTCCGAGTCAGCCCTCTCGATCAATGTTCTGGAAACCAGAGCCGTGCTCCTGGCTCTCCTAGCTTTTCACCACCTATTGGCGGGCAAGCACATCCGAGTCCAGTCAGACAACGCGACAGCGGTTGCCTACATCAATCACCAATGCGGGACACGCAGCCGCCTGGCAATGTTGGAGGTACAACGTATCCTTCAATGGGCGGAGGACTCCAAGTCCACCATATCCGCAGTCCACATTCCAGGCGTGGAAAACTGGGAGGCAGATTATCTCAGCCGTCAAACCGTGGACAGTGGCGAGTGGTCCCTGCATCCGGCAGTGTTTCAGTCAATCTGCCGCAAGTGGGGCACTCCGGACGTGGACCTAATGGCATCCCGTCACAATTACAAGGTTCCGATTTACGTGGCTCGCTCCCACGATCCTCAGGCCTTCGCAGCGGACGCTCTGGTTCAAGATTGGTCCCAGTTTCGTCTGTCCTACGTGTTTCCCCCTCTAGCTCTCTTGCCCAGAGTCCTGCGCAAGATCAGAATGGAGGGCCGTCGGGTCATCCTCATTGCTCCGGACTGGCCCAGGCGAGCTTGGTACCCAGACCTGCTCCATCTGTCCGTAGAGGTGCCGTGGCATCTTCCGGACCGTCCAGACCTTCTCTCACAAGGTCCGTTTTTCCGCCAGAATTCTGCGGCTCTCAGATTGACGGCGTGGCTCTTGAGTCCTGGATCTTGACGGCTTCTGGTAGTCCTCCTGAAGTCATCTCCACTATGACTATCACAGGACTTGGAAAATTTTCCTGTCCTGGTGTCGCTCTTCCGGCCATGCTCCTTGGCCTTTTTCCTTGCCGACCCTTCTGTCCTTTCTACAGTCCGGTCTGCAGTTAGGACTGTCCCTCAATTCTCTCAAGGGACAAATCTCGGCTCTGTCAGTGCTGTTCCAGCGGCGTATCGCCCGGCTGGCTCAGGTCCGCACCTTCATGCAGGGCGCGTCTCACATCATTCCGCCTTACCGGCGGCCCTTGGATCCCTGGGACCTCAATTTGGTCCTCACGGCCTTGCAGAAACCCCCCTTTGAGCCTCTTAGGGAGGTTTCTTTGTTTCGTCTTTCACAGAAAGTGGTCTTTCTAGTGGCCATAACTTCCCTCAGGAGAGTCTCTGATTTGGCTGCGCTCTCTTCGGAGTCACCTTTTTTGGTTTTTCATCAAGACAAGGTGGTTCTCCGTCCGACTCCGGACTTTCTCCCTAAGGTGGTTTCTCCTTTCCACCTTAACCAGGACATTTCCCTGCCTTCCTTTTGTCCGGCTCCTGTTCATCGCTTTGAAAAAGCGTTGGATACTCTGGATCTGGTGCGGGCGCTCCGGATCTATGTGTCTCGCACCGCTGCTCTTAGGCGGTGCACCTCTCTTTTTGTGCTAACCACAGGTCGGCGTAAGGGCCTCTCTGCTTCTAAGCCGACCTTAGCCCGTTGAATTAGGTCGACCATTTCGGATCCCTACCAGTGTTCTCAGGTGCCTCCCCCGCCGGGGATCAAGGCACACTCGACCAGAGCTGTCGGTGCCTCTTGGGCTTTCAGGCACCAGGCTATGGCTCAGCAAGTCTGTCAGGCTGCCACTTGGACTAGCCTGCATACCTTTTCAAAGCACTACCAAGTGCATGCTCATGCTTCGGCAGATGCGATCTTGGGCAGACGCATCCTTCAGGCGGCTGTCGCCCATTTGTGAAGTTAGGCTCTGCCCACTTCTCAGTTTTTCTGTTTATTCCCACCCATGGACTGCTTTGAGACGTCCCAATGTCTGGGTCTCCCATAGGAACGATAAAGAAAAAGAGAATTTTGTTTACTTACCGTAAATTCTTTTTCTTATAGTTCCGTATTGGGAGACCCAGCACCCTCCCTGTTACCTGTTGGCAGTTTCTTGTTCCGCGTGTTATCACCGGCTGTTGTCGTGGACAGAGTCTCCGGTTGTTCCGGTTCTTGCTCTGTTTTTCCTTGTGGGTGGCTATTCTCCTTCAGCTTTTGCACTAAACTGGCTAGATCTGGTTCTCCAGGGGGTGTATAGGCTAAGAGGGAGGAGCTACACTTTTTAGTGTAGTACTTTGTGTGTCCTCCGTAGGCAGAAGCTATACACCCAATGTCTGGGTCTCCCAATACGGAACTATAAGAAAAAGAATTTACGGTAAGTAAACAAAATTCTCTTTTTTCCTCATGTTTCTCTGTTGAGGTAAGTTTTTTTACTGTTTTTTTTTTTTTTTTTTTCTCCTACTGCTTGTGTACTAAAACTGAGGTTGCCTGGCCCGGCCAGGGGGTGTATACTGCAGAGCAGGAGCTATGCTTTTGCATCTACTTAGTGTCCTCCTATGGATAGGCAGCAGAACACCCATGGTCCTGTGTCCCCCAATGATGGCTAAGAGAAAACGATTTTACGGTGAGTACACAAAAATCCGTTTTTTGCTATCGACTTGTCCGGAATGATCAAGTCTGTAAGGCAGTCGCACTAGTTAACTCATTTAGTGAGCATTGTAAAAAGTAAATTGAAAAGGTTGCAATAATTTAGGCTTTTTTTTTTTTTTATTAAACTGCCGGAAAAAAGTGAAATAAATATGGAATCTCTACAAAAAACAATTCCCACTCCATGTAAAAATAAAACAGCTGTACCTGTCAGAATATGGCAATGGGAAATGTATCTTTTTTTTAAAAAAAAAATTGTGTAAAAGAGGCAAAAAAAACACACCCTATGTAAATCTGGTATCGTAATCGTACTGTTTTGAGAAATAAAGCAGTCTTATCAATTTTATTGCACAGAGAACGGCATAATAAAACAAAAAACTTCCTGACTTGCTGTTTTATGTTCAGTCTGCATCCCAAAAATTGCAATGAAAACCAATCAAAAAATATAATGTGCCTGACAATGCTACCAATAAAAACAAATGAGATGTGATCCTTAAATAAAAGAAAAGTGTTTTTGTTGGAAAAATGAGAAATCACTCATTTTTAACCCTTCCCTAACAATGCTAATGTAAAGTAGACATGTAGGAAATATTATTTAACTATTTTGTGTGACATAACGCTCTGGTTTTAAGGGCATAAAAATTAAGTTTGAAAATTGTAAAATTTTCACCAAAATTCTGATATTTTCACAAATAAACGTAAACAAAAATCTACCAAAATGTACCACTAACATGAAGTACATTATGTCATGAAAAAACAGTCCTAGAATCATTGGGATCCATTGAAGTGTTCCAGAGTTATTACCGCATATAATGATGTTGGTCAAAACTGTAAAAATGTGGGGGCTAGATAGTGCATTTCGGAAAACTGGCGCAGCACAACAGAAGTCTTATATTTATTGTAAGCGCATCAGCAGAGCTTTTTACTCTAGATGTTTGTTGAATTTTATGTTACAATGTAATGTCTTACTTTTATGTACATATTAGTGATGGGCAGTCTGGCTCTTTTTGGTGATCCGGTTCCCATGGCTCGACTCACCAAAAAGAGCCGGATCTTTCAGATCGTTCTCGGCTCCTTATTAAATATGTGTTCACCCCAGGTGAACACATATTTAAGATTATAGTAACGCCGCCAAAGCCCCGCCCACCCGTGGCTAAACCCCGCCCATTTACAAGCGGCCAATTATATTGCTGAGTATGCGGAGTTTAGCCGCGGGTGGGTGGGGTTTTGACAGCGAAAAGAGCTGTTTAGATATTTAAGTGGCTCACACTAGTGATCCAGCTCCTGTCGTTCACAGCTTTGTGTCGGATCGTTCGCGAGCGACACATCACTAGTACATATCACTAGGGAACTGTAAAGTTCTGTGAGATATATCAACACTATAGAAATAAAATTATTATTAAGAATTAGACCTTTCATAGAAGCTTAGCAGCTGAAATACAGCATGAGGGCATCAGATAAAGGATTGCCATAAATATTAACTATTTTTCTGCATTAATTTTACTTACAGATTCCATTTTTTGATGACGTTGGCGCTGTGACGTTGCAATATTTTGATTCCCTTTTTCAACGGGACAATCTCCAGAAATCCCAGTTTTTTAAAGGTTTGCCGAAAGTTCTTCCCAAACTGCCAAAGGTTTGTATTAAGGGTAACTACTAAGTAGACATTGAGTAAACACCTAAACAAACTGACGTAACAAACGAGCAATGATTTGAGTCAAAGAAATGCTCAGTCATCACAGTCATATGGTAGCGGTTTGTATTAATATTATAATAATTCTATAATAAAATATAATATTATTATTATTTATCTGCACCCCGAAATTGTATAGTAAATGTTGAGATTGGATACAAATTGTACAACAGATGTTTACAAATCGTGTTTTTCTCTATTTTCCAGCGTGTTGTTGTACAGCGTATATTACCGGCACTGACTTCAGAGTTTGTAAACCCAGACATGGTGCCGTTTGTGTTACCCAATGTTTTGCTGATTGCAGAGGAGTGCACCAAGGAGGAGTATACTAAGCTCATTCTGCCGGACCTTGGGCCTGTTTTTCGGCAGCAGGAACCTATTCAGGTTAATTTGCTTCATCTTGCTCAGATATGTTTGTTTTATATACTGTCATTTAATCTGTTTAAAGGTGTATTTCAGATAAACCTGCCTCAGCGTGTGTGTGTGTGTGTGTTGCCACTGCCTCTTGAGCACCTGTTGCCTCCTCATAGAGGTTTATGAGCATTGTCATTATCTGCCTCCCTTCCCTTTCCCTCTTCCATAGACTTTTATGGGCAGCAGCAGTTCATCAAAGAGTTGAGAATCTGTATTTATGGGAAGACACTAAAGAAAAAACAGGCGCAGATAGGGTCTTATCTGGGAAGAAAGCAAAATTGTTGAAATCACTGAGTGCTCACCTGGTAGGGCTTGTGAACCTACAACTTAGAGATAACGCTCAAAGATGCGGCTGCTGTTGCCTCTCGGATCAGAGAAATGTCTCTCAGGAAAAGAAGGGTTAAATATCTGTGCTGCCAATGAACAAGATCACAGGATATGAAGATGACAAGCCAGGAAAGTATAATCCCAGTAGTTTATTGGGTCTACACGTTTCACTGTATAGACTTCTTCTTCAGGATCAAAACTACTACAACCCTATATAGTTATAGCAGTTTTGGTCCTGAAGAAGAATTTTTAAACGAAACGCATAGACCCAATAAACTACTTGGAATATACTTACCTGGCTTGACATCCTTTGATCTTGTTCATCTGCAACGCGGATATTTAACCCTTCTTTTCCTGACATCCAAATCTTTATTTAAGGGCAGACCGCAGTAATTTCAATCCAAGTGCAATCCAACAAAACATTGGATCGTTTTCGGACCAAAGTTCGTCTATGGGGCTGAGTACGTGTCAGATTTTTTTTTCCTTGGACACTGTCCGGCCAAAGAAAAAAAAAAAAATCTGAGTTTGATCCACTATTCGGATTGCACTCAGTCATGCATAGCAATAAGTGCGTGGAAATCATCAGATTGCATTAGGATGACATGAGTGCAGTCTACTGACCCAATGGACAAGATGGAGAAACTTTTGTTCTCCATCTTCTCACGGTGTGCTATGATTGTCTTATCCACGAGAATTGGTTCACACTAAGCAGACACTCTAATCAAACTCTGATCGGTGTGATCACTCTGATTAGCATCATCGGCCCAATTTTCTCGGAAAAGTGAATTTACAGCCGTTTGCCCGTGCCCTAATAAAGACAGATTGTACACCTGAATTGACAATGACTGATCAGTCCAGAAAGAGAAAGAAACAAATTTTTCTAAGTTCCATTGCAAAGTCTCTTATCTTCACATGAGCTATTGATTTATCAGAGAGAAATAACAACGATAATTACGCTTTGAGTCTATCACCAAGCTTTTACCACCTAATCCGCGAACAGACCCTGATGCACCACCTACTGTGCTGCTTTACTGTAGTTTCAGTTTCTTTGTCGCTCCATTGGGAGACCCAGACAATTGGGGTGTATAGCTTCTGCCTCCGGAGGCCACACAAAGTATTACACTTTAAAAAGTGTAACCCCTCCCCTCTGCCTATACACCCTCCCGTGCATCACGGGCTCCTCAGTTTTATGCTTTGTGTTGAAGGAGGCACACATTCACTCAAGCTCCCATTTTAGTCAGCAGCAGCTGTTGATTGTATCGGATGGAAGAAAAGAGGGCCCCCACAGGGCCCCCGGCATGCTCCCTTCTCACCCCACTAAGTCGGCGGTGCTGTTAAGGTTGAGGTACCCATTGCGGGTACAAAGGCTGGAGCCACATGCCGTTTTCCTTCCTCATCCCTTAGAGGCTCTGGGAGAAGTGGGATCCTAACCGGTCATCCATTCACTGGGACCGGGCTCCCTCCGCAGCCCCTGTGGGAATCTGCCGGACAGGAGACTTGGTATCATCAGGGACATGGCCCTGCATCTAAAGGTACTCTGTGTCCCCATGGGAACGGTGCATGGAGCGCTGGTGTCACAGACACTGCAGCGGCTGCTGTTTTTTTGTGACGACCGGGACTACCGCGCCGACCGCGCCTGTTTGCCGGCCGCGGTATTAAATTTAGTCCCCGGCTTCTGCGGCCTAGTACTATAACTCCCGCCCCCAGGCCTGCCAGTCAGGGGTAAGGGCGGGACGGTCGACCTGACGTCGACAGTGAGGGCTGGAGCATACTTAGGTGTCCTCCTCCCCCCTCACTAATCACTGAGGGGCACCAGATTCCCGCACTTTATTAGTTGCCGCCCACGGCTCCCTCCTCCCCTGAGAGCTCCGGCAGCCATTTTTACAATCACATTCTGCCGGTGGAGGATGTCAGGAACGAGCTCTACAGCTCTGGGAGGCCCAAGGCAGGGAATCTGGTGGACACACAACCGCTTTGGGCGGTCGGTAATCCACACCGGGCACCCGGTGCTGGTCCCCCTAGGGTGCCGAACTAATATATATATATATATATATATATATAATATATATACATTTTCTCTGTTCGGCCGCATTGTTTTGCTTTTGGCTATATTACCCTCAGTGATCACTCTCCTAGGAGACAACAGCATGTCGTCCACAAGGAGCAAGGGTGCCAAGACACAGGGTTATTTTGCAACCTGTACCTCTTGTGCGGCTATGTTACCTGCAGGTTCCACCTACCCTCACTGTGAGCAATGCTCGGCCCCTGTTGCACTCACTCAGCCGGAGCCTCGGGCACTGGTGGGACCCTCGGCTCAGGTAGAACCGCCGGCTCCCCCTGTCCAGGTGGCAGGGACAGAGTTTGCAGTTTTGGCTGAGAAACTCTGAGTCGCTTTCACAATCCATGGCTCAGTCTATGGACAGATGGTCTGCTAAGATACTAGAAGCCTTGCAGTCCAGATCGGTCCTTACACAGGCCCCGGGCACTGTGGGATCATCGCCCCCAGGCCCCTCTCGGTCTGCGCCGCAGCGTGCTCCCGGGGTGGCCCCTAGATCTCACGGGGAGGACTCCGGCACGGACCGCAGTCCCAGACCGGCTAAGCGGGCTCGCTAGAAATCTTCCCCGACTTCATCACGCTGTTCGGGGTCTCAGCTTGAGGACTCTCTGGAGGATGAAGCGGATGTCGCAGCTCAGGGCTCTGACCCTGACGTTGCTCTCAATCTGGATACACCTGACGGGGACGCCATAGTAAATGACCTTATAGCGTCCATCAACCAGGTGCTAGATCTTTCACCCCCAACTCCACCTATAGAGGAGTCGGAGTCGCAGCAGGAGAAACACCAGTTTAGGTTTCCCAAACGTACACGGAGTGCGTTTTTCGATCACTCTAACTTCAGAGATGCTGTCCAGAAGCACAGAGCATTTCCGGACAAGCGCTTTACTAAGCGCCTTATTGACACACGTTACCCCTTCCCCTCTGACGTAGTTAAGGGTTGGGCTCAATGTCCCAAGGTGGATCCTCCAGTCTCTAGACTGGCGGCTAGATCTGTAGTGTCAGTGGCAGATGGTTCATCGCTCAAGGATGCCACTGACAGGCAGATAGAGCTCCTGATGAAATCCATCTATGAAGCCACAGGCGCGTCTTTTGCCCCGGCCTTTGCAGCCGTGTGGGCACTCCAAGCTATCTCAGCTTGTCTGTCTGAGATTAATGCGGTCACACGTACCTCTGCTCCGCAAGTTGCGTCTTTGACTTCTCAGGCGTCGGTATTTTCATCCTACGCCATGAATGCCGTCCTGGACTCTGCTAGCCGTACAGCGGTAGTGTCCGCCAACTCGGTGGCAGTCCGCAGGGCCATGTGGCTGCGTGAATGGAAGGCAGACTCTGCTTCCAAGAAGTTCTTAACCGGTTTGCCATTTTCTGGCGACCGATTGTTTGGCGAGCGGTTGGATGAAATTATTAAGCAATCCAAGGGAAAGGACTCGTCCTTACCCCAGTCTAAACCAAACAGACCTCAGCAACGGAAAATTCAATCGAGGTTTCGGTCCTTTCGGCCCTCAGCTAGGTCCCAATCCTCCTCGTCCGACAGGCCACAGAAGGGCCAGAGGAACTCCTATGCATGGCGGTCTAAGTCACGTCCTCCAAAGACCGCCGGAGGCACTGTCTCCAAGGCGGCCTCCTCATGAAGGCGGCCTCCTCATGACTTTCGGCCTCCCCAAACCGCATCCTCGGTCGGTGGCAGGCTCTCCCGCTTTTGCGACGCCTGGTGGCCACATGTCCAAGACCGATGGGTGAGAGACATTCTGTCTCACGGTTACAGGATAGAGTTCAGCTCTCGTCCTCCGACTCGTTTCTTCAGAACATCTCCGCCCCCCGAGCGAGCCGATGCACTTTTTCAGGCGGTGAACACTCTGAAGACAGAAGGAGTTGTGATCCCCGTTCCCCTTCAGGAACGTGGTCGCGGTTTTTACTCCAACTTGTTCGTGGTGCCAAAAAAGGACGGATCATTCCGTCCCGTTCTGGACCTCAAACTGCTCAACAGACACGTGAAAACCAGGCGGTTCCGGATGGAATCTCTCCGCTCAGTCATCGCTTCGATGTCCCAGGGAGACTTCCTAGCATCAATCGACATCAGGAATGCTTATCTCCATGTGCCAATCGCACCAGAGCATCAACGCTTCCTGCGTTTCGCCATCGGGGACGAACACCTTCAGTTTGTGGCACTGCCTTTCGGCCTGGCGACAGCCCCACGGGTCTTCACCAAGGTCATGGCATCCGTTGTGGCAGTCCTACACTCTCAGGGCCACTCGGTGATCCCTTACTTAGACGATCTCCTAGTCAAGGCACCCTCCCGGGTGGCATGTCAACACAGCCTGACTGTTGCTCTGGAGACTCTCCAGAGGTTCGGGTGGATCATCAATTTCCCAAAGTCAAAATTGACACCGACCCAATC
Source organism: Anomaloglossus baeobatrachus (assembly GCF_048569485.1). Lineage (NCBI taxonomy): Eukaryota > Metazoa > Chordata > Amphibia > Anura > Aromobatidae > Anomaloglossus > Anomaloglossus baeobatrachus. Next base: position 222,522,813 of record NC_134356.1, read on the forward strand.
ACTGACTTACCTCGGGATGGAGTTTCATACTCTCTCAGCGATAGTCAAGCTACCACTGGACAAACAGCGTTCGCTGCAGACAGGGGTACGCTCTCTTCTTTGGGGCCAGTCACACCCCTTGAGGCGCCTCATGCACTTCCTGGGGAAGATGGTGGCAGCATTGGAGGCAGTCCCCTTTGCGCAGTTTCATCTGCGTCCACTCCAATGGGACATTCTCCGCAAATGGGACAGGAGGTCGACGTCCCTAGACAGGAACGTCTCTCTTTCCCTGGCAGCCAAAACCTCTCTTCAGTGGTGGCTTCTTCCGACTTCTCTGTCGAAGGGAAAATCCTTCCTGCCCCCATCCTGGGCTGTGGTCACGACGGACGCGAGTCTGTCAGGGTGGGGAGCGGTTTTTCTCCACCACAGGGCTCAGGGAACCTGGACTCCGACAGAGTCCTCCCTTCAGATCAATGTTCTGGAGATAAGGGCAGTGTATCTAGCCCTAAAGGCGTTCCATCGGTGGCTGGAGGGCAGGCAGATCCGCATACAGTCGGACAACGCCACGGCGGTCGCGTACATCAACCACCAGGGCGGCACGCGCAGCCGTCAAGCCTTCCAGGAAGTTCGGCGGATTCTGCTGTGGGCGGAGGCCACAGCCTCCACCATCTCCGCAGTTCACATCCCGGGCGTAGAAAACTGGGAAGAAGACTTTCTCAGCCGACAGGGCATGGACGCGGGGGAATGGTCTCTTCACCCAGACGTGTTTTCGAGAGATCTGTCGCCGCTGGGGTACGCCGGACGTCGATCTCATGGCGTCACGGCACAACAACAAAGTCCCGGCATTCATGGCACGGTCTCAAGATCACAGAGCTCTGGCGGCGGACGCATTAGTTCAGGATTGGTCGCAGTTTCGACTGCCTTATGTATTTCCTCCTCTGGCGATGCTGCCCAGAGTGTTACGCAAGATCAGGTCCGACTGCCGCCGCGCCATCCTCGTCGCTCCAGACTGGCCGAGGAGGTCGTGCTACCCGGATCTGTGGCACCTCACGGTGGGTCAACCGTGGGCACTTCCAGACCGACCAGACTTGCTGTCTCAAGGGCCGTTTTTTCATCTGAATTCTGCGGCCCTCAACCTGACTGTGTGGCCATTGAGTCCTGGATCCTAGCGTCCTCAGGGTTATCTCAAGATGTCATTGCCACTATGAGACAGGCCAGGAAACCAACGTCCGCCAAGATCTATCACAGGGCTTGGAGGATCTTCTTATCCTGGTGCTCTGATAAGGGTTTTACCCCCTGGCCGTTTGCCTTACCCACTTTTCTTTCCTTCCTTCAATCCGGAATGGACAAGGGTTTGTCTCTCGGCTCTCTCAAGGGACAAGTATCGGCGCTTTCCGTGTTTTTTCAAAAGCGTCTAGCCAGGCTTCCGCAGGTCCGCACGTTCCTGCAGGGAGTTTGCCACATAGTCCCACCTTACAAGCGGCCGCTGGAACCCTGGGATCTTAACAGGGTGCTAAGGGCTCTTCAGAAACCACCTTTCGAGCCGCTGCGGGATGTCTCTCTATCACGTCTTTCGCAGAAGGTGGCTTTTCTAGTGGCAGTTACATCGCTCCGTAGAGTGTCGGAGCTAGCAGCGTTGTCATGCAAAGCCCCCTTCCTGGTTTTTCACCAGGATAAGGTGGTTCTGCGTCCTGTCCCGGAATTTCTCCCTAAGGTGGTATCCCCTTTTCATCTCAATCAGGATATCTCCTTACCTTTATTTTGCCCTCATCCAGTTCACCAATGTGAAAAGGATTTGCACTTGTTGGATCTAGTGAGAGCACTCAGGCTCTACATTTCACGCACGGAGCCCCTGCGCCGTTCTGATGCGCTCTTTGTCCTTGTTGCTGGCCAGCGTAAGGGGTCGCAAGCTTCCAAGTCAACCTTGGCTCGGTGGATCAAGGAACCGATTCTTGAAGCCTACCGTTCTTCTGGGCTTCCGATTCCTTCAGGGCTGAAAGCCCATTCTACCAGAGCCGTGGGTGCGTCCTGGGCATTGCGGCACCAGGCTACGGCTCAGCAGGTGTGTCAGGCGGCTACCTGGTCTAGTCTGCACACTTTCACGAAACACTATCAGGTACATACCTATGCTTCGGCAGATGCCAGTCTAGGTAGGCGAGTCCTTCAGGCGGCGGTTGCCCACCTGTAAGAGAGGGCCGTTTTCGGCTCTTTTTTATCGAGGTATTCTTTTACCCACCCAGGGACTGCTTTTGGACGTCCCAATTGTCTGGGTCTCCCAATGGAGCGACAAAGAAGAAGGGAATTTTGTTTACTTACCGTAAATTCCTTTTCTTCTAGCTCCTATTGGGAGACCCAGCACCCGCCCCTGTTCCCTTCGGGCTGTTGTTCTTTTGTGTACACATGTTGTTCATGTTGAATTGTTCTTTTGGTTCATGGTTTCAGTTCTCCGAACATCCTTCGGATTGAATTTACCTTAGACCAATTTATAAGTTTCCTCCTTCCTGCTTTTGCACCAAAACTGAGGAGCCCGTGATGCACGGGAGGGTGTATAGGCAGAGGGGAGGGGTTACACTTTTTAAAGTGTAATACTTTGTGTGGCCTCCGGGGGCAGAAGCTATACACCCAATTGTCTGGGTCTCCCAATAGGAGCTAGAAGAAAAGGAATTTACGGTAAGTAAACAAAATTCCCTTCTTTATAAAATCACTATTTTATCAGCCGGATATTATCAATATAATATCAATATAAGTGTGGAGCTGCTGCTGAAAAAGCCAACAAAATTCTGGGATGTATCAAGACAAGAATTGCATATAGATCAAGAGAGGTAATTATTCTCCAATAGTCTGCCCTGGTTAGACCCCACCTGGAATATTGTGTACAGTTCTGGGTGCCCCAATTCAAGAAAGACATCAATATATTAGAGCAAGTCCAGAGAAGAGCAACCAAGATGGTAGAAGGTCTGCAAACCATGTCATATGAAGACCGGCTAAAAGAGCTAGAAATGTTTAGTTTGCAAAAGTGAAGGCTGAGAGGAGACTTAATAGCGGTCTACAAATATCTGAAAGGTAGTCACAGTGCAGAGGGAACAGCCCTATTCTCATTAGCACAAGGAAATACAAGAAGCAATGGGATGAAACTGAAAAGAAAAAGATTCAGATTAGACAGTAGGAAAAACGTTGACAGTGAGGGCAGTCAGAGAGTGGAACAGGCTACACTGGATATAGTGAGCTCTCAATCAATGGAAATCTGCAAGCGGAAACTGGATAAATATATAGCTGGGATAATTTAGGAAAACCTGCACTTGTAGGGGGTCGGACCCGATGGCCCTTGAAGTTCCTTCCAACTCTACCATTCTATGATTCAATAAATGGCTAGTAAACTTGCTGCCATGTACTCCAACCACCACTGATTTGGCAGTTTCACTGTGCATAGACAGAAAGCTGCCAATCAGTGCTGTGGGTGGGGTTATACAGAGCTCAGCATTTAGAGAACTGGTATATATGCAGTAGAAAAAAACCTAAAGTAAGTGACACATCTCTGGAATCAGGGTCTCTGTCTGTACATTATTCTGCTCTCAGACGGGGAGCAAAAACCTGGTGACAGAATCCCTTTTAGAAATCTTCTGTCATGTTCCAAAAATAAATGGTTCACATCTACATCACATTGCTTAAAATGCTGACGAGTTTAAAAGAGATAATAGTATATCCTGAAGAGAATGGAATTGCTGAGAAGTGCATTTTTCTAATAGTCTTGTTTAACCCTCTGTGCTAACTTGGCAGGACGATCATTGAGCCGCGTATGAACCTCACCAGGATGTCTTGTTCTGCAAGTGTTTTTTTTTCATGTGCAGAAAAAGAACATATAGTTGAAACTAGAAGTTTTCATACACTATCTAAAAAGACACTTCTGCATGTTTTTCTCACTATCTGACATGAAATCAGAATAAACCTTTCCCGTTTTTGGTCAATTAGCAACCAAAATTATTTATATTTGCCAAATGCCAAAATAATGTGAGAGAATATGTTTTAAGGGATTTTTATTACATTCTGCAAAGTTTGTTTACATTTCATTAGTATTTGGTACCATTGCCTTTAAACTGTATGACTTGGGTGAAATGTTTTGGATATCTTCCACAGGTTTCTCACAATAGTTGGTAGGAATGTGGCCCCATTCCTCCCGACAGAATTGGTTTAACTGAGCCGTGTTTGTAGTTTACATTGCCTTTCAGCTTTGCCCAGATATTTTCAATAGGATTGCGATTAGGGATTTGTGATGGCCACTCCAAAACATTGACTGTTAATCTTGTGCCACTTTGTAACCAGTTTGGCAGTATGCTTTGGGTTATTGTCCATTTCCACCCAAGCTTTAAATTCCTGGCTGATGTCTTGAGATGTTGCTTCAGTATTGCCACATAATCTTCTTTCCTCATGATGCCATCTATTTTGTGAAGTGCACCAGTCCCTCCTGCAGCAAAACAACTGCACAACATGATACTGCCACCCCCGTGTTTTACAGTTGGTATGGTATGCTTAGGCTTCAAAGCTTCTCCCTTTTTCCTCCAAACGTAACGATAGTCATTATGGCTAAACAGTTAAATTTTAGTTTCGTCAGACCACAGGACAGGTCTCCAAATATTAAGGTCTTTTGTTCATGTGTGCATTTGCAAACATTAATCTGGCTTTTTATGTTTCTTCTGGAGTAATGACTTCCTGGCAGAGTGGCCTTCCAGCCCATGTTGATACAGTACCCATTTCACTGGGTAATGACACAATCTTACCAGCTGCCGCCAGCATTTTCACAATGTTTTTTGCTTTTGTTCTTGGGTTGATATGCACAAGCCTGACCAAAACACGTTCATTGCTGGTACACAGAACCTGTCTCCTTTCTGAGCAGTATGATGGCTGCACATTCCCATCTTGTTTGTACCTGCGTATAATTGTTTGTACAAATGAACAAGGCACCCCTTCAGGTATCTGAAAATTACAGACAAGGATGAAATAGACTTGTGCAAGTCCTAAATTCACTTCCAGAGTTCTTGACTGATTTCTTTTGACTTTCATATGATGCTTCACAAAGAAGCAGTGTGTTTCAGGTGTGCATTAAAATACATCCACAGGTGTGTCTAACTCAGATGTTGCTAATAAACCTATCAGAAGCTTCCAAGGATATTACATCATGATATGGGCTGTACCATATTGTTTAAAGGCATAGTACTCCTTAAAACATTCTTTCATTATTCTGGCATTTTACAAATAAATAATTTTAGTAAGCCTAATTGACTTAAAACGGGAAAGGTTTATTCTATTTTTATGTCAGAGAGAAAAAACATGCAGATGTGTCCTTTTAGGTAGTGTATGTAAACTTTTAATTTCAGCTGTATCTTTTAGGTGATGCCCGAACTTCTTTCATTGAATATTCTCAATCCGTTTCCAAATTTTGGCCATATTATAAACATGCAAAATATTTTTTTCCTATACATTATAAAGTAAAAAGCAACCAAACGTCTAATGTTTAAGTCTTCATATGGTGATAGCAAAAAAAGTGAAACCTGTTATAATCTGGTACTAAACGTGAAGTAACAAATTTCACAATTTTTATTTTTTATTTTTTTTTTTAACACTAAACTTCTATCTTTAACAATTGTTCCAACTGTCTTCCATTTTCCATGCAATCAGGCTAGCAATATGGTGAGTGGTTCATTGTAATAATAGTCTTAATGTCTGTCTAAGCGGTTGTGAGTAAACTATAATCTGACTACTAATTTTTTTTGTCTTTTTTCATTTGTAGATCCTTCTAATATTTCTGCAAAAAATGGATCTTCTTCTGACTAAGACTCCGCCAGATGAAATCAAGAACAGTGTGTTACCCATGGTGTACAGGGCTCTGGAGGCACCGTCTATACAGATTCAGGTAGCTGCCTGCATGTAACTAAATCATAATGTGTGTCACCCATCCATTACTATACTGGTAGCTGGAAGGAGTAATATTGCCTGCAGTAGCTTTAGCTCTATGGTGTCTTAAAGTCTTCTAACAATAGCAAACCCTATATTATTTCAGTGAGATTAAATCAAACCATGTAGAAATACTATCTATGTAATGAAAATGCAGCGCTGGGTCTGGGTTCAAATCCAACCAAGTTGGATTTTTCCCCAGAACTTAAAATATATACTAAGGGTTTGTGCACACAATACAGAGTGCCATCATTCTGGACGCAACGTGTTTTCTCTTCCCGAAACGCTAGTGTGCGGTCTGGAGAACTCACTGTCTGTGCCCATGGTCAGGATTCTAGGCGCTACGGGCTTTCTCTCTATTCTCCTGCTCAGGACAGTCGCTTCTCCGCAAGAATAAATTGACATGCTGTGGCTCGGAAAGCCGCGCCGCAGATCAGTTTATAAAGTGTCTAAAATAAGCACCGTGGGCAGGAAATTTCTATACATCCCATCCACTGTGCTTGTACTGTACAGCGCAGAGTTTTGGACTCAGCAAAAACACGTTGCAACCAAAACGCTGATAACTGCAATTGTGTGCACTCACCGTAAGGGGTTAATTAGAAATTGAGCTCCAATAGGATGGAACCTGATGTGGAGTGTTTTGGTGCAAAATAAATGAAAAGTCCAGGAGTGACGCCTAGTGGCCAGAACAAGTATTACAAATCAGAATAGATGGAATTTGTGTAAATTGGTGTTATTCTCCTATTATTTATAGAATCTGTTTGTTACAATAAATCTGGCATTTTTCACACATGGTTAATTAAATGTGGGTGTTACATTGTATCTGTATGGTTTTTCTTGGTCTCCTCTGGAGAGGCTTTCTGTTCCGGTATTGCATTTTTATGCAGTGTCATGTAAAAGTTTGGGTCAAAATTACAGTTTTCTTTGTCGCTCCATTGGGAGACCCAGACAATTGGGTGTATAGCGTCTGCCTCCGGAGGCCACACAAAGTATTACACTTTAAAAAGTGTAACCCCTCCCCTCTGCCTATACACCCTCCCGTGCATCACGGGCTCCTCAGTTTTATGCTTTGTGTGGAAGGAGGCACACATCCACTCATCTTCTCATTTTAGTTATATCGGTTGGAAGAAAAGTGGGCCCCCACGGGGCCCCCGGCATGTTCCCTTCTCACCCCACTTTGTCGGCGGTGCTGTTAAGGTTGAGGTACCCATTGTGGGTACAAAGGCAGGAGCCTCATGCCGTCTCCTTCACCATCCCTTAGCGGCTCTGGGAGAAGTGGGATCCTCAGCGGTCATCCAGTCACTGGGACCGTGCTCCCTCCGCAGCCCCTGGGGGAAGCTGTCGGACAGGAGTTTGTTTATCCTCAGGGACCGGGCCCTGCATCACTAAGGTACTCTGTACCCCCATGGGGGATGTGCATGGAGCGCCTACATCCCGGACGCTGCAGCAGCTGCTTATTTGTGACGGCCGGCGGACTTCCGCGCCGACCGCGCCTGTTTGTCGGCTGCGGTATTAAATTTAGTCCCCGGCTTCAATTGCGGCCTAGTTGCAAAACTCCCGCCCCCGGGCCTGTCTTTCAGGGATAAGGGCGGGACTGCCGGCCTGACGTCGGCTGTGAGGGCCAGGGAATCCTGTATGTTCCTCCCCCCCTCACTGATCACTGTGGGGACTCCAGATTCCCGCACTTTTTCTAACGCCGCCCCCGGCTTCTCTCCTCCCCTGAGAGCTCCGGCAGCCATTTCTTTGGCATTCTGCCTGTGGAAGTTTTCCTGGAAAGAGCTCTGCAACGCTGGGAGACCTAAGGCAGGGAATCTGGAGGACACACACTCCGCTTTAGCGGTCGGTAAGCCACACCGGTCACCCGGTGCTGGTCCTTTCAGGGTGCCGGAATAGATACCATATATATAATTATATATTTCTGTTCGGTCAGGCTGTATACCCTCCCCATATACCCTCAGTGATCACTCTCCTAGGAGACAACAGCATGTCGTCCACAAGGAGCAAGGGGGCCAAGACACAGGGTTATTTTGCGACCTGTACCTCTTGTGCGGCTAAGTTACCTGCAGGTTCCACCTACCCTCACTGTGAGCAATGCTCAACCCCTGTTTTGCTTCCACAACCATAGCCTCGGTCACTAGTGGGCCCCTCGGCTCAGGTAGAATCCGTTGCTCTCCCTGTCCAGGCGGCAGGGACAGAGTTTGCAGCTTTTGCTGAAAAACTCTGAGTCACTCTCACATTCCATGGCTCAGTCTATGGACAAATGGTCTGCCAAGCTGCTTGAAGCCTTGCAGGCCAGACCGGTCCCTACACAGGCCCCGGGCCCTGTTGGATCTTCACCCCCAGGCCCCTCTCTGCCCGCGCCGCAGCACGTTCCCAGGGGGGGCCCTAGGTCTCACGTGGAGGACTCCGGCCCGGACCACAGTCCCAGACCGGCTAAGCGGGCACGCTGGGAATCTTCCCCGACTTCTTCACGTTGCTCAGGTTCCCAGCGTGAAGACTCTCTGGAGGACGAGGCGGACGTCGCAGCTCAGGGCTCTGACATTACGTTGCCCTCAATCTTGATACACCTGACGGGGACGCTATAGTAAATGATCTTATCTCGTCCATCAACCAGGTGTTAGATATCTCTCCCCCACCGCCACCTGTAGAGGAGTCGACTTCTCAGCAGGAGAAACACCAGTTTCGGTTCCCTAAACGTACACGGAGTGCGTTTTTCGATCACTCTAACTTCAGAGATGCTGTCCAGAAGCCCAGAGTGGTTCCGGACAAGTGCTTTACTAAGCGCCTTACTGACACACGTTACCCCTTCCCTCCTGACGTTGTCAAGGGTTGGGCTCAATGTCCCAAGGTGGATCCCCCAGTCTCTAGATTGGCGGCTAGATCTGTGGTATCTGTTGCAGATGGATCATCGCTAAAGGATGCCACTGACAGGCAGATAGAGCTCCTGATGAAATCCATCTATGAAGCCACGGGGGCGTCTTTTGCCCCGGCCTTTGCAGCCGTGTGGGCACTACAAGCTATCTCAGCTTGTCTGGCTGAGATTAATGCGGTTACACGTAATTCTGCTCCGCAGGTTACGTCTTTGACTTCCCAGGCGTCAGTTTTTTCTTCCTACGCCATGAATGCAGTTTTAGACTCTGCTAGCCGTACAGCGGTGGCATCCGCTAACTCTGTGGCAGTCCGCAGGGCCATGTGGCTGCGCGAATGGAAGGCAGACTCGGCTTCCAAGAGGTTTTTAACCGGTTTGCCGTTTACTGGCGACCGATTGTTTGGCGAACGATTGGATGAGATTATTAAGCAATCTACGGGAAAGGACTCCTCCTTGCCCCAGTCTAAGCCAAAGAGACCTCAGCAACGACAGATACAATCGAGGTTTCGGTCCTTTCGTCCCTCCGCCAAGCCCCAATCCTCTTCGTCCAGCAGGCCGGAGAAGGGCCAGAGGAACTCCTATGCGTGGCGGGCTAAGTCACGCCCCCAAAAGGCCGCAGGAGGCACTGCTTCCAAGGCGGCCTCCTCATGACTCTCGGCATCCCCGAACCGCATCCTCGGTCGGTGGCAGGCTCTCCCGCTTTTGCGACGCCTGGTGGCCACATGTTCAAGACCGATGGGTGAGAGACATTCTGTCTCACGGTTACAGGATAGAGTTCAGCTCTCGTCCTCCGACTCGTTTCTTCAGAACATCTCCGCCCCCCGAGCGAGCCGATGCACTTTTTCAGGCGGTGAACGCTCTGAAAACAGAAGGAGTCGTGATCCCTGTTCCCCCCCCAGGAACATGGTCGCGGCTTTTACTCCAACTTGTTTGTGGTGCCAAAGAAGGACGGCTCGTTCCGGACCTCAAACTACTCAACAGACATGTGAGCACCAGACGGTTTCGGATGGAATCTCTCCGCTCTGTCATCGCTTCAATATCACAAGGAGACTTCCTAGCATCGATCGACATCAAGGATGCTTATCTCCATGTGCCGATCGCACCCGAACATCAACGCTTTTTGCGCTTCGCCATCAGGGATGAACACCTTCAGTTCGTGGCATTGCCTTTCGGCCTGGCGACAGCCCCACGGGTGTTCACCAAGGTCATGGCATCTGTTGTGGCGGTCCTACACTCTCAGGGCCACTCGGTGATTCCCTACTTAGACGATCTCCTGGTCAGGGCACCCTCTCAGTTGGCGTGTCAAAACAGCCTTTCCGTCACTATGGCGACTCTCCAGCAGTTCGGTTGGATAATCAACTTCCCAAAATCCCAGTTGACACCGACCCAATCACTGACGTACATTGGGATGGGGTTTCATACTCAGTCAGTGGTAGTCAAGCTACCGCTGGACAAACAGCTTTCTTTGCAGGCAGGGGTGCAATCTCTTCTTCGGGGTCAGTCACACCCCTTGAGGCGCCTCATGCACTTCCTGGGGAAGATGGTGGCAGCGATGGAGGCAGTGCCGTTCGCGCAATTCCATCTGCGGCCACTCCAGTGGGAAATTCTCCGAAAATGGGACAGGAGGTCGACTTCACTCGACAAGAACGTCTCTTTCCCTTGCAACCAAGACATCACTTCAGTGGTGGCTCCTTCCCAACTCTCTGTCGCAGGGGAAATCCTTCCTACCCCCCACCTGGGCTGTGGTCACGACGGACGCGAGCCTGTCAGGGTGGGGGGCGGTTTTTCTCCACCACAGGGCTCAGGGAACCTGGACTCCGATAGTCATCCCTTCAGATCAATATTCTGGAGATAAGGGCAGTGTATCTAGCCCTATTGGCCTTTCATCGGTGGCTGGAGGGCAGGCAGATCCGAATCCAGTCGGACAACGCCACGGCCGTCGCTTACATCAACCACCAAGGCGGCACTCGCAGTCGTCAAGCCTTCCAGGAAGTCCGACGAATTCTGCAGTGGGTGGAAGCCACAGCCTCCACGATCTCCGCAGTGTACATCCCGGGCGTAGAAAACTGGGAAGCAGATTTTCTCAGCCGACAGGGCATGGACACGGGGGAATGGTCTCTTCACCCAGACGTGTTTCGAGAGATCTGTCGCCGCTGGGGGACGCCGGACGTCGATCTCATGGCGTCACGGCACAACAACAAAGTCCCGGCATTCATGGCCCGGTCTCAAGATCACAGAGCTCTGGCGGCGGACGCATTAATTCAGGATTGGTCGCAGTTTCGACTTCCCTATGTGTTTCCTCCTCTGGCGATGCTCCCCAGAGTGTTGCGAAAAATCAGGTCCGACTGTCGTCGCACCATTCTCGTCGCCCCAGATTGGCCGAGGCGGTCGTGGTACCCGGATCTGTGGCATCTCACGGTGGGTCAACCGTGGGCGCTCCCAGACCGCCCAGACTTGCTGTCTCAAGGGCCGTTTTTCCATCTGAATTCTGCGGCCCTCAACCTGACTGTGTGGCCATTGAGTCCTGGCTCCTAGCGTCCTCAGGGTTATCTCAAGATGTCATTGCCACTATGAGACAGGCCAGGAAACCAACGTCCGCCAAGATCTATCACAGATCTTGGAGGATCTTCTTGTCCTGGTGCTCTGACAAGGGTTTTACGCCCTGGCCCTTTGCCTTACCCACTTTTCTTTCATTCCTTCAATCTGGAATGGACAAGGGTTTGTCTCTCGGCTCTCTTAAGGGACAAGTATCGGCGCTTTCCGTATTTTTTCAAAAGCGTCTAGCCAGACTTCCGCAGGTCCGCACGTTCCTGCAGGGAGTTTGCCACATAGTCCCACCTTACAAGCGTCCGCTGGAACCTCAATAGGGTGATAACGGCTCTTCAGAAGCCACCTTTCGAGCCGCTGCGGGAAGTTTCTTTATCACGTCTTTCGCAAAAGGTGGCATTTCTAGTGGCAGTTACATCGCTCCGTAGAGTGTCGGAGCTGGCAGCGCTGTCATGCAAAGCCCCCTTCCTGGTTTTTCACCAGGATAAGGTGGTTCTATGTCCGGTACCGGAATTTCTCCCTAAGGTGGTATCCCCTTTTCATCTCAATCAGGATATCTCCTTACCTTCATTTTACCCTCATCCAGTTCACCAATGTGAAAAGGATTTGCACTCATTAGATTTAGTGAGAGCACTCCGGCTCTACGTGTCTCGCACGGCGCCCCTGCGCCGCTCAGATGCCCTCTTTGTTCTTATCGCTGGCCAGCGTAAGGGTTCGCAGGCTTCCAAGTCAACCTTGGCTCGATGGATCAAGGAACCGATTCTTGAAGCCTACCGTTCTTCTGGGCTTCCACTTCCTTCAGGGTTGAAAGCCCATTCTACCAGAGCCGTGGGTGCGTCCTGGGCACTGCGGCACCGGGCTACGGCTCAGCAGGTGTGTCAGGTAGCTACCTGGTCTAGTCTGCACACTTTCACGAAACACTATCAGGTGCATGCCTATGCTTCAGCAGACACCAGTCTAGGTAGGCGAGTCCTTCAGGTGGCGGTTGCTCACCTGTAAGAGGGGGTCGTTTTTCGGCTCTTTTTATCGAGGTATTCTTTTACTCACCCAGGGACTGCTTTTGGACGTCCCAATTGTCTGGGTCTCCCAATGGAGCGACAAAGAAGAAGGGAATTTTGTTTACTTACCGTAAATTCCTTTTCTTCTAGCTCCTATTGGGAGACCCAGCACCCGCCCCTGTTCCCTTCGGGCTGTTGTTCTTTTGTGTACACATGTTGTTCATGTTGAATTGTTCTTTTGGTTCATGGTTTCAGTTCTCCGAACATCCTTCGGATTGAATTTACCTTAGACCAATTTATAAGTTTCCTCCTTCCTGCTTTTGCACCAAAACTGAGGAGCCCGTGATGCACGGGAGGGTGTATAGGCAGAGGGGAGGGGTTACACTTTTTAAAGTGTAATACTTTGTGTGGCCTCCGGAGGCAGAAGCTATACACCCAATTGTCTGGGTCTCCCAATAGGAGCTAGAAGAAAAGGAATTTACGGTAAGTAAACAAAATTCCCTTTATTGTGAACAGTTAAAGTTGAATATGAAATGGTCTATAAAAGGCAGAAAGTCACAGATAACACATTTCCTTTGTATTTTTGGCAAAAAAAAAAAAGAATTCTTCTTTTACATTGTAAAAATTACAAAAACGGAAAATGGGTCAATGCTAAAGTTGGTCCACCCTTCATGATTTTGACCAAGGTTTCAGACCGTAATTAGCCCTTTAGGGTTATAGCTTGTTCGTGATCATTAGGAAAGGCCAGGTGATGCAAATTTCACAGCTTTATAAAAATCCAGCCTCCTAATCTTGTGCCAAAAAAACAGCAGCCATGGGTTCTTCTAAGCAGCTGCCTAGCACTCTGAAAATAAAAATGGTGGAGGCCCACAAAGCAAGAGAAGGCTATAAGAAGATAGCGAAGTGTTTTCAAGTTGCCCTTTGCTTACTTTGAAATGTAGTTAACAGGAACAGGGGAGGTCAAGATAAGGTCTGGAAGGCCAAGCAAGAGCTGGTGGTAGGATTGCAAGAGGCAAATAAGAATTCCTTGCTTGACTGTAAAAGACCTTCAGAAAGATTTAGCAGACTCTGGAGTTGTGGTTGATTGGTCTACTGTTCAGAGACACCTGCATAAATATGGCCTTCATGGAAGAGTCATCAAAAGAAAACCTCTCCTGTGTCCTCACCATAAGGGCGCTTTTCCACTTGCGTACCGCTTCCGATGCGGGAGCATCGGAAGCGATATGCTAATGACTCTCTGCTGCGGTGTCAGCTGAGGGTCATGCGACTGTGATGCAATCTTGCGATTGCATCATAGGAATGGAGAAGATGGAGGGAGTACTTTCTCCCCATCTCCTCCGCTGTCTGACTCTGCATGCACCGCACTGCAGTTGCATAACATGTGAGTGCAGTGCGATTTTACACACACACGTGAGCCGAGACTCTATGGAAACTGCAGCACGCTGCGATTGTACCGAGAGCACGATTCGTGTGGAGAAAAAAAGGGGACAGAGGAAACTGTCTCATTGATTAACACTAGTGCGAGTGCAATACGATTTTTTTATCAGATCGCACTCGCACAAGAAAATCACAGATGGAAAAGCGCCCTATATTTCAGAGTCAGAAGTATGCAAAAGAAAAAAAGAAGGCATCTAAAAAAAGTCTGATTCATTTTGGAAACAAGTCCTGTGGACCAATAAGGTTAAAATCGAACTCTTTGGTAGCAATCATGAAAAGTATGTGTGAAGAAAATAGGCACAGAATTTCAGGAAAATAACAGATCACCAACCAATTAAGCATGAGGGTAGATCAATCATGCTTTAGGGTTCTTGTGCAGCCAATGGCACAGGGAACATTTCACGTATAGAGGGAAGAATGGATTCAATGAAATTCCAACAAATTCATGATGCAAACATAACACCATCTGTAAAAAAGCTGAAGTTGAAAAGAGGATGGCTTCTACAAATAGATAATGATCCTAAACACACGGCAAAACCACAATAGACTACCTCAAAAGTTCAAGCTGAAGGTTTACAATGGCCCTCACAGTCCCCTGATCTGAATATTATTGAAAATCTGTGGCTAGACCTTTAAAAGAAAAGTGCATGCAAGACGACTCAGGAATCTTACAGAACTGGAAGACTTTCCAAGGAAGAATGGATGAGAATCCCTCAATCAAGAATTAAAACTCTTGGCTGCTGCAAAAAGTGTTTGGGTTTTTTTTTTTACTACGTTTCATAATTTACAAAGTGGGTGCTACTAGGTAGTAACTAGAGTTGAGCGCGGTTCGTGGTTCGTGGTTCTCCAGTTCTAGGCTCGAGTGATTTTGGGGCATGTTCTAGATCGAACTAGAACTCTAGCTTTTTGCAAAAGCTCGATAGTTCTAGAAACGTTCGAGAACGGTTCTAGCAGCAAAAAACAAGCTAAATCATAGCTTGGTTTCTGCTGTAATAGTGTAAGTCACTCTGTGAAATCACACTATTATCACATTTCAGTGTATAGTGTGCGTGAACAGCGCCTTCAGATCACTGCTGTTTCTATAATGGCGATCGCCATTTTTTTTTTTTTTTTTCTTGTCTTCCTTCCCTAAGCTCGCGCGTCTTGTGGGGCGGGCCAGCATGTCAGCCAATCCCAGACACACACACAGCTAAGTGGACTTTGAGCCAGAGAAGCAACGGCATGTGTGATAGGATGTCCATGTCACATGTCCCTGCATTATAAAACCGGACATTTTCTTCCAGGACGTCATTATCTGCCTTCTGCGTCTTTGGTGTCAGACATCACTGTCGCAGCTCCGTCCTCCTGAGTCCTATAGCCGATACAGCTGTATGCGCTGCATACACAGCGTTAGACAGCTTAGGGAGAGCACTTTATAGCAGTCCTTTTAAGGGCTCAAACCGGCAGGGTCAGAGAGCCATAGGTGACAGGTCCTGCAAACAGCAACAGCGTCTGTGTAGCCAAGGTCAGGGATTTCCTCCCTGCATTTCACCATTAGGAGGGAATAGAAAGGCAGGCTTCCATTCCTCTACCCAGAGCACCACAATCCTGCCACTGTACCCTCTTGTCCTCTGCACACTCCAACTCATTATAACTAAGCCATTATACTAGCAAACACTCAGTGTACCTAGTGGCATCCTAAACGTGGCTATTGGACTTTGCTATAGTCCCACTAGTGCAAAGACATTTGCAGAGCACGTCTGCCTGCATTGCACACTCCAACTTTTTTAAACTAAGCCATTTGACTAGCAAACACTCAGTGTACCTAGTGGCATCCTAAATGTGGCTATTGGACTTTGCTATAGTCCCACTAGTGCAAAGACATTTGCAGAGCACGTCTGCCTGCATTGCACACTCCAACTTTTTTAAACTAAGCCATTTTACTAGCAAACACTCAGTGTACCTAGTGGCATCCTAAACGTGGCTATTGGACTTTGCTATAGTCCCACTAGTGCAAAGACATTTGCAGAGCACGTCTGCCTGCATTGCACACTCCAACTTTTTTAAACTAAGCCATTTTACTAGCAAACACTCAGTGTACCTAGTTGTATCCTAAACGTGGCTATTGTACTTTTGTCTATTCACAGTATTGGAACGTTATTTGCAGCACGTCTGCCTGCATTGCACACTCAAACTTTTTTAAACTCAGCCATTATACTAGCAAACACTCACTGTACCTAGTTGTATCCTAAACGTGGCTATTGTACTTTTGTCTATTCACACTACTGCAAATCTATGTGCAGCACCTCTGCATGACAACCTCCTGCTCTGTTTTTAATAAGCTATAATGATAGCACAAAATACTGCCATTTAGTGGCATCATAGAACTGGCTGTTGTATTCCATTAGTGCCCCACTGGTGACAAGCTATTTCTAGCACCTCTACATCACACCCTCATGCACATTTTGATACGCTAATGTTATAGCAAACTCATGGAATTCATTGCTGCATTTCATAATTCGGAGGGATAGAAAGTCAGGCTTCCTTTAGCTTTTCCTTCTGTTCATAGACAGCATCTCCAAGACAAATTTCCCCTCCACGTCTAAGTGTGGAGAGTCAGCTAGTGCGCATGCGTGTGCCGATGTACCCCAGCTGCAGCATAATTACAGTGTTTCGCGTAGTGAGTATGCTCAGCCTGACTGTGTTATTCCTGACGCTAAGTCTTCTTTTCGGGATACAGCGCATGCTCCCACACTAAGTGTGAAAAGCCTCTTTGCACAGGTGCTTGCATTCCGTGCCGGGTCTAAGTCCTGTTTTGTGCCTAGACACCATGCTAAAGCTGATAGTCTTTTTTCAGAGACTGTATTTCATGCTACTGAGCATGCTCAGGCACTTCCTGCATCAGAGACTAGGTCCGGTAATGAACTCTTTGGCCCTGGCCCTGATGTGGGGGTCCCATATAGACCACAGGGCATCAGGTGTCCTCCCAAATGGCTTGCAGAGGCCCACACCTATGACTTGTCACCGCATTATTGATGGTCAGACGATGACTGGTGAGGTGTTTGGGTCATGGCAGCCATGAGGTCATAATTGAAGTTGCGTTTCCAAATAGGACGCTAGTTATGCCACTGATGACGTGTCACTCTACTTTTGGCTCCAGGAGGTGCATTGTGGTTCACCCTGGTTTGGGGCGGACCCAGGTTATAAAAGGGGCTGGAGCCAACAAGGAGGTGCGCAGTCTTCTATTATGCTACGAAAGAGCACACCTCCATGTGTTGAACCCATTGCGGCTTTAGGCCAGAGGTAGGCAGGGATAGGGTGGTGGATGCAGGCCACCACCACAGTTGGTAACGCAGAACGGTTAAGACCAGCTCCTGTCCTAACAGTCCTGCTTGTGCAGCCCAGTGGCATTAACAGGCCTGCTGCTGCTGATGCGCCTGCTGTCCACAGGTGTGGCCCCTACGCACACGGTCAGCGTACTCAATGGCCCCTGTGTTGTTAACAGGGAGTTCCTGGGCTGTGTGGGCATGTGGACCCTGTGACGCTAACAGGGCTCAGTGTCTCCAGATCCGAATGGCGTCTAACTCGGTTCAGGCTACTATTAGTTTCATAGCCACACAGCTCTGTATCCTCCACCAAACCTTCAAGTTGCCAACCTCTCCTTTTCCAACTGGGAGCACGGTGGACACTGACTGCTGATGGGGATATATACCTTTTCTCTTTCTTTTCTTATTAATTTTCGTTATATAGCGGTCACAGATTATATACCACTTTATCCAAATCTGCCAGTCCCACTGTAACAGATGTTGTTTCTTCAGCAAATGTTACAGTTGCTTAACCACCAAATCCACGGACCAAAACTTTTTTCCCCTTTCCAACACACCTGTTCCCCTTTCCAACAGCATCTGTCCTTTTTCAACTCATTTTGGGATATGACCAAAAGTGCAACTGTGCAGGGACACCGTACTCAACGCCATCTCAGCACAGCAGCCATCCCTCGGTCCCTCCCATGTGGACAAGTAAAAGACCATTTCCTCCTATCCATGACAAAGCGTTGAGATTCACTCTGTGCAGCACTGGTGTTTAGTGGAAAAGTAGATCTAAGATTGCGTACCACATTCTGCAGATACTCCTGTATACGTGCGTCTATTTCTATGGCAGGAATTAGTTCGCCAAATTTTGTCTTGTACCGGGGATCTAACAGTGTGGCAACCCAGTATTCAGGATTACTTCAAATTCATACAATCCGAGGGTTATGTAGGTAGTGCAGCAAGAAGGCGCTCATGTGTCTTGTGCATCCAGGAGGACCAAGTCCTTGGTGTGTTGGTGGCAGAGAGGTGAGAATCGTGCATCCTTCCTCTGCCCTCTACCCACAACCTCGCACAACCGAAATGTGAGCAAGCTCTCACTCATCTGCTGAGTCTTCCATGCCCATCGCCAGTTCGTCCTCCATTTCTTCATGGGCTCCTGCACTTTCATCAACACTTTTTGCTGATACTATGCGCCCTTGTTAATCCCTCTCCCTCACCATGACTGCCGCATAGGTGCCGCTGACCATCTGGACCTCGTAGATCTTGTTATCCCTTCCGCATATGACTCCTCCTGTACTTCCTCCCCTTCCTCTTGTCCCAACACCTGACTCCGAATAATAATTACAGTGTGCTCCATCATGTAGATGACCAGAATTGTCACGCTGAGAATGACATTGCCAGTGCTAAACATCTTCGTCGACATTTGTGAACTGTGTAGCAGGGTGCATAGGTCCTTGATCTGACACCACTCCAGCAGCGTGATCTGCACCACCTCTTGATCAAGTTATCCCAGGCTATATGTCATACCGTATTTCAGCAGGGCTCTGCGGTGCTGCCACACACGCTGCAACATGTGCAGATTCCAATTCCTGCGTGTCGGAACATCGCATTTCCGGCGTTTAACTGCCAGACCCTAAGACTTCCGGAGTGATGAAAGTTGTGGAGCTGCTGTGTGCGCACGATGGAAGTGAGCACATAGCGAGCGTGCACGCTGCACAAGGCCATGTAGGCCGTGATGGTGTTTTAAAAATTGCTGGAGAATCAGATTCAACACGTGAGCCATACAAGGCACCTGTGTCACATTGCCCTGAGGATGGCCCGCAGCCAGGTTTGCATCATTGCCGCACACGGCTGTTAAGTCACCAACGGAGTCCGCTCCGGCAATTTGTACTCCAGTCGCCAGGTGACAACGTGTTCCTTTCATGCATAGTGCTGATTATGGGAGAGGAGTCGATGCCAGCGGCGCAGGTGGACGCAGGTTATGCTCACCCACTGGGCTGCATTACCTTGACAGATGCAGAATCTCTGGCTGAATGTAGCTGTTGGGTATCTCACAGATGAAATACCATCATTCAGCTACAACCAATGTGAAGACACCACACCCTTTTTTATGTCCATCCTGCCTGCAGACCACTGCCAGACATAGCTATGAACCTCTGGTTAATTTTACCCCCAGTTCAGTTTTATGATTTTGTGTGCTTGTTACCTGACTACTTTTCCTGCTTGCTGTTTATGTACCTTGTTGGCCGATCCGCATTTCACCTCTGCTTGTTTTCTGATTAAGTCATGGCCGTCCCATTCTGTTCCTGTTCCTCAATTAATGTTTTGACCCTGCCTGACTACTATTCTCTGGAATAGCGGTGTGACTCACATTTCCCATACATTTCAAAGTAAAACTTTGACCGCCTGATGGCATTGAGCTCTGCTGCCAGCATAGTAAGGAGGTGTGTGGTAGTCCTTGTGCGCAGTTGCAAGGAAGGGTGGCCTGACCACACAGGGTTTGCGCCAAGGTGGAGGACCCACACGAGGTTGAAGAGGCAGAAGCAGTGTATTAACTTCTACATACAGAACAAGGATTGAAACAACTCGTGGGGACGGCAAGACTTGTACAGCAGACCCTTCTCCATCTCTCACCATAGTTTGCCAGTGCCCAGTCAGCGACATGTAACGTCCCTATCCATGCTTACTGGTCCAAGTATCGGTGGTGAAATGCACCTGTTCACACACAGAGTTTCTCAAGGAAGCGGTGATGTTGTGTGCGACATGCTGGTGTAGCGCAGGCACACCTTTCTTAGAGAAGTAGTGGCGACTGGGCATCTGGTACTGGGGCACAGTGACAGACGTAAGGTCTCTAAAATCCTGTGTGTCCACCATGCGGAAAGGCAGCATTTCGGTAGCCAACAGCTTACAGAGGGATAGAGTCAACCTCTTAGCTTTGTCATGGGTCGCAGGAAGTGGCCTTTTATTTGACCACATCTGAGGGACAGAGATCTGGCTGCTGTGTGTAGACGGTGTTGAGTAGGGTGTCCCTGGAAAAATGCAGGTTTGTGAGGAAAGTGCAGGCGGAGACATGATGTTGCCTTCATCTTGCCTTCAGATCTGTTCATCTTGTATCATTTTTAAAAAACACAGCAAGCAAGGGTTACTCCAAGCGGAGTCTACCTTTTTTCCAAAAATTGGGCACACAGACACCCCATCAGTGGCAGCACTTGTGCCATAGCTGCAAACAGGATGTTTTGATTTGCATCAAGCACATTCAAAAATACGCCATAATTAACCGTCCCCAGCATGACACCGGGGTAGGTAGATAAAGTCTTTGCTGAACCATGACTTGGTCATCTTGTCTCCTTTTAAAAACAATGTAAGCAAGGGTTACTCCAAGCGGAGCCTCCCTTTTTTCCAAAAATTGTGCCCCACACATACCCACCCATTCAGTGGCAGCACTTGTGCCCTAGTTGCAAACAGGATGTTTTGATTTGCATCAAGCACATTCCAAATCCACAAGCATTTACTCTCCCCAGGATGACACAGGGGTAGTAAATTCATTCTGGATCCATGACTTGTTCATTTTGATGAACGTCAGTCTGTCCACATTGTCACTGGACAGACGCGTGCGCTTATCTGTCAGCACACACCCAGCAGCACTGAAGACACGTTCAGAGACAACGCTGGCAGCTGGACACGACAAAATCTTCAAGGCGTAACTGGAGAGCTCTGGACATTTTTCTAGATTTGAAGCCCAAAAGGAGCAAGGCTCCATTTGAAAAGTCATTGCATCGATGTTCATTTGGAGATACTCCTGTATCATCCTCTCCATCCGTTGACTATGTGTCAGACTTGTTGTCTCTGGTGGCCTTGCAAAGGAGGGTCTAAAAAAATTATTAAAAGATTCCATAAAATTGCTGTTACCAGCACCAGATCCGGTCCTACTGGTACGGCTAGACTGTTGAAGATGACGAGGCCGTCCCATGTTTGTCAAGTTCCAACTGGAAGAATCACTCCCTTCACCTGCACGGTTGTTTGGTGGAAAAGCCGAGCTAAGATCGAGTAACAGCTTCTGCTGATACTCCTGCATACGTGCGTCCCTTTCTATGGGTGGAATTATGTCACAAAATTTGGACTTGTACCGGGGATCTAATAGTGTGGCAAGCTAGTAGTCATCATCACTTCTAATTTTGACAATACGAGGGTCATGTTGGAGGTAGTGCAACAAGAAGGCACTCATGTGTCTTGCGCAGCCATGCGGACCAAGTCCACGCTGTGTTTGTGGCATAGAGGTGCTAACCGTTCTTTCTTCCTCTGACATCTCCCCCCAACCTCTTTCAACTGAAATTTGACCAAGCTCCCCCTTATCTGCTGAGTCTTCCATGTCCATGGACAGTTCGTCCTCCATATCTTCATGTCCTCCTGCACCTTCCTCAACATCTCTCCTGCTACCATGCGCCCTTGTTGATCCCTGTCCCCCATGGTCCCATGCCTGCCGCGTTGGTGATGATGAACGTCTGGACCTTGGTGATGTTGTTGTGTCTTGCGCATATGAATCCTCCTGTAGTTCCTCCCCTTCCTGTTGTCCCACCCCCTGACTCCGAATAGTGTTTAGCGTGTGCTCCAGCATGTAAATGACTGGAATCGTCATGATGATAATGGCATTGTCAGCGCTAAACATATTCGTCGCCATGTCGAAACTGTGCAGAAGGGTGCATAGGTCCTTGATCTGAGATCACTCCATCAGGGTGATCTGCCCCACCTCTGCATCTCGTTGGCCCAGGCTATACGTCATGACGTATTGCACCATGGCTCTGCGGTGCTGCCACAGTCGCTGTAACATGTGGAGAGTTGAATTCCAGCGTGTCGCCACATCGCATTTCAGGCGATGAACCGGCAGGCCGAAAGACTTCTGGAGCGATGCAAGTCGCTCAGCTGCGGCGCTTGAACGGCGGAAGTGAGCAGACAGTTTTTGTGCCCTGTTCAGAAGGCCATCTAGGCCGGGATAGTGTGTTAAAAATTGCTGGACGACAAGGTTCAACACGTGAGCCATACAAGGTACGTGTGTCACCTTGCCCAGGCGAAATGCCGCACCCAGGTTTGCAGCATTGTCGCACACGGCCTTACCAGGCTGCAGGTTGAGTGGAGACAACCATTTATGAAACTCGGACCGCAGAGCTGACCACAACTCCTCAGCTGTGTGACTCTTATTCCCAAGACATGTCAAGCTAAAGACCGCCTGATGCCGTTGCGCTCTGCTGCCAGCATAGTAATGAGGGTTGCGTGATTCCTTCTGCGCAGTGAGAACGCTGGTGGCCTGACCAGGCAGGCTTGGGGCGGAGGTGGAGGACCCAGATGAGGTGGAGGATGCAGAAGCAGTGGCGGAACTTGGACAGACAGAGGATTGACACACACGTCGTGTGGACGGCAAGACTTGTGCAGCAGACCCTTCACCATCTATCACCATAGTTACCCAGTGGCCAGTCAGCGACATGTAACGTCCCTGTCCATGCTGACTGGTCCAAGTATCGGTGGTGAAATGCACCCGTTCACACACAGAGTTTCTCAAGGAAGCGGTGATGTTGTGTGTGACATGCTGGTGTAGCGCGGGCACACCTTTCTTAGAGAAATAGTGGCGACTAGGCATCTGGTACTGGGGCACAGCGACAGACATAAGGTCTCTAAAATCCTGTGTGTCCACTAGGCGGAAAGGCAGCATTTCGGTAGCCAACAGCTTACAGAGGGATAGAGTCAACCTCTTAGCTTTGTCATGGGTCGCAGGAAGTGGCCTTTTATTTGACCACATCTGAGGGACCGAGATCTGGCTGCTGTGTGTAGACGGTGTTGAGTAGGGTGTCTCTGGAAAAATGCAGGTTTGTGAGGAAAGTGCAGGCGGAGACATGATGTTGCCTTCATCCAACGTTGGTGCTATCGATGTTTGAGAGAGCTGTACACAATCACTTGTTTCCCCTTCCAAACCAACTGACGACCTACCAAGCAAACTGCCTGTTGTGGTTACAGTGGTGGAAGTTGTGGGTGGAAAAACAGGTGTGACAGCTGTCCCCACAGTCCTAGAAGATGACGAGCGCGCGGATGCACTGGAAGGGGCAGGCGGTGGATGGTTGGCTCCGCTAGGCCGCATTGCAGCACGGTGAGCTTCCCACCAGGCCATATGATATTTATTCATGTGACGATTCATGGAAGAAGTTGTCAAACTGCTGAGGTTTTGACCTCTACTAAGATAACCATGCCAAATGTTACAGATCACATAATTAGGGCGATCTTTTTTTATGTCAAAAAAGGACCAGGCTAGGCAAGGCTTAGAGGCCATGCGACCTGTTGATCCACCCCGAATAATGCTCAGAGGCAGAGTGTTGGCTGAGGATGCAGTTGTAGACGTGCTACCAGTGCTCCGACTGTGTCCAGGAAGGCGCAAGGTTACTTCGACGTCGGTTGCATCCTCCTCCACCGCCTCTGTTGACCTCCTCGAGTGTCTGACTGTGGGTTGACAGTAGGTGGGATCTAGGACTTCATCATCAATTGTTGTGTTTGCACTCCCCTCCCCCTCAGACAGAGCCTCTTCTTGCCCTGACCGAATATTTAAGTTGTCATCCCAATCGGGTATCTGCGTCTCATCTTCATCAGTATGTTCCTCATTGTCTATAACCACATTTGTTGGAAAGGCAGCATTTTGGTAGCCAACAGTTTCCAGATGCTGAAAGTCAACCTCTAAGCCATGTCATGCCCTTCTAAAAGCATGTAAAACACAGCGAGGGGACTCCAACCACAGTCTCCCTCGTTTCCACTAACTGGGCCACACACACCCCACTTGACTGGCATCGGTTGAGCCCCCTTTTGAAAAAGAAAAAGATGCTTTGCATGAAGCACTCTCAAAAATACGCGTGCCTTTCCCGTCCCCTGGCTGACCCAGGGGAAGAAAAGTCCTCTGAGAGCCATGATTTGTTCATTTTGGGTCTTTTAGAAACACAGCGAGGGGACTCCAACCACAGTCTCCCTCGTTTCCACTAACTGGGCCACACACACCCCACTTGACTGGCATCGGTTGAGCCCCCTTTTGAAAAAGAAAAAGATGCTTTGCATGAAGCACTCTCAAAAATACGCGTGCCTTTCCCGTCCCCTGGCTGACCCAGGGGAAGAAAAGTCCTCTGAGAGCCATGACTTGTTCATCTTGGTTCTTTTAGAGACACAGCGAGGGGACTCCAACCACAGTCTCCCTCGTTTCCACTAACTGAGCCACACACACCCCACTTGACTGGCATCGGTTGAGCCCCCTTTTGAAAAAGAAAAAGATGCTTTGCATGAAGCACTCTCAAAAATACGCGTGCCTTTCCCGTCCCCTGGCTGACCCAGGGGAAGAAAAGTCCTCTGAGAGCCATGACTTGTTCATCTTGGTTCTTTTAGAGACACAGCGAGGGGACTCCAACCACAGTCTCCTTCGTTGCCACTAACTGGGCCACACACACCCCACTTGACTGGCATCGGTTGAGCCCCCTTTTGAAAAAGAAAAAGATGCTTTGCATGAAGCACTCTCAAAAATACGCGTGCCTTTCCCGTCCCCTGGCTGACCCAGGGGAAGAAAAGTCCTCTGAGAGCCATGTCCACATTGTCAGTGGACAGACGCGTGTGCTTATCTGCCAGCAGACCACCAGCAGCACTGAAGACAGGTTCCGAGAGAACGCTGGCTGCAGGACATGACAAGATCCCCAAGGCGTACGTGGCGAGCTCAGGCAATTTATCCAGATTGGAAGCCTAAAATGAGCAGGGCTCAAGTTGCACAATAATGGAATCGATGTTTCCTTGCATATACTCATATATCTGTGTGTCCTCCTCTTTTTCCTTGTCCAGCTCTTTTGTTTTCACATGAGTATATGTCCTTGTCACTTTCCCATGTGTTGTGAGTTGTTTGTCACCTTTTGGACACCTTTGAGGGTGTTTTCTAGGTGTTTTTCTGTGTTTGTGATTGCCTGCCATTGTTTCCTATGCAGTTCGAGTTCGATTCGTCGAACGTTCGACGAGCCGAACTCGAACGGGAGCTCCGTTGGGCGAACCGACCTCGAGCCGAACCGGGACCGGTTCGCTCATCTCTAGTAGTAACCATGCAGGGTGCCCACACTTTTGCATCTGCCCATTGTCCTTTTTTGTTAATTTTAAAATATAAAAAATGAAAATAAATATTTATTTAAACCATTATCCATACAATTTCTACATTTGCTTGTTATACATGAGCCTGAACTGTTGTATTTTTCCCTTTATTTCTTTAGGAGCTGTGCCTAAACATAATCCCTACATTCGCAAACCTAATAGATTACCCATCCATGAAAAATTCTTTAATACCAAGAATTAAATCCGCTTGTCTTCAGACCTCCTCGCTTGCTGTGAGTCTGCTCTTTCCCACTTTGATGGATGCTCGCTCTTTTAGGTGATCTCAATGACATGTTGTATAAAACTGACTTTTTCTTTTGTACAGGTAAGGGTTAATTCCTTGGTGTGCTTAGGAAAGATTTTGGAGTACCTGGATAAGTGGTATGTTTTGGATGAAATTCTTCCTTTTTTGCAACAAATTCCATCCAGGGAGCCGGCCGTACTTATGGGGATTTTAGGTAGTGTTATTTCTTCTATACACAACTTAGTTTATTCTGTAGGTAATAGACATACGTGCAATTCTGACGTCATTTGTATTGGCAGGAATCTACAAATGTATCTTTACACACAAGAAGCTTGGGGTTACCAAAGAACAGCTGGCCGGAAAAGTGCTGCCACATTTAATTCCTCTAAGCATTGATAACAACTTAAATCTTAACCAGGTGAGTAGCGTTATCCTTCACACACTTCCTAGCAAATCAAGCTCCAATTTGGAGAGATAAGGGTTAATAGACCACGCTGCCATAGAAAAGAGGATCCATGTAGAAGGAATAATTTCATTGTCTATGCGTTTCAAAGCCTTATGGCTTCTTCCTCAGGACAAATCCTATATGGTATATGAATTATCCTGAGGAAGAAGCCATAAGGCTTTGAAACGCGTAGACAATGACATTTTCTTTGTCGCTCCATTGGGAGACCCAGACAATTGGGTGTATAGCTTCTGCCTCCGGAGGCCACACAAAGTATTACACTTAAAAGTGTAAACCCCTCCCCTCTGCCTATACACCCCCCCGTGCATCACGGGCTCCTCAGTTTTATTGCTTTGTGGAAGGAGACACATGCACACAAGCTCCTCAATTTAGTCAGCAGCTGCTGCTGACTATATCGGATGGAAGAAAAGAGGGCCCATAACAGGGCCCCCGGCATGCTCCCTTCTCACCCCACTCTGGTCGGCGGTGCTGTAAGGTTGAGGTACCCATTGCGGGTACAGAGGCTGGAGCCCACATGCTGTTTTCCTTCCCCATCCCTTAGGGGCTCTGGGTGAAGTGGGATCCTAACCGGTCACCATGCATGGGACCGTGCTCCCTCCGCAGCCCCTGGGGGAATCTGCTGAACAGGAGACCGGGTATCGTCAGGGACAGGCCCTGCTCCTCTGAGGTACTCTGTGTCCCCTTGGGGACGGCGCATAGAGCGCCTGTGTAACGGACGCTGCAGCACCTGCCGGGTGTTTTGCGTCGCCGGGACTACCGCGCCGACCGCACTTGTTTGCCGGCCGCGCTAATAAATTTAGTCCCCGGCTTTTGCGGCCTAGTACCGCAAACTCCCGCCCCCGGGCCTGCCAGTCAGGGGTGAGGGCGGGACGCTAGACTGCATGTCAGCGGTGAGGGCTGGAGCATACTGAAGTATCCTCCTCCCCCCTCACTGAGTACTGCGGGGCACCAGATTCCCGCACTTTCTGAGGCACGCCCACGGCTCCCTCCTCCTCTCAGAACGCTGGCAGCCATTCCTATCAGCACTTCTGACGCTGGAGAACTTCAGAGGGGAGACAACACCGAGCTCCACAGCTCTGGGAGGCCCAGACAGGGAATCTGGTGGTCACACAACCGCTGAGGGCGGTCGGTAAGCCGCACCTGTTACTAGGTGCTGGCCCCCCTGGGTGCCGAAGTGTATATTTATATGCTTATATTGTATACATTTACTCTGTACGGCCGCACTATTTGCTTTCTTTGTCGCTCCATTGGGAGACCCAGACAATTGGGTGTATAGCTTCTGCCTCCGGAGGCCACACAAAGTATTACACTAAAAGTGTAAAGCCCCTCCCCTTCTGCCTATACACCCCCCGTGCCTCACGGGCTCCTCAGTTTTTATGCTTTGTGCGAAGGAGGCTGACATCCACGCATAGCTCCACATCTTAGTCAGCAGCAGCTGCTGACTATGTCGGATGGAAGAAAAGAGGGCCCATAACAGGGCCCCCAGCATGCTCCCTTCTCACCCCACTCTGGTCGGCGGTGCTGTTAAGGTTGAGGTACCCATTGCGGGTACATAGGCAGGAGCCACATGCTGTTTTCCTTCCCCATCCCTTAATGGGCTCTGGGTGAAGTGGGATCCTAATCGGTCTCCAGGCACGGGGACCGTGCTCCCTCCGCAGCCCCTGGGGAATCTGCTGGACAGGAGCCGGGTATCGTCAGGGACAAGGCCCTGCTACTGTGAGGTACTCTGTGTCCCCTTGGGGACGGCGCATGGAGCGCTTGTGCCATACACACTGCAGCACTGCTGGGTGTGTTAGTGCGCCGGGGACTACCGCGCCGACCGTGCTTATTTGCCGGCCGCTTTTATAACTTTAGTCCCCGGCTTTTGCGGCCTAGTATCGCATATTCCCGCCCCCAGGCCTGCCAGTCAGGGGAAGGGCGGGACGCTGCACAGGACGTCAGCGCTGAGGGCTGGAGCATACTTTGTATCCTCCTCCCCCCTCACTCAGCACAGTGGGGCATCAGATTCCCGCACTTTCTAGGGCACGCCCACGGCCCCCTCCTCCCCACAGAACGCCGGCAGCCATTCCTGTCAGCACTTCTGACGCTGGAGAGGAGAGACAACACGGATCTGGGAGGCCCAGGCAGGGAATCTGGTGATCACACAACCGCTTTGAGCGGTCGGTAAGCAGCACCTGTGGTGCTGGCCCCACTGAGTGCCGAAGTGCACATATATATATATATGCTTATATGCTATACATTTACACTGTACGGTCGCACTGTTGATTTTTGGCTATATACCCTCTTGGATTGTACTCAGAGGAGACAACAGCATGTCGTCCGCAAAAAGCAAGGGTGCCAAAGCACAGGCTTACTTTGCAACCTGTACCTCATGTGCGGCTATACTACCGGCAGGTTCCACCGACCCTCATTGTGTGCAATGCTCGGCCCCTGTGGCACTTACTCAGCCGGAGCCTCTGCTACTGGTGGCCCAAGTGGAACCACCTGCTAACACTGTCCAGGTGACAGGGACGGAGTTTGCAGTATTTGCTGACAAACTGTCTGAGAGTATGGATAAATGGTCTGCTAAGATACTAGAAGCCTTACAGTCCAGACCGGTGACTCAGGCCCCGGGCACTGTTGAATCATTGACCCCAGGCCCCCCTCAGTTGGAGCAGCAAAGTGCTCCTGGGGTGACTCATAGGTCCCAGGATGAGGTCTCTGACACGGACCGCAGTCCCAGGCCGCCTAAGCGGGCTCGCTGGGAAATTCCCTCGACTTCATCACACTGTTCAGGGTCTCAGCAGGAGGACTCTGGATGATGAAGCGGAGGTAGCAGATCAGGATTCTGATCCGGAGGCCGCTCTCAACCTAGATACACCTGAAGGTGACGCCATAGTGAATGACCTTATAGCGACCATCAGGAAGTCGACGTCCCTCGACAGGAACGTCTCCCTTTCTCGGGCAGCCAAGGCTTCCCTTCAGTGGTGGCTTCTTCCCACTTCTCTGTCGAAGGGGAAATCCTTCCTGCCCCAATCCTGGGCTGTGGTCACGACGGACGCGAGCCTGTCAGGGTGGGGAGCGGTCTTTCTCCACCACAGGACTCGGGGTACTTGGACTCAGCCAGAGTCCTCCCTTCAGATCAATGTTCTGGAGATAAGGGCAGTGTATCTTGCCCTAAAGGCGTTCCAGCCGTGGCTGGAAGGCAAGCAGATCCGAATTCAGTCGGACAACTCCACAGCGGTGGCATACAGCAACCACCAAGGCGGAACACGCAGTCGGCAAGCCTTCCAGGAAGTCCGGCGGATTCTGCTATGGGTGGAAGCCACAGCCTCCACCATATCCGCAGTTCACATCCCGGGCGTAGAAAACTGGGAAGCAGACTTTCTCAGTCGCCAGGGCATGGACGCAGGGGAATGGTCCCTTCACCCGGACGTGTTTCAGGAGATCTGTTGCCGCTGGGGGATGCCGGACGTCGACCTAATGGCGTCCCGGCACAACAACAAGGTCCCGACATTCATGGCACGGTCTCAAGATCACAGAGCTCTGGCGGCAGACGCCTTAGTTCAGGATTGGTCGCAGTTTCAACTCCCTTATGTGTTTCCTCCTCTGGCACTGTTGCCCAGAGTGTTACGCAAGATCAGGTCCGACTGCCGCCGCGCCATCCTCGTCGCTCCAGACTGGCCGAGGAGGTCGTGGTACCCGGATCTGTGGCATCTCACGGTGGGCCAACCGTGGGCACTACCAGACCGACCAGACTTGCTGTCTCAAGGGCCGTTTTTCCATCTGAATTCTGCGGCCCTCAACCTGACTGTGTGGCCATTGAGTCCTGGATCCTAGCGTCTTCAGGGTTATCTCAAGAGGTCATTGCCACTATGAGACAGGCTAGGAAACCAACGTCCGCCAAGATCTACCACAGGACGTGGAGGATCTTCTTATCCTGGTGCGCTGATCAGGGTTTTTCTCCCTGGCCATTTGCCTTGCCCACTTTTCTTTCCTTCCTTCAATCCGGATTGGAAAAAGGTTTGTCGCTCGGCTCCCTTAAGGGACAAGTCTCAGCGCTCTCTGTGTTTTTTCAGAAGCGCCTAGCCAGACTTCCACAGGTACGCACGTTCCTGCAGGGGGTTTGTCACATAGTCCCTCCTTACAAGCGGCCGTTAGAACCCTGGGATCTGAACAGGGTGCTGATGGCTCTTCAGAAACCACCTTTCGAGCCAATGAGGGATATTTCTCTCTCACGCCTTTCGCAGAAAGTGGCCTTCCTAGTAGCAGTCACATCACTTCGGAGAGTGTCTGAGCTAGCAGCGCTGTCATGCAAAGCCCCTTTCCTGGTGTTTCACCAGGACAAGGTGGTTCTGCGTCCGGTTCCGGAATTTCTCCCTAAGGTGGTATCCCCCTTTCATCTCAATCAGGATATCTCCTTACCCTCTTTTTGTCCTCATTCAGTTCACCAATGTGAAAGGGATTTGCACTTGTTAGATCTGGTGAGAGCACTCAGACTCTACATTTCTCGTACGGCGCCCCTGCGCCGCTCGGATGCACTCTTTGTCCTTGTCGCTGGCCAGCGTAAAGGGTCACAGGCTTCCAAATCAACCCTGGCTCGGTGGATCAAGGAACCAATTCTCGAAGCTTACCGATCTTCTGGGCTTCCGGTTCCCTCAGGGCTGAGGGCCCATTCTACCAGAGCCGTGGGTGCGTCCTGGGCTTTGCGGCACCAGGCTACGGCTCAGCAGGTGTGTCAGGCAGCTACCTGGTCGAGCCTGCACACCTTCACGAAACACTATCAGGTGCATACCTATGCTTCGGCAGATGCCAGCCTAGGTAGGCGAGTCCTTCAGGCGGCGGTTGCCCACCTGTAGGAAGGGGCCGTTTTACGGCTCTATTACGAGGTTTTACTTTACCCACCCAGGGACTGCTTTTGGACGTCCCAATTGTCTGGGTCTCCCAATGGAGCGACAAAGAAGGGAATTTTGTTTACTTACCGTAAATTCATTTTCTTCTAGCTCCAATTGGGAGACCCAGCACCCGCCCCTGTTCCCTTCGGGCTGTTGTTCTTTGTGTACACATGTTGTTCATGTTGAATGGTTTCAGTTCTCCGAAATTTTTTCGGATTGAATTTACTTTAAACCAATTGATAACTTTTCCTCCTTCTTGCTTTTGCACCAAAACTGAGGAGCCCGTGAGGCACGGGGGGTGTATAGGCAGAAGGGGAGGGGCTTTACACTTTTAAGTGTAATACTTTGTGTGGCCTCCGGAGGCAGAAGCTATACACCCAATTGTCTGGGTCTCCCAATTGGAGCTAGAAGAAAAGGAATTTACGGTAAGTAAACAAAATTCCCTTCTTTGGCTATATACCCTCACTGATTGCTCTAAGAGGAGACAACAGCATGTCGTCCGCAAAAAGCAAGGGTGCCAAGGCACAGGCTTATTTCTTTGTCGCTCTATTGGGAGACCCAGACAATTGGGTGTATAGCTATGCCTCCGGAGGCCACACAAAGTATTACACTAAAAGTGTAAAGCCCCTCCCCTTCTGCCTATACACCCCCCGTGCACACGGGCTCCTCAGTTTTTATGCTTTGTGCGAAGGAGGCAGACATCCACGCATAGCTCCACAGCTTGGTCAGCAGCAGCTGCTGACTAGGTCGGATGGAAGAAAAGAGGGCCCATAATAGGGCCCCCAGCATGCTCCCTTCTCACCCCACTTTGTCGGCGGTGTTGTTAAGGTTGAGGTGCCCATTGCGGGTACACAGGCAGGAGCCACATGCTGTTTTCCTTCCCTATCCCTTAATGGGCTCTGGGTGAAGTGGGATCCGGATCGGTCTCCAGGCACTGGGACCGTGCTCCCTCCGCAGCCCCTGGGAATCTGCAGGATAGGAGCTGGATATCGTCAGGGACAAAGCCCTGCTACTATGAGGTACTCTGTGTCTCCGTGGGGACCGCGCATGGAGCGCTGGTCCCATACACATTACAGCACTGCTGGGTGTGTTAGTGCGCCGGGCATGGAGCGCTTGTGCCAGACACTTTCCATCTCTGCTGGGTGTGTTAGTGCGCCGGACATGGAGCGTTTGGGCCAGACACTTTCCAGCTCTGCTGGGTGTGTTAGTGCGCCGGACATGGAGTGCTTGTGCCAAACACTTTCCAGCACTGCTGGAGGTGTTAGTGCGCCGGGGGACTACGCGCGGCCGCGCTTATTGCCGGCCGTGCTTATAACTTTAGTCCCCGGCTTCTGCGGCCTAGTGTCGTTCGTTCCCGCCCACAGGCCTGCCAGTCAGGGGAGGGGCGGGACGCTGCACGGATCGTCAGCGGAGGGCTGGAGCATACATTAGTATCCTCCTCCCTCCTCACTCAGTACAGTGGGGCGCTGGATTCCCGCACTTTTCTTGGGCACGCCC
This sequence comes from Anomaloglossus baeobatrachus, assembly GCF_048569485.1. NCBI lineage: Eukaryota > Metazoa > Chordata > Amphibia > Anura > Aromobatidae > Anomaloglossus > Anomaloglossus baeobatrachus. The sequence goes on from NC_134356.1 coordinate 222,555,111, forward strand.
ACGGTCTCCTCCTCCTCACAGAACGCCGGCAGCCATTCCTGTCAGCGATTCAGACGCTGAGGAGGAGAGGCAACACAGGGAGACCCAGGCAGGGAATCTGGCGACCACACAACCGCTCTGAGCGGTCGGTAAGCAGCACCTGTGGTGCTGGCCCCACTGAGTACCGAAGTGTGTGTATATATATATATATATATATATATATATATATATATATATATATAGGCTTTTAGGCTATACATTGCACTGTACGGTCGCTCTGTTGATTTTTGGCTATATACCCTCCTGGTTGTTCTCAGAGGAGACAACATGTCATCTGCAAAAAGCAAGGGTGCCACAGCACAGACGTATTTTGCAACCTGTACCTCATGTACAGCTGTACTACCGGCAGGGTCCACTGACCCTCATTGTGTGCAATGCTCGGCCCCGGTGGCGCTTACTCAGCCGGAGCCTCTGCTACAAGTGGCCCAGGTGGATCCACCTGCTACCACTGTCCAGGTGACAGGGACGGAGTTTGCAGCCTTTGCTGACAAGCTGTCTGAGACTATGGATAAATGGTCTGCTAAAATACTGGAAGCTTTGCAGTCCAGACCGGTGATTCAGGCCCCGGGCTCTATCCAATCCTTGACCCCTGGTCCCCCTCAATTGGAACAGCAATGTGCCCCGGGGGTAACCCACAGGTCCCAGGGTGAGGTCTCTGACACGGACCGCAGTCCCAGGCCGCCCAAGCGGGGTCGCTGGGAAATTCCCTCCACTTCATCACACTGTTCAGGGTCCCAGCATGGGGACTCTCTGGAGGATGAAGCGGAGGTCTCAGATCAGGATTCTGATACTGAAGCCGCTCTCAACCTAGATACACCTGAAGGTGACGCAGTAGTGAATGACCTTATAGCAACCATCAATCAGGTGTTGGATATTTCTCCCCCAGCTCCTCCAATTGAGGAGTCTGCTTCTCAGGAGAAATTCCGTTTCAGGTTTCCAAAGCGTACATTAAATATGTTTCTGGACCACTCTGACTTCAGAGAGGCAATCCAGAAAAACCGAGACTGTCCTGACAAGCGTTTTTCCAAGCGCCTTAAGGACACACGTTATCCCTTCCCCCCCGAGGTTGTCAAGGGCTGGACTCAGTGTCCTAAGGTGGATCCTCCAATCTCCAGACTGGCGGCTAGATCCATAGTTGCAGTGGAAGACGGGGCTTCACTCAAAGATGCCACTGACAGACAGATGGAACTATGGTTGAAATCCATCTATGAAGCTATCGGCGCGTCTTTTGCACCAGCATTCGCAGCCGTATGGGCACTCCAAGCTATCTCAGCTTGTCAGGCGCAGATTCATGCGGTAACACGTACATCTGCCCCACAAGTGGTGTCCTTAACCAATCAGGCGTCGGCGTTTGCGTCCTACGCCATTAATGCTATCCTTGACTCTGCGAGCCGTACGGCGGTGGCATCCGCCAACTCGGTGGTACTCCGCAGGGCCATGTGGCTACGTGAATGGAAGGCAGACTCTGCTTCCAAAAAGTTCTTAACCGGTTTGCCATTGGCTGGCGACCGCTTGTTTGGTGAGCGATTGGATGAAATCATTAAACAATCCAAGGGAAAGGATTCATCCTTACCCCAGTCCAAACCAAACAGACCTCAACCACGGAAGGTACAATCGAGGTTTCGGTCCTTTCGGACCGCGGGCAGATCTCAATTTTCCTCGTCCAAAAGGCCTCAGAAAGATCAGAGGAACTCAGATGCATGGCGGTCTAAGTCACGTCCTAAAAAGACCGCCGGAGGCACCGCTCCCAAAGCGGCCTCCTCATGACTTTCGGCCTCTTCAAACCGCATCCTCGGTCGGTGGCAGGCTCTCCCGCTTTTGCGACACCTGGCTGCCACAAGTAAAAGACCGATGGGGGAGAGACATTCTATCTCACGGTTACAGGATAGAGTTCAACTCTCGTCCTCCGACTCGTTTCTTCAGAACATCTCCACCCCCCGACAGAGCCGAGGCTCTTATGCAGGCGGTGGGCACCCTGAAGGCGGAAGGAGTGGTGATCCCGGTTCCTCGTCAGCAACGGGGTCACGGTTTTTACTCCAACTTGTTCGTGGTGCCAAAAAAGGACGGATCCTTCCGTCCCGTTCTGGACCTAAAGCTGCTCAACAAGCATGTGAAAACCAGGCGGTTCCGGATGGAATCGCTTCGCTCCGTCATCGCCTCCATGTCCCAAGGAGATTTCCTGGCATCAATAGACATCAAAGATGCTTATCTCCACGTACCGATTGCGCCAGAGCATCAGCGCTTCCTGCGCTTCGCCATAGGGGACGAACACCTTCAGTTCGTGGCACTACCTTTTGGCCTGGCAACAGCCCCACGGGTCTTCACCAAGGTCATGGCAACAGTGGTGGCAATCCTACACTCTCAGGGACACTCGGTGATCCCTTACTTAGACGATCTACTTGTCAAGGCACCCTCTCAAGGGGCATGCCAACACAGCCTGAACGTTGCTCTGGAAACTCTCCAGAGTTTCGGGTGGATCATCGATTTTCCAAAGTCAAATCTGACACCGGCCCAATCACTAACATATCTTGGCATGGAGTTTCATACTCTCTCAGCGATAGTGAAGCTTCCGCTGACCAAACAGCGTTCACTACAGACAGGGGTGCAATCTCTCATTCATGGTCAGTCACACCCCCTGAGGCGCCTCATGCACTTCCTAGGGAAGATGGTGGCAGCAATGGAAGCAGTTCCTTTTGCGCAGTTTCATCTGCGCCCACTTCAATGGGACATTCTCTGCAAATGGGACAGGAAGTCGACGTCCCTCGACAGGAACGTCTCCCTTTCTCGGGCAGCCAAAGCTTCCCTTCAGTGGTGGCTTCTTCCCACTTCTCTGTCAAAGGGGAAATCCTTCCTGCCCCCATCCTGGGCTGTGGTCACGACGGACGCGAGTCTGTCAGGGTGGGGAGCGGTCTTTCTCCACCACAGGGCTCAGGGGACTTGGACTCAGACAGAGTCCTCCCTTCAGATCAATGTTCTGGAGATAAGGGCAGTGTATCTTGCCCTAAAGGCGTTCCAGCCGTGGCTGGAAGGCAAACAGATCCGAATTCAGTCGGACAACTCCACAGCGGTGGCATACATCAACCACCAAGGCGGGACACGCAGTCGGCAAGCCTTCCAGGAGGTCCGGCGGATTCTGCTATGGGTGGAAGCCACAGCCTCCACCATATCCGCAGTTCACATCCCGGGCCTAGAAAACTGGGAAGCAGACTTTCTCAGTCGCCAGGGCATGGACGCAGGGGAATGGTCCCTTCACCCGGACGTGTTTCAGGAGATCTGTTGCCGCTGGGGCATGCCGGACGTCGACCTAATGGCGTCCCGGCACAACAACAAGGTCCCGACGTTCATGGCACGGTCTCAAGATCACAGAGCTCTGGCGGCAGACGCCTTAGTTCAGGATTGGTCGCAGTTTCAACTCCCTTATGTGTTTCCTCCTCTGGCACTGTTGCCCAGAGTGTTACGCAAGATCAGGGCCGACTGCCGTCGCGCCATCCTGGTCGCTCCAGACTGGCCGAGGAGGTCGTGGTACCCGGATCTGTGGCATCTCACGATCGGCCAACCGTGGGCACTCCCAGACCGACCAGACTTGCTGTCTCAAGGGCCGTTTTTCCATCTGAATTCTGCGGCCCTGAACCTGACTGTGTGGCCATTGAGTCCTGGATCCTAGCGTCTTCAGGATTATCTCAAGAGGTCATTGCCACCATGAGACAGGCTAGGAAACCAACGTCCGCCAAGATCTACCACAGGACGTGGAAAATTTTCCTGTCGTGGTGCTCTGCTCAGGGCGTTTCTCCCTGGCCGTTTACCTTGCCCACTTTTCTGTCCTTTCTTCAATCCGGATTAGAAAAGGGTTTGTCACTAGGCTCCCTTAAGGGACAAGTCTCTGCGCGCTCTGTCTTTTTTCAGAAGCGCCTAGCCAGACTTCCACAGGTACGCACGTTCCTGCAGGGGGTTTGTCACATCGTACCTCCTTACAGGCGTCCGTTAGAACCCTGGGATCTGAACAGGGTGCTGATGGCTCTTCAGAAACCACCGTTCGAGCCAATGAGGGATATCTCTCTCTCGCGCCTTTCACAGAAGGTGGTCTTCCTAGTGGCAGTCACATCACTTCGGAGAGTGTCTGAGCTAGCAGCGCTGTCATGCAAAGCCCCCTTCCTGGTGTTTCACCAGGACAAGGTGGTTCTGCGTCCGGTTCCGGAATTTCTCCCTAAGGTGGTATCCCCCTTTCATCTCAATCAGGATATCTCCTTACCCTCTTTTTGTCCTCATCCAGTTCACCAATGTGAAAAGGATTTGCACTTGTTAGATCTGGTGAGAGCACTCAGATTCTACATTTCTCGTACGGCGCCCCTGCGCCGCTCGGATGCACTCTTTGTCCTTGTCGCTGGCCAGCATAAAGGGACACAAGCTTCCAAATCAATCCTGGCTCGGTGGATCAAGGAACCAATTCTCGAGGCTTATCGTTCCTCCGGGCTTCCGGTTCCCTCAGGGCTGAAGGCCCATTCTACCAGGGCCGTGGGAGCGTCCTGGGCTTTGCGGCACCAGGCTACGGCTCAGCAGGTGTGTCAGGCGGCTACCTGGTCGAGCCTGCACACTTTCACGAAACACTATCAGGTGCATACCTATGCTTCGGCAGATGCCAGCCTAGGTAGGCGAGTCCTTCAGGCGGCGGTTGCCCACCTGTAGGACGGAGCCGGTTGCGGCTCTATTATGAGGTATTATTTACCCACCCAGGGACTGCTTTTGGACGTCCCAATTGTCTGGGTCTCCCAATGGAGCGACAAAGAAGAAGGGAATTTTGTTTACTTACCGTAAATTCCTTTTCTTCTAGCTCCAATTGGGAGACCCAGCACCCGCCCCTGTTTTTTGTGTACACATGTTGTTCATGTTGAATGGTTTCAGTTCTCCGATATTCCTTCGGATTGAATTTACTTTAAACCAATTATAATTTTTTCCTCCTTCTTGCTTTTGCACCAAAACTGAGGAGCCCGTGTGCACGGGGGGTGTATAGGCAGAAGGGGAGGGGCTTTACACTTTTAGTGTAATACTTTGTGTGGCCTCCGGAGGCATAGCTATACACCCAATTGTCTGGGTCTCCCAATTGGAGCTAGAAGAAAAGGAATTTACGGTAAGTAAACAAAATTCCCTTCTTTGCATCCTGTACCTCATGTGCGGCTATGCTACCTGCAGGTTCCACCTACCCTCATTGTGTGCAATGCTCGGCCCCTGTGACACTCACTCAGCCGGAGCCTCTGCCACTGGTGGGACCCTCGGCCCCGGTGGAACCACCTGCTGCCACTGTCCAGGTGACAGGGACAGAGTTTGCAGTATTCGCTGACAAACTTTCTGAGTCTATGGATAGATGGTCTGCTAAGATACTAGAAGCTTTGCAGTCCAGACCGGTAACACAGGCCCCGGGCACTGTTGAATCATTGCCCCCAGGCCCCCCTCGGTTGGAGCAGCAAAGTGCTCCTGGGGCGACTCATAGGTCCCACGGTGAGGACTCCGACACGGACCGCAGTCCCAGACCGGCTAAGCGGGCTTGCTGGGAGCTTCCCTCGACTTCATCACACTGCTCAGGGTCTCAGCATGAGGACTCTCTGGAGGATGAAGCGGAGGTGGCAGATCAGGGCTCTGATCCTGACTCCGCTCTCAACCTTGATACACCTGAAGGGGACGCCATAGTAAACGACCTTATAGCGTCCATCAATCAGGTGTTAGAACTTTCTCCTCCAACTCCTCCGATTTGAGGAGTCAGCTTCTCAGCAGGAGAAATTCCAATTTAGGTTTCCCAAACGTACACGGAGTGCGTTTCTTGATCACTCCAACTTCAGAGATACCGTCCAGAAACACCGAGCTTTTCCGTATAAGCGCTTTACTAAGCGCCTTAATGACACACGTTATCCCTTCCCCCCTGACGTAGTCAAGGGTTGGGCTCAGTGTCCCAAGGTGGATCCTCCAGTCTCCAGACTGGCGGCTAGATCCATAGTTGCAGTGGCAGATGGTTCATCACTCAAGGATGCCACTGACAGGCAGATAGAGCTCCTGATGAAATCCATCTATGAAGCTATAGGCGCGTCTTTTTTGCTCCGGCATTCGCAGCCGTATGGGCACTCCAAGCTATCTCAGCTTGTCAGTCTGAGATTAATGCAGTCACACGTGCCTCTACTCCGCAGGTTGTGTCTTTAACCTCTCAGGCGTCGGCTTTTGCGTCCTACGCCATGAATGCTGTCCTGGACTCTGCGAGCCGTACGGCGGTAGCATCCGCCAATTCAGTGGCAGTCCGCAGGGCCATGTGGCTACGTGAATGGAAGGCAGACTCTGCTTCCAAAAAGTTCTTAACCGGTTTGCCATTTTCTGGCGACCGCCTGTTTGGCGAGCAATTGGATGAAATCATTAAACAATCCAAGGGAAAGGACTCGTCCTTACCCCAGTCCAAACCAAACAGACCTCAACAACGGAAGGTACAATCGAGGTTTCGGTCCTTTCGGCCCTCAGCCAGGTCTCAATTCTCCTCGTCCAACAGGCCACAGAAGGGTCAGAGGAACTCTGATTCATGGCGGTCTAAGTCACGTCCTAAAAAGACCGCCGGAGGAACCGCTCCCAAAGCGGCCTCCTCATGACTTTCGGCCTCCCCAAACCGCATCCTCGGTCGGTGGCAGGCTCTCCCGCTTTTGCGGCGCCTGGTTGCCACATGTCCAAGACCGATGGGTGAGAGACATTCTGTCTCACGGTTACAGGATAGAGTTCAGCTCTCGTCCTCCGACTCGTTTCTTCAGAACTTCTCCGCCCCCCGAGCGAGCCGATGCTCTTCTTCAGGCGGTGAACACTCTGAAGGCAGAAGGAGTGGTGATTCCTGTTCCCCTTCAGCAATGGGGTCACTGTTTTTACTCCAACTTGTTTGTGGTGCCAAAAAAGGACGGATCTTTCCGTCCCGTTCTGGACCTCAAACTGCTCAACAGACACGTGAAAACCAGGCGGTTCCGGATGGAATCTCTCCGCTCCGTCATCGCCTCGATGTCCCAAGGAGACTTCCTAGCATCAATCGACATCAGGGATGCTTATCTCCACGTGCCGATTGCACCAGAGCATCAGCGCTTCCTGCGTTTCGCCATCGGGGACGAACACCTTCAGTTCGTGGCACTGCCTTTCGGCCTGGCGACAGCCCCACGGGTCTTCACCAAGGTCATGGCAACAGTGGTAGCAGTCCTACACTCTCAGGGACACTCGGTGATCCCTTACTTAGACGATCTTCTTGTCAAGGCCCCCTCTCGGGTGGCATGCCAACACAGCCTGAACATTGCTCTGGAGACTCTCCAGAGATTCGGGTGGATCATCAATTTCCCAAAGTCAAAATTGACACCGACCCAATCGCTGACATATCTCGGCATGGAGTTTCATACTCTCTCAGCGATAGTGAAACTTCCGCTGGACAAACAGCGTTCACTACAGACAGGGGTGCAATCTCTCCTTCGAGCCCAGTCGCACCCCTTGAGGCGCCTCATGCACTTCCTAGGGAAGATGGTGGCAGCAATGGAGGCAGTTCCATTTGCGCAGTTTCATCTGCGTCCACTTCAATGGGACATTCTCCGCAAAATGGGACAGGAAGTCGACGTCCCTCGACAGGAACGTCTCTCTTTCACTGGCAGCCAAGGCCTCCCTTCAGTGGTGGCTTCTTCCCACTTCTTTGTCGAAGGGGAAATCCTTCCTGCCCCCATCCTGGGCTGTGGTCACGACGGACGCGAGTCTGTCAGGGTGGGGAGCGGTCTTCCTCCACCACAGGGCTCAGGGTACCTGGACTCAGCCAGAGTCCTCCCTTCAGATCAATGTTCTGGAGATAAGGGCAGTGTATCTAGCCCTAAAGGCGTTCCAGCCGTGGCTGGAAGGCAGGCAGATCCGAATTCAGTCGGACAACGCTACGGCGGTGGCATACATCAACCACCAAGGCGGCACACGCAGTCGGCAAGCCTTCCAGGAAGTTCGGCGGATTCTGCTGTGGGTGGAAGCCACAGCCTCCACCATCTCCGCAGTTCACATCCCGGGCGTAGAAAACTGGGAAGCAGACTTTCTCAGTCGCCAGGGCATGGACGCAGGGGAATGGTCTCTTCACCCGGACGTGTTTCAAGAGATCTGTTGCCGCTGGGGGAAGCCGGACGTCGACCTAATGGCGTACCGGCACAACAACAAGGTACCGGCATTCATGGCACGGTCTCAAGATCACAGAGCTCTGGCGGCAGACGCATTAGTTCAGGATTGGTCGCAGTTTCGACTGCCTTATGTATTTCCTCCTCTGGCACTGCTGCGCAGAGTGTACGCAAGATCAGGTCCGACTGCCGCCGCGCCATCCTCATCGCCCCAGACTGGCCGAGGAGGTCGTGGTACCCGGATCTGTGGCATCTCACGGTGGGCCAACCGTGGGCACTACCAGACCGACCAGACTTGCTGTCTCAAGGGCCATTTTTCCATCTGAATTCTGCGGCCCTCAACCTGACTGTGTGGCCATTGAGTCCTGGATCCTAGCGTCTTCAGGGTTATCTCAAGAGGTCATTGCCACTATGAGACAGGCCAGGAAACCAACGTCCGCCAAGATCTACCACAGGACGTGGAGGATCTTCTTATCCTGGTGCTCTGATCAGGGTTTTACTCCCTGGCCATTTGCCTTGCCCACTTTTCTGTCCTTCCTTCAATCCGGAATGGAAAAGGGTTTGTCTCTCGGCTCTCTTAAGGGACAAGTCTCGGCGCTCTCTGTGTTTTTTCAAAAGCGTCTAGCCAGGCTTCCACAGGTACGCACGTTCCTGCAGGGGGTTTGCCACATAGTCCCTCCTTACAAGCGTCCGCTAGAACCCTGGGATCTGAACAGGGTGCTAACGGCTCTTCAGAAACCACCTTTCGAGCCAATGAGGGATATTTCTCTTTCACGCCTTTCGCAGAAGGTGGTCTTCCTAGTGGCAGTCACATCACTTCGGAGAGTGTCTGAGCTAGCTGCACTGTCATGCAAAGCCCCCTTCCTGGTGTTTCACCAGGACAAGGTGGTTCTGCGTCCGGTTCCGGAATTTCTCCCTAAGGTGGTATCCCCTTTTCATCTCAATCAGGATATCTCCTTACCTTCCTTTTGCCCTCATCCAGTTCACCAATGTGAAAAGGATTTGCACTTGTTAGATCTTGTGAGAGCACTCAGACTCTACATTTCTCGTACGGCGCCCCTGCGCCGCTCGGATGCGCTCTTTGTCCTTGTCGCTGGCCAGCGTAAAGGGTCGCAGGCTTCCAAGTCAACCTTGGCTCGGTGGATCAAGGAACCAATTCTTGAAGCCTACCGTTCTTCTGGGCTTCCGGTTCCTTCAGGGCTGAAAGCCCATTCTACCAGAGCCGTGGGGGCGTCCTGGGCATTGCGGCACCAGGCTACGGCTCAGCAGGTGTGTCAGGCGGCTACCTGGTCGAGTCTGCACACTTTCACGAAACACTATCAGGTGCATACCTACGCTTCGGCAGATGCCAGCCTAGGTAGGCGAGTCCTTCAGGCGGCGGTTGCCCACCTGTAGGAAGGGGCCGTTTTACGGCTCTTTTACCGAGGTATTCTTTTACCCACCCAGGGACTGCTTTTGGACGTCCCAATTGTCTGGGTCTCCCAATGGAGCGACAAAGAAGAAGGGAATTTTGTTTACTTACCGTAAATTCCTTTTCTTCTAGCTCCTATTGGGAGACCCAGCACCCGCCCCTGTTCCCTTCGGGCTGTTGTTCTTTTGTGTACACATGTTGTTCATGTTGAATTGTTCTTGGTTCATGGTTTTCAGTTCTCCGAACATCCTTCGGATTGAATTTACCTTAGACCAATTTATAAGTTTCCTCCTTCCTGCTTTTGCACCAAAACTGAGGAGCCCGTGATGCACGGGGGGGTGTATAGGCAGAGGGGAGGGGTTTACACTTTTTAAAGTGTAATACTTTGTGTGGCCTCCGGAGGCAGAAGCTATACACCCAATTGTCTGGGTCTCCCAATAGGAGCTAGAAGAAAAGAAATTTACGGTAAGTAAACAAAATTACCTTCTTTCCTTCTACATGGATCCTCTTTTCTACGGCAGCGTGGTCTATTAACCCTTTTCTCTCCAAATTTGAACTGCATCTCCACGTGGGTTCTGCTGCAGCCGTACTTATACCATTACAGTGGATGTGACTCTCACAACCACACCAGGTGAGTCTACCCTTAGGCCATGTGCCCACGGGAGAAGGTACCCGCGGATTTTGCTGCGGAAAACCCGCAGATTTTCCAGATAAATCCCCAGGTTTACGCAAGTACAGACACTCCCCATGTTATCCTAAGGGATTTGGGGAGTGCGGTTTCAATGCTAGGATATTTGCGGCTGCGGAAAATGCTGCGGATTTCCTGCAGCCGCATGTAACAACATTTCAATTTAGGAGCTCAGCATATTATAGAGACAGAGACCCAGAGTCCAGCGATATGTCACTTACTGGGCTGCTTGCTGTAGTTTTGATAATGTGATTTTATCATAAGAGGACCAATAAACCTGTTGCCATGTACTCTTCCATATCCATGAGCACTGTATAATCCTTCCCCAAATGCTGATTGGTGGCTTTCTGCCTATGCACAGTGTATACAGAAAGACAGTTACTGGTATGGTCAGCATTATATAGAGCTCAGCATTCAGAGAACTGCTAGATCTACAGCAGATTAAACAATGATATTATACCTGCAGCAAGCTGCCCAGTTAGTGGCACATCGCTGGAAGGAGGGTCTCTGCCCCTACATAATGCTTCTCACCAGCAAAAACCTGGTGACAGATTGCCTTCAAACTACCCATTTAGTCGTTGGGCTGAAGCAATACTGCCTTCTGAAGATACCACCTTCTCTTTGCCCTTCTAGAGCTTTGCGGATTGCAATGGGCCAGCAACCCATCCATGAATTATATGATTACCCATTCTTTTGAATGTCCACCAAGAAATGAACCCTTATCTGGTCATGCTTTTCTGAAGGCCATTTAGAGGGCCCGATTTTGTCTTGTTATGGGTGCCAATAGGCTTCATACCAGTCACTTGTTTAGTGCTATTTCTTGCACTGGCCCACCAAAGCTGATAGTGATAACACTATAATAGGATCATTCTGCTGTTGGCTCTTATAGAGCATCATGTTGTCAGCAGCACACCCCCATTTTACTTACACTAACTGATGTGCTGCTGATAACGTTTATTTTTATGACACATAAACAATCACATTGTCCAATGAATGAGTCATTTGCTCTTGTAAAGGTCCAGTCACACTAAGCAACTTACCAGCGATCCCAACAACGATAGGGATCGCTGGTAAGTTGCTAGGAGGTTGCTGGTGAGATGTCACACTGCGACGCTCCAGCGATCCCACCAGCAACCTGACCTGGCAGGGATCGCTGGAGCGTCGCTACACGAGTTGCTGGTGAGCTCACCAGTGACCAGCCCCCAGCCCCCAGCGCCGCGTGGAAGATGCTGCGCTTGGTAACTAAGGTAAATACGGGTAACCAACCCGATATTTACCTTGGTTACCAGCGCACGGAGCTTCACATGCAGAGAGCAGGGAGCAGCGCACACTGAGCGCTGGCTCCCTGCTCTCCTAGTTACAGCACACATCGGGTTAATTACCCGATGTGTGCTGCAGCTACATGTGCACAGAGCAGGGAGCAGCGCACAATGCTTAGCGCTGGCTCCCTGCTCTCCTAGCTACAGCACACATCGGGTTAATTAACCCGATGTGTCCTGCAGCTACATGTGCACAGAGCAGGAGCCAGCACTGACAGGGAGAGCGGCGGAGGCTGGTAACAAAGGTAAATATCGGGTAACCAAGGACAGGGCTTCTTGGTTACCCGATGTTTACTGTGGTTACCAGCCTCCGCAGAAGCCGGCTCCTGCTGCCTGCACATTTAGTTGTTGCTGTCTCGCTGTCACACACAGCGATCTGCGCTTCACAGCGGGACAGCAACAACTAAAAAATGGCCCAGGACATTCAGCAACAACCAACGACCTCACAGCAGGGGCCAGGTTGTTGCTGGATGTCACACACAGCAACATCGCTAGCAACGTCACAAAAGTTGTTCGTTAGCAGCGATGTTGCTTAGTGTGACGGGGCCTTTAGTTGACCGCCGGCATGTTTACGCAAGCTGAGAATAGAGGTATTTTTACCCATCGGTTACCTGGTCTTCTAAATTTGCCTTTAGGCTTAGTTGACAGATTAAAGGGAACCTGTCGGGTGTACTATGCACCCAGAACTACGAACAGTTGTGGGTGTATATTGCTAATCCCTGCCTAATCGTCCCTGTATACACTAGAATAGATGGAGATCTATAGAAAAAGTATTTCTCAAGATCTTATATTGTATGCTAAAGACAGTGGGGACTAATCCCCTGTGCATTAAGGTACCGTCACACATAACGAGATCGCTAGCGAGATCGCAGCTGAGGCACAGTTTCTGTGATGCAGTAGCGATCCCGTTAGCGATCTTGTTATGTGTGACACCTATCAGCGATCAGGCCCCTGCTGTGAAATCTCTAGTCGTTGCAGAATGGTCCAGGCCATTTTCTTCCAAGGCGATGTCCTGCTGGGCAGGACACATTGCTGTGTTTGACACTGTGTGACAGGGTCACAGTGACTGCTGAGATCGTTATACAGGTTGCTACTGCGACCTGTACCGTTCCTGCATCGCCGCTAAGATCTGACTGTGTGACATCTCACCTGCGACCTCCCAGCGACTTACCAGCGATCCCTATCAGGTCGCATCGTTTTCGGGTAAGTCGTTGTGTGTGACTGGGCCTTTAGTTCCCTTTGCCAATCGGCTCCAGTAGCATGTTAGTACGCCCCTGTGGGCCCCTGAGTGCATGCTAACATGCTAATTAATGTGCAGCATCAGAGGATGATCTCACTCTCCTCTCCGCTGCCATCGCCGCCCGACACTGGATTTCGGTGCAGTGCGCATGATCCCGGAGTTTGGGTCATGCACACAATGAAGCCGGTGTATGCGTCCTGGCTTCAAACTGAAGTAGTGCGCATGTCCCAAACTCCGGGGTCATGCTCACTGAGCCGAAATCCCCCATCGGACGAGATGGCAGTGGAGAGGTGAGTGAGATCATCCTGTGATGCTGCGCATTTATTACCATGTTAGCACACACACAGGGAAATACTAATATGCTAATGGAGCCGACTGGCTGGAGAACTAACGCCCAGGGGACTAGTCCCCTCGCTCATTAGCATATGGTAAATCTTTAGAAATCCTTTTTCTATAGATCTCTTTATCTATGCTAGTGTATACAGGGACGGTTAGGCAGGGATTAGGAATATACACCCAGAACTGCTCGTGGTTCTGGGTATATAGTGTACCTGACAGGTTCCCTTTTAAAGGCTCCTTCACAGATATCGCTCTAGCTCTAATCTTTCCATCAAATCATCAGAAAACAATTATCCTAACGTAGGTCGCCATCGATGGATCAATGGAACTTTAGACATTGAGTAATTTTCCTGAAGTTGCATTGATTTTGTGTCACAACCATAACCATGATTGTTTTGAACAACTGGGCTACTTCTCTTTTGAGAAGAGGTTGTCTATGAGAATTCGGCCAACCATGCTCTGCTGCTTCCTATGGGCGAGAGATATGAAGTACCATCATTTATACAACCAGTTAAAGGTTTACATATAGTTTGGAGATGTAGGTGAGAATTGTACAGTGCACAGCAAAAGGACAGGGGTCTCTCAGGCTGCTCCGGCTCCTGTGGCTGAACCCCCGGCTTGGGTAGAATCCTTTTCTAGGTCTATCTCCCAGTCTTTTGCTGACTCCATGGGACTTCTGTCCCGGACTTTGCTGAACATGCATCAGCCCCTTTCACAGGGTGCCTCTGCTGCTAGGGGTCTCTCAGGACCGGAGCTCACAGAGGATTCATCATCTGGTCCCAGACCCCCGTCCTTCTAAGAAGAGACGCAGGGTTTCCTCTCCTTCCTCGTCCCGCGGCTCTGATTTAGGAGCTGACTCGCACGACGAGTAGGATGCCTTTACGGGGGGCTCGGAGGTTAACTCCATGTACCCCATTGATCTGTCCGAAAGTGATTCAGATGTTAGTGATTTGATTGCGTCCATTAATTCTGTACTGGATCTCAATCCGCCAGTATCAGAGGAGCAACCCTCTCTGGCAGAAAAGCACCAGTTTACCTCGCCTAAGAGAGTAAAGAGTGTGTTCTTTAACCACTCCAGTTTTCAGGCCGCTGTGACCAAGCCTAGGGCCTGTCCTGACAAACGCTTCCCAAAGCGTGGTTCTGATGACCGCTTTCCCTTTCTACCTGAGGTGGTCAAGGAGTGGGCTCATTCCCCAAAGGTAGACCCCCCGGTGTCTAGACTCTCAGCCCGGACCGTTGTGTCGGTGGCTGATGGCACCTCCCTTAAGGATTCCACTGACCGCCAGATTGACCTTCTGGCCAAATCCGTATATGAAGCGGCGGGGGCCTCGTTCTCCCCGACTTTTGCAGCAGTGTGGGCTCTCAAAGCCATCTCTGCTTCTCTAGAGGGGATGCATTCCCTCGCCAGGGAATCTATGCCCGAAATGGTTACCTTAACTTCCCAAGCTTCAGCTTTTTCATCCTATGCCATGTCTGCCATGCTGGAGGCTTCTCACCGCACTGCGGTGGCTTCGGCTAATTCCCTCGCTATCCGCAGGATCTTGTGGCGTCAATGGAGGCTGTTCCCTTTGCCCAGTTCCATCTGCGTCCCCTGCAGCTGGACATTCTCCGCTGTTGGGACAAGCGGCCTTCCTCCTTGCACAGGTTAGTGGCTCTGTCGTCACAGACCAGGAGCTCTCTTCAGTGGTGGCTTCGGCCCCTCTCTCTGTCCCAGGGGCGCTCCTTTCTGGCCCCGTCCTGGGTGATCCTCACCACGGATGCCAGTCTATCCGGCTGGGGAGCGGTATGTCTCCACCACCGAGCGCAGGGCACTTGGACTCCGTCCGAGTCAGCCCTTTCGATCAATGTGCTGGAAACCAGAGCCGTGCTTCTGGCTCTCCTAGCTTTTCACCATCTGCTGGCGGGCAGGCACATCCGAGTCCAGTCAGACAACGCGACAGCAGTTGCCTACATCAATCACCGAGGCGGGACACGCAGCCGCCTGGCAATGTTGGAGGTACAACGCATCCTTCAGTGGACGGAGGACTCCAAGTCCACCATATCCGCAGTCCACATCCCAGGCGTGGAAAACTGGGAGGCAGATTATCTCAGCCGTCAAACCGTGGACAGTGGCGAGTGGTCCCTGCACCTAGCAGTTTTTCAGTCAATCTGCCGCAAATGGGGCACTCCGGACGTGGACCTAATGGCATCCCGTCACAACAAAAAAGTTTCCGTTTACGTGGCTCGCTCCCACGATCCTCAGGCATTCGCCGCGGACGCTCTGGTTCAAGACTGGTCCCAGTTTCGTCTGTCCTACGTGTTTCCCCCTCTAGCTCTCTTGCCCAGAGTCCTGCGCAAGATCAGAATGGAGGGCTGTCGAGTCATCCTCATTGCTCCGGACTGGCCCAGGCGAGCTTGGTACCCAGACCTGCTCCATCTGTCCGTAGAGGTGCCGTGGCATCTTCCGGACCATCCAGACCTTCTCTCACAAGGTCCGTTTTTCCGCCTGAATTCTGCGGCTCTCAAATTGACGGCGTGGCTCTTGAGTCCTGGATTTTGACGGCTTCTGGTATCCCTCCTGAAGTCATCTCCACTATGACTTGGGCCCGTAAGTCTTCCTCCGCCAAGATCTATCACAGGACTTGGAAAATTTTCCTATCCTGGTGTCGCTCTTCCGGCCATCCTCCTTGGCCATTCTCCTTGCCGACCCTTCTGTCCTTTCTACAGTCCGGTCTGCAGCTGGGACTGTCCCTCAACTCTCTCAAGGGACAAGTCTCAGCTCTGTCAGTGCTGTTCCAGCGGCGTCTTGCCCGGCTGTCTCAGGTCCGCACCTTCATGCAGGGCGCGTCTCACATCATTCCGCCTTACCGGCGGCCCTTGGATCCCTGGGACCTCAATTTGGTCCTCACCTTTGAGCCTCTTAGGGAGGTTTCTTTGTTTCGTCTTTCTCAGAAAGTGGTCTTTCTAGTGGCCATAACTTCCCTCAGGAGAGTCTCCGATTTGGTTGCGCTCTCTTCGGAGTCACCTTTTCTTCATCGTTCCTTATGGGAGACCCAGACCATGGGTGTATAGCTTCTGCCTCCGGAGGACACACAAAGTACTACACTCAAACGTGTAGCTCCTCCCTCCTAGCATATACACCCCCTGGTAGCCAGTCCTAGCCAGTTTCAATGCTTTGTGTTCAGGAGGTCACACACACACATGCATTCTCTGATTTTTGATTTTTTGGATTTCAAAGATTTGGAAGAAAAGCGGGTCCAGTCTGGACTCCCGGCATGTCCCTTCTCACCCCACTGTGTCGGCGGTGCTGTTAAGGTTGATTTTCCAAGGCTGGAGCCTTCACATGCCGCGCTCCTTCACCATCCCCTGGGGCTCTGGCTTGAAGTGGGAGCCAGCACGGTTCTCACTGCTTGCAGGAGACCGGTCTCCATCCGCAGCCCTTTCAGGATCCTGCCGGACGGAGCGCTCACCTCCCAGGGACCTGGCACCTGCGTCTCACAAGCTAAGTACTGAGACGTTTTTACCACAGAAAGTGGTCTTTCCAGGGGTCCCTTGTATTTTATTTATTGGGGAGAGTGTGTTTTATGACTGTGTTAACATTTCCGGCCGGTTCTCCAGTTTTCACTGGAGAACCGCGCCGATGGTGCCTGCACGCTGGCCGCATGTTTAAATCTAGGCCCCGGCTTCGCCTGAGGCCTAGTTTCGGTTTTCACTGCCCCTGCATGTCAGTCATGCAGAGGGACAGTGCGGCTCCGCCCAGCGGCTGTTCAGCACAGGGAACGGACACTCCTCACTGAGGAAAGATTCCCTCCCCTGTATACCTCTTTTGCCCGCTCTCAGAGTAGGCCCCGCCCCCTCTCCTCGCTCCGGTCGCCATTTTCTCAGCGTTCTCAATGTCTGCATAGGCACAGAGATACCACATTGTGACAAATGGGGGCCCGGGCTGGGGGACTGGAGGGCACAGAAATGTATGTTAAACGGTCTGGCAAGCCACAACCTCCGGTTGTGCAGCTGCTTATATTCTCTGTTTATATACTCTGCTGGGGGTCATTCTGGACAGAGCCCCCACTTCTGCAGCATGTCTCACATCAGAGCAAGGCTGCAAGGCTGTTCTTAATATGCACTGCATGTAGACTCGTACGGCCTGTACCGAGCACATAAACACAGTGGTCCCTCAGCCTGGAGGCTCATCAGTGGTCCCTCCAGCTGCTCCGGCTCCGGTGGCTGAACCCCCGGTTTGGGTAGAATTCGCTCTTTCCAGGGGACAGCTGTCCCGGACTCTGCTGAGCATGCATTAGCCCCCTTCTCAGGGCGCTTCTGCTGCTATGGCTCGCTCAGCAAAGCTCACAGAGGACTCTTCTTCTGGTCTCAGACCCCGTCCTCCTAAAATGGAGACGCAGGGTCCCCTGTCCTTCCCCGTCCCACAGCTCTGATTCACGAGCTGACTCACTGGACGAGGAGGATGTCTTTACTAGGGGCTCGGACGCTACTTCATGTACCATTGATCTGTCCGAAGGTGATGCAGATGCTAATGATTTGATTGCGTCCATTATATTTGTACTGGACCTCCATCCGCCTGTATCAGGGGAGCATCCCCCGCTGGCAGAAAGGCATCAGTATACCTTAAAGAGAACAAGGAGTGTGTTCCTTAACCACTCCAGTTTTCAGCCCACTGTGACCAAGCCCAGAGCCTGTCCTGTCAGACGCTCCCAAAGCGTGGTTCTGATGACTGTTTCCCCCTTCCACCAGAGGTGGTCAAGGAGTGAGCTCATTCACCAAAGGTGGCTCAGCCCGGACCGTTGTATCAGTGGCTGATGGCTCCTTACTTAAGGTTTTGCTGTCCGCCAGGTTGTCCTTCTGGCCAAATCTGTATGGAGGCGGCAGGAGCCTCGTTCTCCTCAGCTTTTGCAGCAGTGCGGGCTTTCAAAGCCATCCCTGCTTCTCTAGAGGAGATGCATTCCCTGACAGGGGCTCTATGCCCGAAATGGTTGCCTTAACTTCCAGACTTCAGTCTTTTCATCCTATGCCATGTCTGCCATGCTGGAGACTCTCACCGTACTGCGGTGGCCTCGGCTAATTTCCTCGCTATCCGCAGGCTCCTGTGGCTTCGGAAGTGGAAGGCAGATGCTTCTAAAGAAGTTCCTTGCTGGGCTCCCTTTTGTTGGGACCAGACTATTCGGGAACAACTGGATGAAATTATTAAGGAAGCTCTTGGCGGGAAGAGTTCTTCCATGCACAAACCTAAACCAGGAAACCTGTGCAGGGCAGGAATCAGTCGAGGTTTCGTTCTTTTCGTTCCTCCATCTGATCGTTCTCTAAGCGCTCGGCCTCGTCCACTAGCTCAGCCAAGGATCGTAAACCCAAATGGCGCACGAAGCCGCGTCCTCAGAAGACCGCAGGAGATGCTGCCAATAAGTCAGCCTCCTCCTGGCTATCTGGCCACGCCAGCAACGTCCTTGGTCGGTGGCAGGCTCTCCCACTTTGGCAACGTATGGTTTTAACACGTCTCCGATCAGTGGGTGCAGGATACCATCTCCCACGGCTACAGGATAGAATTCTATCCAGCCCGCCAAACAGATTTTTTCTGTCAACTCCCCCCTGCTCCAAGGCCGCCGCCTTCTCACAGGCCGTGGCATTCTTGCAGGCCAATGGAGTAATTGTACCGGTTCCCGACTGGGAACGGTTCTGAGATTTCTGCTTAAATCTATTCCTAGTCCCCGAAGAGGGCGGTGCCTTCCGACCTGGATCTTAAGCTTCTCAAGCATGTTCAGGTGCGGCATTTTCGCGTGGAGTCTCGGCGATCAATCAATGACCCAAGGAGATTCCCTAGCATCCATCGACATCAGAGATGCCTATCTGCATGTGCCAATCGCAGTTTCACACCAGCGTTGGCTACGTTTTGCAATCGGAGTGGTCCAATTCGTGGCTCTTCCCTTGGGGTTAGCCACGGCCCCTCGAGTATTCTCAAGGTCAGGGCAGCTGTGATTGCGGTCCTGCACCTCTAGGGGTTGGCAGTGATCCTTTTGCCCTGGACGGCCTTCTAGTCTGCGCTTCATCCAGTGCTGACTGTTAGCGGAGTGCCTCGCTCACTCTCGCCACTCTAACCAATTCGGGTGGCTTGTCATTCTGTCCAAGTCCACTCTGACTTCGACCCAGAAGTTCACGTACACAGGGACGCAATTCGAGACTCTGTCGGCACTGTGAAGCTGCCCTTAGTCAAACAGCAGTCCCTCCGCTGGCGGTCGACGTCGTTCCATCAGGCACCTAATACAGGTGCTGGATCAGATGGTGGCGTCAATGGAAGAGATTCCCTTGCCCAGTTCCACCTGCGTCCTCTGCGGCTGGATATTTTCCGCTGTTGGAACAAGCGGACTTCCTCCTTCCACGGGGTGGTGGCTTCGCCACAGACCAGGGGCTCGTTTCAGTGGTGGCTTCGGCCCCTCTGTCTCAGGGACGCTCCTTCCTGGCCCCGTCCCGGGTGATCCTCACATGGAGCGCAGGGCACTTGGACTCTGTCCGAATCAGCCCTCTGGATCAATGTGCTGGAAATCAGAGCTGGGTTTCTAGCTCTCTAAGCCTTTCACCATCTGTTGGTGGCCAGGCACATTCGAGTCCAGTCAGACAACGCAACAGCGTTTGCCTACATCAACTTCCAGGGCGGGACACTCAGCCGCCTGGCAATGTTGGAGGCTCAACGCATTCTTCAGTGGACGAAGGACTCCTAGTCCACCATATTCGCAGCCCACATCCCAGACGTGGAAAACTGTGGGGCAGATTATCTCAGCCGTCAAACCGTGGCTCCACGATCCTCAGGTTTTTGCGGCAGACGCACTGGTTCAAGTTTGGTCCTAGCTTCGTCTGTCTTACGTGTTTCACCCTCTAGCTCTTGCCCAGAGTCCTGCGCAAGATCAGAAAGGAGGGCCGTCGGGTCATTCTCATACTCCAGACTGACCCAGGCAAGCTTGGTACCCTGACCTGCTCCATCTGTCCATAGAGGTGCAATGGCATCTCCCGGACTGTCCAGACCTTCTCTCACGAGGTCCGTCTTTCCGCCAGAATCCTGCGGCTCTCAGATTGACGGCGTGGCTTTTGAGTCCTGGATCTTGACGACTTCTGGTATCCCTCCTGAAGTCATCTCCACTATGACTCGAGCTCCGAAGTATCCTTTGACCTTTTTGGCCTTGCCGACCCTCCTGTCCTTTCTACAGTCCGGTCTGCAGCTAGGACTATCCCTCAATTCCCTTAAGGGACAGGTCTCGGCTCTGTCAGTGTTGTGCCAGCGGCGTATCGCCCGGCTGGCTCAGGTGCGCTCCTTCATGCAGGGCGCATCTCACATCATTCCGCCTTACCGGCGTCCTTTGGAGCCCTGAGACCTTAATCCGGTCCTCACGGCTTCCGGAAACCCCCCTTTGAGCCTCTTAGGGAGGTTTCTTTGTTTCGTCTTTCACAGAAAGTGGTCTTTCTAGTGGCTATAATTTCCCTCAAGAGAGTCTCTGTTTTGGCTGCACTCTCTTCGGAGTCACCCCCTTTTTTTTTGGTTTTTCATCAAGACAAGGTGGTTCTCCGTCCGACTCCGGACTTTCTCCCTAAGGTGGTTGCTGCTTCCACCTTAACCGGGGCATTTTCCCTGCCTTCCTTTTGTCCGGCTCCTGTTCATCGCTTTGAAAAGGCGTTGCATACTCTGGATCTGGTGCGGGCGCTCCGGATCTATGTGTCTCGCACCGCTGTTCTTAGGCGATGCACCTCTCTTTTGTGCTGACCACTGGTCAGCGTAAGGGCCTCTCGGCATCTAAGCCAACCCTGGCTCGTTGGATTAGGTCGGCCATTTCCGATACCTACCAGTGTACTCAAGTGCCTCCCCCGCCGGGGATCAAGGCACACTTGACCAGAGCTGTCGGTGCCTCTTAGGCTTTCAGGTCCAGGCTACGGCTCAGCAGGTCTGTCAGACTGCCACTTGGATTAATTTAACATACCACAGGTACCACATTTTGTCATTGTCCAGACGACATCATATCAAGATAACCACTTAGTGACTCCCCTAAAGAAACCACTGAAATGCCATATGTCTATAAAACTTCATTTTATTAAATCATTTAAAATTCATGACAGTATATGTTTGGCAGAAAATTAGGGCAGTAGAAATCGCAAGTGCAAACCCCTCCTAACTCAGAAGGGGTGAGTGCGGGCACACAAAGACATACATGCAGGTCAATTACCAGCATACATAATATTTGTATAGCTAAACGGTCAAAATACCTGGGAAAAATTACAACAAGAGTACCTGGAGTGTTTTTACCTACACGACAATACCAATAACCACTCAAAAATTAATTCACGTTGTGCCCCCTCGAGGCGGCTGCGGGCATACTTTGCACATCATTCAGGTCTGTACCTTGTTATTATATGGTCATACAGTTATTCTCCATACGAAGCCTTGGGTCATGTATGGGGAGGAACGCTTATAAGTATATGCTAATTAGCTTTACACTTGGATAATAGTTAACAGCGTTCTCCTTGTGCATGGTCTCAGGTAATGAATGTATGAAGGCGGACCCCTGAGTGGTAGCAGGGCTTAACCTGGTAGGGGGTGGAGGCCGTAACTTTATTATTTTGGGGGCACAACGTGAATTAATTGGAGGGTTGTACCTCTCCCCTGGGCCCCACCACAAGGTTGATGCTCTGCTGCACAAATATATGAGGGATGTCCTTGTGTGTATACATGACTTACATTTAAATGCGACTGTCGTTTTTTGAGTGGTTATTGGTATTGTCGTGTAGGTAAAAACACTCCAGGTACTCTTGTTGTAATTTTTCCCAGGTATTTTGACCGTTTAGCTATACAAATATTATGTATGCTGGTAATTGACCTGCATGTATGTCTTTGTGTGCCCGCACTCACCCCTTCTGAGTTAGGAGGGGTTTGCACTTGCGATTTCTACTGCCCTAATTTTCTGCCAAACATATACTGCCACTTGGATTAGTCTGCATACCCTTCGAAGCACTACCAAGTGCATGCTCATGCTTCGACAGATGCGAGCTTGGGCAGACGCATCCTTCAGGCGGCTGTCTCCCATTTGTGAAGTTAGGTTTCGCCTACTTCTCAGTTTTTCTGTTTATTCCCACCCATGGACTGCTTTGGAACGTCCCATGGTCTGGGTCTCCCATAAGGAACGATGAAGAAAAAGAGAATTTTGTTACTTACCGTAAATTCTTTTTCTTATAGTTCCGACATGGGAGACCCAGCACCCTCCCTATTGCCTGTTGGCAGGTTTCTTGTTCCGTGTGTTTTCACCGGCTGTTGTTGTTGTAGACCGAGGTTCCGGTTGTTCCGGGTTTTGCTCTGTCTCTACTTGTGGGTGGATGTTCTCCTTCAGCTTTTGCACTAAACTGGCTAGGACTGGCTACCAGGGGGTGTATATGCTAGGAGGGAGGAGCTACACGTTTGAGTGTAGTACTTTGTGTGTCCTCCGGAGGCAGAAGCTATACACCCATGGTCTGGGTCTCCCATGTCGGAACTATAAGAAAAAGAATTTACGGTAAGTAACAAAATTCTCTTTTTTTGGTTTTTCATCAAGACAAGGTGGTTCTCCGTCCGACTCCGGACTTTCTCCCTAAGGTGGTCTCTCCTTTCCACCTTAACCAGGACATTACCCTACCTTCCTTTTATCCAGCTCCTGTTCATCGCTTTGAAAAAGCGCTGCATACTCTGGATCTGGTGCGTGCTCTCCGGATCTATCTCTCGCACCGCTGCTCTTAGGCGGTGCACTTCTCTTTTTGTGCTAACCACAGGTCGGCGCAAGGGCCTTTCTGCTTCTAAGCAGACCTTAGCCCGTTGGATTAGGTCGACCATTTCGGACGCCTACCAGTGTTCTCAGGTGCCTCCCCCGCCGGGGATCAATGCACACTCGACCAGAGCTGTCGGTGCCTCTTGGGCTTTCAGGCACCAGGCTACGGCTCAACAAGTCTGTCAGGCTGCCACTTGGACTAGCCTGCATACCTTTTCAAAGCACTACCAAGTGCATGCTCATGCTTCGGCAGATGCGAGCTTGGGCAGACGCATCCTTCAGGCGGCTGTCGCCCATTTGTGAAGTTAGGTTCTGCCTACTGCTTAGTTTTTCTGTTTATTTCCCACCCATGGACTGCTTTGAGACGTCCCATGGTCTGGGTCTCCCATAGGAACGATAAAGAAAAAGAGAATTTTGTTTACTTACCGTAAATTCTTTTTCTTATAGTTCCGTATTGGGAGACCCAGCTCCCTCCCTGTTGCCTGTTGGCAATTTCTTGTTCCGCGTGTTTTTCACCGGCTGTTGTTGTTGACCGAGTCTCCGGTTGTTCCGGTTCTTACTCTGTTTCTACTTGTGGGTGGCTATTCTCCTTCAGCTTTTGCACTAAACTGACTGACTAAGTCTGCTCGTCAGGGGGTGTATAAGCTCAGACGGAGGAGCGACACTTTTAAGTGTAGTACTTTGTGTGTCCTCCGGAGGCAGAAGCTAAACACCCATGGTCTGGGTCTCCCAATACGGAACTATAAGAAAAAGAATTTACGGTAAGTAAACAAAATTCTCTTTTTTTTTCTTTGATTTTCCTAAATGGTCGGTGCAAATGACAGTCAGTCTAATAAGTCATCACCCGTTAGAGTATATATTGAATTTTATTGAAGAAACCTCCCAATGATAACAGTATAATCTTCAAAATTAAAAAAACCTCAAAATGCACTGTTCCAAATTATTAGGCACAGCAGAGTTTCTAAACATTTTATATATTTTAAAGAACTGAAAATGCTCATTTGTGGAATTGGCAGCATTAGGAGGTCACATTCACTGAAATAAAAAGCTATTTAAAATCAAACCATCCTAACAGGCCAAGTTACATGTTAACATAGGAACCCATCTTTGATATCACCTTCACAATTCTTGCAACCATTGAACTTATGAGTTTTTGTGGAGTTTCTGCTTGAATTTCATTGCATGATGTCAGAATAGCCTCCCAGAGCTGCTGTATTGATGTGAACTGCCTGCCACCCTCATAGATATCTTGCTTGATGATACTCCAAAGGTTCTCTATAGGGTTGAGGTCAGTGGAAGATGGTGGCCACACCATGAGTTTATCTCCTTTTATGCCCATAGGCCAATGACACAGAGATATTCTTTGTAGCATGAGATGGTGGATTGTCATGCATGAAGATGATTTTGCTCCTGAAGGCACGTTTCTGCTTTTTGTACCATGGAAGAAAGTTGTCAGTCAGAAACTCTATATACTTTGCAGAGGTCATTTTCACACCTTGAGGAACCATAAAGGGGCCAACCAGATTTCTACCCATGATTCCGGCCCAAAACATGACTCCTCCACCTCCTTGCTGACATCGCAGCCTTGTTGGGACATGGTGGCCATCCACCAACCATCCACTACTCCATCCATCTGGACCATCCAGGGTTGCTCGACACTCATCAGTAAACAAGACTGTTTGAAAATTGGTCTTCATGTATGTCTGGGCCCACTGCAACCATTTCTGCTTGTGAGCACTGGTTAGGGGTAGCTGAATAGTAGGTTTATGCACCACAGCAAGCCTTTGAAGGATTCTACACCTTGAGGTTCAAGGGACTCCAGAGGCACCAGCAGCTTCAAATATCTGTTTGCTGGTTTGTAATGGCTTTTTAGCAGCTGCTCTCGTAATTCGATGAACTTGCCTGGCAGAAATCTTCCTCATTCTGCCTTTATCAGCATGAACACGTATGTGCTCTGAATCAGCCACAAATCTCATCACAGTATGATGATCACGCTTTAAGTTTTCATGAAATATCTAATGTTTTCATCCCTTGTCTAAAGCATTGTACTGCTTTTTGGCAACAGAGAGATTCTTTTTATTTCCCATGTTACTTGAAAACTGTGGCCTGCTTAATATTGTGGAACATCCAGTTTTCCTGTTATTGGGCTCACCTGGCAAAATAATTATCACAGGTATCTGAATTTGAGTTCAGTGATCCCTGAGCCACAATACCATCAATGCGTTTCACTTTAAAAAAAAAAAAAAAAAATCACTGACACTTAAATCCAATTTTCAAAATCACTTGGAACATGGTGCAGATGCAGGTATCATAATGTCTGTTTTATTGGGGTCAGTACAGTATATACCTATGAAGGTCATTGGATGTTTACTTGTTTCTTGAAATTTGACTAAATCCTTTTTTTTGTTATTTTCTCAATTAGTTCAATTCATTCATGGCTGTGATTAAAGACATGCTGAACAAGTTGGAGGCAGAGCATAAAACAAAGCTTGAACAGCTTCATAGTATGCAAGAGCAGCAGAGGTAAGTAGACTTTACCATTTATATCCTTTGCATAAATAGAATTGAATATTTTGTCATGTACAAATCCCTTGTGATTGCAAAAGTTATTTAACAAGAATTCAGACTTTTTTTTTTTATTTTTTTTTTTTATTATTTTTATTTTATGCATAGAGTTAGTATGTTCACAGTTTGTAGACCTGAGCTACTGACCATTCCGGATTTCTTCTAGGTCTTTGGATATAACAAATCAGTTGAACATAGCAGAACAACCTGGTAAAGCAAGCAATCAGGTAATACAACCTGGAAAAGGCAGTACACAAGTTTTTACACCTTTCTGCAACCACAAAGCTAGAGACATATACAGACATGACAATTACTGTCCCCATTGGGGCTCACAATATAAATTCCCTATCAGTATGTCTTTGGAATGTGGGAGGACACCAGAGGAAACCCACGCAAACACGAGGAGAACATACAAACTCCTTGCAGATGTTGTCCTTGGTGGGATTTGGACACAGGATCCCAGAGCTGCAAGACTGCAGTGCTAACCACTGAATACAATATTAAAATTCTATAATACACTATTAAAATAAGCAGGTGTTCCACTAACTGTTTCACCTCTTGACCCACTATAACAACACTGATAGCACTTTAGATGTTAATAAATCGTTATACAGTTGTTATAAGTAACCATCATGGACTATGTAACGCATACACTAATTTGAAAAATCTAGGCAAAAATATGTCCCATCTAAGTACTATCCATTTGTGGACTGGTATAATTTAAATGCCAAGCAGCAAAATAGTGATACTAACCATATGGATCAATCGTGTTTCACGTGGTCCACACGCCTCCTGAGGAAACAGGAGTGAAACGTGCGTCGAGGCGCCCAGTTTTAATCCTTTGACCACTGAACATGATTGATCCATATGATTAGTATCACTATTTTGTTTGCTGCTTGGCATTTAAATTATCCCAGTCTACAAATGGATAGTACTTAGATGGGACATATTTTTACCTAGATTGTTCATATTAGTGTATGTGTTACATAGTCCATGATGGTTACTTATAACAACTGTATAACGATTTATTAACTAAAGTGCTATCAGTGTTGTTATAGTGTGTCAATAGGTGAAACCGTTAGTGGAACACCTGCTTATTTTAATAGTGTGTTATAGGATTTTAATATTGTATTCAATAAAAGACTTTTATTTAAATTGGATTGGCATCTGTCCTGATTTTGATCAGATGAATAAAATAAATCTTTATTTTTATATAGCGCTAACATAGTCCGCAGCGCTTTACATACATTAGGAACACTGTCCCCATTGGGTCTCACAATCTAAATTCCCTAACTGTATGTCTTTGGAGTGTGAGAGGAAACCGGAGTACCCGGAGAAAACCCACACAAACATGGAGAACATACAGACTCCTCTCAGATGTTGTCCTTGGTGGGATTCGAACCCAGGACCCCAGCGCTGCAAGACTGCAGTGCTAACCACTGAGCCGACGTACTATATAGTATTCTATTTGGTGCTATATACCCCAGTAGTAGGGCCCATTGAATCAATGCTAACCACTGAGCCACTGTGCCGCCCTTCTACATATAACACCACTACATTGTTGGATGTTGGCAGGAAAGCCTACTTTGCCCGTGCAATCCTGTTCTCATGCTCATCCTATTAAAAGGGTAAAATTGTGCTTCTAAAAAATAGCAACTTTGCAATCTATATCATATGAAGAATCCTCTCCACTCTCCAGAGCTGTGGATTTTTTATTCTGATGTTCCTTGGATTCTGGCCACCACTTATGTCTCAGAGGTGGTTGGTTTCCAAGGCAAAGAGTGCAGCAGGGTGACAGTGATTTTTTTTTTTTTTTTTTTTTTTTCTTCTTCTTGTCTTATGCCTCTGACTTGAATCCCTCAAGTTTTCCATGCGCTTTTAATGGCCTCTAATTCTAGGGCCTTGATGCCTAAAATAAGAGATTATTTATGTCTCATCCCTGACTTCTCGGTCTACTTAGATTTACCATATTTTTCGGACTATAAGACGCAGCGGACCATAAGACCCTGGTTTTAGAGAAGGAAAATAGGAAAATAAAATTTTAAGCAAAAAATATGGTCATGACACACTTATGGGGCGAGGATCTGCTGCTGACACTGTTATGGGGGTAATGTCCCCAAATTCTCTACTAAGGTACCCCATCCTGGTAATGATCCTCCTGCCTTGTGTATATATATGTCCCTCATCCTGGTATATATGTCCCCTATCTTGCTATATACTGACATCCTGGTATGTGCTCCCATCCTGCTTTATACCCCATCCTGGCATATGGCCGCATCCTGCTTTATACCCCATCCTGGCGTATGGCCACATCCTGCTATATACCCCATCCTGGCGTATGGCCACATCCTGTTATATACCCCATCCTGGCGTATGGCCACATCCTGCTATATACCCCATCCTGGTGTATGGCCACATCCTGCTATATACCCCATTCTGGCATATGGCCGCATCCTGCTATACCCCATTCTGGCGTATGGCCACATCCTGCTATATACCCCATCCTGGCGTATGGCCACATCCTGCTATATACCCCATCCTGGTGTATGGCCACATCCTGCTATATACCCCATTCTGGCATATGGCCGCATCCTGCTATATACCCCATTCTGGCATATGGCCGCATCCTGCTATATACCCCATCTTGGTGTATGGCCGCATTTTGCTATATACCCCATCCTGGTGTATGGCCACATCCTGCTATATACCCCATTCTGGCATATGGCCGCATCCTGCTTTATACCCCATCCTGGCATATGGCCGCATCTTGCTTTATACCCCATCCTGGCATATGGCCGCATCTTGCTTTATACCCCATCCTGGCGTATGGCCACATCCTGCTATATACCCCATCCTGGTGTATGGCCACATCCTGCTATATACCCCATCCTGGCGTATGGCCACATCCTGCTATATACCCCATCCTGGCATATGGCCGCATCCTGCTTTATACCCCATCCTGGCATATGGCCGCATCCTGCTTTATACCCCATCCTGGCGTATGGCCACATCCTGCTATATACCCCATCCTGGCGTATGGCCACATCCTGTTATATACCCCATCCTGGCGTATGGCCACATCCTGCTATATACCCCATCCTGGTGTATGGCCACATCCTGCTATATACCCCATTCTGGTGTATGGCCGCATCCTGCTTTATACCCCATCCTGGCGTCTGGCCACATCCTGCTATATACCCCATCCTGGCGTATGGCCACATCCTGCTATATACCCCATCCTGGTGTATGGCCACATCCTGCTATATACCCCATCCTGGTGTATGGCCGCATCCTGCTATATACCCCATCCTGGTGTATGGCCGCATCCTGCTATAATATACCCCTATCCTGGTGTATGGCCGCATCCTGTGGCACACAAAAAAGTAAACGTTTATACTCTCCTTTCCTTGCTCCACGCAGCATCGCTCCTCCTCCCATCTGTGCCAGGGGTAATCATGCGGGCCGGCTGTTTACTATGCGCAAACCCACCACCCATCATCACCCACCTCTCAGCGCCGGCTTCAGTGCTGAGAGATGATGGGCGTGCATATGAAATGAGCGGGCCCACCCGGTAACGGTAGGCGCTGCTACAGCCTGCTTGTGCCCCCGATGACCCACAGCACCCTCATTCCCCGCAGTCATGCCCTACATTCAGGCTATAAGACGCACCCCCCACTTTCTCCCAACATTTGGGGGGAAAAAAGTGTGTCTTATAGTCTGAATAATACGGTAATGATAGTATACAACAATTTTGTCCTAATTTCTGATCTTTGAAACTAAAGCAATGTGGGTGACGTGTGCCTGTGGGTTGGCACAAACATTGTACTTATCAGACGCAACAATTTTTTTTTCTATACAGACCGATAAAGTATTTGACATGAACCAAGACTTTCTGACCGGTTCAAGTGAGAAACAAGAAAATGGACATGTGCCAAAGCAGCAAAGCAAGGTGAGACCTCTGAGATTATTATTATTATTATTTATTTATAGAGCAGCATTGATTCCATGGTTCTGTACATGAGAAGGGGGTTACATACAGAATAGATATACAAGTTTCAATAGACAGACTAGTACAGAGGGAAGAGGGCCCTGCCTTTGCGGGCTTACATTCTATAGGATTTTGGGGATGAGACAGTAGGTGGGGTGTTGGTTGAGCGGTAGTTCAGGCACTGTGGTGAGGCGGTGGTGATGTAGTGGAGTCATTGGAGATTATAGGCATTTCTGAACAGATGAGTTTTCAAGTTCCGTTTGAAGCTTGTGAGTGTAGCAGATAGTCTGACATGTTGAGGCAGCGAATTCCAGAAGACAGGGGATTCTCGGGAGAAGTCTTGGAGGCGGTTGCATGAGGAGCGAATGAGAGAAGAGGAGAGAAGGAGTTCTTGGGAGGACCGGAGGTTACGTGTTGGAGTGTAGCGGGAGATTAGTTCGGAGATATATCTATAGGATATATAGTTTTAGTGAGAATAGTCTGATACTCGTGCCTTTAATAATTGCTACAAAATAGATTTATCATCTGTCCACTGGATAGGTGATAATGTGTGATGTTTGGGGGTCCTACAAAAGTTCTGCAGCTGTAGAAAACCAGGCCAGGGTGATAAATTTGTGTCGAAGTACTGGTGTCTTTATTAGTACCTATTCATATATTAATATAGGAATTAATTGGTATACTGTATGTTGAGTCATGTATTGTCCCATTCATAATAATTTTTTTTTTTTTTTGTTGTTTCAGAAGTTATCGCTTACACTTGAAGAGAAGCAAAGGCTTGCAAAGGAACAGGAGCAAGTACAAAAGATGAAAAGTCAGCAGCCTCTTACACCTAGCACAATGACCTCTGCGGCATCGGTGAAGCAGGTAATATATGAAAATTCAGGCGATTGATTTCTATTTTTTGATGCAGTATTAGGTCCAAAGTGTTATAACAGCACAGGTCCATTCAATGTGCAGTACCTATTGTTGAGAACTGCACGTAAACTGCTATTCTTGTGAAAAGGTGCTGATCTGCAGTACATAGTATAAGCCGCTACACATTAATGGGGTTGTTCACTACCAGGATAACCCTTTCTGATTCAATATGTTTGCCCCAGGTAAAATAATAAAGACTATACTCGCCTCCCATATCGGCGGTGTTCCTGCAGTGCCGCGGCTCGTAGGCTCATGTGGGGTTGTGATGTCATGTGAGCCCCGTGTCCAATCAGCACTGGCTTCCTTCTACCCTGGCTTCGGACCAAAAAAGTTAATCAATAGGATGTGAGCGCAGCCACTGTGCTCACTTCCTGTTGATTGTTCGTTTGGTCCAAAGGCGGAGAGAAGGAAGCCAGCACTGATTGGACACGTGGCTCACGTGATGCCACAGCCCCACGAGAGCCCCCGCTCTGCAAGCTGCAGCACTACTGGAATGGCGCTGATATGGGAGGCGAGTATAGTCTTTATTATTTTACCGAAGGCAGACATATTAAATCAGAAAGGGTTGTCCTAGTAGTGGACAACTACTTGAAACAGAGCTGTGCTGTTTAGTTTCATTCAGTGTATACATCCAGCAGCCGCCAATGCTAATGATGGTGGTGTCGGGTGTCAGACCCCACTGATCCACAATAAATACCCTTTTAATGTGCAACATAGTTTACAGGGAAATGCTTATAATTATGTGATCTGACCACCCATACTAAACCCCAAAGTCTGTTTTCAGCATCTTCCGAAACATGCCTCCAACCATTGGGACTATCTTTTTTTTTTTTATATGATTTATTGATTTTCCTTAGATTAAATTGCACATATGTACATCATGTGGTCTTCTTCCTTCTTGCAGACAAAGGATCTAACTATGACACTCATGGAGAATATGTCCTCTTTGAACAGTTTCACGAGTGTTGGTACTAAACAAGCGGTGGCAGGGTTTTCTCCTGTCACCGGCATGCCAGGAAATGTTGGATTCCCCGCATCCGTTGACAACATGGCTTTAAACAGAAACCTACAAAATGGGCTTAACTCCAACACAGGGTTCCAACCTTCAGGCTTTAGTTTGGGACAAGTTAATCCCAATCAGAATTTCTTTAGTGGAACAACCCCCATGGGAATGAACAAGATGCCGCCCATGGCCACTCCTGCTCCAATGCAGAACTACAATAGTCTCAGCAGCCCTCCTGGTATGCAGCAACAGAACTCATTCAGCAAACCCGCCTCCGATATGTCCTCTTTAGACAGTTTGTTTGGTGCACAAAAACCCAGAGTGAGTATGAACCAGATGTCTCAGCAAAAACAAAATCCCTGGATCAACCAGTTTACACCAACACAAGCTTCTCAGAACATGATGGGCAATGTAACGCAAACAGGGATGGTGGGACAGTCTGGATTTGGAGTCCAATCGAACCCTTTTTTCAATCCACCAAACCTTTCACAGCCTGCAACCACAATGAAGAACAGCAGTTCTGCTAGCAACGATTTAAAAGACCTTTTTGGCTAAGAGTGCTTTTCTTAAAGATTGTTTTATACCCCCGCTTAGCCTGCTTGGATCTCTTGGGTTTGTCCGGCCATTCTGATAATACAAGGTTTCAGATTAGTTTGTTTTCTTCTATTGCTCTTCTTCCCTTCCCTTTTGTGATAATCCTGTGGTTCTAGGTGATGAGCTGATTCCACTATTCAACATGCTTTAATACTATTATTGTGTTCCATATATTCGTACACAACTCACCAAAAAAGTTTATTATTTCCAGCAGCATTAAAGGGGTGGTTCACCCATATTTTTTATTGTCTAGATCGATATTATATTGAGAAACAATGTTTCTCTCAAATACCTTGTGTTGTCAATAGTGCCTGTGAGAGGCGCTATTGCAGACCGCTGCTCCCCGTCCAGTGACGTACCCGTCCAATGCTGCCTCGTCACATCCGTGCAGCTGGCTGCATTCTGAGCCCATCTGCTCCCTGCTCCTCCTCCCTCCTCCCTCACAGCACGTCTCTTGCTTGCAGCGTTCTGCGAGGAGAGAGGAGGGAGGGGGGAGCAGGAGACGCGCCGTGCTAGGAGGGAGGAGGGAGCAGACGGGCTGTGACAGCAGTGAAGCACCGCTCACAGCTCAGAGTCTGGAAGACTGTAGCCGGCTCCACGGATGTGACGTGGCAGCATTGGACGGGTACGTCACTGGACGGGGAACAGCGGTCTGCAGTAGTGCCTCTCACAGGCACTATTGCCAACACAAGGTATTTGAGAGAAACATTGTTTCTCAATATAATATCGATCTAGACAACAAAAAATATGGGTGAACCACCCCTTTAATTCAACAAGTCGTGTAATCTAAAGGGAACCTATCACGTTGTATGTGCAGCCCTATCTGTGGATGGCGTGGTATAAAGCAAGTAGAGCTGAGCAGATTGATATATAATTAGTTGGAAAGTTCCAGTATAACTTGTACTTTGCATACTTTTTTCTGTACTTTGACATCTTTCCCTTTATGACTGTTATAATAGTGTAAAATATAAGTTATACATTATATGATTAGGGAATCCTACTTTGATTGATATCCTTCCCTATGTGACTGTGATACAGAGATGGCTGTCAGTCACTGAGTAGGACCGCCTACTGGACTATGAAGCACAGAAAAGGAACGGCTTTGGTCTCCTTAGTCAATTGATTTTATTCACATAAATACTTGCTGTCTCTATGCTTAGGAGTCAAGTGGGCAGTCCTAAACAATGACTGTCTGCTATCTCTATGATAGTCACACAGGGAAGGCTGTCAATCACCGAGCAAGACCGCCTACTAGACTCCTTCACATTGAAAGAGCGAAAAATGCAAGTTATGTTGAATCTTTTCTTACATACTTATAGAACACAGGTATGCAAAATTTGGGTTTATGAAAATTGTTTCATATACAATGATGCCTTCTTATGTCCTGATTTTAAAAAATCACTTCTATTTTTAACTATCACTTATGGATTTTGCACAAAACGCGATTGAAATTACGTAAAAGTGAGATGAAGAAGAAAAATCTTTATTATAGCCAAAAATAGAAACAATATTATATATTTATTGAGCATTCATTCTTCAACTTTATTATTGCACCTTTTCCGTTTTTCTTCAAAGCTTCTCTGGATACCTTTTTTCTTATAGAAATCCTGTGGATCTTCTCTGTGAAGCATCCAGCAGTTGGACACCATCATGTTCTCATGCGATCTACCTTGGTATGGTTGGTCGTTCCATCTCCTTGATACCCTAATTAAATCTTTCTCCTTGCTCCTCACTAACAGCACCAAGGTTTTCAGGAAAGTAATACAAAGAGGAGTGTAAAAAATGTGACTTTACATTCATCAGACACCCCAAGAGTTTGAAACGTTTCAGCATGTTCTCCACAATGGTCGTAAATTTTGGATCTTTGTAGTTGCCTAGAAATTTCTTCACGCCTTTTTTAAAAAAATCCCAAGCACTTTTCTCAACAGCTTTCATTTTTGTTTCGAAAACGTCGTCCTTCATGAGTTTCCAAATATCCGGACCCCAAAAAAATCTTCCTTCAGTTTTCCTTCAGACAGTGCCTAAAACTTGGTACACAGGTACTGAAAAGTCTCTCCTAATTCGGTAAAGCTTTCACAAACATAGTCATCAGTCCAAGCTTAATGTGGAGAGGTGGCTGGAGAACTTTAGTGGAATAAACTAATCTTCACGTAACTATGTTCTTGAGACCATGTCGGAAAGATCTTGTTGGCCAACCTTTTTGGCTGCACAGACAAATCTTATCCCAGTTGTCCCATTCACACAAAACGCATGGGAGCTTTTTGTATCCTCCTTGCTGCCCAAGGAGCAACTTTCAGACCACGACATATTGACCATCCTTGGTCCTTGTTAAGTTTCTTGAGAATAAAGTCTAAATTCTCAAGTTCACAGACTGCCCCACAGGCACAGAAGCATAAGCCTATTTGTGGAAAAAAAACTGTACGTGATGGATTTTTTCAATATGTTTACAGAGTTCAGCTTTCGAAAGTATATAGAGATCACCTCTTACTTTTCAAACAATTTTACCCTTGCAGACCTGTGTAATCAATCTGTTTAACTCATTCTGCTCTATTCCATGCTGCCTCCAGACCAGACACTATGTTCATGGGGTCGGGTTCTCTAGAAATTAATGAGATCATGTCCCAACAGAGTTTATTCCAATTTTAGATGTATATTATTTTTTGAAGCAACTGATGTATGGTAGTGTCTTTTTGTTTTCCACTCGCCATTCCTTTGCTCCTTCCTCAGGGTACACACATTTGTGAAGATATTTTATTCTACTGTCACTTTAAAATTGACCTACTGAAAAGCGTACCACTAGAAGAAAGCACTTTGTCCAGCCTTAAGCCAGTCCTTTAGAAAAGGACTCCACCAAATAGTATGAAGAGTGAAAAGTACATTCCTTTTCTTGTGTGCACGTCCTCCCCCTTCCCCAAAAAATCTGAAACCAGGATATGAGATTTTTCTATTTAATTACCTCACTTGATATGTGATAAACCTCGGCATATATTGAGCAACACTTTTTCTTTTTTTATTTTATTTGAATTTATGTAAAATAGTATACTTTTTCTTTTGAATGTAGACATTTTAGTTGTATTTTATGTTGCATTTGGCACTTTTACTTAAATGCTTTAAGGAATAAGGTATAATAAGACGTAATATATGCGGTGTAAGCAAAATAAATCTCAAAAATCACAATATAAATTATGATATAAAAAAAATCTGTAGAAAATCATGAGCAATATATTTTCCACTATTGTTACATGTGGCTATGTCCATGCCAATTGTCAGTGACGTCACAATTTTTTAATACGTCTTTCCAGTCATTGGAACTGGTCTGTTTTAGAGCTCCAAATTCACAGCTTTACGTCCCACAGTTATAGAGTAAAAAGGATAAGGGATCATGATTGTATTATGCGTGCTGATATTTATTAATGCATCTTCGGCTCTGTTGTTATTATGTTTATACGGTTTGATTACCCCTTTAAATAAAAAAAAAAAAAAAGTTAAAAGGGATTGTCCCCTTTCAAAATCACTTTTGCCCTTAGTCTCCGTTACCTTTAAAAAGCAATCCAGGATCAGTACTTTTTCTTTACGATTTTCCTGGTCTCTGTTGTTTGGCTGCAGCGATGGTGTCACATGAAAAGCACTGCAGCCAATCACTGATCTCAGTAGCTCACTCCTCTTTTTTTTCCTGCCTGCAGTGACAATGTCACATCAACAATATAGAAGTTAGGCCTGGCTCAACTATGCAATAGGCAAGGTGCTCGGGAAAACACGTAGCAAATATATAGAAAAAAATTCCGGCACACAAAGTATTTTTTAAAAAAGGAAATTTTTTAATTTTTATTTTTGCGTTATTCTTGTGAGAATGTCAAAAAAAGTAATGTGTCCAAGTCCAACGTTACGACCACAATCTTTGGTCTTTATCAAGGACTCAATGGGCTATGGAATAGTGTCTATCACATGTAATGGTCTGTTGTCTAGTGTTCTCTTCTCTCAGAGAGCCTTGTCACACTCGTATTGGTGTTCAAAGACGAGAAAAAATCCTTTGGACCATTAGTACTATATAAAGAGTGAACAAAGGATTTTTTCTCGTCTTTGAACACCAATACGAGTGTGACAAGGCTCTCTGAGAGAAGAGAACACTAGACAACAGACCATTACATGTGATAGACACTATTCCATAGCCCATTGAGTCCTTGATAAAGACCAAAGATTGTGGTTGTAACTTTGGACTTGGACACATTACTTTTTTTTTACATTCTCACAAGAATAACGCAAAAATAAAAATTAAAACATTTCCTCTTTTAAAAAATACTTTGTGTGCCGGAATTTTTTTCTATATAGCTGTCACATCAACAACACTGCAGCCAATTACTGATCTCAGTAGCTCATTTTTTTTTTGGGTGGAGTGATGATGTCCAATCAACAGCACTGCAGCCAATCACTAATCCCTGTAGCTCATGTCTCAATATTTTCTTGGCTGTAGCGATGATCAACAGCACAGCAGCCAATCCCTGATCTCAAAAGCTCACTTCTGTTTTTTCTTGGCTGCAGTGATCATGTCACATCAACAGAACTGCAGCCAATCACTGAGCTCAGTCGCTCATATCTTTGTTTTTTTCTTGGCTGCAGCAATGTTGTCACATCAACAACACAGCAGCCAATCCCTGATCTCAAAAGCTCACTTCTCTGTTTTTTTTTTTCTTGGGTGCAGTGATGTCACGTCAACCACACTGCAGCCAATCACTGATCTGAGCAGCTCATGTCTGTTTATCTTGGCTGCAGCAATGGTGTCACATAAAGAGCCTTGCAGTCAATCACGGAACTTGGCAGCTTAAGCTTATGTCTCGATTTTTTTTTTTCTGGTGCCTCCTGTGGTTATGTCATGTTGACGGCATTCCAGCCAATCACTGAGCCCAGCAACTCAAGACTCTCTTGTTTAGCGGCCTATAACAGCAGACCTGCTGAGCTCAGTAGACTAAGTCACCACTGCAGCTATGCAGCTAAACAGACGCAACACTGGACTTATGGAGAGTGTTTTGGGTTTTGTTTAAAGGTAACTGAGCCTAAGGACAAACATTTTTTTTTGAAGGGAGACAACCCATTCCTACAATTCTCAATTCTTAACCAGATGAGCAGGCACATTGAAGCACATGTATTTTACTTTAGGAATACTTCTCTCTGCTGTGAGACTGCGCATGCGCGGTTTCGCTGCACAGAGTGCAAATGCGCAGCCTGCACCAAGGATACAATGAAAAGTACATGGAGCCTAGAGGATTGAAAGATTTATAACAGTAAAATGGCACTTATGTGTGGCACTTTGAACGACCTCATCTGATTTCAATGGGGACTGTATGCATTAAACTCCACGTAGTGGTAACTGTAGGGATCAGAAATGTTAGTGTGTAGAGAAGTAGGGGGTTTGGAGCTCTGTAATTGTGACCACTATAAGGGATGTACTGGGAAGAGTATTAACACAGAATTATAGACTTATTAAGATAAAAACAAGGCATCACTGCTATGAAAGAGGCCTGTCGACACAAATTTACTTTAGATCATAATGGCTGAACAATGAGGAAAACTTCAAGGGTTTCCGAACACGTTGCTTAAATTCCCTGCGTTCTTATTCCTTGGAAGTTTGGATTCCTGAATTTTGGAAACATATATTTTTTTTATCTTTATACATAATGTGATCTGTTTGTTCTACTTTTTCTGTATATAAAGTGAATTTAATTTTCAGTACTAGACTAACTGATCGAAGAGCACCTGCATATCCGAATATACATAATGGTAAAATCCTTAGTGTTGTATCCAAATGAACATTATAAGACGGGTTGTGGTATTCTCCTAATAATGACCTTTTCACTTGTACATTATTATTCTATTTATTTGGAATCTGTAATAAATCTTGGTCTTGGATATATTCTGTAGGTTTCATATTTTCTCTGCATATTCATTAGCTTGCTATGTTGGTATGTTTCTCACAGATGCAGCATGTTGTATACATTTTCATTTTTACATATTAAACCTCTCCATGATTAATTTTCTGCCCAGAATATAAGGTTTTTTTCATACATTGTCCACCGTTACATGTGCTGGAATTCAGTTTTCTGCTGTATAGGCCTTGAATATATTGGAACTGGGAATGATTATACCAACCCTCAGTCTTCGAGAACCTGTGGCCTGTTTTTGCCCTTTTTTTTTTTTTTTTCCACTGCTCCCTTGACCTGCCTATTTGTTTTTTGTGTTTTGTTTTTTAAATCCTCCATATGGTTTCAGCGATCTGGGTCTTTTAGTCTAATTTTTATGATTTTTACCAAGGTGGGTGCGTCTCACCGGTTTCTATGGGGGGTGTCTCTTTAGGGTGTTCTACATTATTACACTGTGAGCAACATCCTCCTGTAAAAGACCATACAAATTAGCAAAGGGCTATATCTCTTGGATTATATAGCGGTTTCTAAACAAAACCTGCTTGCTTAGGCTGCTTTCACACATCCGGTTTTTGCTCTGCGGCACAATACGGCGCTTTGCGGGAAAACCGCATCCGTTTTTTTTTTTTTTTGGCCGCCGGATGCGGTTTTTCCACATAGACTTTTATTAGTGCCGGATTGTGCCGCATGGCCTTGCGTTGCGCCTGGTTTTTGCCGGATGCAGCATATTTAGCCGATGCGGCAGCCGGATGAAACGTTCAAGTGAACGCTTTTTTCGTGCGGTGAAAAAAACGCAACGCGCCGGATCCGGCGCGATGCGGCATGATTTACAATGCAAGCCTATGGACGCCGGATGCGGCGTCCTGCGGCACAAACTGCATCCGGCCGCCGGATGCGGTTTTTTGCACTGCGCATGCTCAGTATCAAGCCGCATCCGTCAAAAAAAGGACGGGCCGCATGGAAAAACGTATGCAACGGATCCGTTTTTTGGACGCATCCGTTGCATAGGTTTTTGAGACGGATTGTGCCGCACTGCAAAAACCGAAGGTGTGAAAACAGCCTTAGTGGAACTGTGGCCTCTTTTGACTTGGTGATTGGCCCCACTAAAAAGAATTAGAGGTTGTCCACTACTTTTACATTGATGTCCTGGATACAAAGCCTGCAAGAAGCAGCAGAGTGGTGATAATTGGGTGGCAAAGATTTCAGTATGCACGCTCTTCTTATTCTCTGGTCATGGCTCATTTTAATGACTTGCCTTAAAGATGTTGTCCACTACTTTTACATTGATTGCCTATTCTTAGGATAAGTCATCAATGTCTGATCTTCCGGGCTCCGACACCCTGTACCTCCGCCGATGAGCTATTCTAGGTGCTGGCATCGGCAGCATGCAACCAGAAATGCTCTTTTCGGGAGCTGCCTCGTCTTCTGATAGCGGCCGGGTCATCCGCCTCAAATTCAAATCAATAGGAGGCGGATATGCATTACCCGGCAGTGGCTGCTATTAGTTGACAGGGCAGCTCCAGAACTGAGCATATCTGGCATCATGTTGCCGGTACCTAGAACAGTTGATCGGCGGGTGTGTCGGATGTCAGACCCCGGAAAATCAGACATTCATGGCCTATTCTTTGGATAGGTCATCAATGTGAAAGTTGTGGCCAACCTCTTTAAGGCAGGTCATTAAAATGAGCCATGATCAGAGAATAAGGAGAGCATGCATAATGAAACCTTTGCCACCCAATTAACACCGCAATGCTGCTCCTTGCCAAGCTTTGTATACAGGGCTGCATAGATGACATCACACTTGAACACTTAAATGCTGCAGCCAATCACTGCCCACCTCAGCAGCCTTGTGACCTCTTCCTCGGTGTGACTGCTGACAAGCCGAGTGATGGGCTGCAGCAATGAAGATTAGCAGGGAGCAGAGTACCGCTTACATCTGTGGATCAATTTTTTTCTTTTATGAAACCAGACATTTCTTTAACATAATAATGATACTTTAAAAATGTCTGCCCTCCATTGAATATTTGTTTTACCAGCACAGGCCACCCAGTTTTTATATTGTCTGTAGAAAGTAAAGGCAGCCATGGATGCACCTCATGGTTAGAGGCAAATACATGGAGGAACCACTGAAATCCTAATTGCACCACCTACTATCTTATGGGATCCTTCCAAATAACCCCCTCCTAATGTACGTCAGATCGAAGATTCCTGAAATGATCCAAATCCTGGAGAACCCATAACATAACCCATTTTTATGTTCATCGTTGGACATGGCAGATTTTGATCAAATTGACTCACAAGTGACTCTCCTAAAGTGCACCTGTCTGACGCATTGCTTGCTTTGTTTTAATGGACAACCTTCATCCTATTGAGTTTGAAGACCACGGGGCCTTACGGTGTAAATGGATTTGTTACCTAATATTGAAAGACTTGAAAACGTACCTTAATTTATATATAACTGTGAATCTTGGGAATTGTTTCATATCCTATTGAAGGTTTGTGTGTCTTGTTGTTACTGTTGATCCTGTGTTGTTGGTATTTACTTTTTGAACAAATTGTTTGTAAGGAAATCATTAATAAATGATGCCTGGGTAAGACAATACACTGGACAGGATAATTGTGTTTCCCTTTATTAAGAATGCATGCGTTTTCTTTCATGAATTTGAAGATTTTACAAATGCTAAGAAGAAAGTGATATTAAAAGATGGTATTCTCATTACATGCAGAACTGGCGTTAATGAGTTGTGTTAGTGGTATGCAGGAAGATCCAGTGGTCAAATATGTTCTCCATCAATGTTGGTTTTACACCTTCCCTGAGAAGGTTGCAAGTGCACCTACACTAGACACCTTAAGGTACTGTCACACATAACGAGATCGCTAGCGAGATCACAGCTGAGTCACGGTTTCCGTGACGCAGTAGCGATCTCGTTATGTGTGACACCTACCAGCGATCAGGCCCCTGCTGTGAGATCGCTAGTTGTTACCGAATGGTCCAGGCCATTTTCTTCAGAGGCGATGTCCTGCTGGGCAGGACCCATCGCTGTGTTTGACACTGTGTGACAGGGTCACAGTGACTGCTGAGATCGTTATACAGGTCGCTACTGCAACCTGTATCGTTCCTGCATCGCTGGTAAGATCTGACTGTGTGACATCTCACCAGCGACCTCCCAGCGACTTACCTGCGATCCCTATCAGGGCGCATCGTTTTCGGGATCGCTGGTAAGTGTGACTGGGCCTTTAGACATCTACCCTTTCACAATCGAAGCTTACCTTTACAGAAATAAGGCACATTTCTCTAAAGTGCAGCATAAAATATAATTTAGCAGGTTTTTCGTTGACCAGTTGTAGTATAAATCCACATTAGAATGGTTATCACATTATCTAAGGAAGTTTGCATATAGCATAATCACCATCAAATAAAAGGAGCAGGTAGGAAAGCTATCACATTCAGCTGTGCAGGTCACTGTTGAATGCCCGGTGGAGCTGTGATAAGAGGTCTGCCAAGTGAACAGAAGCATATAAAGAAAGATTATCAACAATCCCAAATGAAAGTTAAAAAATTATTCTTTATTAGCCTCTGGCTCTACATGTTCTATGTTGACATTTCTT
Source organism: Anomaloglossus baeobatrachus (assembly GCF_048569485.1). Taxonomy (NCBI): domain Eukaryota; kingdom Metazoa; phylum Chordata; class Amphibia; order Anura; family Aromobatidae; genus Anomaloglossus; species Anomaloglossus baeobatrachus. The sequence goes on from NC_134356.1 coordinate 222,596,641, forward strand.
GACACCTTTCCAGCGCAAAAAAAGCAGCCTTATTTTTAGGATAAGAGTAATGGTATGGGAGTAACACTATAAACACAGACCTGTCTGATATGAGGCGCTCAGCAAATAACACCACACAGTGATTATAAAATCTTTATTAACTTTAAAAATAACTTGTTTTTTTATCATTTGAATCCCAAATAGAGGCATTGTTATTAGTGATGCGTGAGCACTACCATGCTCAGGTACTCAAAACGAATAGTGATCTGCGGATTCTACCATGCTCAGGTGCTCGTATTGAGTATGGATGGGCGAGCACTACCATGCTCAGGTGCTCTGCACTTGTAATGAGTAAGCCCTATCGTGCTCAATTTTTGTTACTAGTGGTGATGAGCGAGCACTATCATGCTCGATACTCATAACTACTAGTGATGATCGAGCACTACTGTGCTCGACTGCTCAGTACTCGTAACAAGCAGTTTGATGCTCAAACAGGCTTGACTCCTGTACTGAGTATAATGAGGAAGATCTTCCGGAAAATGCTCAAGTTCCCCATTGCCTTCTATTATACTCGAGTCACGCCCATCCGAGCACCCAACTGCTCGTTAAGAGCACTCTAGCATGGGAGTGCTCACTCATCACTAGAAGTTATGAGTACCAAGCACCCGAGCATGGTAGTGTTCGCTCATCACTAACTGTTAACAAACATACAAACGCATCTCCATAAATTAGAATATCATCAAAAAGTTAATTTATTTCTGTTATTCAATACAAATATGGAAACATATTATACAGCGTCATTACAAACAGTGATCTATTTCAAATATTTATTTCTGTTAGGCCGGGGCCACACGGGGACTACTGCGATCCTCGCGTGACATTCGGCTCACGCTGGCAGCACAGCGGGAGCCGAGTATCATGCGAGTGTCCCTGCGACTGAGGTCCGATTGTGTAATCTGACCACAGCTGCGGGGGGAGGGAGGGATTTATCTCCCTCTCTTCTCCGCTGCTGGCTATTTCCATTCTCGCTCTGCACGGGTGTAATGCGAGTGCAGTGCAATGTTTCTCTAGCCCTATAGAATTTGAATGGGTGCGAGAGAAACCGGATTGCATTGCACCTGCAGCATGCAGCGACTGTTTTCTCGGTCCAATTAGGGCTGAGAAAATAATCGCTCATGGGTGCTGGCATATAGGGTAATATTGGGCAGAGTGGAATGCGATGTTTTATCACATTCCACTTGCTCCAATTTTCATGCCGTGTGTCTGAGGCCTTAATGTTGATGATTATGGCTTTCAGCCAATGAAAACCCATCAGTCATTATCTCAGAAAATTAGAATAATTACCACAAAACACCTGCAAAGGCTTCGTAAGTGTTTAAAATGCTCCTTAAGTCTGCTTCAGTAGGCTACACAATCATGAGGAAGACTGCTGACTTGACAGATGTCCAGAAGGCAGTCATTGATATACTCCTCAAGGAGGGTTAGGGCTCATGCGCACGTAACTGTTGATTCTTCTGCAGCGATTTGTCAGCACATGTGCGCTTCAAATTGCTGCAGAAACACTGCATAATGAATGCAGTATTTTATAGTTAAAGCCGATTTCATGCGTTCGGGATGCCGCCCCCACCATAGACAGAGTGGGAGCTGTATCCAGAACGCATAAATAATTGACATGCTGCTTTTATGAACGCACGGATTTGGGTCAAAATTTTAGCACCCAAATCTCTGCATTCATAAAAGCAACGTGTGCACGTCTCATGCACAATCTTAATAGATTGTGCAGGGACGCAGGACGCATGCATTTACGCTGCAGTGCAATACGCAGCGTGCGCGTGAGCCCTAAGCCACAAACGGTGATTGTTAAAGAAGCTGGCTGTTCAGGGTGCTGTATTCAAGCATATTAATAGAAAGTTGAGTGAAAGGAAAAAGTGTGGTAGAAAAAGATGCATAAGCAACTGGATAACTGCAGCCTTGATAGGATTGTTAAGAAAAGACCATTGAAGAATTTGGGGGAGATTCACAAGTAGTGGACTGCTGCTGGAGTCAGTGCTTCAAGAGACACCACACACAGACGTATCCAGGACATGGGCAACAACTGTTGCATTCCTTCTGTCATTCCTTGCGGCCGTCTACCAAGAAATCTTAGAGCACTTCATGCTTCCCTCTGCCGTCAAGCTTTTTGGAGATAGATGGAAATTTAATTTTCCAGCAGGACTTGGCTCCTGTCCACACTGTCAAAAGTACCAATACCTGGTTTAGTAACCACAGTATCACTGTGTATGATTGGCCAGCAAACGCATCTGACCTAAACCCCATAGAAAATATACAGTGTGTCCATCCATATCCTGTCCGCCGCCATTAACTTGAGAACGGTAGCAGCTATAGGCATAGAAGTGGTGTCTAGGTATAGTAAAGTAGCCATGCACTACACAATGAAACCACCTATAGCGCCACCTGGTGGAAAACAACGAAGTTATCATTTTTATCTTGCAAACGGGACGAGATGGAGGGAAAAAAGTGAATTACAAAGTTGTAGGGCATCATCAATTCAATACGAATCGACACCTTGCATACAGAAATGCTATGATTAGAACGTGTAAAACTCACAAGGCTGCGGTGAAGTGATACCTCATGGAGACCTTCCTACAAGTCATTGGGTATGGTGGCTGCGTGGAGTGGCCTCCACGCTCACCTGACCTAACCCCATTTGACTTCTTTCTGTGAGATCACATCAAAGAGCAGGTATATGTGACACCTCCACCAACATTGCAGGACCTACGATGACGTATCACAGATGCTTGTGTAAATGAGTCACCTACCATATTGCACAACGTGCAGCAAGATACGGTATGCTGTCCAGAGTCCCAGATGTGCATTGCAGCTGACGGTGGCCACTTTGAGCATCAAAGTTAAATGAGTGCCATATGCATGACCAGCATTCAATGTTGGGGGGGGTGGCATGGGTTTCATATCATAGCATTTCTGTATGCAAGGTGTCGATTCGTATTGAATTGATGATGCCCTAAAATGTTTTAATTCACTTTTTTTCCTCTATCTCGTTCTGTTTTTGAGATAAAAATGCTAACTCCGTTGTTTTCCATCCAGTGGCACTATAGGTGGTTCCATTGCGTAGCGCATGGCTATTTTACTATACCTAGACACCACTTCTATTCCTATAGCTGCCACCGTTCTCAAGTTAATGGCAGTGGACAGGATATGGGTGGACACACTGTATAGGATATTATCAAGAGGAAGATGAGAGACACCAGACCTAACAATGCAGATGATCTGAAGGCTGCTATCAAAGAACCTGTGCTTCCATAACACCTCAGCTGTGCCACAAATGGATCACCTCCATGCCACGCAGCATTGATGAAAAAATTCATGCAAAAGGAGCCCCGACCAAGTATTGAGGCATTTACTGTACATACTTTTCAGTAGGCGCCAACATTTCTGAGTTTAAAATCATTTTTTCAGTTGGTCTTATATAATATTCTAATTTTCTGAGATAATGACTTTTGGGTTTTCATTGGATGTAAGCCATAATCATCAACATTAATAGAAATAAACACTTGAAATAGATCCCTCTGTGTGTAATGACTACCGTATTTTTCGGATTGATGAGATAACTGTGGAAAAAAAAGGCGCAAATAGGGTCTTACCCGGTAAACACGTGGAGGTGAATAATGACAGGTACACTCACCTGGAATGGTTGTGCCAGTCACAACCCCTTTCAAAACATATGGATCACGATATGGTGTTGCAGAAGGCAGCGGTCCCGCGGTGAAGAGACAGTTCAAAAAGTATGAGAAAGCAGGTTGAAATACCGCGCCATACCACAGAAGTCAAAAGGGTTGAAATTAAATCACTTTTTCTTTATTTTCACAGGTCTACGCGTTTCAGGGACATAACCGTCCCCTTCCTCAGGACAATGCACAGAAAATGCTATCTATTAGTATAGTATTTTCTGTGCATTGTCCTGAGGAAGGGGACGGTTATGTCCCTGAAACGCGTAGACCTGTGAAAATAAAGAAAAAGTGATTTAATTTCAACCCTTTTGACTTCTGTGGTATGGCGCGGTATTTCAACCTGCTTTCTCATACTTTTTGAACTGTATTTTTCGGATTATAAGACGCACTTTTCCTCCCAAAATTTTGGGAGGAAAATGAAGGGTGCGTCTTAAAATTCGAATATAGCTTTAACTGGGGTCCTGTCTGTGCGGCGATCGGGCGGCCGGGTGCTTGTGGCCGCCGTCCGCACTCAGGCACAGGTATCCGGCTACCACCTGCACGCAAGCACTGTGCGTGCGGCTGTGCAGCAGGTTACCCAGTTTGTCCGCGGTCCCAGTTTCAAATGATGGCACCGGGAGCGGGCGCGTGCGCAGATGGAGCTCTTGGATGAGAGCTCCATCTGCACACGCGTCGCTCCGGGAGTCAGCGCGTGCGCAGATGGAGCCCTTGGATGAGAGCTCCATCTGCGCATGCGCTGCTCCAGGCGCCATCATTTGAACCGGGACCGCGGACACTGGGACACTCACCGCACCAGCCTGCTGCATGACTCAACCTCCACCGCTGCTGCCGCCACCACAAACGCCGCGGCACTTGCCACCATGGACGCCACCTCCACTGACCCGCCGCGCCTGCCAGCACAACCTCTACCTCCTGTGACCCCGCTTCACCACCACTGCTGCCCCCCTCCGGTAAGAGAACACCGGAGTATAAGACGGACCCCATTTTTATTTCTTTACCTTTTTTTATGTCTAAATTTGGGGTGCGTCTTATAAAGCGAAAAATACGGTATATAATATGTGTTTCCCGTTTTGTACTGAATTACTGAAATAAATTAACTTTTTGATGATCTAATTTATTGAGACGCACTTGTATATATGATTTATCTAAACTCCTTTTATTCCCCACATCCCGTTTTCCTTCTTCTGCTCTCATACTAATCACATAACTGCTTCAGCACCTTTCCTGACAAGGGGGCAGCTGCATCTGAACTGAAAGTGCTGACCCTGACCTATCATGTCTTTAAAACTCAAAATTTGGGTTTATGAGCATAGAAATGGGAGATTTTCTTTTCCTTATGTATGCTCATATAGCCCCTGACTTATAGCTGCCACATTTATTTTTTTGTCAATTCAAAGCAAAATCATATTTCCATAGTTTTCTCAGTTTTGCAGAATGTAGAAATGGGGTTTATTAGTAAAGTTGTGCCTTTAGACATCCCAGCTTATAAGTGCCACCCTTGTCGCTATCTAAACATACATATAGGGCTGTTTTCTCATTCTATTAAATGTATATTTAGGCCAGGGAAAAGGCCAGGCCAAAGCCAGGGAAGCAGTCTTGCGAGGATAATTTGCATATTCCCAGTGCCTTCTGGGATAAGTGAAGAGTCACCGCGAGCTCAAGGAGAACCGGGTTTTGGCCGTTACAGCCGGAAGGAAGACTTCTGAAAGCCAGGGAAGCAGTCTTGCGAGGATAATTTGCATATTCCCAGTGCCTTCTGGGATAAGTGAAGAGTCACCGCGAGCTCAAGGAGAACCGGGTTTTGGCCGTTACAGCCGGAAGGAAGACTTCTGAAAGCCAGGGAAGCAGTCTTGCGAGGATAATTTGCATATTCCCAGTGCCTTCTGGGATAAGTGAAGAGTCACCGCGAGCTCAAGGAGAACCGGGTTTTGGCCGTTACAGCCGGAAGGAAGACTTCTGAAAGCCAGGGAAGCAGTCTTGCGAGGATAATTTGCATATTCCCAGTGCCTTCTGGGATAAGTGAAGAGTCACCGCGAGCTCAAGGAGAACCGGGTTTTGGCCGTTACAGCCGGAAGGAAGACTTCTGAAAGCCAGGGAAGCAGTCTTGCGAGGATAATTTGCATATTCCCAGTGCCTTCTGGGATAAGTGAAGAGTCACCGCGAGCTCAAGGAGAACCGGGTTTTGGCCGTTACAGCCGGAAGGAAGACTTCTGAATTTTAGCCAGTCTTCTTCATTGTGAGCGTGAGTGAGCAAAGTGTGAGCAAAAGTAAGTGTGAGTAGAATTGTTTGTATTTAGTTGTTTAATTACTTAACATTTGTTTAGTGCTATCCCCATTAGAAAATGTGCTCCACTATTGCTAATGCGATCCAGTGTACATCTTGTCTCATGTATGCAGTCCTTGAAAAGCCGTTCGAGGGTGCATACTGTTGTTCGAGATGTGCGCAAGTTGCACGTTTGGAAGCCCAGATACTGGATCTAAATGAGCAGCTGGCAACTCTGAGATGCATTAGCAATATGGAAAGGAGTGTGCTGCTCACTGAGCAGCAGCTTGCTGGGTCAGATGTGGGGGAGGATCGTAGTAGGGAGTGGCAGGACGGTGAGGTAGGTAGCTGGGTGACAGTTAGAAAGGGGGGTAAAGGGAAAAGTGCTAGGAAGGCTAGTCCTGAACTGACACACCCCAATAGGTTTGCAAACTTGGCAGATGAGGGGGATGTCATTACAGGGGTAGCATTGCTGCAGCAAGGCATGACCTCTGAACGCCAGAGGAGTGTCTGCTCCAGTAAGGGGGGGAATAGGAGTGCAGGGCAGGCAAGACAGGTACTGGTAGTGGGGGACTCAATTATTAGGGGGACAGATAGGGCAATCTGTCACAAAGACAGGGATCGCCGAACAGTGTGTTGTCTTCCTGGCGCTCGAGTTCGGCACATCGCTGATCGGGTTGACAGATTACTGGGAGGGGCTGGGGAGGACCCAGCGGTCATTGTACACATTGGCACAAATGACAAAGTTAGAGGTAGGTGGAAGGTCCTTAAAGATGATTTCAGGGAATTAGGTTGTAAGCTTAAAGCATGGACCTCAAAGGTGGTATTTTCGGAAATACTACCTGTGCCACGAGCCACACCAGAGAGGCAAAGAGAGATCAGGGAGGTTAACAGGTGGCTCAAGAATTGGTGTAGGAAAGAGGGTTTTGGGTTCCTGGAGAATTGGGCCGACTTTTCAGTTGGCTACAGATTCTATGCTAGGGATGGGCTGCATCTTAATGGGGAGGGTGCAGCTCTGCTGGGGCAGAAAATGGCTAGAAGGTTGGAGGAGTGTTTAAACTAGGAATGGGGGGTGAGGGTATTCACTTTATGGAAGGGGAATGTAGTGCAGATAGTGACCAGGGCACAAGTAATGAAATTGGGGGTGGTACGGGGGGAAGGGTTAGGACAGTCAATACAGTAAGCAGGAATATAGGTACAGAGTCATACGTAACGTGCATGTACACTAATGCCCGAAGCCTCACAAATAAGGTGGAGGAATTAGAATTAATATTGTTGGAAGAAAATTATGATATAGTGGGGATATCAGAGACATGGCTGGATGAGAGCTATGACTGGGCTGTTAATTTACAGGGTTATAGCCTATTCAGGAATGACCGTACAAATAAGCGAGGGGGAGGTGTGTGTCTATATGTAAAATCATCCTTAAAACCCATCCTGCGTGACAACATATGTGAGGGTACTGAGAATGTAGAGTCCCTATGGGTGGAGATAAGGGGGGGGAGAATGAATAATAAAATACCGATAGGGGTGTGTTATTAGACGCCGAATATTATGGAAGAGGTAGAGAATCTCCTCATAAAGCAAATTGATAAAGCAGCGAGTCTCGGAGAGGTAATTATTATGGGGGACTTTAACTATCCTGATATAAATTGGGGAACAGAAACTTGCAGTTCCAGCAAAGGAAATAGATTTTTGATAACAATGAAAGATAATTACCTTTCACAAATGGTACAGGACCCCACAAGAGGGGGAGCACTACTAGACCTTGTACTAACCAATAAGCCAGACCGCATATCAAATATACAAGTTGGGGGTTACTTGGGGAATAGTGATCACAAAATAATAAGTTTTCATGTATTCTTTAGTAAGATGTATAGTAGAGGGGCTACAAGGACACTAAACTTCAGGAAAGCAAATTTTAAACGGTTGAGAGATGATCTTAGTGCAATAAACTGGGATGATGTACTAAGTAATAAAAGTACACAAAGCAAATGGGAGACTTTTATGAGCATCCTGAATAGGGCTTGTGCAGAAAATATACCCTATGGGAACAAACATTCTAGAAATAGGAGGAAACCCCTATGGCTAAATAGAGCTGTAAGGGAAGCAATAAAAGAAAAACAGAAAGCCTTAAAAGAATTAAAGAGGGTAGGTAGTGATGAGGCATTATATAATTATAGAAAATTAAATAAAATATGTAAAAAGCAAATTAAGTTAGCTAAGTTTGAGACAGAGAGACTCATTGCGAGAGAAAGTAAAAATAATCCTAAAATATTCTTTAACTACATAAACAGTAAAAAACTGAAAAGCGATAGTGTTGGCCCCCTTAAAAATAGTCTTGGTGAAATGGTGGAAGGGGATGAGGGTAAAGCCAACCTGCTGAATGACTTTTTTTCTACGGTTTTTATACAAGAAAATGCCATGGCAGATGACATGACCAGTGATGCCATAAATTCACCCTTGAATATTACCTGCTTAACCCAGCAGGAAGTACGCCGCCGCCTCGAAATCACTAAGGTTGACAAATCTCCGGGCCCGGATGGCATACACCCCAGAGTACTACAGGAATTGAGTTCTGTGATAGATAGACCATTATTTTTAATCTTCTCAGATTCCTTAATAACAGGGTCGGTACCGCAGGACTGGCGCATAGCAAATGTGGTGCCAATATTCAAAAAGGGGACAAAAACTGAGCCAGGAAATTATAGGCCGGTAAGTTTAACCTCTACGGTTGGTAAAATCCTTGAGGGTTTCTTGAGAGATGCTATACTGGAGTATCTCAAGAAAAATAACCTTATGACAGAGTATCAACATGGGTTTATGAGGGATCGATCCTGTCAAACTAATTTGATCAGCTTCTATGAAGAGGTAAGTTCAAGCTTGGACCAGGGAAATGCAGTGGATGTTGTGTATATGGACTTTTCAAAAGCTTTTGATACGGTGCCACACAAAAGGTTGGTACATAAAATGAGAATAATGGGGATAGGGGAAAATATGTGTAACTGGGTTAAAAACTGGCTCAGTGATAGGAAACAATGGGTGGTTATTAATGGTACGTACTCGGACTGGGTCTCAGTTCATAGTGGGGTACCACAGGGGTCAGTATTGGGCCCGCTTCTTTTCAACATATTTATAAATGACCTTGTTGGGGGCATGCGGAGTAGAATTTCAATATTTGCAGATGATACTAAACTCTGCAGGGTAATCAATACAGAGGAGGATAATTTTATATTACAGGGAGATTTATGTAAATTGGAGGATTGGGCTGAGAAGTGGCAATTGAAGTTTAATGTAGATAAATGTAAGGTCATGCACTTGGGTAGAGGAAATAACATTTATGATTATGTACTTAATTGTAGAACACTGGGTAAAACAGACACAGAAAAAGACTTGGGTGTATGGGTGGATGGTAAACTTCACTTTAGTGGACAGTGTCAGGCAGCTGCTGCCAGGGCTAATAAAATAATGGGATGTATTAAAAGAGGTATAAGTGTTCATGAAAAAAATATACTTCTACCTCTGTACAAGTCACTAGTGCGTCCGCACTTAGAATACTGTGTACAATTCTGGTCACCGATATATAAGAAGGACATAGCTGAACTGGAGAGGGTGCAGAGAAGAGCCACCAAGATTATTAGAGGAATGGGTGGGCTGCAATACCAAGACAGATTATTAAACTTGGGGTTATTTAGTCTGGAAAAACGAAGGCTTAGGGGAGATCTAATCACAATGTATAAATATATGAGGGTACAGTACAGAGACCTTTCCAAAGATCTTTTTACACCTAGGCCTGCGACTGGAACACGGGGGCATCCGCTACGTCTTGAGGAAAGAAGGTTTAATCATAATCACAGACGAGGATTCTTTACTGTACGAGCAGTGAGACTATGGAACTCTCTGCCGCATGATGTTGTAATGAGTGATTCACTACTAACATTTAAGCAGAGCCTGGACGCCTTTCTTGAAAAATGTAATATTACCAGTTATGTATATTAGATTTTATGACAGGGTATTGATCCAGGGAACTGGTCTGATTGCCGGATGTGGAGTCAGGAAGGAAATTTTTTCCCCATTGGAACTTGTTTGCCACATTGGGGGTTTTTTGCCTTCCTCTGGATCAACATGTTAGGCTACGGGTTGAACTAGATGGACTTAGAGTCTCCCTTCAACCTTAAAAACTATGATACTATGATACTATGATATCTTTAGTGTATGCAGAATAACTGATTTTAGCCTCAGGCCCAATTTATCTCATGGAGACTGAGTGTCCTAATTTAGTGTAGTGTGTCAGCTTTTTTCTTTTATTAAAAAAAGACAAGTGCTGCTGACTACACCTTCCTATACTGTAGAACGTATATCTCGGGTATCGCATTCTGGGGACAGATACTTGGCTATCGATAGTCTTTGTGTCTTCTGTATAGATTCTGCCCCAAAATACCTGCTTGTTAAAAGGTTTTAAGAAATTAACACTATGATATGGATATCTTATTTGTAGGATAGCAATAAAAAAAGGAAAAGACATGTTCAAAAGATTGGTTGTACTTCCTAAATTTGAATTTATTTTTTTTTTATTTTATTTTTTTTTGGGTGGCACACGCAAAAGCATAGAAATGACAAAAACATTTCAAATTGCGCCAGAACCTGTTTCCTAGTCCAAAAATTGTCACCTGTATATAACCCTTGTGGCTGGCATAATTAATTGAGCCATATAAATATAATCGGTCTGACATAGGTATGAATGGACACTACACCTAAAGTGATCTCAAGTAGTCTTCAGTAAAGAAGAACGGAGCAATGTAGAGATAAAAAAATGCAATATAATAAAGGTGAGCAGTAACAGTGTAATAAAGTGCAATCTGTATTGTCACCAAGGTAAATTGGCTCATAAATAAAGCATATATGGGAATCAGGATCCCACGTGTTTCGCCAGAGGAGGTGGCTTCCTCAGGGGTCTTGCAAGATAGCTCATCAATATTAAATTGGTAGGGTTTGATATCTGGCGCTCCCACCAATCAGCACTTGCCAGACCTACTGACAATATAAATCATACAGTGCTAGAACATCACAAAATCCTAGTACTGAACAACCCTTCTAACACTGGCTTGCCTTATTTACATTTATTATTATTATTTAGCTTGTATATTGCCATTATAGTCCCCAGTACTTTACAGACATCATCATACCTGTCCCTGTTGGAGCTCAAAATCTAAATTCCCTATTAATGTGTTTGGAGAATGTCAGAAATCTGGAGCACCTAGAGGCAACCCATACAAGCATGAAGAGAACATGCAAAACCCTTGCGGATGTTGTCCTTGATGGATTTAAACCCAGCGCTCCAAGCATACAATGCTAACAACTGAGCCACATGTATGATCCATTCCTTCATACGTGACGGGTGATTGCTGTCTTGTACAGCTGACAACAGCTTGGAACTATTGCAATCCAATCTATTTTAGAAGTTTAGCCCCATAGATGCTACTGTCAACAGAGACCATGTATCTAAACAGTCTGATCACACCAATGCCCCCCAATATGACATGAGTGTTAGGGGTGGGGGAGTTGCTGCCCTGGATTCCTTTAAATAACACCCCTTTTTAGACTATAAACTAAGAATGAAACATACTAGGTATGACCAATGACTCTGGGCATGATGAGGCTTGCACTGTGGCGGATTCTGCTACTGGAACTTTGCATTTTTCGATTACAAATCTATTTTCCACCATTTGCTAAGACCATGTGATTGCAGCTAATCCAGGGCGAGTCGAGCACAATGGGCTGTGGGATAATTAGGCTCTTCTTGTTGACATATGATTGTATTCTCCTCTAGCGCTTCTTTCATCCTGTTTAGCCTTTAACGCTAACATAATGGAACAGCTGTTTTCTCTGCCAATTATTATGAGTTATTCAGTAGATTTCAGTAATATATAACTGTTTCTGTGAGGTTTTTTTGCCACTTCCCCCAATGTGGTAAAAAAATAAAATTGAGTACAAAAAATGTATTATCTGACCCTTTCCACTGACTTAGACGTCTTTCTGATGGAAGCACACAGGTATTCTGATCCAGGATCCTGGGACCGGCTGCCATTTCTTTTTTTATCAGTCTAAATAGACATGACTCAAGCTTTCCACCCCTCCTTGTGAAGTGAAATAATACACTAATATTTCACAGACAATGAATTGAAAGCATTATAATCATCTTGTGAACCTTTATTCTGTTCCATACATTGACTCCATTAAGTTAACACCTTAGGGAAATCAGTAGATAAAATAAATCTATACAAGTCATGTCACAATTTAAAGTAATCCAAGGAGATCAAACCTTAATATTCTTATTTCATCAGGGATACCCACAGACGACTCCCCTCTTCTGCCAAATGTTCAACGTAAAAAGGTTGAGTTTACGTAAAGTACTGGACTAACCTCTGTGATCTTTACATTTACTGATCTAAAAAAAAAACCACAACACTTAAGGCCGCTTTACACGCTGTGATAACATGACCGATATCGCTAGCGTGGGTACCCGCCCCCATCGGTTGTGCGACATGGGCAAATCGCTGCCCGTGGCGCACACCATCGCCCAGACCCGTTACACTACTTACCTGCCCTGTGACGTCGCTGTGACCGGCGAAACGCCTCCTTTCTAAGGGGGCGGTTTGTTCAGTGTCACAGCGACTGAACCGCCGCCCAATAGAAGCGGAGAGGAGGACATGAGCGGGACGAACATCCCGCCCACCTCCTTCCTTCCGCATTGCCGGTGGATGCAGGTAAGGAGAGTTTCCTCGTTCCTGCGGTGTCGCACGGAGCGATGTGTGCTGCCGCAGGAACGAGGAACAACTTCATTACTGCTGCAGCAACGATATTAGAGAATGGACCCCCAAGTCACCGATGAGCGATTTTGCACATTTTTGCAACAATGCAAAATCACTCAAAGGTGTCACACGCAGCGATGTGTGCTGCCGCAGGAACGAGGAACAACTTTATTACTGCTGCAGCAACGATATTAGAGAATGGACCCCCATGTCACCAATGAGCGATTTTGCACATTTTTGCAACAATGCAAAATCGCTCAAAGGTGTCACAAGCAACGGCATGTGCGTCACAAATTCCGTGACCCCAACGAGATCGCTTGAGCAATCTCACAGCGTGTAAAGCGGCCTTTAGTGTCTACAAGAGCTTGTAATTTCTTCTAGAACAAACTTTAGGGCTGTACATAGTTTTACAGTGGAAAATGTGTAACAAGATACCCCAACTATAAACTCTTTGATAGTACTCTATATGTTCTAAGTCCTGATCTATCTTCATCACCAAGGTGCAACATTCAACCTGCTACAGATTATTCCTGGTGCTCTAGGACTCTTGGAATAAAAATATTTGGCATCTTGCAACAAGTAACCATGCAGAATACTAAAAAGAATTTGCAAGGAAAATAATACAGCTCACCATTCCCAAAGTACAGTAATTAATTTTCACAAGTGCGGTGCGTGAAGACATTTTAGGCCAGTCTCCCAAACAGTAGAATATGTGACAGATCAAATGAAGTTTCCAATATTCATAGAAAGGAATTTTAAAACTTCATTTTATTGTAACACCTTCTTAAAAATATTGTAAAATTCATAAAATGATCCAGAAATACATTTCCAACGTTTCAAACCTATAAAAGATTTGCATTGTGTAGTCCATGTGTTTCTGAAATTATCAACTGATCTACTCTGTTTTTCCAAAAATAAGCCCTCCCCAAAAAATAAACCCTAGCAGGAATTTGCAGTATTTTCGGTGCTCAGCATTTTCACAATCAGATCTCACAGCCACACACACAATGACACATCAAATAGCATACACACATTCACCACATCCGGCAATACCGATTGCTTCTGGCCAGAACCTGGGACACAGTAGAGTGAAGTGCGAGGACCTGTGGTGGAATGCATGGAGGGCTCGCAGGTCCTCTATGCATTCCACTGAAGGTCCTCGTGCTCCACTGCACTGCGTCCCATCTTCCCCTGTGGCCAGAAGCAATCAGTATTGCCGGATGTGGCGCATATGTGTATGCCATCTGATGTGTAATTGTGTGTGCAACCTGATGTGTGTGCGTGTATGAGTGTGTGTGCGTGCGCAATCTGATGTGTGTGTGTATGAGGAGGTGTGTCTGATGTATGTGAGTGTTGGCCAGAAGCAGGGGAGGACCACTGTGACGCATACCTACTAGGAGCGCCCACCAAAGATCGCAGGAGGACTTGGGAGTGACGCAAACATCTGAGATCTGGTAAGTATGATTCTCCTAGGAAGGGGAGTCTACATTTCTGGGGGGGTGAACTTACCCACAACCATGTTTCCCTAAGAATAAGCCCTACCCAAAAATAAGCCCTAGCGCTTTTTTGGGGGGCAAAAAAAAGTATAAGACAGTGTCTTATTTTTGGAAAGACACGGTATCAACTTTACAGAATTTCATGTAAGATATTACAAATATGATGACACATGGATAATCTCTAGGTAAAACGTATGCAAATCAGAAATACATGTCCAACACGTTTCGAACCTATAAAGGATTTGCATTGCGTAGTGTATGTATTTCTAGTATCTTCAATTGATCTGTCAACTCTACATAATTTCATGTATGATATCACAAATCTGATAAAACATGGATAATCTCTAGGTAAAACATGATGTATGCAAATCATCAGAGTTCCTTTACTAGTAGCATTAATGCAGAGCCACAGAAAAAAAGTAGTTTTTTAATAATTTTTATGAAACTTATTTTTATGTCATCATTCAATGTAGTTCACTCTATGACTATTCTTACAAATATTTTTTGCTGAAGACGCTCTATATTATTTAACTTTTTACCGTATGTTGTTCTTCGCCCTAAGAAGACTAGGAAGAGTTTTGGGTGCAGGCCATTGTTGGCTCTCCCACTGTGTATCCCTCGATCAAGAGATACTGCTGCCTTAATGAGAGTTTTGGCTCATGAGAAAGAAGAAAAGGCTCAGTAATTATATATGTGAATTTCAGTCCATGACCACCTGCCTGCGTCATGGAGACGGGAAGAAACCCTTAAATGTTTAATAAAGTTGTTCTTTGTCTCCCTTTTGTAAGGGATGCTATTAATAACTAAGCTGGTAGGACCGTATCGTTTCCGTTACTATAGCATTGACTAGTGTAGCATCTCTCCCCTATCGGGGACTCATGACAGCCTGGGAGGATCATTATCACTTCTCAGAATCCTGGATCAATGCCCACACAGAATATTAGAAGTGGATTTTTTTCATTTATATTTTTCCCCAGCATAAGGCGCAGCTTTATATGATCCTTGGAGTTTTCCAAAGTCTGTTCCGTAGTTTTGTGTCCTCTTTACTCTTTATGGAAACAGGTTGAATAACTTTGCCTCTGTGCTAAGCAGCTGTCAGCCTCCCCTCCAGATAGAGGATCATTGACGTGAGCTTCACTAACAACTTGGATAATTATACTAGAGTTCAGCATCTGATTTGGGTTCTGCAGAGGATACCCTCATTTTTAATTCGAGAAGTAGAAATAAAGATCTAGCTGACAAAGGAATTAACCCTTGCAAAGATGTGTTGTTGACTGTTTGGGAGACATAATTGTACATGAAACATAAAGGTGAAGATGATCTGTTTGCTGTGAGTTGTGAAGAATAATTCATCTTATACAATGCCTTTTCAAGCACTCAGTTCATTCAAAGAGAAGATCTTCAATCCAGGGAAAGAAGAGGCAAAAAACACAATTGGGGACTCCCTGGGTCATCTTCAAAGGTAAGAGTTTCCTTTTTCACTTCATTTTTTTTATCATCTTTTATTTTATTTTTTTTCTTAAGTTACCTAATTATATTATTTATTATGCTATATCTAAAAGAAAAGTACTAACTCATCATGTATGATACATTAAATTTGTGGTACATTCAAGATTAATAGTGCATTTTTTTTCTTTCAAAGTGTGTCTTTTTATATTTTTATGGTTAGTGGTCTAATATTTTTTTATTCTACTATTTAATAGATTATTTTTCAACTTTTTTAAGTTCTAGAATGACAATTAGAAAAGCTAAAGAAATGTGAAAAAATTCTGAAAATATTTATAAACCTTAACTTTTTTTTCTTTCTTTAGAAGAGTATCTTTTTCTTTTTTTATGGTTAGTGGTCTAATATTTTTTTATTGTACTATTTTATGTCTAATATTTTTTTTATTTTATTTTTCAGCTAATATTGTATTTGTGTATAATTTGTTATCACTTATATCATTCATAATAAAATTTTACACCATAATTCTTTGGTTTTAAATTATAGAATTTAGAAAAGCTAAACAAAATTGGAAACTTTTAGAAAATATTTGCAAATTTTAACTTTTTTTTTAAATTAAACATATGTTTTACATTGGTTTTTATTCAAACTAAACATTAAACCTTAATAAATGAAACATGCTTTCGATAAGTTCTAAATTCATCTGAATTCTCTAAATTATTCTCAAAAAGTCTGAGACTAGACTAATTGTAATACTAATTTGGTCAAATTAATTTGCTATGAAAAGCAATAATCCTAAATTGAGAACGGTTTTAGTTTAGTTGTGTATATATGATATATGCAATATATAATCCTACTTTTCATTTCTGGTGCAAGTCACACACTGCCATATAAAAACTTCTTTTGGTCTAGATTTCTAATCACTTAATTATAATAATTCTAATACAAGGTTTACATTTTTAATGCTTTTATTTAAAGGTGTATGATCTTATATTAAGACACGTAATATTATAATTCAATGTGAATAATATAATGAGAACCTGAATTGTAATTATACACACTTTTTAAACAGCTGGTAGACCTCTGGTATACGGTATGAAACATCTGTTTCATAGAATTGTTGTCGTCAATGCATTTGTTGCAAGTTGCATTATTTAAAATATAGGTCAGTCTATGGAAATATCACCTCCAGTGGTACCGGCCCAAGGCAGTCCATCACTTGTAATAATGAGCATTGGAACACTAACTGAATATTATTCATATTGAAGCCAATACTTTACTCCTAATTTTTAAAGTGGAAAAACCCCTTTAAGTATTTTTAATAATAATTGAATATTGAGAATCAAAGTATTACATTTAATGTTATAATGTTAATATGCAATATGTTTCATAGTGACCATTAATGCACATTATTATATATTTTATATGAATCGTCACATTTTAGACAGGACAGTAAAATAACACATTCTTTCTCTTAATAAGAAAAATTGATGGAAGAAATGTTGAAGAGGACAACATAGAGCTGAATGAAGATGGACAACCTATACATGTCCCCACCCACTCCCCTCCCAGATTTGACTGCTACTGCTGTGGACTGCCCAAACGTTACATCGTTGCCATTATGAGTGGGCTGGGATTTTGTATTTCCTTTGGAATTAGATGTAACCTTGGTGTGGCTATTGTGGAAATGGTGAATAACAGTACTATTTATGTTAATGGAAAACCGGAGATTCAGGTGAGTGAGAGTCATTGTGGTCATGTATACTATACGATCAATAGTTGAGTGAATCTCCCGAAATTTGATTCAGTTGGATTTGTTCAGTTCAGTATGTAAATCGATTTGCATCAAATAAATTTGATGCGAATTGATTCAGCCAAAAAAAAATCTTCTACTCAACCCTCTGTGTACCTGTCCCACTAACACCGGCCATACAATCAGTTCTTCTATGTTCTAACCAAGTGTTCTTCAACTCCAGTCCTCAAAAGCCACCAAATGTTCTCAGGATTTCCTTAGCATTGCACGTGTTGGAATCATCACATATGCAGCAGATTAAATTATCACCTATGCAATGCTAAGCAAAGGCATTGTTAGTGGCTCTTGAGGTTCGGAGTTGGGAAACACTGTTGTACCGTTTACTTCCTATCTTCCTGTCAACTGAGTCTTCCCATTACTAGACCATACATTGTTACATGGGCTGCAGTAAATGTCATTGACATGCATTGTGCCACATATGGCCCCATATTTTAGTGTGATATTTGTCATTGTTGTGGTTTGTGCCCATATGTGATTCCATAGCGCATAGTCAATGGATTACCCAGCCAATGGAAGATTTAGGAGATTGAAAGAGCCAATTAGAGGACCAGTGATGGTGGAACGGATAAAAAAAAAACAGAATAGCGTGCACAGTATTTTTTTTAGCCCCTTCATAGCCCTCTCTTTTCCAGCAAAATAGCAGCAAGCAGATGCTCTACCAGGATACAACTAAACCCCCACTAATGTGGAAGCATCACAGGTGCAGGAGAAGCAGATCACACACACACCTCCATGGAATGGAGGGGAGGATAATGCTAGATGATAAAACTGCACACTAGTGGCTTGCATAGAGCGCTGTTCACATGCAGATGGCACAGTCACAAACCCGCAGCCTATTAGGTGACGCCCTTCTATTAGATCAGGCGGGCTGCCAAGCTGTACCCCACTGTGTATCATGCACGGACAGACAGTCTACAATGCAAGGCCCAACAGAAAGGGGCCTGGCTGTATCCTGTAGAAACAAAAAAATATGAGGTTTTTTAGCTGTATCCTGGTAGAGCATTAGTTTTTGGCCTGGGCGATGTACACACTGCAGCCCAACTTGCTGTGAAAAATAGCAGCAAGCAGAGTACAATTTTGCTAGATTTGATTAAAGACAATTGGAAAAGATTCAAGTCAATCTGATTTTTTATTTTTTTTTGTAAAATTTGAGGCAAATTCAATTTCTCTCGATGAGATTCAATCATTTCTACAATTCCTCCTCCAAAGAATATGTCTTTCTGCCAGTCCAGTAAGATTCCAGGAATACCCAAAAATGATTCTAAATTTTCAATATGAAATATTATTTACTGAGTAAAGTAAAGGTATAAATCATTATAAAACAGATACAAATATCTAATAAAACCAATTACAGTATATTCAATATATTTTTAATACTTTATTACAGATAGCCCAATTTAACTGGGATCCAGAAACAGTTGGCTTGATCCATGGATCATTTTTTTGGGGATATATTGTGACGCAGATACCAGGAGGATTTATTGCAAACAAGCTTGCTGCCAATAGGTAATTACACTGTATACCTGAAGGGGAAAATCTCTCTCTCTGAAAACTGTGTTAAATTACACTTCATGGTTGTTATTTCAGTGAAGCAGAACTAGATATTCTAACCATAAACTTTTAAAGTGATTGTCTGATTTATGTCCTATTAGCAAATATACTGTCAGAAGATGTTTCCGATTTGAGGAAAGCATATGGGCCCTAAAGCCAGCTTTACACCTTACAATTAGGTGTGCGATCTCGTATGCGATGTGACACGCCCAGGTTGCATATGCGATTTAAAGAGATTGCACGTAGGTCGTTCATTTGCTGTCACACGTGCGTTAGTAGTCTATGTTAAATTGATCAATTTTTGTGTGCGATCCTTTTGATCATGTGTTCTGTGACGTATGCATTGGGCACCCTTTTTTTTTTTTATTTATTGGCTTGCCAAGCGTGTGTAATGTGTAGGGATGCGTTTTTACTATGTCATCTGCCATTCAGCTCTGCTACATGGCCGCTGACAGCAGACACAGACAGCCATGTAGCAGAGCTGAATGGCAGATGACAGCAGACACAGAAAGAGCCGCACGATCAGAATAAACTCAGGTTAACTTCACCCGACTTCATTGTCATGCTGCGGCTCAGTCTGTGTCGCGTCCTGATTAGCGGTCACCCGTGAAGGACTCACCGGTGACCGCTAAACTCCTGAGTAACTGAATTGAGCAGCCCTCTCTCATATACTCACCGATCACCGGCGCGGCGCTGCACGGCATTCACACTGCTCCGGCGGCTTTTACTATTTTGAAAAAGCCGGCCGCTCATTAAACAATCTCGTATTCCCTGCTTTCCCCGCCCACCGGTGCCTATGATTGGTTGCAGTGAGACACGCCCCCACGCTGAGTGACAGGTGTCTCACTGCACCCAATCACAGCAGCCGGTGGGCGTGTCTATACTGTGCAGTAAAATAAATAAATAAATAATTTAAAAAAACGGCGTGCGGTCCCCCCCATTTTAATACCAGCCAGATTAAGCCATACGGCTGAAGGCTGGTATTCTCAGGATGGGGAGCCCCACGTTATGGGGAGCCCCCCAGCCTAACAATATCAGTCAGCAGCCACCCAGAATTGCTGCATACATTATATGCGACAGTTCTGGGACTGTACCCGGCTCTTCCCGATTTGCCCTGGTGCGTTGGCAAATCGGGGTAATAAGGAGTTATTGGCAGCCCATAGCTGCCAATAAGTACTAGATTAATCATGTCAGGCGTCTCCCCGAGATGCCTTCCATGATTAATCTGTAAGTGACAGTAAATAAACACACACACCCGAAAAAATCCTTTATTAGAAATAAAAAACACAAACATATACCCTGGTTCACCACTTTAATAAGCCCGAAAAAGCCCTCCATGTCCGGCGTAATACTGGATGCTCCAGCATCGCTTCCAGCTCTGCTGCATGGAGGTGACCGGAGCTGCAGCAGACACCACCCGCCGCTCCTGTCACCTCCACGCAGCAAATGAAGACATCCGCGCGATCAGCTGAGCTGTCACTGAGGTTACCCGCTGTCACTGGATCCAGCGGTGGCCGCGGGTAACCTCAGTGACAGCTCAGCTGATCGCACGGCTGTCTTCATTTGCTGCGTGGAGGTGACAGGAGCGGCGGTGTCTGCTGCAGCTCCGGTCACCTCCATGCAGCAGAGCTGGAAGCAACGCTGGAGCATCCTGGATTACGCCGGACATGGAGGGCTTTTTCGGGCTTATTAAAGTGGTGAACCAGGGTATATGTTTGTGTTTTTTATTTCTAATAAAGGATTTTTTCGGGTGTGTATGTTTATTTACTGTCACTTACAGATTAATCATGGAAGGTTTCTCGGGGAGACGCCTCACATGATTAATCTAGGACTTATTGGCTGCTATGGGCTGCCAATAACTCCTTATTACCCCGATTTGCCAACGCACCAGGGCAAATCGGGAAGAGCCGGGTACAGTCCCAGACCTGTCGCATCTAATGTATGCAGCAATTCTGGGCGGCTGCTGACTGATATTGTTAGGCTGGGCGGCTCCCAATAACGTGGAGCTCCCCATCCTGAGAATACCAGCCTTCAGCCGTATGGCTTTATCTGGCTGGTTTTAAAATTGGGGGGGACCGCACGCCGTTTTTTTTAATTATTTAATTATTTATTTCACTGCACAGTATAGACATGCCCACCGGCTGCTGTGATTGGGTGCAGTGAGACACCTGTCACTCAGCGTGGGGGCGTGTCTCACTGCAACCAATCATAGGCGCCGGTGGGCGGGGAAAGCAGGGAATATGAGATTGTTTAATGAGCGGCCGGCTTTCTCAAAATAGTAAAAGCCGCCGGAGCAGCGAGAAAGCCGTGCAGCGCCCTGCTGGTGATCGGGGATCGGTGAGTATGAGAGAGGGGGTAAGGAGGATAGCCTGACATGGACAGAGAGTGAGGGACAGAGATAGTGACCGACTGACAGAGATTAGTGAATGACAGACATTGTGAGGTGCTTCAGAACGCAGCTTTTCAGCTGCGCTCTGAAGCGGACCTTTTTTAAGCTGCGGTGCAGAGCGCACACCTGCGCACATAGCCTCAGACATCACAATCGTATGAGGGATGTCACACGTTTCAATTGACTAGGTTCATACAACAAAACGTCCAATGTATGAGGAATAAACGACGTGTATGCGATCACCGTATTTTCGTTCAATCTTGATTGCACATAGGTGTCACACGCAAATACGTCACGAACGATGCAGGATGTGCGTCACTTACAACTTGACCCCGACGACGGATTGAAAGATTTATTGAAGCGTGTAAAGCAGGCATAACATCAGCAAATCCATACCTTTTAGTATAAGAGCATGTAAACTGCTCTGCTTTCCATGAAAAAACATATAATAAACTGTATAGTATCCTGCATGCCTTTTTATTTTTTTATTTTATTTTTGTTTTACAATTAAAGCCTATCAGAAACGCATGTTATTGTATGCCTATGCAGACTTCCATTGGACTTTGTGGAATATATTGAATTGATAGCAAAAAACAATATTTCTTGCCGAATTGTTAAAGGAGTTGTCCGACATAAACTCTAAAAAAAAATTAAGTTAATCTGTGCTGTATTGTCATATAAAACACCCCCTACATTATTTTTTTATTTTCCAACTTTTGTTTCTCTTGATTTTTCACTTTATACATAATCCCCCCTCATGCACTCTCTCCTCTCCTACTGCACTGTCTCCTCTGCCCCCCAGCACTCCCGTCTCTCACCCCCATGAACTCTCGTCTCTGCCCCCCACTCTGTCAGCCAGGCACGTTCTTCTCTGCCCCCTCCCCCCCTGCTCGCTCACCCTTCTCACCCATGCAGCATGATGTCTCTTCTCCATGCTGTGATGATTGCAGTGTCCTATACAGAGCTCAGTGCTGTTGTTCGCTGGTGTCAGGTAACATCCCTGCTTCTGACTGTATTTAGAAGCGAGGAGCACGGGAGGCTGCATTCATCACAGAGCGAGGAGAGAGACAGCGCACGGGGGGGGGGGGGGGGGGGGGGGGGGGTCACAGTTGCCCGGGCACCATACAACATAATGAGCTGAGGACACTGTTGGGTAAACAGCACTCACAGTGTCCTAGACAGAGAGGGCAACCATGTGTTTGTCCAGCACATACAGGGCACAGATAGCAGCGCACAGGGAGGGGGGCGGGGCTCATCGCACTGTACCCGCCCAGCAGGGCGGAAACATGCAGTGGCAGATTTGCATGTCAACATGGTCCTGCCCATGTTGACATGAAATGACCGGAAGCAGCAAAATCGTGGCAGGAGCGGTCACATGACCACTCTGAGCCGGGGAAGAGGGGCTAACAGGAGGGCAGGTAAGTGCTCACCATCTACTTACCTGCCCCAATGTAGCCCAATAGTGTAAATAATAAAAAAAGCAAAATAAGCCGGATAACTCCTTTAAGTTGCTTGAATAGTGCATTTTAATGGTTGTCTCTGTGGCACCCAACTATTTGAGTAAAGCCCTAACTTTATCTGATCTTGGTGATAGATTAGTTTGATGGAATGGGGAGGACATGGTGCTAGTTGGCACCATCTACTAAGTTTGCAGTAGATGAAAATTGTTTTAGGAATTTGGGGCTTAGGGCAAAGGCTTCAAATGTATAATTTTTTAAAGCACTATGTGTACCAAGTGCTACATCAGAGAGATGGTAGGAGCTTATAAAGATGCATTAGTCAAAAATTAGTGGTGGAGGATGCGTTGTGGGTTCTTAGTAGAATGTGCCAACTTCACTGTTGGTTATAGGTAAGGATGGTTTCACCTCAGTGAAGAGGACGCAGCTGTGCTTGGGGAGAAGATGGCAAGAGTGTTGGGAAATCAGATCGGGGAAGGGAATTACAGTACATGAGGGGAAGAAAGTGATT
Source organism: Anomaloglossus baeobatrachus (assembly GCF_048569485.1). Taxonomy (NCBI): domain Eukaryota; kingdom Metazoa; phylum Chordata; class Amphibia; order Anura; family Aromobatidae; genus Anomaloglossus; species Anomaloglossus baeobatrachus. The sequence continues at coordinate 222,620,105 of NC_134356.1, forward strand.
AGGGACTAAGATATTAAACTAGAGGTCTAATAAAGAAGAGAAACAGAGGTACAGAAAAATGCCAAGAATCTCACCAACAAGATGATGGAATTAGATTAAAAAATGTTGGACGAGAAATAGGATATAGTGGGATAAAACTAATTTACAAGTCAGTACGCTGCTTAGAAAAGATCTTACTAATAAAGGAAGTGGACCAGTTTACTTCTAAGTCCACTCTACGTGATGATGTTTGTGAGGCGATTGAAATTACAGAGTTCCCATGCATGGAGATAACGGGAGGGAGAAATATTAATAAAATACTGATAGGGGGTTATTATTATTATTATTATTATTATTATTATATTATGTGCACTAGATTCTGTGATTGGGTGTTGATTGCCCTTTGTGGAGTCGGAAAGGAATTTTTCCCCCAAAATAGAGTTTTTTATTGTCTGCCTCATGGGCATTTTGCCTTCATCTGGATCTACATGTTAGAAAAATATGCTGAACTTAATGGACTGAAGTCTACCTTCAACCTTAAAAACTATGAAACTATAAGTCTCCAAATATAATGGAAGCGGCAGAAAATATCCTCGTAAAGCAAATAAAAGAGGAAGCAAATCACGGAGAAGTCATTTATTATGGGGGATTTCAAGAACACGGATATAAATAGGGGAGCAAAAATTTGTGGCTCCAGCAAAGGAAACAGATTTTTGACAGTAGTTCTCACAGTGCAGGACCAATTAGTGGAGAGTGGGTAGGTGAGGGAGGTGGGGGTGGGAGGACATTTACCTGAGGAGCTAGGCAGGACCAAACTTCAGGGATACCCTTAATGCCATGAACGCCGCAAAATAGAAGTGTATAAAGTTTGGGTCATGGGCACTATGAAGCCGGGTGTACGCGTCCTGGCTTCAAACTGAAGTAGTGCGCATGACCCAATCTCCGGGGTCATGCGCACTGAGCCGAAATCCCCCGTCAGACGTTATGGCGGCAGAGAGGTGAGTGAGATCATCCTGTGACGCTGCATATTCATTAGCATGATAGCACACCCACAGGGTCATACTGACATGCTAATGGAGCTGATTGGCAAGGGGAACTAGCGCCCAGAGGAATAGTCCCATCGCTCATTAGCATACGGTAAAAGATCTTTAGAAATAAATTTTTCTAAAGATATCTTTATCTATGCTACCAGATACAGGAACGGTTAGGCAGGGATTAGCAATATGCTCCCAGAACTGCTTGTGGTTCTGGGTGCATATTGCACCTGACAGGTTCCCTTTAACGATTTAACAGCCAGACCTGTTTGATAGTTAAAGGGGTATTATTAGCAAATACCTCCAATTAAAAATGTAGTATAGTTTTTCTGATTCACTATGTCGCTTACCTCATGTACAGGGCATTGCAGGACCTTAGGTATCCATGATTATGACCACTAGTAACTAAGTAACTAACTATCTGTGGCTATATGTATGGTCGTAACCATGAATACCTAAGGTCCTGCAATGCCCAGCACATGCAGTTGATATAGTGAACCAGAACAACTACACTTAATTTTTAAGTGGAGATATTTGCTAATATTATTATTATTATTTATTATTATAGCGCCATCAATTCCATGGCGCTTTACATGGGAAAGGGGTATACATAATAGGGCAAGTACAATAATCATAAACAATACAAGACACAGACAGGTACTGGAGGATAGAGGTCCCTGCCCGCGAGGGCTCACAGTCTACAAGGGATAGGTGAGGATACAGTAGGTGAGGGTAGAGCTGATTGTGCGGCGCTGCATCAGACTGAGGGTTAAGGCAGGTTGTAGGCTTGTCGGAAGAGGTGGGTCTTCGGGTTCCTTTTGAAGCTTGTCAAGGTAGGCGAGAGTCTGATGTGTTGTGGCAGAGCATTCCAGAGTATGGGGGAGGCACGGGAGAAATCTTGGATGCGATGGTGGGAAGAGGAGATGAGAGGGGAGCAGAGAAGGAGATCTTGTGAGGATCGAAGGTTACGTGCAGGTAAGTACAGGGATACTAGGTCAGAGATGTAAGGAGGAGACAGGTTGTGGATGGCTTTGTAGGTCATGGTTAGGGTTTTGAAGTGGAGTCGTTGGGCAATGGGAAGCCAGTGAAGGGATTGGCAGAGAGGAGAGGTCGGGGAGTAGCGGGGGGACAGGTGGATTAGTCGGGCAGCATAGTTTAGAATAGATTGTAGAGGTGCAAGACTGTTAGAAGGGAGGCCACAGAGCAGGAGGTTGCAATAATCCAGGCGGGAGATAATAAGGGTATGTACTAATGTTTTTGCAGCTTCTTGGGAAAGGAGTGTTCGGATCCGTGAAATATTTTTAAGTTGGAGGTGGCAGGAGGTGAAGAGGGCTTGGATGTGTGGCTTGAAAGAGAGATCAGAGTCTAGGAATACTCCCAGGCAGCGAGCACGAGAGACCGGGGAGAGTGGGCAGCCATTGACATTGATGGATATGTCAGGTGGGGGAGTTGAGTGATGGGGGGGAAAGACAATGAATTCTGTTTTGTCCATGTTCAATTTTAAGAATCGGGCAGAGAAAAAGGATGAAATAGCAGACAGACATTGTGGGATTCTGGTTAGTAGGGAGGTGATGTCAGGTCCAGAGAGGTAGATCTGCGTATCATCAGCGTAGAGATGATACTGAAAGCCGTGGGACTCTATGAGCTGTCCCAGGCCAAGGGTGTAAATGGAGAACAGCAGGGGTTCAAGAACTGAACCTTGGGGGACCACGACAGATAGGGGGCGAGATGAGGAAGTGGTGTGAGAGTGGGAGACGCTGAAAGTTCGGTCGGTTAAGTATGAGGAGATCCAAGATAGCCCCAAGTCTGTGATGCCCAGAGACGAGAGAATTTGTAGTAGAATGGAGGGGTCTACTGTGTCAAAGGCAGAGGACAGGTCCAGAAGGAGGAGGACAGAGTAGTGTCGCTTGGATTTTGCGGTTAGTAGGTCGTTAGTGACTTTTGTTAGGGCAGTTTCAGTGGAATGATGGGGTCGGAAGTCAGATTGTAGTCGGTCAAAGAGGGAGCAGGAAGAGAGGTAAGAGGACAGTCCAAGATGGACATGCTGTTCCAGTAGTTTTGAGGCATAAGGAAGAAGTGATATGGGGCGATAGTTTGACACAGAGGAAGGATCAAGGGAGGGCTTTTTGAGGATGGGTGTGATGGAGGCATGTTTAAAGCATGAAGGAAATACACCAGTTGTTAATGATAGGTTGAAGAGATGGGTTAGGGTTGGGATGAAGACTGTGGTGAGATTGGGGATGAGGTGAGATGGGAGTGGATCGAGCAGGCAGGTTGTGAGATGTGATCTTGATAGTAGAGTGGAAAGATGATCTTCTGTCATAGTGGAGAAGCTGGATTTGGAGGAATAAGGCTGAGTAGTTGTGAGGAGTGGCTGTGGTGATTGTGGGCCAAAGCTTGCTCTGATGTTGTCAATCTTCTGCTTGAAGAAAGAGGCAAAGTCTTCAGCTGAGATGAGAGGAGACGGAGGTGGTGCCGGGGGACGGAGAAGAGAGTTGAAAGTGTTGAATAGCTGTTTAGGTTTGTGGGATAGAGAGGATATGAGGGATGAGAAGTAGGTTTGTTTTGCAGCAGTGAGTGCAGACTTGAAAGTGGTGAGAGCTTGTTTGTATGTAACGAAGTGCTCGGTGAAATGAGACTTCTTCCATCTGCGCTCAGCAATTCTGGAAGCCCGTCTCAATTCTTTAGTCTGGTTCGTGTGCCAGGGTTGCCTGTTGATTGTGCGGGTTTTGGTGTGTGTGAGAGGGGAAGCTGATTCGAGAGCTGCAGAGATGGTGGTGTTATATAAAGTGGCAGCAGCATCTGAATTGTGTGAAGAAGCAATGTCTGCAAGAGGGAAAAGAGACTGAGAAAATGAATGTAAGTCAAGGTGATTGAGATTTCTATGGGGGTGTGAAAGATTGTGGAGGGGGAGTTGTGTACTTGGAGAAGAGAGGGAAGAGAATGTGAGTAGGTTGTGGTCAGATAGGGGGAGAGGTGAGTTAGAGAGGTTAGATAGGGAACAGAGACGAGTGAAGATGAGGTCCAGTGTGTGGCCATCTTTGTGAGTAGCTGCAGAGGACCATTGGGTGAGGCCAAAGGAAGAAGCGAGTGTAAGAAGTTTAGAGACAGATGAGTGAGAAGTGTCAATGGGGATGTTAAAGTCACCCATATGATGGTGGGGATGTCGGTGGAAAGGAAATGTAGTAGACAGGTGGTGAAATGGTCAAAAAAGGCAGTGGCTGGCCCTGGGGGGTGATAAATGACAGCCAGTTGGAGGTTGGAAGGGGTGTAGAGTCGTACGGAGTGCACCTCAAAAGAGGGGAGAGTGACCGAGGGTGGTAGTGAAATTGGTGTAAAGGAGCATTGGTCGGACAGGAGCAAACCCACTCCTCCACCATGCTTGTTACTGGGGCGGGGGGTGTGAGAGAGTTGGAGACCACCATAAGAAAGTGTAGCAGGAGAGGCTGTGTCAGAGGGGGTGAGCCAGGTTTCTGTGATGCCAAGAATGGAAAGTTTATTAGTGATGAAAAGATCATGGATGTGGGAAAGTTTATTGCAGACAGAGCGAGCGTTCCATAGAGCTCCTGTTAGTGGGACTGGGGGAGCCGGGGCTGGGTGAATGGGTATGAGGTTAGAGAGGTTGCGAAAATTAGTGTTAGAGTGTGGATGGCAGTTAGATGTGACAATGGGGATGTGGTGAGGAGGACCAGGATTTGGAGAGATATCCCCAGCAGTGAGGAGAAGCAGAGAGAGTGTTAGTAGGTGGGAGCAGGAGAGGCCATGAGGTGTCCGTGTGTGTCTGGAAAAAGAGTGTGTAAAGTGGAGGAACAGATCTGAGGAGAGGGTGAGATGGGTGGGGAGGATGGAGGGAGAGATGGGCGTAGGAATTAGAGGGGAAATTAGAAAGTGAAGTATTATAGAGGTGAAAGTTAAAACACACACAAACATTGTTTACTGTGACTATGTTTTCAGTTACCTTCTGGTCCCTTCCGGGCATATTCGGGCTAATTCATTTTCTGCACACTTATCGATCCACACTTAAGGATCCACATGCCGACAATGTCAGCCACATATATAGGGTTAGAAGCACTCAGGTGGATCACAGAAGGGAGGGGCTGGTACTAGCTTGATTACTTAAATCAAAGCTGACCCCAGCTGTATGAGGACATAGGCACAGATAACACGGAGGTCATAAAAAAGGGGAGAATGGAAGGAAAGGCAAACTCATGGGAAAGATGGGTGGCTGTCACACATACCAGATGTAGAGAAAACAGGATACATGGAAGGAAAGGCAAACTCATGGGAAAGATGGGTGGCTGTCACACATACCAGATGTAGAGAAAACAGGATACATGGAAGGAAAGGCAAACTCATGGGAAAGATGGGTGGCTGTTACACATAGCAGATGTAGAGAAAACAGGATACATGGAAGGAAAGGCAAACTCATGGGAAAGATGGGTGGCTGTCACACATACCAGATGTAGAGAAAACAGGATACATGGAAGGAAAGGCAAACTCATGGGAAAGATGGGTGGCTGTCACACATACCAGATGTAGAGAAAACAGGATACATGGAAGGAAAGGCAAATATTATTATTACTAGAAGGTGGCCCGATTCTACGCATTGGGTATTCTAGAATTTACGTATTGTGTAGTTCATGTATGATTTTTGTTATAGATATAGATATATATATATATATATATATATATATATATATATATATATATAGATGTTGTTGTGTGTAGTTACCAAGTGTTTGTGTAGGGCGCAGTACATGTTCTGGGTGTTGTCTGGGTGTGGCGGGGGGTGAGAGTGGTGTTGTATGTGTGTTGCGTTGTTTGTGGAGCGCTGTGTGTCTGTCGCGTTGTGTGTGTGTGTTGCGCAGTTCGTGTGGGTGTGGTGTGTTTTGGGGGGAGGTATGTTTTGTGCAATGTGTGTGTTGTGCGGTATGTGCGTATATTTATGTATGCCGCGGTGTTTGTGTGTTGGGTGTTGTGTGTGTGCAGCGTTGTCTGTGTGTGTGGGTGTCTGTGTATGGCGGTGTTTGTGGTTCCCTGTGTGTGTGTGTGTGTTGGGGGGAGGTGTGCACCTCCCATTGTGCTCCATCCCCCATGCTGCACACCCCCCATCATGCCCCATCCCCTATGCTGCGCATTCCCCATCGTGCTCCATCCCCCATGCTGCGCACTCCCCATCATGCTCCATCCTCCATGCTGCGCACCCCCCATCGTGCTCCATCCTCCATGCTGCGCACTCCCCATCATGCTCCATCCCCCATGCTGCGCACCCCCCATCGTGCTACATCCCCCATGCTGCGCACCCCCCATCGTGCTACATCCCCCATGCTGCGCACTCCCCATCGTGCTACATCCCCCATGCTGCACACTCCCCATCGTGCTACATCCCCCATGCTGCGCACCCCCCATTGTGCTACATCCCCCATCGTGCTACATCCCCCATTGTGCTACATCCCCCATGCTGCGCACTCCCCATCGTGCTACATCCCCCATGCTGCGCACCCGCCATCGTGCTCCATCCGCCATGCTGCGCACTCCCCATCGTGCTACATCCGCCATGCTGCGCACTCCCCATCGTGCTACATCCCCCATGCTGCGCACTCCCCATCGTGCTACATCCCCATGCTGCGCACTCCCCATCGTGCTACATCCCCCATGCTGCGCACTCCCCATCATGCTACATCCCCCATGCTGCGCACCCCCCATCGTGCTACATCCCCCATCGTGCTACATCCCCCATCGTGCTACATCCCCCATGCTGCGCACTCCCCATCGTGCTACATCCCCCATGCTGCGCACTCCCCATCGTGCTACATCCCCCATGCTGCGCACCTCCCCATCGTGCTACATCCCCCATGCTGCGCACTCCCCATCGTGCTACATCCCCCATGCTGCGCACTCCCCATCGTGCTACATCCCCCATGCTGCGCACTCCCCATCGTGCTACATCCCCCATGCTGCGCACTCCCCATCGTGCTACATCCCCCATGCTGCGCACTCCCCATCGTGCTACATCCCCCATGCTGCGCACTCCCCATCGTGCTACATCCCCCATGCTGCGCACTCCCCATCGTGCTACATCCCCCATGCTGTGCACTCCCCATCGTGCTACATCCCCCATGCTGCGCACTCCCCATCGTGCTACATCCCCCATGCTGCGCACTCCCCATCGTGCTACATCCCCCATGCTGTGCACTCCCCATCGTGCTACATCCCCCATGCTGCGCACCCCATCGTGCTACATCCCCCAAGCTGCGCACCCCCCATCGTGCTACATCCCCCATGCTATAATAGTTCTCCTATTATACTCAGAGAGGAGTATAATAGTAGGACTGTAATAGGAAGAGTAGTCCTGGGGGGAGAGGAGTATAATGCCGACTCCCTTCACATTTCTACCGGCAGCCGGTGTACACTGGTAACTATGATACACATCGGGTAACTAAGGGACCTTAGTTACCCGATGTGTATAATGGTTACCAGCGTTCATGGGCTCCGTCAAGATCCCAGCATCGCAAGGTTATGTCTGGCGCTGCTGGGATCGTGACGGAGCCGGTGTACACTGGTAACTATGATACACATCGGGTAACCAAGGGACCTTAGTTACCCGATGTGTATAATGGTTACCAGCGTTCACGGGCTCCGCCAAGATCCCAGCATGGCAAGGTTATGTCTGGCGCTGCTGGGATCGTGACGGAGCCGGTGTAGAAGCAAGCGATATCCCAGGATGTTGTGAGTGTGTGGATGTGATGTGTGAGGTGTGTGTGAGAGTGAGTGTGATCTGATGTGTGTGTGTGTACTCACCTGGGAGTCGGAGCTCCGTGTCAGTTGGGCCAGAGCGAGCGTGCATTGCGTGAGGGGGGCGGGGCCTGCAGAGAGCCGGGGCGAGAGGCCAATCCGTGTGGGGGGGCGGGGCCATGGCGAGCCCAGCGGCCAATCAGCTTTGTGTCACCGTAAGGACACAATTTTGGAGCATGACAGAGACAGACAGACAGACAGAATAAGGCAATTATATATATAGACTAGAAGGTGGCCCGATTCTACGCATCGGGTATTCTAGAATTTACGTATTGTGTAGTTCATGTATGATTTTTGTTATATATATAGATGTTGTTGTGTGTAGTTACCAAGTGTTTGTGTAGGGCGCTGTACATGTTCTGAGTGTCGCGGGGGGTGAGAGCGGTGTTGTATGTGTGTTGCGTGTGTTGCGTTGTTTGTGGAGCGCTGTGTGTCTGTAGCGTTGTGTGTGTGTGTGTGTTGTGCGGTTTGTGTGTGTGTGGTGTGTTTTGGGGGGAGGTATGTTTTGAGCAATGTGTGTGTTGTGCAGTATGTGCGTATATTTGTGTGTGCAGCGTTGTCTGTGTGTGTGGGTGTCTGTGTAGGGCGTTGTTTGTGATTCCTAGTGTGTGTGTGTTGTGCAGTGCGCGTGTGTGTGTGTTGGGGGGAGGTGTGCACCTCCCATCGTGCTCTATCCCCCATGCTGCGCACCCCCCATCGTGCTGCATCCCCCATGCTGCGCACTCCCAAACGTGCTCCATCCGCCATGCTGCGCACTCCCAAACGTGGTCCATCCGCCATGCTGCGCACTCCCAAACGTGCTCCATCCGCCATACTGCGCACTCCCCATCGTGCTGCATCCCCCATGCTGCGCACTCCCAAACGTGCTCCATCCGCCATGCTGCGCACTCCCCATCGTGCTCTATCCACCATGCTGCACACTCCCAAACGTGCTCTATCCGCCATGCTGCACACTCCCAAACGTGCTCCATCCGCCATGCTGCGCACTCCCAAACGTGCTCCATCCGCCATGCTGCGCACCCCCTATCATGCTCCATCCGCCATGCTGCGCACTCCCAAACGTGCTCCACCCGCCATGCTGCGCACTCCCAAACGTGCTCCATCCGCCATGCTGCGCACTCACAAACGTGCTCCATCCGCCATGCTGCGCACTCCCAAACGTGGTCCATCCGCCATGCTGCGCACTCCCAAACGTGCTCCATCCGCCATGCTGCGCACTCCCAAACGTGCTCCATCCGCCATACTGCGCACTCCCCATCGTGCACCATCCGGCATGCTGCGCACTCCCAAACGTGCTCCATCCGCCATGCTGCGCACTCCCAAACGTGCTCCATCCGCCATGCTGCGCACTCTCAAACGTGCTCCATCCGCCATGCTGCGCACTCCCAAACGTGGTCCATCCGCCATGCTGCGCACTCCCAAACGTGCTCCATCCGCCATGCTGCGCACTCCCAAACGTGCTCCATCCGCCATACTGCGCACTCCCAAACGTGCTCCATCCGCCATACTGCGCACTCCCCATCGTGCACCATCCGGCATGCTGCGCACTCCCAAACGTGCTCCATCCGTCATGCTGCGCACTCCCAAACGTGCTCCATCCGTCATGCTGCGCACTCCCAAACGTGCTCCATCCGCCATGCTGCGCACTCCCAAACGTGCTCCATCCGCCATGCTGCGCACCCCCCATCATGCTCCATCCGCTTGGGAGTGCGCAGCATGCCGGATGGTGCACGATGGGGAGTGCGCAGTATGGCGGATGGAGCACGTTTGGGAGTGCGCAGTATGGCGGATGGAGCACGTTTGGGAGTGCGCAGCATGGCGGATGGACCACGTTTGGGAGTGCGCAGCATGGCGGATGGACCACGTTTGGGAGTGCGCAGCATGGCGGATGGACCACGTTTGGGAGTGCGCAGCATGGCGGATGGAGCACGTTTGGGAGTGCGCAGCATGGCGGATGGAGCACGTTTGGGAGTGCGCAGCATGGCGGATGGAGCATGATGGGGGGTGCGCAGCATGGCGGATGGAGCACGTTTGGGAGTGCGCAGCATGGCGGATGGAGCACTTTTGGGAGTGTGCAGCATGGCGGATAGAGCACGATGGGGAGTGCGCAGCATGGCGGATGGAGCACGTTTGGGAGTGCGCAGCATGGGGGATGGAGCACGTTTGGGAGTGTGCAGCATGGCGGATAGAGCACAATGGGGAGTGCGCAGTATGGCGGATGGAGCACGTTTGGGAGTGCGCAGCATGGCGGATGGAGCACGTTTGGGAGTGTGCAGCATGGCGGATAGAGCACGATGGGGAGTGCGCAGCATGGCGGATGGAGCACGTTTGGGAGTGCGCAGCATGGGGGATGCAGCACGATGGGGAGTGCGCAGTATGGCGGATGGAGCACGTTTGCTCAGCCTCTCTCCTTCCAGCCTCCCTCAGCATCAGCCTCCCCCTCCCAGCCTTCCCCAAGATCAGCCTCTCTGCTCCCAGCCTCCTCCAGCACGCCGTGCTCCTCTGCCGACACTCACCCACACCCGATCGCATCCACTCACCCACACAACCGATCGCATCCACTCACCCACACAACCGATCGCAGCCACTCACACACACCCGATCGCATACACTCACACACACCCGATCGCATACACTCACACACACCCGATCGCATACACTCACACACACAGACACTGACGATATTGCACATACGCGCTGATACTCACAACATCCGGGGATATCACATGCTTCTGGCCATGTGATCCTCCGTCAGGTCCTGGAAGCTCACAGCACAATATCGCCGCCGAGAAGCAAGCGATATCCCAGGATGTTGTGAGTATGTGGATGCGATGTGATGTGTGAGGTGTGTGTGAGTGTGATCTGATTTGTGTGTGTGTGTGTGTGTGTGCTGTTATGTGTGTGTATGTTCCGCAGCTGCAGGACCTTGATGTGTGGATGCGATGTGATGTGTGTGTGAGGTGTGTATGAGAGTGAGTGTGAGCCGGTGTACACTGGTAACTATGATACACATCGGGTAACTAAGGGACCTTAGTTACCCGATGTGTATAATGGTTACCAGCTTTCACGGCCTCCGTTAAGATCCCAGCATCGCAAGGTTATGTGTGGCGCTGCCGGGATCCTGACGGAGCCGGTGTAGAAGCAAGCAATATCCCAGCATGTTGTGATGTGTGAGGTGTGTGTGAGAGTGAGTGTGAGAGTGAGTGTGATCTGATGTGTGTGTGTACTCACCTGGGAATCGGAGCTCCGTGTCAGTTGGGCCAGAGCGAGCGTGCATTGCGTGAGGGGGGCGGGGCCTGCAGAGAGCCGGGGCGAGAGGCCAATCCGTGTGGGGGGGCGGGGCCATGGCGAGCCCAGCGGCCAATCAGCTTTGTGTCACCGTAAGGACACAATTTCGGAGCATGACAGACAGACAGATAGACAGACAGACAGACAGACAGACAGACAGAATAAGGCAATTATATATATAGATACCTACTACATTAGGATAGGATCTTAAAGATGGGAATACCCCTTTAATCACCAAGTAATTTTTTAATCTTTACTTTTAATGAGCCAAAATTGTTTTCTTTTTCCTTTTTGAGGGCCAAGTTGTATTTTTAAGTACCACCATTTGGGTGTACATATACTGTAATTAATTGATTTAGCTAGTGTATGCTTCCTGCAGCATTGCTGAGTTATACATCTTTAAAATACAATGGAACAAAGCAGTGGTGCTGTAGGAATCCATATTGGGCTTAATATTGAATGCCCTCAAGTCATTAAGATGGCAGTGGTGGTCAAGTGATCTAATTGCACCACCATCATCATCATTCAGAAGGAGAGTGGGCTGAACATAGAAAGTCGAGTGAGCTTATGATCTAAAACAAGTGCATTTTCTTTTATTCCATCTCTTAATGCAGTGGTATATTAAGGGAAACATTCTATATTTCTAGTGCCTTGAAAAAGTATTCATACCCTGTGAACTTTTTCACATTTTTTCAAGTTATACCCACAAACCTAAATGTATTTCATTGGGATTTTATCTGATATTCCAACACTAAGTATTTTTTAATATTCTGAGGCTAAATTTGTATTTTTTATTTTCAAGAGGCACAGTATATGTTTTTCACTTGTATATTAACCCCTTAACGACCGCGGGCCTTAAAATTACGTCCTAGCGGTCATAACGTTACTGCCCGCGGTCTCCTGGCAGCAGCATGCTGCAATCGGCGCACATTTCAGCTGATTTTCACAGCTGAGATGTGTGCCTGCTAGGCACGAGCAGAATCGTTATCTGCTCGTGCCGTTTAACCCCTGTAATGGCGCTGTCAATATGTGACAGCGCCATTATAAACGCGATCGCGGTAAAGTTTTACTTCCCGCCCGATACCGGAAGTCACGTGACATGATCACGTGACTTCCGATGGTTGTCATGGTAGCACAGGGTCATGTGATCACTCCTCTGCTAGACTTGAACTACTTTCACTTTTGCTTTCCACGGAGGCCAGGGAAGCAGAAAGTGCACGTATCTGCTGTTTACAGCTGTGTAGCTGTGATCAGCAGATAGTGCAGAGCGATCGGACTACTGATCGCAATAGCCCACTAGGGGGACTAGTAAAATTAAAAAAAAAAAAGTAAAAAAAAAAGTTTTAAAAAATTAAAAAAAAAACATAAAAGTTCAAATCACCCCCCTTTCGCCCCATTGATAATTAAAGGGTTAAAAAAAAAATAATATACACACATTTGGTATCGCCGCGTTCAGAAACGCCTGATCTATCAAAATATAAAATCAATTAATCTGATCAGTAAACGGCGTAGCGGCAAAAAAATTCCAAACGCCAAAATGACTTTTTTTGTCGCCACAACTTTTGCGCAAAATGCAATAACAGGCAATCAAAACGTAGCATCTGCGCAAAAATGGTACCATTAAAAACGTCAGCTCGAGTTGCAAAAAATAAGCTGTCACTGAGCCATAGATCCCGAAAAATGAGAACGCTACGGGTCACGGAATATGGCGTAAAACGTGCGCCACTTTTTTCAGACAAACGTCCGAATTTTTTTTAACCCCTTATATAAAAGTAAACCTATCCATGTTTGGTGTCTATGAACTCGCACCGACCTGAGGCATCACACTCACACATCAGTTTTACCATACAGTGAACACAGTGAAGAAAATATCTCAAAAACAATAGTGCTATCGCACTTTTTTTGCAATTCTTCTGCATTTGGAATTTTTTTGCCATTTTCCAGTACACTACATGGTAAAACCTATGGTTTCATTGAAAAGTACAGCTCGTTCCGCAAAAAATGAGCCCTCACATGACCATATTGACTGAAAAATAAAAAAGTTACGTCTCTTAGAAAAAGAATGGCGAAAAAAAACCGGAAAGCGAAAAATCGGCCGGTCGTGAAGGGGTTAAAAAAGACCCCTTCTTGGTAGGGTTATAGCCCTTTCCTCTCTGTTTTTTTGTATATTTTTTGCTAATTTTTTCACAATTAAATCTTGTATTGTGTTGCTGCATCCCGAGAGCCATAGCTTTATTTTTCCTCTGGTGTAAGTAGGGGATTGTGTTTTAACAGTGTAAGTTATAGTATTTATTGGTGCCATTTTAGTTTACATGCAGTGGCGTAACTAGAATCCAATAGGCCTCGGTGCAAAGTTTGAGCCTGCCCCACCACCCACTACATTTTGGTCAGATGTATGGGCCGTTGTAGCATTCTAAATCCTATAAAAGCATACGAGTTATCCCCCTCTTCATTTTGTCATACTGACCCCTATCTTGTACTAATGTCGCCTATGTTGGGCCACTTCCTGGTAAATATGTCCCCCATCATGGTGTGTGACCTCTTCATAGCTATATTCTGGAATATATGGCCCCATCCTGGAATTATGGCCCATACTGGTATATACAGAATGTCCCCATCATGGTCCAGCCTTTTACAGTGAAGAAAATAATTATTTGATCCCTTGCTGATTTTGTAAGTTTTCCCTTTGACAAAGACATTAACAGTCTATAATTTTAAGAGTAGGTTAATTTTCACAGTGAGAGATAGAATATGCAAAATAAAATCCAGAACATCACATTATATCATTTTATAATTTTTTTTGCATATTGCAGAAAGTAATAAGTACAGTGGAACTTCGCTTAACGAGTAACCCAGTTAGCAATTATTTCGCTTAATGAGCAAAGCTTGCTGTAAATTTGTAACTCAGTTTACGAGCAAGCTTGCTGTACAAACAGAATACTCACCGCACACACTTTCAGTTCCGTACATCCACCGCTCTCTAACCCGCTCTTGTAGTCCACACAAACACACACAAGCACGCACAAACACACACAAACAAACATGCACGCATGCGCACACACACACATATTATGCTCACCTTACCTTCCGTTCCCTTGCCGGCCTCCTAGAACTTGCAGTTCGCCTGTACAGGCTGTATATCGGGTAACGATCACGACCGATGTCGGACCTTCCGCTCCCAGTGCGCTGACATCAAAGGCAGCAGCCGCTTGCCTCTGATTGGCCAGCGCGCTGCCTTTGAGTAGCAGCTGACAGGGGAAGTTCCTCCCTCGTTGCGATGCTTGCCGATACACATCCTGTAGTGGCGAACTACAAGAACCATGAGGCCGGCGATGAAACGTAAGTTACACATATTATGCTCACCTTACCTTCCATTCCATTGCCGGCCTCATGGTTCTTGTAGTTCGCCGCTACAGAATATGTATCCGGTAACCACCACGACGAGGGAGGAACTTTCCCTGTCAGCCACTACTCAGAGGCAAGCAGCTCCTGCCTTTGACGTCAGCGCACTGGGAGCGGAAGGTCCAGCATCGGTCGTGATGGTTACCCGATACACAGCCTGTACGGGCGATCTGCAAGTTCCAGGAGGCCGGCAAGGGAACAGAAGGTAAGGTGAGCATAGTATGTGTGTGCGTGTGTGTTTGTGCGTGTTTGTGTGTGTTTGTACGTGTTTGTGCGTCTTTGTGTGTGTTTGTGTGTGTTTGTGCGTGTGTGGAATGGCACCATAGGGGACCAGGATGGGACATTTAACAAGTTGTGGAACGAATTGTCTGCATTGCAATGATTTCCTATGGGAAATCTTGCTTTGCTGAACGAGTAACTTGGTTAACAAGAACAATCTGTTCTGGGAGTGTGCTTGTTAACCAAGGTTCCACTGTATTTGATCCCCTACCAACAATTAAGAGTTCTGGCTTCTACAGACCAGTTAGATGCTCCTAATCAACTCATTACCTGCATTAAAGACAGCTGTCTTAAATTGTCACTTTTATAAAAGACTCCTGTCCACAGAGTCAATTAATCAGTCAGACTCTAACCTCTACAACATGGGCAAGACCAAAGAGCTTTCTAAGGATGTCAGGGACAAGATTATAGACCAGCACAAGGCTGGAATGGCTACAAAACCATAAGTAAGACGCTGGGTAAGAAGGAGACAACTGTTGGTACAATAGTAAGAAAATGGAAGAAATACAAAATGAGTGTCAATTGATGTCGATCTGGGGCTCCATGCAAAATCTCACCTTGTGGGGTATCCAGGATCATGAGGAAGGTGAAAAATCAGCCTGGGGAACTTGAAAATGATCTCAAGGCAGCTGGGACCACTGTCACCAAGAAAACCTTTGGTTAATACATTACGCCATAGTGGTTTAAAATCCTGCAGTGTCCGTAAAGTCACACTGCTCAAGAAGGCACATGTGCAGGGCCATCTGAAGTTTGCCAATGAACACCTAGATGATTCTGAGAGTGATTGGAAAAAGGTGGGAGAAGGTGCTGTGGTTAGATGAGACAAAAATTGAGCTCTTTGGCCGTAACGCAACTCACCGTGTTTGTAGAAAGAGAAATGCTGCCTATGACGCAAAGAACGCCGTCTCCACTGTCAAGCATGCAGGTGGAAATATTATGTTTTGGAAGTGTTTCTCAGCTAAGGGCACAGGACTACTTCACCGCATCAATGGGACAATTGATGGAGCCATGTACCGTAAAATCCTGAGTGACAACCTCCTTCCCTCCTTCAGGATATTAAAAATGGGCCGTGGCTGGGACTTCCAGCATGACAATGACCCAAAACATACAGCCAAGACAACAAAGGAGTGGTTCAAAAAGAACCACATTATGGTCATTGAGTGGCTTAGCCAGTCATTAGACCTTAATCCCATAGAAAACATATGGAGAGTGCTGAATCTCCTAGTCACCATCTATGCCAGGAGGGCACCCACCCTAGTATAGATGTCCCCATAATGGCCTTATCCTAGTATAGATATCCCCATAATGGCCCTATCCTTGTATACTTATCCCTTTAATGGCTGGGACTTCCAGCATGACAATGACCCAAAACATACAGCCAAGACAACAAAGGAGTGGTTCAAAAAGAACCACATTAAGGTCATTGAGTGGCTTAGCCAGTCATCAGACCTTAATCCCATAGAAAACATATGGAGAGTGCTGAATCTCCTAGTCGCCATCTATGCCAAGAGGGCAAGGAGGGCACCCATCCTAGTATAGATGTCCCCATAATGGCCTCATCCTAGTATAGATATCCCCATAATGGCCCTATCCTTGTATACATATCCCTTTAATGGCCCCATCCTGGTATACATGTCCCAATAATGGCCCCAGCCTGGTATACATATCTCCATAATGGCTCCAGATGGTCTTATGTCCCCATCCTTGCAACATTTTAGTTTATATTATACCCCCGGGAGCCGCCCAATGATGGCATACCGCAATATCACTATCATGCACGGTACACCCACTTACAGCTCAGTCAGCTGCCGGGTGCCGGCATATTCTCTGCTCCTCATGCCCTGGATTATGGGCATGGGGAATAGTGACTATTCATAGCCTTAATCAGTGATTGGCATATTGCAGTGCAGGTACCCGAACTGGAAAACAAATAAGCAGTGAGGAGAATGAACTTGGAGATCCCATTATGCTCAGCAAGGAAGAGATATACAAGGTGGCCATAAAATAACCTAAGGTGTTTGGAGCCGTGTGCAGATTGACCCAGTGAACAGAACTGGCTGAGAATTGGTATGTATACTAATCAAGGCATGAGGAAACGGAAGGCATCTTAAAAAAATAAAATAAAATAAAATATTATACCAAAACTGCCTGCCAGGTGAAAAAGTGTCACTGTACAGTGAGCACACCTTGCAACTCAGTCTTCAAGATGCCTGTCTCTTTGCCGGATTGTGCACTGTTAATGCAGTTGTTTTATGAGATTGCCAGGAATGCTATAGCTGCACTGAGAGCCATTCATCATTTGAAAGTGTTGCGGAAGGGGGACAGACTACTGCAGGGGGGCTGCTCGGAACGCTCGAATCCGGGATCGTGGCTGTGGCTCGAGTGGCAGCTGGATACGGGGCTCTTCGTCCTCACAACTAAATAAAAGGGGTTATTTACAGGGGAGAGTTTGTCAGTGACGCCACCCGTGGGTTGCGGTGATGGTTGGTGACACCGCCGCTGCCTTGGTATGGGGCGCCCGGGGCTGATGGAGTGGGGCAGCAGGATGGTATCCCCTTCACGGGTAGGGGAGGTGTTGTCCCGGAGCCCAGGTGTATGGGGAAGGATGCTGCGGAGCGTATTTTGCAGGGTTGGACCGGGTGGTATTGGTCTACTTACAGTTCTAGAAGAGTCCAAATGGTAAACCAAATTGCCAGTGACCGGTGACCTCCGGCGAGTGTATTCGGGCCCCACACCCTGGTACAACAAACAGGGGTCCCTTCCTCCTGCACTTAGTGTTTGTGTCCTTAGTTTGACTACTCCGCTTGAAACGGGGAAGTCCACTCCCGGTGATTTTTGTGTGTAGGGAGCTGTGGCCCGTGAGAACTGACCCGTGGGATCTTAGCAGGCAATTGCGGTGCCCTATCCCCCTCGTTGGGCTTCCATCTCGCTCTATCTGGGCCTCCTGTGGGACAAGACCTGTAATCTTGTCCCCGGCTGGTCAATTAGAAAGGTGCTTGAAGCTGTCCTTGCTCTAGGGTCCAGGTACCCCGACTGTGCACGAGCTCCAGAACGGTTAAGTCCACTTAAGGTCTCCCACCACCGAATCTCCGTTGCCTGTGGCCCTGTCTGCCAACTGCCACCTATTCAGTAGTCCGGTAGTCCAGAGGCTCCAACCCCTGACTACCCTGTCACTTCACACTCCTCTCACTTCCTCTGTCAGCACTGTTCTACTGTCTGACTCAGACTTCAACTGACTTGTTCCCTCCCAGAACACCTCAGGACCCCTAGGTGGGCGTCACCATCCACTTGGCCCCGCCCACTGGTGTGTCCCTATTGTCATGGAGGGTGACTAGGCTTTGCTGGCTGATGTTGTGTACTGGTTGTAGGTTTGTGCTGGTATGCCAAGGAGGATGGAGTCCTGCACCTGGAAGATTTGTGCAGTCTCTGTGACAACCTGGTTTTGCCAGGGCGTCACACTCCCCCTTGGTAGAATACAGCCCGTCCTCGGGCTGTCCGGCCACTGACGTTTATTTTTAATTCCATCTGAAAAATGTAAAAACGGTGTAAAAGCATAACATGGTAAAACATAAAACATTTCAACATTTCTTCCCTTACAGGGATGCACATTTTTCTTAAACGTTGCATAACATTTCCTTCTCCCTTCAACCCGCTACCCAAAACAACTGAACCCCCGCTAGCTCTGATGTCACACCACCCCAAGTTCCTGACGGTGTCCTTGGTGACTGGGGTGGACTTCTGGGAAAGGAACTTCAACCCAAAGAGACCCAAACTCCCGGAACCCTCTGGCCTGGAAGTTAGCCACCGGTTTTGCTGGTGACTGGGCCACGGCCGACTCTACTGCATGCCCTTCCTCCAACTAGTCTTCTCCAGCGGGTGTTGCAGTCCTGGTGGTGGGGTAACAAGAAGGTAGATGGGGGTATGTACAATGACCCAAGAGAGTTTTTGGGTGGCCTCTGCCAGTCCCGAGGCCATGGTCCATCAAAACATAAACAAGGGAAAGGCTTTGTTTAAAACGAAAGGGAGTAGTCGGGATCCGCTACCTTTTTACTCCTTCTCATACAGGTGACAGTGGGAGGCGAGACATGGCTTCTCGTCAATCACCACCCATTTCTTTATGTCGAGAGCAAACCACCCCTGCTCTCCGCAGTGCCTTGTGTAGCTGACCATGTCCCTGGGTTCCAGACTCCTATCTGGATGGCTAGTTGGCAAATGAGGGGCTACATCCCTCCGGGACACAAAGATTTCTGCTTTCAGTCCCGGCTCGTATATGAATCCCCACCCTTTTTGGGGGTCAAAATGGCGGACTTGCCCTCGGTAGGTCGGGCCCTGGACCCGGAAGGTAGCTTGCCGCAGGCAGTCTTTCTCCTTGTAGGTACGGGCAAGCACATCAGCCTTGCGTTTCTCCCTAGCAGCTATTTCCTTGCATAGTTGCTGCTGCTGCCGCTCCCAGTATGGAGCACGGTCTCCATGCTCTCCCTCCCGCTCAGGAGCCGAGCCCGCGCGGATGTCCTCGGTGCCGGCTACGACCGGCCTCTCATGTTGCCGTGGGCCCCACCTATCAGCAGGCTGCTACTCACTCCTGCAGGAGCACACTGGCTGCCGCTCAGCCGGTACGGGAAGCCTGGGAGTCTTGGATGCTGAAGCTGGGGGAGCTGCTGCTATGGGCGCTGCCTGCGCCGTGGCTGAGCATAGAACTGGGACTGACGCCTTCGGTGGTGCGGTCAGGCTTGGGACCGGGATAGGTGCCACTGGGGTTGCGGCCTGGCTCGGGGCCGGAGGAGACATCATCGGGGTTGCGGCCTGGCTCAGGGCCAGATGAGATGTCATCGGGGTTGCGGCCTGGCTCGGGGCCTGATGAGATGTCATCGGGGTTGCGGCCTGGCTCGGGGCCGGATGGGATGTAATTTGGGTTGCGGCTTGGCTCGGGGCTGGATGAGATGTCATCGGGGTTGCGGCCTGGCTCAGGGTCAGGACGGGTGCCAAGGCTGTGGTGAGTACAAGGCCCGAGGACCCCGGAAATGGGTCCTCTCCTGCAGACATTATGGGTTCTGCTGCCACGGGCCGAGGCAACGGGTCGGTCGGGGCGTTGGCTGCGGATACGGGCGATGAGGGAGGAGATGTGGCGGACGGGAGCAGACCGGACCCCTCAGCCGGGCAGGCCAGTTCCTGGGGAACATAGGGGTGTGGGTCACTGCTTACCTGCTCCTCCGAGGCCATCTCCACTTCGCGTACCCGGACAGCTGCAGCCAGGCCCGTCATCTCTGTCGTCCACCTCGCCAGTATGAAGTGGACTTGGGCCTGGATCCTCCGGCACATCCTTTCCGTCTGTTCCTCGATCCAATCAGCAGTTCCGGGAATGGGGCTCTCCTAGCGCTGTTGCCAGGCTGCTGTAACATCTTGCTGCGCTGGTGTCCAGGAACGGATTTCTGCAGAGTCCTGGTGTCCCTGCACTTTATCTTCTCTGGTCACATGCCGCTTTTCCTGCCCTACCCCTTGGTTTTCCAGCAGCAGTCTTTTCTCGACCTCCTGCTCTGGGGATCATCAGGTTCCGCCAGCGTTCTTAGGGGGCAGGGCTTAGGACTTGCGCTCTTTTCGGGGAAGAAGATGGTGAGGTTGTTGTTTTTGGCGCCAAAATAGCGGGCAAGATGGCGGCTGTCCTAAAATTTCAGCGTTTCATGGGTCAACAGTCCAGGAAAGGCGCGCTTCACCAAGGTTAGTGGATGAGGTAAATATCCTGTTCGTGACACCAAGATTTTAGTTGTTGCGGACAGGGGACAGACCACTGCAGGGGGGCTACGCGGAATGCTCGGAATCGGGATCGTGGCTGTGGCTCGAGTGGCAGCCGGATCCGGGGCTCTTGCAGCCGTCTGTCCTCACAACTAAATAAAAGGGGTTATTTACAAGGGAGAGTTTGTCAGTGACGCCACCCGTGGGTTGCGGTGATGGTTGGTGACACCGCCGCTGCCTTGGTATGGGGCGCCCGGGGCTGATGGAGCGGGGCAGCAGGATGGTATCCCCTCCACGGGTAGGGGAGGTGTTGTCCCGAAGCCCAGGTGTATGGGGAAGGATGCTGCGGAGCGTATTTTACAGGGTTGGACTGGGTGGTATTGGTGTACTCACAGTTCTAGAAGAATTCCCACAGAGTCCAAATGGTAAACCAAATTGCCAGTGACCGGTGAACTCCGGCGGGTGTATTCGGATCCCACACCCTGGTACAGCAAGCAGAGGTCCCTTCATCCTGCACTTAGTGTTTATGTTCTTAGTTGGACTACTCCGCTTGAAAAGAGGAAGTCCACCCCAGTGATCTTTGTGTGTAGGGAGCTGTGGCCCACGAGAACTGACCCGTGGGATCTTAACAAGCAATTGCGGAGCCCTATCCCCCTCGTTGGGCTTCCATCTCGCTCTATCTGGGCCTCCTGTGGGACAAGACCTGTAATCTTGTCCCCGGCTGGTCAATTAGAAAGGTGCTTGAAGCTGTCCTTGCTCTAGGGTCCAGGTACCCCGACTGTGCATGAGCTCCGGACCGGATTCCCGTTGTCGATACCGGCGGGCTACAACCCTGCCCCGGTCCACTTAAGGTCTCCCGCCACCGGATCTCCATTGCCTGTGGCCCTGTCTGCCGACTGCCACCTAGTCAGTAGTCCGGTAGTCCAGAGGCTCCAACCCCTGACTACCCTATCACTTCACACTCCTCGCACTTGCTCTGTCAGCACTGTTCTACTGTCTGACTCAGACTTCAACTGACTTGCTCCCTCCCAGAACACCTCAGGACCCCTAGGTGGGCGTCACCATCCGCTTGGCCCCGCCCACTGGTGTGTCCCTATTGTCATGGGGGGTGACTAGCCTTTACTGGCTTATATTGTGTACCTGGGTGTGGGTTTGCGCTGGTATGCCAAGGAAGATGGAGTCCTGCACCTGGAAGATTTGCGCAGTCTCTGTGACAACCTGGTTTTGCCAGGGCGTCACAAAAGACCTTCATACATCTAGAGGTCCAATGGCTGTCAATTCGCTGAGACAGATGATGACACATTTTGAGGCAACAGGGTTACTGAGTGTTCAGCCAGGGCACGGGCGAAGACCGGTAAGCAGAGAGGTTGTGGAGGATATTGTCACTGCTGTCGTGGAACTGGGAACAGCAGTGCCTGCAGTGTTTTCAGGCAATTGGGGCTCCCGTACAGCACAGTGTGGAAAGGTCTCCAAAAGGTCTTGCGGGCATACCCATACAAATTTAGCCATCATCAACAACTTCTTCCTCGTGACACCCGCACGATGATGATACCCGCATGACATTTGCATTCATGTTTCTGGCAAGAGTGGAAGTGGATGGCAATTGGCAATGGAATGTTCTGTGATGCGACAAAGCGCATTTTTACCTGAATGGAATGGTGAACACACAAAACTATCACATATAGGCCACCGAAAAAACGCATGCGGTTGAGGGGGTTCCGCTGCATTCACCAAAGGTAACCGTTTGGTGGGGCTTCACCTCATCATTCATCCTCGGACCGTTATTTTACGAAGAAATGAGGCCAACTGGGGTTGCTACCTGTTCCATGACAGCAGTGAGATACCAGTCAATGCTGGAAACAGTGGTCGTTCCGCAACTCCAACAGCGGCAGTGTCTTCAGATGACCACCTTCATGCATGATTGAGCACTTCCTCACATCTCAAATTGTATGAAGAACTTTCTGCATGCACATTTTCCCGATGACAGGATTTTGAGCTGCTCCTTCCCTAACGCATGGCTGCTGTGTTCGCCTGATCTCAATCCTTGTGATTTCTGCTTGTGGGGACACATGAAAAAGGGTGTTTATCAGGGAAATGTCAACACCCTGGCTGACCTCAAAAACCACATCATTTTGTAATTGCTCAGCATCCCACCAGACATGTTACACGCAAGCGTCGAGCATGTTCTGCATAGGATGAACATGATCACCGTGCATGATGGTGGCCATATTGAACAGTTAAGGCCGCTTTACACACTGCGATCCCGCTAGCGAGATCGCTAGCGTGCGTACCCACCCCCATCGGTTGTGCGTCACGGGCAAATCGCTGCCCGTGGTGCACAACATCGCTCGGACCCGTCACACTACTTACCTGCCTAGCGACGTCGCTGTGACCAGCGAACCGCCTCCTTTCTAAGGGGGCGGTTCGTTCGGCATCACAGCGACATCACTAAGCGGCCGCCCAATAGAAGCGGAGGGGTGGAGATGAGCGGGACGTAACATCCCGCCCACCTCCTTCCTTCCTCATTGCCGGCGGCCGCAAGTAAGGTGAGGTTCCTCGTTCCTGCGGTGTCACACATAGCGATGTGTGCTACCGCAGGAACGATGAACAACATCGTACCTGTAGCAGCAACAATATTTGGGAACTGGACAGAATGTCAACGAGCAACGATAAGGTGAGTATTTTTGCTAGTTAGCGGTCGCTCATACGTGTCAAACGCAAAGAAAGGCTGCAGCATTAAAGGGTTATTCCCATCTCCAAGGTTATATCCCATTATGTAGTAGATGTAATAATAATAGTAATAATAATAATGTTTGCAAATATCTACAATTTGAAATGTACTGTATTTTCTGAACTGTAAGACACACTTTTTTCCCCCAAAACTGGGGGGAAAATAGGGGTGCATTTTATAATTTGGATATGGCTTACTGGGGCGGCAGTGGTGGCGCAAGGTCAGCAATACTAAGTGTTTCGGAGGAGGGGGTGTCACTGCAGTGGAGCAGCTCAGAAGGGCAGTGGAAGGAGGGTCAGTGGACGGAGGGTCTGCGATACTGCAGGCTCATGGGGTGTCATGGCAGCGTGCGCCATTGATCTTCCGGCGGGCTGCGAGCTGCTTTGAATCGCCGGCAGTTGACAGGATAGACTTCAAGAAAATGGCCGTGGAGGCCAATCTGTGCACTCGCTGCCTCCGCAGGCATTTTCTTGAAGTCCTTCACATCAACCGCTGGCAACTCAATGGAACCCGTAGCCCGCCACTGTGATACCCCACAAGCGCACAGTATCACCAACCCTCCGTCCACTAACCCTCACCCCTAGTTTTGACACCCCCTCTTTTCTGCCCACAGCATTGCTGACCCTGCCTCCTGTGACCTTCATGAGCCGCTCCACCACCGCCGCTCCCCCTGGTGAGTTAATATAAGACACACTAAGATTATAAGACTGACCCTAATTATAACAGTAAAAATATTTTTTCCTACTTTCCTCTTTCAAATTTGGGATGCGTCTTATAATCCGGTGCGTCTTATAATACGAAAAATACGGTAATATAGATCCCCTGATATAGTCAGGTCTCTTATCTATTGTATAGGTCATTGGAGCTTAGGTATCCATGGTTACGACCACTCATCTAGTGACAGTTAGTTAGTTGCTTATGGTCGTAATCATGCATACGTAAGCTGCAATGGCCTGCAGATGAGGTAAGGGACATGGCTATATCAGGAGAACTGTTCTACATTTCTAATTGGAGGCATTTGTTAATATTATTATTATTACTACGCCTACTACATGTTGGGATAGGAACTTGGAGATGAGAATACCACTTTAATTATACCAGGGATGCCATTTTAGCTCAATCTTGGACAACCCCTTTAAGGAAGCTATATTTTCATATATTTTTTTTTATTTCATGGCCACTTTTTTGATTTCTTATAATTATATGATCTGTGATATATTTGAGGTTTTGAGTAGGAAATACATTATTATTAGTGGGCACATACTGTTTGGAGGTAATTCTATAGAAGACTCCACTGGCAGGTTAGTCAAATCTGGCATGGCTGATAACAGAGCAATGTGCTGCCCTCATGGTAATACCTTACAGCCAAATTCTACTTAATTATTAATTAACTACTGTATTCTATTACACAAATAATGAAGGTGTCTTGTGATCTGAGGCACAAGTACTGATGATAGACATGATTCTTGAAGCATTCACTTTGTAGTCAGATATATGAGCATTTAAAATCTTCGTCCGGCTGAATAGGTACAATTGTAACTATTCACTTTTTAAATTGCAATAATTTTTTTTTTTCGAAAAGCCGTAGAGGGCTGAAATTTCATGACATCTCAGCAGTTTTGGTCCAGAATATATTGGCCAAATTTCAATAAAACATCTCCACCCCCTTCCGAGATAAGGGGTCGAGAAATTTTGGCAAAATTATGCAGCCTGACAAAAGGTTAAAGAAAATTAAATGACTCAATCACAATTTAATTTGACATGAATTGTCATATTGCCCTACATATTCTCTGCAGATTACAGCTGTTTGTAGTGAGTGACAAATATGGGCCACAGTTTGCAACGTTTGTCACTTGTTGAAAATTTGAAGAGTGATTAAAAAAGTGGGTGTGTTCCCCAAAGAGGTGTAGTCTTAGTTAAATTTATTAAAGGGGCATTCTTAAGTTTCAAAGTTATCCCCTATCCACTGGATAGAGGATAACTTTCCGATTGCTGGGGGGTTTGACCGTTTGGACCCTCACTGATTTCCGAGAACCTGGACGAATGGAGCAGAGATCGATCATGTGCACTGCTGCTTCATTTATTCTTATAGGAGTACTGAAGACCAGCCGATCCATAGCAATAGGCTATCCTCTGTGGACCCATTAAGAATGAATTGAGAAGTAGTGTGCATGATTAACAACCATTCAACTCACAGGGGTGCTCTTCTGAGCCCCATTGTTTGAGATTGTTGGGATTCTCAGTGGTCGAAGCCCTAGCTATTGGAAAGTCTGATAACTTTCAAACTAGAGAATATCGTTTAAGAAAGCTTAAAAATTGAACAAATATTGGCACTGACCTATGCTTTTTCTCATACTGTTTCTTAGTTTTTTACATCGGATACTGCATTTGAATTCTAGATCTCCAGTGTTGACCTGGCTTAAGTTACCATTGTAAAACATAGACCAGCTACCCGTGACATGATGACTGTGCTTCATGTATCCTAGAGAATTGAAACTACTAATGTCTACTGGCGATGTGGATACTGTGAGATAGAGATGATATTGTATCAAATCTTTTAATTCCTGAACCAATAACAAAATTTAGTCTTGAAAATCAGTAAGCAGTTTTCTAGTTTATAGTTTCTTCCCTATGCAGCTTGGCAATTTTATACTAAACGATCTGTGATAGTTCACTCATGTAAAAATAGTATGTCATTGTAGTAAATGCTGGGAGGTTCGAAAGCCGGGTCCTTTATTGCTAGGTCATAAGTAGTCAGCTTTTAATACAAATCCTTATTTATCTTGATGGGACGCTCCAGTTTCTACACTTCTTATATTTGTTTGTCCTTTGCCTGCTGTCCTTGGCAAGATTCTTTGTGAATAATTCTAGGTAGAACAACATTTCATAGCCTTAGTGAAACACAGCAAGCTCGCTGCCGAGATCGCTGCTGAGTCACGCTTTTTGTGACGCGGCAGTGACCTCATTAGCGATCTCGCGGTGTGTGACACTGAGCAGCGATCTGGCCCCTGCTGCGAGATCGCTGCTCGTTACACACAGCCCTGGTTCGTTTTCTTCAAAGGCGCTCTCCCACTGTGACACACAGATCGCTGTGTGTGACAGCGAGAGAGCGACAAATGAAGCGAGCAGGGAGCAGGAGCCGGCGTCTGGCAGCTGCGGTAAGCTGTAACCAAGATAAACATCGGGTAACCAAGGTGGTTACCCGATATTTACCTTAGTTACCAGCCTCCGCAGCTCTCACGCTGCCTGTGCTGCCGGCTCCGGCTCTCTGCACATGTAGCTGCTGTACACATCGGGTTAATTAACCCGATGTGTACTGTAGCTAGGAGAGCAAGGAGCCAGCGCTAAGCAGTGTGCGCAGCTCCCTGCTCTCTGCACATGTAGCTGCATTACACATCGGGTTAATTAACCCGATGTGTACTGTAGCTAGGAGAGCAAGGAGCCAGTGCTAAGCTAAGCGGTGTGCGCTGGTAACTAATGTAAACATGGGGTAACCATACCCGATGTTTACCTTAGTTACCAGTGTCCGCAGCTTCCAGACGCCGGCTCTGTGCAAGCGCAGCGTCGCTTGCACGTCGCTGCTGGCTGGGGGCTGGTCACTGGTCGCTGGTGAGATCTGCCTGTTTGACAGCTCACCAGCGACCATGTAGCGATGCAGCAGCGATTCTGACCAGGTCAGATCGCTGGTCGGATCGCTGCTGCATCGCTAAAGTGTGAAGGTACCCTTAAGTGGGCTTTACATGCTACGATATCGTTAATGAATTATCGTCGGGGTCACGGTGTTTGTGACACACAGCCGGCGTCATTAATGATATCGCAGTGTGTGATACTTATGAGCGACCTTAAACGATCGCAAAAGCGGTCAAAATCGTTTGCCGCGGAGAGGTCGTCCTGAAACAAAAATTCGTTTTCTGCTTATTAGCGATGTTGTTCATTGTTCCTGCGGCAGCACACATCGCTGTGTGTGACACCGCAGGAGCGACGAACATCTCCTTACCTGCCTCCACCGGCAATGCGGAAGGAAGGAGATGGGCTGGATGGTACGTCTCGCTCATCTCCACCCCTCCGCTTCTATTGGACGCCTGCTGTGTGACGTCGCTGTGACGCCGCACGAATTGCCCCCTTAGAAAGGAGGCGGTTTGCCGGCCAGAGCGACGTCGCAGGGCAGGTAAGTGCATGTGATGGGTTTAAGCGATGTTGTGCGGCACAGGCAGCAATTTGCCTGTGTTGCACAACCGACGGGGGCGGGTATGATCGCTTGCGATCCTGCTAGCGAGATCACAGTGTGTAAAGCCCGCTTTCGTCTACATAACAAGTAATTTGTTTTTATATACCTTTTGAGTAGCGCTGAGCGGTTCGATTCATGGGACTCCAGTCCAGCATTAAGATCAGTGGTATCTGGCTTCCCAATGGAAGTTCTGAGAACCACTTACCTTCTGGCATCCCCATTGCAGCATTTGACTTTTCAGGGTTGGCACAACTTCATCTGTGTGACATTCTGCACAGATGATGTCGCACCATCCCTGGTTAATCAAAAGTCACGTTGACGAAGCCGGTAAGTAAGTAATTCTCAGACTCTCAGGTACCACTGACCTTAATGCTGGACTGGAGTCCTGTGAATCAGTCCGCTCATCACTACTTTTGAAGTATTTCATCTACTTTTCTCTGTTTATACATAGATTTTTTTCACGTACGGTGATATCCCTAAAAAAGGCAGTGGATTAACTCCACTCTGCTTTCTGACACGCCTAACATCATAACAGGCACTCAAGTGTCTGACAAAATTCTACTTTAATTTTAAACATGAATAAAGTTGATATCTATGATCTTTATGTGGGGAGCATGGGGCAGGCGGTGGTAGTCGTGTATACAAGGGATACCAGTCCGCAGCGCAGCCACAAGGTAACCCCTTGCCTCCCAGTCGCCTCTCCACTTAAAGGATGACTCCGGAACAGTCCAATCTTCACCCCATCCTCACTCTAAGACAATAAACTGCACAATGTTGTAATCTCTTTGAACAATGCAACTTTCCTTCTTTGCTTCACAGATTGCGTCTTCACAAGCATTACACTGGCTCCGCTACTGGACCTGATGGGGTTCCCTCCAGACTCCATTCCCACATATGATTTAACGGCCAATCACTTTCACCTGGGCTCAATTAGATATCGCTAGGCCCCTCATTCTCTTGTCTGATGTTCCGCTGCACAAACCGATTGAAAAAATCCTTAAGTCTATCCGTCCCACACACAAGGATTCAGGGATTAGCTTGCGCTTTGGACAGGCCACGTATGACAGCACTCCTCTGTTTGTGCTTAGGCCAGGACCTACCCTTCTCAGACAAGGGCTCACTGACCTTCGGCTCGCAGGAGATGTATTAGGGTATCCGTATCCAGGAAAACGGACGCTTCCCCGACTGACCGGACTATACCCCGCTTCTGGGGATGCAGTTCTACTGTCTTCAACGTGCAGAACCCCGCATGTCTGTGATCACAGGGGTGACCCTTAGAATCATAAATTAAGACTATCAGTTTTCACCTTGTTTTCTGTATCTCCTCCTGGAGACTTTCCTTCCCTCCTGCTATCTTCTGTCCTATATATATATGCTACTCTCCTTCTCTTACTTAACTCCTAAACTGCTTACCAAGGTGCCAGGACTGCTGTCCCTAAGCCACATTGCCACCCGATGGCCATATACACAATACATATACATTACATTGCATGACACTAAACTTTAGGTGTTCCGGCTACTTCCAAAGGGGGGGTGGCGTGGCCTTGACCCCCTACATTTCTAACTGTAAAAAATAGGTCAGCTGTGTCGAAATCTATGTTCTGATTCTATGTAACAGATAGGGCCAGTATGCTGAACTTTTTGTTTAGTAAAATGGCAGCTATGATTACAGAAATCCAAAAGATCCTGTCAAATAGACAATGGGACCCATTAGGTGACGCTGGTGGCCATCAGGTGATGGATCCAGCGCTGCTACTAGTTTTGCTGTTCCGCAGAACAAAGCAGATGTGGATGAAGCCTAAATTATGTAATTAGAAATTATATAAAATAAGTCAATATTTCATAAACAAGACAACAGTTTAAGAGACGTCTCTTTTTTATCTTGTAGGGTATTTGGTGCTGCTATTTTTTTAACCTCCATCTTCAATATGTTGATACCATCAGCGGCAAAAGTTCATTTTGGATGTGTTATATGTGTCCGTGTTTTACAAGGCCTTGTTGAGGTAGGTGGGTAAGATATGATTATAGTCAGATATATAGCTTTAAGGTGCTTTTTAGATATTAATATAACTTTTGAATACATAATATATATTTTTAGGGTGTAACATATCCAGCCTGCCATGGGATGTGGAGTAAATGGGCACCACCTTTGGAGAGAAGCAGACTAGCAACTACTTCGTTTTGTGGTAATACAGCCTTTTTTTTAATAAAAAAATAATAAATTTGACTTTAGTAACCCCCCACTCCTCCTCATCCTTATACACATGTGCGGTATATTCGCCTTTGCTCAGCGGGCAGGTTTATTTCCAAGGGGAATAAGTAACCTCACATGGGAAAAAATATTGGACATTTTGAAATTCAATGGAGGGGAAGGTATTCACTTTTTTAAAAATAAATTAATTAAAATTACAAAAAAGGAACATAAAAATAGCATTTGATAACAGCCAAGGTGAAAGTACATACCACATAACAATAAAGAAAACTAAAAAATGCCATTGTGGTTTTTGGAAAATATTTTTTTTAGATAAAGCTAGAAGTGGATCTAGCAGGAAGAAGTATATGTCCTTCCAAGAACATATAAATAATTGCTACAATTGGTTAATGTGACACTTACATACTGTTCCATCCATTACTTTTCTATTGCAGGCTCGTATGCTGGTGCAGTAATTGCAATGCCATTAGCAGGGATACTTGTACAATACATCGGTTGGTCGTCTGTATTTTACATTTATGGTAAGTTTTTTTTATATGTGTTTGTATATTCTAAATTAGGAGTCAACATAGTTTAAGAGGCGGGGTATGTAATGTTGCTCATTCATATTCTAAATAGAAAAAAAAATGTATTTGTTTTTAATTAATAAAAAAACTTGTACTAAAGCTTCAGAATGTCTGTTTTTTTACTTACATGAAAAACGGACCAAGTTTCATCAGTGATTTGAGTCAGTGCTTTAGCATTTTTTTCACTGATAGAAATTTAAAAACTGTCTCCACCTTCTATCAATCAATGAAAAAAGGACAGCATGCCGATAGCATTCAAGTGCTGTCTGATTTTTGTCTCAGACCCATAGACATACATTACCAAGTTTGTTCCGATACTCGGATCGACATTGGACACGTCTCCTCGATTTGGCACAGAACACTCGGTTTACCCAAAAAAATTTCATGGGCATGTGAACAGCCAATTTCATAGGTATGAGTGCTATCCATGAAAAAAAAAAAGATAGCACTCAAATTCTATCTATGTACTGTCCATTTTTCATTGGCTGATAGATAGAAGGTGGAGAAACACTAGGGAATTTGAAGAAATTCTGTTAGGCCGCTTTCACACTGTGTTCCTCCCCCTTTTCAGTGGTGCCATTGGGGCTTCCGTCTCGAACCCCCCTGCAAAACATGTGTCAGATTAATGCGTCGACGGGGCCACTGGCTATAATGGTACAGACGGAGTCGCTGTGGCTTTGTCACGCACCATTTTCAGGAGTATACGCTCACTGGAGGCAGATACCCAAGTGCAGTCTACTATGTCTGAGTGTCCGCCTCCAATGGGCGTATACTCCCGAAAATGGTGCACGACAGTGCACATGATAACATGCCTGTACCATTATAGTCAGTGGCCCCATTGGCGCATACGTTCGAAACTCGGGTTCGTACAGAGGCCCCGATGGGATCCCTGAATGAGGGGAGGAACGCAGTGTGAAAGCAGCCTTAGAGAGACAAATAGCCCCAATCATCATTGCATTCTCAACAGTTTTTTTTACATGAATAACTCTCAATTAGTGACTTTTTATGTGTGACAAATTCAGGAAATGTTTTGCGCCTTCTTTTAAGTTGTCTTTTTTGAGTAGTTACCATATTTATGGCGTATAAGATGACTTTTTACCCCCTGAAAATCTTCTCAAAAGTCGGTGCATACGGCGGTGCATGGTGCCGCCATGGCTGTACATACAATAAAAGATATTTTCACCTGTCCTCCGTTCCCGTGGTGCCTCCAGCTGTTTCTTGCAGTCCGCAGGCATACAGAATCTTCCGTAATAGCATCCGGTGTACGGAGTCGCTGCTGCAGGATGTCGTCACGGCTTTACTATAGTTGAATGCTTTACGGCGCCACAAAGCATTTAACTGCAGTAAAGTGCTGACAGTAGCGGCAGCCCTGTGCATTGGACGCGCTTTACTGCTGTGGCGCCGTAAAGCATTCAACTGTAGTAAAGCCATGACGACATCCTGCAGCGGCCGCTTCGTTCAGAGGACGCTATCACGGAGGGGTCTGTGTGCCTGTGGACTGTAAGAAGCAGCTGGAGGCACCACGGGAACGGCGGAGAGGAGAGAATATCTTTTATTGTGTGTAAACAATGGCACATAAAGGACAAAAGGAAACCAGCAGGAGGACATTATTAAACAATGAGCTCATTGCTGCACGGGACATTACAGCAGGGGACATTACTAAAAAATGGGGTCATTACAGCAGGGGACATTATTAAACAATGGGCACATTACTACAGGGGACATCACTAAACAATCGGGACATTACTCGGGTCAGCTTACACTGGAGTATATACGATGTATCCCAAACTCTATATTTTAGCTGGAAAAGTTAGGAGTCGTCTTATACGCCCAGTCATTTTACACGCTGGGAAATACGGTAGTTTTCTAATTTTTACATCAATAGGGTTTTTCTGATTCTCTGTTTTAGGCTGATGCGCCAAATGTAATTTTCGTAAATTGTCACCGAAGATGGCGCTAATGCACATGTGTTCTCTCAGGAGTGATTTTATGTATGCTAGTTATTTTGGATCAATGTTTCTGCCATTTGTGAAAATTGGAAGTTTATGTGCTCAAATGTTACAAAAATAAGTCAAAGACAAAGAAGAGCAATTTTGGATTTTGCGAAAACTTCATGAAGCAAATGCACCATTTTGAAAAATATGATGCAAAAAATGCAATGGACACTGCAAGAATAAAACAAACTTAATACCCTTCACAACATTTGACTTAGGGTGGTGTCACACACAGCGACAACGACGTCGCTGCTACGTCACCATTTTCTGTGACGTTGCAGCGACGTCCCGTCGCTGTCGCTGTGTGTGACATCCAGCAACGAGCTGGCCCCTGCTATGAGGTCGCCGCTCGTTGCTGAATGTCCATCTTCATTTTTTGGTCGTCGCTCTCCCGCTGTGACGCACAGATCGCTGTGTGTGACAGCGAGAGAGCGACGAAATGAAGCGAGCAGGGAGCAGGAGGCGGTATCTGGCAGCTGCGGTAAGCTGTAACCAAGGTAAACATCGGGTTACCAAGGTGGTTACCCGATATTTACCTTCGTTACCAGCCTCCGCCGCTCTCACGCTGCCAGCGCCGGCTCCTGCTCTCTGCACATGTAGCTGCAGTACACATCGTGTAATTAACCCGATGTGTACTGTAGCTAGGAGAGTAGGGAGCAAACGCTAAGCAGTGTGCGCGGCTCCCTGCTCTCTGCACATGTAGCTGCTGGACACATCGTGTAGTTGTCGCGGGCGGAGGAGGGGACGCCGCGCTCTCCCACTGCTCGGGTCCGGCTGCCGCTGCTGCCGCGGCCTGCTGCCGCGGCCTGCTGCTGCTCGGTGGCTCGAGCGATGGGCCGGATCCCGGGGACTCTAGCGGCGCTCCTCGCCCGTGAGTGAAAGGGGATTGGTAGTTGGGATTGTTTATTGTCCGTGACGCCACCCACGGTTGTGGTGATTAGGTGGACACCACCGCTGCTCTGGCTGGGGATCCCGGGAGTGGTGGTATGGAGCAGCCAGTTGTTGATTTGCCCCTCCGTGGGTAGGGGATTGGTGCTCCCGGGGCCCAGTGATGGGGTTGGGATGGTGGACAGGCGGGTTATGGGGCCTGTGGAGGTGCAGGGGCACAGGGGCAGCGCGGTGCCGCATGGCACGGAGGTACTCACTCAGCCAGTAAACACGACACAGTTCTTGGTAAACAAACGGCTGGTTGGACGGGTCCCTCGGGCGGTTGCGGTGCTGATGTTCCCTGCAGTTGACGGTGACGGTCTCTTCCCTGCACCTATGTGTAGTCTGTTGGTAGCGATGGATTCCCACAGGTAACCCGCTCCCCAGCCTGGATATGGGCCGGAGGAGCCCCACTCTTGCCCGCAGGCGCTGGCCCTGGGAAACTGCTGCCTTGGCGGTGGCGGTGTCTCCCCTTAACGGTCGGACTGTTGCCTTCAATCGGGACTTGGTTGTTGGGAGACAGTCGTCCCCTTCACTGACGGATTTGGCAAATTATGGCGACTCCTAGCCTTGCCGGGATCCGAAAGGCCCCTGCCCTGGTGCTGACTGTTCTTTGTATACCGCTCCGGTACCGCCGGGTCACCACCCGTCCACGGTCCTTTCGGCAACCTCCGAGTAATCTCTCCTGCAGACGGTCACCGCCGTCTGCCAACCTTGCTGTCTCAGTCCGGGGCACACACCCGGACTAACTTCAGGCTTCTTGCTGTCACTTTCTTCACTTTCTACTTCCACCCTGTCACTTGCTCCTTTACCACTTCCTTCTACTCTCAACTCTAACACTCATCTGCCTGGTTTTCCCGCCTCCAGGGCTGTGAACTCCTCGGTGGGCGAAGCCAACCGCCTGGCCCACCCCCTGGTGTGGACACCAGCCCCTGGAGGAAGGCAACAAGGATTTTAGTTTTGACCTCGGTGTACCTGCAGGGAATGTGGAGTGCGTGTTGTGTTGTGACCTGTGACCCCTGGCTTGCCCAGGGCGTCACATTCCCCCTTAGCAAAACGCAGACCATCCTCGGGCTGCCCGTCCAACACCGGTTTTATTTTCCTTTTTGTTTTTCTGAAAAATAGAAAACGGTAACATATTTACAATTAAAATAACATCTTCCCACAGCGGGAGGCACATTTCTTTAAACGTTACGGGTTCAAACGGTTAACGGTTACGGTTTCCGCTCTCTCCCACCCAAGCAACCTGGCCCTGATGCTGCCCCTAAAGCCCAGGCAGCACCCCTTGACCCCAGTCCTGCACCAAGTCACCCGAGCGGGATCTGTCCTTCCCCTCCAGAGGGTAGCCACCAGTCCCTGTGGTGGCTGGGCCCCAGCCGGCTCTACTGCGGGCCCTCCCTCCAACCTGCCTCTCCGGAGGCGGTAACTGCGGAAACGGTACCGGTAACTCAACTTATTTACAAGCCACTAACGTTTGTGGTTGCCCTGCAAGTTCACGGGCTTGTCCATGAGCAGTTCCTCATGCAACTTTTTAAACGGTCCCCACGGGGACAACGGTGCCGGCAACGGCCGGTTTTCCCAATCACGGTGCAAATCAGATGACTGTTCGTTTCCATTTACTTATCATCATTTTCAAAAGGCTTTGGTCCCAACGGGGACGGTGCAACTGTTCTCCGCTGCCATCACTCCAAATCGTCGGCTTCATCTGAGGGAGGGGGTGCAGAACTCACACGGCCCTCCTGGCTGCCCCTCAACTTTGCATCCAGGGCAAACCACCCCCTCTCTCCACAGTGCCGGGTATACTGGACTATGTCTCCCGGCATCAGGTTACGACCGGGGTGCTCCTCGGGCAGATGAGCGTTCACATCCCTCCGGGCTATAAACACTTCGGCCTCCAGGCTCAGTTCATATATAAACCCATAGCCGCGGCGGACATCAAACCGCCTCACCTGCCCTTCATACAGCGGGCCCCGGACACGAAAAGTCGCCTGACGGAGGTTCTCCATTTCCCGGATTGCACGGGCCACCAACTCCGCCTTCCTCCTTTCCCTTTCACCGATCTCCGGGCCCAGCGGTACCGGCTCCCTGTCCCAATACGGCGCTGCTGCGAGCTCCGGCGCACGGGTCGGGCCCCGCGGGACATTGTGGACACTGCGCACTGTCAGGGATCTGGGTGGCAGGTCCCGCGGCATCTTGGCCTTGGGCGCCGCCTTGCAGCGGCAACCCGGCGCAACCTCAGCCGAAGTGTAGGGGATGGGCACAGGGGCTTTCCGCGGTTGGGCCTTCGGCTCGGAATGGGTTATCAGCTCTGGCTCGAGGGGCTTCTCAGGGGATGCCTCCGGTGCAGACTTCAGGGCCTTCCATGGCAGCACCTCCGATTTGCTACGGGCTCCGGCTACAGGTCGGCCCGCCGGGGCGGGCATGCTGGGTATCGCTACCGGTTGCGGTGGCAGCGGGCCTAGTGGCGGGGTCACAGCTTCCGAGACAGGTGGCGAGGGAGGTAACAGGGCGAGAGGGCTTGGACCGGGTCCCGCAGCCGCGATGACCGGCCCTTCAAGGGCATCGGGGCGTGGGTCACTCACCCTCCCTTCCTCAGCTTCCTCCTCGCGTCTCCGCACGGTTGCTATCACGTCCGCAATGTCGGCCTCCCACTCCTCCATGAGGAGCTGCATTTTGACCTGCAGCCTTTGATAGAGCTGCGCGGTCCGGATCTCCACCCACGCCGAGGTTCCCGGCGCGGGGGCTACGGTGCTTCGGGACGGCATCCACATGCCGCTGGCGACTTCTTCCAGGAACAGGGTGACTGCAGAGTCCTGGCGTCCCTGCTTTTATAGCTGCGTTCACATGCAGCCAGCCGCCATCGCGTCCCCCTTAGCTTCTTTCCGGCCCCTCCTCTATCAGGGCGGGGTTTTGGCCTTCGCGCCTTTGCTACTCGAGAAGACGCTCGAGCGGGAACTCTTCGCGCCAAAGATGGCGGCTTCTGAAATTTTCTGGCCGGACACCTCCGGCGGTAACAAGGCGCACCTCTACCAGACGGCAGAGCGGTAAGATCCTGTTCATGACGCCAAGTTGTCGCGGGCGGAGGAGGGGACGCCGCTCTCTCCCACTGCTCGGGTCCGGCTGCCGCTGCTGCTGCGGCCTGCTGCTGCTCGAGCGATGGGCCGGATCCCGGGGACTCTAGCGGCGCTCCTCGCCCGTGAGTGAAAGGAGATTGGTAGTTGGGATTGTTTATTGTCCGTGACGCCACCCACGGTTGTGGTGGTTAGGTGGACACCACCGCTGCTCTGGCTGGGGATCCCGGGAGTGGTGGTATGGAGCAGCCAGTTGTTGATTTGCCCCTCCGTGGGTAGGGGATTGGTGGTCCCGGGGCCCAGTGATGGGGTTGGGATGGTGGACAGGCGGGTTATGGGGCCTGTGGAGGTGCAGGGGCGCAGGGGCAGCGCGGTGCCGCACGGCACGGAGGTACTTACTCAGCCAGTAAACACGACACAGTTCTCGGTAAACAAACGGCTGGTTGGACGGGTCCCTCGGGCGGTTGCGGTGCTGATGTTCCCTGCAGTTGACGGTGACGGTCTCTTCCCTGCACCTATGTGTAGTCTGTTGGTAGCGATGGATTCCCACCGGTAACCCGCTCCCCAGCCTTGATATGGGCCGGAGGAGCCCCACTCTTGCCCGCAGGCGCTGGCCCTGGGAAACTGGTGCCTTGGCGGTGGCGGTATCTCCCCTTAACGGTCGGACTGTTACCTTCAATCGGGACTTGGTTGTTGGGAGACAGTCGTCCCCTTCACTGACGGATTTGGCAAATTATGGCGACTCCTAGCCTTGCCGGGATCCGAAAGGCCCCTGCCCTGGTGCTGACTATTCTTTGTATACCGCTCCGGTACCGCCGGGTCACCACCCGTCCACGGTCCTTTCGGCAACCTCCGAGCAATCTCTCCTGCAGACGGTCACCGCCGTCTGCCAACCTTGCTGTCTCAGTCCGGGGCACACACCCGGACTAACTTCAGGCTTCTTGCTGTCACTTTCTTCACTTTCTACTTCCACCCTGTCACTTGCTCCTTTACCACTTCCTTCTACTCTCAACTCTAACACTCATCTGCCTGGTTTTCCCGCCTCCAGGGCTGTGAACTCCTCGGTGGGTGGAGCCAACCGCCTGGCCCACCCCCTGGTGTGGACACCAGCCCCTGGAGGAAGGCAACAAGGATTTTAGTTTTGACCTCGGTGTACCTGCAGGGAATGTGGGGTGCGTGTTGTGTTGTGACCTGTGACCCCTGGCTTGCCCAGGGCGTCACATAATTAACCCGATGTGTACTGTAGCTAGGAGAGCAGGGAGCCAGCGCTCAGTGTGCGCGGCTCCCTGCTCTCTGCACATGTTGCAGCACTGACGTTATGATCGCTGCTTCGGCTGCTGTGTTTGACAGCTAAGCAGCGATCATAACAGCGACTTACAAGGTCGCTGCTACGTCACAGAAAATGGTGACGTAACAGCGACGTCGTTGTCGCTGTCGTTTAGTGTGACCCCAGCTTTACAGGTCCTATAAATCATGGTAAGGAAGGGATTACCAACTGATGATGTATAGATATGTCATGGCGATCGTGGGGCAACAGGCACCTTGTCTGCACAATCACCGGTGGGAGATACGGCAATGCAAACATATTTTTTTTGTTAAAAAAAAACATTATTTTGTGTGTGATAGTAGCCAAGCGTAAACAAAAAACGATATAAATCTGGTATCACTGTTATCACACTGACCCGAAGAGTAAAGCTGTCTTATCACTCATAATGCACAGTGAATGTTTCCAATAAAAGCTTCAACTCAATCCACAAAAAGCAAGTCCCCACTCAGGTCCATTATCTTTCCATGGAAATATAGGGGGTTTTCATGTTACTGGTAACACAAAGGCTGTGGGAAAGCGCTATGAAAAAGAAACCCAGCAAAATCTGCACTCCCAAATCCAAATGCCCCCTGGCTCCATCCCTTCTGAGCCCCACAATGTTTCTAAACTACATTTAGCATTCATCTTTGACATTTCTGTACTGAGGAGAGCCCACTTAATTTACGGGGTGGGTGTCCCCAGAAGCACGAGCTGGGCACAATCTATGGGCACTACAATGTACGGGCGCCACAATGACAGATTTGCAATTTTCACTCATCAATATCTATTGCAGTTTGTTTCTGTAAAACACCCATCAAGTCAAAAATCATTACTACACCTGCAGATAAATTCTTAGAGGGTGTAATTTTCAAAATATGGATACTCGGAGAGGATTCAACTCTTCTGGCATGTAGGGGCTCTGTATATAGAGTCTGTAACTATTCTAGGAAAGTCTGTAATCCAAGAGTCAAATATCAATCCTTCTCTCCTGAGTCTCACCTTGTGGCTAAACAGTATTGTACAGTCACATGTGGGGTATTGTCACGTTCAGTAGAAATTGTGTAACAAATTTTGGTGCCATTTTTTACCCGTTTCCCAGTATACAAATGTAAGATCTGAGGCTAAAACTATTTTTTGTGGTAAAAATGTAATTATTTGTTCTTCATTGCCTTATGGTATAAAATTCTGTGACACACCTGTGGTGTCAGTAGGATCACTGCACTCTTAGATTAAGTATTTGAGGGGTGTATTTGGTAACGTGGGGTTACTTATGGGGGAGTCTCCTTTTCTGGCATGTTAGGGGCTCTGCCACTGTGCCTCGAAAGTAGTTTTCGGCCATATATGAGGGTATTGGCGTACTCAGGAGAGATTACACAACACATTGTAAAGACCAGTTTTTATTAAGAGAGTGCTCTAGGCATCATTTGTGATCTGGGCTGAGGTAGTTAGGAAGGGAGGAGGAGAAGGAGAGCTGTGATCATTACCTATTGTGAATGGATGAATCTGTGTTATCTATTTGTTGATATTACCTCTCTCTGAATTCTTTCCTGTGATGATAATGATATGAATGCTATTAAGTGATCCGACTTATCAGCCTCATGTTAGGCTTAATGTTTAGTATTAAAATTACAATATTTCAGGAATATCTCTTAATCTCTTCAAGCAGAAAAAAATTATATTATGACCTAATGTTTGTGTTATATAAATAATATGTATGACGTGATAGTATGGAATGTGCCTGACATAAGCATGGGTGTTTTACCCATGCCATTATCCAGGTGCTGGCCAACATTCCACTGCAATGTCTGAGGTTAGATTTAACTCCAATCTCACTTATTTAACACCTTATATTCAATGGTCCTTGTGAAAATTGCATCTAAGGAGTTTGACAAAAGGGAAATCTTCTTCTGTTTGCCCATTGGCACCTTGCAACACTGATGCTCTTCCATGCCAACTGGGGAGTCGGGACCTAACAAATATCTCTAGGTTTGTCATAAATGAAGGTCCATTAGATTAGGTTTCTCATATATAAAAGTGTATTAGATTTCACAAAAGTAAAACAGTGAAAGAAAGATAACCACTAGTGCCCATTGGGTTCCTCTAAGTGGTACAATATGGGTTTGGTGGGAGGAATTGCTTTCCTGATGGAGTTATGAATGTCACCACTCCTATATAGGACAATTTTGGTATCAATCACTTCAGACCGCCAAACCTTCTCCTGCTTTTCATTGGCTATAAGATGAAAAATAGGCGTTTGGAGATGGCAGTGTCGCGGGCGGAGGAGGGGACGCTGCGCTCTCCCACTGCTCGGGGAGCAGCTTGGATGTTAGTTCTTCCCTCCGTGGGTAGGGGGATTGGTTGTCCCGGGGCCCGGTGAGGGGTAGGGATGTTTGGCAGGTGGTCTACGGGGCCTGGTGAGGTGCAGGGTTGCGGGGGCAGCGCTGTGCCGCACGGCACGGTGGTACTCACTCAGCTAGTAACGAATACACAGTCTCCGGTAAAACAAACGGCTGGATGGACGGGTCCCAAGACGGCTGCGGTGTTTCTCCTCCCGGCAGGTTGATGGTGACTACCTTTCCCTGCACCTGTGTAGTGTGTACGGTTCCAATGGGTTCCCTCCGGTAACTCGCTCCCCAGCTTGGATGGGTGCTGAAGGAGCCCCTTTTGCCCGCAGGCTCTGGCCCTGGGAACTTTAGCCTTGGCGGTGACTGTGTTTCCCTTCACGGTTTGAACTGTCGCCTTCTATCGGGACTTGGCTGCTGGGAAACCCCGGAGATTCACTTCGCTAACGGATTTGACAATTTCAACGGCGACTCCTAGCCTTGTCAGGGTCCGTAAGCCCTGCCGGATGGTGCTGGCTTCTCTTTGCTCGCCGGTCCTGTACCGCTGGGCTACCGCCCGTCCACGGTCCTTTCGGTTCGCTCCAATCGGCCTCTCCTGCAGATGGTCACCACCGTCTGCCAACCTTGCTGTACCGTCCGGGCCACACACCCGGACCACCTTCAGACTGCTCCACTACCACTTACGTCCTCTCACTTTCACTTCAAACTCTATCTGACTGACTTCCTTTTCCCGCCTCCAGGACTGTGAACTCCTCGGTGGGCGGGACCAACCGCCTGGCCCACCCCCTGGTGTGGACATCAGCCCCTGGGGGAAGGCAACAAGGATTTGTGTTTGGCTTCGGTGTGCCTAACCGGGGTATGGGGTGTGTTGGTGTAGTAACTGTGACGACCTGGCTTGTCCAGGGCGCCACATTCCCCCTTAGCAAAATGCAGACCGTCCGCGGGCTGCCCGTCCATCACCGGTTTTATTTTTAACTGTAAAAAGATAAAAAATGGTAAAACATTTTAACAAGCATTTTGTATTCTTCCCACATCGGGAGGCACATTTCTTTAAACGTTACCAACATTCAATAACGGTTACGGCTTCCGCTCTCTCCCACCCAAGCAACCTGGACCTGATGCTGCCCCTAAGCAAATGGGCAGCACCCCTTGACCCCAGTCCAGCACCAAGTTGCCCGAGCGGGTTCTGTCCCTTTCAGGGGCCCCGCGTCCATGGGGAACCCCTGAACCCCCCGGAGTATCGCCACCGGTTACGGTAGTGGCGGGCCTGGGCCATCACTTTCCTCCAGGCCAATCCTCCAAATCAGCCTCTCCGGAGGCGGTCACGGTTTCAAGCCAACATTTCTATTTACATACCACAAGTTCGTGGTTGCCCTGCTAGTTCTCGGGCTTGTCCGTAGCAGTTTCTACGCATCGGTTTCAAGGGGTCCCAACGGGGACCAGTTGCCGGCAACGACCGGTTCAATCAAGTTACAAATCAGGTTAACTTCTCAGATAATCATTTGCACTTATCATTCAGAAACTTTCTACACGGTATTCTCAACACACAAAGCCCCCCTCTAAAAAGAGTAGTTTCCCTGGAGACCTTCGGGGCCCGGTATCGGTGGTGACAGGGAATGGGGCAGGGGGAACAACCAGTTCCTCCTCCCTGCTATCATGTAGGGCAGGCGGAGGCGTAGGGGAGCTGGGTACAGGTTCATCCCTGGGCACTGGCTCATGGTTGATCACTTCCATTACTTCCTCATCCACGGGTTGTGTGAACAGTATCACTGGAAGAATTACCGCGCCGTTCTGCGTAGGCCAGTCTGCCGGAAAATCACCCATCATGGTATGGATTACCTCCTTTTCTTTCTCAGCCGCTACCCTCAACACGGGGGGGCACCTCTT
This sequence comes from Anomaloglossus baeobatrachus, assembly GCF_048569485.1. Classification (NCBI taxonomy): domain Eukaryota; kingdom Metazoa; phylum Chordata; class Amphibia; order Anura; family Aromobatidae; genus Anomaloglossus; species Anomaloglossus baeobatrachus. The sequence continues at coordinate 222,661,876 of NC_134356.1, forward strand.
CAGATGGTCCCGGGAAACTGTGGCCAGAGTTCCTCCTTGGTCACGGCTGATCTGATAAGCCTTCCCATTCTCCCATCCTGTGGGCTGTATGACATACGGGGTTTGTTCCCATTGATCATCCAGCTTGTGGGTCCTCCTTTTTCGCTTCAGCACTACATCTCCAGGCTGGAAGGGACCAGCAGACACCTTCTGGTTGAAGCGCTGCTCCTGTTGTTCCCGACTCCGGCTCAAGTTCTTTTCAACATATTCCTGGACCTGTCGGTACTGCACCCTCCGCCGAGTGTCCCATTCAGCTGTCGAAGGGAGTGCTCCCGGGGCTTCCAACCCCATTTCCAAATCCACTGGTAGCCAGCCGGGGCGAGCCCTCATCAGGTATGCTGGGGTGCACTTCGTTGAGCTGGAAGGGATGTTGTTATACATATCGACCAGGTCAGGTAGCTTCTCCGGCCACAGGCAACGTCTTAAGGAGGCCCAGGACCAGGTGGTTCATCTTTTCACACATGCCGTTGGTTTGGGCATGGTAAGGCGTGGTCCGGATTTTCTTGCAGCCGTACAACTGGCAAAATTCTTGGAATACCTCCGCTTCAAAGGCCGGGCCTTGGTCAGTAAGCACCTTCTCAGGGTATCCATGTGGTCGGCAGAAATAAGCCTGGAACGCTCTAGCGGCGGTACGGCCGGTTAGGTCTTTGACTGGGACAACCACCATGAACCTTGAATAGTGGTCTACAATGGTTAGAGCGTAGGTGTACCCACTTCGGCTGGGGGTGAGCTTTACATGGTCCAGGGCAACCAGCTCCAGCGGTTAATGCGTAATCGGGTGTAGGGGCGCCTTCTGGCTGGCCTCGTCTTTCCTTCTCAGCGCGCAAGGGCCACATTCTCGGCACCAGGCCTCTACAGATTCCCGCATTCCACTACAATAGAACCGTTCTCTCAACAGCATCTCTAGTTTCTTCCACCCGAAGTGCCCAGCACCATCATGGTATGCTTGCAGGACGGTGGGCACGTTAGCTTGGGGAATCACCAACTGGCGGATCTTCTCATGAGTCTTCGGGTTAATCAGCTCGCGATACAACTTCCCCTGGTGTAGGTACAGCCGGGTCCGTTCTCGCCACAGGCGTTGGGCTTCAGCCGGGGCGGCAGGGTCTATCCCAGCAGCGCCTTGTTCCACCAGGATCTTGACTAGGCGGACAGCGGGTGCCTGGTCTTGAGCTTCCTGCCACTCCTGACTGGGCAGCGGGTCCAGGTTCACCCGTTGTTGATGGACATGCACCTTCTCAGTGGGCGGCCGGTGAAATGCAGGCAACTCAATCTCTTCGAGGTCGTCATCCTCGGGCCCTTCTTCTGACAGGTGGGGCATCCGAGAGAGTGCATCAGCATGAACGTTGGCACGGCCGGCCCTGTACTTGATGGTGAAATCATAGTTGGCTAGCCTAGCCACCCACCGCTGCTCCAACGCGCCCAGCTTGGCTGTGTCCAGGTGGGTCAGCGGGTTATTATCCGTGAAAGCGGTGAATTTAGCTGCTTCAGGTAATGGCAGAACCGCTCGGTGATAGCCCACACCAGCGCCAGGAGCTTGAGCTTGAAAGAGCTGTAGTTCTCAGGGTTCCTCTCAGTCGGTCAGAGCTTCCGGCTAGCATAAGCAATCACTTTTTCCTTTCCGTCTTGGACCTGGGATAGGACTGCCCCCAAGCCCACATTGCTGGCGTCGGTGTAGAGGATGAATGGGTGGCTGTAATCAGGGTACGCTAGGATTTCCTCTCCGGTCAGGGCCGCTCTCAGCTGGCGGAAAGATTCCTCATGCCTTTCTTCCCACACCAGTGGGGCTCCTAGGGGTCTACCACCTTTGGTCTGTCCCACAAGGAGGTCTTGCATGGGGGCAGCCATCTTCGTGTACCCCTTGATGAAGCGACGGTAATACCCCACCAGGCCCAAGAACTGCCTCACTTCCCTCAGCGTGGTCGGCCTCGGCCAGTCCTGGATGGCGGTGATTTTCTCGGGGTCGGGGGCGACACCCTCCGCACCCACCACATGTCCAAGGTACTGCACTCTGGGCTTCAGCAGATGACACTTGGAGGGCTTCAACTTCATCCCATACTTAGCAAGGGACGCGAACACCTCAGCTAGGTGCTCCAGGTGGGCTTCATACGTTTGTGAGTACACAATCACATCGTCCAAGTACAGCAAGACGGTCTCGAAATTTAAGTGTCCCAGACAGCATTCCATCAGCCGTTGGAAGGTCCCGGGGGCATTGCACAGCCCAAACGGCATGCTGTTGAACTCGCAGAGTCCCATAGGAGTGGTGAAGGCAGTTTTCTCTCGGTCTTCAGGCACCACGGCCACCTGCCAGTACCCGCTGGTGAGGTCAAGGGTAGAGAAGTAGTTCGCGGTTCTCAGCGCGGCCAGGGACTCTTCAATACGGGGCAGAGGGTAAGCATCCTTATATGTTAACTGGTTAATCTTCCGGTAATCCACACACATCCGCATGGTGCCGTCCTTCTTCTTAACCAGCACCAACGGGGCAGCCCAGGGACTACAGCTGTCCCTAATAACCCCCGCCTCCTTCATGTTCCTCAAAATGTCTTTGGCGCATTGGTAGTGTGCCGGGGGAATGGGCCTGTACCTCTCTTTAATAGGGGGTGTTCCCCGGTGGGGATGTGGTGTTGGACCCCTTTAATCTGCCCAAAATCCAGAGGGTGTTTGCTAAAAACTCGCTCATACTCCGGAACCACCCGGTATACCCCTTCTTTGTGATGTGTAGGGGTATCGTCAGTGCCTACGTGTAGCTCTCGGCACCACTCATCTAGCTCCCCTAGGGATGGGTGAGGACTGGCAGTAGGTGGTGAGATCGGGGGCACGGCCTCATGGATGGTGTGGGGATCTAGAGTGAGCAACTTGGCAAGGATAGCGTACCGGGGAAGCCTAACCTCTTCCTCCCCACAGTTCAGCACCCTCACAGGCACCCTTCCTTTCTTGACGTCCACCACCCCTCGGGCGGCCATCACTGTGGGCCAGTGTTCAGAGGGCATGGGTTCTACCATGGCGAGATAGTCCCGCCATTGGGGACCTACCGGTGCCCTACACCAGATCATCATCTCACTCCTGGGAGGCACAACCAAGGGGCCGCATCCATCACTCTCACTCCCCCAATCTCTCCTCCTGTCGAGTTCACATGCTGGCGATACATCAGGGCCCTGATCTCACGCTGCACCGCTCTCTGTCGGCTTCCCGCTGCTGTGGAGGCCAGCTGCTGCAGTAGGGTCAGCACATCACTCATGCAGTGCTCCATCACATTGGTCCCTAGCACCACTTTCGGGTCATGTTCACTGGGTTCATTCATTATCACAATCATTCCCTGGTGTTACAGTTCAGCTCGTCCAACAGTCATGGCCACTTGTTTGTACCCCACTTGGGTCAATGGGAGCCCATCAGCGGCAATCAGTGTCATGTTACCATCGGGAAGAGCAAATTCGTCCTTCCCCCAATACCGTTGATACAGTGTGTATGGTATTGTGGTTACCTGAGATTCAGTGTCCAGGAGAGCCATCACCGGTATACCGTCCACTGCCATGGGGATGATGGGTCGGGCTCCGATGTACCGGTCCCGCCAGTCTGGGGGGCCATGGGGTTCTACTCCTGAGGATTGGCCCGTGGCCCCAGGGGTTGCTCGTTTAACAGACACCGTCGGGAGTAGTGGCCGGGCTTGCTGCACCTGTAACAAATCGGGGGTCCATACCGTGAGTCATTGGCCCTTCTCCGCTGCATCCAGGGGACGTCCTCGGGGCTGTCGGCGAGCTGCATCTCTGCCGGGGGCTGGGACCTGGTCGGAGGCTGGAGTGCGGCAAGGATCTTGGCGAGGTCCCCATCTATGCGGCGGACTTGGGCAGCCAGTTCCTCCATCATGCCTCTTGGGGTTGCAGGTACCGAAGGTGTTAGGAGAGCAGGGGCCACCACGACGGGAGCCGTCTCAGCTGGCCATGGGGCTACCTCAGGGACTTCCGACGCTGGAGGCTGCAGAGCTTTAATGGCCCGTTCCTTTAACACGGCAAAGCCCACATCAGGGTGTTCTAGGGCCCAGAGCCGAAGTTGCTTGCGGTCCTCCGAGGACCTCATCCCCTGTACAAACTGCTCCACTAGCATTTTGTTGCTGTCCGCATCGTTGATGGTGTCTACCCGCTTCAGTGTGCGGAGGGCGGTTTGCAGACGCAAGGCGTAGTCCAGAATGCTATCCGCAGGCCGTTGTCGGCATTGGTAAAACTGCATCCGCAGCTCGGCTTCGGTATGGGTCTCAAAGGCAGTCTGTAGCTTCTCAAAGATGGTGGCTACAGAGGACCGGTCCCCCTCGGCCCAGGTCTCCACCTCCTGCTCAGCCGCACCGGTTAGCTGCCCCAGCACTACCGCTGCACGTTGCTTATCAGTTAGGGGGTACAGTTCCAGTAGCGAGTTAAGCTTCTTCCGGAAAACCTGCAATGCATCAGGTTTCCCAATGTACTGCGGCAGCCAGGTAGCTCCGGGCACATAGGGCAAGGAGAACGGCATCACCTGAGCGAGAGCTGGGGCCATGGCACCTCCCGCCAGTGCGGCCAGGACCTGGGCGGGCCCATTCCCATCCGCGGGTGCCGCTGCGGCTGCGACCACCGCTCCTCCAGCGGCTTTGTTGGGCGCAGACATCTTGTTTCCATCCCCCTTAGTCTTTTTCCGGCCCCTTCTCTACAGGGGCGGGGTTTAGGCCTTCGCGCCTCCACTGCTCGAGGAGACGCTTGAGCGGGAATTTTTCGCGCCCAAGATGGCGGCTTCTCCAAATTTTCGTCCGGACACCTCCGGCGGTCACAAGGCGTACCTCTACCAGACGGCAGAGCGGTAAGATCCTGTTCGTGACACCAAGTTGTCGTGGGCGGAGGAGGGGACGCTGCGCTCTCCCACTGCTCGAGTCCGGCTGCTGCTGCTGCTCGGTGGAGGCTCGAGCGGTGGGCCGGATCCTGGGGAGTCGAGCGGCGTTCCTCGCCCGTGAGTGAAAGGGGGGTGGTTTGGTTTAGGGATATTGTCCGTGACGCCACCCACGGTTGTGGAGAGATTGGGGACACCACCGCTGCTCTGGACGGGGATCCCGGGAGCGATGACAGGGAGCAGCTTGGATGTTAGTTCTTCCCTCCGTGGGTAGGGGGATTGGTTGTCCCGGGGCCCGGTGAGGGGTAGGGATGTTTGGCAGGTGGTCTACGGGGCCTGGTGAGGTTCAGGGTCGCGGGGGCAGCGCTGTGCCGCATGGCACGGTGGTACTCACTCAGCCAGTAACGAATACACAGTCTCCGGTAAAACAAACGGCTGGATGGACGGGTCCCACAGACGGCTGCGGTGTTTCTCCTCCCGGCAGGTTGATGGTGACTGCCTTTCCCTGCACCTGTGTAGTGTGTATGGTTCCAATGGGTTCCCACCGGTAACCCACTCCCCAGCTTGGATGGGTGCTGAAGGAGCCCCTTTTGCCCGCAGGCTCTGGCCCTGGGAACTTTAGCCTTGGCGGTGACTGTGTTTCCCTTCACGGTTTGAGCTGTCGCCTTCTATCGGGACTTGGCTGCTGGGAAACCCCGGAGGTTCCCTTCGCTAACGGATTTGACAATTTCAACGGCGACTCCTAGCCTTGTCGGTGTCCGTAAGCCCTGCCGGATGGTGTTGGCTTCTCTTTGCTCGCCGGTCCGGTACCGCCGGGCCACCACCCGTCCACGGTCCTTTCGGTTCGCTCCAATCGGCCTCTCCTGCAGACGGTCACCACCGTCTGCCAACCTTGCTGTACCGTCCGGGCCACACACCCGGACCACCTTCAGACTGCTCCACTACCACTTACGTCCTCTCACTTTCACTTCAAACTCTATCTGACTGACTTCCTTTTCCTGCCTCCAGGACTGTGAACTCCTCGGTGGGCGGGACCAACCGCCTGGCCCACCCCCTGGTGTGGACATCAGCCCCTGGAGGAAGGCAACAAGGATTTGTGTTTGGCTTCGGTGTGCCTAACCGGGGTGTGGGGTGTGTTGGTGTAGTACCTGTGATGACCTGGCTTGTCCAGGGCGCCACATTAGCGCTGCTGCCGTAGTAGACGAGAGGTTCCATGCTTCTAGTTCTGTAGTTTGTTTTGTGAAAGGGGTTCTGTTCAAATCAGAAATGCGTAATAAAGCTACTTCACTTGACTATATCTGGGAGTGTGGAACTTCTTATCTTCTACAGCAGCATCGTTGTCATCTCTAAACACCTATCCTCCATTTCGTACCCAGCAATAAAACAATAGCAGATTAGGTCCTTGATTGTACATTTGTACACAAGGTATGCATATACATATTTAGGCAAGCATCACATAGTGCATGATAAAATAAGAAACTTGGAACAAGAATGAGGAAATAATTTTTTTTCCCATTCCCTCCTCCATACCCATCATCCCCATTCCCCTTTCGTTAAAATTAATCATCAATTTATATGCCCCCAAAGAAGTGCAAATAAAAAGTATAATTCCCACCCCAAAAAAGCCAACACACAGCTTTTTCAATGGAAAAATAAAGAAGTTAAAGCTTAATGCAATTATAGAATGATGAAAAAAATTGCTCAGTACTAAAAGCCCAAAATAGGGCTTTAACCCCTTCAGCCCCAAGCCTATTTTGACCCTAAAGACCAGGCCATTTTTTGCAATTCTGACCAGTGTCACTTTATGAGGTTATAACTCTGGAACACTTCAGCGGATCCCAGTGATTCTGAGATTGTTTTTTCGTGACATATTGGGCTTCATGTTAGTGGTAAATTTAGGCCGATATTTTTTGCGTTTCTTTGTGAAAAAAACGGAAATTTCGCGAAAATTTTGAAAATTTTGTAATTTTCAAACTTTGAATTTTTATGCTCTAAAACCAACGAGACATATGACACAAAATAATTAATAAATAACATTTCCCACATGTCTACTTTACATCAGAACAATTTTGGAAAAAAAAAAAAAAATTTAAGGAAGTTATAGGGGTTCAAAGTTTATGAGCAATTTCTCATTTTTACAACAAAATTTACAAAGCCACTTTTTTTAGGGACCACATCACATTTGAAGCGATTTTGAAAGGTCTACATGACACAAAACACCCAAAAGTGACACCATTCCAAAAACGGCACCCCTCAGGCTACTCAAAACCACATTCAAGAAGGTTATTAACCCTTCAGGTGCTTCACTGTAACTAAAGCAATGTGGAAGGAAAAAATTAACATTTTACTTTTTGCAACAAAAATGTTAATTTAGCCTCAAATATTGCATATTCACAAGGGTAGCAGGATTAAATGAACCCCCAAAATTTGTTGGGCAATTTCTACTGAGCACGCAGATACCTCATATGTGGCGAAAAACCACTGTTTGGGCGCACGGCAGGACTCGGAAGGGAAGGAGCGCCATTTGACTTTTTTGAACAGAAAATTAGCTGGAATCGTTAGCCGCACCATGTTGCGTTTGGATAGCCCCTGAGGTGCCGAAACAGTGGAGCTCCCCCCACATGTGACCCCATTTTGGAAACTAGACCCCTCATGGAATTTATCTAGATGTTTATTGAGCACTTTGAGCCTCTGGGGGCTTCACAAAAGTTAATAGAGTTGAGAAGTGAAAATAAAAAAAAAATTTTTTACCACAAAATTGTTATTTCAACCAGGTAGCTTTTTTTCACAAGTGTATCAGGAAAAATTGCACCATAAAATGTATTGTGCAATTTCTCCTGAGTACACAGACACCTCATATGTGGTGGAAATAAAATGTTTGGGCGCACAGCAGGGCTCGGAAGGCAAGGAGCGTCATTTGACGTTTCAAACGCAAAAGTGTCTAGGATAATTAGCGTATTCCATGTTGCGTTTGGAGACCCCCTGAGATGCCGAAACAGTGGAGCTCCCCCACATGTGACCCCATTTTGGAAACTAGACCCCCATGGCATAGAAAAAAAAAACAGTGGCAGATGGGGGGGGGGGGCGGCAGATGGGGCGGCGGCAGATGGGGGGGCAGCGGCATATAAAGGGAGCATCTGTGATTGTGAGACGGCGGCTGGGATAGGGTGGGGGCGGATGGGAAAGGGCGCAGTGGATGCAGGAGCGGCAGAGGATGGGGGGAGGGGGGATGGGGGGGATGGGTGGGAAGGGGAGTGGGAGGTGAGATTGGGGATAGTTACCCTACAGGATGGATCTAGGCAGCTGGATCACAGGAGATGAAGGAGGCAGCAGATCGGGGAGGGTGAGAGGTGGGGGAGGGAGTGCAGCGCAGATCACGGAGGAGACAGGTGAGCAGAGCACAGATCACGGGGGTGAGGGAGAGCGGACAGCAGATCACGGGGGTGACAGGTGAGGGAGCACAGATCACGGGGGTGACAGGGGAGGGAGCGCACATCACGGGGGTGACAGGTGAGGGAGCACAGATCACGGGGTGACAGGTGAGGGAGCGCACATCACGGGGGTGACAGGGGAGGGAGCGCACATCACGGGGGTGACAGGGGAGGGAGCGCACATCACGGCGGTGACAGGGGAGGGAGCGCACATCACGGCGGTGACAGGGGAGGGAGCGCACATCACGGCGGTGACAGGTGAGGGAGCGCACATCACGGCGGTGACAGGTGAGGGAGCGCACATCACGGCGGTGACAGGTGAGGGAGCGCACATCACGGCGGTGACAGGTGAGGGAGCGCACATCAAGGCGGTGACAGGTGAGGGAGCGCACATCACGGCGGTGACAGGTGAGGGAGCGCACATCACGGCGGTGACAGGTGAGGGAGCGCACATCACGGCGGTGACAGGTGAAGGAACGCACATCACGGCGGTGACAGGTGAGGGAGCGCACATCACGGGGGTGACAGGTGAGGGAGCGCACATCACGGGGGTGACAGGTGAGGGAGCGCACATCACGGGGGTGACAGGTGAGGGAGCGCACATCACGGGGGTGACAGGTGAGGGAGCGCACATCACGGGGGTCACAGGGGAGGGAGCGCACATCACGGGGGTGACAGGGGAGGGAGCGCACATCACGGGGGTGACAGGGGAGGGAGCGCACATCACGGGGGTGACAGGGGAGGGAGCGCACATCACGGGGGTGACAGGGGAGGGGGCGAGTAGCCGATCACGGGGGTGAGAGGTGGGGGGAGCGGGCAGCACATAACGGAGGAGAGGGGGCGCGCAGCATATAACGGAGGGGAGGGGACGGGCAGCACATAACGGAGAGGGGGCGCGCAGCACATAACGGAGGAGAGGGGGCGGTGCCGGGCAGCACATAACGGAGAGGGGGCGGGGCCGGGCAGCACATAACGGAGAGGGGGCGGGGCCGGGCAGCACATAACGGAGAGGGGGCGGGGCCGGGCAGCACATAACGGAGGAGGAAGCGGGCAGCCGATCTCGAGTGGAGGGGGCTGGCAGCACATCACGGAGGTGAGGGGACGAGCAGCCGATCACGAGGGAAAGGGGCCGGGCAGCAGATCGGGGGGGACCGGTGGCACTGTGGCAGATGGAGGGCGGCGGCGGCGGATCGGGAGGTGTGGGGGTGAGGGTGCAGGCAGCAGATCGGGTGGTAGATCGCGGAGGGCAGCGGCGGATCGGGAGGTGTGGGGGTGAGGGTGCGGGCAGCAGATACGAGGGGTGGGGGTGCGGGTGGCAGATCACGGAGGGCAGCGGCGGCGGCGGATCGGGAGGCCGGTTTCATACAGTGCAAAAGCAGCGCGGCAACTTCCGGGTCCCATGCTCCGGTCACATAACAGCATGGGACCGGAGCTTGTCGCCCTGCCATTGCACTGTGTACACTCACTGTACTGGCGTGCTGCAGGGAACGGGAAGTGAAGCTGATGGGGCGGTCACCGGCAACAGGTCCACTGTGATTGAAGACAGCGGTCACAAGGCCGATCTCTCCAATCAGAGCTACTGGAGCTGGGGGAGGGTGATCCAGTGAGGTCACCCAGCTCCAGCCAATGGCCAGTGCTATAGCTGCACTGGCTAGGGCTGGATTTCAATGTTTCAGTCACTTTAAGTGGCTGGAACATTACAGTGGCTGTGATTGGTTGAGCGGCGTTCGTCAGCCAATCACAGCCTCCGTAGGTCCGGGGAGGAGGCACCACCCCTCCTGAGGTCAGGTACAGGTCCCCTCCTCCCCGAATCTGCGGTTTATGCTAACTTTTCGCAGTCACCGGAGGCTCCGGTGCCGCGATTACGCCATGACGGAAAGATCCGTCCTTGGTCGTTAAGGCCCAGGGCACCATGACGGATCTTTCCGTCCATTGTTGTGAAGGGGTTAAAGGATTTTCTACTACTTTAAGAGTTGACATTAATCGACTCAGGGTTGTGTTGTATGTCCACCACTCTGTATAGGGAGGCTGGAGAAAGTAAACATGAGTTCTTTGGAAATTTGGAGGATTAAATCAGAGCATACTTAACCAGCATCTTCCATTGATGAGGTGATGTAACAGTTTCCAGCAAACACAGCTATATAACAGTGTTCCAGGCTTTAATCAGCTTCACATGTGACTTCCAGAACATACATAACAGTCTGTTCACAGATTATCTTCTCTCCTTACACAGAGTCTTTCTCCTTACAGTGTGGATGTACACAGAGTAGAATACTGTACCTTATACAGTAATGTGAGGGGGATGGGTGGATCCTGTACTGGTCACTTCTCTCCTATCTTTCTGCGCACAACAGTTTGCTTTTGAATTATCCTGAGCTGTTCTCCACTCCTGACAGTATCTGTCCTGAACTGGCAGATCTCTGTAGCTTGACATTTCTCAGGATACATACACTACACTTTCATAGTACTGCTCCTTACAAAGAGACAAACAGGCACTTCTTTCCTTTTGCAGAGGCAAACACACACTCCCTGCTTCCCAGCATCACCTGGGTCACTGCTGAATACTTGTTTCTTGCTGCAGCTTTAACTCCTGAGTTGCTGGATGATTTTAGATAATCTGTGTAGTTCTTATTTGTCACAGTTGTATAAGAAATGAAAACAGAAAAAAAAAATAATCCTCATCTATCAGACCAGCCTGTCTTCTGACATGAGCATCCAGAGGAGGGCATCACTTGACTGCAGAAGTAAATTAGTGGCAAAAAATTGCTACAACTTTCACATTCCATCCCAACAGGTTTCTTCCTCTTCAGTCAGAATTCTCTAATACAGAATTAGTTAATGGGGTTTCTAAACCAGGCAACTCCTTTACCAAGACACTTAGAAATCATATTTTATAGATCCATATATTTTTGGTAAGCTTTTACATGCACAGGTACATCACTGAGTAAAGTATTCCATAGCGACCATACTAATCCACAAACTTCTTTTATATAGGAATATTTGGAATGATTTGGTACGTGTTCTGGTTGCTACATGCTACAGAGAGCCCTGCTGCACATCCTTCTATTAGTGCTGAAGAAAGATCATACATTGAGACCAGCATTGGAGAAGGCTGTAGTTTAGTTACAACTGGTGTAAGTATATTATAGATATATTTTCTGGTGGGGAGGACACTGAAATGATTTCACTTATGTCATATCGATGAGTAATTCTTATTGCTTAATAAGTATACAATGTACTGTATATATAGTGCAATAGATATCTAAATATGCGATATTATGAATATTAGGAATAAGAAATTTTTCAATTAAAGAGTTATTCCCATGTTATGAGATACATATAGACAGATGACAGAGTTAAACTATCCTTGTTTACAAATAGCTTGATTTTATATGTTAAACCTTTCTCCTGCTATATGCTTTGAGTCTTTTATTGTTTACAGCTCGTTGCCAAGGAGACAGGCCATCACTACTGTATTGGAGCATTGGTTGAAAATATACAGTTCCAGTATGTTAGTTTCACATTGAGGCCTGTTAGGATTTGTACAGAAAGTCTCCTGGGTATACACAGTAGCCATGGAGCCAGAGGCATACATAAAAATCATGGGGCTCCATAGCAGAAATTCTATCTGGGCCCCTCCCCCCAAAAATAAATTAATCTATATTTGGCTGGATCACATAAGAACATATCTCACAACTTTACAGTCATTAAGGCCGCTTTACACGCTGTGATATCATGACCGATATCGCTAGCGTGCGTACCCGCCCCCATCGGTTTTGTGACATGGGCAAATCGCTGCCCGTGGCGCACAACATCGCCCAGACCCGTCACACTACTTACCTGCCCTGCGACGTCGCTGTGACCGGCAAACCGCCTCCTTTCTAAGGGGGTGGTTCGTTCAGCGTCACAGCGACGTCACAGCAGCGTCACTGAACCGCCGCCCAATAGTAGCAGAGGGGCGGAGATGAGCGGGACGTAACCTCCCGCCCACCTCCTTCCTTCCGCATTGCGGGCGGGACGCAGGTAAGGTGAGGTTCCTCGTTTCTGCGGTGTCACACGGAGCTATGTGTCCTGCCGCAGGAACGAGGAACAACTTCGTTACTGCTGCAGTAACGATATTTGAGAATGGACCCCCATGTCACTGATGAGCGATTTTCCACGTTTTTGTGATGATTCAAAATCGCTCATAGGTGTCACACGCAACAGCATCACTAAAGCGACCGGATGTGCGTCACAAATTCCGTGACCCCAACGAGATCGCTTGAGCGATGTCGCAGCATGTAAAGCCCGCTTTACAAAGTAATTTTCCTCCTATTGAAGTTCAAAGATTCCCCGTACATTGCACCCGTAAAGTATAATGGTATCTGCATTGCCTTCCAAGTAGTATAATGCACCAATTCAACCACAGCTGATATCACCAGAGGTAGATCACTAGAAAAAACAGCATATATATATATAATTACCTCTAAAAATTACTTTATTATTAATCTAGTTAAAATAGACACATAGGGTGTCCTTTCAAACAACATAGAACACGAATTGTGCTGGTGAGTGCTAGGCAGGTAGAGGATCGATGTAGTGAGGAATTAATGAGATATCAATAGTTCTGAAGTAGGCTTAAAGATACTAGAACACACCCTACATTGCCCTTTCCACCGACGGAGGATGTCATAATTTTTTGGGCATCCCGAGTTCCAGGTGGCTGACCCTTACTCTCCCTATAACTACCTAGGACAGTAACCATCACCAAAACAGGTGTAAAGAAAAAGGTGAGGGAGAAACCACATACACACAATATAACAATTGCGTTAAATATAATATGGTTTCTAACTAGTGCTAAAATCCTAGTTAGAGCAATTCAATATTTTTAGGAATAGAGTCAATAGGCCCACTTAGCCAAATGGGTACCCTTAACTCTCCCGATGCATCCCCCCCCCTTCCTAACGCAATGAAAAGGGGATCATCAGGGGATATACAAAGATGACACCTGAAAAAAAGAGAAAAAGTAGCATTCAGTGTCTAAAAATCACAGTTTAAACTAATACTATATGTATTGTATTCCCATAAATGAGTAAAAAACTCACAAATAATAAGTCGACTTATTATTTGTGAGTTTTTTACTCATTCGAGGACCGAAAGTAGCAGCAGCGGGGAGTCAGTAGGCCTGTTCTCCATGTATTATCACGGACAGCACACGGAGAACACTCATGTGCCAAAATCACGGCACATGGCGGCCATACGCACCTTTTACACGTGTGTGGTTTTTCACGGATGTGTGAAAGAGGCCTCAACCAGGGTCTGGGTAGGCTCTGGTGGTCAAGCTCCATAGACCTGAGCTGTACACTGTAACAGATAGATCTCATTGCAGGAAAACAGCAGCAGAGAGAAAAACCAAGCCACTTGCAAACTTGCTTATTTTCATTACTTTCTAATTAATTAAAGCAATTTAATAACTTGAGAATAACCCTTTAATGCACAAATATTAGACCTTGGATGTTTGCTTTAGTTTACAGCTGATTATGTTATACACACTCTCCCACCTGCTAGCACTGATATCATAATTTTCTATTTAATTTGCAGAAATTTAAAACCCCTTGGAAGAAGTTCTTTACCTCCATGCCTGTCTATGCAATCATAGTTGCAAATTTCTGCCGGAGCTGGACATTTTATCTACTGCTGATCAGCCAGCCTGCTTACTTTGAAGAGGTGTTTGGCTTCCCAATAAGCAAGGTAAATGTTTTGAATGAATGAGTGAAGTTTCACGGCACATCACAGCCCAGCATCGCTCATGCTTGTGGCTCTCCGCGGTGAAGGTTAGAATGATGATGAAATCCACCCACAGTTCTGTCACTCAAGAGACTGGGTCCCGCCTCAGCGATGTCAGGTCAACTTCCAATTCCAAAAGTTGACATGACATCACTGGACATCAGAGGTCACGTGATGGGGAATGAGCAGACAGCGATAGCGCCGCACACAGGCAGAATGGACAACAGAAGATATTCAGAAAAAGCTTTCTGTTTCAGCTTTATATCGATGTGGCCACTATGCTTTGTAGTGGACCACCTCTTTAACCTTCTCGTGTGGGCCAAAGGGTTGCTTTTTCTTGAGGCACCCTAGACTTCAGGTACAAGTCTAACGCCTGCATTCACTATAGATACACCCTTGGCAAAGGGTCATCCTAAATGACTCATCCTTTAAGTCAAGTTTTAATCTGAAATATATTCTTGAGTAGTTGTGTGATTTTTATTTTTATTTTTAGAAACCTGAGCAACTGCCCCTGTGTCCCTTCACCCCAAGCTACACTCTCCCTTACTTATTGTAGTATATTTCAAGTTTCTTGGAATAGAGATTGCCCCCACAACCTCAGCTCAATGTCTTACATTTAATGCAGTGGGTAAGAAAGAAGACCTGAGCATAGAACTCACTGCCTATTTCTATATTGGGCAGGATCAATCTGGCGAAGATTGTGATAAGGAGAAGTGTCCTGCAGGTTGAATGAAGGGGCAGAATGGTGCACTGAGCTTTGGCTGTGGTGGAGCCATCAATTACATATGAAATAGAAACATTTTTCTTTTCAGGTATGAGTTTAAAAGGGTAAAAAAAATCCTCTATATAAGGACAATAACAAATTCCTTAAAATTGACCAAGGTATTCATCTACAGGGCTAAGGTAGTGAAATGACTGTGTTTCCAGATGCATTGAAGCCCTAGATGTGATTTTGAGTTCACGAATAGAGATGAGCGATGTTCGAGTCGAACGGTTCGCCAATTTCATGTTCAAGTGATTTTGGGGAGTGTTCGAGTCGTTCGACGAACTCGAACGATTTGCTAAAAGTTCAGCAGTTCGAGTTACGTTCGAGAACAGTTCGATCACCAAAAGCGTGGCTTTTCACAGCTACGTGTGCAGGGAGCCATCGCTGGCAGCCTGCGGTAAGCTGGTAACCAGGGTAAATATCGTGTATCCAAGCAAAGCGCTTTGCTTAGTAACCCGATTTGTACCCTGGCTACGTGTGCAAAAATCCCCGAAAGCCACGCAGAAGCACTTCCGTGTGACTTCTGTCGGATGCCGCTGCAGTCTCTGTCCCGCTCCAGCCCCAGCCCCGTGGCTACCCGCTAAGCAGTGTCCGCAGCTGCCCGCACTGTACGTTGTCCGCAGCCCACACTGCAGTGTCAGCAGCCACGGGATGACAAGCGCTGCCGTCAGGAGATTAGTAAAGTTCCTTACCTGCGGTGATGAAGTTCTGCCCTCCTGACGTCAGCTCTGTCACTGTCCTCCATCGCCGCCGCTTGTCACATCTCCTCTCGCTGCCGACCCGACACTGTCACTAGCGGTGACGTCACGGGCTCCCGCGATACTTGGTTTGTGAAGGCGGCGGTCATTGAACTCAGTGACAGCGCTGCTGTCAGGAGTGCAGCGATCACTGCAGGTAATGTACCTCGCTAACCTCCTGACAGCAGCACTCGTCATGCCCTGCAGTGACCTGGGCTGACCTATTGATGTTAGCTCAGGTCACTGCATTGCTCTCCCAGCCAATGGGGAACATTCTGTTCTTCATTGACTGGGACATTGACTATGGTATGGATCGTCATGGGACCCCCTTTTATTACACGAGACCTGGATTTGTTTTTCTTTCTAATAAATTGGTGAAAGAGGGAATGTGTTGGAGTATTTTTTGAAATAAAAATGTGTTTGTTGTCTATTTTTTTATTACTGACTGGGTTGGTGATATTGAGTATCTGACAGATGCCTGACATCATGAACCCCAGGGCTTGATGCCAGGTGACATTACACATCTGGTATTAACCCCATATATTACCCCATTTGCCACCGCACCAGGGCAACGGGATGAACTGGAGCGAAGCACTAGGATTGGCGCATCTAATGGATGTGCCACTTCTGGGGCGGCTGCGGCCTGCTATTTTTAGGCTGGGGAGAGTCCAATAACCATGGACCTCCCTAGTCTGAGAATATCAGACCCCAGCTGTCCGCTTTACCTTGGCTGGTGATCCAATTTTTGGGGGACCCCCACGTGTTTGTTTTTAAAATTATTTATTTAATTAAAATAACAGTGTGGGGTGCCCTCAATTTTGGATTACCAGCCAAGGTGAAGCTGCCAGCTGTGGTCTGCAGGGTATAGCCGTCTGCTTTACCCTAGCTGGCTATCAAAAATAGGGGGAACCCCACGTCATTTGTTTTTTAAATTTTTTTTTTTTTTGGCTAAATACAAGGCTAAGCAGCCCTTAGTGCCACATGAAATGCACCAAAGGGTGCAAAATTACAAAATGCAGGAGAGTGGGACATTATGTGTCTTTCTGCCATTATAATGACAGAAAAGACTGATATGAAGTGTACAAGCACAGGAAAATCACCAGAGCGCTCTACGCTGTGAAAAACAGTAGAAAATGGCACTGGAGTGAACATGTGACCGCCTCATGTAGGTTGAAGCTATGGATCCTGGGTAAATTTATGTATTTTTCTTCCTTCAGTCTTTTTGCGGCATGCAAACAAACGGAAGGCACACGGATGACAAACGGATGACATACGGACCGTATACGGAAATCCAAGATGGCCGCGCGCACAGTAGAGTGCCAGCCGCATTCACCCTACTCCTCTGATTTTTGTCGCATGTGCCATGACATGGCATGGTTTTCAGGCTACAGCCGTCTGCTTTACCCTAGCTGGCTATCAAAAATGGGGGGACCCCACGTCATTTTTTTTTTTAAACTATTTTTTTAAATAAAAAAAATTAATGGGCTTCCCTGTATTTTGATTGCCAGCCAAGGTAACCACAGGCAGATGGGGGTGGCAACCCGTAGCTGACTGCTTTATCTGAGCTAAGAATCTAAAATACCGCGGAGTGCTACGTCATTTTTTTGAATGATTTATTTTTACAGTACTGTGATGTCAGGCAATCAAAATACAGGGAAGCCCTTTTTTTTTTTAGTTATTTAAATAAATAATTTAAAAAAAAAATATATGGGCTCCCGCTGCATTTTTTGTATTGCTGGCTAAGGGTAATCCAAGCAGCTACTGGCTGCTAACCCCCACTGCTTGGTGTTACCTTCACTGGCAATGGATAATCCAGGGAAGCATTTTTAATTTTTTTGCCAAAAAACTAAAAAAAAAAATAAATGACGTGAGCTTCGCCATATTTTTGCATGCTAGCCAGGTACAGCAGGCAGATACAGGCTGACCCCAACCCCCAGCTGCCTAATTGTACCCGGCTGGGAACTAAAAATATAGGGAAGCCTGTTTTCTAATTATTTCATGAATTTCATGAAATAATTAAAAAAAAAAAAAAAACGACATGGGCTTCGCCCCATTTTTGTGTTGAGCCAGGTACAACTAGGCAGCTAGGGATTGGAATCCGCAGCACGGGTTATCCCGAGCTTTCTGGGCCCCTCTGCTGAAAATTGCAGTCCGAAGGCGCCCCAGAAAATGGCGATTTCATAGAAGCGCCATCATCTGGCGCTGCATCCAACTCTTCCAGCAGCCCTGAAGCCGGGCGGCTTGCTGGGTAATAATGGGTTAATACTAGCTTTGTTTTACTAGCTAGTATTAAGCCAGAGATTCTTAATGTTAGGCAAGTTTGACCTGGCCATTAAGAATCTCCAATAAAGGGTTAAAAAAAAAAGACACCACACAGAGAAAAAAAACTTTAATAGAGATAAATACACAGACACATTAGAGACTCCATGTTTATTACTCCCTGTCAGCCGTCCACGATCCTGGTCTTCTGTCTTCTTTCTCTTTCAACCCATGCAGCTCAGCTACATCAGACAGCACTGTATGGGAGGAAGCCGCTGCTGCTCCTAGTGCAGTCTAATCACTCAGTGAGTGAGCAGAGGCTGCAGGCTGTAAGCGGTGACGACACCGCTGACAGGCGGGTTAACATAGCAACAGTGCTCCGATCACGTGATTCCCGATGTCACTATTCACCGGCTGTGGCATCTAGTCCCTGCATGTGGGCTGACTCTGTAAAGAGCACTGACATGCAGGAACGGGGAAGCCGACCATGTGCCAGAGCATCTCGCCGGTACATGGACATGCTCAAACGAGCACCGCGTACCGGAGAGATGCACTGACAGGACCTAGCATGATGTCTAGCTATGTGACCAGTCTGTAGCCAATGAGATAATAGACATGTGACTGGTCACAAGCTATTTTGACGTCACGATAGGTCCTATCATCAGTGCTGGTTACCGGGAGGACGCAGCGATTATCGGAAGGAAAAGCGGCGAGAGACAGAGTGCAGGACGCGTCGCGGGGACCTGTAAGTGTTATGGCAATGTTTATTAACTGTATGTTACTCCAAGTAAGGAAGAAAGACGGACCACACTCAACTGCTGTGCCGGGGAACTTTGTTCAAACTTGGTGCAGGTTAAAAGGCGGGAGGAGACCTAGGTGCTGGTTCCTCACAGAGGACGACGTCCGTTTCGCCTGCAAATCAGGCTTCGACGGGTTCACATGTGGGGACGGGAAATCACTCCTTAAAAAGGGGGTGCACTATATACTATACTATAATATACTCGGATTCCTCAAGAACTGGGCATACAGGCGGTTAGGGAAGTAGTGGCACAATGTGGCAAGAGCCGTCGCTATTGCGACTTTGTAGGTGAGGCACTGAAGTTTTTTTTATCCAGGAACGCTTTCACGTTTCTGGATAAATAGCATGTGCAGTGCGGGGGTACTGCAATGGGTACC
Organism: Anomaloglossus baeobatrachus; assembly: GCF_048569485.1. Classification (NCBI taxonomy): domain Eukaryota; kingdom Metazoa; phylum Chordata; class Amphibia; order Anura; family Aromobatidae; genus Anomaloglossus; species Anomaloglossus baeobatrachus. Next base: position 222,680,895 of record NC_134356.1, read on the forward strand.
CCCGTATCTTGTGCGATGGCCAATATTTTTCTGGGTTTCTTTGAAAGTAAATTCGTGTTTAGTAATACTAACCCTTATCTCAAACGCATTAATCACTATTTAAGGTATGTGGATGACGTGTTCATGGTGTGGGACGGGTCGGAGGAGAATTTCTCCGATTTCATTGCCCATCTCAATAACACCAACACCATGAACATGTCATTTACTGCCTCTTTTGGTGGCAATACCAATATACAATTTTTTGGATGTGGAAGTCTCGGTAAGTGAAGGTGGTATAATCTCCACTAAAGTATACAGAAAATCCACGGCCTCTAATTCTCTTTTGCACTACCAAAGTGCTCACCCAAACCACACAAAAACTGCGCTACCCTATGCCCAGTTCTTGAGATTGCGTAGGGTTAATGATAATAATGAGGTCTTTTTACAACAGGCTGCTGAGTTAAAAATAAGGGTACAGGAAAGAGGTTATCCTGAAGCTGTCATTGATTCTGCGTATGGGAGGGTTTTCTCCAGAGATCTACATTCTTGTCGTAATATATATGCACAGAAAAAGCAGAAAAAACTGTAGATAGATTTGTGTTCAGTTTTAAATTTGGCCCTTTGGATGACATGATAAGGAAAGCCTTAAATAAGAGCTGGCATTTCTTAGAAAGGGATCCAGATTTAGGTTCCATGACATGCTCCAAACCCCTGATCACGTACAGACGGTGCAACAACCTGAGGGATTTGCTGGTGAGGAATAGGTTAACTGGCCCAAGCACATGGCTAGATAAACAATGCCTGGTGGGTAATTACCGATGTGGCCACTGCAGGTTTTGTAACCTGCACCTCACCGGAGACTCCTTTCAGGTTGGTCGACATTCACACCAAGTCAGGCAATTTATTTCGTGTATAGCGAAATTTGTTGTATATGTCATCTTCTGCCTGTGCGGAAGGTTTTATATCGGCAAGACTATACGGTGCCTTTATATACGCTTTAGAGAGCACTTTAATTCCATCCTCACGGGCAAGGTTTCCCCGAGACTGATTGATCATATTCGTGAGCAACACGGAGTCAATCCGGACACCCTGCGTTTTGCGGGCCTGATAAGAGTAACGCTTCCCCCTAGAGGAGGTGATCTTCACAGGTTACTATTGCAGACGGAGGCCAGACTGATAATTAAATTCAGAGCGCAGGGTGAGCTAGGGCTCAATGATCGCAATGATTTAACAGTGTTTTTGTAATACATGTATATTGTACTTTTCTTGTACTTTTCTGTGTCTTTATGTTTTTTATTTAATCGCAGTGTGCTTATATGTATACTTTTTAAATTGATCACAATTTTGATGTAATTTTGTACTGTTTTGCATTTCCTCTATTTTATGGGTGGCGATGTGACCTAGGTGCACTCCCCTTTTTAAGGAGTGAATTCCCATCCCTCCCCACATGTGAACCCGTCGAAGCCTAATTTGGAGGCGAAATGGCCGTCGTCCTCTGTGAGGAACCAGCACCTAGGTCTCCTCCCGCCTTTTAACCTGCACCAAGTTTGAATAAAGTTCCCCGGCACAGCGGTTGAGTGTGGTCCGTCTTTCTTCCTAACTTGGATTAATTAGGACTTCCTCTATTCTGTGGATGGGCACCTCGCAGCCGTGAGACACCTCTTGCTGGAGCTGCACTCCTTGCACATGTGAAACATTGCAAGGTAACAGAAGTGGTTCAGTGGTGCAGGACTTTTCCTTCCTTGTGCATTTTGTGGTTATTAACTGTATGTGTACATGTATAATGTGTTTTTATGTATTTGTGTTTGCCTGCCATTGTTTTCAATGGGGTTCAAGTTGGTTCGTCGAATGTTCATCGAACGTTCGACGAACCGAACCGAACTCTAGGGGGGGTGGCTCATCTCTATTCACGAGGCTTGCAGGGCTATAGATATGACTTATTCTGGTTATGAATTACTTTTATGTTTTGAATTTTATTTTGCATTGGTTATATTCATATTTGGATAACTGTGTACAATGATTAGTGTTGCGTGAGTAGTTAACTATTCGTACTTGCTATGCTGTTAGCAAGTACTGTCCATTACGAGTAGCAGGTACAATGTAAGTCAATGGGAAATACTCGCTAAGTAGTGAGCAACCCGAAAGCTATACTTTTGGTGCGAGTAGCGAATAGTACGGCTTTCGGGTTACCCACTACTTAGCAAGTATTTCCAATTGAGTTACGTTGTACCCGCTACTAGTAACGAATATGCCGAATATGCGAGTAGCGGATAATACTCGCTAACAGCATAGCGAGTATGAATAGTCAACTACTTGCTCAACACTAAAGGCCCTGTCCCACACAGAGATAAATCTGCGGCAGATCTGTGGTTGCAATGAAATTGGGGACAATCAGTGCCAGGTTTGTGACTATGTACAGTGCCTACAAGTAGTATTCAACCCCCTGCAGATTTAGCAGGTTTGATAAGATGCAAATAAGTTAGAGCCTGCAAACGTCAAACAAGAGCAGGATTTATTAACAGATGCATAAATCTTACAAACCAACAAGTTATGTTGCTCAGTTAAATTTTAATAAATTTTCAACATAAAAGTGTGGGTCAATTATTATTCAACCCCTACCTTTAATATTTTATGGAATAACCCTTGTTTGCAATTACAGCTAATAATCGTCTTTTATAAGACCTGATCAGGCCGACACAGGTCTCTGGAGTTATCTTGGCCCAATCCTCCATGCAGATCTTCTCCAAGTTATCTAGGTTCTTTGGGTGTCTCATGTGGACTTTAATCTTGAGCTCCTTCCACAAGTTTTCAATTGGGTTAAGGTCAGGAGACTGACTAGGCCACTGCAACACCTTGATTTTTTCCCTCTTGAACCAGGCCTTGGTTTTCTTGGCTGTGTGCTTTGGGTCGTTGTCTTGTTGGAAGATGAAATGATGACCCATCTTAAGATCCTTGATGGAGGAGCGGAGGTTCTTGGCCAAAATCTCCAGGTAGGCCGTGCTATCCATCTTCCCATGGATGCGGACCAGATGGCCAGGCCCCTTGGCTGAGAAACAGCCCCACAGCATGATGCTGCCACCACCATGCTTGACTGTAGGGATGGTATTCTTGGGGTCGTATGCAGTGCCATCCAGTCTCCAAACGTCACGTGTGTGGTTGGCACCAAAGATCTCGATCTTGGTCTCATCAGACCAGAGAACCTTGAACCAGCCTGTCTCAGAGTCCTCCAAGTGATCATGAGCAAACTGTAGACGAGCCTTGACATGACGCTTTGAAAGTAAAGGTACCTTACGGACTCGTCTGGAACGGAGACCATTGCAGTGGAGTACGTTACTTATGGTATTGACTGAAACCAATGTCCCCACTGCCATGAGATCTTCCCGGAGCTCCTTCCTTGTTGTCCTTGGGTTAGCCTTGACTCTTCGGACAAGCCTGGCCTCGGCACGGGTGGAAACTTTCAAAGGCTGTCCAGGCCGTGGAAGGCTAACAGTAGTTCCATAAGCCTTCCACTTCCGGATGATGCTCCCAACAGTGGAGACAGGTAGGCCCAACTCCTTGGAAAGGGTTTTGTACCCCTTGCCAGCCTTGTGACCCTCCACGATCTTGTCTCTGATGGCCTTGGAATGCTCCTTTGTTTTTCCCATGTTGACCAAGTATGAGTGCTGTTCACAAGTTTGGGGAGGGTCTTAATTAGTCAGAAAAGGCTGGAAAAAGAGATAATTAATCCAAACATGTGAAGCTCATTGTTCTTTGTGCCTGAAATACTTCTTAATACTTTAGGGGAACCAAACAGAATTCTTGTGGTTTGAGGGGTTGAATAATAAATGACCCTCTGAATAAACTTTTCACAATTTAAAAAAAAAATAAAAAAAGAAATAACATTCTTTTTTGCTGCAGTGCATTTCACACTTCCAGGCTGATCTACAGTCCAAATGTCACAATGCCAAATTAATTCCGAATGTGTAAACCTGCTAAATCTGCAGGGGGTTGAATACTACTTGTAGGCACTGTATATATCTAATATATAAAGCTGAATGTGTGTATGTGTGTATGTCCGGGATTGGCATCTGCACCGTCGCAGCTACAGCCACAAAATTTTGCACACTCACACTTCTGGACCCCGAAAGTGTCATAGGCTATGTTTTGAGGGGAAATTTTAACCCCGCGCTTTACAGTTATTCGCCAAAAAACCTGCTTCCATTAAAGCGAATGGAGCTGGGAGCCACAGTGCAGACAGAACTTCAGAAGAATGCGCAGCTATGTCCTTATATGGAATGTTGGCATGTCACAATGCATCCAGGGAAAGAGGCAGACACAGACAGGGTAAGAAACAGACATAGACAGGGTAAGAGACAGACCCAAAGAGACAGACACAGACAAAGAGACAGACTGACAGGGAAAGAGACAGACAGGGAAAGAGAGGGAAAGAGAGAGACAGGTTAAGAGACAGACACATACAGACAAAGAGACAGACACAGACAAAGAGACAGACTGACAGGGAAAGAGACAGACAGGGAAAGAGACAGACAGGGTAAGAGACAGACAAAGACAGGTAAAGAGACAGAAAAAGAGACAGACCCAGGGAAAGTGACAGAGGGAAAGAGACAGACATGGAGAGAGAGGGAAAGAGACAGACAGGGAAAGAGACAGACAGGGAAAGAGACAGACAGGGAAAGTGGCAGAGAGACAGAGACAGACAGGGAAAGAGATTGAGACAGACTGAGAAAGATACAGAGATAGTCAGAGACAGACAGGGAAAGAGACAGACAAAAAGAGAGAGAGAGAGAGAGACAGAGAGAGATATACAGAGGGGGAGACAGACAGAGAATGGGAGAGAAACAGAGAGACAGTTACTATCCCGGACAGCAGTTATTAACCCGGGCGAAGCCGGGTAGGACAGCTAGTATATATATATATATATATATATATATATATATATATATATATATATATATATATATATATATATATATATTCTGTGTTACACTAGGACAATAGTGTGTTAGTGTATAGTCATCTTCAAGGAATGACCATATATAATTTTATAAGCACTAAAAAAATAGTGTGAGAGAACAGAATTCATTTTGTTCCTATAATGTCTATCTTGCCCTATAGCAAATGATGACATAGTGCTCAGCTAACACTGTTGGGTGGGGAAGTTTCACATTTCCATTCACACCCCTACTTCTCTTATTGGTGCATAGTTCAGAGGGGACTTTTCCTTTGTGACCCTATATAAACTGGTCACATGTACTAATAAAGGAGAGTTTTGAGTACGCCATACTAAGTGTGTGTGCTGTATTGATTTTCCGAGAGTTCGGAAAAAAAGTCTTATTAATTTGGAGTTCAAAAGGCATAGAAGGAGTGTATTTTGCTCACAATATTAACATTGTTTTGTTCCTTAGGTTGGGCTACTCTCTGCGGTGCCACATATGGTAATGACTATCATTGTACCCTTTGGAGGACAGTTGGCAGATTTTTTAAGAAGCAGGCAAATACTGAGCACTACAACTGTAAGAAAAATCATGAATTGCGGAGGTATTACTTTTCATATCATGTTTTTTTATTTGTACTTTTTAAGTGTATTAAATGAATATTTCTTTAATATTTGCATGTGCCTCTGTACTGTAAATGATTAATTTTTCATCCTGTAAGTTTACCAATAGTAATTATTTTACCATTTTTCTGTTCAGGGTTTGGAATGGAAGCTACCCTTCTGCTAGTGGTTGGCTATTCCCATACTAAGGTTGTTTCAATTTCATTTCTCGTCCTTGCTGTAGGATTCAGTGGTTTTGCTATATCAGGTGAGAACTGTCTGCTATTGGGTTCATATGGTTAATTATTGCTTATACTGTGATGTTAGTTTGTCTTTGGTATGACAGTGCGCAATTCACGTGTTTGCTGCTTGTCTGTCTGTGTTGGGTATAGTGAATTTGTCACCAGTTTTTTGCCATCTAATCTGAGAGCAGTGACACGCCCACTAGGGCCGTGGGGCTACTCGTTAATGGCCCGCGGTTCTGTTTCTGGGATGTCATGGCGGCAGGGCCCGGTTCCTTAACCCTGGCAGTGTTGTTTAAAATGGGGTGGTTATTTACAAGTGATGATAGTTTGTGACACCACCTGTGATATGCGGCAACATAGGTGCCGCCGCTGCTATTCTGTTTCCCCTGGGGGTCGATGGTGATGCAGCTGAGTTGGAGAACTACAGGGTTCAGCTAGCAAACCAGAGGCAGAGGTTACTGCAAGTACCGAAGCAACATACGCACATAAACCTCTGAAAAGGTGACCACGTAGGACCAAGGGATAGGACAAACAAGACACCCATTAAAAGGATCTACAGACACTGGCTCAGGGCACTGTGTGTGAGGCGCAGGGCATGAGAGCACTAAGTAGCCTTAATCTGGTATTGCCTTACCGTGGAGGCACCCTAAAGGCAACGCAAATTACGGCGCCCGGTCAACGTCAACTCTCCCTTGCTGTTCCTGATGCCCTACAATGACGCACCCATCCAGGATAGTGAATTGCAAGTATAAAAACACACCAGATAGTCCAGATAGTCACTCAACCAAGCCCAAGGGCAGTGAAAATATAAGGAAGTACCCCTATACCATAGCGTAACACCATGGAAATAATTTTCACATGTGTAAAATACCTAAACAGTATTGCAACATATGTGTACAATGTATGTAATAGCTGAGGATAAGAGGGCACGATTGATTCACAAAATGCACTGAAAGGCATAAGTAACTTACTGTGCTTGATATAAACAAAAGTAAGATTACTTCCATTTAGAGAAGTCCTAAAGCCTGCTTTATACGTTTCAATATGTCGTGCGATCGCATTTGCGATAGCACTCGCCCCCATCATTTGTGCGGCACGGGCAATTTCTTGCCCGTGTCGCACAATGCTGTAACCCCCCGTCACACGCACTTACCTTCCAAACGACCTCGCTGTGGGTTGCGAAAATCCACTTCCTGAAGGGGGAGGGACGTTCGGCGCCACAGCAACGTCACACAGTGGCCGGCCAATAGAAGCAGAGGGGCGGAAATGAGTGGGATGTAAACATCCCGCCCACCTCCTTTCTTCAGCATTGCCGGCGGCCGCAGGTAAGCGGTGTTCATCGTTCCCGGGGTGTCACACGGAGCGATGTGTGCTGCCTCGGGAACAATGAACAACAGGACGTTCGATTTTTAGAAAATGAGCGACGTGTCAACGATGAACGAGAAGGTGAGTATTTCTGCTCGTTCATAGCTGTCACACGCTACGATATCACTAACGATGCCGGATGTGCGTCACTTACGACGTGACCCCGCCGACATCTCGTTAGATATATCGTAGCGTGTAAAGCCCGCTTTAGACATGGCCTTGACGTGTTTTCCCCCTGAAGATATAGGTTCATCGTCTGTGGTTATAGTGGATAGTAAATGCTGCCATGAGATTAGAATTGGGCAGGTTTCAATGATAATTTATATACATACAGTATTCCAGGGGCAAAGGGAACATAAGTCGCCCTAGTTAAACATGTCCCTATGATGGGTAGAGCGCAGGCCTCAGTTCCCAGACACTAGAGGGCAATCACATGATGCAGTAGTCGTGTGTTTGTGTAAAATACCTGAGGGAAAATGGCTCCTAAGCGTTACATGTGTCTAATAATAGCACAAAGTAAAAAGAACATGCCCACAATATCAGCAGTGCGGAGTGCCTTAAGCGTACATCACCGCATCACCTTGAGGAGTTATGCCCAAGCATGGGCGCACGTCACGGTGTGGGGCTGTGGGACCACATCATAATAAGGAGGCATGTCTGGCTTCCCGCTAAAGGAATCTGAAATGTCGCATTTACAATCACAAAATTTTGCACAGATGCCTCATTTGACTCTGGGAACGTTATAGACTATGTTTTGAGGGGAATATTTAACCCCACGCTTTACAGTTATTTGCCAAAAAACCTGCTTACATTACAGTCAATGGTGCTGGGAACTACAGGTTATTAATAGGAGCTGATTGGTTGCTATAGGCAACGAAGGACATTCTTAGTATAAGAAGCTTATGTGTGAGGTAATGTGATTATCGGTACAGACAGACACACAGGGACACACAGAGACAGGGGCAGAGACACAGAGACAGAGACACACAGAGCCAGAGAGAGACAGACACACAGAGACACACACAGAGACAGAGAGAGAGACACACACAGAGACATACACAGACAGACACAGACACACACAGAGACATAAACACACACAGAGACACAGACACACACAGAGACACAGACACACAGGGAGACAGAGACACGGAAAGAGACACACACAGAGAGAGACACAAAGACACACACAGAGACAGAGACAAACAGACATATGTGCCTCCCCCGTGTCAGCAGCCGGGCTGCTCGGAACCGGATCCGCGGTGGCTCGAGGGGTGTCCGGACCCGGGGGTCGTGCGGCCACTCAAATGAAGGGAGTATTTACAGGGGGATTGTGTTAAAGTTCATGATGCCACCCGTGGTATGTGGTAATGTGGAGTACCACCGCTACAGTTGGGAGCACCCGGGTGCGATGGAATGGGGCAACGAGGTGTTAGAACCCTCCACGAGTAGGGGGGATGCCACGGGACTCGGTGATTGTGTTCGGGGAGTGCCGTTGGGTGCGAATGGGTCACTTTCGTACTCAGTCCATTAAGCTGACACCGACAACTGGGTAAACCAAAGTTCTGTATACCGCTGCCGCCGAGGGGAGCTAGTTCCGGTCCCGTCCCCAATGGTGCTGCCTGGTGATCCGTGACCTTCCTCCTGGCACTAAGTTTACTTCTCTGTTGGTCCCGGTAGTATGGAACTAGTCGGGTCCCGCTCCACACTATGGCTAAGTGTGGGAGCTTGCTCTCAGGGTTCACGCTTGGGATTTTCTGGACCATTTAGGTGGAAAGTCCTATCCCCCTCGTTGCGCTAGTACCCCGATTTTGGAGTGGGTGGAGAGCAGATCTTGAAGGCTCCGTTCTTGTCGGGTAAATTGTCAGGTTGCCTGAAGCTACTCCCTGACCGAGGGTCCATGTACCCTGTCTTGCTCTGGTCCCAGCCCGGTGATGGTGCAAGGCCATCGGCTGTCCTCCTTGACAGTTCCGTGCCCCTTGCCATGATCCCCTGCGACCGGGGGTCCAGCTTCTCTAGGCCCAGACCACCGTCTGCTACCTAGATGGCTTCCAAGGAGCCCGGCTCCTGACCTCCTCCTTCACTTCCAATGCACTTCTCTCTTTACTCCTACTACTACACTACTGATACTCCTGACCTCCCCTTAACCAACCCCCCCAAGTGGGCGACCCTATTCCACTCTACTGGTGTGTCTGGTAGGTGTGGTGCAGAGTGTACCTAGGATTTTAACTAGCTGATGTAGGCAACACCATGTAGTTGGGGACCCATAACCAAGAAGGAGGTGGATATTGCACGGGAGGGAAGATTGTACAATACCCTGTGACGACCTGATAGTCCAGGGGCGTTACATATACATACAGAGAGAGACAGACATACATACATAAGGAGACAGACAGACAGACATACAGAGGGAGACAGACATACATACAGAAGGAGACAGACAGACATACATACAGAGGGAGACAGACAGACAGACAGAGAGGGAGACAGACAGACATACAGTGGGAGATAGACAAACATAAAGAGAGAGACAGACAGAGAGGGAGAATGAGAGAATGGGAGAGAGGGAGAATGAGAGAGACACTTAGTTACTATCCCGGGTACTACAGCTAGTAAAATATACTTTTCAAATCAATGTACCTGGTGCACAAATTGGACTATTTATCTGTGCTCACCATTTACTATCCAATAGACTAGCTGAAAATTGTTAGTCCCATAAAATACAATTACAAGCTTGGCCCCAGATCAATGAAACACTATTTGATGCTTTTTATTATTTTATTATGCTGTAAGATATTACTGCCTTGTTCTGTTCTTGCCATTCTGTTTGTTTCTCTTTACATGTTTTTTTCTACCTAATTCATCCTGAATAGACTTCATCCATATTAATTATTCTATATCGCTGAGGCAGAAAAGATACTTTAGCACGATTAGTTGTAATTAAATGTCCATCAGTGCTGTCTCCTGTTTTCATTTCTGCAAACAAAGACTGTAATATTGGAGCATTGTTTCTAATTAATGAATGTTGTGTTTGATAACATCTGAGTGATCAACCGGTTACAGCATCTGATTCTAGAATGTAAATATTATTGGCCTTATTGTGTTGTTTTCTTGCCAGGCCTACAATGTGATACTGATTAGTAAGTAAATTAGCAAGCAGGGATGCCAGGAGCTGCCTTTAGAAATTAATCATTTTTCTCCTTCTCATTATGACATTAGCACATTTTCCGATAATGCTAATAATACCTGTTTTGAAACATAATGTGAAAACTAAGAATATGATACATTGCTGCAAAAGTGATGTAGAGTTAGATGTTGGTATTTTGTTAAAATTAAATGAGATATCATAGGTAAAAAAATGTGGTACTTAGAGGATATCTTCTATACATCAAAGCCATCGAAACCTATCAATTAATTTTGCAAGGCTGCACCACTCATTGTTTATGAGACTTTTATAGCTAGCCATATCATGTGAGTCCCATAGACAGTGAATACACCAGCAGCATGCATTTGCAGCCATGCTGATCCATTCAAAAGTGATGGCATCTAGGAAGAACAGGGAGTAGAGACCAATGTTTGGTGATCAATGTGACCCCCAGCAATCCGGCACTTATCACCTACCCTGTTTCCCCTAAAATAAGACACTGTGTTATATTATTTTTTACCCCGAAAAATGTGCTAGAGCTTATTTTCGGGAGAGGGATTATTCTCTGGGAAACACTGTTGCGGGAAAGTTTACATCCCCATAAAAGCCCCTCAGGTCCTGCTGCGATCTTTGGCAGGCGCTTCCAGCAGATATGCTATACGCCATCCTCCCCTGCTTCTGGCAGACACTCACATACATTAGATCTCGCGCGCACACACACACACACACACACACAACATCAGATTGCACACATACAAGCACACACACACACACTCACCACATTCGCCGATACTGATTGCTTACGTCTGGCAGAGGAACCAGGGACGCATTGCAGTGGAGCGTGAGGACCTGTGGTGGAATGTATCGATGCGTTCCACCTCAGGTCCTCCATGCGTTCCACTTCAGGCCCTCCATGTGTTCCACTTCAGGCCCTCCATGTGTTCCAGTGCACTGCGTCCCAGGTTCACCTGCTGGCCAGAAGAAATCGGTATCGCCGGATGTGGTGAGTGAGCGTGTGCAATCTGATGTGTGTGTGACCTGATGTGTGTGGGTGTGCGTTTCACCGCAGGTCCTTGATGCATTCCACAGCAGGTCCTCCTGTTCGGAGTCTGGTGAGTATGATTGCAGGGTCTTCTCTCTTCTTTCTTCTTTCTTTTGGGGTGTCGGCTTTCTATAATGAAGTGTCCTGCAGTATTCTTTAACTTTTTCAGCTGCATGGACACTTCATTATTGAACCACAGCTAGGGTTTATTTTCGGGGGAGGGCTTATATTTAAGCCTTACACCAAAAATGCTGAAAATTCCTGCTAGGGCTTATTTTCAGGGTAGGGTTTATTTTCGGGGAAACACTGTATCAACAGGAATTAATGATATTCCTAGGTAAATCCCTTTAAATTGTGTGAAAAGGGTTTGTAAACCATTGAACCCATGTGTTACGGAGGGGACGATTGGATATAAAATAATAAGATATCAATTAGTCACCCGAAGTCCGCCGGGCATGTACTAAAGCCACTATGGGACAGGAGAATGAAATACAGCAACTCAGGAGAACCCAAAGGAAATGAAGGGGATGTTTAAGGGCACACCCCAATGTGTAGCGTGTCGCTGTTAACCTCACAGGTACACGGGTAATGGTCACGTGTGTAGGAACCCATCAGATCTAGAGATAACCCAGTTAACGTCGCTGGGAAACCTAGGACGTTACCACTGAATCGGTCACGTGCGTACAGGGGCACGTCAGGCCGTGTACAGGTACAAAGGAATCAGTCACGTGCTTAGAGGGCACATCTGACCGAGTAGGCTACCCAGTTAGCATCACTGGGTACCCAAGGCTGGCAAAAATACCCAAGTCTGCCACAGGCACTGTAGACTACTGGTCACATGCGAAAGGGGCACGTCAGACCACGTGGGTCACCTGGTTAGCGTTACCGGGTACCCGAGGAATGATAGGACAATGGTTGACCCTCACCATACCGAAGTACAGGTGTGCACAGATACGAATACCGTGCACTGACTCCTAGCCCTGATGTAGTCACTGTCCTTATCCATACACACACCTGCTACAAGCACTGCAGGAAAATGGCACTGGAACCCAAGTGTTACGCCCTGGACTAGGCAGGTAGTCACAGATAGACCCCCGCACTACACCTGTCCCCCAAAAAGGTGTCATCAGCCAACCATTAAAACCTAGTCACCTCTCTCAGTGCTTGATGGACACACCAGGGGCAGAGACAGGTGGTTGGCCACGCCCACCAAGGAGTTCAGAGAGCCTGAGGCAGGAAACACAGTAGTCAGTAGTTGTTAGTAGTGAGAGGAGGCTGACAGGTGCCGGGGTTGGAGCCCGGACACCTTTGGCTAGGAGGCAAACGGTGGCCTTAGCCTGCGGGAGCCGTGAAGATGGCTCGGTCAGAACCGTGGTGGACCGGGACAGGGTAGTGGCCCGCCAGGACCGACCCGGGGAACCGACTCGGAAACCGGAGAACACAGGGGGGTACTCAGACCCTGAAACGAGGTCCAGAATCCACTGGACTGAGTTAATTCACTGATTGCGGTCTGGACTATAGGACCTTTCCCACCCAAGTCCCGACTGAAGACAACAGCCCAACGAGGGGGATAGAAAGCCACCGCACAGGCAGAGAGATCCCACAGGCCAGCGTCTGTGGGCAAAAGGGCTCTCCCGACATCCACAAAGCCAGGGAGCGGACTCCCGTCACTGAAGCGCAGGCAGCCCAAGTACACAACACGGTGCAGGAGAAAGGCCAAGACCACCGAACCGGGTGGGGGACCAGATGCAGCCGGCTGCGGGCACCGACCACCATCAACTTGGTTTACCAGAGACTTGTGTGTGTCAATAACAGTGAGTACAACAGTGCCATCCGGCCGTGCACCGCCCTGCACCGCCCAGCTATCACCAACGGGCCCCGGGGCCACCATCCCTGCCCACGGAGGGGTTAACAACTTGCTGCATAACATCTCCCCCAGGTGCCCCGTAACTGCAGCAGTGGTGTCTTCCTTCACCACATCCCATGGGTGGCATCACGAACTCAAGCGTGTCTCCGGCCGTGCATCTACCTAACCCCCACCAAAAGCGCCAGCATCCCCTTTCAGAGCGAAGTGACCCGGGTCCGGAGGCGCTCAAGCCACCCACCAACGAGCCCGGATCCGAGCTGCAGCCGAGCGCGGGGCGGTACACATCGACTCTTCTGGCGTCACGAACAGGATACTTACCTTTTCACTTACCTAGTGAAGTGCGTCTTGAAGTGAAGTCAGCGAAGATCCGAAATTTTCAGAATCCGTCATCTTGCCGCCATGATTCCCGCCGGAGTCTTCTTCCCCGCAGAAATGGCGCGAAAGCTCAAGCCCCGCCCTCTGGGAACGCGGCCGTGCAGCAAAAAGCGAGAGATCGAAAAGCGAAACTGATCGGCCAAAGAAGGGAGTGCCGCGAAAAGACCAGGGGGGAGAAGCGGGTGAAGATCGGCGGCATGTAACTAATGCTGTGAAGTGCCGGGACGCCAGGGCTCTGCGGCAACACGTTCATGGATACCAACGCGGCAGGATGTGTCGGAGTACGCAGGCCCAAGCCCACTTCATGCTGGCGAAGTGGGCGTCGGAGGATGAAGGGCATGGCTGCAGCCGCCGGGCGCGCGAAGTGGAGATGATCTCGGAGGAGCGGGTAAGCAGTGACCCACGCCCCTATGTTCCCCAGAAACCGGCCGTCCCGGCTGAGGGGCCCGGCCTGCTCCTGTCCACCACGCCATTTCCCTCGTCACTCGTGCCCGCAGCCAACGCCCCAAACGACCTGCTGCTCCAGTCTGAGGCAGCGGAGCCCGTACCATCTACGGGGGAGGACCCAGCCACTGGGCCCTCAGGCCTTACCGTCATCATCGCTCCAGCACCGCCGACGACATCCCATCCGGCCCCGAGCATGGCCGCAACAGAGATTACGACGGCTCCGGCAGTCCACCCGGCCGCAACGGAGGCGATCCTCGACCAGAAGCCAGTACCACAAGGCATGTTGACTGCTCCCAGACACCTGGCCTCGGCTGAGGCACGGCGAGGATGTTGCTGCCAAGCGGCAGAGCAGGCCACGTCACAGCGGGGTCCCTCATTACCGAAGGTACCGGTCATAGTCGGCCCGAAGGGACTCCGGCTGGGCCCGTCCCCCACACAGGCTGACCCGGAGCAGGCAACCGACGCTCCGTACTGGGAGCGGCAGCAATGGCAGCTGCGCCGCGAGATTGCTGTTTAAAGATGAAGAATGTTGAGAGGTAGCGGTTCCCAGCTACCATACTGCCCGTCCCCGTTAGGACTAAGTTATAGTTCCCGTTTTAAAGTTAAATAGAGACAAGGCTGAGAACTCGCAGGCCACCCAAAAACTTTTCGGCTTGTAAATAATCCTGGACCACCCTTTCAGGTCCTACAGTCTCCAGAGAGGCTAGTTAGAGGAGGGGCCTGCGGCAGAGGAGGCCAAGGTCCCGTCACCATGCAAACCGGTGACTAACCTCCGGGTCAGGGGTCCCCTGGACGTGGGGCCTCTGAGAGACTGCCGGATAAGGAACTTATTACCCGGCCCGTATGGGCAATACCCGGACCTGAAACCGATTCCTGGACTGGGGAAAAGGGGTGCTGACCTGTTTTTATAGGCAGCATCTCAAGGTTTAGGTTTGCTTGGGTGGGCAAATGGAAAGGACCTGGTCCCGTCCCGTTTCTGTTTAATGAAAATGTTTTTATATATGTTTGCAATGTTAAAGCATAGTGCCTCCCGTCTTGGGATGAACCAGAAGTAATCATACCTCTAAATATGTTAGTATGCTTGTAACTGTTTTTTATCTTTTCCAGTTACAAAATAAACGGTGGTGGTCGGACAGCCCGCAGACGGTCTGTAGTTAACCAAGTAGGAGTGTGAAGCCCTGGACTAGCCAGGTAGTCACAGATAGACCCCCGCACTACACCTGTCCCCCAAAAAGGTGTCAGCCATCCATTAAAACCTAGTCACCTCTCTCAGTGCTTGATGGACACACCAGGGGGCAGAGCCAGGTGGTTGGCCACGCCCACCGAGGAGTTCAGAGAGCCTGAGGCAGGAAACACAGTAGTCAGTAGTTGTCAGTAGTGAGAGGAGGCTGACAGGTGTCGGGGTTGGAGCCCGGGCACCTTTGGCTAGGAGGCAAACGGTGGCCTTAGCCTGCAGGAGCCGTGAAGATGGCTCGGTCGGAACCGTGGTGGACCGGGACAGGGTAGTGGCCCGCCAGTACCGACCCGGGGAACCGACTCGGAAACCGGAGAACACAGGGGGGTACTCAGACCCTGAAACGAGGTCCAGAATCCACTGGACTGAGTTAATTCACTGATTGCGGTCTGGACTATAGGACCTTTCCCACCCAAGTCCCGACTGAAGACAACAGCCCAACGAGGGGGATAGAAAGCCACCGCACAGGCAGAGAGATCCCACAGGCCAGCGTCTGCGGGCAAAAGGGCTCTCCTCGACATCCACAAAGCCAGGGAGCGGACTCCCGTCACTGAAGCGCTGGCAGCCCAAGTACACAACACGGTGCAGGAGAAAGGCCAAGACCATCGAACTGTGTGGGGGACCAGACGCAGCCAACTGCGGGCACCGACCACCATCAACTTGGTTTACCAGAGACTTGTGTGTGTCAATAACAGTGAGTACAACAGTGCCATCCGGCCACGCACCGCCCTGCACCACCCAGCTATCCCCAACGGGCCCCGGGGCCACCATCCCTGCCCACGGAGGGGTTAACAACTTGCTGCATAACATCTCCCCCGGGTGCCCTGTAACTGCAGCGGTGGTGTCTACCTTCACCACATCCCATGGGTGGCATCACGAACTCAAGCGTGTCTCCGGCCGTGCATCTACCTAACCCCCACCAAAAGCGCCAGCATCCCCTTTCAGAGCGAAGTGACCCGGGTCCGGAGGCGCTCAAGCCACCCACCAACGAGCCCGGATCCGAGCTGCAGCCGAGCGCGGGGCGATACACATCGACTCTTCTGGCGTCACGAACAGGATACTTACCTTTTCACTTACCTAGTGAAGTGCGTCTTGAAGTGAAGTCAGCGAAGATCCGAAATTTTCAGAATCCGTCATCTTGCCGCCATGATTGGGTGGCGTTACGAACTCAAGCACGGCTCCGGCCGTGCATCTACCTAAACCCCCCAAAAACACCAGCATCCCCTTTCAGAGCAAAATGACCCCGGGTCCGGAGGCACTCAAGCCACCCACCAATGAGCCCGGATCTGAGCGGCTCGGCTGCAGCCGAGCGCGGGGTGGTACACAATCACTCTAACAGCCAGGATAGCAGCCTTAGCTGTCAGCATGCAGCAGGAGACGCTTGCGTGCCGATGGGTGGAGCTACAGACCTTTTATAGCTGCCTCCCTGGCCAAGGCCACATGGCACGTGGGAATGGCTTTGGCTGCAGCCATACAGAGGCTGCCACGTCTGATGCCATGATGACCAATCAGCGGCTGCACTTCATCGCTGATGTCACTAATGACCAATCAGTGGCCGCCATGTCATTGATGACATCACACACATGCTCAGTATGGCTGCATGAGCACTTAGGCTCATGATGGTACAAAACTCTAGCCACCTGATGCCTCAAGTGACGGCCAGGTTGTGCTGCAGAGTTGACCGACCCCAATGTGGGTGTAAATCATGGGACTGGACCGGTTTGAGGCACAACAGAACCCCGAACCGTAACACCATGTTTAATTCATTCATTATAGCTAAAGTAAAAAAAAAAAAGCAACTTCGCAAAGAGTCATGATGATTATATTTCTCTAAAGACTACAGACTAAACTAGATTCTTGAGACTAAACACAGACTCACTGTCCTATATGGAACAAAGCTGACAAGTGACTAGAACTACTTGGGGGTTTTGCTAACTTTTTAGGTTCTTTCACAAATTACCTATAGTCCCTATTGAAGAATTTGCCTATTCCCTATTGATAAAATGGCTGTACGTAATTTTGGTTTGTAATGTTAATACCATTAAAAGTGCAATGTACAGTATTACTGGATACAAGCACAGGGACTATATCTGCATATTAGATAAATAGATGCTGTATATAAATATATAAGTATAGCTCTCTGTATACCTCTTTTTCGCTTGTAAAAAGTAATCACACCCTGTGAACTTTTCCACATTTTTTTTCACGTTACACCCACTAACTTAAATGTATTTTACTGGGATTTTATGTGATCTATGAACAGAAAGTAGTAAGTATTTGTGAAGTGTAAAGGAAATGATACATGGTTCTCTAAGTATTTTAACCCTAGAACGCGCAAGCAATTCACTCTACCATAGAAAACAAATGACCTAGCAAGCCTGCGAGGCCCCAGGTATGCGTTCTAGGGTTAAAAATATAAATGTGAAAATTGTGATGTGCATTTGTATTTAGCCCCCTGTAAGTCTGATATCCTTAGATAAAATCCTGAGTGACCAATTACCTCCAAAAGTCACATAATTAGTAAATTCAGTCCACCTGTGTGCAATTTATTCTCATTGTAACTACAGATTTTCTATGATGGCCTCGGTTATTTGATTGAGAATATTAGGAATCAAACAGCATCATGAAAACCAAGGAACACACGAGACAAGTCAGTGATAAAGTTGGGAGAAGAGTATAGCACGGTTAGGTTATTAAAATATAGACAAAGCTCTCATCATCTCACGGAACACTGTTCAATCGATCATCCAAAAATGGAAGGAGTATGGCATAACTGCAAACCTACCAAGACGTGCCCGCCCACCTAAACTGACATGCCAAGGAAAGAGAGCATTAATTAGAACATTAGCCAAGAGGCCAGTGGTCACTCTGGAGGAGCTGCAGAGATTCACAGCTCAGGTGGGAGAGTCTGTTCACTGGACAATTAGAGCTGTATACGCAACAAATCTGGCTTTCATAGAAAAATAGCCACAGCTAACACGTGGAAGGAGGTACTCTGATCAGATGAGACCAAAGTTGAACTTTATTTTGGCTAAATGCCAAATGCTATGTGTGGCTTGAAACGGACAGTGCACATCACCCTGAAAATACCATCTCCATGGTGTGGGGATGCTTTTCTTCAGCAGGGACAGGGAAGTTGGTCAGATTTGATAGGAAGATGAATGGAGCTAAATACAGGGAAATCCTGGAGAAAATCCTGGAGAAGATGCTGGAGAAAATCCTGGAGAAAAAACTGTTAAAGGCTGCAAAATACTGCAGACTGGGGTGTAGGTTCACCTTCCAGTAGGACAATGATCCATCAACATACTGCCAGAGCTACAATGGAATGGTTTAGACCAAAGCATATTCATATGTTGAAATGGCCCAGTCATAATCCAGACCTAAATTCCATTGAGAATCTGTGACAAGACTTGAAAATTGCTGCTCTCAGACTCTTTGCCCAATCTCATTCAGCTTGATCTATTTTGCAAGGAAGAATAGGAAAAATGTCATCCTCCAGATGTGTTAAGCTGGTAGAGACATGCCCCATAAGACAGCAATGATTGCAGCGAAAGGTGACCTACAAAGTATTGACTCAAGGGCTGAATATAAATCACAATTTTCAGATTTATATTAAAAAATATGTAGAAACCATGTATCATTTCCTTTACATTTCACAAATACTTGCTACTTAGTGTTGGGGTATATGGCATAAAATCCTAATAAAACACATTTAAGTTTGGAAAAAGTTCACATGGTAAGAATATTTTTTCAAAGCACTATGTGTTTACATTTTTAAAAGGAAAATAACAAGTAATTCATTCAACCTTCATGGCCTGTATGCATGCTCACCACACAAGACTCTATTGCGGAACAAAAAGCATGTTCCAGTTTGCTCAACAACATTTAGATAAACCTGTGAAGTATGGGAGAATATAGTCTGGTCAGATGAGACTAACTTAATATTTTGTTGCACAACCTTTTGAGGAAATCACTGCAATTAAACTGTCAAAGAGACATCTGCACCTCTCTACAGGTATTTTGGCCCACTCCTCGAGAGCAAACTGCTCCAGTTGTCTCGTGTGTGAAGGTCGCTTTTCCAGGCGGCATGTTTCAGCTCTTTCCAAACATGCTCAATAGGATTTAGGTCAGGGCTCATAGAAAGCCACTTCAGAATAGTCTAATGTTTTCCTCTTAGCCATTTTTGGGTGTTTTTAGCTGTGTGTTTTGGGTCATTATCCTGTTGCAAGACCTGTGGCTGAGACCAAGCTTTCTGACACTGGGCAGCACATTTCTTTCTAGAATCCCTTGATAGTCTTGAGATTTGATTGTACCTTGCACAGATTCAAGATACCCTGTGCCAGATGCAGCAAAGCAGCCCCAGAACATAACAGAGCCTCCTCCGTGTTTCACAGTAGTGTTCTTTTCTTGATATGCCTCATTTTTCCATCTGTGAGCATAGAGGTGATGTGCCTTGCCAAAAAGTTTCATTTTTGTCCATGGGACATTCCCCCAGAAGCTTAGTGGCTTGTCAACATGTAGTTTGACAAATTCCAGTGTGGCTTTTTTATGTGGTTTTTTTTTTTCAACAATGTGTGTCCTCCTTGGTCATCTCCCATGAAGTCTACTTTGGCTCAAACAACGACGGATGGTGCGATCTGACACTTATGTTCCTTGAGCCAGTTTTTCTGGGCTATTTCTGGGCTATTTTTTACCATTCATATTATCTGTCTCTTTGATTTGTCATCAATGTTCCTCCTGCGGCCACGTCCAGGGAGGTTGGCTACTGTCCCATGGATCTTAAACTTCTGAATAATATGTGCGACTGTAGTCACAGGGACATCAAACTGCTTAGAGATGGTCTTATAACCTTTACCTTTAACATGCTTGTCTATAATTTTCTCCTGAGACAACTCTTTCCTTCACTTCCTCTGGTCCATGTTAAGTGTGGTACATGTGGCGCCCCTGACCTGGTCAGGCACCACTGAGTACTGCACCCATGCTGGGGACAGTACAACACAGGTAATCCAGAAGGCTGACAGGGGTGTGGTACACAGGCGCATAGTAATCAGCTCTCACACATGTACCCATGAGAGGACCCCTGGGGATCCCAGGAGGGGGAAAAGCCTTGACCTTCACTGGAATAGTGGAGGGGGCCAAAAGCCTCCATCTCCTCTCAAGGGGTGTGGTAAGAGAATCTGGTTGCTAGGTGGCGTAGGCAAGAACAGGAGAGGAGGAGCAGTGAGACAGTTCAGAGCAGAGTCCAGGGAGCTCCGAGAGGAGCTGACCCCTTCCCCTGGGCTGCTGGAGTCTGACAGCGTCCGCGCAGTGGCTACCGACGGGGGAGAACGGTCAACTAGGAGTGCTACCCGAAACCCATCTCCAGCTAAAGAGAGAGCACAGAGTGGGAAGTAAGGAGACTGCTAGGGAGTACCAGGCCCAAACGGGCGGCAGATCCCGAAGCGGAGATAGATCCAGCTTTCTTTTGCTAAACCTGCCGGTGTGGGGCTCTCAAAGCCCACGCCACAACACCACAAAAGCCGCAGCCACGTAGCCACAGTTAGGGCCCATAGCTCACAGGAGGCAAGAAGCTGGAGTGATCTGGCCCAGGCAACAAGCACACGGCAAACGAAGGGGAGTGAGGCTTCAGCAACTTCCCTGGGTGACCCCCATAGGGACTAAAAGTCGGGGTCACCCCAAACCAAAAAAAGGGCTAAGGAAGGCGAGTTAGTAGTCACCCTCACAAGTCAGCCTGAAGGACACCTGGTTCCCGCCTGGTTCATCCCAGCTACGCCCGGGTTACTCACCCTGCCACCTGAAGTGAGTAAAAACCCTGAAAGACATTCTGCCTGTGTGGAGTTATTCTGCGCCTTGTGGTACTACGCACCTACACAGGGCCCTGGGGCTTGCCTCACTCTCAGGAGGCTATCCCAACTAACTGCACATACCATCAGCCCCAGGCGACCCTCAACCTGCAGTGGCGGTCCCTACTGGCCGCAATACTGAGAGTGGCGTCACGACAAGAAGAAGATCTCCTACCTGTGACAAGATCCAGCCGAGTGGAGTCCCTGAAGGTAATGCACCGACACTACACCTGTGGGGCTTCACATACACACCATGTCACCAAACAGCACAGTGAGTATCTGTAGCCGTATATACAGGTTCACTGACTGATTATAAGATTGTAGACACCTGTGATGCTAATTAGTGGACATACCTTGATTTACCAAATCCCTTTGGTCACATTATTTTCAAGGATACCATCACTTCTGTCCAGGCCTATTTCATGAGTTTTAGTTTTTAAAAAATTCTGTGGAAGCATGGTTGAAATGCAATGTCTGACTTTCATTTGTTCATTTTCATAGATTTTTTTATTTATTATTACGTTTGTCAGATTCAAGATATTGCTGTCAATAAGGATAACGTTTGGAACACCATTCTAAGTCTGAACTGGGTGCAAAAACCTAAAAAAACATCACTATGGGGAGATAAGGTATGCACACCAATGACTATGTAAGGGGACTACATGAATGTATTTCATGTATTCCCCTTACATAGTCATTGGTGTGCATACCTTATCTCCCCATCAAGATATTGCTGTGACCATTGTGGGTTCTTCTTTCATTAAACGAGTGGTACCAACATTTTATTTTTTACCACGTATTTATACGTATATACATACACATATATATGTACACTCACACACACACACACACACACACACACACACACACACACACACACACACACACAGATGTACATTTAAATAGTGAATAAACCATGTTGTACTAGATAATGGTCAAACTGTGTAGGTAAAAGAGAGAGCACAAAAATACATAAAAATGCAATGAGTATACATAATAACTCTTTTTCATGAACAATTGACCAAAAGAGCTGTACTAGTAACATCTTAGAGAGTATAGTTCAAAATATGGAGTTCAAGTATATAGTATGCACCAAATAGAACTTATGAAAATTGAAGAATAGAATAATGTCATTAAAGAGAGCCACATGATGAGGTAAAAATGTAAGCATAAGATACCAAATGTTATATGTGACTAAAGAAACCGTGGGGTACCAGAGGATAAAAAACAATAATAAACAGCAATGGAACCAATATAATAAAAATGCACAAATAAGGACTTACTGGATTGCAGACAAGATATAAAGGACTGGCACATGACTTATTTCTTCCAAAGACAATACTAAGGACCAGGGGGCACTCACTGCGATTGGAAGAAAAGCGATTCCGACAGCTAAATAGGAAAGGGTTCTTTACAGTTAGAGCGGTCAGACTGTGGAATACCCTACCACAAGAGGTAGTAATGGCAGATACTATAACAGCTTTTAATAAAGGGGCTGGATGATTTCCTCAGTACACAAAACATTGTTGGTTATAAATGACTTAATGACCAAATGTAGAACTGGTGAAGGAAGGTTGAACTAGATGGACCTAGGTCTTTTTTCAGCCTAAATAACTATGTATACGACATGTATGGTGAAGGGATAGATGCCCAGATTAGTAGTGCTATAGTGCCTGGAGAGAGGTTTAAATTTACATGGGGCGGGTGTGTGGTTTCCAGCGTCAACGTCTGATAGGTTGGGAATGCGTCTGGCACGTGGGTAAATGGAGCTGCGTGTTGGTGGTGGTGATGTCCCTTCCTGTTATCCAAAAAGGAAGTCATGTGCGGTGGACCGCACTGTGGAACGCATGGAAAGTGCAATACTGTAGGAAGGGCTGACGGCTGTAACTGTTACTCTGCTCTGTATCTAGCAGTGCCATTGTGCTTTAAAAAGAAGAGAGGCATTAATTATATACATGATGGTAACCACATAGGGTTATGTAGAAAAAAAGGGGGGAAAAAAAGAGAACAGTGTAAGAGGAAATCAAAAGAGAAATAATAAAAGGAAATATATGTCATGGCGCAGACTAGGGGAAGTTTTGGTATGAGGCCAAACACACAAAAGGGGTAACACCCCTACAAACGGGGGGTACACCGTGGACACTTTAACAATGGTGCGCCCTAGCGCTAGTGAGAAGGAAGATGGACACCTCCTTCACTTACCTGCACTCCTAGTCAGTCCCTATACAGGTTCTTCACCTGTTGCCGAGTAGGAACCTGACACTCTGAGTGAGCCTACAATAGTTCTGGCTAGGGAGAGGATAGGTAAGGATCACTAGTCCCACCGCTGCACTGAAGCAACACACCAGGGAAGGAAAAAAGACCGGGGGAAAAAAAACAATGAACTGCTGCAGTCAGACCCAAGACTGCAGCCACCAAAGCAACTTCAAGACATGGCTCCACCACCTTCTTTCACTCTGAAGTCCAAGCATTCAAATGAATGAGAATAACCGGCTCCGGGTATATAAAGAGACTGGGAGTGGTCCAAACCGGAAACACCTGAGATCATAATTAGACTGTTTGCTGGCAGGGAATACTAACAATCACCCTCTCTTCTCCAAAGGAAAGGGAATACATTTAAACAGCAGAGCCTTCACAAGGAAAAGTGAGACTCAGAACCTGTCACTAAAGTCTAATAACAGAGAGACGACCATGACAATATGGAATGAATTTAAGTTAGTGTAACAAAAATAAAGCAATATAAAATAAGGATAAAGTGAAAGAATGTACACTTTAAGGCCTCTTTCACATGTCCGTGAAAAACCACGCACGTTTTTCACGGACGTGTCAGAGGTGCGTTTTGCCCTCCGTGAGCCTACGTGTGTTCTCCGTGACAACACACGGAGAACGGGAACTTTCTGCTCACCTGTCCCTGGCGTCGCTGTCCGTGGTGCTGATCTTCAGTCTCCGGTCCTGCCGACTCCCCGCTGCTGCAGCTTCCGGTCGCAGTGAAGTGTATATGCAATGAGCATAATGAGCGGCGGTTGGAAGCAAGTGACAGCAACAGCAGAGACAGCAGGGATGGAGAAGGTGAGTAAAGTTTTTTTTTTATTTTCTTAAACACGTGTGTTTTCTCTGGCGTGTGTCACAGGGAACGCCTCCGTGTGGTCCGTTTGCGTTCCGTGTGACACCCGTGATGCCGGAGAAAAACGGATATGTTGACGTGTGGAGCACACGGGCACACGTATGCTCCACACGTACACACGGTCCATGGCAGAACACGCACGTGAGCGCAGACACATTGATTTTAATGGGTCTACGTGTGCCCGTGTCTCCGTTACGTGAGGAAAAGGACCAAACACGTGCCGGAGACAAGGACGTGTGAAAGAGGCCTAAGATGGAACATTAGCGTATCTGTAACAAAATAGGTATCATATTACCAAGGTGTCATGGATGTCATAAGAAAAATACCACAATGTTAGGCCCCCTTCACACATCCGTGAAAAACACGCACGTGTGTTACGGGCCGTTTTTCGGGTCCGTGTCCCGTTTTTGTGTCCATTTTTATGGTCCGTGTGGCACCTGTGTGAATTGCGTATGCTAGCCGTGTTTGTGTGCAGAACGTCCGTGTGTGCGTGTGGAATTAACGTGTATGTGTACGTGTAATGTCCGTGTGTAATGTCCGTGTGTGTGATGCACAATGTCGTTTATAAATGCCGGCTGACAGCAGACAGAGTTGCGCGATGAGAATGAACTCGGGTGAACTTCATCCTCATACCGCGGCTCTGTCTGTGTCGAGTACTGATTAGCGGTCACCTGTGAAGGATTCACCGGTGACCGCTAATCCCCCGAGTGACTGAAGTGTCCCCCCCTCTCTCATACTCACCGATCCCCGATCACCGGCGCTGCACGGCATTCACACTGCTGCGGCGGCTTTTACTATTTTGAAAAAGCCGGCCGCTCATTAAACAATCTCCTATTCCCTGCTTTCCCCGCCCACCGGTGCCTATGATTGGTTACAGTGAGACACGCCCCCACGCTGAGTGACAGGTGTCACACTGCACCCAATCACAGCAGCCGGTGGGCGTGTCTATACTGTGCAGTAAAATAAATAAATAAATAATTAAAAAAAAACGGCGTGCGGTTCCCCCCAATTTTAATGCCAGCCAGATAAAGCCATACGGCTGAAGGCTGGTATTCTCAGGATGGGGAGCTCCACGTTATGGGGAGCACCCACCCTAACAATATCAGTCAGCAGCCGCCCAGAATTGCCGCATACATTATATGCGACAGTTCTGGGGCTGTACCCGGCTCTTCCCGATTTGCCCTGGTGCTTTGGCAAATCGGGGTAATAAGGAGTTATTGGCAGCCCATAGCTGCCAATAAGTCCTAGATTAATCATGTCAGGCGTCTATGAGACACCCTCCATGATTAATCTGTAAGTTACAGTAAATAAACACACACACACCAGAAAAAATCCTTTATTAGAAATAAAAACACACACACATTCCCTGGTTCACCACTTTAATCATCCCCGAAAAAGCCCTCCATGTCCGGCGTCATCCAGGATGCTCCAGCGTCGCATCCAGCGCTGCTGCATGGAGGTGACAGGAGCTGCAGAAGACACCGCCGCTCCGGTCACCTCCACGCAGCTAATGAAGACAGCCGTGCGATCAGCTGATCTGTCACTGAGGTTACCCGCTGTCACTGGATCCAGTGACAGCGGGTAACCTCTGTGACAGCTCAGCTGATCGCACGGCTGTCTTCATTAGCTGCGTGGAGGTGACCGGAGCGGCGGTGTCTTCTGCAGCTCCTGTCACCTCCATGCAGCAGCGCTGGATGCGACGCTGGAGCATCCTGGATGACGCCGGACATGGAGGGCTTTTTCGGGGATGATTAAAGTGGTGAACCAGGGAATGTGTGTGTGTTTTTATTTCTAATAAAGGATTTTTCGGGTGTGTGTGTTTATTTACTGTAACTTACAGATTAATCATGGAGGGTGTCTCATAGACGCCTGACATGATTAATCTAGGACTTATTGGCAGCTATGGGCTGCCAATAACTCCTTATTACCCCGATTTGCCAAAGCACCAGGGCAAATCGGGAAGAGCCGGGTACAGCCTCAGAACTGTCGCATATAATGTATGCGGCAATTCTGGGCGGCTGCTGACTGATATTGTTAGGGTGGGGGGCTCCCCATAACGTGGAGCTCCCCATCCTGAGAATACCAGCCTTCAGCCGTATGGCTTTATCTGGCTGGCATTAAAATTGGGGGGAACCGCACGCCGTTTTTTTTTAATTATTTATTTATTTATTTTACTGCACAGTATAGACACGCCCACCGGCTGCTGTGATTGGGTGCAGTGTGACACCTGTCACTCAGCGTGGGGGCGTGTCTCACTGTAACCAATCATAGGCGCCGGTGGGCGGGGAAAGCAGGGAATAGGAGATTGTTTAATGGGCGGCCGGCTTTTTCAAAATAGTAAAAGCCGCCGCAGCAGTGTGAATGGCGTGCAGCGCTGCGCCGGAGATTGGGGAACGGTAAGTATGAGAGAGGGGGGGAAACTGACCGACAGACTGTGAGAGAGGGACAGACAGACAGAGAGACCGACAGAGAGACTGACCGACGGACTCAGGGAGATTGACGGACATACACAGAAATAGAAAGAATAGCCGACATCACTAGAAATAAAAACACCAAACGGACACGGACTATAGGTATATGCATACGTGTTTACTAACGTGTGTGCACATACCCATAGACTTTCATTGTGTCCACGTGTGCGTGCTCCGTGCAGATAACGGACATGCATCCGTGCCAAACGCAAACACATACGGATCACGGACACGCACACACGGACATAATGAAATAACGGACGTGTGACCACAATCATAGATTAACATTGGTGCACGTTTGGCCGTGTCTCCGGTATATACGGAAACGGACCAAACACGCACGTGTATCACGGACGTGTGAAGGGGGCCTTAGACATAGAAAAATTATAGAAAAAATATTCCAGAATGTTAGAGAAAACTAGACACATGAATATCTCTGTTTAAACCTTTGGGCTCAAGTGTCTGCAAAACAAAACAAATGCTTTTTTATTGCTTGATATTAATTTTGAAATGCCCTCTAATTTTTAGCAATGTGTGTGTATCTATTTGTCTGTCTATCTATCTATCTATAGATTGATAATATATATATATATATATATATATTCACACATATATATTTATATTTTGCACAAATTGTCTGTGCTAAATTTCATTTTTTTATTTAATGAACAAGATTGTCAGAAAGATATTGTATAATGATCTCTAAATACAGGCAACTACAAACTCTTCCCTCGGTTTGTGTGTAAGTGTGCGTATGAACATGGAATTTTTCCTCATTAGTATCCTACCAAATTTGGAAATCCTAATTGTATGAACAATATAAAAAACGATATAGTTATAGCATATACTAAAAGTATGGTTTTATATAGTAAACAGTTATTTATACTGTTCCATGAATAGCATAGCACAAAAGTGAGTACACCCCTCACATTTTTTTGAAACATTTTATATCTTTTCATGAGACAGCACTTCAGATCTGACACTTTGATGCAAGGTAAATAATGTATAATGTATAATAATGTAACTTTGGTGTGGTATCTAAATACCTCGACACGCAGCCATTAGTGTAAAAACCACTGGTAGCAGAAGTGAGTAAACCCCTAAGTGATATTTGCTAAATTTTTCCCAAAGTAGCAATTTTTTTGTGTGCCCACCATTATTTTCAAGCACTGCCTTAACTCTTTTGGGGATGGAGTTCACTAGAGCTTCCAGGAGCCACTGGAATCCTCTTCCACTCCTCCATGGCAACATCACAGAGCTGGTGGATGTTAGGCTAGTTTCACACATCCGGCTTTTGCCGGTTTGCCGGATACGGCGCATGCCAGTACAGTGTATACAGTACAATGGCAGCTCGGCAACTTCCGGGTCACATGCTCCGGTCACATGACAGCATGTGACCGGAGCTTGTCGCGCTGCCATTGTACTATATACACACTGTACTGGCGTGAGCCAAGTCCAGCAAACCGGCGAAAAGCAGGATGTGTGAAATTAGCCTTAGAGACCTTGCACTACTCCACTGTCCCACACATGCTTAATAGGGTTAAGACTTGTTTAGCCAATGCAGCACCTTTACCATCAATTTCTTTATCAAAGCTAAAGGTTGCAAGGTTGTTTTGGAGGTATGTTTGGGGTAATTATCACTTTGGAATACTGCTCTGTGGCCCAGTTTCCAAAGGAAGGAGATCATGCTCTGCTTCAGTATGTCACAGTGCATGTTGGCATTCATGGTTCCCTCCATGAGCTGTAGCTCTCCATAGCTGGCAGCACTCATGCAGCCCCAAACCATGATACTCCCACCATCATGCTTGACTGCAGGCAAGACACACTTGTCTTTGTACTCCTCACCTGGTTGACTCCACACATACCATCTCAACCAAATAAGTTTATCTTGGTCTCACCAGACTACAGGTAATGGCTCCTGTAATCCATGTCCTTACTCTGCTTTTCCTCAGCAAACTGTTTGCAGGCTTTCTTGAGCATCACCAATAAAAAAAACTTCCTTCTGGGACAACAGCCATGCAGACCAATTTGATGCAATGTATGGCGTATGGTCTGAGCATGGAAAGGCCCCTTTAACCTCTGGAGCAATGCTGGCAACATCTCCTACATTTATTTTGAAAAGACAAACTCTGGATATGACGCTGAGCCCATGCACTTAACTTCTTTGGTCGACCATGGCAAGGCAAGTTCTGAGTGGAACCTGTCTTGTTAAACCTCTGTATGATCTTGGCCACCTTGCTGCAGTTCAGCTTCAGGGTGTTGGCAATCTTCTTATAGCCTAGGCCATCACGGAGCTGGTGGATGCTAGAGACCTTGCGATCTTCTACCTTCCATTTGAGGATGCCCCACAGATGCTCAATAGGTTTTAGGTCTGGAGACATGCTTGGCCAGTCCAGCACCTTTACCATCAGTTTCTTTAGCAAGGCAGTGGTTGTCTTGGAGGTGTGCTTTAGGTTGTTATGTTGGAATACTGCCCTGCGGACCAATGTCTTAAGGGAGGGGCTCATGCTCTGCTTCAGAATGTCACAGTACATGTTGGTATTTATGGTTTCTTCAATGAACTGTTGCTCCCCACAGCTGGCAGCACTCATGCAGCCCTAAACCATGACACTCCAACCACCTTGCTTGACTTTAGGCACGACGCACCTGGTTGCCACCACACATACTTAACACCATCTGAACCAAATAAGTTTATTTTGTCTCATCAGACCACAGACCAATTTGATGCAGTGTGTGGCATATGGTCTGAGCACTAACAAGCCGACCCTCCCACCCCTTTAACTTCTGCAGCAATGCTGGCAGCATTCATACATATAATCTGAAAAAAAAACCCAACCTCTGGATTTGATGCTGAGTATGAGCACTCAACTTCTTTGGTGAACCATGGCAAGGCCTGTTCTGAGTGAAACCTGTTCTTTTAAACCGCTGTATGGTCTTGGCCAAGGTGCTGCA
Source organism: Anomaloglossus baeobatrachus (assembly GCF_048569485.1). NCBI lineage: Eukaryota > Metazoa > Chordata > Amphibia > Anura > Aromobatidae > Anomaloglossus > Anomaloglossus baeobatrachus. The sequence goes on from NC_134356.1 coordinate 222,710,517, forward strand.
GCTCACTTTCAGGGTGCTGGTAATTTTCTTATAGCCTAGGTCATTTTTATGCAGAGCAACAATTCTTTTTTTCAGATCCTCAAAGAATTCTTTGCCATGAGGAGCCATGTTGAACCAGTGACTAGTGACCAGTATGAGAGAGTGTGGGAGCGATAACACCAAATTTAACAATCTGCTCCCCATTCACACCTGAGACCCTGTAACACTAATGAGACACATGATATCAAGGAGGGAAAATGGCTAATTGGGCACAATGTGGCCATTTTCGCTTAGGGGTGTACTCCCTTTTGTTGCCAGCAGTTTTGACATTAATGGCTGTGTATTGAGTTATTTAGAGGGCACACCAAGTTTACCCTGTTATACAAGCTGTTCCATGACTACTTTACATTGTATCAAAGTGTAATATCCTTAGTGCTGTCCCATGAAAAGATATAGTAAAATATTTACAACAATGTGAGGGGTATACTCACTTTTGTGATATACTGTATATAGAATTTGATCTGTAATGAGCTTCTTTTAGACAGACTACTTTCTTGTTGCAGGATTTAATGTCAACCATCTGGACATCGCGCCAAGATATGCCAGTATTCTTATGGGGATTTCTAATGGTGTTGGAACCTTATCCGGAATGGTGTGCCCACTTATCGTTGGTGCTATGACGAGACATAAGGTAAAAGTCTAAAAGTTGACAGTGCAATATCATTGTAGGTTGTAAGACTTGCTGATATCACAGTAGTGTTAAGGTGGTGTCACACACAGCGACGACGACAACGACGTCGCTGCTAAGTCACCATTTTCTGTGACGTTGCAGCGACGTCCTGTCGCTGTGTGTGACATCCAGCAAATAGCTGGCCCCTGCTGTGAGGTCGTTGCTCGTTGCTGAATGTCCTGCTTTTTCGTCGTTGCTCTCCCGCTGTGAAGCACACATCGCTGTGTGTGACAGCGAGAGAGCGACGAAATGAAGCGAGCAGGGAGCAGGAGCCGGCGTCTGGCAGCTGCGGAAAGCTGTAACCACTGTAAACATCGGGTAGCCAAGGGAAGACCTTTCCCTGGTTACCCGATATTTACCTTCGTTACCAGCCTCCGCCGCTCTTGCTGCTAGTGCCGGCTCCTGCTCTGTGCACATGTAGCTGCAGTACGCATCGGGTAATTAACCCTATATGTACTGTAGCTAGGAAAGCAAGGAGCCAGCGCTAAGCAGTGTGCGCGGCTCCTTGCTCTCTGCACTGTGACATGTAGCTGCAGTACACATCAGGTTAATTAACCCGATGTGTACTGTAGCTAGGAGAGCAAGGAGCCAGCGCTAAGCAGTGTGCGCGGCTCCCTGCTTTCTGCACATGTAGCGACGTTATGATCGCTGCTGCGTCGCTGTGTTTGACAGCTAAGCAGCGATCATAACAGTGACTTACAAGGTCGCTGTTACGTCACAGAAAATGGTGACGTAACAGCGATGTCGTTGTCGCTGTCGCTATGTGTGAACCCAGCTTTAGATACTCGAATATAATTGCATATGTTACTGGCAACCATGTGTACACCAATTAGCCACAACGTTCATTCCACTGAGTGAATAACATTGATTAGCTTTTGACAATAGAATTTGTTAAAGCTTGGGATATATTAGGCAACAAGTGAAAAGTGAGTTCTTGAGGTTGATGTTTTGGAAGTAAGAAAAATGGTCAACTACAGTTAGGTCCAGAAATATTTGGACAGTGACACAATTTTCGCGAGTTGGGCTCTGCATGCCACCACATTGGATTAGAAATGAAACCTCTACAACAGATTTCAAGTGCAGATTGTAACGTTTAATTTGAAGGTTTGAACAAAAATATCTGATAGAAATTGTAGGAATTGTACACATTTCTTTACAAACACTCCACATTTTAGGAGGTCAAAAGTAATTGGACAAATAAACCAAACTCAAACAAGATATTTTTATTTTCAATATTTTGTTGCGAATCCTTTGGAGGCAATCACTGCCTTAAGTCTGGAACCCATGGACATCACCAAACGCTGGGTTTCCTCCTTCTTAATGCTTTGCCAGGCCTTTACAGCCACAGCCTTCAGGTCTTGCTTGTTTGTGGGTCTTTCCGTCTTAAGTCTGGATTTGAGCAAGTGAAATGCATGCTCAATTGGGTTAAGATCTGGTGATTGACTTGGCCATTGCAGAATGTTCCACTTTTTTGCACTCATGAACTCCTGGGTAGCTTTGGCTGTATGCTTTGGGTCATTGTCCATCTGTACTATGAAGCGCCGTCCGATCAACTTTGCGGCATTTGGCTGAATCTGGGCTGAAAGTATATCCCGGTACACTTCAGAATTCATCCGGCTACTCTTGTCTGCTGTTATGTCACCAATAAACACAAGTGACCCAGTGCCATTGAAAGCCATGCATGCCCATGCCATCACGTTGCCTCCACCATGTTTTACAGAGGATGTGGTGTGCCTTGGATCATGTGCCGTTCCCTTTCTTCTCCAAACTTTTTTCTTCCCATCATTCTGGTACAGGTTGATCTTGGTCTCATCTGTCCATAGAATACTTTTCCAGAACTGAGCTGGCTTCATGAGGTGTTTTTCAGCAAATTTAACTCTGGCCTGTCTATTTTTGGAATTGATGAATGGTTTGCATCTAGATGTGAACCCTTTGTATTTACTTTCATGGAGACTTCTCTTTACTGTTGACTTAGAGACAGATACACCTGCTTCACTGAGAGTGTTCTGGACTTCAGTTGATGTTGTGAACGGGTTCTTCTTCACCAAAGAAAGTATGCGGCGATCATCCACCACTGTTGTCATCCGTGGACGCCCAGGCCTTTTTGAGTTCCCAAGCTCACCAGTCAATTCCTTTTTTCTCAGAATGTACCCGACTGTTGATTTTGCTACTCCAAGCATGTCTGCTATCTCTCTGATGGATTTTTTCTTTTTTTTCAGCCTCAGGATGTTCTGCTTCACCTCAATTGAGAGTTCCTTAGACCGCATGTTGTCTGGTCGCAGCAACAGCTTCCAAATGCAAAACCACACACCTGTAATCAACCCCAGACCTTTTAACTACTTCATTGATTACAGGTTAACGAGGGAGACGCCTTCAGAGTTAATTGCAGCCCTTAGAGTCCCTTGTCCAATTACTTTTGGTCCCTTGAAAAAGAGGAGGCTATGCATTACAGAGCTATGATTCCTAAACCCTTTCTCCGATTTGGATGTGAAAACTCTCATATTGCAGCTGGGAGTGTGCACTTTCAGCCCATATTATATATATAATTGTATTTCTGAACATGTTTTTGTAAACAGCTAAAATAACAAAACTTGTGTCACTGTCCAAATATTTCTGGACCTAACTGTATAAGGATTTGAGAAAAAAAAGGCCAGCTGTGATAGCTAGATAATTTGGGCCAGAACATCCCCACTAACTGGGGTTAGTACCTACTAAAAGTAGTCCAAGAAAGTTTTATATGGTGAACACGTGGACCCAGTTACGAGCACCCAGGGCTTGATGTGCGTGGAGAACCAGGCTGATCTCACTAAAGACTTATGGTAGTAGAAATTGCTACATAATGCTGTCTGTTATAGAAAGAATAAACGGTGCATCGCAGCTTGGGCTATACCTGCAGATTGATCAAAGTGCCACCATCGGCAAAAGCACCTATGATGAGAACATTAGCATCACAATTGGAGCAATAGTAGTAGCTGGCCTGGTATGATGCATGCCATTTTTTTTTTCATTGTGAGGACAGTTGGCTGTGTGTGTGTGCCACTAACCTGTATAAATGAAATAGAAATAGAGAGACAGGCGCAATATGAGAAGCATCCGTGGATAGATTTAGGATAGATATTTAGAACTGCTCACCTTTGCAGGTTGTGTGCCCCCGCACAACTCCAGTGAAAGCGTGTCAGTCCAGGGTATTCCTCCGTTCTGATTGCAGTGTCCAAGCTTATTGAATCCAGACTTATGGTATCGTTGTCGGCTCCTGAACTCCACCGGCACCTTGGGATACAGGTTTTCCTCCACGATCCTCCAGTTCCCAGCTGGATTCTATAATGGGTTGGCAGGTCCTTTGCAGCTACTACCGAAATCCCAGGTAGGGAGTGGGTATATGGAAAAGAGTTGTTTCGGTCTGATGTAGCGCATAAGGAACCACTTGTTGATATTAAATGTTGTACTTTATTAATTATAAGCTCCTATTAATACAACGCGTTTCAGCAGATAATATGCTTTCATCAGATATGATACCTGATGAAAGCATATTGTCTGCTGAAACGCGTTGTATTAATTTAAACATTTAATATCAACAAGTGGTTCCTCATGCCCTACATCAGACCGAAAGAACTTTTTTCCATGTCACTAACCTGTGGAACAGATGGCACCAAAATGCACTCTGGAAATAAGTAAAGTCATTGGACCTAGTGTGATGCTCTGGGAAATGGTCTGCTTGGGATCTATGAGTGTGTGCCCTCTGCTCTGCTAATGACCTAAGACTGACATCCTCAACAATTCAAACCTCCCACTCCCATCTTCAAGATTTCTCACAAGCTGCACCTATCCTCTGGAACACATTACCAAAAACAATCTAATTAATTCCCAACATCCACACCTTTAACCCCTTAAGGACGAAGCCAGTTTTGTACTTAATGCCCAGGCCATTTTTTGCAATTCTGACCAGTGTCCCTTTATGAGGTTATAACTCTGGAACGCTTCAATGGATCCTGGTGATTCTGACATTGTTTTTTCGTGACATATTGTACTTCATGACAGTTATAAATTTAGAACGATATTTTTTGCTTTTATTTGTAAAAAAAATCGGAAATTTGATGAAAATTTTTAAAATTTTGAAATTTTCAAACTTTTAATTTTTATGCCCATAAACCAGAGAGTTATGTCACACAAAATAGTTAATAAATAACATTTCCCACTTGTCTACATTACATCAGCGCAATTTCTGAAACAACATTTTTTGGGGTTAGGAAGTTAGAAGGGTTCAAAGTTCATCCGCAATTTCACATTTTTTCAACACAATTCACAAAACCATTTTTTTAGCGACCACATCACATTTGAACTGACTTTGAGAGGTCTAGGTGACAAAAAATACCCTAAAGTGACACCATTCTAAAAACTGCACCCCTCAAGGTACTCAAAACCACATCCAAGAAGTTTATTAACCCTTCAGGTGCTACACAGGAACTAAAGCAATGTGGAATGAAAAAAAGCAAAAAATAAAATATTACCTAAAATGTTGCTCTACCCCAAAATTATTCACTTTTAGAAGAAATAACACAACAAAATGGACCCCAAAACTTGTTACCCACTTTCTTATGAACGCGTTAATACCCCACCTCTGTTTGGACAAATGGGAGGGCTTGGAACGAAAGTAGCAATATTTGAATTTTGGAAAGCAAATTTGGTTGAAATAGATTGCGAGCACCATGTTGCATTTACAGGTCCGCTAAGGTACCTAAACAGCAGAAACCCCTCACAAGTGATACCATTTTGGAAACTAGACCCCTTAAGGCTCCTATCTAGGGGTATAGTGAGCATTTTGGACCCACAGGTACTTCACAGATTTTGATAACGTTACATTGTTATATTGAAAATTTTCATTTTTTTCACAAAAATGTTGATTTAGCATCACATTTCTCACTTTTTCAAGAGGCAGCAACAAAACATGGATCCCACAGGTTGTTATCCAATTTCTTGTGAGAGCAGGGATACCCCACATGTGGCCAAAAACCTCTGTTTGGATAAATGGGAGGGCTTGGAATGGAAGGAGCACCATTTGAATTTTGGAAAAGTTGAAATAAATTGCGCACACCATGTCACATTAGCAGGGCCCCTTGGGTGCCTATACATCAGAAACCCCCCACAAGTGACCCCATTTTGGAAACTGGACCCCTCAAGGATTTTATTCAGGAGTATAGTAAGCATTTTGATTCCACAGGTACTTCACAAAAATGTTAATTTCTCACTGTTAGGCTATGTGGCCATAATCCAGCGACACGTCGTCTAGTACACAGTGTCAGCCTTCCTGCAGAGATGTGAGTGTTGTCCACGGGAGAACGCAGCTGCCCATGCCCACGATTTGGGTTCAGGCTGCTGTGGACTTTAGTTCTATTCTACATGCAGAGAACACTCTCGTCTCCGCAGCATAAATTGACATGCTGAGGCTCGGGAAGCTGCACCACAGGTCAATGTATGCTGCGGAGAAAAGAAGCACATTGGGCATGGGATTTCTAAAAATCCTTCCACTGTGCTTCTACTGCACAATGCAGCGTTATGGACGCAGGAAAAACACTCTGCACCCAAAACGCTGCAAACCCTGATTGTGGGCACATAGCCTAAAATGCTACAATGGATGAATGGATAGATGACAAACATTTATAACATCCCACCCCCCTGCATATTCTAAGCTGGCGCCCTTCAGTGACTTTCATGTGGCACTAAAGGGTGCCTAGCCTTGTATTTAGCCCAAAAAGAAAAAAAAATAATTAAAATAAATGACGTGGGGTCCCCCCTATTTTTGATAGCCAGCTAGGGTAAAGCAGACAGCTGTAGCCTGCAAACCACAGCTGACAGCTTCACCTTGGCTGGTGATCAATTTGGAGGGCTCCCAAAGCTGGTTTTTTTTTTAAATTTTTATAATAATTAAAAAACAAACAAACGTGGGGTCCCCCCAAATTAGAGCACCAGCCAAGGTGAAGCTGACAGCTGGGGTCTGGTATTCTCAGGGTGGGAAGAGCCATGGTTATTGGACTCTTCCCAGCCTAAAAATAGCAGGCCGCAGCCGCCCCAGAAGTGGCGCATCCATTAGATGCGCCAATCCTGGCGCTTCGCCCCAGCTCATCCCGCGCCCTGGTGCGGTGGCAAACGGGGTAATAAATGGGGTTGATACCAGATGTGTAATGTCACCTGGTATCAAGCCCAGCAATTAGTGATGTCACGGCGTCTATTTGATACCAGACATAACTAATTGACAGTAATACAAAAAAAAATTGACAACAAAAAAATTTTTATTTGAAAAAACACTCCCCAACCATCCCTCTTTGACCAATTTATTGAAAAGAAAAAAAAAATCTCCTGTAAGCCATTTTGGAAGTCCCATGATCTTCTAGAATATGGGGGGCACGTTCAGGGAACGTGTCCCCCATTTTCTAGGAGTTCAGACCTTCCATTTGAGGAGAGTGGGTGCAAAGAATCTGCACCCACCCTTCCCGGGTAACAGCTGCAGACTCTGTGCAGCAGCAGCAGCAGCAGCAGCCAGCGTCTGAGTCAGACACAGGAAGCTGTCAGCCGCGCTCTGCACATGTGACCGGCACTGTTGTGAAGGAGCCGGAGGAGGGGGCCGCGGGGGATCAGTGCTCCCACAGGTACGGGGGACACCGGGGAACACCGGGGTGGGAGTAGGGGGTGACCTGGCAGGGCCTGGGGAGCAGTATTCTGTCACATGTGTGATGGCACATGCGACAGAAGTCAAAGGAAATGGGCAAATGCGGGCGGTGCGCTGCTGTGCGCGCCGCCATTTTGGATTTTCGGGGGGGGGAAGGGGGGGGGGTTAGGGGTCGGCACTTCGGCGACCCCGGGGGACCGGAGGGGACCGGGGGAGCAGATTTATCTCCCAGCTGACATGTTTGATCATGCCAGATGGGAGATAAATCATTGTTTACCGGCGCTGTGATTTACTATTACATGATCATCGGTATACGGTGTATACCGGTGATCATGTGAGCGGGGACCGGAAAAACTGGCCCGAATCATGATCTCCAGGGTCTCAGCTACCCCCGGTAGCTGAAACCCCGGAGATTTTCTGACGCTGACGTTTATAGACGGCGGATCAGAATAAGGACCTGATTCTGCCGCCGTTTATCTCCGTAAGGCGGTCGTAATGGGGTTAAGCGGGCACTAAAAACGCATTTCTTTAGACTAGCCTATCACCTCACCTCCCTCATCTAATTTAGTCCCTTTCTACCCTTCATAAATTTTACTTCCAATTCTTGTCCCCTGTATCTTCTGATTCCACTCCTCTTCATGTACTTTTTTTTTACACTCTATGTATAAATTCTGGCTGGTGACCGGTCCACGCAGCTGGTTTTGAACCCCTATTAAATCGATGGCTGTACCATATATAACAAGCTTTTCTCCCCCCATTCACCTTTTGTGCCTCCCCTATTTCCTCATAGACTAAGCTTACGAGCAGGGCCCTCACTCCTCTTGGTATCTTAATTTTGTTTTTTGTAATGTCTCATATTGTCTGTACATGTCCCCTCTGATTTGTAAAGCGCTGCGGAATATGTTGGCGCTATAGTAATAAAACGTATTATTATTATTATTCTTAGCCTTCCATGTACACAGTAAATCCATTGATGCTGTCGTAAAGAAATGTAAAGTAAATACTGTTCAGTGGGACAGGTCAACCAATTCATCTCCTGATTCTTCCCTAACAGATGAGGTCAGAAAAGAGAAAGATTGGGCATATTGAGTGTCAATCGTGGATCCTCTTGTTTTCACTGAAGATAAAACACCTTGGTGTAGTGGCTTTCTCTTCTCTACCCCATTAAGTGCACTTGAACGTTCAGGCGAAAGCTATTGTGTTTCTCTAAAAATAATGCAGAGCCTTAAAATATTTTTTGCTCTGAAAGATGAGCTAGAGCTTAAATTCAGGGGATGGTTTATTTTTTTTTTCTTCCCATGAACAACAATCCACATTCATTCTTCAACATATATTCAATTATAACAATATTCACCAGACATAAACAATATTATTTGCTGAGAGCATGTTATCAAAATGGCTGCATGGTCCCCCTCTATAATTATGGACAAAAATAGTCTGAGAATAAAATCCTACAATAAATAAACCTGAGTATGACCACATATTGGAATACTATATTCCTATATTAAAAGTACAAAAGCCTTTATCGGTACAATTACAACATGAAATCACAATATGTAACAAAATACATTGAGAGGATGTATATCAAGGAAAAAATCTATGGAAAATTCCTCAGTTTTCCCCACCTTCCACCTAACGCTGTCTCTGCATACCAGCCAGCCTCCTCTTCAGTTCCTCTAGACTCCTGCAGTTGAAGGATCTTTGGTCCTTCAACTACCATGATATCACCAAAGGTCCTTAACCAGTTTAACATTGGAATGGAAATGCTGAGGAGCTCTTAGAGAGTGGAGGCCTAGGGAATTCACAAGTCCCCCCCTCCCAAACACTAGTTCTGACTGTAACTAGGGCTTATTTTTGGATTAGGGTTTATATTTCAAGCATACTCCAGAAATCCTTTTAAATCATGCTAGGGATTATTTTCTGGGTAGGTCTTACTATTAGGAAAAAAATGGTATCTGCGGAATGAATGTTCTGCTGTCAGCTATCTCATGGGTATTGTCAGGTGAAGGGCTCTTGTCCACTTGCGATTTTCATGTGTGAGTGCGATCCGATAAAAATCGGATCACACTCGCACCAATGTTAAACTATGAGGCATTGTCCACTAGCTTAATTTTATAAGATACGACTCGTACTCCCGGTGAAATCGCAGCATGCTGCGATTTGCACCGAGACTCAGCTCTCGCACCCCCATAGAGGCCTATGGGAGTGAGAGAAAAATCAGAATATGGGTGGCATGCGCATGTCATACAGATGGCATATGCATGTCACACGGATCATTGACACTTGCATACAGCGTCGGACTGGCTACCGGAGAAATCTCCAGTAATACCAGTCCTGGCCGTGGTTGCATGCACTGAACTCCGGAGCTGTCACTTTACTACAAGGCACACGCATGGGTACAATACCACAAGGATGGGCACAATACCACAAGGATGAGCACTTTACTACAAGGCACACGGATGTGTTACATTACTACAAGATGTTGGCTAAGATTGCTATATGCTGCTAATTTCAAAACAATATTACAAGAAGGTGATAATGTAAAAAAAAATTCTAAATAAAACATGAAATTTATTTTCGCCTTTAAAAATGCTTTTCTATATATAAACTTAACTAAACAAATAATTGCAGGTTTGTTATAATAAACAAGGTAAAAAATGTTAAAAAATTGATCCAAAGATGAATAGAAAAATACCATGGAATCACTAAAAATGTCACTTTGTCCTGCAAAGAGTGTTGCCCCTCTTAATTTTTTTTTTCTATGGGCGGCCCATACACTCAGCTAAATTTGAGACCCCTGCTCTAGCACATTGCATCTGTCAAATTGGCGACTGCTCCATTTGTATAACTGTCTAATTTTAAATGCAGTCAGTTTATTTTATGATATGTCTCAAATGCCAAATAGGAAGAGGTTTGGTCATAATATATGATTTGTATTATTTTTATTATTTTTTGATAAATGAGATGTGATGTGTTTGTTTCACTTAAATGACAAATTTACCTTTAAAATGAACGTCAACTTTTTACACGATGTAATTTTTCAGATCAACATTTTATACTGTGCTTTGAACACCCTCTGATATACAGTTAGATCCAGAAATATTTGGACAGTGACCCAAGTTTTGGCATTTTAGCTGTTTACCAAAACATATTCAAGATGCAGTTCTATAATCAGTTGGACTTAAAGTGGAGACTCTCAGCTTTAATTTGAGGCTATTTACATCTTAATTGGAGTAAGGGGTACTTTGCACTCTGTGACATCGCTAGCCGATGATTGCGATGCCGAGCGCGATAGTCCCAGCCCCCGTCGCACATGCGATATCTTGTGATAGCTGCCGTAGCGAACATTATCGCTACGGCAGCTTCACACGCACTTACCTGGTCGGCGACGTCGCTGTGTCTGCCGAAGAATTCCTCCTTCAAGGAGGTGGTGCGTTCGGCGTCACAGCGACGTCACTAATCGGCCGGCCAATAGATGCGGAGGGGCGGAGATGAGCGGGATGTAAACATCCCGCTCGCATTCTCCCTTCCGCATTGCCGGTGGACGGTGGGCGCAGGTAAGGAGATGTTTGTCGCTCCTGCGGCTTCACACACAGCGATGTGTGGAGCTGCAGGAACGACAAACAACATCATACCTGCGGACGCACCGACATTATGAAAATGAACGACGTGACACAAATCACCAATTTTTGACTGTTTCATGCTCGTTCATCTTCTCTCCTAGGCTTTACACGTTGCGACGTCGCTACCAGCGCCGGATGTACGTCACTTTCGATTTGACCCCGACGATATCGCAGTAGCGATGTCGCAACGTGCAAAGTACCCCTAAGAGTTTAGTAATTACAGCTCTTTTAATGTGTTGCTGACACTTTTTCAAGGGACCAAATGCAATTGGACAATTATCTTAAAAATGCTTTAATAGGCTGCATGGGCTATTCCCTTGATAATCCAATCATCAATTAAGTAGTTAAAGGTCTGGAGATGATTCCCGGTGTGACATTTATATTTGGAAGCTGTTGGTGTGAACCTACAACATGGAGTCAAAGAAGATCTTAATGTATAAGAAATAGACTGCCATTAGGCTGAAATAAAGCAGAAATGTTAGGAAAGGACACATCAACAGTTTACTAGATTCTTCACAAAAAAGAGCACACTGGTGAGCCTGGGAGCTGAAAAGGCCTGGATGTCCATGAAAGACTACAGAAAGATGAAAGATGCTCGCAAAATACTTTCCATGCAGAAATAAAAAAAACTTCACAACATCCATCCAAGTAAAGAAACCTTAAAACGAGGACTTAATGAGAGCAAATATAGAGTGTTCACCACAATGATCAAACCATTAATCAGCCCTAAAAATTACAAAGGTCAGATTAGACTTTGTCCAACCCCCAAAAAAAACAGCTAAAAAGGTCAGCCCAGTTCTGGAAAAGCATTCTTTGTACAGATGAAAATAGGATCAACCTGTACCATACAGATGGGAAGAAGAAAGTATGAAGAAGGCTTGGAATGGCTCATGTTCCAAAGCACACTACAGCCTTTGTAAAATATGATGGAGACTAGAGTTGAGCGCGGTTCGCGGTTCGAGGTTCTCCAGTTCTAGGCTCGAGTGATTTTGGGGCCTGTTCTAGATCGAACTAGAACTCGAGCTTTTTGCAAAAGCTCGATAGTTCTAGAAACGTTCGAGAACGGTTCTAGCAGCAAAAAAACAGCTAATTCCTAGCTTGGTTTCCGCTGTAATAGTGTAAGTCACTCTGTGAATCACACTATTATGACATTTCAGTGTATAGTGTGCGTGAACAGCGCCTTCAGATCACTGCTGTTTCTATAATGGCGATCGCCATTTTTTTTTTTTTTTTCCTTGTCTTCCTTCCCTAAGCGCGCGCGTGTAGTGGGGCGGGCCAGCATGTCAGCCAATTCCAGACACACACACAGCTAAGTGGACTTTTAGCCAGAGAAGCAACGGCATGTGTGATAGGATGTCCATGTCACATGTCCCTGCATTATAAAACCGGACATTTTCCTCCAGGACGCCATTATCTCTTCTGCGTCTTTGGTGTCAGACATCACTGGCGCAGCTCCGTCCTGAGTCCTATCGCCGATACAACTGTATGCGTTCCATACACAGCGCTGGACAGCTTAGGGAGAGCACTTTCTATCAGTCCTTTTAAGGGCTCAAACCGGTAGGGTCAGAGCCATAGGTGACAGGTCCTGAAAACAGAGACAGCGTCTGTGTAGCCAAGGTCAGGGATTTCGTCGCTGCATTTCACCATTAGGAGGGAATAGAAAGGCAGGCTTCCATTCCTCTACCCAGAGCCCCACAATCCTGGCACTGTACCCTCCTGTCCTCTGCACACTCCAACTCTTTTTAACTAAGCCATTATGCTAGCAAACAGTCAGTGTACCTAGTGGCATCCTAAACATGGCTATTGGACTTTTGTGTAGTCACAGTAGTGCAAAGATATTTGCAGCACGTCTGCCTGCATTGCACACTCCAACTCTTTTTAACTAAGCCATTATACTAGCAAACAGTCAGTGTACCTAGTGGCATCCTAAACGTGGCTATTGTACTTTTGTCTATTCACACTATTGTAAAGATATTTGCAGCACCTCTGCCTGCATTGCACACTCCAACTTTTTTTAACTAAGCCATTATACTAGCAAACAGTCAGTGTACCTAGTGGCATCCTAAACGTGGCTATTGTACTTTTGTCTATTCACACTATTGTAAAGATATTTGCAGCATGTCTGCCTGCATTGCACACTCCAACTTTTTTTAACTAAGCCATTATACTAGCAAACAGTCAGTGTACCTAGTGGCATCCTAAACGTGGCTATTGTACTTTTGTCTATTCACACTATTGTAAAGATATTTGCAGCACGTCTGCCTGCATTGCACACTCCAACTTTTTTTTAACTAAGCCATTATACTAGCAAACAGTCAGTGTACCTAGTGGCATCCTAAACGTGGCTATTGTACTTTTGTCTATTCACACTATTGTAAAGATATTTGCAGCAAGTCTGCCTGCATTGCACACTCCAACTTTTTTTAACTAAGCCATTATACTAGCAAACAGTCAGTGTACCTAGTGGCATCCTAAACGTGGCTATTGTACTTTTGTCTATTCACACTATTGTAAAGATATTTGCAGCACGTCTGCCTGCATTGCACACTCCAACTTTTTTTAACTAAGCCATTATACTAGCAAACAGTCAGTGTACCTAGTGGCATCCTAAACGTGGCTATTGTACTTTTGTCTATTCACACTATTGTAAAGATATTTGCAGCACGTCTGCCTGCATTGCACACTCAAACTTTTTTTTAACTAAGCCATTATACTAGCAAACAGTCAGTGTACCTAGTGGCATCCTAAATGTGGCTATTGTACTTTTGTCTATTCACACTATTGTAAAGATATTTGCAGCACCTCTGCCTGCACTGCACACTCAAACTTTTTTTAACTAAGCCATTATACTAGCAAACAGTCAGTGTATCTAGTGGCATACAAGAAGTGGCTGTTGTACTCCATTAGTGCCCCACTGGTGCCAAGCTATTTCTAGCACCTGTGCAGGACACCCTCCTGCTCTGTTTTTAATAAGCTATAATGATAGCAAAAAATACTGCCATTTAGTGGCATCATAGAACTGGCTGTTGTATTCCATTAGTGCCCCACTGGTGCCAAGCTATTTATAGCACCTCTACATGACACCCTCATGCACATTTTGCTACGCTAATGTTATAGCAAACTCAGGGAATTCCTTGCTGCATTTGATAATTCGGAGGGATAGAAAGTCAGGCTTCCTTTAGCTTTTCCTTCTGTTCATAAACAGCATCTCCAAGAGCAATTTCCCCTCCACGTCTAAGTGTGGAGAGGCAGCTAGTGCGCATGCGTGTGCCGATTTACCCCAGCTGCAGCCTAATTACAGTGTTTCGCCTAGTGAGTCTGCTCAGCCTGACTGTGCCATTCCTGACGCTAAGTCTTCATTTCGGGATGCAGCGCATGCTCCCACACTAAGTGTGAAAAGCCTCTTTGCACAGGTGCTTGCATTCCGTGCCGGGTCCAAGTCCTGTTTTGTGCCTAGACACCATGCTAAAGCTGATAGTCTTTTTTCAGAGACTGTATTTCATGCTACTGAGCATGCTCAGGCACTTACTGCATCAGAGACTATGTCCGGTAATAAACTCTTTGGCCCTGCCCCTGATGTGGGGGTCCCATATAGACCACAGGGCATCAGGTGTCCTCCCAAATGGCTTGCAGAGGCCCACCCCTATGACTTGTCACCGCATTATTGATGGTCAGACGATGACTGGTGAGGTGTTTGGGTCATGGCAGCCATGAGGTCATCATTGAAGTTGCGTTTCCAAATAGGACGCTAGTTATGCCACTCATGACGTGTCACTCTACTTTTGTCTCCAGGAGGTGCATTGTGGTTCACCCTGGTTTGGGGCGGACCCAGGTTATAAAAGGGGCTGGAGCCAACAAGGAGGTGCGCAGTCTTCTATTATGCTCCGAAAGAGCACACCTCCATGTGTTGAACCCATTGCGGCTTTAGGCCAGAGGTAGGCAAGGATAGGGTGTTGATGCAGGCCACCACCACAGTTGGTAACGCAGAACGGTTAAGACCAGCTCCTGTCCTACCAGTCCTGCTTGTGCAGCCCAGTGGCATTAACAGGCCTGCTGCTGCTGATGCGCCTGCTGTCCACAGGTGTGCCCCTACGCATACGGTCAGCGTACTCAATGGCCCCTGTGTTGTTAACAGGGAGTTCCTGGGCTGGGTGGGCATGTGGACCCTGTGACGCTAACAGGGCTTCCAGTCTACAGATCCGAATGGCGTCTAACTCGGTTCAGGCTACTATTAGTTTCATAGCCACACAGCTCTGTATCCTCCACCAAACCTTCCAGTTGCCAACCTCTCCTTTTCCAACTGGGAGCACGGTGGACACTGACTGCTGATGGGGATATATACCTTTCTCTTTCTTTTCTTATTAATTTTTGTTATATAGCGGTAACATAGTATATACCACTTTATCCAAATCTGCCAGTCCCACTGTAACAGATGGTGTTTCTTCAGCAAATGTTACTGTTGCTTAACCACCAAATCCACGGACCAAAACTTTATCCCCTTTCCAACACACCTGTTCCCCTTTCCACCAGCATCTGTCCTTTTTCAACTCATTTTGGTATATGACCAAAAGTGCAACTCTGCAGGGACACCGTACTCAATGCCATCTCAGCACAGCAGCCAGCCCTCGGTCCCTCAGATGTGGACAAGTAAAAGACCATTTCCTCCTATCCATGACAAAGCGTTGAGATTCACTCTGTGCAGCACTGGTGTTTAGTGGAAAAGTAGATCTAAAATTGCGTACCACATTCTGCAGATACTCCTGTATACGTGCGTCCATTTCTATGGCAGGAATTATTTTGCCAAATTTTGTCTTGTACCGGGGATCTAACAGTGTGGCAACCCAGTATTCTGGATTACTTTGAATTCGTACAATCCGAGGGTCATGTTGTAGGTAGTGCAGCAAGAAGGCGCTCATGTGTCTTGTGCATCCAGGAGGACCAAGTCCTTGGTGTGTTGGTGGCAGAGACGTGAGAATCGTGCCTCCTTCCTCTGCCCTCTCCCCACAACCTCGCACAACCGAAATGTGAGCAAGCTCTCACTCATCTGCTGAGTCTTCCATGCCCATCGCTAGTTCGTCCTCCATTTCTTCATGGGCTCCTGCACCTTCCTCAACACTTTTTGCTGATACTATGTGCCCTTGTTAATCCCTCTCCCTCACCATGACTGCCGCATAGGTGCCGCTGACCATCTGGACCTCGTAGATCTTGTTATCCCTTCCGCATATGACTCCTCCTGTACTTCCTCCCCTTCCTCTTGTCCCAACACCTGACTCCGAATAATAATTACAGTGTGCTCCATCCTGTAGATGACCAGAATTGTCACGCTGAGAATGACATTGCCAGTGCTAAACATCTTCGTCGACATTTGTAAACTGTGTAGCAGGGTGCATAGGTCCTTGATCTGACACCACTCCAGCAGCGTGATCTGCACCACCTCTGGATCAAGTTATCCCAGGCTATATGTCATAACGTATTGCAGCAGGGTTCGGCGGTGCTGCCACAAACGCTGCAACATGTGCAGATTCAAATTCCTGCGTGTGGGCACATCGCATTTCAGGCGTTTAACCACCAGACCTAAAGACTTCTGTAGCGACGAAAGTTGTTGAGCTGCTGTGTGCGCACGATGGAAGTGAGCACATAGCGAGCGTGCACGCTGCACAAGGCCATGTAGGCCGTGATGGTGTTTTAAAAATTGCTGGAGAATTAGGTTCAACACGTGAGCCATACAAGGCACGTGTGTCACATTGCCCTGACGATGGCCCGCAGCCAGGTTTGCATCATTGCCGCACACGGCTGTTAAGTCACCAACGGAGTCCACTCCGTCAATTTGTACTCCGGTCGCCAGATGACAACGTGTTCCTTTCATGAATAGTGCTGATGATGGGAGAGGAGTCGATGCCAGCGGCGCAGGTGGACGCAGGTTATGCTCACCCACTGGGCTGCATTACCTTGACAGATGCAGAATCTCTGGCTGAATGTAGCTGGTGGGTATCTCACAGATGAAATACCATCATTCAGCTACAACCAATGGGAAGACACCACACCCTTTTTTATGCCCATCCTGTCTGCAGACCACTGCCAGACATAGCTCTGCTTTTACCCCCAGTTCAGTTTTATGATTTTGTGTGCTTGTTACCTGACTACTTTTCCTGCTTGCTGTTTATGTACCTTGTTGGCCGATCCGCATTTCACCTCTGCTTGTTTTCTGATTAAGTCCTGGCCGTCCCATTCTGTTCCTGTTCCTCAATTAATGTTTTGACCCTGCCTGACTACTATTCTCTGGAACTGCAGCCTTCCACAGGTATTAATCACCTTGGGCCCTGTGCAATTCCTAATCCCTGTATAGGGGTTAAAGGGTTTCAGGGTTCTAGGGGTCCTGCTTGGTGAGTGGCTTCCCTCTAGCCTATCATTTACAGCCCATCTGAGTGTGTGGATCAAGCAAGGCGTTACACCGTGCTCTCTGCAGAAGGCCATGTGGGCCAGGATAGTGCTTTAAAAATTGCTGGACAACCAGGTTCAACACGTGAACCACACAAGGCACGTGTGTCACATTGTCACAGCGAAGGGCCGCACCCATGTTTGCATCATTGTCGCACCCGGCCTTCCCTGGCTGCTGGTTGAGTGGAGACAACCATTGATGAAACTCGGTCTCCAGAGCTAACCGTCCACAACTTCTCAGCGGTGTGACTCACATTTCCCATACATTTCAAAGTAAAACTTTGACCGCCTGATGGCATTGAGCTCTGCTGCCAGCATAGTAAGGAGGTGTGTGGTAGTCCTTGTGCGCAGTTACAAGGAAGGGTGGCCTGACCACACAGGGTTTGCGCCAAGGTGGAGGACCCACACGAGGTTGAAGAGGCAGAAGCAGTGTATTAACTTCTACATACAGAAGAAGGATTGAAACAACTCGTGGGGACGGCAAGACTTGTACAGCAGACCCTTCTCCATCTCTCCCCACAGTAACCCATTGCCCAGTCAGCGACATGTAACGCCCCTGTCCATGCTTACTGGGCCAATTATCTGTGGTGAAAAGCACCCTGTCACACAGAGTTTCTCAAGGAATCAGTGATGTTTAGTGCGACATGCTGGTGTAGCGCGTGCACGCCTTTGTTGGAGAAGGAGTGGCGCCTGGGCATCGGCTCTTGGGGCACTGCGATGGGCATAAGGTCTCGAAAATCCTCGGTTAAAAAGGTTGGAAAGGCAGCATTTTGGTAGCCAACAGTTTCCAGATGCTGAAAGTCAACCTCTAAGCCATGTCATGCCCTTCTAAAAGCATGTAAAACACAGCGCGGGGACTCCAACCACAGTCTCCCTCGTTTCCACTAACTGGGCCACACACACCCCACTTGACTGGCATCGGTTGAGCCCCCTTTTGAAAAAGAAAAAGATGCTTTGCATGAAGCACTCTCAAAAATACGCGTGCCTTTCCCGTCCCCTGGCTGACCCAGGGGAAGAAAAGTCCTCTGAGAGCCATGATTTGTTCATTTTGGTTCTTTTAGAAACACAGCGAGGGGACTCCAACCACAGTCTCCCTCGTTGCCACTAATTGGGCCACACACACCCCACTTGACTGACATCAGTTGATGCCCCTTTTCAAAATGAAAAAGATGCTTTGCATGAAGCACTCTCAAAAATACGCGTGCCTTTCCCGTCCCCTGGCTGACCCAGGGGAAGAAAAGTCCTCTGAGAGCCATGACTTGTTCATCTTGGTTCTTTTAGAAACACAGCGAGGGGACTCCAACCACAGTCTCCCTCGTTGCCACTAATTGGGCCACACACACCCCACTTGACTGACATCAGTTGATGCCCCTTTTCAAAATGAAAAAGATGCTTTGCATGAAGCACTCTCAAAAATACGCGTGCCTTTCCCGTCCCCTGGCTGACCCAGGGGAAGAAAAGTCCTCTGAGAGCCATGACTTGTTCATCTTGGTTCTTTTAGAAACACAGCGAGGGGACTCCAACCACAGTCTCCCTCGTTGCCACTAACTGGGCCACACACACCCCACTTGACTGGCATCGGTTGAGCCCCCTTTTGAAAAAGAAAAAGATGCTTTGCATGAAGCACTCTCAAAAATACGCATGCCTTTCCCATCCCCTGGCTGACCCAGGGGAAGAAAAGTCCTCTGAGAGCCATGATTTGTTCATTTTGGTTCTTTTAGAAACACAGCGAGGGGACTCCAACCACAGTCTCCCTCGTTGCCACTAATTGGGCCACACACACCCCACTTGACTGACATCAGTTGATGCCCCTTTTCAAAATGAAAAAGATGCTTTGCATGAAGCACTCTCAAAAATACGCGTGCCTTTCCCGTCCCCTGGCTGACCCAGGGGAAGAAAAGTCCTCTGAGAGCCATGACTTGTTCATCTTGGTTCTTTTAGAAACACAGCGAGGGGACTCCAACCACAGTCTCCCTCGTTGCCACTAACTGGGCCACACACACCCCACTTGACTGACATCAGTTGATGCCCCTTTTCAAAATGAAAAAGATGCTTTGCATGAAGCACTCTCAAAAATACGCGTGCCTTTCCCGTCCCCTGGCTGACCCAGGGGAAGAAAAGTCCTCTGAGAGCCATGACTTGTTCATCTTGGTTCTTTTAGAAACACAGCGAGGGGACTCCAACCACAGTCTCCCTCGTTGCCACTAACTGGGCCACACACACCCCACTTGACTGGCATCGGTTGAGCCCCCTTTTGAAAAAGAAAAAGATGCTTTGCATGAAGCACTCTCAAAAATACGCGTGCCTTTCCCGTCCCCTGGCTGACCCAGGGGAAGAAAAGTCCTCTGAGAGCCATGACTTGCTCATCTTGGTTCTTTTAGAAACACAGCGAGGGGACTCCAACCACAGTCTCCCTCATTGCCACTAATTGGGCCACACACACCCCACTTGACTGACATCAGTTGATGCCCCTTTTCAAAATGAAAAAGATGCTTTGCATGAAGCACTCTCAAAAATACGCGTGCCTTTCCCGTCCCCTGGCTGACCCAGGGGAAGAAAAGTCCTCTGAGAGCCATGACTTGTTCATCTTGGTTCTTTTAGAAACACAGCGAGGGGACTCCAACCACAGTCTCCCTCGTTGCCACTAACTGGGCCACACACACCCCACTTGACTGGCATCAGTTGATGCCCCTTTTCAAAATGAAAAAGATGCTTTGCATGAAGCACTCTCAAAAATACGCGTGCCTTTCCCGTCCCCTGGCTGACCCAGGGGAAGAAAAGTCCTCTGAGAGCCATGACTTGTTCATCTTGGTTCTTTTAGAAACACAGCGAGGGGACTCCAACCACAGTCTCCCTCGTTGCCACTAACTGGGCCACACACACCCCACTTGACTGGCATCAGTTGATGCCCCTTTTCAAAATGAAAAAGATGCTTTGCATGAAGCACTCTCAAAAATACGAGTGCCTTTCCCGTCCCCTGGCTGACCCAGGGGAAGAAAAGTCCTCTGAGAGCCATGACTTGTTCATCTTGGTTCTTTTAGAAACACAGCGAGGGGACTCCAACCACAGTCTCCCTCGTTGCCACTAATTGGGCCACACACACCCCACTTGACTGGCATCGGTTGACCCCCCTCTTGAAAAAGAAAAAGATGCTTTGCATGAAGCACTCTCAAAAATACGCGTGCCTTTCCCGTCCCCTGGCTGACCCAGGGGAAGAAAAGTCCTCTGAGAGCCATGTCCACATTGTCAGTGGACAGACACGTGTGCTTATCTGCCAGCAGACCCCCAGCAGCACTGAAGACAGGTTCCGAGAGAACGCTGGCGGCAGGACACGACAAGATCCCCAAGGCGTACGTGGCGAGCTCAGGCAATTTATCCAGATTGGAAGCCTAAAATGAGCAGGGCTCAAGTTGCACAATAATGGAATCGATGTTTCCTTGCATATACTCATATATCTGTGTGTCCTCCTCTTTTTCCTTGTCCAGCTCTTTTGTTTTCGCATGAGTATATGTCCTTGTCACTTTCCCATGTGTTGTGAGTTGTTTGTCACCTTTTGGACACCTTTGAGGGTGTTTTCTAGGTGTTTTTCTGTGTTTGTGATTGCCTGCCATTGTTTCCTATGCAGTTCGAGTTCGGTTCGTCGAACGTTCGACGAGCCGAACTCGAACGGGACCTCCGTTCGGCGAACCGACCTCGAGCCGAACCGGAACCGGTTCGCTCATCTCTAGTGGAGACAGTGTGATGGCCGGGGATGCATGGCTTCCAATGGCCCTGGGTCACTAGTGTTTATTCATGATGTGACTGAAGAAGCAGCAAGATTAATTTTGCAGTGTACAGGATTATACTTTCTACTCACATTCACCCAAATGTAGCAAGATTGATTTACAGCGCTTCACAATACTGATGGACAATGACCCCAAACACACTGTGAAAGCAACTCAGGAGTTTAAGGGGTACTTTGCACACTACGACATCGCAAGCCAATGCTTGCAATGCCGAGCGTGATAGTCCCTGCCCCCGTCGCAGCTGCGATATCTTGTGATAGCTGCCGTAGCAAACATTATCGCTACGGCAGCTTCACATGGACTTACCTGCCCTGCGACGTCGCTCTGGCCAGCGACCCGCCTCCTTCCTAAGGGGGCGGGTCGTGCGGCATCACAGCGACGTCACATGGCAGGCGGCCAATAGAAGCGGAGGGGCGGAGATGCAGCGGGACGTAAACATCCTGCCCACCTCCTTCCGCATAGCCGGCGTGAGCCGCAGGACGCAGGTAAGGAGATGTTCCTCGCTCCTGCGGCTTCACACACAGCGATGTGTGCTGCCGCAGGAACGAGGAACAACATCGTAACATCGGTCCTTCCTAAATTATAGAAATGACCGACACTACACCTGTGTCGCCCGGGGACCAGGGGTACTCATATCCGGGCCACGGGGTCACTTCTGTGGGTATCACGGTGGCGTGACCCGGTCTGTGATCCCAGGCTCCACAGTAAAAAGGGGATTGGGTAAGGGAGATTGTCCGTGACGCCACCCACGGGTTGTGGTGATGGTGGACACCACCGCTGCGATGAAGGTGCGGGACTCCCGGGAACGGTGTTAGGATGCAGCTTTGGATGTTAACCCCTCCGTGGGTAGGGGCAGTTGGTCCCGGGGCCCGTTCGGGGATAAGCAGGGAGCAGGGCGCAGTGCCACGGTGCGGTGTCCGAGGGCACGGGCGTACTCACAAGTATTTCACACAGAGTCACTGGTAAACTAGGAATTGCCGGTGTTCGCAGCCTTCGGTATGGGGGTGTTAGTGTCCCACACATGGTGCAGCAGCTCCTGTTCTTTCCCTGCAGCCAAGTGCCTCTCTCTCCACTCTCTTCCTCTTTCTCCTCAGCCGGGAATGGGGAATCCACTCCCCTGCAGTGATCCGGGTCACCCTAGGTACCGACGGGCCACTACCCTGCTCCGGCTACCTCTGGCCCCTTCCTCACTACAGCCTGTCCCGGCCCTTTCGGAGCATGCTTCACTATCAGCCTGGGAGCTACAACTCCAGACTCCTCTTCTGTCTGTCTCTCCACACACTCTGCTCCAGCCCCTCCCCTCTGCTCTGCTTTTCTCTTACCCTGGGGGATGTGGTTTGTCCTGCTGCACCGGTGTGGGATCAGATTACCAAGGAGGATTAACTCTTTCTGTGACAACCTGGCTTTGCCAGGGCGTCACCCCCCCCCCCCTGGTAAAATACAGCCCGTCCTCGGGCTGTCTGGGCACCAACATTTATTGAAACTGGAAAAAGGAAAAATCAACACATTACAATCATACATCTTCCCACATCGGGAGGTACGTTTTCTAAAACTTTAAACTGTTCTGCCACCCCACACCTGCAGAGCAGATGGCCTCCTCCTGAACTTGAGGGCGTTCAACAGGGGTGACAGTCCATAAAACAGTCAACTTTTTAACTTGTGGGTAGCCGTCCATGCTCCACTACCACTGCCGCTGCCGCCACTCCCAGTACGGGGCACGGGTTTCGTGCTCTGCCTCCTGCTCAGAAGCCAGGCCCACTTGGATGCCCTCGGCGCCGGCTACAACCGGCCTCGCTAACTGCCGAGGGCTCCATCTCTCACTGGCCTGCTCCTCCTCTCTGCAGATGCACTCCGGCTGCTCCACAGCCGTGACGGGGTACCTGGGAGCGGCTGGCGCCACATCTGGGGCAGACTTCCAATCGGGTGCCACCTCCGTTGCGGCCGGGCGGACTGCCGGAGCCGACGTCATCACCGTGGCGGCTGGGCGGACTGCCGGAGCCGGGTAAGATGTCATCGGGGTTGCGGCTACTGCTTATCCAGGAACGGAATTAGGCAAAGTCCTGGCGTCCCTGCCTTTACAGTCCTGGTCACATGAACTGCGGTTCCTTCCTCCTGCTCCCCCTTGGTACTCGGGAGCAGTCCTTCTAGCAACTTTTAAAGTTTTCCTTTCGCTTCCGGTCCTCCGTATCTTCACTTCCGCCCGCGTTCTCAGGGGGCGGAGCCTCTTTTTCGTGCCCACCGCTTGGGGAAGAAGGCGCTGGGCGGGAGATTTTCACGCCCAAAATGGCGGCAAAGATGGCGACTTTCAAAATTTTTGCAGCGGGGCACCGCTGACAGTCCAGAACAAGGCGCACTTCTTCCAGGTAACTGGATGGGTTCGATCCTGTTCGTGACGCCAAATGTGTCGCCCGGGGACCAGGGGTACTCAGATCCGGGCCACGGGGTCACTTCTGTGGGTATCACGGTGGCGTGACCCGGTCTGTGATCCCAGGCTCCACAGTAAAAAGGGGATTGGGTAAGGGAGATTGTCCGTGACGCCACCCACGGGTTGTGGTGATGGTGGACACCACCGCTGCGATGAAGGTGCGGGACTCCCGGGAACGGTGTTGGGATGCATCTTTGGATGTTAACCCCTCCGTGGGTAGGGGCAGTTGGTCCCGGGGCCCGTTCGGGAATAAGCAGGGAGCAGGGCGCAGTGCCACGGTGCGGTGCCCGAGGGCACGGGCGTACTCACAAGTATTTCACACAGAGTCACTGGTAACTAGGAATTGCCGGTGTCCGCAGCCTTCGGTACGGGGGTGTTAGTGTCCCACACACGGTGCAGCAGCTCCTGTTCTTTCCCTGCAGCCAAGTGCCTCTCTCTACACTCTCTTCCTCTTTCTCCTCAGCCGGGAACGGGGAATCCACTCCCCTGCAGTGATCCGGGTCACCCTAGGTACTGACGGGCCACTACCCTGCTCCGGCTACCTCTGGCCCCTTCCTCACTACAGCCTGTCCCGGCCCTTTTGGAGCACGCTTCACTATCAGCCTGGGAGCTACAACTCCAGACTCCTCTTCTGTCTGTCTCTCCACACACTCTGCTCCAGCCCCTCCCCTCTGCTCTGCTTTTCTCTTACCCTGGGGGATGTGGTTTGTCCTGCTGCACCGGTGTGGGATCAGATTACCAAGGAGGATTAACTCTTTCTGTGACAACCTGGCTTTGCCAGGGCGTCACACACCGATGATACGATTTCGACGCTTTTGCGCTCGTTAATCGTATCAAAAACGATTTACACACTCCGATATCGACAGCGACGCCGGATGTGCGTCACTTTCAATTTGACCCCACCGACATCGCAGCTGCGATGTCGTAGTGTGCAAAGTACTCCTAAGGCAAAGATGTGTAATATTCTGCAAAAGGCCGAATCAATCACCAAATCTTAACCTCTTCAACCATTGAGCATGTATTTCACATGCTTAAGACAAAACATAAGGCAGAAAGACCCATAAAAAAAGCAACAAATGAAGTCAGCTCAGCTGCAGTAAAGGCCGACAAATCATCACAACGGAGGAATCCCAGCATTTGGTGACGTCCATGACTTCCAGACTTCAGCCAATCGTTGCCTGAAAAGGATTATCAACAAAGAATTAAAAATTAACATTTTATTTATGGAAAAGTATATTTGTCCAAATTCTTTTGAGTCTCTGAAATAAAAAAGCTTTATAGAAAATTGGCTACAATTCCTAAGCGTTTCACAAGATATTTTTATTCAACCCCTTTAATTAAACCTGAAAGTCTGCACGTTCCAAAATAGTGCAGAGCCCAAATCACAAAGATGTAGTCACTGTCCAAATATTTCTGGCCCTAGCTGTACATAGACATATTACATTAACATGAAAATAATTCTGCCTAGGATAGCCACCATTATGGGGAGTTTAGGACCTTCTGTTCACTGTGTTATAACTATATGTGTCTTACAATAGGTATACAGTAAGTGATTATTGCAAGGAGAAGACTTTTTCTTTTCTCTGAATGGGATTTGCAAGTATGTGATGGTAATATGAGCGTCTACTGTTATAAGATAAATTGCCACATAATCATTGCTGAGCAGTGTCACTTTGACATCAGTTACATTATAATTTAGGTCCTCTTGCCCAATATCACTGCATGTTTTAGTCTAAAGTTAATATTCGATATAAAAGCCACAAATATCATCCTTATATAGAAACTTTAACTTCATATTTTAATGCATTGATTATTAAGTCTTGACACATTTGATTAAAGGGAATCTCTCAGCGGCTTTTGCTATCCTATTTGAGAGCCGCATGAGTAGTGACAGATGCAATAATTCCGATTCTGAAATGCTCACTTTTTTATCGCAGATGTGGTACAACTTAGCGATGAGTGACTCTTTTAAAATTCAGATTTGCCAAATTTTTCCAAGAAATTTGTTTCTCAGTGAATAGATTCACCATAAATCAAAAACACTCCAAAGTCGCCTTTATCTAAAATATTGTATTACATTATTCACTTTTATTCATGCACTAATCATCTTCATCAGTGGTGTAACTAGCGTTTGATGGGACTTGGTGCAAAATTTGGACCTTAACCATCCCCCTGCATGTTGGGCAGATGTATGTATTTGTATGTATACATTTTGCTTTCTAAATCCTTTAAACACATACAAGTTTCCCCACCCTTATGTAATAATGTACCCCATCCTGGGCTTCTTCCTTGTAAACACTGTCCCCCTACTAGTATATACTGTCCCCCTCCTGGTATCTACTGTCCCCCATCTGGGGCCCTCCTGGTATATACTGTCAGCTTTCTGGTATATATGTCCTATCCTGGTAAATATATCTCTGTTCTGTATAACACAAAAAAAACCCAAAACATGTACTCATCATCCCCGGCTCCCATGTTGCGTGGCGTCTACATGGAATCCTCAAGCGCCGTGGCCTGATGAATGAAGAGGAGAGGATCCATTCAGCTTGTTATCACCACACAAGCCAAAAGCTTGCATCTCTGATATAAAGATACAGCGGGTGAAATAAGTATTGAACATGTCACCAATTTTGGAAGTAAATGTATTTTAGCGGTGCTATTGACATGAATTTCTTACCAGATGTCAGTAACAATCCATCTAGTCCACACAGGCAAAGAAATCAAATCATAGATGACCATAAATTATGCTATGTGTAGTAATGAGAAATTACACAGGAAAAAAATATTGAATACATGAAGAAAGAGAGGTGCAAAAAAAGATGGCTAAAAAGGTGTCTCATTACCAAGGTGCCACACAAGAAGCATCCCATGATGGGTAAAAGGAGTGAACTTTCTCAAGACCTTCACAACCTTATTGTTGCAAAACATACTGATGGCATAGGTTATAGAAGAATTTCTAAACTACTGAAGGTTCCAAAGAGCATTGTTGAAACCATAATCCAGAAGTGAAAAAACATAATTTCATATAAACATGCTGTGAAGGAAATATGTAACTGTAGGCATAAATGTACGACAGCAGCAGGCAGCAGAAAATTAACATTAATCTAAGTCTGCCATCTCTACACAAAGGGCATAACCTTTAAGTATTTTTATTATAGGAACTCAAGGGAGGGTTTCTTGAGAATACACAGGTTGTCATTTATGACACCTCTGCCAAAGCTTCAGTGCTTAAATAGATGGTTACTGGTGACCAGGCCTGACATTCTCTATTTACTATTGGAAGGGGAGTTCTTGGACAAAAACTGGACATTTACTATGCAGTGTACTCACCCCTAAATTAGCTCATGATCCGGACCTACAGATCTAAGATTAGAATATTAAAATCGAGGCCATCCTGGAAACACGAGCCCAGGGTCAAACGTATAAAAAGCTGGGTGACTTAAAAGAAAGCTGTTCATATCTGGGGATCTGCCAATGCTGATATGATCCATATTTCATTTTCTCCTCCCGCCAAGGAAACAGAAGACCTTTTTAGACTGGAAAGTTTAGGTATTTCTGTTATTTTCTCCCTTTATTGTATAATTGTTTTGCATATTTGTGTGTCATTTTTATCTTTATCTTTTATATATTTTCAAGGTAACCACTGTATTTTTTATATTAATGCTTAAAACTTTAAAAAAGTTTGATCCTTGTATGCTCTAAAGAATCCATAACCTTACAGAGTGTGTTGTTTGTCAGTCAGTAGTATATTTCAGTGACTCATCACCCAGTGTGTTTGATGAGTGGTGGCAGCATGTTGTGTAACCGGGGTGTGTGGACTGTATCCGGGTGTGATTTATGCCCACTTGATAGCCTATAACAGAGGTTGAGTGCTGGATTGAGTGAGGGGAGATAAATTAACCCTGGCAGACGCATCCCACATCATTTGCTGAGAAGTGTGTACGTGACACAGGCCACAGCCAGGTGCTCTTCACAAGATTTCAGAAAGAGGAGTAAAAAGAATTATCAGGAGAGTTCTCCAAGAGCCAAGGACCACCTATGGAAAGCTAAAGAAAAAGCTGTCATCAGCAGGTACAATTGTTTCAAAGAAAACAAAAAGTAATGCACTCAACCTCCATGCACTGTATGCACTGTTATGATCTGGAACCATGAAAGATCACAATAGCTCATTGGCAAAAAGGTGACAAGAGCATTGATAACTAATCTGGCCGCCATCCCCTTACTAACCATCAACACTAGAAGTAGCTGAGGGGTGAACTAACATCCTATGCACCGCAAATCCAGCCGGAGAACTAGCTATCATAAAGGAAGGAAGGATGAATAACTCTCTGCCTCAGAAATAGACCGCAAAAGGTGTAGCAAGCCCCCCACATTCAAAGACTACGGTGATATAGGAAAATACAATACACAGATGTATGATAGGATTAGCAAAGGTGAGGCCCCACTAACTAAATAGGAAAGGATGGGAAAGAGGCTGATGGTGGCCCGAGAAATACCCTACAAAAACCCAAATACCTGATAGTACAAAAAGGTCCTCAGATCGCACGATCTGCACTCCGTCCTATATCAGGCGCTTTTGTCAAACCAATGAACAGAAAACAGGAAAAATTACAAATTCAAGAAGCAACAAACACATGGACTTAAGCCCGCTACACACGCTTCAATATATCTCACAATCCGTCGTTGGGGTCAAGTTGTAAGTGACGCACATCCGGCATCGTTTGTGAGGTATCTGCGTGTGACATCTACGTGCGATCAGGATTGAACACAAAACCGTTGATCGCAAACACATCGTATCATTCTCTAGAATTGAGCGTTTTGTTGCACGAACCTAGTCAATTGTAACGTGTGACATCCCTCATACGATTTTGGTGTCTGATGCTATGTGCGCAGGTGTGCGCTCTGCACCGCAGCTTAAAAAAGGTCCGCTTCAGAGCGCAGCTGAAAAGCTGCGTTCTGAAGCGCCTCACAATGTCTGTCATTCACTAATCTCTGTCAGTCGGTCACTATCTCTGTCCCTCACTCTCTGTCCATGTCAGTCTATCCCCCTCTCTCATATACTCACCGATCCCCGATCCCCGGCGCTGCACGGCGTTCACACTGTTCCGGCGGCTTTTACTGTTTTGAAAAAGCCGGCCGCCCATTAAACAATCTCGTATTCCCTGCTTTCCCCGCCCACCGGCGCCTATGATTGGTTACAGTGAGACACGCCCCCACGCTGAGTGACAGGTGTCACACTGCACCCAATCACAGCAGCCGGTGGGCGTGTCTATACTGTGTAGTGAAATAAATAATTAAATAATTAAAAAAAACGGCGTGCGGTTCCCCCCAATTTTAAAACCAGCCAGATAAAGCCATACGGCTGAAGGCTGGTATTCTCAGGATGGGGAGCTCCACGTTATGGGGAGTCCCCCCAGCCTAACAATATCAGCCAACAGCCGCCCAGAATTGCCGCATACATTATATGCGACAGTTCTGGGACTGTACCCGGCTCTTCCCGATTTGCCTGGTGCGTTGGCAAATCGGGGTAATAAGGAGTTATTGGCAGCCCATAGCTGCCAATAAGTCCTAGATTAATCATGTCAGCTGATCGCGCTACTCACCGCCGCTCCTATCACCTCCACGCAGCAACTGAGGTGAGTAGCGCGATCAGCTGAGCTGTCACTGAGGTTACCCGCGGCCACCGCCACCAGTGACAGCGGGTAACCTCAGTGACAGCAGCTGATCGCGCGGCTGTCTTCATTAGCTGCGTGGAGGTGACCGGAGCGGCTGTGTCTGCTGCAGCTCCGGTCACCTCCATACAGCAGCGCTGGAAGCGACGCTGGAGCATCCTGGATTACGCCGGACATGGAGGGCTTTTTGGGGCTGATTAAAGTGGTGAACCAGGGTATATGTTTGTGTTTTTTATTTCTAATAAAGGATTTTTTCGTGTGTGTGTGTTTATTTTCTGTAATTTACAGATTAATCATGGAGGGTGTCTCATAGACGCCTGACATGATTAATCTAGGACTTATTGGAGTAAATCGTTTGAATAAAAGAGTTTTTTCGGCATAGCAGCTGCATGCGGTCGGTTTTCTTTCTCCTGTTGTTGGACTTCCTGGCTATTATCCACTGACCAGCACGCTGCGCCTGAAAGCAGCGCTATACTGCAATCATCAGCACGTGAGCCACTAAACCTGAAGGTAACCTGAGGGCAGGCAGTGCAGGACTTTACCTCCAAGCTGCAGTGAACCAGGGTATATGTTTGTGTTTTTTATTTCTAATAAAGGATTTTTTCGTGTGTGTGTGTTTATTTTCTGTAATTTACAGATTAATCATGGAGGGTGTCTCATAGACGCCTGACATGATTAATCTAGGACTTATTGGCAGCTATGGGCTGCCAATAACTCCTTATTACCCCGATTTGCCAACGCACCAGGGCAAATCGGGAAGAGCCGGGTACAGTCCCAGAATTGTCGCATATAATGTATGCGGCAATTCTGGGCGGCTGTTGGCTGATATTGTTAGGCTGGGGGGCTCCCCATAACGTGGAGCTCCCCATCCTGAGAATACCAGCCTTCAGCCGTATGGCTTTATCTGGCTGGTTTTAAAATTGGGGGGAACCGTACGCCGTTTTTTTTAATTATTTAATTATTTATTTCACTACACAGTATAGACACGCCCACCGGCTGCTGTGATTGGGTGCAGTGTGACACCTGTCACTCAGAGTGGGGGCGTGTCTCACTGTAACCAATCATAGGCGCCGGTGGGCGGGGAAAGCAGGGAATACGAAATTGTTTAATGGGCGGCCGGCTTTTTCAAAACAGTAAAAGCCGCCGGAGCAGTGTGAACGCCGTGCAGTGCCGGGGATCGGGGATTGGTGAGTATGAGAGAGGGCTGCTAACTTCAGTAATTTAGGAGATTAGCGGTCACCGGTGAGTCCTTCACAGGTGACCGCTAATCAGGGCGCGACACAGACAGAGCCGCAGCATGACCGTGAAGTCGGGTGAAGTTCACCCGAGTTCATTCTGACAGTGCGGCTCTGTCTGTGTCTGCTGTCATCTGCCATTCAGCTCTGCTACATGGCTGTCTGTGTCTGCTGTTAGCGGCCATGTAGCAGAGCTGAATGGCAGATGACATAGTAAAAACGCATCTCTACACATTACACACGCTTGGCAAGTCAATAAATAAATAAAAAAAAAAAAAAAAAGGTGCCCAATGCATACGTCACAGAACACATGATCTAAAGGATCGCACACAAAATTGACCAATTTAACATAGACTACTAACGCACGTGTGACAGCAAATGAACGACCAACGTGCAATCTCATAAGATCCCGTATACAACCTGGGCGTGTCACATCGCAAATGCGATTGTACAACTAATTGCAACGTGTAAAGTGGGCTTTATAGGAGCAAAAACTCCAAACATATCTGCAGGAAGCTTCACAGCTAAGCAACAGAGAGGGAAGAATCCTGCATGCAAATAAACTGACAATAACCACAAAAATTGACAACCCAGATAAGAACAAAACAACCTAAGAAAGAACCAAGCACTTATCTGGGGTAGATGTAGTCTGGAGCAAGATGAAAAGGCTGGTGAACTACAGAATAAATGATAACCGGCCCAGACAGCCATGAAGCAAAAGCTTAAATAGGCAGAGAGTTAGCAATGGAAACGCCCATTGCTACAGCACAACTGGTCTCTGTCCAAACCATTCCTAGCCACAGGAGGGAGCCTCACAGCAGCAAAAGCATAACTGACATTCACAACAATGCACGCTCACCATGCAAGACTCCATTGCTTAATAAAAAGCATGTTCAAGTGCATTTATAGTTTGCTCAACAACCTTTAGATAAGCCTGTGAAATAGTGAGAGAATATCGACAGGTCAGATGACACCAAAATTGAACTTTTTAGATGCTACAATACACATCCTGTTTGTAGGACAAAAGGCACTGCATATCACCCCCAAAATACCATACCAACAGTGAAGTTTGGAGGTGGGAACATCATGATGAGGGGCTGTTTTTCATTATACTGCACTAGCAAACTTCATATAGTTAAAGGAAAGATGAATGGACACATGTACAAAGACATTCTTGATAAATATCTTATCTCATCTACCTGGATGATGAAACAAGGGTGAACATTTCAGAAAGACAATAATTTGAAACACACAGCCAAGGAAAGTTTCAATTGGTTTCAGAGGAAGAAAATAAAGCTGCTAGAATGGTCGAGCTGGTCATCTGACCTGAATCCAATATAAAATTTATGGAAGTAACTAAAGCTCCGATTCATAAAAGGAGCCCACGGAACCTTCAGGATTTAAAGAATGTGTGGAGGAATGGAGCAAATCACACCTGAGCAATGCATACAATACTTTCTCCATATTGGAGACGTCTTGAAGCTGTCATCACCAACAAAGGCTTTTGTGCAAAATATTAATTAAATTTCAGTAAGCGTGATCAATACTTTTTCTCTGAGTCATTTCTCATTATTATCTATCACTAAATTTATGGACATCTATGATTAGATTTCTTTGTATGGATTGGAGGATTGGATGGGATATTACTGACATTTGGTGAGAAATTCATATAAATAGCATCTTTAGAAATATATTTACTTAGAAAACTGGTGATGTGTCCAATACTTATTTCACACATTATCTATATAGAGGGTTTAGAAAAATATATGCTTCCATCCAGACAACGACTCTTTCAGGGAGGGCCTTGCATATTTTAGTAAGAAGATGCTAAACCACACATTGCTGCTTCCATCAGAACAGCATGGCTTCTCAGAAGAAGAGTGCAGGTAACCCAAACCTTTCACCAATAGAAAACATTTGGCTCAATAAATGAAAACTATGGCAAAAGGACCCAGGACTATGATACAGCTAGAACCCAACATGAGACAAGAATAAGACAACATTCCTAACCCAAACCTTCAGCAATTGGTCTCCTAAATTCCCAGATATTTACAAGTAAAATATATCTTTGTACCGTGTTAGCCAGTAGAGATAAAAAAAATTTTGTTTAAAAGAACAGAAAGTCCTCAGTGGTTGATACCTTTTAATGGCTAACTGAAAAGATGGTAATAATTGCAAGCTTTCGAGACTACTCAGGTCTCTTCATCAGGCATGGTATAACACAAAATCTGAAGAGTCACATATTTATACACATCTGGAGGTGTTTAGAGGAGCTGCACGGAAACTACAACCATTACTGCAAAAAGATGCCCGGTTAAAATCTATTTTTCCAGACCCCCCACTTCTGTATTTTAGACAGCCCCCAAATCTAAGAAGCATCATTGTCAGAAGCTCCCTGTCCTCTCCAACACCAACAGGAACATTTCCCTGCAACCAGAAAAAATGCAAGACCTGTCCATTAATATTGACAACGGACAAGATAAAAATTCCCGGATCACATCAGGACTTCCAGATCCCAGGTACCTTCAGCTGCACCACAACTAATGTGGTGTACTTGATTATATGTACCAAATGTCCAACTGGGGGTCTGTATGTAGGGGAGACCGGACAACAGCTCAGGACAAGGATGAATTCTCACCGCCACACAATTAGAGAAAAAAGGATGGATCTGTGAAGCCCCTCCAGTGCAGTGTCGGTGCATTACCTTCAGGGACTCCACTCGGCTGGATCTGGTCACAGGTAGGAGATCTTCTTCTTGTCGTGACGCCACTCTCAGAATTGCGGTCAGTGGGGACCGCCACTGCAGGTTGAGGGACGCCTGGGGCTGATGGTGGGTGCAGTTAGTTGGAATAGCCTCCTGAGAGTGAGGCAAGTCCCAGGGCCCTGTGTAGGTGTGTAGAACCACAAGGCGCAGAATAACTCCACACAGGCAGAATGTCTTTCAGGGTTTTTACTCACTTCAGGTGGCAGGGTGAGTAACCCGGGCGTAGCTGGGATGAACCAGGCGGGAACCAGGTATCCTTCAGGCTGACTTCTGATGGTGACTACCAACTCGCCTTCCTTAGCCCTTGGTGGTTTGGGGTGACCCCGACTTTTAGTCCCTATGGGGGCCACCCAGGGAAGTTGCTGAAGCCTCTCTCCCCTTCGTTTGCCGTTTGCTTGTTGCCTGGGCCAGATCACTCCAGCTGCTTGCCTCCTGTGAGCTATGGGCCCTAACTGTGGCTACGTGGCTGCGGCTTTTGTGGTGTTGTGGTGTGGGCTTTGAGGGCCCCACACCGGCAGGTTTAGCAAGGAAAGGTGGATCTATCCCCGCTCCGGGATCTGCCGCCCGTTTGGGCCTGGTTCTCCCTAGCAGTCTCCTTACTTCCCACTCTGTGCTCTCTCTCTAGCTGGAGATGGGTTTCGGGTAGCACTCCTAGGTGACCGTTCTCCCCCGTCGGTAGCCACTGCGCGGACGCTGTCAGACTCCAGCAGCCCAGGGGAAGGGGTCAGCTCTCCTCGGAGCTCCCTGGACTCTGCTCTGAACCGGCTCACATCTGGGACCTTCACTGCTGCTCCTGTCAGAGCTTCACTTTTCTGCCCCTCACTCCTCCACACTCTGCTGCAGACTCTTTACTCCTCCTTCTCTTTTCCCTTTTGTGCCTGCCTACGCCACCTAGCAACCAGATTCTCTTACCACACCCCTTGAGAGGAGATGGAGGCTTTTGGCCCCCTCCACTATTCCAGTGAAGGTGAAGGCTTTTCCCCCTCCTGGGATCCCCAGGGGTCCTCTCATAGGTACATGTGTGAGACCTGATCACTATGCGCCTGTGTAGTCACACCTCGGTCAGCCTTCTGGATTACCTGTATTGTACTGTCCCCAGCATGGGTGCAGTACTCAGTGGTGCCTGACCAGGTCAGGGGCGCCACATTCCCCCTTAGTTATCACCAGCACGTCCTCGGGCTGCAAGACAACATTTTAAAATGCATAAAACATTAAAACATATAAAACATTTTTAAAAGCACCAGGTACCATACATCACCACCCTCCACCCACAAGTCCGTTAACCCACCCAAAACCCTCTCACGTTGGCCGCGCCTTCAGCCACTTCTGGCAGGATGTAGAGGCGGCTTTCATGGTCTGGTGGTCTTCAGGGTATACCTGGCCTGGTGGATCCGCGCCTTCAGCCTCTTCTGGCAGGGTGTAGAGGCGGCCTCCACAGTTGGTGCTGACCAGGTACCCTCTTTGTGGTGGAGAGCCAGGCCCCATAAACAGATAATAAAACAAGCGCACTATGAGAAGCACCCGTGGAATCCTTTTAGCGTTTAAAAAATTAGAATTGCTCACCTTTGTTGGTTGTGCGCCCCCGCACAACTTCAGTGAAGGCTAATCAGTCTGGAGTTCCTCCGAACAGATCCTATGTCCAGGCTTCCAACATCCAGATTGTGGGTATCGTTGTCGGCTACTGATTTCCACCGGCACCATGGAAATCAGGTTCTTGTTCCTCTCTCCTCCAGCTAACCAGCTGGATTTTTTGGTATGTCAGCAGGTCCTTTGCTGCTAATACCGATTCCCAACAGGGAGGGGGTAAATGGATAATTATTTCGGTCTAATATAGCGCAAAAAGGATATTTGCTGATATTAATTATTTGAACTTTATTGAATAGGCACTCCTATTATTACAACGCGTTTCAGCAGAGTTGCTTTCATCAGGTAAAATAGGAGTATGATGAAAGCAACTCTGCTGAAACGCGTTGTAATAATAGGAGTGCCTATTCAATAAAGTTCAAATAATTAATATCAGCAAATATCCTTTTTGCGCTATATTAGACCGAAATAATTATCCATTTAGGCCCCATAAACAGGCATGCTCTCTGGTTGCAGGTAAGCCAAGGCCCTATATACGGACGGGCCCCCTGGTTGCAGACGAGCCAAGCCCCTAAACAGGCTGACTCTGGTGGTGGTGGTGCCCTCTGGTGTAACTATTTACACTGCGAGAGTTTGTGGCTATAGCCAGTTCATAGCCTTAAGGTTTATTTCTCACATCAGTTTATGTGGGCACATTCTTAAACTTGTAACACGTTGCAAAACAAACTTTTCAAACTGGTAACTTGCTTTACTTTAACTTATGCAGACTCCTCTTCACCAGGGCTTGGGCCTGTAGGGCTGCGGCACCTGTTGCTTTCTCCATCCTTGTCTTTTCCTTCTTCCTCTGTGTCTGTTTCTCTTTCTTTAGGACATGGCGTGACATCTAGGGCATACCAGCCTCTTTCTCCTTGATGCATGGTAAATTGTACGGAGTCTCCTGTACGCAGGTTCCTTCCAGGATGTCCTCTGGGCAAATTAGCTCTGACGTCTCTCCTATTGACAAAAATGCCTTCTTTGATACCAGGTGCAACGATGAACCCGTATCCTGACTTCAGGCTAAAGTCTTCCACAATTCCTCTACAAAGGGGTCCTCTGACCTGTGCTTTGGCTCTTCTCAGGAACCGTTTTTCTTCTAGGTCTCTGGCCGTTATGTCATCTCTTTGCTCTGGGGATGGCGGAGCAGGTGACAACTGGTTTCGGCTACGGCGCCGTGTCTTGCGGGCTTGATTCTGCTGGGTGGCTGCTTCACTGCTGGCAGGCTCCCAGGTGAGGTTGCTGGATAAATCTTCCTCTTCATCCCAGCGAGAATATGGCAACATCTCCGGCTCTGGGCATGGATCCACTGCTGGTGGCTCCTGAGTCAGCTCCTCAGCTTCCTGGCCTCCCCTCCCCCTTAGTTCTTCGGAGCACTCCTTTGGTGGCAGTGCTGGGGATGGACTTTCTTCAGCAGGCCCAGGCAGGGATCTTTTTGGCATGATTGCTGCAGGAGTCGTCTTGGGGGTATGCGGAGGGAGTATGTACTGGTCCACCAACCATTGTGGAAACTTGGCCTCCATGTCAGCCTTCAGCTGCCAGTATGCGGGGTCCTCCCCCAGCGTGGGCTTTCCAGCAGGGACCTCTTTGGACTGGGGAGCGGTGTCTGCTCTGGCCTTGCAGGCCGGGGTATATGGTGATGCCATCTTATCTTGGCGGGCCGCGCCTGACATGGCGGCGGCCTGGTCTTGGCGGGCCGCGCCTGGCATGGCGGCGGCCTGGATGGGCGTTTCTGGCGCAGCTTGGATCGACGTCGCAGCTGCGATGGGGTCTTTGCAGGCTGGGCTGGGCGTCGCTGCCTCGATCGGAGCTTGGCGGGCCGCACCTGGCGGGGCTGCGGCCTGGTTCAGCACCTCACTTGCGGCGCGGACGAGCGTTGCGGCTGCGGTGGGGTCTCGGCGGACCGGGCCTAGCATGGCGGCGGCCTGGGTCAGCGTCACACCTGCGGCGTGGATGAGGGTCGCGGTGGCAGCCGGTTCTTTGCGGGCCGGGCAGGGCATCGCTGCAGGGACCGGGTCTTGGTGGGCCGAGCAGGGCATCGCTGCGGCGGCCTGGGCTTGGCGGGCCGCGCCTGGCGTGGCTGCGGCCTGGCTCAGCGTCGCCGCGCCGGGCGCCTCTTCAGGGACCGCGGGCGTGGCAGCAGGGGTCGGGGCATCCGGGCCGGCAGGGGTAATACTGGACTCACCCATCGGTGGCAGCATCGGGCTCTGAGTCGTTGCCACTCGGTCTGGCGCTCGGCGCGCGGCTCTCCCTTCATAGGCCTGAACCGCGGCAGCCATCTCCAGAAGTTCCATGCGTTCTTCTCTGATCTGCTCCACGACCCGGGTCTCCAGTCGGTCGCAGAACTGGGCCAGCTCCCGATACCACCAGGCAGCGGAGCCCGGTTCTGGGTTTCTGCGGTCAGACGCCATTTCTTCTGCGCCGTCTTCTGCACGATTTCCCAGCAGTGGACTCGTCGTTGCCTCTAGTAGCAAGCTGTTCAGTTTCCGCTCTGCCTCTTTCAGCAGCTCCTCTCCCAGCAGCAGGCTTCTGGCTCCCTTTCTGTCCCGACGTCTCTGGACGCTTCCGCTCTCTTCACAAGCGAGGTCCGAACTCTGCAGGGGATCTCTGGGTAGCCACACCTCTTCGTGGGCGGTAACTTCTCTTAGCGCGGGCTGCTGTTGTTTTTCAGCGCGCTTTTCATGGTGGCAATATGGCGGCGCTTCCAATTTTCCAAGCGGACCGCCCAGGCACATGGTCACCTGTCTAGACAGGTCTAGTCCTTATCCTGTTCGTGACGCCAGATGTGAAGCCCCTCCAGTGCAGTGTCGGTGCATTACCTTCAGGGACTCCACTCGGCTGGATCTGGTCACAGGTAGGAGATCTTCTTCTTGTCGTGACGCCACTCTCAGAATTGCGGTCAGTGGGGACCGCCACTGCAGGTTGAGGGACGCCTGGGGCTGATGGTGGGTGCAGTTAGTTGGAATAGCCTCCTGAGAGTGAGGCAAGTCCCAGGGCCCTGTGTAGGTGTGTAGAACCACAAGGCGCAGAATAACTCCACACAGGCAGAATGTCTTTCAGGGTTTTTACTCACTTCAGGTGGCAGGGTGAGTAACCCGGGCGTAGCTGGGATGAACCAGGCGGGAACCAGGTATCCTTCAGGCTGACTTCTGATGGTGACTACCAACTCGCCTTCCTTAGCCCTTGGTGGTTTGGGGTGACCCCGACTTTTAGTCCCTATGGGGGCCACCCAGGGAAGTTGCTGAAGCCTCTCTCCCCTTCGTTTGCCGTTTGCTTGTTGCCTGGGCCAGATCACTCCAGCTGCTTGCCTCCTGTGAGCTATGGGCCCTAACTGTGGCTACGTGGCTGCGGCTTTTGTGGTGTTGTGGTGTGGGCTTTGAGGGCCCCACACCGGCAGGTTTAGCAAGGAAAGGTGGATCTATCCCCGCTCCGGGATCTGCCGCCCGTTTGGGCCTGGTTCTCCCTAGCAGTCTCCTTACTTCCCACTCTGTGCTCTCTCTCTAGCTGGAGATGGGTTTCGGGTAGCACTCCTAGGTGACCGTTCTCCCCCGTCGGTAGCCACTGCGCGGACGCTGTCAGACTCCAGCAGCCCAGGGGAAGGGGTCAGCTCTCCTCGGAGCTCCCTGGACTCTGCTCTGAACCAGCTCACATCTGGGACCTTCACTGCTGCTCCTGTCAGAGCTTCACTTTTCTGCCCCTCACTCCTCCACACTCTGCTGCAGACTCTTTACTCCTCCTTCTCTTTTCCCTTTTGTGCCTGCCTACGCCACCTAGCAACCAGATTCTCTTACCACACCCCTTGAGAGGAGATGGAGGCTTTTGGCCCCCTCCACTATTCCAGTGAAGGTGAAGGCTTTTCCCCCTCCTGGGATCCCCAGGGGTCCTCTCATAGGTACATGTGTGAGACCTGATCACTATGCGCCTGTGTAGTCACACCTCGGTCAGCCTTCTGGATTACCTGTATTGTACTGTCCCCAGCATGGGTGCAGAACTCAGTGGTGCCTGACCAGGTCAGGGGCGCCACAGATCTACCTGTGGCCAAACATTTTTGTAACCCAAACCACAGCATCATGGACATGAAATTGCTGGTATTGAAAGGAAACTTCAAGTCCCAGAGAGATAGGAGACTATGGGAGTACAAACTTATGATGACCTTTGACACATTCAGAGCAGGAATGAATGTGTCACATGGATTTATGTCTTTTTACATCAGTTAAGAGATGGGCTCCTCTGACCATCCGAGCACATGACAGCCCTGGACAAGACCCTGATCAGAGGACAATAAAACTTTCACACTGAACTGCAGCAAAATTTATGGCTACAACAGTTTGTCCCCCTGCCATAGAGATAGTTCTGCTTTATATAACTTGGTTGTTGTTTTTTTTTTTACTGCCCCATTCTATGTCCTGTTGTGTATAAATATGTGACTCTTCAGATTTTGTGTTATACCATGCCTGATGAAGGGACTTGCGTAGTCTCGAAAGCTTGCAATTATTACCATCTTTTCAGTTAGCCATTAAAAGGTATCAACCACTGAGGACGTTCTGTTCTTTTAAACAAAAATTTTTTTATCAGATATTTACAGACTGTTGTCCAAAGAGGGGATACTACAACATTAGTAGACATGGCCCTGCACCAACTTTTTTAGATTTGTTGCTGCCATCTATTTCTAAATTAGTTAAAGGGAACCTGTCAAGTGCAAAAATGCTACGAGGGGGCGATCATTAAAGATTTCCCCTCATCCACTTCTATTTATCACAGGACACTGAAACTGCACATGTGTAATTATATAAGTCTTTATAGGTTACATGCTACTTTGCAATTCTGAACTGATAATGGTCTTTCTTTTACAGGTGCTGAAGTGGTGTGAGGTGGAATAATGGACCCAGTGTATACAGAGCAGTCATCAAGTAGAAAGGTGTGAGCAGCCGGGGAACCCAGCGAGCAGATATGTTATGCATATGAAGATGGTCTTGGATGATTTTTTTACATGGACGCCACACTAATCTTGACATATTGGGCTTGGTGGCAAATGGTTACTTTGAGGTTTTCCAAAATGGCAGCCTCCACTTGCTGGATGGTGTGTTCATCAATAATGGAATGGGGTCGGCCTGGAGCTGAAGCCGTTTCCACTGAAGTTTGACCAGATTTAAAATGACGATGCCAGTTCTTGACTACATCATAGGATGGGGAATTGTCACCATAAACCTCTTTCAGCTCATGAAACATCTTCCTTGGTGCGCGGCCTTTCAAGTAAAGGAACTTGATGACTGCTCTGTATTCCACTGTGCCATTATCAGACCTCACACCACTTCAGCACCTGTTAAAGAAAGACTGTTATCAGTTCAGAGTTGCAAATTGGCACGTAACCTATAGAGACTTATATCATTACACATGTGCAGTTGCAGTGTCCTGCGATAAATACTGTAGAAGTGGGTCTGGGGATGTCTTTAATGAACTCCCCTTGTATTAACCATTCAGATATGTGGTTGATCTGCAGGTTAATAGCATTTGATACGTGCCCGATGCCAGCACTTAGAGCCCCGCTGCTGGGAGGAAATTATAACCCCCCTTGCACTTACTGAGAACCGCTCTGCATTATACCCGGCTGTCAGTCAGTGTGGGAGGCATAGGTATAGCCACCACTTTCCATACACAGAGCAGTGACTGAACCTGCGCTGGCACCGCCCCTATGACTAATATCCGAATGCTGCTGAGAGGATTTTAATTATTTTCCTCCTGGCAGCGGGGTTTAATGTGCAGGTGCCGGACAGGTTTCAAATGCTATTAACCTGCAAATTAACCCCATATCTGCAGGTTTTTAAATGAGATGTAAAAATGTCTAACTTTCATCTTCTGATCTCTGATCAATGTTCTGTTGTGAATAAAATACGAGTAGAAGATTTTTCCAAACCATTGTATTCTTGTTTTCTTTCCATTTTACACAGCATCCCAACTTTTTTTTTTCTAATTGGTGTTGTGCAAGCATCTTTGTTGACTGAAGGCTAAATAAAAAGCAGATCTGAGAAACATTTTTGGAGTGAAGGCAACAAAAGGTTGAAAGTAGAGATGAGTGAACCTGAGGTTCGAGTTTCGAACCAAACACCAACTTAAAAAATTAAGTTTCGGGTTCGGGGTTTGGATACTCTACATGTAAACTTCAGTCACACAAGCATAGCTGTGCTCAAGTACACTTGGTGCTCAGCCCTGTGCAAGCCACTTGCAGTGTTTGAATGGCTCGCATTGAGGGTAACAACAGCATGATTACAGGTAGTGTGCAACCCAAAAAATTGTTTGAAAAAGCCCGCCCACTCTTTCCCGGAAGTGATCTGCTTATGACTGGTTGTTTGTGGGCGGAGACTCAAACTGCCAATCAGTTACTTGCTCCGGGGTTCGGGTCAAGCTCGAGCTAGTAGAGGCTCGGCTTCTTCACTGCCAGCGAACCGAACCTCCACAGAACCGCTCATCTCTAGTTGAAAGGACTGAGATGTGTGGTACGGTTGATTACAGGTTTATTTCAAGGGTTCTTTGTGAGATTACCAATATGGACAACTTATTACTAATTCATCGGCTCTAATATATTGTAATGATATTCTTTTACTTTCTTTGTAGACTCGTGAAGAATGGCAAAACGTATTTTTGATTGCTGCTTTAGTCCACTACAGTGGAGTCATTTTTTATGGCATTTTCGCTTCCGGAGAAAAGCAGGACTGGGCAGATCCAGAGAGTCTCAGTGAAGATAAATGTGGCATTATAGACAATGATGAACTAGCAGAAGAAACTGAACTAAATAATGAATCTTTCAACAGTCCTAGTAAAAAGACCACGTATGGTGCTACCATTCAAAGCAATGAAGTCCGCAAGGCCGGCTGGAGGAAACAGAAAGGCATGACCCAGGACTTCGATGAACAGACAGCCTACCAATACGAGAATGGGAATTTTCAGGACTCTTAATTCTGCAAGTGCAATAGTTCTATTCAAGAAAAGTATTGTTAACAGGACCTCCATTAAGTATTGCTCAGTTTATATGTTTACCAAACATATTGATTTCCTATACCACCCCATGGTATAGTGCACTTTGATAGTTGTCTGACTTTTTATGCTATGCAACATTAATCTGCATGACTGTGATAATCGTTACTATCTCTCTTCTCAAATAACTTTATGTTTAAGAATGAGCCCCCTTTAAGAATATACATTTCTATCCTAATTTAATATTTTCCCTAGTTTCTAGATGTGTGGATGTTTAACTTTTAAAGATACAGTACGTCACAATTCAGAGCTTATTTAAAAAATGATAGAGTAATATCTACAGATGGATAAAACAGCCCAAGCGTCTTCATATATTAATGGCAACGATATTTGTGACTCATCTCAGATTCCTATTTTTGTATTTAATATAAAATAGGTTTTACTTGAAGTAACTCATTAAATATGTCCTGTTTCAACATTTTTCGTTTATATTTAATGTATATAGGCCTTTATTTCCCATATTGTATGATTATCTGCTAGTATGTTGAGTGTTTTTTTTTAATTACCGTAAGTACCTACTGTAGATATACTTTTACAGTGTATCTGTAATTCATATTAGGGTATGTGCACATGTTAAGTATATACAGCAGAAATTTCTGCACCAAAAACACATCTCTTGGCAGGAAAAACGCTGCAGAAAATACATGCATTTATTTTACTTGTTTTTAATGTGTTTTTCTTCCCTGTTGATTTGAATAGGTGAATAACACTGCAAAAACACTGAAAATTGACATCCTGCAGACTTGAATCTACTTCAAATCTGTAAGGAAAAAATAAGCAGTACAGTGCCTTGAGAAAGTATTCTGCTCCCTTGAATTTTTCAACCTTTTCCCACATTTCAGGCTTCAAACATAAAGATAAAAATTTAAATTTTATGGTGAAGAATCAACAAGTGGGACACAATTGTGAAGGTGAACGATATTTATTGCTTATTTTAAGTTTTTGTAAAAAATAAAAAACTGAAAATTGGGGCGTGCAATATTATTCGGCCCCTTTAAGTTAATACTTTGTAGCGCCACCTTTTGCTGCGATTACAGCTGCAAGTCACTTGGGGTATGTGTCGATCAGTTTTGCACATCGAGAGGCTGAAATTCTTGCCCATTCTTCCTTTGCAAATAGCTTTAGCTAAGTGAGGTTGGATGGCGAGCGTTTGTGAACAGCAGTTTTCAGCTCTTGGCCATTCTAAAACCTGGATACGTTTATTTGTGAACCATTCCATTGTAGATTTTGCTTTATGCTTGGCATCATTGTTTTGTTGGAAGACAAATCTCCGCCCTAGTCTCAGGTCTTCTGCAGACTCCAACAGGTTTTCTTCAAGAATGGTCCTGTATTTGGCTCCATCCATCTTGCCATCAATTTTAACCATCTTCCCTGTCCCTGCTGAAGCAAAGCAGGCCTAAACCATGATGCTGCCACCACCATGTTTGACAGTGGGGATGGTGTGTTCAGGGTGATGAGCTGTGTTGCTTTTGCGCCAAACATATCGTTTGGCATTGTGCCCACCTTCTTCCACATGTTTGGTGTGTCTCCCAGGTGGCTTGCGGCAAACTTTAAATTACACTTTTTATGGATAGCTTTGAGAAATGGCTTTCTTCTTTCCACTCCTCCATAAAGGCCATATTTGTGCAGTGTACTAGTGTACGACTGATTATTGTCCTATGGACAGACTCTCACACCTCAGCTGTAGATCTCTGCAGTTCATCCAGAGTGATCATGGGCCTCTTGGCTGCATCTCTGATCAGTCTTATGCTTGTTTCACATGACAATTTTGAGGGACAGACAGGTCTTGGTAGATTTGCAGTGGTATGATACTCCTTCCATTTCAATATGATCGCTTGCACAGGGTTTCTTGGGATGTTTAAAGTTTTGGAAATCCTTTTGTAACCAAATCCGGCTTTAAACTTTTCCACAAAAGTATCACAGACCTGACTGTTGTGTTCCTTGGTCTTCACGATGCTATCTGCGCTTAAAACAGAACACTGAGACTACCACAGAGCAGGTACATTTATACAGAGACTTCATTACACAAAGGTGGATTATATTATCATCATCAGTCATCAGTCAATCAATGTCATGTCTGCTCTCTATCTGAAACTTAACCTTTCCAAAACTGAACTTCTTCTTTGTCCTCCATCCTCCAACCTTCCTAAACCTGACATCTCCCTCTCTATGTGTGGCACAACGATAAGTCCTAGGCCGCAGGCCCGCTGTCTGGGTGTTATACTTCACACTGATCTCTCCTTCACCTCCCACATACAATCTCTTGCCCGCTCCTGCCGCTTGCACCTCAAGAACATCTCTAGAATCTGCCCCTTTCTCACTATGGAAACGACAAAACCCCTCACCGTTGCCCTGATCCACTCTCGCCTTGACTACTGTAACTCTCTGTTAATTGGTCTCCCCCTAACTAGACTCTCTCCTCTACAGTCCATCCTTAATGCAGAAGCCAGGGTCACCTACCTGGCTAACCGCTACTCGGATGCCTCTGCTCTGTGCCAGTCATTGCACTGGCTGCCCATATATCACAGGATCCAATTCAAACTGCTTGTTCTCACGCACAAAGCTCTCCACAGTGCGGCACCCCACTACATCTCCACCCTCCTCTCTGTCTATCACCCCACCCGTTCTCTACGCTCTGCAAGCGACTTTCGACTAACATCCACACTAATTCGAACCTCCCACTCCCGGATCCAAGACTTCTTCCGAGCTGCACCAACCCTCTGGAACGCTCTACCCGAAGAAGTTAGGACAAATCACAACTTACTCAGCTTCAGACACACCCTAAA
Organism: Anomaloglossus baeobatrachus; assembly: GCF_048569485.1. Taxonomy (NCBI): domain Eukaryota; kingdom Metazoa; phylum Chordata; class Amphibia; order Anura; family Aromobatidae; genus Anomaloglossus; species Anomaloglossus baeobatrachus. The sequence continues at coordinate 222,755,267 of NC_134356.1, forward strand.
GACGCATCTTTTTAGGGCGGCCTATCACACTCCCTAATCAGATTCGATTCACATAATCCCTCTACAACTTCTCACAACATAACTCCACATCAAACTCCATGGCACCCAAAGGCATCTCAAGGCTCTGGCCCACTGGTCCAGGAAACCATTATCTATCCCCCATTTCCGTGAGATGGCTGGATTGTCATTGTAAATAAACACTTGAACCTAGCTTCTCCCCCCCCCATCTCATTTTAGATTGTAAGCTCTCACGAGCAGGGTTGTGTTTTTTCTTTTTTTTTCCTCTAAATATCGTATTTCTATAACTGTTACTTGTTTGTATATGATCCTCCTGAATTGTAAAGCGCTGCGGAATATGTTGGCGCTATAGAAATAAAGATTATTATTATTATTATTATTTAGGACAACATTGTATCATTCAGAGATCCTCAATGAACTTCTGGAGTGAGTTTGCTGCACTGAAAGTAAAGGGGACGAATAATATTGCACACCTCACTTTTCAGTTTTTTATTTTTTACAAAAATTTAAAATAAGCAATAAATATTGTTCATCTTCACAATTGTGTCCCACTTGTTGTTGATTCTTCACCATAAAATTTAAATTTTTTATCTTTATGTTTGAAGCCTGAAATGTGGGAAAAGGTTGAAAAATTCAAGAGGGCCGAATACTTTCGCAAGGCACTGTATGTGCTTGAAATTTCAGAAATCTCATTCATTTTGCTGGTATTGTAAAATGCTCCGTCAGTGCAGCAGTTTGGTGCAGAAATATCTGATGCAAATACTTAACCTATGCATGTACTCTTAATCTTTAGCTATATAGCGCCAACATATTCTACATAACCTGGGGAAGCACCAAGTAAAATGACATATAACGTAAGCAAAAAACAATGAGTCAAAAGTTAAGAGGAAGAAAATAAGTGATCCATCTTCCAGGTAGTTTTGAATAAAACTACAATTTTTAATCAAAATTCTTTTCAAAAAATAAGATCCGAGAATGTGATACAGCAGGTTCAATGAGTTGTGTGACCACCACCAGACGCGTTTCGAGCAAGATGCGCTTAGACTTGGTGAGTATATGGAGATTTATTCAAAGCTACCCGGAAGCTGGATCACTTATTTTCTTCATCTCTGTCCAACGCTGAGCAGAAGTGAGATCCTGTGCTTCCTACTGCCGATAATTGGAGCACTCTCCGGGGTGAGCTGGACTTACTTTCATTACTACAAAAGTTAAGAGGCCCATGCCCATACAAATTTACAAATAATGATAAGTGAGCATTGCCATGCTCGGGTACTCTGTACTCGTAATGAGTAATGATGAGCGAGCAATACCGTAACAGGGTTAGTATTGGAGGATTTCTCATGCGGTACCGATATTTAAGAAAGGTAAGAGGGTGGATCCAGGCAACTACCGTCCAGTAAGCCTGACATCAGTAGTGAGCAAAGTTTTTGAGGGCATTTTAAGAGATGACATGTAAAAATATATTGCAGAAAATAATATAATAACTGACAAACAGCATGGATTCATGAAAGATAAGTCGTGTCTAACCAACATGTTGGGGTTCTATGAGGAGGTAAGTGCAAACCTGGATATTGGAAATGCAGCTGATGTGATTTATTTGGACTTTGCAAAGGCATTTGATACTGTACCACATAATAGCCTTATACTGAAGCTTCAGAAGCAAGGACTAGTGGAAACTATATGCAACTGGGTAAGGAATTGGCTAAAAGATAGGAAACAAAGTAGTCATAAATGATACGTTCTCTAAATGGGCTATAGTCAGCAGTGGCGTGCCCCAGGGATCTGTGCTATGACCGATTCTTTTTTATTTCTTTCTTAATGACCTTGTGGATGGGATTGATAGTAAAGTTTCAGTCTTTACTGATGACACCAAACTATGTAGGATATTAAAAACTGACCTTGATAGAACAATATTACAAAATGATCTGCCTAAGATGTCAGAATGGGAGGAAAGTTGGCAAATGAGATTTAATGTTGATAAATTTAAAGTAATGCACCTAGGACGGAGTAATCCTATAACTGCGTATACATTAAATGGGAGTAAACTTGGGACTACAGAACAGGAGAAGGACTTGAGTATTCTCATTACAAATAAGGTGAGCAGCAGCACTCAATGTCAAGCAGCAGCTGCAAAAGCAAACAAGATTTTAGGGTGTATAAAAAGAGAGATTAGATCCCGTGATTCCAATGTATTGTTACCCCTCTATAAATCACTTGTAAGGCCATATCTGGAATATAGGATCCAGTTTTGGGCTCCACATTTTAAAAAGGACATTCAGAAGTTAGAGTCAGTTCAAAGGCGGGTAACTAGACTACTACAAGGAAAGGAAGGTCTCACATATGATGAGAGGTTGAAAAAGTTAGATTTGTTTAGCATAGAAAAAAGACGTCTCAGAGGAGATCTCATTTATATGTATAAATACATGTGTGGTCAATATAAAGGACTGGCACATGACTTATTTCTTCCAAAGACAATACTAAGGACCAGGGGGCATTCACTACAAGTGGAAGAAAAGCAATTCCAGCAGCTAAATAGGAAAGGGTTCTTTACAGTTAGAGCAGTCAGACTGTGGAATGCCCTACCACAAGAGGTAGTAATGGCAGATACTATAACAGCTTTCAAAAAAGGGCTGGATGATTTCCTCAGTACACACAACATTGTTGGTTATAAATGACTTAGTGACAAAATGTATAATTGGTGGAGGAAGGTTGAACTAGATGGACCCAGGTCTTTTCAACCTATGTAACTATGTAACCATACTCATGATAACTAGTGATGAGCGAGCACTACCATGCTTGGTCCTTGTAATGACTAGTAATGAGTGATGATTACCATTCTCGAATACTCCATACTCGTAACGACTAATGATGAGCGAGCAGTAATAATAATAATAATTATAATAATAACCATGTAGTTATGAGTCAGCACTACCATGCTCGGGTGCTCGGCACTCATTAAGAGCAGTTTAATGCTCAACTCGTCTTCTGAGTATAATGGAACTCATTGGTGAACTCGAGCATTTTTCCAAAAGATATCCTGGAAAAATTCTTGAGTCCCCCATTGACTTCCATTATACTCAGGTACTCAAGTTGCGCCCATCCGAGCAACCAACTGCTCATTATGAGTACGAAGCACCTGTCACGCTCCCCGGCTCCCCTGCTAGGCTCCCTGGCTCCCCTTCCTTGCTTACCGGCTCCCCTGCCACGCTTCCCCGCTCTCAGGTCGCGCTCCGCCGCTCCCGTGCCAGGCTTCTCGGTCCCCCGCTCCACAGCCTTCCTGCTCCATCGCCTGCGGTCACCAGGCAGCCCGGTCCCCGCTCCCGGCGCCCGTCGGCAACTCGGCCCCAGGCCGGCTCTCCTGCCTCCTGTTCACCGCTCCCTGCTCTGGCTTCTGGCACCTGGGCCTCGAGCATGCGCATTAGGGCGCGCGCGCGGTCATTGACCCTCTCTTAAAGGGCCAGTGTCCTCCAACAGGATATTGAACAATCAGGTACAGGGTATATAGGAGAATCCTTTCCAAGTGGGCGGGGCCTGTTCTTCGTGTTTTGCTAAGCTAGGAGTCAGGTCTACTTGTGTCTTGCGGTATACTTACCTATCTCTCTCCTAGAGCCGCTCCTGCCTCGCCATCCGGTCCTGACGATTCCCGAACCCCGAACGGTGACTGTCCGCCATCCCGTCAGTCCATACCATCTCTGATCCCTGTGGTGACCCGTCTTCTCGCTCCATCGGTTCCGGACTCTGCCTGACAACATTTCGGCCTCCGAACCTGAGCTCCGTCATCCGGACTACCTTCGGTGACTCCGTGGTCCCAGGGACTTCTACACTCCACTCCTTTGAACGGACTGTCCTGCTACCTGTAGTGCTCTGGCTACCGGACCCCTTGCCTTCAGTGAGGTGTTCGGCCCAGTGGATCCACCTCCTGGGTCTGCCCGTCCACCTGGCCCTAACAGTAAGAACAGGCCATGGATCCCGCCGAAACACTAGCGGCCCAGCTGGGCAACTTGCAGCAGGAACTCGGACGTCAGCGCGAGACTCAGTCCCGCATGCTGGCCTTCATGACCTCAGTGGATACCCGCCTGCACACGCTGCAAGCATCTGCCACGTCCCTGGCATCTCAGGTTACCACTGCACAGTCCACGGTCACGGTTCCCGTGGCGGCTCCCTCGGAAGCATCTAAACTTCACTTGGCCTCTCCACCCCGATATGCCGGAGATCCCAAGACCTGCAGAGGATTCCTAAACCAGTGCTCCCTCCACTTTAACCTGCTTCCGCATCTGTTTGCCTCCGACCAAGCCAAGGTGGCGTTTGTGATGTCCCATCTAGAGGGTGAGGCACTGACCTGGATGAACCCCTTGTGGGAAAAGGAGGACCCTGTAACCACTAACATCCAGGACTTCCTGCAGGCGTTTAGAACCACCTTCGACGAACCCGGCCGTGCCGCCGCATCCACCTCATCACTCCTCAGGCTACGTCAGGGGACCATGACGGTGGGGCAGTATGCCATCCGCTTCCGCACTTTGGCCTCAGAATTGGGCTGGAACAATGAAGCCCTCACCGCCGCCTTCTGGGAAGGACTCTCCAGTCGTATTAAGGACGAGCTGGCAGGCCGCGATGTTCCTTCTACTCTGGATGCCCTGATCGCACTAGCCACCCGCGTGGACCTCAGATTCCAGGAACGATCCAAAGAGGTGTCCCGTGAGAGACGTCCGATACGGCATTCCTCTCCTCCGCAGAAGCCCGCCGTACTACAGTCAACGTCGTCTGGTGTCTCTGTCCACGAGCCCATGCAGATCGTCCGTTTGCGGCAGTCCGAACAACGCCGAGCAGAACGGCTCGCCAAGGGCCTCTGCTTCTACTGCGGAGAGGGCACACACCTTCTACGCTCCTGCCCAGAGAGGCCGGGAAACTCCAAAGCCTAGGGCTGGTAGGAGAGGCCACCCTAGGTGCTGGGACTCTCTCAGACCCGGTTACGTGGACTGTTCAAGTGACAACGAGAGAGACGCGGTTCACGGCCAAGGCGTACCTCGATTCCGGGGCAGCAGGCAATTTCATCGAGCAGGCCACGGTGGACAAGTACCAGGTGCCTGTTACTCCACTCGACAAACCCCTCGTGATTGCCTCTGTAGATGGGAGACCCCTCTCTGACATCATCTCGTGGATCACCAAGCTAGTGGAACTGCGTATCGGTGCCCTGCACACCGAGAACATCGCTCTCTACGTCCTCCCACACGTCTCATCAAATCCTGCTGGGACTCCCCTGGTTACGGACACATGAACCGTCAGTCAGCTGGGGTACTGGTGAAATCACCCGATGGGGCGCCTCTTGCCACGAGAACTGTCTAAAGACTATACAGCCCATCCGACGACCTCCGGTGCCGGAGTCCCTACCGGGACTGCCCTCGGCCTATTGGTCCTTCGCGGACGTCTTTGATAAAAAGGAGTCAGAGGTACTGCCGCCACATCATCCTTACGACTGTGCCATCGACCTACTCCCGGGAACTACACTACCTCGAGGACGGATATATCCGCTGTCTCCTGCCGAAACAAGGGCCATGTCTACCTACATCACAGAGAACCTGGCAAGGGGATTCATTCGGAGATCCTCCTCTCCTGCTGGAGCAGGCTTCTTCTTCGTTAAGAAGAAAGAGGGCGACCTACGCCCATGCATTGACTACCGGGGATTGAACCAAATCACCGTGAAAAATAAATACCCCCTGCCGCTCATCCCCGAATTGTTTGATCGGCTTAGAGGAGCTCGTGTGTTTACCAAGTTGGATCTTCGGGGTGCCTACAACCTGGTCCGCATCCGCTCTGGGGACGAATGGAAGACCGCATTCAATACTCGCGATGGGCACTATGAATACTGTGTGATGCCCTTCGGCCTGTGTAACGCACCAGCAGTCTTTCAGGAATTGCTGAACGACGTGTTCCGGGACCTTCTCTACGTCTGTGTGGTGGTGTATCTCGATGATATCCTGGTCTTTTCTCCGGACCTCCAGACCCACAGAGAGAACGTGCAGCTGGTACTACAAAGACTGAGGGAGAATCGTCTGTACGCCAAGTACGAGAAGTGTGTCTTCGAGCAGTCTTCTCTTCCCTTCCTGGGTTACGTAATCTCCGATACCGGTCTGCAGATGGACCCGGAGAAGGTCTCTTCCATTCTCAACTGGCCCCCTCCTTCCGGACTGAAGGCAATCCAACGCTTTCTGGGATTCGCAAACTATTACCGTCAGTTCATCCCTCACTTCTCTGCTCTGACTGCACCTCTCTCCGCCTTGACCAAGAAGGGGGCTAATCCAAAGGACTGGTCACCTGCGGCCGACGCCGCGTTTGGCTCCCTGAAACAGGCATTTGCTTCCTCCCCTGTGCTCCACCGTCCTGAGTTAAACCGACAGTTCACCTTGGAGGTGGATGCCTCCTCCTCGGGAGCCGGAGCAGTGCTCATGCAGAAGTCCTCCTCCGGGAAGATGGTTACTTGCGGTTTCTACTCCAAGAGCTTCTCAGCGCCTGAACGCAACTACACCATCGGTGACCGAGAGCTATTAGCAGTCAAACTGGCTCTGGAGGAATGGCGCTACCTTCTGGAGGGAGCAGTGTACCCCGTGCTCATTTACACGGACCACAAGAACCTGGAATACCTGCGGTCCGCTCAGCGACTGAACCCACGGCAAGCCAGGTGGTCCTTGTTCTTTGCCAGGTTCGATTTTCAGCTCTATTTTCGACCCGCTGACAAGAATGTACGAGCAGATGCCTTGTCCATGTCATTCATGCCCATGGAGCAGGAGGAGGAGACATCCCAGCCCATCATCTGCCCTAGTAAAATCATTCCGGTGGCCCCTGTCACCCTGGCCCAGATACCGCCCGGGAAGACCTATGTCTCTGAGACTGACAGGCAAAAAGTGTTGCACTGGGGCCATGCCTCGAAAACAGCCGGCCATGCTGGTCAGAAGAAAACATGGAGTACAATTGTACGTCACTACTGGTGGCCATCCCTTCGCACGGACGTCGCTTCTTTTGTCTCAGCCTGCTCCTCTTGTGCCAGGAACAAGATGCCCAAACACCTGCCATATGGCCGTCTTCTGGCTCTGCCTATACCCTCCGTTCCGTGGCAACACATTGCAATGGACTTTATTACGGACTTGCCCCTGTCCTCCGGACACACAGTCATATGGGTCGTGGTGGATCGGTTCTCCAAAATGGCTCATTTCGTCCCTATGGCTGGACTGCCCTCTGCCCAGGAACTCGCTGACGCCTATGTACAACACATCTTCCGGTTGCATGGCTTTCCATCACACATTGTGTCCGACAGAGGAACTCAGTTTACCTCCCGCTTCTGGAGGGCTCTCTGCAAACATCTGGGAGTGACTCTGGACTTTTCTTCAGCCTACCATCCTCAGTCGAATGGCCAAGTGGAACGAGTCAATCAGATCTTGACCTCCTTCTTACGTCACTACGTCAACGCCCATCACGACGACTGGTCCACGCTTCTTCCTTGGGCTGAATTCTCCCATAACCACCACGTCAGTGAGTCCTCCTCCAGCTCTCCCTTCCATGTCGTTTACGGACTTCAGCCTTCCGTCCCATTACCTGTATCCTCTTCCTCGGATGTCCCTGCTGCTGATGCTGTAGTCCGTGACTTTGCAACAATTTGGGACTCTGTCAAGGCGTCCCTTGGACGTGCTTCCCTGCGGATGAAGAGACACGCAGACAAGAGGCGTTTGGATCCTCCGTGTTTCTCTCCAGGTGATCTGGTCTGGCTTGCTTCCAAGTACGTCCGATTGAAGCTACCATCATACAAGCTGGGCCCTCGCTACAACGGGCCGTTTAAAGTCCTCAGCAAAATAAATGAGGTCTCCTACAAGCTGCAGCTCCCGGCCACGATGAGAATACCCAACTCCTTCCACGTCTCCCTGCTCAAGCCGGTTGTCCTTGGTCCCTTCTCCGCTGCTGCCAGTTCTGCTTCTCCTCCTATTGCTGATGATGACATCTATGCGGTAAGGGATATCGTGGCCATGAAAACCGTGCGGGGCCGACAGTTCTTCCTGGTGGACTGGGCAGGGTATGGTCCTGAAGATAGGTCCTGGGAACCCCGGGAGAATGTGGGTACTCCTCTGATACGTGCCTTCCTGTCCCGGTTGCGGGGAGGGGGGCGTGGGGGAGGGGGTACTGTCACGCTCCCCAGCTCCCCTGCTAGGCTCCCTGGCTCCCCTTCCTTGCTTACCGGCTCCCCTGCCACGCTTCCCCGCTCTCAGGTCGCGCTCCGCCGCTCCCGTGCCAGTCTTCCCGGTCCCCCGCTCCACAGCCTTCCTGCTCCATCGCCTGCGGTCCCCAGGCAGCCCGGTCCCCGCTCCCGGCGCCCGTTGGCAACTCGGCCCCAGGCCGGCTCTCCTGCCTCCTGTTCACCGCTCCCTGCTCTGGCTTCTGGCACCCGGGCCTCGCGCATGCGCATTAGGGCGCGCGCGCGGTCATTGACCCTCTCTTAAAGGGCCAGTGTCCTCCAACAGGATATTGAACAATCAGGTACAGGGTATATAGGGGAATCCTTTCCAAGTGGGCGGGGCCTGTTCTTCGTGTTTTGCTAAGCTAGGAGTCAGGTCTCCTTGTGTCTTGCGGTATACTTACCTATCTCTCTCCTAGAGCCGCTCCTGCCTCGCCATCCGGTCCTGACGATTCCCGAACCCCGAACGGTGACTGTCCGCCATCCCATCAGTCCATACCATCTCTGATCCCTGTGGTGACCCGTCTTCTCGCTTCATCGGTTCCGGACTCTGCCTGACAACATCTCGGCCTCCGAACCTGAGCTCCGTCATCCGGACTACCTTCGGTGACTCCGTGGTCCCAGGAACTTCTACACTCCACTCCTTTGAACGGACTGTCCTGCTACCTGTAGTGCTCCGGCTACCGGACCCCTTGCCTTCAGTGAGGTGTTCGGCCCAGTGGATCCACCTCCTGGGTCTGCCCGTCCACCTGGCCCTAACAGCACCCAAACATGGTAGTGCTTGCTCATCATTAGTCGTTATGAGTACTGAGCACCCTCCAATCATGGTAGTGCTCGCTCATCACTTGTCGTTACGAGTACCGAGCACCCAACCATGGTAGTGCTCTTTCATCACTTATCGTTACAAGTACTGAGCACCCGATTATGGTAGTGCTCGCTCATCATTAGTTGTTACGAATACTGAGGACTTGAGCATGGTAGTGCTCACTCATCATTAGTTGTTATGAGTACCAAACACCTCAGCATGGTAGTGCTCACTCATTATTAGTCGTTATGAGTACTGAGTACCTCAGTATGGTAGTGTTCACACATCACTAGTCATTACGAGTACTGAGCACCCGAGCATGGTAGTGCTCACACATCACTAGTCATTACGAGTACTGAGCATCCGAGCATGGTAGTGCTCACTCATCACTAGTCATTACGAGTACTGAGCACCCGAGCATGGTAGTGCTCACACATCACTAGTCATTACGAGTACTGAGCATCCGAGCATGGTAGTGCTCGCTCATCATTAGTTGTTACAAATACTGAGGACTTGAGCATGGTAGTATTCACTCATCATTAGTCATTATGAGTACCGAGCACCTCAGCATGGTAGTGCTCACTCATCACTATTTACAATGTAAATAGAATTGGAGTTGTGAAATAATACATACTAAAAGCTGATTTTGTGCTGACAGTAAAAAGCTTAAAGGGAACCTGTCATGAGAAATGTCCCCTAAAACCTCACAGATTCCCCCTCTGCAGCTCCTGGGCTGCATTCTATAAAGGTCCCTGTTATGATTGTGGCCACTTTCTGACCTAAAAAAAGTGTTTATAAAGTTGTACCTTTTTTGCTTCTGATTCTGTAAATCCGTCACGGGGGCGGGCTGCCTGATGGCCGTTATTCTGCCCCCTGGTCCTGTATGCCGCCCCCATCGCTGATTACAATACTTCTGGACGCCGCCCCCTGCTCCATCCATCGCCGCGCATGCCCAGTGCCCATCTCTCGGGGATGAGCACTGTGCCTAGCGTCACCGCTGGTGACGTGCACGCAGGGTTAAGATTATGGGCGGTGCTGTGATGTTTATTCCTAAGCAACCGCCCATAATCGCGGCACCGCGCATTCCCCCTCGGCCTGCTTCGTGCTTCCTGCTTCCGCGCTCTTCCCATCTATTTCCTGCCTCGGGGCAAGATGGGAAGGAGGTGACGTGGGGGTCAGCAGCAGCGCGCTTGCGCAGAACGAAGCAGGCCGAGGGGGAAAGCGCGGCCCCGCGATTATGGGCGGTTGCTTAGGAATAAACATCACAGCACCGCCCATAATCTTAACCCTGCGTGCACGTCACCAGCGGTGACGCTAGGCACAGTGCTCATCCCCGAGAGATGGGCACTGGGCATGCGCGGCGATGGATGGAGCAGGGGGCGGCGTCCAGAAGTATTGTAATCAGCGATGGGGGCGGCATACAGGACCAGGGGGCAGAATAACGGCCATCAGGCAGCCCGCCCCCGTGACGGATTTACAGAATCAGAAGCAAAAAAGGTACAACTTTATAAACACTTTTTTTAGGTCAGAAAGTGGCCACAATCATAACAGGGACCTTTATAGAATGCAGCCCAGGAGCTGCAGAGGGGGAATCTGTGAGGTTTTAGGGGACATTTCTCATGACAGGTTCCCTTTAACAACACCATTGCCTAATCTCCAAGCAGATATATTTGTCTGTGTTTTTGTTTCTTTTACAATCTACTTATTTTATTAACACAAATTATATAGTTTTTAAAATACTAAAATATTGGAGAAAATTAATATTTTTTGTATGTTCAAAGAATGGGGCTATAAGGGTCTTGCACATACATATGCAATTTATATAAATATTCTTTCAAATTATTTAAAAGGATTATCTGGCTCTACTGACTTCCATATCAAGAAGTGAGGAGACCTGCAATTTCACGTCTACAGATATCTCCCATCTTGCATGCACAATAGGCAAGTATTGTGCACCTGTGAACGTGAATTGACAGATATTTGGATATGTGAGTGACCTCACTGGCCCCACTCATCTCTCAATAGTTAGTGGAGTGGGGTTACCCTTTTACCTCTTTAAGACCATATAACGTAGAAATACTTCATATGGGTGCATTAGGTTCATGGAACTGAGCCCACTACATATATGTTGTGTGCCAGAGTTGTTACGAGTACATAACCGGTTCCTGCCTATAGGGCTTTGATCCCACGATAAGCTTTAGCTGAGTTTTCGATCATACAAGATTTCTACACCATTTCTGCACCTATTATGTAAATGAGGTTACATGCGTTTTTTCATTGCATTTTTGTGTGCATTTTTAAGACGTTTTTATCTCGTTTTTGATACTTCGGTTTTTTGTTTCTTTCTGGTTTGTCATGCTTTAAATAAAGCTGCTTAGTTTTTGATACTTCCTGGTATTTGGCTTTGACAACATTTTATTGATATACTTATCTGTGGATTACATGCGTTTTAGCTTAGTTTGCACTGCAGATATGCACTCAAAATACATGTGTGTTTTTTGCCTACATTTTTTATGCATCTAATGCAAGTCTATGTGGAAAATCTGCACAGAAAACTCAGTGTACCCACAAGAGAAATTGACATGCTGCGGATGTGAAACACACACCTCAGGACAGTTTACACTGAGTAAACAAGGAGCACAGTGGGCAGGAGATTTCTATAAATCCCATCCACTTTACTGCCACGTTTTTGATACAGCAAAACTATTCAGACTCGAAAAGTCAACAAAAACTTATTATGGGAACCTAGCCCAACAGTTCAGTCTTACAATATTTAACAAGCATTTAACAGTGGCATTAAATTTCCATGGTGCACAAATCACCTCCCTTTCCCTTGTGATTCGATGGCAGGATGCTGTTGGATTGCCTTGAATGCCCTCAATGTAGTCATGTTTGTACTGCCAAGAAGTCACTAGGCTTCATGGACAATCAGTATTACAAAACGCATCTGACTGGATCCATGACAAATGCGTTGTCATTGCAATAGATTTTCAATGGAATCGCGTTAAGATGCGTTCGCATGCGCTTGCATGCGTTATAAAACGGATCCGTTCTCTCTCTCTCTCTTCTCCTGATCACATGACTCCAATGCCCGCCCATAAACTGAAAGTGAAAGGATCCTGTAAAATAGCACTTGTGCTTGCATGCGTTCAACACTAAATCAACAGGATCCAGTCACATGCAGTTTGCGGTTTTTGAAGTCCATCAAAAAATGCTGATGTGACAGCAGCCTAATAAATGAGAACGGACGTCTATCAGCAGTCAAGGTCTAACGTGCAGTGGCGTTGGTGCTGCAGCTGGAGGCCGTAGGCCAGCCTGAGAGTCAGCAGCTAACTAAACTAAAGTGTGTGAAACCCGCGTTAACGGTCACACGGATGTTGACTAAAAGGAGTGTCTGAAGCTCTGTTACAGCCCAGAGAAAAACTAAATTGTGCAGTACACGTGTTAATGGTCACACGGCTGCAACATGGCAGTAATGCCTCAGACTCTGTTACTGCACAGAGTCAGGTAATGTACAACTAGCCTCTGTTACCTCACAGAGGACAATGTAATGCATACACAGCATGGATAGGGATAGGTTACCACTAACTGTACTCAACTAACCGCAGGATCAGGTTATGCCCAGCAAGGGTTCAGGGGTGAGCACATAGGGTCCCTAACTCCCAAACCAACTCACCTCAAGGTACACCCTATACACTGCAGGTGTACAGTGTCAAAGTAAGGAAAGCAGTTCCACAGTATCACAGAGTCACAACATTGCTTCACTGGAGGCAGGGTGTTCTTTTCAGCAAATATGTTTCAGTCTTCCTCTGACATTCTGCTGAACCATAGGCCTTAAAAGTTCTAGTGTTATTTAATCACTCCAGAAAACAGAATTGAAAAACGTCTGTCTTATTTACATGGTTTTAATCAAGAATTCCAGAATTCTGCCAAAAGCTGGATTCTGCCTATGCATCACGTTTCCCGAAGGTCAATACCATTCAATAAAGCTGCTCTTGAATGGAGCAAAGATGCTTGTCATGAATGGGTTGAATATTTCTGCGACTGCAGTAGTCATTAAAAGTGACCAACTCCTTGTTCTGCTGATCACCTGGTTAGACCCCCACCAATAAGCAAGCTATCACCTATCCTATGGAAAGATGATAATTTGTTTTCAGTGAGCAATCTTACAGTTATACATAAATAAAATAGGTAATAACTCAAAATATTGTATTAAGCTGACATAACGTTGGTAAAAAAACAGATTTAAATGTCTAAACCAGTCATTTGCCTTTATAGAATGATTACATAAACTCAATTATTTTGGATTCGTATGAATACATTAAAAGGGTTGTCTCTTACTAGGACAACCCCTTCTCAATCCACATGTTTCTCCCTTCTAAAATGAAAAAGGTTGTGAGGTTGTGACATCAAGTGAGCCCCGTGACCAATCACCGCCGGCTTCTCTATCCCTGTCTTTGGACAAATGAGTTAATCAATAGGAAGTGAGCTTTGCGGCAGCCACTCTCTATTCGGTTGCACCTGTGACCAAAGGCGAGAAGAGAGAAGCTGGTAGTGATTGGGTGAGGGGCTTGTGTGATTTCACAACTTCACGTGATCCTGGGAACATGAGCCCGGACACTGTTAGAACCGTGCCACCACCGGAGTTAAATATAGTTTTTTATTTTAATTGGGGAAGACATGGATAGAGAAGGTGTTTTCCTAGTAGTGGACAACTCCTTTAAGCCAACATTCTAAAATGATGTGTTGAAGAACGTTATGGTGTATATTATGTGTATGGTAGAATAATATGGTTGTGTAATTTTACATAAAATTACATCAAAATATTCAAGATGAAAACATATTACTGTTCAGAAAGCAGCAAAGGTTTTGTTTTGTTTGATCTGGCTAATTATCTATTTACTGATTAAAAAGATACTGGAGACAAATGAAGCAAGAGCTAGTAAATCCATTATATAAACACCCAGGTAGCTCAATAATAAGAATAAGTAATTAATATTCTAGTCATTTACTAGTGCAGTAAGTTTATATACATTTGTTACACAATTATGAAGGCAAAAAGAGGACCAACATAAGCTTTTAGGCCTCAATTCATCAAGATTAGCGTTTTGGACACAAGTCTACACTGGAGTAAGATGCGCCAAGGTATGCACCTCTTAATGAATTTGGTGCATCTTTCACCTGCTGCATCACTACATGAATTGTACTCGAGTAGTACATGGCTGGGATGAACTACACCACCTTTTTGACATAAATTATGATGAATTTGTTGGCTGCAATCAGACATACTTCCTTCTCAGGTAAGCTCTACCAATTTTTCAAAATAATTGCAGAGCTGGCCAGGACTGGAATAGCACAACAAAAGTCACAATTTCTTTGCATACTTAAAAGTTGCACAAAAAGTTTGCAATATTTTGGTCAGTTTTATGCTAGGAAACTGGAAATAACTGCTTGATGAATCGAGCACTTAACTGTTTTCAGGTGTTATCATCATGGCGGCTGTGTCTGGCCAGCTTTGTCAGCTGTACTTGGCTAACTCCAGCAGTCCCATAGAGTAGTGTTCCCAACTCCAGTCTTCAAGGCCCACAAATAATGTCTTAAGAATTTCCTTAGCATTGCAGAGGTGGTGGCATCATCCACGAGGAGGAGCAGCAGGAGATTAAATTATCACCTTTGCAATGCTAAGGAAATCCTGAAAACATGCATTGCTGGTGGCTCTTCAGGACTGAATTTGGGGAACACTGCCATAGCGAATGAATGGAGCAGAGGCACGCATGCTTGATCTCCTCAATTCAGATGGGTTTCTTCAGAGCCTCGTTCTCGGGATCAGTGGAGGATGAAATTATTTGGGTCAGAAGCAGTTAGTCATTGGCTGTGAAAACTTGAAGAAAGAAGAGAAGACAACGGACCACAAAAATGATGGAAAGCACAAAAGTATATATATATGATTAATTGTTACATATAAATGCATGTCTTTAGAATGTTAAAACCCACTGTATCAGGTCTTCCAATCCCAAAAAAACCCATTCATTCTATTATATGTCATTCACAGGTACATAGTTCCAATATTCAGAAAATATTGATTCAAGAATTTTTTACAATGTACTTACTGGTTTTAATGAATATTGGGTATTGCATTAAAGGAATCCAATCATTAGTTTTTTGTTCCTTTATTATAAGCTATACATGAAAGAGCCTAAACATAGTCAAAGTACAAGTCCCAGTTGATCTGTTATTTTTATCTGAAATTTTCCCTTGCGTATGAGAAATAAGCCTACAAAGTACAGTATGTGCCACTGATAGAGCTATGGCTGGAATTAATGAATAGAGTTCTGAATTAAGGCCAATGGTATCAACAATCTCTTATGACTTATCTAACAGAGATAACTAACTAATCCCAGTAGATAAGATCTGTGTTTTGCAATCAGATTAAATCTATCAATTTAGTGCAGATAATGCAGGGTTTGTAATCATTGATTTGGACTCTGACCACTTTTGGATTTTTACATTTATGATGCAATTACAATCAATTTATAATTTCAATCGTATTTTCTCACAAGAATATTTTTAACTCCTATATACAGTACTTAAGGATTTCCTAAAAAACTTGATTATGTGTGTCATATAGGGATGTAATTAGAGTTCTATGGGACCCGGAGGAAACTTTTAGGACTTGGTCTCCCTACAACCACCAGCTTGTTGCGTGGATGGATGGGTGGGCTCCTGTAACTTTGCTAAAATCTCTAAACATATACTGAATAATGGCCCCATCTCTCATGGCCAAGAAAAAAAATATGTATTATATGGCTGCATATAATATATTTGAAAAAGGAAAATAAATATGTAATGGAACTGGGATCACCATATAAACATATGTTTATTAAAAATTAATGAAATCGTTAAAAACATAAAAACAAAAAAGGGCTACAAAAGACATGAATCCAATGGTGTGTCTATAATAAGGTTACACCTGACCTCATCAGCCTAATATACTGTATAAAAAGTCATATATGAAAATACAAGACAAGGCTTCTGAGAAATGTAACAATGCAATGATATCCAATTATCTAATATAAAAGAAGCAAATAAGAATTATATATAGGAATGGGTAGAAGAAATGGAAAATGCACCCCAAGGAGAAGGAAGTCAAATAGCATTAAATTGAATAGCATACCATACCATCTGTTGTTAAAATTGCTGGAAAAGACAAAAAGGCGCAGATAAAGTTTTATCCTGGTGGTACCAGAATAAAATGATTACAGGGAATCACTTACCTGGGGTAATTCTTTGAGTCACAACTACTATGAAGGCAAGGAAACAAAACCACAATGGCTGGTGCAGACCCTGTACGTAGACCAGTGTACGGGAGGAAGACGAAAAAGGGTTAACCCGCGCTGCCATGTGAGATAAGAAGATGATTACTTGACAATAAAATTGTGATTTATTGTTCTACACGTTTCGGAGTATTGAAACTCCTTCAGGAACTAAAATAATCATGTGCATCGGTGATTTTCATTCCTGAAGGAGTTTCAATACTTCGAAACGCATAGAACAATAAATCGCAATTTTATCTTCAAGTGATCATCTTCTTATCCCACACAGCAGTGCGGGTTAACCCTTTTCCGTCTTCCTACCGTACACTGACATGCCATCTGTCAAACAGATAAAGGTGGGTTGAAAGAATGCTAAGCCCAAACTTCAGGTGGCTGTTGAGCAAATAACTTAGTGACCCAAATCTGAAAAACATGCTTCTATAATAGCAAATGTGCAAATCCAAAATTGCAAAATATAGAACAGGAACTAGTGTGTTGAGGCAGATTGAGTAGGATGAGGAATAGGATGACCCCACGCAGATCATCAGCTGTTACATAGTTACATAGTTACTTAGGTTGAAAAAAGACCTAGGTCCATCTAGTTCAACCTTCCTCCACCAGTTCTACATTTAGTCACTAAGTCATTTATAACCAACAATGTTTTGTGTACTGAGGAAATCATCCAGCCCTTTTTTAAAAGCTGTTATAGTATCTGCCATTACTACCTCTTGTGGTAGGGCATTCCACAGTCTGACTGCTCTAACTGTAAAGAACCCTTTCCTATTTAGCTGTCGGAATCACTTTTCTTCCACTCGCAGTGAGTGTCCCCCTGGTCCTTAGTATTGTCTTTGGAAGAAATAAGTCATGTGCCAGTCCTTTATATTGACCACACATGTATTTATACATATAAATGAGATCTCCTCTGAGACGTCCTTTTTCTAAGCTAAACATATCTAACTTTTTCAACCTGTCATCATATGGGAGGCCTTCCATTCCTTGTAATAGTCTAGTTGCCCGCCTTTGAACTGACTCTAACTTCTGAATGTCCTTTTTAAAATGCGGAGCCCAAAACTGGATCCCGTATTCCAGATGTGGCCTTACAAGTGATTTATAGAGGGGTAACAATACGTTGGGATCACGGGATCTAATCTCTCTTTTTATACACCCTATAATCTTGTTTGCTTTAGCAGCTGCTGCTTGACATTGAGTGCTGCTGCTCAGCTTATTTGTAATGAGAATACCCAAGTCCTTCTCCTGTTCTGTAGTCCCGAGTTTACTTCCATTTAATGTATACACAGCTATGGGATTACTCCGTCCTAGGTGCATTACTTTACATTTATCAACATTAAATCTCATTTGCCAAGTATCTGCCCATTCTGACATCTTATCCAGATCTTTTTGTAATATTGTACTATCCAGGTCAGTTTTTAATATCCTACATAGTTTGGTGTCATCGGCAAAGACTAAGGCGGGCTTTGCACACTACGACATCGCAGGCCGATGCTGCGATGCCGAGTGCGATAGTGCCCGCCCCCGTCGCAGCAGCGATATGTGGTGATAGCTGGCGTAGCGAAAGTTATCGCTACGCCAGCTTCACACACACACTCACCTGCCGTGCGACGTCCCTGTGGCCGGCGACCCGCCTCCTTGTTAAGGGGGCGGGTCGTGCGGCGTCACTGCGACGTCACACGGCAGGCGGCCAATCAGAGCGGAGGGGCGGAGATGAGCAGGATGTAAACATCCTGCCCACCTCCTTCCTTCCGCATATCCTACGGAAGCCGCAGTGAGGCCGGTAGGAGACGTTCCTCGCTCCTGCGACTTCACACACAGCGATGTGTGCAGCCGCAGGAGCGAGGAACAACATCGGACCGTCGCGTCAGCGTAATCATGGATTACGCCGACGCTGCACCGATGATACGATTACGACGCTTTTGCGCTCGTTAATCGTATCATCCAGCCTTTACACACTGCGATGTCGCATGCGATGCCGGAAGTGCGTCATTTTCAATTTGACCCCACCGACATCGCACCTGCGATGTCGCAGTGTGCAAAGTGCCCCTAACACTGTACTATCAATCCCATCCACAAGGTCATTAATAAGGAGATTAAAAAGAATCGGTCCAAGCACAGATCCCTGCGGCACCCCACTGCTGACTATAGCTCATTTAGAGAATGTACCATTTATGACTACTCTTTGTTTCCTATCTTTTAGCCAATTCCTTACCCAGTTGCATATTGTGTCCCTTAGTCCTTGCTTCTGGAGCTTTAGTATAAGGCTATTATGTGGTACAGTATCAAATGCCTTTGCAAAGTCCAAATAAATCACATCAGCTGCATTACCAATATCCAGGTTTGAACTTACCCCCTCATAGAACCCCAACAGGTTGGTTAGACACGACTTATCTTTCATGAATCCATGCTGTTTGTCAGTTATCATATTATTTTCTGCAATATATTTTTGCATGTCATCCCTTAAAATGCCCTCAAAAACTTTGCATACTACTGATGTCAGGCTTACTGGACGGTAGTTGCCTGGATCTACCCTCTTACCTTTCTTAAATATCGGTACCACATCAGCAATCCTCCAATCCTGAGGCACCAACCCTGTTACAAGTGAGTCTAAAAAGATGAGATACAGCGGTCTGTCGATTACGGAGCTCAATTCCCTCAATATTCGTGGATGAATGCCATATGGCCCTGGGGATTTGTCAATGTTTAATTTACTCAGACGTAGGCGTACTTCTTCTTGTGTTAAATTAATTATATCGGGTGGTGAACTTCGATTTTTCACTTGTTGAATGATCCCTGGTACAGTCAGTTCCTTGGTGAATACAGATGAGAAATGCCTGTGGTGTGGCTTTCTCAAGGGTTGGTACTTTTTTGACCAAATCACATCTATGAGCAACCAACCCATTATAATAGCAACTGGAACATGTCTTAAAATCATTAAAGAATATCTTTAGCATATAAGGAATGATAAAAATGGAAATTGAGTGATCAACAGAGAAATCGAAATCAAATCAATATTTGGGGACCTGTCTTTGTCTTCAAAACAGCATCAAACCATCAACTTTTTAGGCAGATTTCCACAGAATTGAAACAAACAAGGACCACAGGCAGATCGCATAACGGTATTAGCAACAACTCACTAATCATAATATCAAAGAACAGAAAGGAGTCTTTAAATTTGCTAAAAGCAAAAAGGTACCCAAACAAGCAATTATTTTGAATATTTAGAACATTTATTAAAGTAATATGCTTTAGGGTATGACAAAAAACACAATGTAATATAGGACAGGGAGAAGGAGTGCTGAAGGGGAAAGAACCCCACGTGTCCTGGAAAGGTGGAGAGAAAAAGGTTTTTTAACTCCAAAGGGTGATCTCAATTAACGTTTTCTTTTATCCGTACCCCGATGAAGCACACCAACGCGAAACACGTGTTGGGGAGCTGGTCCCCATGTGTTAACCCGGCATTCACGGTGATCTGGCATCGGTAAGTAGTACTGCCTTTACCACTATACTGTATATGGAAGTACATCTGGACTCTGTATGAGTCTACGATTAATCTTGATGCAGCTCTACTTGTGCCTTGGGCATTTTGCCTACAGTTAATTGAGATCACCCTTTGGAGTTAAAAAACCTTTTTCTCTCCACCTTCCACAGAATTATTGAAGAAACTCTGCATTGAGGTTGTTCCAAAGATCTTTGAGGACAAACTACAAATCTTTTTTTCAGATATAGGTTTGCATAAATCCTTCTGTCTCCATGTAATCCCAAACAGAATTTATTATATTGAGCTCAGGGCTCTGTGGAAGCCATATTATTACTTGCTAGACTTATTGCTCTAATTTACACTAAAGATAGCTCTTAATGACATTGACTGTATGTTTGTGGTTTTTGTTTTTTAAATCAAACAAATTTTTATTAGGCACAATATAGTCATAATCATTAGACGCAAAAACAGGGAGGGAAACAAATCCAGCACCGTTGTCTTTAAAAATCTTGAAGTTTATTAGGTCACATTAAAAAAAATGTTAATGGATCAACAAAATCTCTCCATATGCCTTTCCACGCCTTACGCGTTTCAGAAAAAAAACTCCTTAATCATAGGCAAATATTTGCCTATGATTAAGGAGGTTTTTTTCTGAAACGCGTAAGGCGTGGAAAGGCATATGGAGAGATTTTGTTGATCCATTAATATTTTTTTTTAATGTGACCTAATAAACTTCAAGAATTTTAAAGACAATGGTGCTGGATTTGTTTCCCTCTCTGTTTTTCCTTCTAATGATTATGTCAGCTGTGGATGCCAACCACGGATACCGTGCACCGACCCAAATGGAATTGTATGCAGAGGAGTGGTGAGCTGGAACTTGTTTTTTGTTACTTTTACAATATAGTCATCACAGACCATGGCATTATCAGAATACAATATATACGAGTATATCAAGGTTCACAATATTCTTTATATACCTAAAAACAGCCCATACCTTTTACCCCTCCCCCTTCCCCCGTCCCACTATCCCCTTAACTAAATCCCCGGTGAGAAAAATTAGCAATGCAAGTCATACCAAATACAAGATCATAAAAGCAAACAATTAAAGAGCACTTTGCTGGCAATCTCATCAGAAATCACAGAAGGACTTCGAATCCACTCGCCCCATTGTTTACAGAACTTAGGCATAGCTCCTCTTTTGATATATATTTTTTTCTCCATTAAAATGATTCACCAATCAGTCACCACCCTGAGGGTATTACACGATAAGAATTTGCTTGCATTTCTCTGCATTCAGGACCCAAACTTGAAATGTAGCTCACCAAATGTAGACACCAGCAGCATTCATGCAGTTCCACATATGGACATTGCCTCCCCCATGTTTCACTGTAGACTCCAAGGATGTTTAGAAATTCATTTTTGAAAAAACATGATGCCTTCCGTGAAATATGGTGGTGTCCATGACATTATCATGGGCCGCATAAATGCTGCTGATGTGGAGGAGCTACATTTCATTGTCCTTGGTAGAGATGTATTTTTTCTAATTGCATGGTGCATACAGTGAGACCTGAAGGTGGCAGTGTCCTTATTGGGGTCTGCATGAGTGCTCCTGGTGTTGAGGAGCTGAATTTCATTGATGCTATCATCTGTAAAAGCATTCTTTGGACAGATGAACTAAAATTAACCTGTAACAGAATTATAAGAAAAAGAAAGTATGGATAAGACTTGGAACGGCTTATGATGAATAGAACACCACATTCTCTCTAAAACATGGTGGAGGCAGTGTGGTGGCATGGGTATGCATGGCTTCCAATGGCTCTGGGTCTCTTTCCCTCTCCACTGAGCCACAGTCATGTTCTGTCTATGTCCAGGTTCTGATCTTCTTTTGTTCGTGTTCAGTCCTTTTATGTTAGCAGGTGTTTTCCATTATGTAATTCAACCTGCCCTATCACCTGGTGGGTGTAGCTATTAAAAGCTTCCACTGGCTTTATTTTTACCCACTGTTGATATTCTGAAGTGGACCATGCTTTAAAGTACAGCTTTTCAGCCAATTCCTATTCTCTGGTAGATTGTGAGCTATTAGGCCCACAAGAGCTAGTTTCTGCAGATTTGAAAACCTGCATATTTTTCTGGATTTTCCAGATAAATCCGCAGGTTTTAGCATGTACAGACACTCCCCATGTTATCCTGTGGGAGATGGGGAGTGTCTGTGTGTACATGCTGCGGAAAGTGCGGCTGCGGAACATGTTGCGGATGTCCCACAGCCGCACGTAACTGCATGTCAATTATTCATGCGGAATTACCTGCGGAAATCCCGGCCCTCCGCTATGGAGATAGAGGCCGGGACGTCCGCAGGTAAGCCACATGAATGTCTGCATGTTTCCCGCAGCTATTCCGCTGGAATCTCGTAGCTAAAAATAGCTGCGGACGCCGGCGGGCAGCTGCGGGAAACATGCGCTTGTACCTGCGGATACATCCGCAGGTACGAGCACCCGTGGGCACATAGCCTTACACATTAAATTACACACAGGTAGACTCAATTTACTAATTATATGACTTCTGGAGGCAGTCACTCAGGATTTTATTTAGGGGTATCAGACTACAGAGGGCTGAATACAAATGCACATCACAATTTTCAGATTTATATTTTGAAAACCATGTATTATTTCCTTTTCACTTTACTACTTGCTACTTTGTGTTGGTATAACACATAAAATCCCAGAAAAATACATTTAAATTTGTGGGTGTAATGTAAAAGAAATGTTGAAAAGTTCACGCAGAATGAATATACAGTATATACAACCTCACCTAACAATGTCATCATTTCCAGTTAAGACCATCAGAAAGTCTTCAGCTTTATCTGTGTATAGTTAAAACACATTTGATAAGATTGCATGAAATCTGCAATAAAATATTGAGATATGCAGAAAGCGATAATGCTGGGTCTATTGTTAAAGATATTTTTATCTCGGCTGATTAGATGCGGCTTTCCAGAAATTCTACAGCGTGTTCATATATTTCAGATAACAAAAAATGGGAACTTACTGATATCATTAGGGTGCCGTTGTCACTATTAGGATATTGTGCATTAGT
Source organism: Anomaloglossus baeobatrachus (assembly GCF_048569485.1). Classification (NCBI taxonomy): domain Eukaryota; kingdom Metazoa; phylum Chordata; class Amphibia; order Anura; family Aromobatidae; genus Anomaloglossus; species Anomaloglossus baeobatrachus. Next base: position 222,778,207 of record NC_134356.1, read on the forward strand.
CATGCTCTTATATAGAGAAATTGTTTTACATACTGTATGGCTCTATGATAAATTTAATTAACCTGCAAGTATGAGCAAGATGATTAGATAAAGTTGTTGCTACTTCCACATTTAAACTTTTTTACACTTGTTATTTTACAGTCTTTGTAGCTATTCACCAGTGCATACATATTCAACTCTCTTATTAAAGATTTTTCTGATAAAAGGACTCTGTCGGCACAGAATGAATGTTTAAACCAAGTGCAGGCGCTCGGTGCAGCATGGCGGGGCTAAACATTTAAGTGCATTTACGCTGCAGTGTAATACGCAGCGTAAATGCATGTCTGTACGCAACGTACACACGAGCCCTTATTGACGGCTCTGGCATCATAGAGGCAGAGAAGGTGAATATAGATGGAAAAAAACAGCTAGAGACATGCAGTTAAATGATTGGCCACGCCATGAAACATGGGGGCCAGTACTTGGTTTGAACAGTCATCCTGTGCTGAAAAAGTCTCTTTAACTCACACGTTTTCCACTGACGTTTTAAAGGTGCGTATGTCCCTCCGTGTGCCGTGATTTTGGCAGATGTGTGATCTCCATGTGCTATCTGTGATAGTACACAGAGATCAGGCACTTATACTCACCTGTCCCCGGCACTGCTGTACATGGTGCAGAGGTCTCCCGCGATGCTGTCTCCCCTCTGCTGTTACTTCCGGGTCGGCTGTGCAGTGCATATGCATGAGCATAATTAGCCAGCCTGGAAGCAGGAGACAGCAGTACCGAAAACAGCAACACTGGAGACAGGTGAGCATAGAAAATAATTTTATTTCACAGGCACGTGTTTTCTTTGGTACGTGTTACACGAGTCACACCACTGTGTGGTCCATGGGACATCATTGATGCCGGAGAAAAACAGACTTGTCTCCATGCGGAACACACGGACGCGTGTGCACCGCACGGAAACACGTCAGTGAGAAATCACTGATGTGTGTGCAGACCCATTGATTTTAATGGGTCTGTGTATGTCAGTGATTCCGGTATGTATAAAAATGGCAACATACGTACTAGAATCACTGACGTATGAAGGAGGCCTAAGCAAAATTTTAACCTACTAAATGGTTCAGCTAGTGTGACTAACAACTGTGGCTTCAAGGGAATCTTTCACCAACTTTTTGCTACCCCATTTGAAGGAGGCATGATATAAGAGCAGAGATCCTGATTGACTGTTTTATTTGGTGCAGATCTACCAGTTCTCTGACGGTTGAGTGCTGTATAATCCTACCTACAACATTGATTGGCAGCTTTCTGCCGATGCACAGTATACACAGAAAGCTGTCAATCATTTCTAAGAGTGGGGCTATAAAGAGCTCATGATATGGAGGACTACATGGCAGCATGTTTACTAGTCCTTTAATAATAATCTCCTGCTGATTAAACAGTTATTTTTATCAAAAGTACACTAAGCACCCCAGTAAGTGACACATCGCTGGAATCAGGGTCTATGTCTTTAAAATATGCTGCTCTTGAATGTCAAAAATCTGATGATTGATTCCCTTTAAATTTTGAATACACATTAAAATACAATGACTAGAGGAAACAATATGAAAACAAAAGGGTACACTTCTAAAAAGCCCAGCACCACAAACCATGGCATTACATGTTGCTTATTTCTATATAAGACAAAGTTGTGTAAAATTGTTAACTTTTTGGTCATTTACACCACCCTGCTACTTTTGTTATTTAATCCACACCAATCTAGACTGATGATAATTCAATGAATGTTTTGCTTTGCTGATCACAACCACTGTTTATGTTCACTTTTCTTTGGCAACAATATGTTGCAGCATCCCATCTGACACTGGCACTTTGTATACACTAGTGCCTACCCTACCTTCACAGTAATCATGTTACTGTCCCTCACACACAGACATTGTTCTCCTAGCCATCTTTTGTACGCACTCTTCTTTACATTCAGGTATCAGTTTGGAGACTCCTTATGGTGTAGCTCCTTCATGCTCCTCTTGGGTGACTAAAGGTGGTGTCACACATAGCGACACAGCAGCGATCATGACCAGCGATCTGACCTTATCAGGATCACTGCTGCGTCGTTACATGGTCGCTGGTGAGCTGTCAAACAGCTTAGCGCTGGCTCCCTGCACTCCTAGCCAGAGTACACATTGGGTTAATTACCCGATGTGTACTCCAGCTACGTGTGCAGGGAGCAGGGAGCCGGCACTGGCAGCGTGAGAGCGGCGGACGCTAGTAACTAAGGTAAATATTGGGTAACCAAGGAAAGGGCTTCTTGGTTACCCGATGTTTACCGTGGTTACAGCTTACCGCAGGCTGCCAGACGCCGGCTCCCTGCTTGCTTCAGTTCATCGCTCTCTTGCTGTCACACACAGCGATGTGTGCTTAACAGCGGGAGAGCAACGTCCAAAAAATGAAGCAGGACATTCAGCAACGACCAGCGACCTCACAGCAGGGGCCAGGTCATTGCTGGATGTCACACACAGCGACAGCGACGGGACGTCGCTGCAACGTCACAGTAAATGGTGACTTAGCAGCGACGTCGTTGTTGTCGTCGCTATGTGTGACACCACCTTAATTCCTTGCCTACTTTGTATGCAGGAATATGCACACTTCTATGCTCACCTTTGCCTGCGGTAATTTTTCTCATGCAGTTAGGCTAGTCTCTTATATAAATAACATTGTTTTCCTACAAGCTGGGGCATTTTTCATGCTCCTCTGTGGCCATCACAAAGTATTGTACCTTAACAGTAAGTACTTTCTCATCCCCACTTAATAGCCAGCTATAACGCAGGTGTTTTCCATTGCGGTGCAGCTTTTTCCTTTTCTGCTTCTCCCCATTTGTGCATCTGACCTATACTGTTGGAAAAAACAACCCATCTCTTTATGCTGTCATAAAAGCTACTAGGGGTGTTAGGAGGACTCATACTGCAAGGAGTTTGTATATTCTCCCCGTGTTTGCGTGGGTTTCCTCCGGGTTCTCTGGTTTCCTCCGACAATAAGACAAATAGATAAGAGAATTTAGACTGTGAACCCCAATGGGGACAGTGACAATCATGTCTGTAAAGCGCTATGGAATTAATAGCATTATATAAGTTAGCAAAATAGATAATTAAATAATCCAGCCATCTAACCAACAGATCAGTGGACAACATTGATTGGAGGTAACTCGAACATTAACCCGCTGTGGCGCCCCTGACCTGGTCAGGCACCACTGAGTACTGCACCCATGCTGGGGACAGTACAAAACAGGTAATCCAGAAGGCTGACCGAGGTGTGACTACACAGGCGCATAGTGATCAGGTCTCACACATTTACCTTTGAGAGGACCCCTGGGGATCCCAGGAGGGGGCGAAGCCTCCATCTCCACTCGAGGGGTGTGGTAGAGAGCCTGGTTGCTAGGTGACGTAGGCAAGAACAAGAGAGGAGGGAAGAGTGAGCCGAGGACAGTTGAGTGGTGAAGTTCAGGGAGGGCAGAAGCAGACCCTGTAGCTCTACACAATTCTGACAACGTACGCGCAGTGACTACCGACGGGGGAGAACGGTCACCTGGGAGTGCTGCCCGAAATCCACACACAGCTAGAGAGAGCAACGGAGTGGAAAGTAAGGAGACTGTCAGGGAGATACCAGGCCCAAACGGGTAACAGGTCCCAGTGCAGGGATAGATCCACCTGTCCTTTGCCAAACCTGCATGAGGGGGCACTTTACACCCCCAAGACAACACCACAGAGTCCGCAGCCACGTAGCCAAAGTGAGGGCCCATAGCTCACAGGAGGCAAGCAGCCGGAGTGACCTGGTCCAGGCTACAAGCAAACGGGCCAAAAAGAAGGGGAGAGAGGCACCAGCAACTTCCCTGGGCGACCCCAGCAGGGCTTCAAGCAGGGGTTACCCCAAAACACAACGGGCTAAGGAAGGCGAGTTGGTAGCCACCCTCACCAGTCAGCCTGAAGGACACCTGGTTCCAGCCTGGTTCATCCCAGCTACGCCCGGGTTACTCACCCTGCCACCATCAGTGAGTAAAATCCCTGAAAGACATCCTGCTTGTGCGTGTGAGTTATTCTGCGACTTGTAGTTCCACACACCTACACGGGACCCTGGGGCATGCCTCACTCTCAGGAGGCTATTACAACTGACTGCACCTACTATCAGCCCCAGGCACCCCTAACCTGCAGTGGCGGTCTCCACTGACCGCAATTCTGAGAGTGGCGTCACGACAATCAAAATAGAGGATTTCCTACCTGTGACAAGATCCAGCCGCGTGGAGTCCCTGAAGGTAATGCACCGCTGCACCGACACCGAGCCTCGGGGCCCCACACATCTGGCGTCACGAACAGGATAAGGACTAGACCTGTTCAGACAGGTGACTATGTGCCTGGGCGGTCCGCTTGGAAAATTGGAAGCGCCGCCATATTGCCACCATGAAAAGCGCGCTGAAAAACAACAGCAGCCCGCGCTGGGAGAAGTTACCGCCCACGAAGAGGTGTGGCTACCCAGAGATCCCCTGAAGGGTCCTGGCCTCGCAAGTGATGAGAGCGGAGGCGTTCAGAGACGTCGGGAAAGAAAGGGAGCCAGAAGCCTGCTACTAGAAGAAGGAGACGCAGAGGAAATGGCGTCTGAACGCAGAGACCCAGAACCAGGCTCCGCTGCCTGGTGGTATCGGGAACTTGCCCAGTTTTGCGACCAACTGGAGGCCAGGGTCGTATGGCAGATCAGCGAGGGACGTACGGAGCTTCTGGAGATGGCTGCAGCGGTTCAGGCCTATGAGAGGGGAACCGCACGACGAGTGCCAGACCGAGCGGCGACGACTCAGACCCCGATGATGTTACCGATGGGTGAGTCCTGTGTTGCCCCTGTCAGCGCGAGTGCCCCGACCCCTGCTGCCATGCCCGCGGTCCCTGGAGAGATGCCCGGCGACGCTGAATCAGGCCGCAGCCACGCCAGGTGCGGCCCGCCGAGCCCAGGCCGCTGCCACGCCAGGCTCGGCCCGCCAAGACCAGGCCGCTGCCACGCCAGGCTCGGCCCGCCAAGACCAGGCCGCTGCCACGCCAGGCTCGGCCCGCCAAGACAAGACTGTACAATTATTTACCCCGGCCTGCAAGGCCAGAGCAGACACCGCTCCCCAGCCCAAGGAAGTCCCTGCTAGGAAGTCCCTGCTGGGGGAGGACCCCGAATACTGGAAGCTGAAGGCTGATCTAGAGGCCCACTTCCCAAAGGAGATGGTGGACCGGTATCTGCTCCCTCCGCATACTCACAGGAAAACTCCTGCAACATTCATGTCAAAGGGTCCCCCGCCCTGGCCTGCTGATGAAAATCCATCCCTAGCGCTGCCACAAGAGAAGTGCCCAGAAGAACTAAGGGGGAGGGGAGGCCAGGAAGCTGAGAAGCTGACCCCAGAGCCATCAGCAGTGGATGCAGCACCAGTCCAAGAGCCAGAGATGCTGCCGTACTCCCGCTGGGATGAAGAGGGACCGACATCCTCCGCTGAGGAAGATTTGTCCAGATACCTCACCTGGGAGCCTGCAAGCGGTGAGGTGGCAGCCAGGCAGGACCCAGCCCGCAGGACACGGCGCCGCAGCAGGACAAGGGATCCACCTGCACAGCAGTCTCCCGAGGAGAAGGACGAGGTCACGGCCAGAGACTTAGAGGAAAAGCGGTCCTTGAGAAGGGCCAAATCGCAGGTCAGAGGTCCACTTTGTCGAGGAGTTGTAGAAGACTTCAGTCTAAGGTCTGGATATGGCTTTATAGTAGCACCTGGTGTAAAAGAGGGCATATTTGTGAACAGAAGGGATGTTAGAGCACATTTACCTAGAGGACATCCAGGAAGAAACCTACAGATAGGAGACTCAGTAGAATTCACAAAGCACCAAGGAGAACGCGGATGGTACGCACTAGATGTTACACCATGTCCCAGAAATCCCTACAGTAAACCTGCTATCTCAACAACAGAAGATGAGGATACAGAAAAAGAAACAGACGACAGAAACATAGAAAATGTCAGGTGCCAAAGCCCAATAGGCAAAAGCCCTGGTGGAATGGAGTAGAGAAAAGTAAAGAAAACTACAGCAGTTTGAAAAGTTTTGCAACGTTCAAGTTTAAGCACGTGCCCACATGAACTTGTGTGAGAAACCCTTTTGCACTTTAACCCATGAACCTTAAGGCTATGAACTGGCTATAGCCACAAACTCTCGCAGTGTTTATAGTTACCCCAGAGGTACAACCACTACCAGGGAGCACGCCTGTTTATGGGGCCTGGCTCTCCACCACAAAGAGGGTACCTGGTCAGCACCAACTGTGGAGGCCGCCTCTACATCCTGCCAGAAGTGGCTGAAGGCGCGGCTCCACCAGGCCAGGTATACCCTGAAACCACCAGACCATGAAAGCCGCCTCTACATCCTGCCAGAAGTGGCTGAAGGCGCGGCCAACGGGAGAGGCAGATGGGAAGAAAGGTCTGGGGAAGCTGATGGCCCAGACCTGGTTACCAAAAGAAACCGGTGACCTGCCGCCTGAGAGGGTTTAGGGTGGGTTAACGGACTTGTGGGTGGAGGGTGGTGATGTATGGTACCTGATGGTTTTAAAACGTTTTACCATGTTTTACTGTTTTACGCATTTTAAAATGTTGTCTTGCAGCCCGAGGACGTGCTGGTGATAACTAAGGGGGAATGTGGCGCCCCTGACCTGGTCAGGCACCACTGAGTACTGCACCCATGCTGGGGACAGTACAAAACAGGTAATCCAGAAGGCTGACCGAGGTGTGACTATACAGGCGCATAGTGATCAGGTCTCACACATTTACCTTTGAGAGGACCCCTGGGGATCCCAGGAGGGGGCGAAGCCTCCATCTCCACTCGAGGGGTGTGGTAGAGAGCCTGGTTGCTAGGTGACGTAGGCAAGAACAAGAGAGGAGGGAAGAGTGAGCCGAGGACAGTTGAGTGGTGAAGTTCAGGGAGGGCAGAAGCAGACCCTGTAGCTCTACACAATTCTGACAACGTACGCGCAGTGACTACCGACGGGGGAGAACGGTCACCTGGGAGTGCTGCCCGAAAGCCACACACAGCTAGAGAGAGCAACGGAGTGGAAAGTAAGGAGACTGTCAGGGAGATACCAGGCCCAAACGGGTAACAGGTCCCAGTGCAGGGATAGATCCACCTGTCCTTTGCCAAACCTGCATGAGGGGGCACTTTACACCCCCAAGACAACACCACAGAGTCCGCAGCCACGTAGCCAAAGTGAGGGCCCATAGCTCACAGGAGGCAAGCAGCCGGAGTGACCTGGTCCAGGCTACAAGCAAACGGGCCAAAAAGAAGGGGAGAGAGGCACCAGCAACTTCCCTGGGCGACCCCAGCAGGGCTTCAAGCAGGGGTTACCCCAAAACACAACGGGCTAAGGAAGGCGAGTTGGTAGCCACCCTCACCAGTCAGCCTGAAGGACACCTGGTTCCAGCCTGGTTCATCCCAGCTACGCCCGGGTTACTCACCCTGCCACCATCAGTGAGTAAAATCCCTGAAAGACATCCTGCTTGTGCGTGTGAGTTATTCTGCGACTTGTAGTTCCACACACCTACACGGGACCCTGGGGCATGCCTCACTCTCAGGAGGCTATTACAACTGACTGCACCTACTATCAGCCCCAGGCACCCCTAACCTGCAGTGGCGGTCTCCACTGACCGCAATTCTGAGAGTGGCGTCACGACAATCAAAATAGAGGATTTCCTACCTGTGACAAGATCCAGCCGCGTGGAGTCCCTGAAGGTAATGCACCGCTGCACCGACACCGAGCCTCAGGGCCCCACACCGCCACCTAGCAACACCCCAAAATAGACCTTTCTGACCCGGGGTATACCACCCATATAATCACTTCCTCTAATTTCATTACTGACCTGAATCACTCATGTGGAGTAGCACTCACACAGGTCTTAAGTTGGTTGCAAATCTTTCACATCACAGAAAAAGCAATGTGTGTCCATGTTGATCATACCTAAGTTTGAGGGCATGATATTACCTAACAACAACAACACTTGCACAGTGTTAATAAGAAGTAATTGTCATGTGGTGTTCTGCTCCATACTCAGCAGGTGTCATGGTGACTTCTGACCCTAAACTAGATAGCAGGATCCCACTGTACGTCCTGACACCACAAAAGTTGGTATAACACAATAGCAAATAGGTGTATAATACAGAAAAAAGACAAAATTATAACTTTTAATAGATTTATGTAAAATGACTTAGGTCCATTCTCTAAAAAGACACACTAAACAAACATGAAGCATTACACAATGGATCACCAATCTCAAATGGGTCCAAGTGTATGCTGTGGCACAATAAAAGGGGACTGACCCCAAACTATGTACTAGACCCGCTATACAGTTGTCCTGTTTAAGGACCAACAGTTGTCCCATTCTAGGACCAAAAGACCTCAAATAATCTCCAACTCACAATAAAGAGACATAAAGTCTCATAGACCTATTGGAACCGCCCATCAGGTGAATGTATAACTAGATACAGGGTCAGTACATATAAGCAATACACTGAGGAGAGCTGCCTTCATGAAAATGATACTTATCAATCACTCATTACATTATATAGTAAAGGAACGCTCTCACCCATGTGTATAGCTGTGATTCCAGCAGGATTTCCCACACTCATAGAATCACATGTTGCGGACACAGAACAGACCACGGCAGGGGGGCTACTCGAGGCGCTCGGATCCGGGCAGTTGCTGTGGCTCGAGTGGCAGCCGGACACGGGCTCGTGCAGCCGAAATGAATAAGGGGGTAATTTACAGGGGACAGTTTGTCAGTGACGCCACCCGTGTGTTGCGGTGATTTGTTGGTTACACCTCCACTGCCTTGGTATGGGGTGCCCGGGGCTGATGGAGCGGGGCAGCAGGACGGTATCCCCTCCATGGGTAGGGGAGGTGTTGTCCCGGGGCCCAGGTGTAGGTGGAGCGCTGGGACGCAGTCTGCAGGGTTGGACCGGATGATACCAGTGTACTCACTATTTTGAATAAAGTCACACAGAGTCCAGATAGTAAACCAAGTGCCGGAAACTGGTAGCCTCCGGAGGGGTGTGCTCGGGTGCCACACATCGGTAGACAGGACAGGGGCCCTTCCTCCTGCTCTTGTGTGTTGACTAGTCCGCATGAAACGGGGAAAGTCCACTCCCGGTGACTTTTCTGTGGGAGCTGTGGCCCGCGAGATCTGACCCTTGGGATTTTAACAGGCACTTGCAGACACCCTATCCCCCACATTGGGCTTCCGTCTCACTCTATCTGGGCAGCTAGTGGGACAAGGCTTGGAATCTTGTCCCCTGCTGGTTAATTGGAAAGGTGCTTGCAGCTGTCCTCACCCTAGAGTCCAGGTACCCCGACTATGCACGGCCTCCGGACCAGATTCCCGCGGTCAGCACCGGCGAGCTACAACCCTGCCCCAGTCCACTTAATGTCTCCTGCGACTGGATCTCTGTCGCCTGTGGCCCTGCTCTGCCGTCTGCCACCTAGTCAACTCAGGTAGTCCGGTAGTCCGGGAGCTACAACCCCCGACTACCACTTCAAGCCTCTCACTTCCACTGTCCAACCTTATCTGACTTGTTCCCTCCCCTTGACACCTCAGGACCCCTAGGTGGTCGTCACCATCTGCCTGGCCCTGCCCACTGGTGTGTCCCTATTGTCCTGGGGGGTGACTAGGCTTTTGTGGCTGGTATATGTACCTGTGTGGGGTTGTGTTGGAAGGCCAAAGAGGAGGGAATCCTGCATCTAGAAGATGGATGCAGTCTTCTGTGACAACCTGATTTTGTCAGGGCGTCACACGCATTCATAGAATCGGATGGTGTAAACGCTCCCAAATCAACAGTGATTGAGTGATTTGAGGCTTTTGATTTTTTCCTTGATGTCCTTGATGAAGGAGACCTCCGAAATGCGTTGACCTGAATGAAGAATAAAGAGATGAAATAATCAACATGGTTTATTTCTGGTGATAGTGTGGCACACCTGTGGCTTCAGGCGCCACAGGGTACTGCACCCCCATTAGGGTATAGTACTCATCCTGGGTCCAAGGAAGGTCGAGGCCGGTTTATACATACACAAACATACAGTTAGTGGGTTGCCCTCCCCAATGGGGACTGGGCCAGGGTCGGATCACAGTAGCGATTCACTACAGCGGTGGGTTTACAGGACGCCGCCATACCAGGGGCTCCCCAGATCCACTGGACTAGGGACTCAGGGTCAGGGAAAAGCAACCACCAGGAGTTAGGATCACAGTGGGAAGAGCAGGTTGACCTAGTGAGAGTAGTGAAACAGTCAATGGCAGCGGCTGGGTGCAACATCTGAGAACACACAACACAACAACTAGAATAGAGTTCAGCTTCAGACACAGAGCAGAGCGGATGTGCCATGAGCACGTGCCTTGTTCAACACAGTCCCTGGGGAGAAGCAGGGCAACTGCTTCAACAGGACTGTCGCTGTCAGGATACAGAATCCTAGGGCAGGCATACTTCAAGTTGTCTACCAACTCTGCAAGGGTCGCAGGGAAAAGGCTACGAAAAGTCACCGGACCCGTCCCACGAGTTTGCAGCAAATACAGTAGCACATAGGATGCAGGGTTGAGGACCGGTCCCATAACGGAACCGCGCTATCAGCATACAGAACAGGACACTTTACTGACACCAGGACCCTCAAGTGCTTCACGCCAAGGGGGTCCGATACTTAGCGCATCAAAGGAGGAGAGAGCTCACAGACTGACACACACACACCAGACTTGACCCTTCATGGATCCGGGATCGGCTGGAGCCCATTGTGGCAGAGAATGGTACCTCGGCAGCGTCTGAAAGACTTATGAGTAAAAACACCTGGAACCGCAGCCCCTGTCCCTGCCTCTCCATTACCGGCGCTGTCGCCCAGCGGAGTGGCACCAACGGGGATGACTACCACCCCCGCCATCCTCCCGGGGTAATCCCGCTCTGCCTGTGGTGAGCAAGACCATCCCGACTGCATCCACCATCTGCCCCGGTGACAGACCCTCTAGGTGCGGCCCCGATCCCTGGCTGCGTACCAGAGGTGGCGTCATGATCCTAATAGACTTTCCTAACCTTCAACTACTACCTCCATTCTCCCTACCACCCTCCAATCCTCCTTCCTGTACACCTCGGGGCAACGGAGCCAGGCCAGGCCACCCCGTGATGACGCAGAGGATCTGCACCCCTGGCCCGGCAATAAGTAGGTTAAAAAACCTGCCCCATGGGGCGCTACAATAGCGCGGCATATACCTGAGTTCCCGAGACTACTCAGCCCATCAACTAGTCAAAGCCCTAATTAGCATAGGAAAAATTGAACTCATAAATACTTTTTTAAAACATTGAGTTAAGTGAATAAGATTAGACAGGTCTGGTTAGTCAGGGAATGTAGTCATACAAATGTGAATACTGCTGCGTTGCAGGGCATAGTGGACCTTACAGGTTCCTTTTAACAAGCTATAGACAATCCGTCCATTTCTATCACAAATAGGTTTTCAGTAACTTATCTAGAAGAACCGTCTCTTGCCTATCAGCTAACCCCTCCCATTGTGGGATAGTCCTATCTCTTAACTATCTCTTACCTTATAGTCTGGCAGCTACATATATAAGTGATATGACATATACATTCTAACATATATCCTTGCTATATATTATACAGCAACACATCACAATACATCACATTATCATCATGCTTCACATTTCATAATATTTACAAAAGATGCAGAACACAGTTCACATTACACTAGGTGACAATACAACACTGTGATTGGTGTCTTTCAGGGAAAGGAATGCAACAGTATTAGTTCACCTGCTTACACACTCACACTACATTACATGCCCATATACACACATTTAGTAAAAAAAATATATACATAGAAGTGCAACTATATGATAATTGAAGAAATGTTCATTAAACTGTTTTAGCCTTTATTCTCTCCCCATTGGCTCCTAGCCCCGTACCATATTCTTTCGGAGAATTCCAAATCTGTTTATACAAGTAAAGTCACCAGTTAATGAGTAATCCATATATCTGCTGGACACAAACAGTCGTGTGAGGCCATCAGAAACACCGTCTCATTTTTCACGTACATTTCTGAACTTCAGAGGCAAAAAAGTATTTACGACGGTAACCAAGTTATAATCTGGAATTGAAAAGGCAATTTAGGTAAGTAAAATTGTCATTTCTTATTAAAGTAGTAGATTTTGTTTTTATATTTTCTTTTTCATTTCGTTTGGGCAGTTGCTACTTTTTGCAGATATATCAGTGCGAATCAAGTATTATGACTAACTTCTTAATTTATATCTAATGTGTCATTTAGTAGCCTGCTCATCTCATTAATATTAATACAACCATATTACAATTATTGAATCCAAAAAATATGTTAGTATGGCCATTATTACCACTCCATTTTCATAGAATATAGTTTTGTTTTGCTTTACGCTAATAAAGGCATAATATATAAACCGCTAATTACTTAACATTACTGATACTGATTATAAATAATTGCATTTCTACAATGTAAATATGTGAAGGTTAATCTCTTACATATTTTTAAAATCTTAGCAACATGAGCAAATTACATTTTAGCAAATTGCTTTAAAACATGTAATTAGTAAATTTTGGCTGTTTTTGTTGTTTTTTGGTGGGGGTGGGGGGAAGTTTTACCAGTCGTTATATAGGAATCAAGTAAATGTTCATGTTGTATGATTCCAGACTCAGACCATGGCTTTCCTTCTCATATACTGTTCTAATTCTTCTAAGTCTTAAATAATACGTAATTTTAAAGTTTAGCTACATAGATGAAGTGAGCTACAGTTATTCCACGTGTTACCCACTAGTGTTTCAGTTTTCCGCTCCGTTTTTGAGCACTGTGAATTTAGCTTGTATTATTTCCTGATTGCATTGACAGAAGCTGAGTAAGTTGTATTCGCGTGTGTACATGACAACATGTAGAACACTGACCTTGAACTCTACCTTACAATTCTATACTTACTCTACCTTAGCAGGCCTGGGTTATAAGTGTAGATTCCCAGCGAAAACCAATATATAGAAAATGCCCATTCTATGTGCCTGATATGGAAAACAATATAATCTATCATCTATTATGCTAATATTAATAGAATATGAAATATTCTATCTTCTACCTATCTTTATGCCTGGTTTAGAATGGAAAGGTCTTGCTTTATACCAAGTTCTTAAATTTGGCCTTAAAGTGAATAAACACTGAAATATTATTCTGCCGAATGCCTGTTAAGCTCGTTCTTCATGTGAAATTATTTTTCAGTTCTCTTACAAATCATTCAGTGCGGTCTGCCTGTGTAAACAGGGTTTTAAATGGCCTGGTGATAGGTAAATCTTCACTGATTAGCGGTCGATTAGTGGCACCGGTTGGTTCATGTAATGGACCATTAGACAAGCTCATGATCAATTGAGTTTTTGACACTGCAGAATTTCTACACCATCTCCGCATAGGATAATTTACTTGCATTTTTTTCATTGCGTTTTTGTGCATTTTTGACGCTGCGGTTTTTATTTTGTCCCTGTTTGGTGTGTCACCCTTTAAACAAAGCTGTTATCTTTTTGAAACTTCCTAATTTTGACAATATTAAGGACTGATTACATTTGTTTTGGTGCCTTTCCGCCGTGTGGACGCACCAAAAACGCATATGTGTCTGTTACCTGCCGATTTTCAGCATCGATGCAAATTTATGGGGAAATCAGCTCAGAAAACTGAGCCTTCCTGCAAGAGAAATTGACATGATGTGGATTGGAAAAACACACTGCAGGTGAGTTTACTCAGTGTAAAGAAGAAGCCCAGTGGACATGAGATTTGTGTTAATCCCATCCACTTTGCTTGTACTGTAAAACGCTGTGAAAATAAGCTGGGTACAAAATGCGAGTAAGACTGACTGTGGGAATGTACCCTTATACATAAAAATTATGTTTTCTTATTTCCCTATAAACACTTTGCACATTTTTTTCAAAAAGGAGGAGATAAGCTGATAGCAGTCACATCTGGTGATACTTTTTTCCTTGGAAAGTAAAGGAGAAAAGAAAAAACAGGGAACTGAAATAGGTGAAATTCGGCTTATTTTCCCTAGTAGTGTCAGGTGATTCATAGACACCAGACCGGAGCAGGCAGTATGAATCACAGTCTGGCTGCATGTTTGCAGCCAGGTATATTATTCTTTGAAATGCTCCGGAATTTCAGAAAAACTATACTTTGAAGAGTTGGTCCAGTGCCATCTCCCGTCGGCTTTGCATGGGAGAGACCTTTTAGTCATTTGTAGTGTGGCTGGTAGAAACCGGCCGGGGGCAGCACAAGACTAGTCTGGTCTTCGGCTATGGTCCCCAGCCAGATCTTTATAGTATATTCTCTCTGAAGCATTTTGGAGACTAATACACCTAAGCTCCAATTTATGTCTGTGTTTTGGACAGCATCAATCTACTGATAGGTTGCCTGTAAAATTGAAAGTAATTAATGGACAAATACTTAAGGGGGCTTTACACGTTAGCGATATCGCTAGCAATTTCTAGCGATAGCAAGCGTGTAAGTACCCGACCCCGTCGCACATGCAATTGTTTGTGATCGCTGCCGTAGCGAACATTATCCCTACGCAGCGTCACACTTACTTACCTGGTCGGCGTCGTCGCTGTGACTGCCGAACAATCCCTCCTTTAAGGGGGAGGGACGTTCGGCATCATAGCGACGTCACCGCAACGTCACTAAGCGTCCGGCCAATCAAAGCGGAGGGGCGGAGCTGAGCGTGATGTAAACATCCCGCCCACCTCTTCCTTCTGCATTGCGGCCGGCGGCAGGTAAGGAGACGGTCCTCGCTCATGCGGTGTCACACAGCAATGTGTGCTGCCGCATGAGCGATGAACCCCAACGCTAAACAATCCTTACCGATTTTTGAGTTTGGGACGACCTCTCCATGGTGAACGATTTTCACCATTTTTGAGGTCGCCTAAGGTCGCTGGTAAGTATTACACGCTGCGATATTGTTAATGACGCCGGATGTGTGTCACTAACAATGTGACCCCGACGATAAAACATTAACGATATCGTAGCGTGTAAAGCCCCCTTTAATGTTTATAACCAACCGAATACTTCCATCTTGTTCACAGATAGATGTGAAAATGTCCAACTCAAAACTCCCCTTCAATAACAGGTTTGAGAAAATATTACAATAGTTGCCATTTCCCGACATTAATCCCAACATTGCAATCTGACATGTATTGGAAATATGATGATAGCTGTTACATTTTACCCGCTGATTAACTGGATTACATTCATCCAGTGACGATATGGGCTTATTTTTATGCACCATATTCTCTAAGCCATTCCAAATTCCACACGCAAGTCCTTGTGTAATCAATTTATTTTTCATGTCATCATTTTCCTCCCACACATGTTCAATACATTTCCCTGCCAGAAAGAAAAGCATTGTGTCTATATATTTCTACATTGTTTGCTTCATTTTATTAATCTCTTATTTAACAAAAAAAAACGTTGACAAAGAACTAGAGACAAGCCCCCGCTGTCACTTGGCAAAAACAAATTGATAAAACAAATAGAAGGATACTAACATATACACAGTCATTGAAGAAAAGCATGTTACGATTGTATAGATGAAATGGAGGGTTAAAATTGTAGCTCTAAACAATGACTTTTGGTTTATGAAAATATAATATAGATAGAGAGTATCGTAAACTCAAGGTCAGAAAAAGTGATGCAGAAAAAGAGTATGGAAGGGAAAGGGAGGTATAGTAAGGCATAAGGTATAAAAAAGAATAAGTGATGTACTCAAGGCCATCTGAACACTGTAGGGACCTCATAAGAGATTTTTAAATGTTTCATACTTTTCGTTGTCTTATGGTCCATCCAGTGAAACTAAGCGCTACGGGTGGACGTTTTAGTCTGCAGACTATGGCCATGTATGCACATTGTGTTCTGTCCCCACTTAAAGGCGATGGAAGGTGCATAGTTGTGAGAGGTTGTGAGAGTCTTACCTTCGTTTTTCCTATAGGTGGGGCAGACAGGACCAGAGTGCTCCAGAGTGAAAAATGCACATGCTGAGATGAAACAATGGTGGTTTATTTTCTCCAAAGGTTAAGACATGCAGAGTGCACTAATCCAGGTACTTGGCATTGTAATTCTCAGTGATGCTTGCCTCTGAAGCTACTACGTGGTCAGAAGACTTTGCTCCTAGTAGCTCCAATCCAATAAGGGATGTTGTTCTCACAAACTCTGCTTTGGAAATGAGCATCCCAGGATGTGATGCAAGAGAGTCATCAGACACTCCCATGGGCTGGACAAAAGAAACAGAGGAGCCGAAAGGTCTGACCAGTAGATGGCAGCAGAGACAAGCATGAAAAACATTAAATAACAGTTTTAACTAAGACAAATAGAAACAGCACACTCCCCGTCTGAAATTCACTTTGGGGATTTCACTATTGAGTCCATAATACAACCTGAAAGGAAAGGCATGTTAAATGCAAAAACAAGCTTAATTGAGTCCAAAACAAGAAGGATGGCTCAAAGTTCAGGTCCGGTAGCGTTCATCCTGTAGGGACGCTCTCTATGGGCAAAAGCAGAACAAGTTCGTGGATTGGCCTTGCAAAGGTCTTCGTCTCCCCTTTCCTGATGACCTTTAGCTTCACCTTCCGAACATTGCCGTCCTGACTAGGCAGTATCCTAGTAATTAGTCCCATAGGCCAGTCAGTCCTTTCTGTGGTCTGATCTTTCATGAGGACTAGGTCTCCTTCCTTGAGGTTCGGGTTGGGATGTCGCCACTTCTTTCTTCCTTGAAGAATGGTGAGGTATTCCTTCCTCCATCGGTTCCAGAAGTAGTCAGCCAAGTATTGAACCCGTTTCCAGTGTTTTTGATAAGTGTTCGCGTGGGTGAACTCTCTGCTGGGCATTACCGCGTTGTCAGTTTTTTGGGTAATGAGAATAGTAGGAGTTAATATGGTTGGTGTTTCTGGATCCATGGTCACCGGCACAAGGGGTCTTGAATTGATAATGGCTGAGACTTCAGCTAAAAGAGAGACTAGAGTCTCATGTGTGAGTCTTGAGGAATTGACGTCCATTAGCATGGAGTTTAAGATGTTGCGTGAAATCCCGATCATCCTCTCCCAGGAGCCTCCCATGTGAGAACTGTGAGGGGGATTGAAGATCCAGGTGCAACCTTTCTCTGCCAGCTGATCTTGGATAGGTTTGGTGTCGATGTTCAGTTCTCTACATGCACTGACGAAGTTGCTTCCACGGTCAGACCTCAGCTGTTTCACTGGTCCTCTGATGGCAAGGAACCTTCTCAAGACGTTGATTAGGCTGGAGGTATCCATGGACTCTAACACCTCAATGTGAGCGGCTCGAACACTCATGCAGGTGAATAACACAGCCCACCGCTTGCTGTTTGCTTGGCCTCCGCGAGTTCTGCGTGTGGACACCATCCATGGTCCGAAAACGTCTAGGCCCACGTAGGTGAAAGGTGGCTCTGTGGAAAGTCTGTCTGTAGGCAAGTCAGCCATTTGCTGGTACAGTTGTTTTCCTCTCGCTTTACGACAGCGCACACAATCGTGTAGTATTTGTGCTACACGTCTCTTCATTCCAATAATCCAGAGGCCTGCAGACCGT
Source organism: Anomaloglossus baeobatrachus (assembly GCF_048569485.1). Lineage (NCBI taxonomy): Eukaryota > Metazoa > Chordata > Amphibia > Anura > Aromobatidae > Anomaloglossus > Anomaloglossus baeobatrachus. The sequence continues at coordinate 222,795,863 of NC_134356.1, forward strand.
AAAGCACCTTCTGTAATTTGCCTGCCTTGGTGTTCAGTCTTTTCATGGTGGTGTCGGATCAGCAATACTGTAACATGGTGTTTGTTGGGAATGATGAGAGGATTTTGTTCTGCAACTCCAAGATGAGCCTGATTTAAACGACCACCAACTCTCAGTAAGCCGAAACTGTCGATGACTGGGTTTAAATTGGCGAGAGGACTTCTTAATGGAATCTGCTGTTTGTTGTATAAACACTTCCATTCTATGGCGAATTCACTCTGTTGGAGGTGGCGTATTATGAGGGACTCGCTATGGGAGATGTCCTCAGCAGAAAGGGCTTTGTGGCAGACATGCCAGCGATGACAGTCTTTGGTTTTAAGGTCAGTACGACAGCATCTGGCGATATGCACTAACCTAACGACAGTCCTGACGAGCCTCATCCAGCTGGAGAAACATTCAAAACGTTGGCAACCGAAGTTGGAAGTTTCTTCTGCACTGGTGGCCAGGGTATTGACTTCAGCTCGGACATCTGGATCGTTGTCTGGATCTAGGATGCTGAAGGCTTCCTGGACACCTTCTTCTGACTGTCTCAGCAGGAACTCTGGACCTGTAAGCCAAGAAGAGTTAGCAAAAGAACTTATAGACATAGGTCTAGTTGCGTGATCTGCTGGATTCAGTTCAGATGGTACATAACGCCATTGTTCTGGTTTGGAGGATCTCCTGATCCTTTCAATGCGGTTACTGACGTACACATAAAATCGTCTTGATTGATTGTAGATGTAACCTAAAACGACCTTACTGTCAGTGTAGTATTGGACCTCATCTATTTCGACACACAGTTCTTGTCGTATGAAGTCGGCAATTTCCACTGCCAAAACGGTGCCACAGAGTTCCAGTCTGGGAATGGCATGGTCGGGCTTCGGGGCCAGCTTCGCCTTGCCAAATACAAATCCAACGTAGTTTTGTCCGTTGGGGTCTGTCACTTTCAGGTATGCAACTGCTACTAAAGCTTCTGTGGAGGCATCTGAGAAAATGTGCAGTTCCTTCTTTATGCTAGAGGTGAGGGAGATTTTGAGATAACATCTTGGGATGTGGATGTTGTTCAACCCACACAACGACTGTTTCCAAGCTTCCCATTTTTGCTGTTTGTCGGAAGGGAGTGGGCTATCCCAGTTCTTGACGGTTTCAGAGAATTGTCTCAGCAAGGATTTGCCTTGTATAGTGATAGGCGCCACAAATCCCAGTGGGTCGAACAAGCTGTTCACTATAGAGAGGACACCACGTTTTGTGAATGGCTTGTCTGAGCAACTTACTTGAAATCCGAAGGAGTCGGCTGCAAGATCCCATCTGATGCCGGGGCTCCTCTGCACGGGTGGACTGTCTAGCCCCAAGTCAATGTCCTTGAACCCAGGGGCGTGATCACCCGACTCAAAGGCTCTCATTACGGTCAGGCTATTGGAAGCAATTTTGTGTAACCTGAGTTTTGCCTGGGACAGCATGCCTTGAGTCCTTTTGAGCAAATCAATGGCTTCTTCCTCGGTGGGTAGTGATTTGAGCCCATCATCTACATAAAAGTCTTTCTCAACAAAGTCTCTGGCATCTGTTCCATACTCGGACTCTCCCTCTAATGCAGTTCTCCGGAGACCATAGGTTGCAACTGCGGGTGAAGGGCTGTTTCCAAACACGTGGACCCTCATACGATATTCCACCATCTCTTTATTGGTGTCATTATCCTTGTACCACAGAAATCTGAGGAAGTTCCGGTGGTCCTCTCTGACTAGGAAACAGTGGAACATCTGTTCAATATCGGCAGTGATGGCGACAAGCTCTTTTCTGAACCTCAGCAATACTCCTACCAAGTTGTTTGTTAGGTTAGGACCTGTGAGGAGAACATCGTTAAGGGATACGCCTTCATGTTTGGCGCTGGAGTCAAAGACAACCCTGATTTGATTCGGTTTTCGTGGGTGGTATACACCGAATGAAGGCAGATACCAACACTCTTCGTTCTTCTTCAAGAATGGAGCAGGTTCTGCGTGGTTGTTGCGGAATATTTTGTCCATAAAGGCAACAATATGTTCTCTCATTTCAGGTTTGCTGCTCATAGAACGCTGAAGAGAGTTAAATCTGGTCTGAGCTTGAGCTCGGTTGTTTGGGAGTCTTACCCTGGTAGATCGGAAGGGTAATGGAGAGACCCAATGGTTGGTTTTGTCTTTAGAAAACTCACAGTCCATTATTCCGATGAATTCTCTGTCCTCTACTGACAAGGCTACTTTATCGTCGTCCTTGGTTGTGAGAAAGACTGATCTTCCCAAGTTGTCGATATGCAGAGAAGAAGCGATGTCAGGTAGCTGTATTGTGTCTGGAGACTTCTCTTTCACTCCATAGTGATGAGGACATGGCTTTAAGCAGGTTGTGCGCCCATCTCCATGCACATAAGTCTTGAAGGAATCAATTTCTTATCGATCAACGCACACATTTCCTATGACTACCCATCCCAAGTCCAGTCTCTGGGCTTATGGTGCATAGTCAGGCCCATTACACTGCTGTCGCACCTTGTGTACCCTTAGATTGTCTCTGCCGAGCAGGAGTAGAATCTCTGCGTTATTGTCCAGAGGTGGGATAACACTAGCGAGGTGTCTTAGGTGTGGTTGATGAAATGCAGCTTCTGGGGTAGGAATTTCATTCCTGTGGCTGGGTATTTGGTCATATTCAACGAGCGTTGGTAAAGGTATTTCAGTCTTCCCATTGATAGGAGAAGCAATGAATCCCTGGGCTCTTCTGCCGCTAGTCTCTATGCGACCCGAGCAGGTGTTCAAGGTGTAGGGTTCTGATGGTCCATTAATTCCGAAGGCTTCAAAGAATTTGGTTCCTGCTAGGGACCGGTTGCTTTCATCGTCTATGATGGCATACACCTTCATTGCCTTTTCTGGATGTCCCTCGGGATAAACCTTGATGAGGCATATTCGGGCACAACATTTCTGTGTTTGGCCATCTCCACATACCTCTGAGCATGAGCAGGAGACAGCTGTGGTGGTGTCAGTCTGATTCTTGGGCTCCCCGCCATGACTTGGAGTGGGAGTGGTGGTGACTGCAGCCGGTGTGTCTCTAGCTAGCTGGGTTGGGTGCATGGCTGAAACGTGTTTTTCACTATGACACTCCTCACACTTGACGATGGATTTACAGTCCTTGGCCATGTGCTCAAGTGATGCGCAGCATTTGAAACAGATCCCAAGCTCTGTGAGGACTTTCTTGCGCTCCTGTAGGGTTTTGGATCTAAACCCTCTGCACTTGTTCAGTGAATGCGTTTTTTTATGGATGGCACATTCTTGATTGAAAGACTTATCTCGTGATGAGATGGTGTTCTGTTTATCTGTGCGTGCTGCAGGTGATGGTAGCTCAGTCTTCCTGACACTCACAGTGTTCTTTATGTCTCTGCGTTTGTGTATGGCACCTTCATACCTTGATGATGATGTTGCGGCTGCCGAAGTGTTGAACTCTAGGAAGTCGAGGCTGGGGTCGTTCCTCATCTGGGCCTGCTCATCGATGAACTTGCAGAACTGAACAAATGGGGGAAAGGTGACGTCATGCATTCTTTTGTACCTTGAGACTGACGTTGCCCATTTCTCCTGCAGACTGTATGGCAGCTTCACCACGATTGGGTTCACTCCATGGGCTGTATCCAGGTAGCACAGCCCAGACAGACGAGGATCTCTTTTGGCGAGCTCCAGCTCCATGAGCAGATCACTTAGGTCTTGAAGCTTGTGGACTTCTTTAAGGTTGATCTTTGGGATGTCCTGCAGTCTCTTGAATAGGGCTTTCTCTATTGCTTCTGCGCTGCCAAAGGTGCGTTCCAGTCTCCGCCATGCAGCAGCGAGACCTGCTTCTGCTTGTCCCACATAGACGGTTCTGAGGCTCTTGATACGGTTTGTAGAGCCTGGGCCTAACCACTTGATCAGGAGATCGAGCTCCTGTTCTGCAGTGAAGTTGAGATTGGCGATTGCTGCCTTGAAAGTTGCTTTCCAGGCCCTGTAGCTCTCTGCACGATCATCAAATTTCGTGAGACTAGTGTTGATTAGCTCTCTGCTCACCATGAACCTGGCAAACTCAGACATATCTGATTTCTCACCACTTGTTGCCACAACGACTCGTGATGCCCCTGGGGCGTATGGGTGAATGGATGATATGTTCCCGGGTAAAATGACGTTGCTGCAGGGTTGAGCTGTGGTTTAGCCTCTGTAGATTCTGATGACCGCTGCTTGAGCTGTGGAAGTGGGTCAGGAAACACTTGGTTGCCATCTTGCCGTGGTGACTGTGTTTGAGAGGGCACTTCTCGGTGACTGTTATTAATTTGCTCGGGTGCTTTAGGTGGCACTGGCACTGGTAGAGGTAAGTTGGAGGTTTCGGTGTTGTCGGCTTGGACGGTACTGCAAACCGGGGTTGCTACAGGTAACTGATTCAGTACATAGTCTCTTGTGCGATCAACTGGATTGTCTGCTTCCAGTGGTGGCGAGTGAGCTGGATCAGGACCTTGGCTCAATGCTTGCTCAAGTAGTCTCACTTTAGCTAGCGCAACTTCCTCTTCCATCTGTGACCGAAGAATCTTTATCCGAGCCTCCGCTTCTGCCCTTTTGGCTTCCGCTTTAGCAGCTTCTGCTTTTGCATGGGCTTCTGCTTTAGCGGCTTCTGCTTTTGCAAGGGCTTCTGCTTTAGCAGCTTCTGCTTTTGCAAGGGCTTCTGCTTCTGCCCTTTTGGCTTCTGCTTTAGCGGCTTCTGCTTTTGCAAGGGCTTCTGCTTCTGTCCTTTTGGCTTCTTCCTCTACTTCTCTTTCTGTGAAGGAACGTCTCACCTTGGATTCCTCTGCTCTTATGCGGGCCTCTAGTATCCTGTCGCTCAGGGCTGAGCTTCTTGAGGATGATGACCCGGATGACCGAGAGGAACGTCTAGATGAGGTTGATCGGTGTGATCTGGTTTCTTGCTGGTGAGAGATACGGTGTTCGGCCTTGTCTATGGCATCTTGCACCTTGGCATCTCTTTCCTTGTTTACCTCTTCTGCCTTGCTCAGGTCTGAAAGAGCTTCATCAATTTTAGAGTCTTTTAGAAAGGTAATGTACCTTGTTGACAGTCTCTTGTATCTTTCATGAGCTGTGTTCAGCCGTTCCAGAGCGGCTTTTAAGCATGCGGCATCACCTGATGAGGATTCAAGTCTTGACATGTAATAGGTGACTCGTTCCCACTGTTCCTCCAGGTGTTCACATAGCTCATCTTTCATAGTGTGATAGTTTTCAGTGGCCTTTATCGTGGGTTTGGAAGAGCGCTTCGGTCGGACAACTTGGTCTGCTGAAAGCGTGGGCTCTGCCTCCTGGGCTTCATAATGGACAGTATCAGATTGATTTGCTCTGTTTCAGCAGTGGGGAACTGTCCAAGGTCTTTTTCGGCCATTTTGATTTAAGGTGTACTGTCTCTTTAAGAAACTTGACTTTTGAATAGGGGTCCAAAAATCGTTGTGCAGCTCTGCAAGGACTCCCTGATGAGATTCCCAAGGTGTCTTTAGCAAAACTTGGGGTTCGCAGTGCAGCGATGTGCAGTAATGGGGTATAATGTACTGCAAGTCTATAGAAGGCGTATAGCAGGAGGGAAACAGCAGGTGCATAAACTGTCCCTTTACAATGCAAGCAGAGGTGACACAGGACATGGCAGATGGGAGAGCTTCCCCTTAGGCTTGTCCAGGCTTGCACTGTGCAGGCAGACTAGTGCACAAGGCTTGTTGCTAGGCAGATTACATGGGGAGTTACAGGGCTCTTAGGGATCTGTAGCCGGGGTATTGAGCTGTCAAGCAGTCTTCTGACTGTTCTGTCCCCTCTTAAAGGCGATGGAAGGTGCGTAGTTGTTAGAGGTTGTGAGAATCTTACCTTCGTTTTTCCTATAGGTGGGGCAGACAGGACCAGAGTGCTCCAGATTGAAAAATGCACATGCTGAGATGAAACAATGGTGGTTTATTTTCTCCAAAGGTTAGGACATGCAGAGTGCACTAATCCAGGTACTTGGCATTGTAATTCTCAGTGATGCTTGCCTCTGAAGCTACTACGTGGTCAGAAGACTTTGCTCCTAGTAGCTCCAATCCAATATGGGATGTTGTTCTCACAAACTCTGCTTTGGAAATGAGCATCCCAGGATGTGATGTAAGAGGGTCATCAGACACTCCCATGGGCTGGACAAAAGAAACAGAGGAGCCGAAAGGTCTGACCAGTAGATGGCAGCAGAGACAAGCATGAAAAACATTAAATAACAGTTTTAACTAAGACAAATAGAAACAGCACACGTTGTGTTTTTTCTTGCGTTTTGTTTGCGTTTTAAACTGCACTGTGTCTGTCATTGACAAAATGTATGCCTTTTGTTTCCCCAGCAAAGTCTATGAGAAGTCAAAAAATTCGATGCACATGCTTTTATTTCGGCAGCATTTTGTTTGACAAATATTTGTCAAAATCATTGCCTTAAAAAAGCTGCATGTCACTTCTTCATTGCATTTGGGGTTGCATTTTCCACCCACTGAAATGAATGAGATTTGTTAAAACGCAACCAAAATGTTTAGCTGTGTGTTTTCACTGCCTTTTGGTTACGCTTTGGATGCATTTTTGTCAACAAAAACGCAGGTCACCAACTTTTCTTCATTCTCTCTCTCACTCTTTCTCCACTTCATATGCACTGATCACTGGCGCGGCGGTCACACTGCTCCTGCAGCCTCTCCTGTTTCTGAAAGTGCCGGCCACTCATTAGGCTCATCTCATATTCACTTCACCCGCTCATTAGGCTCGTATCATATTAACTGTTTCCCCCACCTACTGGCGCCTATAATTGGTTGCAGTCAGCACGCCCCCACACTGTGGGACAGCTGTCAAACTGCAACCAATCATAGCCACCGGTGGGCGGGCCTATATCAAACAGTACAATAAATAAATAATTTAAAAAGAACGGCGTGGGGTCCCCCCAATTTTGATACCCAGCCAAGATAAAGCTTCACAGCTGGGGGCTGGTTTTCTCAGGCTGGAGAAACCCACGTTATTGGGAGCCCCCAGCCTAAAAATATCAGCCAGCAGCCACCCAGGATTGCCGCACCTAGATGCAAAAGTCCCGGTACTTTACCCGGCTCATCCCGATTACCCTGGTGCGATGGCAATTGGAGTAATAAGAAGTTAATGGCAGCCCACAGCAGCCACTAAGTCATAGCTTAGTGATGACAGGTGTCTATGAGACACCCCCTCATTACTAATTTGTAAGTGAAAGTAAATAAACACAAACACCAAAAATTCCTTTAGTTGAAATAAAAGACAAAAAAGCCACCCTCTTTCACCACTTTATTAATCCACCCAAATGCCTCTCAAGGCCTGACGTAATCCACACGAGGTACCATGACGCTTATAGCACTGATACATCTGACACTCATAGCGAGCGCCATAGAACATGACTGCTCGCTGTGAGCTCCATGCAGCAACTGAAGTGAGTCATGCTATCAGCGGTGATGCCACTCAGGTTAGCCGCTGCCACAGCTGTAGTCCTCCACCTGTGACCGCAAATCACCCGAGTGACTAAAGTGAGCTGCACGATCTGCAGTGCCGTCACTCAGATGATTTCCAGTCACAGCTGGAGTCCTTCACCTGTGACTGCAAATCAGGCTGCGACACAGACAGAGCCGCGTGAGGAGAATGAACTCAGGTGAACCACTGACATCACAGATGCAGGCCTCGTACTACTGAATGAGTCGCGGCACAGATTTCAGAGGTTCACCCGAGTTCATTCTCATCATGCAGCTCTGTTTCTGTCTGCTGTCAGCGGGCAGTCATGCTCTATGATGCTGCTGTGACAGGACAGGGATGTAGCAGAGCTGAGTCACCATGGGACCTCGTGTGGATTACTTTGGACCTGCAAGGGTGTTTAGGGGTTAATAAAGTGGTGAAAGAGTGTTTGTTTTTTGTATTTTATTCCAAATAAAGGATTTTTGGGGTGTATGTGTTTATTTAATTTCCCTTACAGATTAGTGATGGGGGTGGGGTCGTCTGACTGCCATCACTAATCTAGGACTTATTGGCTGCTGTGGGCTGCCATTAACTCCTCATTACCCTGATTGCCACCGCACCAGGGCAACGGGAAGAGCCGGATCCAGCACCGAAAATGGCGCATCTTCTGGATACGCCACTTTTGGGGTTGCTGTGGGCTGCTATTGTTAGACTGGAAAGAGCCAAATAACAATGGGCCTTCCCATCCTAATAATATTAGCCCCCAGTTGTCTGCTGGTTTTAGAAAAATGGGGGGACCCCAAATCCTTTTTCTTTTTTTAAATAAATTAAATTAAAAAAAAGTGTAGGATTCCCTGTATTTTTCATAACCAGCCAAGGTACAGCAAACAGCTGAAGATTGCAGCCTACAGCTGCTGTTCCTGTGCTGGATATGAAAAATAGGGGGAACCCCACGTCATTTTTTTACCAAAAAAATAAAAAAAAACCTGCTGTCCAAGCTAGCTATCCCTCTATCAAGCTATTCTGTTATTTATTTCTATCTATTCTATGTTGTTTCTTATTATCTATGCTATATGTTCTATCTATTCTATATGTTCTTTCTATCTATCAATTGTTTCTATCTATTTCTTCTAGCTATCTATTCTAGCTATCTATCAATTAATCTATCCTATCATATTTTATTTCTCCTTTAAAAACGCACTGACAAAACCGCATCGAAAATGCATCAAAAACGCTTGCAGTTTTTACCGCTTTTTTTTGTCAAACGCAGTGTTTACAGTTGTCAAGTCTGCCAAAGGGTGCATTTTTTTTTGTCAAATCAAGAACACAGCATGCGGACATAGCCTAAAAGAGATTAGAGGGAAGCAGGATATTTATCACTGCAGCCTTTCCCTGATGCGGCCTGTTATCAAGTCATTCAAGTGTCCATAAGTGACTGAGAGGGTGGATCAAAACTGTTGACCATGACTAAGGACGATCGCGTCTGAAACTCGTAGATCGGAGGAGTTATGTTTTATTCCTTCTTCCCTCCTTTTTTAACCATTATTGGAATAAAAATGAAATTTGAACTTTATGTCAAGTTTGTATGGACGTTCTTTGTGCTGGGGATCCACCTTTTTTTGATTCACTACAGCCTTCTTGACCCACGGGCACCGTCCGGATTTTCCTTCCTGGAATGACTACATGGTGGTGAGCTGATTCAATCTTTTTTATGATCATATGGATAGATCTACCTATTTGAATTTAGTGCACATCTGAAGCGAGATTGGCCTGTGTATATTCAGTTTATTAGTGATGGGCATGCACCAAAATGCTCGTTCCTAGATTTGAGCAGGTCAGACGCTCGGACAAGCTCAACGCTAGTAATGAGCATTATGGAAAATCAATGATTTGGCGATTAGTCTCTCGGCCCACATACGGGCAGTCAAAAACAGAGCATTTCCAGAGGGAGGGAGGGTTCGCTCATTACTACTGTTTATGCAACCGTCAATCAGCTGATCAGAAGCCATTTAGTGCTCCAAGTTTGCTCATGTAAACGGACACTTACCGATTTTTGTGAATGATGGTTTCCCAACTATCAACCAGTGTAAAAAGTGTGCTAATCACTTACTTCAAATCATTGTTCTCGACAATACAATATCCTGTGTAAACTGATACTGCTGAGATCAATGACATTCTACGGATGCAGAATGATTTACTGCTGATAATTCTGTGCCCATTGGAAGTCCGATTGGCTTGTCTAAACAAGCAATTAAACAACAGCCAATCAATAAAAATGTAGCTAATCAGCAGTTGTTTAACCCCTTCACGACCATGGACGGATCTTTCCGTCATGGATCGTTTCCCGGTAAGCCCCGCCCCCTGCCATGGGCAGGCGGCGTGGATCGGCACACATATCAGCTGTTTTCAACAGCTGACATGTGTGCCTACATGTTCCGAGTGGAATCGCATTCCACCCGGAACATTAACCCCTTAGATCTCGCTGCCAAAGTCTGGCAGCGAGATCTATATGCGCGCGGCCATGTTTTTTACTTACCGCCGCCCCCTCCGGACGTCACGTGAGTGATCACGTGACGTTCGGTAGTTGCCATCGTAGCACAGGGTCATGTGATGACGCCTGATGCTATGAAGTTTCACTTTCATTCTTCCTCGGCACAGAGCAGAAGAATAAAGAAAGTGACTATTTCTGCTGTTTACAGCGGTATAGCTGTGATCAGCAGATAGCGATCAGCAATCGGATTGCTGATCGCTATAGCCCCCTAGGGGGACTAGTAAAATAAAATAAAAAAAGTAAAAAAAAAGTTTTAAAAAATTAAAAAAAAAAACAAAAAACCTAAAAGTTCAAATCACCCCCCTTTTCCCCCATTGAAAATTAAAGGGTTAAAAAATAAATAAATATACACATATTTGGTATTGCCGCATTCATAAATGCCCGATCTATCAAAATATAAAATCAATTAATCTGATTGGTAAACGGCGTAGTAACAAATAAATTCCAAACGCCAAAATTACGTTTTTTGGTCGCCGCAAGTTTTACGCAAAATGCAATAACAGGCGATCAAAACGTAGCATCTGCGCAAAAATGCTACCATTAGAAACATCAGCTCGAGACGCAAAAAATAAGCCATCACTGAGCCATAGATCCCAAAAAATAAGAACGCTACGTGTTTCGGAAAATGGTGCAAAACGTGCGCCACTTTTATTGGACAAACTTGTGAATTTTTTTTAACCCCTTAGATACAAGTAAATCTATACATGTTTGGTGTCTACAAACTCGCACCGACCTCAGGCATCATACCTACACATCAGTTTTACCATATAGTGAACACCGTGAATAAAACATCCCAAAAACTATTGTGCCATCACACTTTTTTTGCAATTTTTCCACACTTGGAATTTTTTGCTGCTTTCCAGTACACCATATGGTAAAACTTATGGTTTCATTTAAAAGCACAACTTGTTACACAAAAAACAAGCCCTCATATGGCAAGATTGACGGAAAAATAAAAAAGTTACGGCTCTCGGAAGAAGGGGAGCAAAAAACAAAAACGCAAAAACGGAAAGTGCCCCGGGGCTGAAGGGGTTAACACAAGTCTTCTGCTTTCATAAATGAGGCCCCAGTTACTTCTGCAGTGGTTGTTGACAGCCATTTTCTATAATTACAGACTTTAGAGTGACTTATCAGGTTGCCCCACCTTTGTGACCATATTGTTGCTGCCCCTTTAAGAGCGACTCTTTGGGTGCTTTGGCTTTAATTTTTTAAGACCCTTTGGGCAAAAACTGAGTCCACAGCTTCCATGCTGGAAGCTACACTCTAGTTGCTATATACAATGAGAACGATCTTACTGTGAGGCAATTTAATAAATAAGATCCCAGTTACTTCTGCAGTGGCTATATGCAACGAGAACGATCTTACTGTGAGACAATCTTCATAAATGAGGTCCCAGTTACTTCTGCAGTGGCTATAGGAAACCAAAACAATCTTACTGTGAGGCAATACTTATAAATGAGGCCCCAGTTACTTCTGCAGTGGCTATAGGGAACCAGAACAATCTTACTGTAAAGGCCACTTTACACGCTGCGACATTGCTAGCATCAGCTAGCGATGTCGCATGCGATAGCACCCGCCCCCGTCGGTGGCACGATATGTGGTGATCGCTGCTGTAGCGAACATTATCGCTACGGCAGCGTCACACGAACATACCTGCTCTGCGACGTCGCTGTGCCCGGCGAAATGCCTCTTTTCTAAGGGGGCGGTTCGTTCAGTGTCACAGAGACGTCACAGCAGCGTCACTGAACCGCCGCCCAATAGAAAAGGAGGGGCGGAGATGAGCGGCCGGAACATCCCACCCACCTTCTTCCTTCCTCCTTTTCCGGTGGACGCAGGTAAGGAGATGTTTGTCGTTCCTGCGGCGTCACACAAAGCAATGTGTGCTGCCACAGGAACGACAAACAACATCGTTACTGCAGTAGCAACGATAATTGGGAAGAGGGGGCATGTCACCGATGAGTGATTTTGAACGTTTTTTGTGACATCGCTAAAGCGGCCAGATGTTCGTCACAAATTCCGTTACCCCAACAAGATCGCTTTAGCGATCTCGTAGCGCGTAAAGCCACCTTTAGTCAATTCTCATAAATGAGGTCCCAGTTGCTTGTACACTGGTTGTTGACAGCTGTTGCTATAGTTACAGACTTTAGACTGAGTTATTAGATTACTCCACCTTAGCGACTATATGGTTGCTTGCTGCCCCTTTAAGAGCAACTTTTTGGGCACCGTCGCTTTAATTTTCTAAGACCCTTTGGGTAAAAACTGTGGTTTTGCATTCAACACACAGATACCCATATTTTTTCTTTATTTCTATATAGTCTAAATTTGGGGGAACAAATCTCGTAAATGGGGGGAAGATTTTGACTTTTAGGCCCTGTGCGCACTAGAAAACGGAATTTTCTTAAGAAAATTCCGCAGGGTCTGAAAGATTACCGCACCTGCGGTAAAAAACCGCAGTAAACCGCACCCGAAAACCGCATGCGTTTTGCCGCGGTTATACTGCGGTATTTTTACCACGGTTTTGCCGCGGGTTGGTACATGTGTTTTAATGCATTCAATGCAATAAAGCACATTGAAGAAAAAAAAAAGTCATTTCCTTCTATGATAGTTAGATAGATAACAGATCAATCAACAATCGACACACTGCATTTCTTCCGAGCGGTAGTGTGTTCACATTACCGGCCGTGGGAAATGACCTGTGGTTACCTCTGCAGTCTCGTTGCGAGGCTGCATTCTGTGAAGTGTCAGTCGCGGCTGGATGCAAGCGACGTGGGACATCGCTGTAGATTACGCCGGAGCTGTGTGTTTGGGAGGAATTAATAAAATAGTGAAAGAGGGGACTTTTTTGTGTTTTATTTAAAATAAAGGATTTTTCGGTGTTTGTGTTTATTCACTTCTTACAAGTTAATCATGAAAGCTGTCTCATAGACGCTGCATGATTAAAGCCTGGACTTAGTGGCGGCGATGCGCTGCCATTAACTCATTATTACCCTGATTGCCACCGCATCACGGCAACAGGAAGAGCCGGGACACTCTGGGACTGCCGCATAATAGATGCGACAGTCCCGGGGCAGCTGCGGGCTGATATTCTCGGCTGCGGGAGGAGGGAGGGCATTAACCCTGGCCCTCGCCCTCCCCAGCCTGAGAATACCGGGCTGCCGCTGTGTGCTTACCTCGGCTGGACGGTAAAAATATGGTGGAGCCCACGTGTTTTTTTTTTTATATGTCCATTTGATTTCTATGTGTATTCTATTTGTCTGCGTCTGTGTGTGAGTGTGATGTGTGTGTTCTATGTCTGTGATGTGTGTGTGTGTGAGTGTGATGTGTGTGTGTGTTTACTCTGCTCCGCTTCCTCTTCCTGTCATAATGATATCATTTCCCTGCAAAACGCAGGCAGTGATGAACATTATGTCCCGAAAACGCAAAATACTGCAGGGAATAACGCAGGAAAACGCAAAATACTGCAGGGAATAACGCAGGAAAACGCAATGAACCGCACAGAATTTGCTGCCTGCGTTATTCCCTGTGGGATTTCACGACTAAATTGCAGTCAATGGAGTGAAATACCGCAGCGATGTGCGGAAAAGAAGTGACATGCAATTGTTTTTGCTGCGGGAATCCCGCAGTAAAACATGCAGCTGTCAAAATCCGCATAGTGCGCACAGCATTTTTTTTCCCATAGGTTTTGCTGGTGAATCACTGCAGAGATGTTATGAACATAACATGCAGCGAAACATGCAGCAAAACCGCAGGAAATCCGCGGGAAAAAACGGTAAGTGCGCACAGGGCCTTAATGTTCACAGTATTTTGTCTGGTGTTAAAGACGGGTCATGCAACATTTTGCTCAAATCAGGCGAAAACTGTGGTTTTGTATTCAACGGCTAACACACACTAGATGTTCTGCTTTATATGTATATATATATATATATATATATATACAGGGCCGGATTAAGGTTGGTGGGGGCCCCTGGGCAGAAAATCTGGTGGGGGCCCCATAACGTTAACATTTTTAGCTATAACAGTAGAGCGCGAACCGTAGCATTTAGATATAAATCCAATGAACATTTATCTTATCCTGTTCTGCCACATTCAGATTTACAGTACTACAATACAGATACAGTCCAGGATAAATCACAGCAGTCACAGAAAGTAGAGTAAGGCTGGGGCCACACGGGCACTACTGCGATCCACTTGCATGACACTCGGCTCGCGCTGGCAGTACAGCAGAGCCGAGTGTCATGCGTGTGTCCTTGCAACTGAGGTCCGTTCGTGCGAGCAGACCTCAGCTGCGGGGGGCGGGCAAGCTCTCAGGAGGGGAGGGAGGGATTTATCTCCCTCTCTCCTGCGTAGCCGGCTATTGCCATTCTCGCACTGCACTAGCAGTACACCGGTGTACCGTGAGTGCAGTGCGATTTTTCTCTCGCCCCATTCACTTGAATGGGTGCGAGAGAAAGAGTCTCGGATTACAATCGCAGCATGCTGCGATTGTTTTCTCAGTCCGATTAGGGCTGAGAAAATAATCGCTCATGTGTGCTGACACACAGGCTAGAATTGGTCCGAGGGGAATGCGATGTTTTATCGCACTCCACTCGCACTGTTTTTCTCGCCGTGTGGCTTAGGCCTTAGGCTATGTGCGCACGTTGCGTTTGTCTCTGCAGAAATTTCTGCAGCAATTTGAACAGCACATGTGCGCTTCAAATCGCTACAGAAAGAGTCCGTAATGAAAAGCCAATTTCATGCGCTCTGAGTGCAGCCCCTCCCATAGACAGAGCAGGGGCTCCATCCAAAGCACATGAAAGAAGTGACATGTCACTTCTTAGAACGCAGCACTTCAGACAGCAGCCGAATCGCTACACTCTAATACGCCACATGCGCACGGCTCCTGCATAATCTTCATAGATTGTGCAGGGGACGCAGGACGCATGCAGTTACGCTGCGGTGCAGATCGCAGCGTAACTGCATGCAAATACGCAACGTGCGTACAGAACCTTACTAACATATTTTTTTATTGATCCCAATGTTAAGGCAGCCAGGGCCGGCTCCAGGTTTCTGTGGGCTCTGGGTGAAAGAGTCTCAGTGGACCCCATCCACACACAGACATGCACACACACATACAGGCATACGTATATATACATATTTGAAGACAAATTCAGAAAAATACATATAAACAGACAAATATATGCACGGTCATATACACTGACACACATGCAGACACAGACGCATTAGGGCTCGTGCGCGCGTTGCGTAATTCCATGCATTTATGCTGCGTATAGCACTGCAGTGTAAATGCATGCGTCCTGCATCCCCTATACAAGCTATGTAGATTGTGCATGATACGTGCGCACGTTGCTTTTATGAACGCAGTGATTTGGGTGCTAAAATGTTGACCCAAATCTGTGTGTTCATAAAATGAGCATGTCAATTATTCCGTGCGCTATGGATGCAGCTCCCGCTCTGTCTATGGTGGGGGAAGCAGCCATAGCGCATGAAATCGGCATTTTTTGTAAAGAAAAACTACATCCATTATGCAGTGTTTCTGCAGCGATTTGACGTGCACATGTGCTGTGAAATCACTGCAGAATATTCAGTAGTTACGTGCGCATGAGCCCTTACAGGTATTAATATGGGGAAATCGCCAGCAGCCTCACTCACCTCTCCCGCTTGTTTCCGTCCAGCTCCTTCAGGACATGTGGCTGTGTTTCATGATGGCTGTCACTAACAGACATGACTGCACTGCTGTATATACATCACAGAAGGGGCTGGGGGCTACAATATATACATTACAGGAGGGGCAGGGGGCATAGACGTTACTGGAGTGGCAAACAGCTCTGGTGGTGTACTCATTACTGGGATGGGTGACATAGCGCTCTGGGGGACCCATATAGTTCTGGGGGGCTGCACAGACTGCTTCTTACACACACAGCTCTGACACACACACACACAGCTCTGACACACACACACAGCTCTGACACACACACACACACAGCTCTGACACACACACACACACACAGCTCTGACACACACACACACACAAAGCTCTGACACACACACAGCTCTGACACACACACAGCTCTGACACACACACACACACGGCTCTGACACACACACACACACAGCTCTGACACACACAGCTCTGACACACACACACACACAGCTCTGACACACACACACACAGCTCTGACACACAGCTCTGACACACACACACACACAGCTCTGACACACACACAGCTCTGACACACACACAGCTCTGACACACACACAGCTCTGACACACACACACACAGCTCTGACACACACACACACACACACACGGCTCTGACACACACACACGGCTCTGACACACACACACAGCTCTGACACACACACACAGCTCTGACACACACACACAGCTCTGACACACACACACACAGCTCTGACACACACACAGCTCTGATACACACACAGCTCTGACACACACACACACAGCTCTGACACACACACACACACACAGCTCTGACACACACACAGCTCTGACACACACACAGGTCTGACACACACACACAGCTCTGACACACACACAGCTCTGACACACACACACACACACACACAGCTCTGACACACACACACGGCTCTGACACACAAACACACAGCTCTGACACACACACATACAGCTCTGACACACACACACACAGCTCTGACACACACACACAGCGCTGACACACACACACAGCTCTGACACACATACACAGCTCTGACACACATACACACACAGCTCTGACACACACACACACAGCTCTGACACACACACACACACAGCTCTGACACACATACACACACACAGCTCTGATACACATACACACACACAGCTCTGACACACACACACACAGCTCTGACACACACACACACAGCTCTGACACACACAGCTCTGACACACACACACACAGCTCTGACACACACATCTCTGACACACATACACACACACAGCTCTGACACACATACACAGCTCTGACACACACAGCTCTGACACACACAGCTCTGACACACACAATGCACCCACCCATCACCCCCTACACACACACACACACACACACACACAATGCACCCACCTTTACCGCCTACACACACACAATGCACCCCCCATCACCCCCTACACACACACAATGCACCTTCTTTACCCCTACACACACACACACACACACAGAATGCACCCCCCATCACCCCCTACACACACAAACACACACAATGCATCACCCCCTACACACACACATACAATGCACCCCCCATCACCCCCTACACACACAATGCACCCATCACCCCCTATAAACACACACACACACACACACACACACTCAAATACAATGCACCCCCCATCACCCCCTACACACACACACACACACTCAAATACAATGCACCCACCTTTCCTCCCTACACACACACACACACACACACACACTCAAATACAATGCACCCACCTTTCCTCCCTACACACACACACACACACACACACACACACACAAATACAATGCACCCCCCATTACTCCCCCCAACACAAAACACACATACAATGCACCCACCCATCACCCCCTACACACACACACACACACACACACACAATGCACCCACCCATCACCCCACACACACATACACACACACACTCAAATACAATGCACCCACCATTCCTCCCTACACACACAAATACAATGCACCCCCCATTACTCCCCCCACACAAAACACACACACAATGCACCCACCCATCACACCCTACACACACACAATGCATCTCCCTTTACCGCCTACACACACACACACATAATGCACCCCCCTTTACCGCCTACACACACACACACACACACACACAATGCACCCCCCATCACCCTCTACACACACACAATGCACCCCACTTTACCCCTACACACACACACACACACAATGCACCCCCATCACCCCCTACACACACACAATGCACCCCCCATCACCCCCTACACACACACAATGCACCCCCCTTTACCCCTACACGCACATACACACACACACACACAATGCACCCCCCATCACCCCCTACACACACACAATGCACCCCCCTTTACCTCTACACACACACACACACACAATGCATCTCCCCATCACCCCCTCCCCCACACACTCACACACACAAATACAATGCACCCACCATTCCTCTCTACACACACAAATACAATGCACCCCCCATTACTCCCCCCACACAAAACACACACACAATGCACCCACCCATCACCCCCTACACACACACAATGCATCTCCCTTTACCGCCTACACACACACACACACACAATGCACCCCCCTTTACCGCCTACACACACACACACACACAATGCACCCCCCATCACCCCCTACACACACACAATGCACCCCACTTTACCCCTACACACACACACAATGCACCCCCATCACCCCCTACACACACACAATGCACCCCCCTTTACCCCTACACACACATACACACACACACACACACACACACACAATGCACCCCCCATCACCCCCTACACACACACAATGCACCCCCCTTTACCTCTACACACACACACACAATGCACCCCCCATCACCCCCTACACACACACACACAATGCACCCCCCATCACCCCTACACACACAATGCACCCATCACCCCCTACAAACACAATGCACCCCCCATCACCCCCTTCCCCCCCCCACACACACACACACACACACACAAATACAATGCACCCACCATTCCTCCCTACACACACACACACACACACACACACACACACACACAAATACAATGCACCCCCCATTGCTCCCCCCACACAAAACACACATACAATGCACCCACCCATCACCCCCTACACACACACACACACACACACACACAGACACAATGCACCCACCCATCACCCCCTACACACACAATGCATCTCCCCATCCCCCCTACACACACACACACACACTCAAATACAATGCACCCACCATTCCTCCCTACACACACAAATACAATGCACCCCCCATTACTCCCCCCACACAAAACACACACACAATGCACCCACCCATCACCCCCTACACACACACACACAATTCATCTCCCCATCACCCCCTACACACACAATGCATCCCCCCATCACCCCCCCCCACACACACACACACACACACACACACACAATGCACCCCCCATCACCTCTACACACACACAATGCACCCCCCTTTACCCCTACACACACATACACACACACATAATGCACCCCCCATCACCCCCTACACACACACAATGCACCCCCCTTTACCTCTACACACACACAATGCACCCCCATCACCCCCTACACACACACAATGCACCCCCCTTTACCCCTACACACACATACACACACACACACACACACAATGCACCCCCATCACCCCCTACACACACACTATGCACCCCCTTTACCTCTACACACACACACACACAATGCACCCCCCATCACCCCCTACACACACAATGCATCCCCCATCACCCCTACACACACACACACACAATGCACCCCCCATCACCCCCTACACACACAATGCACCCATCACCCCCTACAAACACAATGCACCCCCCATCACCCCCCCCCACACACACACACACACACTCAAATACAATGCACCCACCATTCCTCCCTACACACACACACAAATACAATGCACCCCCCATTACTCCCCCCACACAAAACACACATACAATGCACCCACCCATCACCCCCTACACACACACACACACACACAATGCACCCACCCATCACCCCCTACACACACAATGCATCTCCCCATCACCCCTACACACACAATGCATCCCCCCATCACCCCCCCCCACACACACACACAATGCACCCCCCCCATCACCTCTACACACACACAATGCACCCCCCCATTAACCCTCCCCCCACACACAATACAATGCAACCCTCATCACCCCCTACACACACAAATCACACTGCCCCATCCCTACACACTCCTGCCTCCCCCCCTCGGAATACAGTACTCCCCCTCTGCCTGTCACAAAGCTGTGTTCCACTTCCTTCACAGATGTTCCACGTTATGTGTCCTCAGCCCCTCCCCACTCCATCATCATTAATTAAACCTGTCTCTTCGGCTCCTTCATGGAGCGCTTACCATCTGATCTCCCCTGTGTGCCGGCGCCCGCAGCACTGTGATGACGTCAGCAAGGTGCTGATCTGATCATGTTGCTGCACGTCAGGGGCGGGGCCCAGTCCCGGCGCGCTGTTCAAATGTATTTACGTCTGAAAGACGCAAATACATTTGAACAGGAAGAAGGAGGAAGCTGCGAGCATCGGCTCCGGCTCCGCTGCGCTCTGCATTGTGTGCATGCCGGGCACACAGCACACAGCAGAGCCAGCACAGCACAGCGCTGCCTCCTGCTCCTGCTGCAGCTAGTGTGTCGGGCCTGCATGCACACACTGCGGAGGAGCGTGGCTGCACATACAGCGGCCCATTACACCGTGCCCCTGCTTCTAGGCAGGGGGGGTGCAGGTGCCCCCCCGCCCCTCGCTGGGTACGCCCATGACGGCCACAGCACATAGCAGGGAGCTCATTGGCACACCTCTGACCCCGGAAGTACAATCGCTGGTACTTCCGGGGTCATTCAGCGTCCTGTGCCCGCAGTTTGTTTTTGCGTCTTAAAGACGCAGATACAAATAAATGCCGGTGCACCGCCCCCCCCCCCTCCTCCGAAAACACAGCTGATTTATTAGACTGTCTTTACGGAGGGGGAGAGGGTGTGAAGAAAAAAAAAATGCTGACAAGTATGGCCCTGGTGGTGGGGGCCCCCTTAGAAGCTCTTTTGGTGGGGGCCCCTGGGCTGGAGCCCCGCTTGCCCCGCCTATAATCCGGCCCTGTATATATATATATATATATATATATATATATATATATATATATATATAGTGCTGGCAAAAAAGTATTGGCCCCCCTGCAATTCTGTCAGATAATACTCAGTTTCTTCTTGAAAATGATTGCAATCACAAATTCTTTGGTATTATTATCTTCATTTATTTTGCTTGCAATGAAAATCCACAAAAGAGAATGAAACAAAAATCAAATCATTGATCATTTAACACAAAACTCTAAAAATGGGCCAGACAAAAGTATTTGCACCCTTAGCCTAATACTTGGTTGCACAACCTTTAGACAAAATAACTGCGAACAACCGCTTCTGGTAACCATCAATGAGTTTCTTACAATGCTCTGCTGGAATTTTAGACCATTCTTCTTTGGCAAACTGCTCCAGGTCCCTGAGATTTGAAGGGTGCCTTCTCCAAACTGCCATTTTGAGATCTCTCCACAGGTGTTCTATGGGATTCAGGTCTGGACTCATTGCTGGCCACTTTAGTAGTCTCCAGTGCTTTCTCTCAAACCATTTTCTAGTGCTTTTTGAAGTGTGTTTTGGGTCATTGTCCTGCTGGAAGACCAATGACCTGTTAGGGAGACCCAGCTTTCTCACACTGGGCCCTACATTATGCTGCAAAATTTGTTGGTAGTCTTCAGACTTCATATTGCCATGCACACGGTCAAGCAGTCCAGTGCCAGAGGCAGCAAAGCAACCCCAAAACATCAGGGAACCTCCGCCATGTTTGACTGTAGGGACCGTGTTCTTTTCTTTGAATGCCTCTTTTTTTTTTTCCTGTAAACTTTATGTTGATGGCTTTTCCCAAAAAGCTCTACTTTTGTCTCATCTGACCAGAGAACATTTTTCCAAAACGTTTTAGGCTTTCTCAGGTAAGTTTTGGCCAACTCCAGCCTGGCTTTTTTATGTCTCAGGGTAAGAAGTGGGGTCTTCCTGGGTATCCTACCATACAGTCCCTTTTCATTCAGACGCCGACGGATGGTAAGGTGGACACTGTTGTACCCTCGGACTGCAGGGCAGCTTGAACTTGTTTGGATGTTAGTCGAGGTTCTTTATCCACCATCCGCACAATCTTGCGTTGAAATCTCTCATCAAATTTTCTTTTCCTTCCACATCTAGGGAGGTTAGCCACAGTGCCATGGGCTTTAAACTTCTTGATGACACTGCGCACCATAGACACAGGAACTTTCAGGTCTTTGGTGATGGACTTGTAGCCTTGAGATTGCTCATGCTTCCTCACAATTTGGATTCTCAAGTCCTCAGACAGTTTTTTGGTCTTTCTTTTCTCCATGCTCAATGTGGTACACACAAGGACACAGGACAGAGGTTGAGTTAACTTTAATCCATGTCAACTGGCTGTGAGTGTGATTTATTTATTGCCAACACCTGTTAGGTGCCACAGGTAAGTTACAGGTGCTGTTAATTACACTAATTAGAGAAGCATCACATGATTTTTCAAACAGTGCCAATACTTTTGTCCACCCTCTTATTTATGTTTGGTGTGGAATTATATCCAATTTGGCTTTATGACAAGTTTTTTTTTTTTCATTGAAGACAAATTAAATGAAGATAATAATACCAAAGAATTTGTGATTGCAATCATTTTCAAGAAGAAACTGAGTATTATATGACAGAATTGCAGGGGTGCCAATACTTTTGGCCAGCACTGTATAGATGGTATTCCTTCTATTCTTTGAATTTTTCCAATTCTGGGAAACCCCTTTAGGGTATATCCGAACAAAGGTAAAGTGAAGACATTAAACTGTCAATACGATAATCTGGTTAACCAAAAGTAAAAAGAACACCAACATCAGAGGTCATCTTTACTGTAGGGACCAGATTAAGCGAGGTCACAATTGTCAAAGCTCCGAAATAGTGAATAAACAAACAAAACATTGATAAAAGCAGGAACAGTAGGAAGAAGGGTCACAGCACAAATTCCAAAAGAATCAATCTTATGGAACGTTTTTACAAAAAATAAAGGTAATTATACCGAGAAGAAAGGTCCCACCTTCATATATATGGTAGAATAGGATATGTAACTCAAATTTGTGGAGATCAGGTGTCATGCATACTTTTGACAATATGCAGTAGATTAGTAACTTTAGAGCACCGATGATTTTTTTTTCCTAAATAGTGCTTCAGATTAAATGTGTATTTATGAATGCACTACAGATTGTTCGTGATCAACATGGATTCTATGTAAAAAGCCACAGATTAGATCCAATGACCTACAATCGGACTTCTATGTGTGCTGGCCTTCTGGTCAATATGGGTAATAATAATATATTTATTCATATAGCTCCAACATATTTGCAATTAACCCCTTCACGACCTTGGACGTAGGGGTACATCCAAGGCTGTCTCTGTCCCTTTAATTCAGGCTCATTCGATGAGACTGCATGTTTCCCGACACATGTCAGCCGATCTGATCAGTCAACATGTGCAGCTAACAGGTGCGGGTGGATTGGAGAGGCATTCACGCCTGTTAACTAGTTAAATCCCACTGTCAACATCTGACATTGGGATTTAACGGGCTCCGAAGGGAGCGTGTCATTCCCTGCCACCATCGCCAGCCCTTTGACACCATTATAAGGCGCCAATAGGTTGTCATTACAGCCGGGAGTCAGCTGATGACCCTTATCACTGTCATGACATAATACCTGGAATTGCCGGCTGAGAGCCGGCCTTCATAGATCAGCATTTCTGCTGTACAGAACGGATGCTGAAGTGATGCGCAAAAAATAAAAAAACAACATAAAAGTTAAACTCATCCCCATTGAAAATAAAACAACAATAAAAAAAATACACGTATTTGGTATTAACGAGTTCAGAAATCGGTAAAGGGAGTACAACGAGAAAAAAAGCCAAAACCTAAACACCGGAATTATGTTTTTTAGTCACTGCAACATTGAAATAAAATGCAATAATAGGTGATCAAAACATCGCATCTACCCAAAAATGGTATAATTAAAAATGTCAACTCAACATGCAAAAAGTAAGTCATCACACAGCCCCAGATCCCATAAGATGAGGAAGCTACAGGGCTCGGAAAATGGCCACAAAAGCACAATTTTTTTTTACAAATTTCAAATTTTGTTTCAACCGTTAAATAAAAAAAACTATATTTGTATGATATCTGTAAACTCATAATGACCTGGGGAATCATACTGACAGGTCACTTTTACCATCTAGTGAACCGGGTAAATAAAAAAAACAAAAAACAATTGTGAAATTGCTCTTTTTTGTAATTTTACCACACTTGGAATCTATTTCCAGTACAATGTGTGATAGATTGAATGGTGTCATTAAAAAGTATGACTCTTCTCGCAAAAAACAAGCCCTTGTATGACTATATCGACAGAAAAATTAAAAAAAGTTATCTCTCTTGGAATAAGGGGAGGAAAAAAAACTAAAATGAAAGACGGAAAATCGTCGGATGGTAAAGTGGTTCTTGACCAGCCCAAATTTTGGAAATCTGACAAGTATTATGTGGTAAATTGAATAACTCTAGAATGCTTCTATGGATCCCAGTGAATCTGAGAATATTTTTAGTGACACATTGTACTTTAAGTTAGTGATAAATTTAGATTTTTATTTATTTTTTAAAATGTCAGGATTTTGTAGAACATTTTGCACATTTCAAACTGTCAATTTTTATATTCTTACACCAGTTAGTCATGCTGTACAAAATAATCAATAAATACCATTTCCCATGTGTCTACTTCACATCTCCATCATTTTTCAAATGTCATTTTATTTTCTTAGGATGTTAGAAGGATTAAAAGTTTAGCAGCAATTTCTAATATTTCAAAAAATTTACAAAACCTGTTTCTTTAGAGACTTATTCAGATTTAAATGGACTAAGGGGTACTTTACATGCTGCAACATCGCTACCGACATATCATCGGGGTCATGTCGTTAGTGACGCACATCCGGCGCCGGTTGCGACAACGCAGTGCGTAACACTAATGAGCGACGATCAACGATCACAAAATCGTTCCAAAACGGTGATCATTGACACCTCATTCATTTCCTTAATATCGCTGCAGCCACTGGTACGATGTTGTTCGTCCTTCCTGCGGCAGCACACATCGCTATGTTTGACACCGCAGGAGCGACGAACATCTCCTTAACTGCGTCCACCGGCAATGCGGAAGGAAGGAGGTGAGCGGGATGTTACGTTCCGCTCATCTCCGCCCCTCCGCTTCTATTGGCCGGCAGCTTAGTGATGCCGCAGTGACGTCGCTATGACGCCGAACGCACCTCCCCCTATGTGCGTTTGACGCTGCCGTAGCTATAATGTTCACTACGGCAGCGATCACCAAATGTCGCACATACGACGGGGGCGGGTGCTATCGTGCTCGACATTGCTAGCAATCGCTAGCGATGTCGCAGCGTGTAAAGTACCCCTTAGAGGGGCCTATATATTGGAAACTTCACAAAAGTGATACCAATCTAAAAACCGCACCCCTCAAATATTTCAAAACTGATTTCAGGAAAGAATTTTAACCTTTCAGTTGCTGCACAGGTATTAGTGCAAAATGGAATGAAAAAAAATATGAATTTAGTTTAATTAATGTTGCTTAAGCCCCAATTTTTTCACTTTTACAATTGAAAGTACGAAAAAATTGACCCCACAATTTGTTACATAATTTCCTCTGAACGCGTTATTCCCCCACATGTGGTCAGAAACCTTTGTTTGGACAAATGGGAGGGCTCAAAAGTGAAGGAGCAACATTTCAATTTTGGAACACAAATTTGTCTGAAAAAGATTGCGAGCCCCATGTCACATTTGCAGAGGCCCCTAAGGTGCCTAAACAGTAGAAACCCCTCACAAGTGACCCTATTTTGGAAACTAGACCCCTCAAGGATTTCAACTACAGGAGAATTCAGCATTTAAGCACCCATAGGTGCTTCACAGAACTTTTTAAAATGTGGATGTGAAAACCAAATTTTTTTTTTCACACTAAAAGGTTATTTAACCACCAAATTTGTAATTTTCAAGATGGATTATAGGAGAATATGTACCCCATTTGTTATTCAATTTTTCCTGAATGCAATGACACCATATGTGGTCAAAAACTGCTGTTTATTCACATATCACGGCTCGAAAAGGAAAGTGAATTTTGGAGCATAAATATTTGTGGAATACATTGTGAATGCCATGTCACATTTGGAGAGCTCCTGACATGTTAAAACATCAAAAACCCCCCCACAAGTGACCACAATTTGGAAACTAGACCCCTCAAGGAATACATCTAGGAGTGTGCTGAGCATTGTTATCCTACTTTATACCATTTAGATGTGAAAAGAAAACAAATAATTTTCTATTAAAATACTGTTGTAGCACCAAATTTATAATTTATACAAAGGGTAATAGGAGAAAATTGACCCCATAATTTGTTATGCATTTTGCTCCCGAACACAGTGATACCTCATATGTGGTAAAAAAAAAATGATGTTTGGGCACATGCAAAGATTGGAAAGCAAAGAGTGCTATTTAATTTTTGCAAAGCAAATTTGGACAGCGTGTTGCATTTGCAGAGCCCCTAATGTGCCAAAAAAGCAGAAAAACCTTAAAGGTGACCCCACTGTACAAATTGCACCTTTCAATCAATTCATTCTACTGCAGTGACTATTTTGTAACATCCATGCCATGCCTTTTTTTCTGGAGAATGGCAAATATGCCAGTCTAGTGCCAATACATTGTGCCTAGCTTGTGCTTCTGGTCACTTGGACCCTGTAAATTGATAGGTGTACTCTCCCTGCTACAATTATGCCATACATATGGTCGTTTATGGTGGTTTAGGCAGAGTGGGGCTCAGAAAGAGGTGGGCATATGGATTTTGGTGTGCAAATTTCATTGGATTTTATTTGAGGGGGTGGGAGCTGTCACTGAGTCTTTGATCTACCAATAATGTGGGAGCCACCTATATTTCCAGTGACAGATGAAGGACCGAAGTGGGGGTGATTTTGCGAAGGATAAGGTACCGCTTTTATTGGTAACATTTTGAGGTAGAGATCTTTTTTTATTGCTTTCAGTATAAGGCTGGGATCACATTCTTGTGTTTACCGCTGAGGACTTACGCGGTGGTTTCCCTTTAAATCCCCCAAAAATGTGATTCAGAGGTAACCCGGGACAGAACCATTCACGCTAGTAAGGTAGATGGAGACACTTTGGACTTCATTTCACATCTGTTCCAGTGGTATCCATCTTTTTTAGGCTTGTCCAGAACTGTGTCCACTCTTGTGCGCTAAATAGATGCCTAAAATGATCAGAGACCAACACAACAGAGACCAGAGAGAGTCCAAAGTGACTGCATCTGCCTCATTATAGTGAGTGGTTCCATCGAGGACTTTGTCTGAACCATGGTTTTTGGGATTTACACGGAAAACCCCACGTAAGAGGACATGATGTTAGAGACAGCAGACAATCACTGGTATTTTGTTTTAAGGTGGGAGTGATGTCAGGAAAAGAGTTGTATAATTGGGTGTCATCAGCATAGAGATGATACTGGAAACCTGATCTTCTGATGGTTTGTCCAATACTGGTGATGTATAGAGAAAAGAAGAGGGGGTGCTGGACTGAGCCTTGAGGATCCACGATAGCAAGGGGAAGATAAGTGTAGTAAAAGCTGGCAAAAAGTATTGTGAAGGAGCAGTCAGAGAGGTAGGAAAAATAACAAAAGTCCTTTAGCCCGATAGAGCGCAGTATAGTGAGAAGCTACTGGTGATCCACAATGTCAAATCAGAGAGATCCAAGAGAATCAGCAGGTAGTAATGGCTATTAGATTTTGCATTTAATAGATCATTAAAGACTTTAGTAAGGGTAATTTTAAATTAAGCTGGATCCTACCTCCCCATAAAATTGTAGGCTTTTAACATGGATAGACAGAAAAAAACAAACAGAACTTCCAAACAGACTAAAGCAAGTGTGAACAGATGCAAGCTATGACTGCATAATATACAAATAAAAGAATACAGCAGCACTTTTTAAGTGCCAAGATATATGTAAACATTGAATATATGAAATTTGAATTGCATTACTGCTATATTGAATATACTTTTAAAAGTGAAGGTACTTAGCACATTAATTGGCCAATTCATGAGAGCCCATCTGCCGCAATAAGGCGTCCTTCATTGATTGCATCTAACCTAATATCATGAGTTTCCTGGGCTTAAAGTATACAAATTTATGGGCATATAGGATCCAGCATTAATAAAAAAATAATAGCCTTAGGCTGATTAGAGGACTACTCAGTCAGAAAAGGAAATAGTTACAATCTACCAATGGTTAATACAAAAAACCTGACCAGTACCTCCAAACAGAATCAAGCAAGTGTGAACTGGTGCAAGCTGCTTTGACTGCATAATACACAAAAAAGCATACAGCAGCACTCTGCCTTAAGCTTTTTTTTTTTATTAATTCTGGATCCTACCTGCCCATATATTTATAAGCTTTTAGCCCTGGAGAGGCATAATAATAGGATAGGGTCCCGTCAAAGACACATTGCCGCAGCTAATGGCCTGTCATGAACTTACCAAATTATGTTCTATGTACCTTCATTTTTAAAAGTATATTCCATATAACAGTAATGCAATTCAAATTTCATAAGTTCAATGTTCACATATATCTTGGCGCTTACAGAGTGCTGCTATATTCTTTCATTTGTCTTTAGCCCCGATAGAGGCAAAATAAGTTGTAGTCCCAACAAAGAGATACACCTTGTTGCTGGCGGTTGGGCTCTCATGAATTGGTAAATTTGTGCGCTAAGAATCTCATTTTTTAAACTTAGTCTCAATAGCAGTAATGCATTTCCAAATTCCTATATCCAATGTCTGCATGTTATAGCATTTCAGAAGCTGCTGTACTTTTTGATAATATTAACCCCTTCACCCAGGCGATTTTTCATTTTTCGTTTTTTCCTCCCCATCTTCCAAGAACCATAACTTTTTTATTTTTCTGTCAATATTGCAAAGGTATTAGGTTTTTTATTTTTTTCATATTTTTTTAAAACTTTTCTTATTGATTTTACTAGTTCCCCCAGGGGACTTTATCACTGCATAGTCTGATTGCCTGTGCATTTCTGCTGATCAGAACAGCATCGCTCTGACCAGCAGACATGCAGTGTTCCTGTGAGTGCCAGAGCTCTGTCGCCTCTCACAAGAAATACGTCATGCTAGCGTGAAGGGTCATCAGCTGACCCCGCACTACCATGGCAAAACATTGGCGCCCCGTGATTTCTTCATGAGGACATCGTTGGCGATGGTGAATGGCGCAATCCCTGCTGTGGCCATTTAAATCACGCTGTCAGATTTTGACAAGCAATCTATATGGAAAGCAGGCATGGGTGGATCTCCTGTTAGCC
Organism: Anomaloglossus baeobatrachus; assembly: GCF_048569485.1. NCBI lineage: Eukaryota > Metazoa > Chordata > Amphibia > Anura > Aromobatidae > Anomaloglossus > Anomaloglossus baeobatrachus. The sequence continues at coordinate 222,825,134 of NC_134356.1, forward strand.
GTACATGATCAGCAGACATGTGTGGTGATTATTGCGGGCTCGCCCCTGAAGCAGTTACCAGGGGGACATGACCTAGGACATATATTTATGTCCAAACTTGTGATAGGTTAAGGGTAGTTTCAGTAGAGTGTAAAGAGCAGAATTCAGATTATAAAAGGTAAAGAAGAGCGTTATCTGAGAGACAGCAGATTAAATGAGAGTGGACCAAGCATTCCAAGAGTTTAGAGATGAAGGGAAGATTAGAGACCACTCTGTAGTTCGCAGTGCAGTTCTGGTCAAGTGATGTGTTTTTAAGTAAATTGGTATTGATGGCTTGTTTGAATGAGGAGGGAAAGATACTCGTAAAAAGAGAAACGTTAAGTATTTTAGTTAGGTAGGTAGTGACAACCGGGAAGAGAGACTGGAGGAGATATGAGGGAATAGAATCACTGGTGCAGGTTGTAGAGCAAGAAGAAGCCAGTAACCTGGTCACTTTTTCTGTAACAGGCTCGAAGGGGGAAAATGAACTTGAGGTGCGTGAGGGAAGGGGTTCCAGGCTATGAAGTGTTTAAGCAAAAATCTCCTGATGGATATGATTGATTTTTTTTTTAGGATATAAGTGGTCAGATCATCAGTGCTGAGGCTGATGACTGAGGCCTGTATTTTAGGGCTCAGGAGGAAGTGGAAAGTTTTGAAGAATCATTTTAGATTGTTGGCTAGTAATGTGACGAGTGTGATGAAGTAGACTTGTTTGAGCAAATGTAGAGCATAGTTATAAGTTTTGAGCATTAATTTATAGTGCTGAAAATAATTTTCGCCACTGATGCTAGCACATCTTGAGCAACACTGAAGAAAATGTGTTTGCAGCATGCGCCATGGTTGGCGTCGTTAGTGTCTGGTCTTTCTGCATGTAGCAAATGCTGTTTCATCCAGGGCAGGTGAATTGTTATAATGTGACAATGCTGAGTCTGGATAGGAGAGGGAGGAGATCGGCGCTAAAGAAGACTGATGACTGTTCATAAGCTCCTCGGTATTGATGGCACATAGATTTTTGTATATGCAGTTAGTTGGGGTCTCCTGGGTGTGGGGAAAGTTCTTGACAGAGAAGGAAAGAAAGTTGTTGTCAGAGAGCAGGAGAGAAGAGTTAGTAAAGTCATACACTGAGCAGAGCCAAGAGAAGACCAGGTCCAGATTAATCCCATCTGCATGTGTAGGTGAGTTAGTAATAGTAAACTATGAAAGACCGAAGGAGGAAGTTAGAAAAAGAGGATGAGTGGCATATGGGGAGAGGGGACATCAATAGGTAAGGGATTTTAAAGTTCCCCATGATCAGAGTGAGAATGTCACAGGATACAAAATGTTGAAGCCAGGTGGCAAAGTGATCAAGGAACTGGTTGTTTTTGCCTGGAGGGTGTTACACAACCGCCACTCGCACTGAGAAGGATTTGAAGAATGGAGTGGACTTCAAAGGAAGGAAACATAAATGAGGGTATCTGGGGGATAACATGGAAAGCACATCGTTATGAAAGGAGCAGACCAACATCACTATCTTGCCTGTTCTCAGATCTGGTTGTATGTGAAAATTGTAGCCTATCATATGAGACAGCAGCAGCAGCGGTGGTGTCAGATAGCTGGATCCAGGTTTCAGTGTAAGATTTAGATATGGATTTCTGAAGAAAAATAGCCTCAAAATCAATGGTGCATTTTCCTAATGCAATCCTTGCAGTGTGAACAAAGAATGATCTTTTATCATTTGCACAACAATAAATTACATTTTGTTTCAAGAACAACACAAAAGGCAATTCAAAATGCATTAGGTAATCACATTTACTTAAACCTTATGTTTTTGTCTCCTTTTATCTTCAACTTTAGGATTGTGACCAAAGCCTTTCTGAAACAAAGAAGAAACAGAAACATCTAAGTAATTCTGGATGGAATCCGAAATTGATATTTCGGGGTACTGCCATCATTCAGTAGAAACAGGAATTTCACTGTTAGATAGCCAGCAATTTCTTGGTAAGTCAAAATTGATCATTAGAAAAAGAAACTTTTTTTGCTAGAAACCCATGATTGTGAGTGTTTGGGTTACTTTGTTACTATTTTTCATTGGCCAATGAAAACTACAGTAGTGTAGGGCTGGGCGAAGTGCGGCTCACGGGTCACATCCGGCCCTCTGGCTGTTCCAGTCCAGCCCACCATGGCCCTCCCCTTCCGCTTGGCTGCCTCCATTGCTGACCGATGTCACCGCTATTTGCATCCACAGGATGTGGGGGTTTATGCTGTATATATGAGGCTAATTGAGGCTCATAATGTATATAAGGGGCTATGTGAGGGCTCAAAGTATATAATAGGCTATATGGTGCTCATAAAATATATAGGAGGCTATGTGGGGGCTCATGCTGTATTTAGCAGGCTATGTGGGATTCAAGATGTATATAGGAGGCTATGTGGGGTATAATAATGTACACTGATGAGCAAGAGGGTAACAATGTTTTGAACTTTTGACTTTCAGGCTCTATATGTCACTATCCATTACAGCTTTGCGCGTGAGACTACCTTCATTTTATAGACAATCATCTTGGCTATCTCATACATGTATTTGACTTGAACTGTTTAGCATATGATTAGTTATCCAGATTATTGTTATGTCACTGCATTATGTTTAATCTATTTTTATTAAAGTTTCAAGAAAGTACAGAAGATAATTATTACCATTTTAATCTTCAAAATCTAAATTTACATTTTTATTATTTTGTTAGTATTATGTAAACTCACCTTTTACTTTCAGCAATGGCTGAATCCTTCTGTGCATGGTCTCGATCAGATTCAAGTATGTCTCAACCGAAATCTGATTCCAGGTCTCATCACCAAACTTGACAGTAGAGATGAGCGAACCTCTAGAGGCTTGAGTTCGGTTCGGTCGAACCTCTCGAACCCCATTGAAAACAATGGGAGGCAATCACAAACACCTAAAAACACCTGGAAAACACCCTTAAAGGTGTCCAAAAGGTGACAAACAACTCCCAAGACAACACAAACACATGGAAAGTGACAAGGACAAATACCCATGCGAAAACTAAACAGCTGGACTAGGAAAAAGAGGAGGAGACACAGATATAGGCATGGCATGCCCTTCTAAAATCATGTAAAACACAGCAAGAAGACGTCAAGCAGAGTCTCCCTTTTTTCCCAAAAATTGGGCCCCACAGACACCACTTCAGTGGCATCACTTGTGCCCCAGTTGCAAACTGGACAGGTTGATTTGCATCAAGCACATTAAAAAATACGCCAGCCTTAACTGTCCCCAGGATGACACCGGGGTAGGTAGCAAAGTCTTTGCTGAACCATGACTTGTTCATCTTGGCTCATTTTTAAAAACACTGCAAGGAGACTCCAAGCAGAGTCTCCGTTTTTTCCAAAAATTGGGCCACACAGACACCACTTAAGTGGCAGCACTTGTGTCCCAGTTGCAAACTTGACAGGTACATTAGCATCAAGCACATTCCAAATCCACAAGCCTTTACTCTCCCCAGGATGACACAGGGGTAGTAAAGTCCTTGCGGATCCATGACTTGTTCATCTTGATGAACGTTAGTCTGTCCACATTGTCAGTGGACAGACGCGTGCGCTTATCTGTCAGCACACACCCAGCAGCACTGAAGACACGTTCAGAGACAACGCTGGCTGCGGGACACGACAAGATCTCCAAGGCGTAAGTGGCGAGCTCAGGCCATTTTTCAAGATTTGAAGCCCAAAATGAGGAAGGCTCCAGTTGCAGAGTCATGGCATCGATGTTCATTTGGAGATACTCCTGTATCATCCTCTCCAGCCATTGACTATGTGTCAGACTTGTTGTCTCTGGTGGCCTTGCAAAGGATGGTCTAAAAGAAATTATGAAACGATTCAATAAAATTGCTGTTACCAGCACCAGAAACGGTCCTGCTGGTACGGTTAGACTGTTAATGATGACGAGACCATCCCATGTTTGTCAAGTTACAACTGGGAGATTCACTCTGTGCACCACTGGTGTTTGCTGGAAAAGCCGAGCTAAGATCGAGTAACAGCTTCTGCTGATACTCCTGCATACGTGCGTCCCTTTCTATGGCTGGAATTATTTCACAAAATTTGGACTTGTACCGGGGATCTAATAGTGTGGCAAGCCAGTACTCATCATCACTTCTAATTTTGACAATCCGAGGGTCATGTTGTAGGTAGTGCAGCAAGAAGGCGCTCATGTGTCTTGTGCAACCATGCGGACCAAGTCCTCGCTGTGTTTGTGGCATAGAGGTGCTAACCGTGCTTTCTTCCTCTGACATCTCCCCCCAACCACGTTCAACTGAAATTTGACCAAGGTCTCCCTCATCTGCTGAGTCTTCCATGTCCATCGAGAGTTCGTCCTCCCTTTCTTCCTGGTCTCCTGCACCTTCCTCAACATTTTGGCTGCTACCATGCGCCCTTGTTAATCCCTCTCTCCACCGTCCCATGCCTGCCGCCTTGGTGATGATGAACGTCTGGACCTTGTAAATGTTGGTATCCCTTGCGCATATGAATCTTCCTGTACTTCCTCCTGTCTCATCCCCTGACTCCGAATAGTGTTTAGCCTGTGCTCCAGCATGTAAATGACTGGAATTGTCATGCTGATAATGGCATTGTCAGCGCTAAACATATTCGTCGCCATCTCGAAACTGCGCAGAAGGGTGCATAGGTCCTTGATCTGAGACCACTCCATCAGCGTGATCTGCCCCACCTCTGCATCTCGTTGGCCCAGGCTATACGTCATAACGTATTGCACCAGGGCTCGGCGGAGAGTGGAATTCCAGCGTGTCGCCACATCGCATTTCAGGCGATGAACCGGCAGGCCAAAAAACTTCTGTAGCATTGCAAGTCGCTCAGCTGCGGCGGTTGAACAGCGGAAGTGAGCAGAAAGTGACCGTGCCCTGTGCAGAAGCCCAACTAGGCCGGGATAATGGGTTAAAAATTGCTGGACAACAAGGTTCAACACGTGAGCCATACAAGGCACATGTGTCACGTTGCCCCGGCGAAGGGCCGCACCCAGGTTTGCAGCATTGTCACACACAGCCTTCCCTGGCTGCAGGTTGAGTGGAGACAACAATTTACAAAACTCCGACCACAACTCATCCGCTGTGTGACTCTTATTTCCAAGACATTTCAAGCTAAAGACTGCCTGATGCTGTTGAGCTCTGCTGCCAGCATAGTAAGGAGGTGTGCAGGATTCCTTATGCGCAGTTACAACGCAGGTTGCCTGACCAGGCAAGCTTGGGCCGGAGGTGGAGGACCCAGACGAGGTTGAGGATCCAGCAGCAGTGAAGGAACTTCGAAATACAGAGGATTGACGCACAAGTCGTGGGGACGGCAAGACTTGTTCAGCAGACCCTTCTCCATCTATCACCATAGTTACCCAGTGCCAGTCAGCGACATGTAACGCCCCTGTCCATGCTTACTTGTCCAAATATCGGTGGTGAAATGCACCCTGTCACACACAGAGTTTCTCAAGGAAGTGGTGATGTTGTGTTCGACATGCTGGTGTAGCGCAGGCACACCATTCTTGGAGAAGTAGTGGCGACTGGGCATCTGGTACTGGGGCACTGCGACGGACATAAGGTCTCGAAAATCCTCTGTGTCCACCAGGCGGAAAGGCAGCATTTCTGTAGCCAAGAGCTTACAGAGGGATAAAGTCAACTTCTTAGCTTTGTCATGGCTCGGAGGAAATGGCCTTTTATTTGTCCACATCTGAGGGACCGAGATCTGGCTGCTGTGTGGAGATGGTGGTGAGTAGGGTGTCCCTGCAAAACTGCTGGTCTGTGAGGAAAGTGCAGGCGGAGACATGATGTTGCGTTCATCCAAAGTTGGTGCTCTCGATGTCTGAGAGAGCTGTACACCAGCACTTGTTTCCCTTCCAAACCAACTGACGACCTACCAAGCAAACTGCCTGTTGTGGTTAAAGTGGTGGAAGGTCTGCGTGGAAGAACAGGTCTGACAGCTGTCCCCACAGTCCTAGAAGATGAAGAGCGCGCGCATGCACTGGAAGGGGCAGGCGGTGGATGGCCCGCTCCGCTAGGCCACACTGCAGCACAGTGAGCTTCCCACTGGGACTTATGCTTGTTATTCATGTGACGATTCATGGAAGAAGTTGTCAAACTGGTGAGATTTTGGCCTGCACTTATAGATTGCCGACAAATTTTACAGATCACATGATTTGGGAGATCCTTTGCAAGGTCAAAAAAGGACCAGGCTAGGCAAGGCTTAGAGGACATGCGACCTGCAGAGCCACCTCGACTTGTGCTCAGAGGCAGAGTGTTGGCTGAGGATGCACTTGTAGACATGCTTCCAGTACTCCGACTCTGTCCAGGAAGGCGCAAGGTAACTTTGTCGTCAGTTGCATCCTCCTCCACCGCTTCTGGTGACCTCCTCGAGTGCCCGACTGAGGGTTGACAGTATGTGGGATCTAGAACTTCATCATCAAGCGTTGTGTTTGCACTCCCCTTGCCCTCAAACCTAACCTCTTCCTGCCCTGACTGAATAGTTAAGTTGTCATCCCAATCTGGTATCTGAGTCTCATCGTCATCAGTATGTTCCTCATTCTCTCCACTAACAGGTGTTACAGTTTGTGAATGAGGGTCTACATTATGCTCAGAAACTTGGTCATCAAGGCCTGAATTTGACTCACAAAGCTTCTATGCATCACTGCAGACCATTTCCTGGTCTGTACTCACTGTAGCTTGGGAGCAGACCTCTGATTCCCAGCCTATAGTGTGACTGAACAGCTCTGCAGACTCAACCATCTCTGTTACACCATACTCTGCAGGGCAGGTGGAGACTTGAGAGCTGGGACAAAGCAAGTGCGATTGGGATGACAACTCAGAGGAATGTTGTTTTTTGGATTTTGAACTTGAGGTGGAGGAGAGGCCACTTGTTGGAGCACTTGAGATCCATTCAAGCATGTGTTTTTTTTGTGCATCGTCTACCTTTGTTCCAGTTGTTTTGTTCCGTAAAAAAGGGAGCACATCGGATTGTCCACGGAAAGTAGTAGACATCTTACTTTTGCTGGAAGATGGCCTATCATCAGCAGATGTTAATGTACCTTTCCCACCTTCCCCACAGACACAAACCTTTTTTCCTTTTCCAACACGCCTGTTCCTCTTTCCACCAGCATCTGTCATTTTGCCACTCATTTTGTTAGCGACAAGATTGGACACTTAAAATGTGGTAGCAAAAATTGAGAGGTGGTGTAAATTGCAGAGGTAGTCTAGTTTTATTGACAGCTGAAGAACCAACACTGACTATCCCTGACAATGCAACTATGGCCCTAAAACTGGCAGCATTGTTTGCTATAAAAATAGCGTGGCAAAATGGGCAGGAGGGTAGAAGGCAGAGGTGGTGGAACTTGCTTGGCACCAGTGGGACACTAAGTTACTATAGCAGACACTTTGTGGATGCCACTAAGTTTCAGCACTGTTTGCTATCAAAATAGTGTGTCAAAAGTGGGCAGGTGGGTACAGTGGCCGGGTTCTGTGGGTCAGTGGACAGGAAAGGAACACTAAATTAGTATTCCAGACACTTTTAGGATGGCAGAAAAAGTGAGCTCTTTGGGCAAATAAAATAGCGTTCCAAAAAAGGCAGGTGGGTACAGTGCCCGGGTTCTGTGGTACCAGGACAGGAAAAGAAAATTAAGTTACTATTCCAGACACTTTTAGGATGGCAGCAAAAGTGTCAGCTCTTTGGGCAAATAAAATTGCGTGGCAAAAGTGGGCAGGTAGGTACAGTGCCCGGGTTCTGTGGGTACCAGGACAGGAAAGGAAAACTAAGTTACTATTCCAGACACTTTTAGGATGGCAGCAAAAGTGTCAGCTCTTTGGGAAAATAAAATTGCGTGGCAAAAGTGGGCAGGTGGGTACAGTGCCCGGGTTCTGTGGGTACCAGGACAGGAAAGGAAAACTAAGTTACTATTCCAGACACTTTTAGGATGGCAGCAAAAGTGTCAGCTCTTTGGGCAAATAAAATTGCGTGGCAAAAGTGGGAAGGTGGGTACAGTGCCCGGGTTCTGTGGGTACCAGGACAGGAAAGGAAAACTAAGTTACTATTCCAGACACTTTTAGGATGGCAGCAAAAGTGTCAGCTCTTTGGGAAAATAAAATTGCGTGGCAAAAGTGGGCAGGTGGGTACAGTGCCCGGGTTCTGTGGGTACCAGGACAGGAAAGGAAAACTAAGTTACTATTCCAGACACTTTTAGGATGGCAGCAAAAGTGTCAGCTCTTTGGGCAAATAAAATTGCGTGGCAAAAGTGGGAAGGTGGGTACAGTGCCCGGGTTCTGTGGGTCAGTGGACAGGAAAGGAAATCTAAGTTACTAATCCAGACACTTTTAGGATGGCAGAAAAAGTGTCAGCTCTTTGGGCAAATAAAATCGTGTGGGAAAAGTGGGCAGGTGGGTACAGTGCCCGGGTTCTGTGGGTCAGTGGACAGGAAAGGAACAATAACTTAGTATTCCAGACACTTTTAGGATGGCAGAAAAAGTGTCAGCTCTTTGGGCAAATAAAATTGCGTGGCAAAAGTGGGCAGGTGGGTACAGTGCCCAGGTTCTGTCGGTCAGTGGACAGGAAAGGAACACTAACTTAGTATTCCAGACACTTTTAGGATGGCAGCAAAAGTGTCAGCTCTTTGGGCAAATAAAATTGTGTGGCAAAAGTGGGCAGGTGGGTACAGTGCCCGGCTTCTGTGGGTACCAGGACAGGAAAGGAAGCCTCACTTTCTATCCCTCCTAATTATGAAACGCAGCAAGGAATTCCCTGAGCTTAGGTACACAGACGCTGTTATCTGAAGCTGTATACAGCGTTTCAACGGACCTGCCTGTCAGCTATGTCTCTGAGCGCCTGGAAATCAGCCCTGAAAAGGGCTGAAAAAACCTGCAATCCCTAATTTGTAGAGCGCTGTGTGTATAGCATACACAGCAGGAGCGGCGGCAGGAGTTGCGTGAGCAGTGACCGTCACCCACACGCAGAAAGCAGATAATGGCAGCGTGAGGGAAAATGGCCATATTTCTAAGGCAAGTACATGTGACATTCACAGCCTATGACACATGCCCTTGCTTGTCTGGGAAAAAGTACACTTTGCTGTGTGTGTGTCTGTGATTGGCTGACATCCTGGCCCGCCCCACTGCACGCGCGCTTAGGTAAAAAAAAAAAAATGGCGATCGGCATTATCTTAGCACTCAGCTGCAGCACAGATCTAAACCGCGTCCCCCCCACACACTATACGCTGAAATTTGATAATAGTGTGAATCACAGTGAGTCACACTATTACAGTGAAAAGCCATCTAGTAAATAGCTAGGCTTTTTGCTGATCGAACCGTTCTCAAACGTAACTCGAGCTATCGAGCTTATAGCAAAAAGCTCGAGTTCGAGCACCCCCCAAAATCACTCGAACATGAAATTGGCGAACCTCGAACATCGCTCATCTCTACTTGACAGTTCCTTCAATTTCTTGATCAGTTAGCCCTCTTCCTCTTGTTTACTCGAAACCGATTTGCACCCATCAGAGCCTAGTCTATTGACTTTTGTCTCATCGCTCTAAATCACCCGTCTCCAATCTTCTACTGTCCACTTTTGCACATTCGAGCCAACACTTCTTATTACAATATTGAAGCCGAGGCTTCTTCACTTTTTTCGGGCCACCATTACAGACTTGTGTAACATGCATCACACGGTGCTTGCATGGACAGCTGTGATCTCACTATTACACAACATATGAGCCAGTTCCTCTGCTGTGTTTGTCACGCCAGAACTGATAGACCTTGTGATGAGCTGACTTGTTGAGTCCAATATTTTGCCTGTAAATCCAACTCTTGGCTTTTGAATGGATAGATGGAGTTATTTTTTTTATTCCTCCAACATTCATGGCACTCAGATGATGCAGTTTGGCAATTTTCTTGGCCAAGAGACCACTATCGATGAGCTGGATGATGCTGTTTCTCTTTTCTTGGGAAATCTTCCTCATGGCTCTTCCTTGATTCAAACTAGTGACCCTTTTGCTTGGAAATCAACCTAACACACTATGCTATTAGGGAACGTGAGAACAGGTTGTTATTTGTAGTATACTGGAAGAAAAAGATTTTTCAAACAGCAAGAGGAAAACAGTAACAGTGCAGTGACATGACAAGAATCTACATAACTAATTATATGCTAAATAATTGCAAGTCAAAGTTGTGTATGAGATAGCCAAGATGATTGTAGTAAAATGAAGGTAGTCTCACGATCAAAGCTGTAGTGGATGGTGAGATATGGACCCTAAAAGTCAAAAGTTGTTACTCTTGCTGATCAGTGTATATTGGAGGCTGTGTGTGGGCTTATACTGTAAATAGTAGGCTATGTGGGGCTCATAATGTATATAGAAGGCTATGTGGGGCTCATAATGTATATAGAAGGCTATGTGGAGGCTCATACTGGAAATAGAGAGGCTATGTTGGGGCTCACACTATATATAGAAAGTGCTATGTGGGAGCTCATACTTTATATAGAGAGGTTATGTGGGGGTTCATACCTTATTCATGGGCTATATGGGGCTCGTATTGAATATAGGGGCTATGTGGTGGCTTATACTGTATTTGGGAGACTATGGGGGCTCATGCTGTATATAGTGCACCATGTTGAGGCTTATACTGTATATAGGAGACTATGTAGGTACACTGTATCTAGAGGAACTATATGGGGGCTCACATTGTATATAGAGATGCTATGTGGGGGTTCACATTGTTTACAGAAACACTATGGGGGGGCTCATATTGTATATAGACGGGCTATGTGGGGGCTCACACTGTTTACAGAAACACTATGTGGGGGCTCATATTGTATATAGAGGGGCTATGTGAGGACTTACATTGTATATAGAGACGCTATGTGGGGGTTCACACTGTTTACAGAAACACTATGTGGGGGCTCATTTTGTATATAGAGGGGCTATGTGGGGGCTCACATTTTAGATACAGGGGCTATAGGTGGTGTAACAACGACAACAACGTCGCTGCTACGTCACCATTTTCTGTGACGTTGCAGGCAGCGACGTCCCGTCGCTGTCGCTGTGTGTGACATCCAGCAATGAGCTGGCCCCTGCTGTGAGGTCGCCGCTCGTTGCTGAATGTCCAGCTTCATTTTTTGGTCGTCGCTCTTCCGCTGTGACGCACACATCGCTGTGTGTGACAGCGAGAGAGCAACGAAATGAAGCGAGCAGGGAGCAGGAGCCAGCATCTGGCAGCTGCGGTAAGCTGTAACCAAGGTAAACATCGGGTAACCAAGGTGGTTACCCGATATTTACCTTCGTTACCAGCCTCCGCCGCTCTCATGCTGCCAGCGCCGGCTCCTGCTCTGTGCACATGTAGCTGCAGTACACATTGTGTAATTAACCCGATGTGTACTGTAGCTAGGAGAGCAAGGAGCCAGCGCTAAGCAGTGTGCGCAGCTCCCTGCTCTCTGCACATGTAGCTGCAGTACACATCGTGTAATTAACCCGATGTGTACTGTAGCTAGGAGAGCAGGGAGCCAGCGCTAAGCAGTGTGCGCGGCTCCCTGCTCTCTGCACATGTTGCAGAACAGTGACGCGTGTCGTTATGAACGCTGCTTCGGCTGCTGTGTTTAAGCAGCGATCATAACAGCGACTTACAAGGTCGCTGCTACGTCACAGAAAATGGTGACGTAACAGCGACGTCGTTGTCGCTGTCGTTTAGTGTGACCCCAGCTTATGTGGGACTTCATACTGTAGATAAGGAGCTATGTGGATAACATTATCTCCATTAACGACTCTACCCCTCTGTGGTGATTGAACATAGAAAATCTAGCGAGAGGAGTATCCTGGATAAACCAGATTTCGAGGATAGTTACCAAAGATTCAAGTCCATTTATAGGATCACCTGATCAAAGGAATATGGACAAGAGAAGAAAATCAGTTTCCTCAAACGTGAAGGAGTTACTAGCAATGGAATATGCCATGAAGGAGTTCCTGTCCTCCTTACAGGAATGCTTTTGGACAGGTAACGGTGTCCTATGTAAATCATCGAGGAACTCAGTCCAATTTTTTGATGGAGATGACTAACTGGATAGTTCAAATATCAGAGAAACATCTCCTTTCCCTAACAGACAAAAGCCCACTTTACACGTTGCAATTAGTTGTACAATCGCATTTGCGATGTGACACGCCCAGGTTGCATACGGGATCTATGAGATTTCACGTTGGTCGTTCATTTGCTGTCACACGAGCGTTAGTAGTCTATGTTTAATTGATCAATGTTATGTGCGATCCTTTAGATCATGTGTTCTGTGACGTATGCATTGGGCACCTTTTTTTTTTTTTATTTATTGACTTGCCAAGCGTGTGTAATGTGTAGGGATGTGTTTTTACTATGTCATCTGCCATTCAGCTCTGCTACATGGCCGCTGACAGCAGACACAGACAGCCATATAGCAGAGCTGATTGGCAGATGACAGCAGACACAGACAGAGCCGCACTGTCAGAATGAACTCGGGTGAACTTCACCCGACTTCATTGTCATGCTGCGGCTCTGTCTGTGTCGCGTCCTGATTAGCGGTCACCAGTGAAGGACTCACCGGTGACCGCTAATCTCCTAAATTACTGAAGTTAGCAGCCCTCTCTCATACTCACCAATCCCCGATCCCCGGCGCTGCACGGCGTTCACACTGCTCCGGCGGCTTTTACTGTTTTGAAAAAGCCGGCCGCCCATTAAACAATTTCGTATTCCCTGCTTTCCCCGCCCACCGGTGCCTATGATTGGCTACAGTGAGACACACCCCACTCTGAGTGACAGGTGTCACACTGCACCCAATCACAGCAGCCGGTGGGCGGGTCTATACTGTGTAGTGAAATAAATAATTAAATAATTAAAAAAAATGGCGTGCGGTTCCCCCCAATTTTAAAACCAGCCAGATAAAGCCATACGGCTGAAGGCTGGTATTCTCAGGATGGAGAGCTCCACGTTATGGGGAGCCCCCCAGCCTAACAATATCAGCCAACAGCCGCCCAGAATTGCCGCATACATTATATGCGACAGTTCTGGGACTGTACCCGGCTCTTCCCGATTTGCCCTGGTGCGTTGGCAAATCGGGGTAATAAGGAGTTATTGGCAGCCCATAGCTGCCAATAAGTCCTAGATTAATCATGTCAGGCGTCTATGAGACACCTTCCATGATTAATCTGTAAATTACAGTAAATAAACACACACACCCGAAAAAATCCTTTATTAGAAATAAAAACACAAACATATACCCTGGTTCACCACTTTAATCAGCCCCAAAAAGCCCTCCATGTCCGGCGTAATCCAGGATGGTCCAGCGTCGCATCCAGCGCTGCTGCATGGAGGTGACCAGAGCTGCAGCAGACACAGCCGCTCCGGTCACCTCCACGCAGGTAATGAAGACAGCCGTGCGATCAGCTGCTGTCACTGAGGTTACCCGCTGTCACTGGATCCAGCGGTGGCCGCGGGTAACCTCAGTGACAGCTCAGCTGATCGCGCTACTCACCTCAGTTGCTGCGTGGAGGTGATAGGAGCGGCGGTGAGTAGCGCGATCAGCTGAGCTGTCACTGAGGTTACCCGTGGCCACCGCTGGATCCAGTGACAGTGGGTAACCTCACTGACAGCTCAGCTGATCGCACGGCTGTCTTCATTACCTGCGTGGAAGTGACCGGAGCGGCTGTGTCTGCTGCAGCTCCGGTCACCTCCATGCAGCAGCGCTGGATGCGACGCTGGACCATCTTGGATTACGCCGGACAAGGAGGGCTTTTTTGGGGCTGATTAAAGTGGTGAACCAGGGTATATGTTTGTGTTTTTATTTCTAATAAAGGATTTTTTCGGGTGTGTGTTTATTTACTGTAATTTACAGATTAATCATGGAGGGTGTCTCATAGACGCCTGACATGATTAATCTAGGACTTATTGGCAGCTATGGGCTGCCAATAACTTCTTATTACCCCGATTTGCCAACGCACCAGGGCAAATCGGGAAGAGCCGGGTACAGTCCCAGAACTGTCGCATATAATGTATGCGGCAATTCTGGGCGGCTGTTGGCTGATATTGTTAGGCTGGGGGGCTCCCCATAACGTGGAGCTCCCCATCCTGAGAATACCAGCCTTCAGCCGTATGGCTTTATCTGGCTGGTTTTAAAATTGGGGGGAACCGCACGCCGTTTTTTTTAATTATTTAATTATTTATTTCACTACACAGTATAGACACGCCCACCGGCTGCTGTGATTGGGTGCAGTGTGACACCTGTCACTCAGCGTGGGGGCGTGTCTCACTGCAACCAATCATAGGCGCCGGTGGGCGGGTAAAGCAGGGAATACGAGATTGTTTAATGGGCGGCCGGCTTTTTCAAAACAGTAAAAGCCGCCGGAGCAGTGTGAACGCCGTGCAGCGCCGGGGATCGGTGAGTATATGAGAGAGGGGGATAGACTGACATGGACAGAGAGTGAGGGACAGAGATAGTGACCGACTGACAGAGATTAGTGACTGACAGACATTGTGAGGCGCTTCAGAACGCAGCTTTTCAGCTGCGCTCTGAAGCGGACCTTTTTTAAGCTGCGGTGCAGAGCGCACACCTGCGCACATAGCATCAGACACCAAAATCGTATGAGGGATGTCACACGTTACAATTCACTAGGTTCATGCAACAAAACGCTCAATTCTAGAGAATGATACGATGTGTTTGCGATCAACGGTTTTGCGTTCAATCCTGATCGCAAGTAGATGTCACACGCAGATACCTCACAAACGATGCCGGATGTGCGTCACTTACAACTTGACCCCAACGACGGATTGTGAGATATATTGAAGCGTGTAAAGTGGGCTTTACATACAAATGTCTAATTGAATACCTATCAATCACGGAGTCCTGAAGAAAAGATAAATCAATATTTTTCTCCTTTCAGGGGACATCAGTTTAGCTTATTCCATGAAGGGTAAGGGCTAAAAGCTCACTCCATAATAGCCATGACTATCTCCTTGGCGGAGAAGTTGGACGTGTCCATCAAGGAAATTTGTAAGGCAGTAGCATGATTGTCTCCCTCTACTTTTATAGACAATATAGGCTGGATTTGACCTCCTTTTCTACTCTGACTTTTGGGAGAAGAGTTCTGTAGGCTGTAGTCCCTCCCTGAATTCTTATTCCTCTGTAATTCTCTCCATGGTGCTGTTACGTGTAAGTGAAAAATATATAATTACTTACTGGTAACGGGATTTTTCAGAACTCATGACAGCACACTTATATTCCCTCCTGTCACTTGTATGGGTAATTACTATATTATTTTTAGTGTAAGGGTATTGAGTGCTAAAATAAAAAAAAAGAAATGTAGTGTTGTATTATTAAGCGTGAAGCTGCCGAGATGCCATTTGCCACCAGTTTAGCCATATTTCAGAGCTGCAACGTTACTGGAGTATCAAAAAGCACTGGAGTGTCAAAAAGTTACTGGAGTATCAAAAAGCACAAGGTAGCCAAGGTAAGGAAGGCTGAAAAACGAATACCTTTGAACAAAAAACATGAGATAAAACATCAAGACTGGGCCAAGAAATATCTTAAGACTGATTTTTCAAAGGTTTTATGGATTGATGAAATGAGAGTGACTCTTGATGGGCCAGATGGATGGGACAGAGGCTTGATCAGTAAAGGGCAGAGAGCTCCACTATGACTCAGACGCCAGCAAGGTGGAGGTGGGGTACTGATATGGGCTAGTATCATCAAAGATGAACTTGTGGGACCTTTTCGGGTTGAGGATGGAGTGGAGCTCAACTCCCAGACCTACTGCCAGTTTCTGGAAGACAACTTCTTCAAGCAGTGGTACAGGAAGAAGTCGGTATCATTCAAGAAATACATGATTTTCATGCAGGACAATGCTCCATCACATGCATCCAACTACTCCACAGCGTGGCTGGCCAGTAAAGGTCTAAAAGATTAAATTATAATGACATGGCCCCCTTGTTCACCTGATCTGAACCCCATAGAGAACCTGTGGTCCCTCATAAAATGTAAGATCTACAGGGAGGGAAAACAGTACACCTTTTGGAACAGTGTCTGGGAGGCTGTGGTGGCTACTGCACGCAATGTTTATCATAAACAGATCAAGCAACTGCCAAATCTATGGATGGTAGGCTGTTGAGTGTCATCATAAAGAAAGGTGGCTATATTCGTCACTAATTTTTTGGGGTTTTGCTTTTGCATGTCAGAAATGTTTATTTCTAAATTTTGTAGAGTTATATTGGTTTACCTGGTGAAAATAAACAAGTTAGATAGTAATATATTTGGTTTTTATTAAGTTGCCTAATAATTCTGCACAGTAAGTTACCTGCACAAACAGATATCCTCCTAAGATAGCCAAATCTAAAAAAAAACCCTCCAACTTCCAAAAATATTAAGCTGTGATATTTATGAGTCTTTTGGGTTGATTGAGAGCATAGTTGTTGATCAATAATAAAAAAAGTTCTCTAAAATACAACTTGCCTAATAATTCTGCACACAGTGTAGTGGGAACCAGCTTAGCATAACTTGAGAGTAAGTAAAATGCCTTTAAAATGATCACAAACACTTTTAAACCCATTTTACACAATAAAAGTATGCATAATTTTGCTATTAAATTGAATTAAAAATTTTTTTTTCACTCAGTGGCATTTGAAGTAACGCTGGGGATGATTTTAAACAAAACATTTAGGCTGCTATAATAAAACTCCATAAAGCGAGCCACAAACCAGGGAAATAAATGGCCTATCTTTGAAGGGAAACAGGATACAGAATCCTAGCACTGCAATGTTAAAGAGGTCGATCACTACTTTAACATTGATTACCTTCCCTTAGGATAGGTCATCACCATTGGCCTTCACCCAAGAGGTGTGCATTCGGACAGGTCTTCGGGTTGGTCCAGGTTCAGTTGAAAGACTTCCCATCCACTTCTTCAAAATAAAAGCAGATATGGGCTATACCCCATTGCAGAATGTACCCGGTTGTTATAGGCCCAAACCAACTCTGACAAGTACTCCAGCTAGTGTACCTTCTTATCTTCCTCTAATTTTGAAGAAAAAGGACAAATCCAGAGAGCTCAACAATTGATGAAATATATATATATTTTTTTTTTTATTTCCAAAATCACTAAAATGTCAGATAGCAGCATATAACAAATTAATTCAGGCAGAGATAGAAAAAATTACCACTGTAAACACACGACAAGACGTGTTTCGGCTTATGCCTTTATCATTGTCATGACAGTGATAAAGGCATAAGCCGACACGCGGCTTATCATGCATTTACAGTGGTAATTTTTTCTATCTCAACCTGAATTAATTTGTTATATGCTGCTATCTGACATTTTACTGATTTTTGAAATAAAGACATTTTTTTTATATATATTTCATCAATTGCTGAGCTCGCTGAATTTGTCCTTTCTCTTCTAAATTGAGTGCTGGCAAAAGCTCCTGCCATTTAATCCAATGCAGAGCCTCCTCATGAAATAGCAGCATACTTTTTGGATTCTTGTATGGTAAGCTGGCTTTTTTTGTGTTTCTTTATATCTTCCTCTAAGGTTCTCAGCATCTGAAGAAGTGTACGATTGAATCGCTCACATGCTCTGTTGCCCTGAGGATAGTAGGGGGTGATCCTAGACCGCTCGATGCTAAATAGGAGATACAGTTCTTCCATTACTTTGCCTTGAAAACACGCGCCTTGGTCGGAATTAATCAGTTTCGGGCACCCATATACTCGAATGAAATCCTGGCAGATAGCTCGCGCAGCTGATTCGGCCATCTGATCCCTCGTCAGGGTGACCACAGCAAACTTGGAGAAATGATCAGTCATGACCAAACAGTACTGTGAACCCCGAGCCGAGTGTCCCATGAGGAGGTAATCGATCATCAAAACTTCCAGTGGCCCCTTAGTTCGGATGGTCTGGACAGGTGCCCTTTACTTGGTGCACTTAATGATTGCGCCCACTCGGCACCGTTGACAGCCCTTTTCTACTGCAGACTCCAGCCTGGGATAATACACATACCGCTGTAACCACTGGTAGGTCTTGATCGCACCGAAGTGGGCTCCAAAGTCATGAGCATCTTTGACGACTTCAAGCACCAGGTCTCTTGGGAGGACCACCTGCCACCTCACCTCGGTCTCCTTCGGATGTTGCTTCCGGGGGTAAAGTACAGCATCCCGAAGCTCCAACCTATCCCACTGATGCAGTATGCTCTTCATGTCAGCATCAAGACCATTCCTCTCCTTTTTGTTTGGGATCTGCTGCCGGGCTATCTATTGTTTTATCTGTCTAAGGGGTACTTTACACGTTCGGCATCGCTAGCATCGGCTAGCGATGCCGAGCGCGATAGTACCCACCCCCGTCGCACATGCGATATGTGGTGATTGCTGCCGTAGTGAACATTATTGCTACGGCAGCTTCACACTCACATATCTGCTCGGCGACGTCGCTGTGACTGTCGAACAATCCCTCCTTCAAGGTGGAGGTGGGTTCGGCGTCACATCGACGTCACCGTGACGTCACTAATCGGCCGGCCAATAGAAGCGAAGGGGCGGAGATGAGCGGGACATAACATCCCGCCCACCTTCTCCCTTCCGCATTGCCGTCGGAACGGAGGTAAGGAGATGTTTGTCGTTCCTGCGGATTTACACACAGCGATGGGTGCTGCCGCAGGAGCGACAAACAACATCGTACCTGCGGTCGACCCGACATTATGAAAATGACCGACGCTATATTTAAATAGCCACTGGGTTAAATACACAAGTTATCAAATCAGGACAGCAATATTGCGCATCAGGGTCACCATATGCGAAAAAAATTAAAATTTAACTTTTAATTAATTTATTCATAAAAATGAGGATAATCCTCACTAATAAAAGGACAAACAATACAAATAAGGTTTGGCCCCTCCTACTTTTTCAAGGGTTCAATGCAAACCATAAACAAGCTAGTACCGCTATACAAGGTGGAACTTTTCTCACCCATAAACCAGGTGCCAGTTTCAGAAAGTCCACTGATAAATAAAGAAATGGATTTATCTCACCAAATTCTGATATACCACATATTAGATTCGAATGGGTTCAGGCATCCTCCTGGCGGAACCTCATGATTAAGAAAATGTACCTCCCAACGCGTTTCGTTAGAAAAGCAAACTCATCAGGGGAGCTTATAATTGTGGCAATTGCATCTCAGGTCTCATTAAAAATGAGTCCAAAAATTCATCATATGCTGAAACAAAACATATACAAAATAGCAATAAGTATCAGCATGTCAATGGTTAATCACACACTCATATGTGGAGAAACTCACCAATAAACATAGACTCAAAAAGGAGTCATGTATGCGGTAAATCCAATTCAGGTCCCATAAGCCATGGACCTCACTCCCAATGACATGCTGAAATACATTTATAGATAAATAAACACCAGCATGTCTGGACGATTCATTCCATAACAGCATACAAACATAGCAGGGGACGCACCACGTGGCAGGAGCGGCCGTGCTTATCGCTCTAACAAGAGAGCCACCACAGACTGTCAGGGTTTAAATGTTCCCACCCTGCACCAGCGTGTGACGTGGTTTCCGCCCATCCCGGTCACATGACCGCAGATGAGCACACCACGTCATGATGTTTACACCGTAGCCGTGGTGATGTGCGCCTCCCCTCAGCAAGTCATGTGACATCACGTCACACAAACAAGGAAGACAGCCCGATATTAAACTGCAGGCACACAGTATCATTCCGGCTTGTATGCAAATTCAGAGAATCGTCCAATCCTCCAGCATTGATTCACAAGTAATCACTAGGAGGGTATTGCTTGTACAGAAAAGAAACTGCTCCTAACTCAGTGATTAAACCCGCTTATTTTGAACAGTCGGTTTCACCAGTGTATATCACAAGCAGTGTAAAGGTGATTGCATACCATACTCAAAAGGTCACAGCCATACCACCACAATAATCAAAGACATGCTCGTGGAGAACAGTAGCCCCACTTTAGGAGGATGTCACCCAGAAATATGGGGACCTCAAAATAGCTCAAAATCAATATTATGCTCAAGGGTTAAAATAGCAAAGGGGCTCAGATATCACATTAATAGTCAGATTAAAAAACACCTACTGAAAGGCTAGCAATTAATTATGTCCATATCGATCACAGCAAACCTCTAATCCCTACAGGGTTCATCAGGGGAACCATGGAAAATACCATTAAAGAGTAGAAATAGAAACCACCACATAGAGACTACCCTTACCCTAATTAAACTAAATTTCAGGGATGGCCCTACCTATCACGTGGGGGTCGGCACCGTATGACAGAACGATGTGTGGGCGCCCCCACTCGGCCGACGTCTCACCCTCCTAACTGAGCTCACCCCTACAACACCACTAAATAAAGGGTGCGAAAGAGAGTTCCTCATTTAAACCATTAGGATGAAGTGTTTTCAACCAGAAAATCCATCTGGATTCTTGTTGTAAAAGTCTCTTGTCCCAGTCCCCTCCTCTAGGCGGAGGCTTGATGTGATCGATACCCTGAAATTTCAAAACAGTGGAATCTCCATTATGTACTTTATTAATGTGCCTCGCCAATGATGTATCATTATTAAGTCTAATGTCCCTCAGATGTTCTCCTATCCGTCGTCTCAATTCCCTGCGAGTTTTACCTACATACTCCATACTGCATATACAGGTTGCCTTATATATCACACCTCGTGTTCTACAATTAATAAACGACCGGATGTCATACTCATTCTTGGTCACTTGACTGTGGAATTTTTTTCCCACTATGATGGAGTTACAGGCAATACATCCGTTACATCTATAACAACCCTTCATAGATGTAACGGATGTATTGCCTGTAACTCCATCATAGTGGGAAAAAAATTCCACAGTCAAGTGACCAAGAATGAGCATGACATCCGGTCGTTTATTAATTGTAGAACACGAGGTGTGATATATAAGGCGACCTGTATATGCAGTATGGAGTATGTAGGTAAAACTCGCAGGGAATTGAGACGACGGATAGGAGAACATCTGAGGGACATTAGACTTAATAATGATACATCATTGGCGAGGCACATTAATAAAGTACATAATGGAGATTCCACTGTTTTGAAATTTCAGGGTATCGATCACATCAAGCCTCCGCCTAGAGGAGGGGACTGGGACAAGAGACTTTTACAACAAGAATCCAGATGGATTTTCTGGTTGAAAACACTTCATCCTAATGGTTTAAATGAGGAACTCTCTTTCGCACCCTTTATTTAGTGGTGTTGTAGGGGGAGCTCAGTTAGGAGGGTGAGACGTCGGCCGAGTGGGGGCGCCCACACATCGTTCTGTCATACGGTGCCGACCCCCACGTGATAGGTAGGGCCATCCCTGAAATTTAGTTTAATTAGGGTAAGGGTAGTCTCTATGTGGTGGTTTCTATTTCTACTCTTTAATGGTATTTTCCATGGTTCCCCTGATGAACCCTGTAGGGATTAGAGGTTTGCTGTGATCGATATGGACATAATTAATTGCTAGCCTTTCAGTAGGTGTTTTTTAATCTGACTATTAATGTGATATCTGAGCCCCTTTGCTATTTTAACCCTTGAGCATAATATTGATTTTGAGCTATTTTGAGGTCCCCATATTTCTGGGTGACATCCTCCTAAAGTGGGGCTACTGTTCTCCACGAGCATGTCTTTGATTATTGTGGTGGTATGGCTGTGACCTTTTGAGTATGGTATGCAATCACCTTTACACTGCTTGTGATATACACTGGTGAAACCGACTGTTCAAAATAAGCGGGTTTAATCACTGAGTTAGGAGCAGTTTCTTTTCTGTACAAGCAATACCCTCCTAGTGATTACTTGTGAATCAATGCTGGAGGATTGGACGATTCTCTGAATTTGCATACAAGCCGGAATGATACTGTGTGCCTGCAGTTTAATATCGGGCTGTCTTCCTTGTTTGTGTGACGTGATGTCACATGACTTGCTGAGGGGAGGCGCACATCACCACGGCTACGGTGTAAACATCATGACGTGGTGTGCTCATCTGCGGTCATGTGACCGGGATGGGCGGAAACCACGTCACACGCTGGTGCAGGGTGGGAACATTTAAACCCTGACAGTCTGTGGTGGCTCTCTTGTTAGAGCGATAAGCACGGCCGCTCCTGCCACGTGGTGAGTCCCCTGCTATGTTTGTATGCTGTTATGGAATGAATCGTCCAGACATGCTGGTGTTTATTTATCTATAAATGTATTTCAGCATGTCATTGGGAGTGAGGTCCATGGCTTATGGGACCTGAATTGGATTTACCGCATACATGACTCCTTTTTGAGTCTATGTTTATTGGTGAGTTTCTCCACATATGAGTGTGTGATTAACCATTGACATGCTGATACTTATTGCTATTTTGTATATGTTTTGTTTCAGCATATGATGAATTTTTGGACTCATTTTTAATGAGACCTGAGATGCAATTGCCACAATTATAAGCTCCCCTGATGAGTTTGCTTTTCTAACGAAACGCGTTGGGAGGTACATTTTCTTAATCATGAGGTTCCGCCAGGAGGATGCCTGAACCCATTCGAATCTAATATGTGGTATATCAGAATTTGGTGAGATAAATCCATTTCTTTATTTATCAGTGGACTTTCTGAAACTGGCACCTGGTTTATGGGTGAGAAAAGTTCCACCTTGTATAGCGGTACTAGCTTGTTTATGGTTTGCATTGAACCCTTGAAAAAGTAGGAGGGGCCAAACCTTATTTGTATTGTTTGTCCTTTTATTAGTGAGGATTATCCTCATTTTTATGAATAAATTAATTAAAAGTTAAATTTTAATTTTTTTCGCATATGGTGACCCTGATGCGCAATATTGCTGTCCTGAAATGACCGACGCTACACAGATCACCGATTTACAACGCTTTTGCGATCGTTTATCGGCGCATCTAGGATTTACACGTTGCGATGTCGTTACCGGAGCCAGATGTGCGTCACTAACGACGTGACCTAGACGATATTTCGGAAGCGATGTCGCAACGTGTAAAGCCCCCCTAAAACCTTCATCCTTGTCTTGAGCAAGCCCCCAGTCTTCTTTAGTTCGTCCCAATGATTTAGTGGGCACATAGGCCTCTCCGCTTGTCAGGGCTGCCGTCACCAGGGGCAGGAACTTCCAGAAGTCAGGAGTCTCTTCCTCCTCCAAATCTTCATCATGATCCTCTAAGGGAACCTCGACGGTTACCCTCGACAGACCGTCTGCATTAGCGTTCTCTACGGCAGCATGATACCAGATGCTGAAGTCAAACTTCGCTAGGTGAGCCACTCACCTTTGTTCTAGGGCTCCCAATTTGGCGTTGTCTAGGTGTGCTAGTGGGTTATTATCCATTCGGACCTGAATTTTAGACCCTATCAAGAAGCTGGCAAATTTCTCCATCATCCCCACATTAAGGCCAGCAGCTCCAGAAGGAACGAACTGTAGTTATGGGGATTCCTCTCTGTGTCCCGTAGGCACCGGCTTGCATATGCAATTACTCTTTCCCGACCATCCTATTCCTGGGACAAGACAGCCCCCAAGCCATGAAGACTACCATCTGTATAAAGTAAAAAAGGCTTGTCGAAATCTGCATAGGCAAGTATCGGCGCCATAGTCAGAGCATCTTTCAGGGTCTGGAAGGCCTCCTCTTGTTTTTGGGACCAAGGAATGGCTCGATTCTTCGGCATTCTTGCTGTCCCCCGTTGCAACTCATTCAGGTGGCCCGACAACTTGGTGAAGGCTTTCACAAAACGCCATTAATATCATGCCAGTCCTAGGAAGACTTTCAGCTCTCGCAAGGTCCGTGGGTGTTGGCCACTGCTGAATACCCGCCACCTTTTCTTGGGACGGTAATACTCCATCTCGCAACACCGTATGGCCCAGATACTCAGGCTCTGGCTTGAAGAGTTGGCACTTCTTCGGTTTTACTTTCAGGTTGTGGGCACGCAGACAGCCGAGTACCTGTCCTAGTCGGTCAAGGTGTTCCTGAAACGAGTTGGCGTATATGATGATGTCATCCAAATAGATGAGGGTGGCTTCATAATTCAGATCCCCCAGATGCTTCTCCATCAGCCATTGGAAAGTACCTGGGGCATTGGAAAGATCAAACGGCATCCGATTAAACTCATACAGCCCCATTGGAAGCACAAAGGGGGTCTTCTGTTTATTCTTAGCTGCTACCAGTACCTGCCAGTACCCGCTTGCTAGGTCGAGCGTTGAGAAGTACTTAGCTCTTCCCAGGGCGGACAAGACTCTTCAATTCGGGGTAAAGGATAGAAGTCACGGATGGTACAGGCCTTTGGCTTCCTGTAATCTACGCAGAATCTCACTGACCCATCCTTCTTTCTGACAAGTACCACCAGAACCGCCCAGGGACGCTGACTCGCTTGCACCACTCCCGACTCTAACATTTGTCCTAACAAAGCCTTCACCTCTTGACATAATCTGGGAGAAATCTGCTGGTATCGTTCATGGATCAGGCATGTGTAATGCGTGTGTAATGGCCTCAGTGCAGCTAAAATCTTTGGTGTGGCGGGTGAACGTAGCCTGATGCTTCCACAACATCTCTTCTATTGCTTGTACATTCTCTGGGCCCAGGGACTTCTTATCCACTCCCATCTGATCTAGAATCGTTGCCTATTCCACTCCGGAGATGGCGGCTCCTCTGCATCTTCTGAGATTTCCAAAGTCCAACCTGCATCTTCTACGGGAGAAAAGGACACCTCCTACCGGCTCACCACCTCACCTCGATGAAGGTACACATGAGCCAACTCCGTTCCGGCTGACAGAGGGGATTTTCGCAGACCCAGGTTCATAGCCCGCAGGGGAACTTGCCCCTGTTGGACTACTGCTAGGGTCCGGGCTATCATCACCTCCTGATCATCTTTCCTGGTATCTATCGGCTCAACTAGCACCTCCATCCCTTCAAGTTTTTGGTGGGTACCGACAGGCAGATATACCAGACTCTTCTTTCTTGGGGACAACACCCAGGGTTCCGTGGCAGGGCCGACTGCACAATGTGCTGGCACACTCTTCTGGGTTCCGCAGACCCGAATCAGATGCTGGAATGTGACTTGGGTAGCCTTGTGTGGGATTGTATGCTTCCAATACCCAGGGCCTCTTTTCATGAACAATATTTGATCAAGTTCCCGTAAAATGTTCATGCCCACAACCATAGGCACATCTTCTCGAATAGGTTCCGGGACCAACAATATTCCTTTCATCCCTATTTTTTGCACACAGATGCATACTTTCATCCACATGACCCCTTTTACTGGGATGGGCTGGTGGTTTGCAGCAGTCACGCGGATCAGAGTCTCTCGTTCGGGTCGGGGCAGGGCCTGGAAGTATTGATTGAAGAAAGCTTCTGGGATAGTTGTCACTTGTGAACCTGTGTCTAGCAAGCAATCTATGAGAACACCTTCGAATTCAGTGCGCAGGATGGGACTTTGTGCTACCAGATGTTCATTGTCATATTGGGTGGTTTCCCTTTGAGCTTCCCCCCCAGGACACCGCTCTACTCTGGGGGTTGATAGCGGTGGTTCTGGTTTGGCTGTGGTCCCTTCTGGCAATTTTGGGCCCAATGACCCTGTCCCCAACACTGTCGGCAGATGACATCTTCACTCCTCTTTGACCTGTTCTGGTTACGTGGTACGGTCTCCATGGGGGGTTGGTAGGACCCGTAGGACCACGGGGGGCCTGGTTGATATTGCCCCATGGCGGCAGATGGCGGGTAAGTCTGATAGGGGTATTGTGGAAGCCGGTATAGAGCTTCAGAGGCGAGGCTGTTCCTCAAGTCCATGGCTGGGGGTAGTGGGTAGGCCTGATAGGTATACTGTGGTAGCAGGTAAGGAACTTCAGGAGCGGAGCGGTTCTACATGTCCAGCTCCATCGTCGTCAGTTTCTCTTGCGTGCTGGTCAGGGAGGACTGCAAATTTTGTATCGCCTGAGCGAGGACTGACTACGATGCCGAGCTTCCACTAAGACTTGCGGCGTGATAGCGCACCATACCAGAGGTGTAGATTTCTTCTTTACTTTGGGTCACCGCCTCCGCCAGGATTTTCGGAAACGAGAGGGTCAGGTCCACCCGGGCGCACTCTGACAACGCCCTTTGTAGCGAGGTATTGTAGAGCCCCAGGATGAACTGCTCACGGAGTATCTTATCCACTGACTCTTAAGCCTGCTTTACACGGTACGACTGATTGTGCGATTTCACAATCGATCGTACCCGCCCCCGTCCTTTTTGCGTCACGGGCAAATCGCTGCCCGTGTCGCACAAAGTTAGTAACCCCCGTCACACATACTTACCTCTCGTGCGACCTCGCTGTGGGCGGCGAACGTCCACTTCCTGGAGTGGGAGGGACGTTCGGCGTCACACTGACGTCACACGGCCGCCGGCCAATAGAAGCGGAGGGGCGGAGATGAGCGGGACGTAAACATCCCGCCCACCTCCTTCCTTCCGCATAGAGACTGCGGCGGCCGCGGGAGGCAGGTGAGCTGCTCATCGTTCCCGTGGTGTCACACGGAGCGACGTGTGCTACCACGGAAACGATGGTCAACTAAAGTAAACGATATTATGGAACCTAACGAGCAGTACCCGACTCACAATTTGTGAGCGATACTGTGTCGCTAGGAAGTGTCACACAGGCCGGCATCGCCAGCGATGCCGGATGTGCGTTACAAAAACCGTGACCCTGACGATCTATCGCACGATAGATTGCCTGGTGTAAAGCAGCCTTAACCTGACTGCCTGATCGCCCTCCTTCTGTATTTCTGCCATCACCTCCTGTAGTGCTGTGGCATATTGTGCGATATCCTCTCCCTCCAGCTGCAGTCTGGAGAAGAATTTAGCCCGGAAATGGCCCGTACTTGCAGTCTCTCCATAGATCTCTTCCAGGAACGCTACTAGCTCCTTTAACGTGTTCCATGTGCTTTCTGGATGAAGGCAGATGCCTCTGCGGGGTTCTCCTTCCAAGGCTGCTAGTGCGATGCCCGCTTCCAGCTCTGAGCAGATCCCATAAACCTTAAGTACACTGTACAGCCTCGAAACCCAATCAGACAACAGCATGTTATTATCATCAAATTTGGGCAGGACATTAAATATAAAGCCCACCGGGAGGATCCTTGCAGAGGTTCCACTGTTTCTCGTGGCAGCGCCGGCCATATTAGCGCCAGGCGCCACACTTCCCTCATGGCTATCCGCAGCCTCCATCTTGATAACTGTGACCCTGCTCGTAGCACCACTTGAAAAAGATAGGCTTAAATCCCTCCGCTCTGCAGAGCAAGTCATGGTATTAGACAGACTTAACGGGTAAACCAAGAACAACGTTTATTTATCAGGGTAACAAGTGTAAGCTTCAAAGCAGCAGCGGGATAGGGGCAAAAATGAACAAATGGTAAAGCCCACTTTACACGCTGCAATGTATCTTACAATGTGTCGGCGGGGTCACGTCGTAAGTGACGCACATCCGGCATCGTAAGGTACATTGTAGTGTGTAACAGCTACGTGCGATTGCAATTGAACGGTAAAACGTTCATCGCACGCACGTCGTTCATTCCTCATGAATTGAACATCAGATTGTTCATCGTACTCGGGGTAGCACACATCGCAGTGTGGGACACCCCGGGAACGATGAACAGATCTTACCTGCGTCCTGCGGCTCCCGGCTGGTAATGCGGAAGGAAGGAGGTGGGCGGGATGTTTACGCTCCGCTTCTATTGGCCGGCTGCCGCGTGACGTCGCTGTGACACTGAACGTCCCTCCCACTCCAGGAAGTGGATGTTCGCCGCCCACAGCGAGGTCGTATGGACGGGTAAGTGCGTGTGACGGGGGGTTACTCGTATGTGCGGCACATTCAACAAATTGAACGTGCCGCACATACGATGGGGGCGGTTACGATCACATAGGATATCGTATGCTGGATCGTAAGGTGTAAAGCAGGCTTTAGAGACAACTCCAGATACAACAGTGTATACTTTAGCTGAGGCAGACGGCCCAGGTTGCAACAACTAGTACAGTAAGCAATACAAGTTCAGATAGCAATACAATGATATGTACACATACAACATCAACCAATCCTACTCTATCCACTAACCTGGCTGGTCTCCTCTAAAGGGACTGTGCGGATACCGGACTCTCACTATGGAAGCCTATCCTAGCTGCCTCACCGCTGGACCCAGGCACTTCTCATGGCTTTGTCCGCAGGACCGTTTTGCTCTGGGGCTTGTCGGTATGGTGGTGTGCACTTCACTCCAGGAGGGCGATGCAAGACTTCTTTTCCAAAATTACTGGACAGCTGGGCTCCCCAGGCAAAGAACTCTGGCAGGCCGGATGCTGACTCTCCTATTCCTCCAGCTCTCAACACATCCTGAAATCTTCTCTGTCCCATTTCCTTCTTCTTTCACCACTTCTCTCCGAATTGACCAAATCATCTCCCGCCACAGGGGAGATCTAGGCCATACCATTATGCTCTGCTAGTGAGTCAGTCTCTTAAAGCCACAGTACAACACAATCTCAAAATCACAGTAAAGCAACATCCCTAGTAGGGGCTGCACTCCCCTACAGGTTACTATTCAGCAGGTGGAAGAAAATGCTCGGTTCCAGAGTTGCTCCTTCTTCTGATGGCAGCCACGTCTGGGTACTACACATCTGCCTCCTATTGAATTGAAAGAGAGGTGGATGTCATGAGCATGTCCCACCCAGGGGAGATCTTGTGAGAGTGTGGAATCAGAAGATTGCAACACCTTGGTGTTTGCAGATCCACTAATAGTCTATAAATAACATCAACTTGCTTGTAGTGCTGTAAGGGTTAAGCACTCTTTCCTGTCTGGCTGCTTTCTGTAGCTTTAACCTCAGATACAGCTCTTTTCCTACCACCCCCTCTTCGCTATATAAAGTCATGTCTTCTATCATTTGACGCCAGTGATAGAAACTGAGTCCTCATTACGTCTATGCGGTACACTTTGGAAGGAGCTAGGCTCTTGAAGAAGCTTGCTGCATTGAAGCTGCTTGGAGTGGTTTCCTTTTTGTGTCTATTTCCCCTGTCTGTTATCCTACCCTTGTGTTTCTTTAATGCAGAGGTTAGACTAGTGCATTCCCTGGCCTGCTCACTAGGCAGGGTGAGTTTAGGGAAAGCAAAGGCTTAGGCATGTGATCAGTGATGGGGTGAAAGAACCCATACAAAGACATCAGGGAGAGCAAGGTATAGCCTCAGGTGAGTGTAGGTGGTGATCCCGCTCCTCTCTCCTTAACACCAAGCCCCTTCATTGTATTGTGGCCCCTGTCTACCCTTTGTGTTGCAGCACTTGCTGAGGTTTATCCTGGCACCTGGCCAAATCCCATTTGTCATTCTATGACAGCGGATGTGCATCACTTGGCCGTGGGCACTATCAGAAGACATGCACCTCCGGAATTGAGTATTTTCAGCTGCCTAATGCTACCACCAGCACAAAGAACAGCTGATCAGCGGAGGTGCGGGTGTCGGACCCCGGCTAATCAGACATTAATTACCTATACTAAGGATAGGCCATCAATGTAGTGGATAACCCCTTTAATCCAGCACACAAATCCAAGCTTGGAGAATTCACAAAGGAGAACTTCTTACCTCCACACACATATCTAATGAGCTTACCTGAACTTTTTTATGTCAGCATACCACACCCCGCAGTGAGGATATGTGAACAGCCAGTCCCACCCATCTGACTGCTCGTAAACATGACCCTTATCAGCCTTATTAACCCTCTCAGTACTATATGCACTAAAGCTAGCTTCTAGACTTACATCACAGAGGCTAACCACCTCTAAAATATATATATCTCCCCTCCTTGATATGTCCGGCGGCCATCTTTCACCAACTTCAGCAATGCATTACACATACTTTACAAATTGTAACAGGAAATGTCACTGGAAAATGTCACAAACTTAGGAACATACAAGATATTGCACAATGGTTTTTCATTCACAAATGACTGCTGAGTCACAAATGTTGATTCTCTTGCAGTCATATTAGTCAGATCTAACAAACTGCAAATGACAAATGCACTGATATATTTATCTATATAATGACGCCTCCTTGTACATGTGCACAGAAAGATATACACAGGAAAACCACCACCCAGAAGTCAGAGAGTTCAAGTGCGATTAATTGCTGGCGTTATCTTACTTTTCTGAAGATAAGTTTCTGTATCCCATAGTCTAAAGCTTTGGAATCAAAAGTTCAATCTCATGTAAATATAAAGATTTTGTGTACATCGGCCTGTAGGCGCTCATTGTGCCACTGTATGGTGTCACCAGAAGGCACTATGTTCTCCTCTATTGTAGGATAGCATCACATGAATATCATATGAATCCATAATAAGCTCATGAGTATAAGGAAAAATATAAAATCTCTGTCTTGGGTTTCTTGGGAGGTACAATTTGGGCCTTTTGGGGATTTATTAAAGGAACGTTGTAATCAAGTGTTCACTATACAAACGAACTCTACCACCTTTAAAGGGAACCTGTCACCTGTTTTTTTAGTATTGAACCAAAAGTATCACATTCTGCAGCTCCTGCGCTGCATTCTATGAAGGTGCACCTTGTTCCCTGACTCCCCTTGCAGACACCAGAAATAACTTTATAAAATCTAACTTAGCTGGGCTGAATCTCACGCCTGCGCAGTCATTCCCTCCTCGCGCAAGCACAACTATGTTTTCGGCTCTGCCGGCAATGAGGCAGAGTGAAGTGTGCCTGCTAGTGATGAGCGAGCATGCTTGTCACTACTCGGTACTCGCACGAGTATCGCTGTACTCGGGCTGCTCGGCGGGGACCGTGCATATACTCGTGCTGTACTCGTGGTCTTCATTTCTGCATGTTGGCGCTCTTTTGAGAGCCAGCCCTCATGCAGGGATTGGCTGGCAGACCACTGCAATGCCACAGCCCTGTTAGTTGTGGAATTACAGTGATTGGCCGGCCTGCACAGCGTGACCGAGCCTTTATATCGGCCGGCGCGCTGTGCTCTGCTCACAACTATCCAGACAGTCAGTGCAGGGAGAGTGTCGCTGATTCAGGGAAAGCTTTGCGGCCCTTTATAGTTAGTTCCGGAGCAGGGCTGCAAACAGTGTGACCAGAAGTCCTTCTCAGGACTATTCTAGTTGTATACAGGCAGGCAGGGTATAGCCAGGTCGGAGTACAGTAGCAGAGTCCTTCTCAGGACTATTGTTGCTATATACAGGCAGGGTATAGCCAGGTCGGAATACAGGCTAGTGACCAGAAGAGTCCTTGTCAGGACTATTGTAGCAGTATACAGGCAGGCAGGCAGGGTAGTGGTGACCGTATACCAGCCTTCATCATATCTGGGGCTGGTGTACACAGTGTAAAACAGTCCAGATAGTGTCAGACTTCTCAGTAATTGTCGCTCCTAAAAACCAGTTAGGTTCTTATTGCGTCCGTGCTTGCATTTAAAAACAGCACGTGTGTGGCAGTCAGTGGCAGCGTACAGGTGCGCGTTTTGCACAAACTATTATATAACGCACAAGTCTAGTGTATAATACACGTCAGTCAGCAGTGTCTGATAGTGTCAGACTTCTCAGTAATTGTCGCTCCTAAAAACCAGTTAGGTTCTTATTGCGTCCGTGCTTGCATTTAAAAACAGCACGTGTGTGGCAGTCGGTGGCAGGGTACAGGTGCGCGTTTTGCACAAACTATTATATAACGCACAAGTCTAGTGTATAATACACGTCAGTCAGCAGTGTCTGATAGTGTCAGACTTCTCAGTAATTGTCGCTCCTAAAAACCAGTTAGGTTCTTATTGCGTCCGTGCTTGCATTTAAAAACAGCACGTGTGTGGCAGTCGGTGGCAGGGTACAGGTGCGCGTTTTGCACAAACTATTATATAACGCACATGTCTAGTGTATAATACACGTCAGTCAGCAGTGTCTGATAGTGTCAGACTTCTCAGTAATTGTCGCTCCTAAAAACCAGTTAGGTTCTTATTGCGTCCGTGCTTGCATTTAAAAACAGCATGTGTGTGGCAGTCGGTGGCAGCGTCAGGCTCCATATTGTCCCTGGATAGAGACGTGCATGATGGCCTGTAAACATGAAGTGCCCATTGTAAGGAAGTGGGTCTATTGTAGTATAGCCCTTAGGCAGGGCAGCCAAAAATTGGGAGGCTCCACGTTGTCCCTGGATAGAGACGTGCATGAGGGCCTGTAAACCTGAAGTGCCCATTGGAAAGAAGTGGGTCTATTGTAGTATAGCCCTTAGGCAGGGCAGCCAAAAATTGGGAGGCTCCACGTTGTCCCTGGGTAGAGACGTGCATGAGGGCCTCAAAACATTGTTCCCATTGCAAAGGAGCGGGTCTCCTGTCGTTGTAATGTCCATTCTGCAAAGAATGGGCGAAAAAATTTACCACTGGGGGTATACCTGAAACAAAGGCCTAAGTATTGCAATTTGTAACGGTCATCATCATGGTGGCGCATGAGGAGAAGGAGGAGCAGTCCAGCGATTATCCAAAGTCCAGAAGTGTGTACCCATGGGTGAGTGGAGGTACATGGCAAACTTTAAATTCCGCTCTCATTTGCTGGTGGTGTGGTGAAGTCTGGCCCAATCCAACCCTTGTTCATCTTGATCAGAGTCAGCCTGTCAGCATTTTCAGTTGACAGGCGGGTGCGTTTATCTGTAATGATTCCACCTGCGGCACTAAAAACACGCTCTGACAAAACGCTAGCAGCAGGGCAGGCCAGGCCTTCCAAGGCGTAGAGAGCCAATTCATGCCACGTGTCCAGCTTGGATACCCAATAATTGTAAGGCACAGAGGAATGTCGGAGTACAGTTGTTCGATCTGCAAGGTACTCCTTCAGCATCTGGGCAAACTTAGGATTTCTTGTGGCACTACCCCGCACCTCAGGGGCTGTGGTACGTGAGGGGCTGAGAAAACTGTCCCACATCTTAAAGACTGTTCCCCTACCTCTGGCGGATTGGACTTGTGCCTCTCTCGGCTGTACGCCTCGGTTGTCCACTGATTCATGACCTATGCCGCTAGCGTTTTGTGAGGGGAATGCTTTGCCTACTTCCGTGACTATGGCCTTCTGGAACTGCTGCATTTTGCCTGACCTCTCCGCCTCGGGAATAAGAGACATAAAGTTCTCCTTTTAGCGTGGGTCTAACAGTGTTACCAACCAGTAATGATTGTCGGCCAAGATGTTCTTAACGCGAGGGTCACGAGACAGGCAGCTTACCATAAAGTCAGCCATGTGTGCCAGACTCTTAACAGCCATCACTTCAGTATCCTGACCAACACGATGACTGAACATGCTGTCCTCCTCCTCCTCATCATCTACCCTGTCCTCTGGCCAGCCACGCTGAACCGAGGATATGACTGCATGTCATATCCTCAATTTGGCCAGAGAGTTGCTCCATGTCTTCATCCTCCTCCTCGTCATAGTCCTCCACTGCACGTTGTGATGAGACGAGGCTGGGCTGTGTGTTATCATCACCCACACCCACTACTGTTTCTTGCTCAAACTCATCGCGCTCCGCCTGCAATGCATCATGGTTGTTTTTTGAGCAGAGACCATTTTAGAAGGCAGAGAAGTGGTATGGTGACGCTAATAATGTCGTCATCGCCGCTCACCATCTTGGTGGAGTCCTCAAAGTTTTGGCGGATGGTGCATAGGTCGGACATCCATCTCCACTCCTCAGGTGTTATGTGTGGAGTTTGACCCATTTCCCGACGGCTTAGGTGATGCAGGTACTCAACAACTGCCCTCTTCTGCTCACATATCCTGACCAACTTGTGCAGAGTTGAATTCCAACGCGTGGGGACATCACACACCAGTCTGTGTGCCGGAAGATGCAAACGGCGTCTTAAGCCGGCAAGGCCGGCTGAAGCAGTAGGTGACTTTCGAAAATGTGCAGACAGGCGGCGAACTTTTACCAGCAGATCAGACAGCTCTGAGTATGACTTTAGAAACCGCTGAACCACGAGGTTGAGCACATGGGCCACGCATGGAACATGTGTCAGCTGGCCTCGCCTCAAAGCCGCCACCAGGTTCCGGCCATTGTCACACACGACCTTTCCTGGCTTTAGGTTCAGAGTTGTGAGCCAGTGATCTGCCTGCTGTTTCAGAGCTGTCCACACCTCTTCTGCATTGTGGGGTTTGTCACCTATGCAGATTAGCTTCAGCACTGCCTGTTGCCGCTTCGCCGAGGCAGTGCTGCAGTGCTTCTGTGTCGCCCTGGACATGCCAGGGGCCACAGAGCACAACACTTAAACACCCCACACTCCCTGCAGGCATATCATAGTCAAAACACAAAATCCTTGTTGCCTTCCCCAGGGGCTGTTGTCCACACCAGGGTGTGGAGCCAGGCGGTTGGTCTCCACCCACCGAGGAGGAGGGAAAACACAGGCAGTGAGAGTTAAGCTAAGGAAGTGGAAGGAGGAAAGTAGTAGAGAGGAGAAAAGTGACAGCAAAGAGCCTGAAGTTGGTCCGGGTGTGTGGCCCGGACAGGACAGCAAGGTTGGCAGGATGTGGTGACCGTCTGCAGTGGAGGCCGATTGGAGTCTGCCGTAAGGACCGTGGACGGGTGGTGACCCGGCCGTACCGGACCGGTATACAAAGAGAAGCCAGCACCATTGGCAGAGGACTTTCGGATCCCGGCAAGGCTTGGTGTCGCCGTGAATTTGCCAAATCCGTTAGTGAAGGGAACCTCAGGGTTTCCAAACAGCCAAGTCCAGATAGAAGGCAACCGTACAACCGTGAAGGGGAGACACAGCCACCGCCAAGGGCAACCGTCTCCCAGTGCCATCGCCTGTGGGCAAAAGGGGCTCCTCCGGCCCATATCCAGGTCGGGGAGCGGGTTACCGTTGGGAAACCATCACTACCAACACTTAACTTAGGTGCAGGGAGAGACAGTCATCACTAACCTGCAGGGAGGAACAACCGCAGCCGTCCGAGTGACCCGTCCATCCAGCCACTTGTTTTACCGTGAACTGTGTCATCATCATTGGGCTGAGTGAGTACCTCCGTGCCGTGCGGCACAGCGCTGCCCCTGCGACCCTGCACTTCATCAGGCCCCGCAACCCGCCTGTCATCCATCTCTACCCCATCACCAGGCCCCGGGACAACCAACCCCCCTACCCACGGAGGGGAGAAATAACAACAAAGCTGCTCCCTGTCACAGGCTCCCGGGATCCCCGTCCAGAGCAGCGGTGGTGTCCACACAATCACCACAACCGTGGGTGGCGTCACGGACAATATCCCCAAAACCCAAACCACCCCTTTTCACTCACGGGCGAGTAGCGCCGCTCGAGTCCCCGGGATCCGGCCATCGCTCGAGCCAACGAGCAGCAGCAGCCGTAGAGCAGCGTAAGCCGGACCCGAGCAGTGGGAGAGCGCACCGTCCCCTCCTCCGCCCGCGACACTTCCAGCTTGGGACTGGTGTGGAGGGTAAAGTGGATCAGGATGCGCAGGAGGAGGAGGAGGCTGAGGAGCATGACATTCCGGAGCTGTAGAGTGTGTGTGAAACCCTGACTGAGGTAGGGCCTGCAAAACTTGGTGTGTGAAGGACGTGTTCCGTCCCTCGCTCAGACTGGGTCCCAGCTTGCACAATATTAACCCAGTGTGACGTCAACGAGATGTAGCGGCCTTGCCCACATGCACTTGTCCACGTGTCTGTGGTTAGGTGGACTTTGGCTGCAACAGCGTTGTTCAGGGCACGTGTGATGTTTTGTGACACGTGGTTAGTTATGCAATGCGGGGACGGCACACCGGGAGAAATAGTGGCGGCTGTGGACCGAGTAACGTGGGACAGCTGCCACCATCAGGTCGCGGAATGCTTCTGTCTCAACCAGCCTAAAAGGCAACATTTCCAGCGCAAGCAGTCGCGAAATGTTAGCATTTAGAACTGTGGCATGTGGGGTGTTGTCAGTGTATTTGCGCCTGCGTTCAAAGGTTTGCTGAATGGATAACTGAACGTTGCGCTGGGACAAGGACGTGCTTGATGATGGTGTTCTTTCTGCGTAGGCAACTGCAGGTGCAGGAGTGGAGGAGGCTTGTTCGCAGGCAGCATGGACAGGGGATTGGCTCGCATGCACAACCAGCGAAGACGTAGCAGTGACATCAGCAAGCACTGCTCCTCGACTCTGTTGTACTTCCCACAAAGTCGGGTACTTGGCTGACATGTGCCTGATCATGCTGGTGGTGGTCAGGCTGCTAGTTTTGGTACCCCTGCTGATGCTGGCATGGCAGGTGTTGCAAATGGCCTTTTTAGAATCATCTGGAGCCAACTTAAAAAACTGCCAGTGTCAGAGTTCCGGGTTTTCCAGTTTTCTTTTGAAAGAGCTTGCCCTTTGTTAACATGGAGTTTTCTGTTCTGTTGCCCTACTTCCTGTCCATCTGTTTAAAAGCCGCCCCTAAAGCTTAGTCCAGTGCCTGAGTATACTGCTTCCTGTGTGCTCCTGCCCTGCTGCTTTTGGTTCCTGATTGTTATTCGGATCCTCTTGGAAAACAACCGACACCGACTCTGGACTTCATCTGGTATCATCTAGCTGTGCCCGGACTCCGTTTGCCGTCTTTGGTCGGCACTTCTGCCCGGTTCCTTCCGTTTAATACCACTCTGGACTCACATCACGTACGGACATTTTTGGACTTACCTATTGCCCTTTTGTGTCCCGGCTGCTGCGCATTTAGGGCTTCTGGGGTGATTGCCAGACAGTCCCTGTATAGGGGTTCGCTCTTGGTGGTCTCCCTGGGGGAGTCCGGTGCGCGGTCCCGGGAATTCCCTTTCGCTCCGTCCCTGGAAGGTATTTCCTGTATTTATGTTCTACTGTGTTTTTGTTCCGTTTATGTACATATTTGCTGGTTGCATATTATAAACGTCTTGCACCAAGAACTCGTCTCTGGTTGTCATTGCCCTAACGCAATCGAAATCCTCAATACATACAATAGTATTACAGCCAGACTCGGGAAGACCTAACATTTGTACAGGCACCTTGTGTCGTGTTGTTCCGGGGAACAGTTGCCTGACGTCTGCCTGGGGCCACCACTCTGCTTCTTACTGCCTGTTGTGATGCTACGCCTCCCTCCCCCTGTGCACTGCTGTCCTCGCTCTGCATATCCTCCTGCCAGGTTGGGTCAGTTACTGGATCATCCACCACGTCGTCTTCCTCTTCCGCACCCTGCTCCTCCTCCTGACTTCCTGACAATTGTGTCTCATCATCGTTTACCCCTTGTTGAGACACGTTGCCAACTTCGTGAGAACGTGGCTGCTCAAATATTTGGGCATCTGTACATACAATCTCGTCATGGCCCACTTCAACAGGAGCTGGCTAGAGGCCAGAATTTGTGAATGGAAACGTGAACGAACAGCTCTTCCGAGTGTCCAAGTGTGGGATCAGTAATGTCCGTGGACGTGTACTCGGCCTGGTGGTAGGAAGGAGGATCAGGTTCTGAAATGTGCGGTGCAGTATCACGGCTACTGACACTTGACCGTGTGGAAGACAGAGTGTTTGTGGTGGTGCCAATCTGACTGGAAGCATTATCCGCTATCCAACTAACAACCTGTTGACACTGGTCTTGGTTCAAGAGCGGTGTACTGCTGCGGTCCCCAAGAAATTGGGACAGGACGTGCGAGCGACTAGATGTGGCCCTTTGTTGTGGCGAAATTAGAGCTTGCACACAACCTCGGTCTCTGCCTGCACCACCATCACGTCCACTTCCTTGTTCGTTGACAACGCCCTTGCGCATTTTGCAATGCTGTGCTGATGTGTATTCACTAGACTTGTGCGTTATATCCAAGTTTTTGCAAAACTCACACAAATGCAGCGGAAAGCTGCCACCAACAGGCACACACGTGCGGTTTTTAAATGCAAGCACGGAGGCACTAAGAACCTAACAGGTCTCTATCCAGGGACAACGTGGAGCCTCCCAATTTTTGGCTGCCCTGCCTAAGGGCTATACTACAATAGACCCACTTCCTTACAATGGGCACTTCAGGTTTACAGGCCATCATGCACGTCTCTATCCAGGGACAATGTGGAGCCTCCCAATTTTTGGCTGCCCTGCCTAAGGGCTATACTACAATAGACCCACTTCCTTACAATGGGCACTTCAGGTTTACAGGCCCTCATGCACGTCTCTATCCAGGGACAACGTGGAGCCTCCCAATTTTTGGCTGCCCTGCCTAAGGGCTATACTATAATACACCCACTTCCTTACAATGGGCACTTCAGGTTTACAGGCCCTCATGCACGTCTCTATCCAGGGACAACGTGGAGCCTCCCAATTTTTGGCTGCCCTGCCTAAGGGCTATACTACAATAGACCCACTTCCTTACAATGGGCACTTCAGGTTTACAGGCCATCATGCACGTCTCTATCCAGGGACAATGTGGAGCCTCCCAATTTTTGGCTGCCCTGCCTAAGGGCTATACTATAATACACCCACTTCCTTACAATGGGCACTTCAGGTTTACAGGCCCTCATGCACGTCTCTATCCAGGGACAACGTGGAGCCTCCCAATTTTTGGCTGCCCTGCCTAAGGGCTATACTACAATAGACCCACTTCCTTACAATGGGCACTTCAGGTTTACAGGCCCTCATGCACGTCTCTATCCAGGGACAACGTGGAGCCTCCCAATTTTTGGCTGCCCTGCCTAAGGGCTATACTACAATAGACCCACTTCCTTACAATGGGGACTTCAGGTTTACAGGCCATCATGCACGTCTCTATCCAGGGACAATGTGGAGCCTCCCAATTTTTGGCTGCCCTGCCTAAGGGCTATACTATAATACACCCACTTCCTTACAATGGGCACTTCAGGTTTACAGGCCCTCATGCACGTCTCTATCCAGGGACAACGTGGAGCCTCCCAATTTTTGGCTGCCCTGCCTAAGGACTATACTACAATAGACCCACTTCCTTACAATGGGCACTTCAGGTTTACAGGCCCTCATGCACGTCTCTATCCAGGGACAACGTGGAGCCTCCCAATTTTTGGCTGCCCTGCCTAAGGGCTATACTATAATACACCCACTTCCTTACAATGGGCACTTCAGGTTTACAGGCCCTCATGCACGTCTCTATCCAGGGACAATGTGGAGCCTCCCAATTTTTGGCTGCCCTGCCTAAGGGCTATACTATAATACACCCACTTCCTTACAATGGGCACTTCAGGTTTACAGGCCCTCATGCACGTCTCTATCCAGGGACAACGTGGAGCCTCCCAATTTTTGGCTGCCCTGCCTAAGGGCTATACTACAATAGACCCACTTCCTTACAATGGGCACTTCAGGTTTACAGGCCCTCATGCACGTCTCTATCCAGGGACAACGTGGAGCCTCCCAATTTTTGGCTGCCCTGCCTAAGGGCTATACTACAATAGACCCACTTCCTTACAATGGGCACTTCAGGTTTACAGGCCATCATGCACGTCTCTATCCAGGGACAATGTGGAGCCTCCCAATTTTTGGCTGCCCTGCCTAAGGGCTATACTATAATACACCCACTTCCTTACAATGGGCACTTCAGGTTTACAGGCCCTCATGCACGTCTCTATCCAGGGACAACGTGGAGCCTCCCAATTTTTGGCTGCCCTGCCTAAGGGCTATACTACAATAGACCCACTTCCTTACAATGGGCACTTCAGGTTTACAGGCCCTCATGCACGTCTCTATCCAGGGACAACGTGGAGCCTCCCAATTTTTGGCTGCCCTGCCTAAGGGCTATACTACAATAGACCCACTTCCTTACAATGGGCACTTCAGGTTTACAGGCCATCATGCACGTCTCTATCCAGGGACAATGTGGAGCCTCCCAATTTTTGGCTGCCCTGCCTAAGGGCTATACTATAATACACCCACTTCCTTACAATGGGCACTTCAGGTTTACAGGCCCTCATGCACGTCTCTATCCAGGGACAACGTGGAGCCTCCCAATTTTTGGCTGCCCTGCCTAAGGGCTATACTGCAATAGACCCACTTCCTTACAATGGGCACTTCAGGTTTACAGGCCATCATGCACGTCTCTATCCAGGGACAATGTGGAGCCTCCCAATTTTTGGCTGCCCTGCCTAAGGTCTATACTATAATACACCCACTTCCTGACAATGGACACTTAATGTTTTGAGGCCCTCATGCACGTCTGTATGCAGGGGCATTGGTGAACCTCACAATTTTGGACTGCCCTGGCAAAGGAAAATACTACAAAGACTCACTTCCTCAAAATGGGCACATTAGACTCAAGAGGCCTTCATGTACGTCTCTTCTCAGGGACATCGGAGTGCCACACAATGTTTTCACGTAAAATCTTTCATGTATTAATCTCAAAAAGTAACATACACCAGCTCTATCTCACTATTGGGTATGTGCCCTTAACATTTCCGCCATGAAAAATCATTTTGGGGTCATTTTGGAAGGTTTTCTGGTGAGTCCGTAAAAATGGCGTAAAACGCGGACAAAATTGTTCACAGCTGTGACTTTTCAGTGATAAATGCTTCAAGGGGTCTTCCCCATGCTGTTGCCATGTCATTTGAGCACTCTTCTGAGACTTTTGTGCCATTTTTAGGGTTTCTCCATGCTGCCGGGGGGTCATTTCACAAAAATACTCGGGTCTCCCATAGGATAACATTGGGCTCGTTGCTCGGCCCGAGTACACGAGTATCTTGGGAGGCTCGGCCCGAGCTTCGAGCACCCGAGCTTTTTAGTACTCGCTCATCACTAGTGCCTGCGTTAGCCGGGAATAACTGTGCAGCCGCGAGATTCAGCCCAGTACGTGGATGATGTTGGAGGCGTTAGATGCATCAATCATCAAAGGAGGACGGCACACAGCGGCAGGAGGGGGGACAGGAGCCAAAAAAGAGCACGCACATCCGACCAGAACAGGTCATTTGCATACATGGTGGTCAGATTTTATAAAGTTATTTCTGGGGTCTGCAAGGGGAGTCAGGGAAGAAAGTGCACCTTCATAGAATGCAGCCCAGGAGCTGCAGAAGATGATACTTTTGGTTCAATACTGAAAAAACTGGTGACCAGTTCCCTTTAAAGGTTCCTTCCCATTAACTTTTTTGCCCCTAAGCCTGTGTACAGTATATGTGTATGTAGTGTACTCAGTACTCAGTGTGTGAACATACTCACCTACCACTGTTTTCTCTGGTATCCAACGCTGCTCCGGTACTCTACTGAATGATGACACCATTCTTCAGACTCTCCAGGTCACACTGTGCTCTGCGTGATGCGGAATTGGCTTTTACAATGTAAGTCTATGTAAAATCAGAACAAGGCTCCATAAGCTTACATTGTAAAAGAGACTTATGGCTCATACATAGAACATAAAGTAGGATGACTAGTCTGAAGAATGGAGACAAAACTAAGAGTAGGAGCAGAATGGAGCTGGATACTGGAAAATATGGTGGTAGGTGAGTGTATTGACACTACACTACATACACATATACACAGATTTAGAAAACAAAAAAGCTCATGGGAGGCTTCTTTAAATTATCTTCACTAGTTCTCCAGCGAACTGACCAGCAAGCCTGTATATCGAAGAACCTTTTATAATCCTACTGTAGCGTGGCACATTGCAGTATTCGTGGGCGAGGTAGTCATCCCTTGCGCCACAGCACACTACATTAAAAAGAGGGGGTCCTGGCTGGTTGTGTGAACTTGTGTTGGGTGATTACGCTTTTGTCGCATGATGCTGTTGACTTAGGCCAGCCAGGATCAGATGTTAACCAGTTCAGTGAGAGAGACGACTAGTTATTAATAAACATTGTTTTACTAAACAGCCATTGGATGAGAACTATGTACAGTAGATAGCAGGTACACAAATTCTCATTGTTACGGTGAGAACGATTGGATATAAAATAATATGAATCCAATCGTCGCACGAAGTTCGCCGAGCAAATGACAAGGCCGCTACGGGACTGGAGGATGGATACAGCAACTAAGGAAAACCCAAATGTGAATGAAGGGGATGTTTAAGGGCACACCTCAACGTGTAGCATACCCCTGTTAGCTTTACGGCTACATAGGTATTGGTTATGTGTGAAGGGAGACGTCAGACCGAGAGGTAACCCAGTTAGCGTCACTGGGAAACCGAGGAGGACGACGCTGAACCGGTGACGAACGTAGAGGGCACGTCAAGTCGCGTGAGATACCAGGTTAGTGTGACTGAGCACCTGAGGACTGGTACACACACGTCTGCCACTGGCACTGCAGACTCCCGGTCACATGCGTAGAGGGCACGACAGACCAAGAAAGTAACCCAGTCAGCGTCACTGGGTACTCGGGGACTAATAGGACAGGAGCTGGCCCTAACTGCGCCGCGTTACCAGTATATTGTGCAATCCAGTACCGACACCCTGGCCCTGCCTGTCCCAGTCCTAACCACATACACGCACCTGCCATAAATGGTGGCGCTGGAACCCAAGCATACATGCAGCCCAGTCTGCTCACTGAGCTGCAGCAATGGAGAATGACCCTCATGCCACGATGGGCGTGGTTACGGACCTTTTATGGCCGCCTCCCTGGCCCAGGCCACATGGCATGTAGTAATGATGCCGGGTGTGGCCATCCCGCGGCTGCCACGTCAGCGCTGACGTCACTGTGACCAATCAGCAGCCACCGCTGATGTCACCGCGAGCCAATCAGTGATGATGTCACGCACATGCGCAATAGCGGTAATCCTGCACTTAGTGCCTGGATAGGCTGCGGGAACCCGCATATGCGCGGTACCGGTAAATGAGCACTTAGGCTCAGGTTGGTACATGACTCTAGCCTCCTGATGCCTGTCAGATTGACACCTCGAGCGACGGGTAGGTAGTGCTGGAGAGTCGACCGATCCCAATGTGGGAGTCAATGACAGGACTGAACCGGTTCGGGACTCAGAAGGACCCTGAACCATAACACTTGTACTTTTCTTTTTCTACACAGAGCATCTCTACACAGTCTCATTACATCTTCAACCTCACTTGTTCCTCCCTCTAATACTCGTAGTCTCATATTGAGCAAGACCGCGTCTTCTAGACAGCCACGCCTACTAGTCGGACACAGCTACTCCATACACGTATATTGAGTGAGGTGGTGCCCACTAGTAGAGTTCTGGCCGGGAACATGCATATTGCACAATTGCGGTCACGCGACCTTTGTTCCAGGCTCTGAAACTGGCGAATCCGCACAGCACACAGTGCATGTGCTTGGAGGATTCATAAGTCTGCAGTCACATAGAGACACTGAAAACCTATCATATTAGACTGGGCAACCCCTTTACCGCTTTCTTATCCTAGTGTCAGACTAAACACATTTTAACACCACTACTTACACATAGCACAATTCACATTGCATATCATAAACACTTATCACATTATACATTATATATCATAACAATAACACTAGTGTTAAGGGGGAACATGGGCAATATGTCCATATCCTTACATTACCATACCTAGTGTGCTAATCGCTGTGGTCAGGTCCGATGAGTGTCGCTGGCCTGTGCTTGGCTCTTTATATGCTTTCATATTATATTCACTTGTAATGTTCATTTATACCAAAGTACAAAACTGGACACAAAAAACATGCAGCAATAGCCTCCACAATCCAAACTACAAGTATGGAAAAGATCTTGTAGCAATTCAGCCAGTGACCCCAAAGGTTGATGAGCAGCTCGAGGCCTCTCTCTGGTATCCAGTATCTACTAGTGCCTCTCAGGCTCCCCAGCTGTTAGCAGTTGCAGATACTATTGTGTAGCCGTGACACGAAGGATGTCATTGCATTACTGAAACATGGCACCAGGGTCAGAAGCATAGGAACAATATCAGTATCACCTGCGCTAGGGTTATATAACTGGGCTGTGCTGTAGAATAGGAACTTAGTGTTACCTGAACATTTTTTGGGTATGAATTTCTTTTGATTCATTGAAATTTATATTATATTTCACATGGATCATTTCAGTTATCTTTGTTTTATACAATTTTTATGGCAAACTATAGCTGAGATTATTCAGAAATCTTACCAGTCAAGGTAAACCTGAAGGACAGTCCATGGTGCATGTGAATAAGGAAGAGACTTAGCAAATCTGTATCTACCAGTTATACAGTACAACTCACAAGGATCGCGAACCGTATTTCAAAAG
Source organism: Anomaloglossus baeobatrachus (assembly GCF_048569485.1). Lineage (NCBI taxonomy): Eukaryota > Metazoa > Chordata > Amphibia > Anura > Aromobatidae > Anomaloglossus > Anomaloglossus baeobatrachus. The sequence goes on from NC_134356.1 coordinate 222,869,267, forward strand.
TGTTAACAATAGGGCTATGTTCACACACTGCATCTTTTCTTGACCACAAAGACACAACGTTTTTGGCCTAGAAAAAAGCACCCGCGGCAAAAACACATCCAAAAAACCATGCGTTTTGAAGCAGTTTTACCGCATTTTGCCCAATGCGTTTTCTATTGACTGGAAGGGCTCAAAAATGCTGGAAAAACGCAAAAAAAATCGATATGCTGCATCTAGCTGCATCATCAAAAACGCAGCCAAAAAAAGATGCACTGTGTGGACAGCAAAATAAAAATCTCAGACTTTGCCGGGGGAAGGAAATACATGCATTTGAGTGCATCTTTGTGACCTCAAAAATGCACAAAAAATGTAGTAAAAGATGCAGTGTGTGAACATAGCCTTTATATTTCAGGACATGAAAACAAATATCTAAAAGTGTATCAAAAACTCTACTCATGCTACATACTACTTACTTCTAACCAGACAACGTATCCCCTCCACACATACAGAAAAAAAATGAAATACTAGATACTAATATGAATGTTAGTAGCAATTCATATGAACTATAAATTAAATCAGTCATAATAACCTGCACATAAATTCACAGACCCCTCAATATTTTTAGGAATTTTGCGAAAAATCCGCTCTTTTAAAAGAATATGAGTAAATTTGTGGGCAGATATAGGCAGGGACAGATATACAGAAAACAAAATATATTAACACCTTAAAACACATATTAAATAATAAAGTTCAATGAACAATAATAAGTTATAGCTTTGAGGAAGAATACATTTGGGGATGTATATGACAGATCCATTCAGACTTCTCTGAAAATGATGAATTCGAGAATGAAAATGGTGAAACTCATGTCCTATTATGATCTGATGTCCGATACAAAATGGGACACAAACAAAGACGTTCGCACCCTAAGGCTATGTTCGCATAGAGTTTTTTGAGGTGGACAGATGCGACAAGTTTTTCAAGCAGAAACCGTTTCAGTAAATGTTCATTTTTTGGGGACTATTTGGATGAGTTTTGTTTTTAGCTGAAATGTTATATGTAACTTTTTGACTTGACAGCACATAGTTTGGAGAAGATGCCATCCAGATATGCTTCAAAGAAGTGACATGAAGTATTTTGTTTCACCAGCATATTTCAAAGTCGCTTTAGAGAAAAAAAATACTTAAAAAACGTTTGTATGAACAGCAGACTGGATTTCCCTTGGAAATTAATAGGATGTATTTTCCAAGTATTTTTGAAGTGTTGTTTTTTTATTAAAGATTTTGTAGTAGAATAGCTCCACTCCGCTCCACAAACTTACTCTGAACATAGCCTAAGGGTATTTGAAGATTTTATATTTCGATTTTGAAGTAGATCCCTTTCCAATCCCACATCAAATTTATTCAAGAATAATATGACACAGTTCTTGTGGATTTTGAAGTTTTAAATACCATCATCTCAGCATACCTTTTGTTTAGGGCAATGGTCCCCAACCATTATGACCTTGAGAGCCTTATTTCGCTCTAAAAAAGGGTTGTGGGTCACATCCAGATCCCCCTGAGTAGTGACATCCAGCTCCTTCCCCCCTCACAGTAGAGACACCCAAAGCTCCAATTACTGTTATGACAGCCAAAGCTTTTCAACTGAAATCACACCGAAGCAGTATACTTATATCTAAGGGTTCCCATCTTACCCCAATTCATTATTCTCGCATCAAGCACTAAAGGTACTGTCACACATAACGAGATCGCTAGCGAAATCGCAGCTGAGTCACCGTTTTGGTGACGCAGTAGCGATCCCGTTAGCGATCTCGTTATGTGTGACATCTACCAGCGATCAGGCCCCTGCTGTGAGATTGTTAGTCGTTGCTGAATAGTCCAGGCCATTTTCTTCAAAGGGGTTGTTCTGCTGGGCAGGACACATCGCTGTGTTTGACACTGTGTGACAGGGTCACAGTGACTGCTGAGATCGTTATACAGGTCGCTACTGCGACATGAATTGTTCCTGCATCGCTGGTAAGATCTGACAGTGTGACATCTCACCAGCGACCTCCCAGCAACTTACCTGCGATCCCTATCAGGTCGCATCGTTTTTGGGATCGCTGGTAAGTAGTGATGAGCGAGTATGCTTGTTACTACTCGGTACTCGCACGAGTATCACTGTACTCGGGCTACTCGGCGGGTACCGAGTAATTTTGCGATACTCGTGCTGTACGCGTGGTCTTCATCCCTGCATGTTGGCGCTCTTTTGAGAGCCAGCCCTCATGCAGGGATTGGCTGGCAGACCACTGCAATGCCACAGCCCTGTTAGTTGTGGAATTGCAGTGATTGGCCGGCCTGCACAGCGTGACCGAGCCTTTATACCGGCGGGCGCGCTGTGCTCTGCACACAGCCATCTCATATTCCATGCTTTCCACGCCCACAGGCGCCTATGATTGGTTGCAGTGAGACACGCCCCCACGCTGAGTGACAGGTGTCTCACTGCACCCAATCACAGCAGCCGGTGGGCGTGTCTATACTGTGCAGTAAAATAAATAAATAAATAATTAAAAAAAACGGCGTGCGGTCCCCCCAATTTTAATACCAGCCAGATAAAGCCATACAGCTGAAGGCTGGTATTCTCAGGATGGGGAGCCCCACGTTATGGGAAGCCCCCAACCCTAACAATATCAGTCAGCAGCCGCCCAGAATTGCCACATACATTAGATGCGACAGTTCTGGGACTGTACCCGGCTCTTCCCGATTTACCCTAGTGTGTTGGCAAATCGGGGTAATAAGGAGTTAATGGCAGCCCATAGCTGCCACTAAATCCTAGATTAATCATGTCAGGCGTCTCCCCGAGATTCCTTCCATGATTAATCTGTAAATTACAGTTAAAAAACACACACACCCGAAAAATCCTTTATTAGAAATAAAAAACACTAACAAAGTCCCTCATCACCAATTTATTAACCCCGACAAACCCTCCATGTCCGGCGTACTCCACAGTCCTCCAGCGTCACATCCAGCTCTGCTACATTCAGGTGACAGGAGCTGCAGAATACACCGCCGCTCCGGTCAGCTTCACACAGCAACTGAGGTGAGTAGCGCGATCAGCTGCTGTCAGGCAGGTAACTCACGGCCACCGCTGGATCCAGCGGTGCCGCGATTAACCTCAGTGACAGCAGCTGATCGCTATACTCACCTCAATTGCTGCATGGAGCTGACCGGAGCGGCGGTGAGTAGCGCGATCAGCTGAGCTGTCACTGAGGTTACCCGCGGCCACCGCTGCATCCACCGCTGGATCCAGGTAACCTCAGTGACAGCTCAGCTGATCGCTATACTCACCTCAGTTGCTGTGTGAAGCTGACCGGAGCGGCGGTGTATTCTGCAGCTCCTGTCACCTTCATGCAGCACAGCTGGACGCGACGCTGGAGGTCCGTGGATTACGCCGGACATGGAGGGTTTGTCGGGGTTAATAAATTGGTGATGAGGGACTTTGTTAGTGTTTTTTATTTCAAATAAAGGATTTTTCGGGTGTGTGTGTTTGTTAACTGTAATTTACAGATTAATCATGGAAGGAATCTCGGGGAGACGCCTGACATGATTAATCTAGGATTTAGTGGCAGCTATGGGCTGCCATTAACTCCTTATTACCCCGATTTGCCAACGCACTAGGGTAAATCGGGAAGAGCCGGGTACAGTCCCAGAACTGTCGCATCTAATGTATGCGGCAATTCTGGGCGGCTGCTGACTGATATTGTTAGGCTGGGGGGCTCCCCATAACGTGGAGCTCCCCATCCTGAGAATACCAGCCTTCAGCCGTATGGCTTTATCTGGCTGGTATTAAAATTGGGGGGACCGCACGCCGTTTTTTTTAATTATTTAATTATTTATTTCACTGCACAGTATACACACACACACCGGCTGCTGTGTTTGGGTGCAGTGAGACACCTGTCACTCAGCGTGGGGGCGTGTCTCACTGCAACCAATCATAGGCGCCGAAAAGCAGGAAAGCAGGGAATACGAGATTGTTTAATCTCCGGCTTTTTCAAAAGAGGAAAAGCCACCGGAGTTTAGTGAACACAGCTGTGCAGCGCCGCGGCAGTGATCGGGGAACGGTAAGTAAGAGAGAGGGGGGAGAATGACTGACAGACTGTGAGAGGGGGACAGACAAGACAGAGAGAGACCGACAGAGCGAGACCGACCGACGGGAGATAGAATGAAAAAAAAAATGACCGACATCGCTAGTAAAAAGCACAAAACGTGCGTTTTGGACATCGGAGTGCCACACAATGTTTTACGTAAAATCTTTCATGTATTAATCTCAAAAAGTAACATACACCAGCTCTATCTCACTATTGGGTATGTGCCCTTAACATTTCCGCCATGAAAATTCATTTTGGTGTCATTTTGGAAGGTTTTCTGGTGAGTCCGTAAAAATGGCGTAAAACGCGGACAAAATTGTTCACAGCTGTGACTTTTGAGTGATAAATGCTTCAAGGGGTCTTCCCCATGCTGTTGCCATGTCATTTGAGCACTCTTCTGAGACTTTTGTGACATTTTTAGGGTTTCTACATGCTGCCGGGGGTCATTTCAGAAAAATACTCGGGTCTCCCATAGGATAACATTGGGCTCGGTGCTCGGGCCGAGTACACGAGTATCTTGGGATGCTCGGCCCGAGCCTCGAGCACCCGAGCTTTTTAGTACTCGCTCATCACTACTGGTAAGTCGTTGTGTGTGACTGGGCCTTTAGACAGGTAGTACCATCCAATCTCCAGCTTACCATGCTTAATTTATCTCTAAATCTCTAGGGCCAGTTTAGGAGTTTAAACGTAAAGGATAAGCCTAGCTCAACCACTGAGGGTAGGTGCTGTTGGGGTAATAATAAATTTATTTAAAAGAGGAACCCCAGCACGCAAAGTATAGAATACAAACAAACGGAGTACATTTTTTGAAGATTTTTTTTATTTTTGATATTCTGCAAAAAGTGCCCCGAAACAGGGGGGCGCAAAACCCAACATTTCACCTACTGGAGCCTTTTAAAGGTTTTGCGTGGGAAATGTATGGGAGCAGCATGGGTCACAAATGGAAAACCATCAAGAGTTTCTTGTGCGGTGCCCCAATTTTGCAGCTTTTCAATATCAGCCAGGAATGAAGAGGCAGAGGACTGTTATGTGAGGGGTGCGCCTGAGTTAGATGTCCTGAAGAAAAAAAAAAGGAAGAGTCCACGCAGCGGGGTCACCGCTTTTGCCACTGCCACCACTGCTGCATGGGAGTCTTCCTTTTTTTTTCCTCAGGGCAGCTAACTCAGGCGCACTCCTCACATACCATTCCTCTGCCTCTTCATTCCTGGCTGATATTAAAAAGCTGCAAAATTGGGGCACTGCACAAAAACCTCTTGATGGTTGTCCATTTGTGACCCATGCTGCTCCCATACATTTCTCATGCAAAACCTTGAAAAAGGCTCCAGTAGTCAAAACGTTGGGTTTTTGTTCCCCCTGTTTTAGTGCACTTTTTACAGAATATCAAAACTAAACAAATCTTCAAAATTTACTGCTTGTGTTTGGAAATTTAGGCACATATCCAGATTGGGGCTACTCCCAATGTCACCATCTGGAGACTTGCTCTTCCTAGCTGCTTGGTAGACCTAGTGCTAATGCACTGAGCTAGCAGACAGCCGTTATCCACACATCACAAGTCCTGTGATCCACATGTGGCTCCCAATTCACAGATTAGGGACCCCTGGGTTAAGGTGATAAGTGAGCATGGGTAACTTTTAACAATAAATCCTTACATGATGTAACCAAGTTGAAGACTAAATACAGCTGCCTGGTTTGTCGTCCTTATTCCCTTATTTTTTGCTATAAAATAAATACTTCAAATCTGTTTTGAGACAGAGCAAACTTCTACATCTCTAAGGCTATGTGAGCACACTGAGGATTTGTTTCTCCAGTGAAAACACACCTCCTGGCAGAAAACGCACCTTCCTGAGGAAAAACCCCACCAAAAACGCATGTGTTTTTACTGCGGTTTGGTATGTGTTTGCTGCAGATATACCTTATTTTTGCCTGCGTTTTTTTAACATTGTCAATGGCAAAACACAGGGAAAAACGCAGAAAATGCAGAAAAGAAGTGACATGGGGTTTCTTTTTGCTGCAGAAATTCTGCAGCAAAACCTGTAAAGAAAAAAGACGCAACGTGCGCACAACATTTTGGATTTCTCATAGACTTTGCTGGGGAAGGACTGCATAAAGCTATTGAACAAAAACTGCACCAATTCTACAGCAAAAACCGCAGCAAATCCACGGCAAAAAACGCAGTGTGCGCACAGGGCCTAAAGAAGGAATTTAGTTAAAACAACAGAAATAAAGTACTGACTCCTGAACATTCTGCTACTTTAAATCAGTAGACATAAGCATTTATGATTTGCTGTAGTTCACGTGGGTTAATGAGTAATCTCCATTTAACCTCTGTTCTGTCACACCTTAGCATGTGAGATATAGAAGCAAACTCTCATTTTCAGTGTAATGCAGAATGCAAAGGTTATGATCATTATATCTAAAAGACCTTAACTGTAAATAATAGGAAATATTTCAAGAATATTGGTTTTCTGAGTACACGATGGAAACGTTGAGGATAAGCAAGACAAAAGGTAGGCCTTGTTTTATATGCATTTTTGTAGGCCTTACAGGCGATTTAACTACTTAGGACACAATGTACAGCGACATCAGTAGGAAATATTCTGCTACAGTAGTTACTGTTTGTACACTGCGTGTGGGAAATTCTTGTTTTACAAGTATGGTGACATATAGACACTCAGAAATGTTCTACATAATGCAAAACATTGAGCTGGTAGCATGTTACATAGTAGTTAAAAGCAGTTTAATATACATTGCCTACAATGTAAAAATTTCAAACATGGGATTAATATTTAACTTTTGTGCCAACTAATTGTACATAGACCCCTCATTGTTGTCTTCCTTATAGCAGGTTTTTATGTATTGCTGAAATAGTTTTCGTTCTTTGAGAACTCATTTGGTCTCTGTGTAAAGCCTACGTATTTCAATATAATGGAGATATAGCAAAAACGTTTGTATCTCCACAAAGTAGCTATTGTTTGCTTGGGCAACAAATTTCAGAGAAGGTGTTTGGGGCTGCAGTTTACAGTTGCTCATTCTTATGTAATTGCATCAAACCTTGTAAGTTTAAGGGTACATGAAAGAGGACAGGATTTATAAATATATGTATTTAGATTATTGTATTTTAGAATTTATTTCCTTGGAACCTGTTGACTGAGGTTCATAATCTGCTTGACATTTTCAGACCATTTTGATATCCAACATCTTCTCTGTGCAGAAAGCAGTAAGATTTTTGCCCAGAGAGTCCTCCACGATTTCTTTTTCTTGTACTCAACGGAATAGCTCTTTCTTCTTGCACTTATGTTGTTTTGGGGTTAAAAAAATACTAGTATGGTATATTTCCCATTCATCTGTTTACATACAGTATTGTACCATAGTATATGGTGGATAGTACCTTCACCAAGAAAATCAGACACTTCAAAAGAATGACACTGAAAAGATCCAATGAGACCCAAAAGAATAAAGTTGGTATTCCTGCTGGCGTCACTCATGTCACAGGCATGTTACATGCCGTCAGGTCCCTTGTGTTCCAGTTTCTCTCTTCCGCTTTCCACGCAGCCAAGTGTAGCAATTGGCTCCACCTGGTGAATAGACAACACTCTAATATAATGAGCTCAGGAGTGGAGTGAGGGTTATGAGACTACCAGATCTATGTGTGAGAGCCTGGCACTTGTTAACCCTTAATGTTTTGGGTCATGTTGGGTCTTTACATGCTATTATTTTGGGAGTGTTTGATTTCCTTGGTCAATGGTTTATCTTTCCTGCTTTACTCTATTACCAATTGATTTTACTTTTTTTACATGTATAGTTGCCTGGACACTATTTAAATTTACTTTTTTATGAACTGTAACTAGGGCTTATTTTTGGAGTAGGGCTTATATTTTGGCCATCCTGAAAAACTATGCTAGGGGTTATTTTCAGGGTAGGTCTTATTTTTGCAAAACAAGGTATTGTTAGACCACAATGCTCTGTAATTAAGTACCAGCATGTTTTGTCAATCAGAGTGTGCATTTAGACAAGCATCTAATTGGCAAATGAGCATTCTTAGCAATATTCATATAATTTGTCAGGTAACGAGATTGTTTGCAAGAAAATCATTGTTATCGGCCGCACATTGTGCCCTGTGAACAGGTAATGTTTTGCCAATAGCATGATACGGATTGGGGGCAGAACGATCATATTGAAGTCAGATTATTTTGTTGTCATCAACTATAAGGAAACACCAAACAACATGTATATAATCAATTGGCACCAGTATACCAGTCTGGAATGGGCCTGTATCAATGCCCCATAAGCATTTTGGGAGTGGAGTTTTGTAATAGCTGACATTTCACACATTCAAACCCTTGCTCTACCATAAATCTGGAAAATGTAAAGTAATACCATGTTTTGATATAAGAAAATGTGTACTACATGAAATATAGAATTCTCCCTTATATTGGTTGTTCCAAGTAATATATTTTTTTGCCGTCATTTCTTCTATCTTATGACTCAATACTTTCAATAGTTTGTAAAAGAGGTTGTCCAGTAAAAAATAAGTTATCATGTATCCCCTCGATAACTCGTTGATCGATCTGACTGCTGCGACCTCCACGAACGGGGATGTTCTATTCCTAATGGGACACTTTTAATCCCATTAGAAAATGGAGGAGCAGATGAGACACTTAACTGCTGCTCCATTAATTCTTTAAATTAAGAGACTTTTGTAAGAAGCAGAGTGTAGTGTTCGGCAGCCCAATAAGAAATTAATGGAGCAGTCATCAAACATTCTGCCGATTGGTGAGGATCTGACAGGTGGAACTCGCAACAATCAGTAAATTGTCAGCTATCATGTGAATAGTTAACTTACTTTCACTGGACAACCCCTTTAAGTCTCAAATATGTATCTATTTGCCCAAATTATCTGTTTTTCTTCTGTTTTTTATTTTGTCTTTTTAGTGTCCAGTTTTGAGTGCTTAAAAAATAGACACTGGTGTAAAGCATGAATAAAATGAGAGATTGGATATTGATCTGTCACACCACTATTCAGAATAGGCTTATTATTGTTGTCCATCTGGGTACCTTAGACATTTCATTTTGTCGGTTGTCTACTACATTGGTTACCCCATTCATCCCATCTTACCATCAGTAATTTTAATTATTTGATTGGGACTGTTGAATACTAGCTTTTAAAAATACAAAGATGTCCAGTTGGTCTAGTTGGGGGGGCTGGAGCCATTTAGCCATATTGTACAACAACCATAATAGTGTGGCGCCCCTGCGGCTCCAGTCGCCACAGAGTATTGCACCTCAGTTAAAATGTGGTATTCGCCTTGGGTAAGGAGGGGGTTAATCATCGGTGTTCCACATTCACACTTTACATACAGCTTAGGAGCCTTCTCACTTCCGGGATGGCCCAGGGTAGATAGGGGGTGACCATCTTGATGCATGGGACTTTCCTGGTCACTGAAGCCAGCCACCTGGGGGGCGGGTTCCACTTGAGGTAGAAGTAGGAGCAACTCACACAATCTTCAGTCAGTCTACCTGGGACTTCAGTTCTGGGACACGACACCACCATCTTCTCTTCATCTTTTTCTTTCACGGGGCCTAGTCTTGGAGCAGAATGCTCAGCCCGGGTTCCTTATTGCTGGAGGGGCAACTCTTACAAAGAACATTTTTCCAAACACCGGTGGCTTCTTCCCACTTATCCGAGGTCGACGGGGCCCATCACAGCAGTGACCGGTGCTTTTGCGGCAGCAACCGGGCTACTTAAAAAGAACTGTGAGTAAAGACACCTGGAACCACAGCAGCCGACTAAGACACTTATTACCGGCGCCGTCATCCCGCGCCTCGGCGTCCACGGCCACCGTCACTACCACTACTTCCCTCATCATCCTCCCCGAGTCCCGCTCCACCTGTGGGGAGTGACACCATCCCTGCTGCTATTACAATCTGCCCCGGAGGACAGAGACAGCAGCGGCGGCTATTCCCTGTCCGCGTACAACAGGTGGCGTCACGACAAACTTCCACCTCATCATCCCCCTTCTATTGGTGTATACCTCGGGGCACGAAACCAGGCAGGCCACCGTGACATCCCAGACCACTGCACCGGCCAGGTACGAGACCCAACCAGGACCCCCTGGGTGCTACAACTGCGAAAGCTGAATGTAGTTTATACCAAGGTTTTGGGCATATTTTTTTAAATGCCAACTAGTCTAATTACATTCATTATATATAACATACATAATCAAGCATATAGGCATAGACTCTTCTAGTGAATGACTGATATTTCATTTACAGTATATAACTGAATTTTTTATTTTCTTTGTTCTTCTAGGCCTCCATTCAGTGCATGCTCGTTCACCAGACCATGACTCACAAGGACCCTCATATTCTACTCCCTACAACCACATGCAATTTCCTACAGTTCATCAACCACTAACATCTTCACCATATCATGTTAATTCTGGATATTACCCACAACAACCTGAAGACTGGTGCTCCAATGGAATATATGAGCTAAAACGGATTCCCTCTGACAGTCTGTTTTCTATAGACACTGAAATAGTGGATTTGCCTCCGACTAAAAAGACCAGGGTTAGTCCGTATGGTTGTAGGGTAAAAGGAGATGAATTGTGTGTTGTTTGTGGAGATAAAGCCTCTGGCTATCATTACAATGCCCTAACTTGTGAAGGATGCAAAGGTAAGAATAACAAAGTCTTTATGGTATATGAAAATCATTATGATGGGCTCCTTTGTTTGGCACAGCATTGTAGAAGACTTGTTCAGTTGTCTCATTCTGCATTATTTTTCAAATGTTACCGGTATGTCACAAGAAATTGCATTTTTACCCCTCATTCACATGTAATACAGAGCTTGTGCTATCTTCCTACCATTAGTACACTAATTTTCTTGTACCTTTCTGCTGGGGCAAAGGTTTTTCCTGGATATTACGTACAGCATGTCATAGCAATCATTATCTGCGATATGGCATGGAGAAAATATACTTCCAGTGTAATTTCTCTAAATTCAAGGACTATAACACTTTGAACAGGAATGACCTTGACTATAAAGATTGTCTTCATGCCCATTGATAACCTTAGTTATAGTAAAGTCTGAGACTGGGTGTTATATATAGACACCAATGTAGTACTTTCCAAATATACAGCCCTAATTAAAAAAATCTGGGACACTGGGTACAATGTAGAAAAAACTAAAATGCAATGATTTGGAAATCACTTACAGATATATTTTATTCCCAACAGAACCTTGATCACATATCAGAAGATGAAAGTTAGACATTTTTCACTTTCATTTGAAAAAAATTAACTAATTTAGAAATTGATGACAACACATTTTTAAAAAGTTTGGACAGGGCCATGTCTACCATTGTGTAGCATCCCATGTTCTTTTTATAACATCTGGGAAGTGAGTAGACTATTGTTTGAGATTTTGGAGAGGAATTTTGTCCCATTCTTGTATGGTGTATGATTCTAGCTGCTCATGCTAGATTTTCCGTTTCATAATACACCAAATATTATCTGTTTGATCAAAAGGTGAACAGATATCAGTATGAACAAAAAAATGTCACATCCAAAAAAGATCAATAATAATATAAATTTATTATTCTCCGAATAAGTACTGAACTGAAGGTTGCCAATTCATTACCCAAACTCTTCTGCTGTGATGCTAAGCTGTTGTGATGGATGTAGTATGTGGTTGAGCATTATTTTGTTGAAATATGCAAGGCCTGCTCTGAAATAGACAGTGTCTGGATGGGAGCATAAGTTGTTCTAAAACCTCTATATAATGCTCAACATTAATAGTGTCTTTCAAGATGTGTAAGCCACCCATGTCATAAGCACTAATGAATTCTCATACCATCAGAGATGCAGACATTTTAACTCTGCATTGATAACTGGATGGTCACTCTCTTCTTGAGTCCACAAAACAAAGAATCCATAGTTTCTGTACAGAATTTAAAATTTTGATTCCTTTGACCATAGAACAGTTTTTCATTTTTAATGAGCTTTGGCTCAGAAAAGATGGCAGCATTTCTGGATTGTGTTGATACAGTACATGGCTTCTTCTTTGAATTACAGAGCTTTAATTTGAATTTGTAGATTGCTCAGCAGAGTGTGTTCACAGGCAATATTTTCTGGAAATTTTCCTGAGCCCATTTAATGATATGCATGACCAAATCATGCCTATTTTTAATGCAATGCTACCTGAGGGCTCATAGATCACAAGCATCTAATATTCACTGTTGGCCATGTCCCTTGTACACATGGATTTCTCCAGAACCTCTGAATGCTGTACTGATATTATGCACTGTTAATGGTGGAATATTCAATGTCTTTGTAACTTTATATTGAGGAACTTTTGTTTTAATTGTTCCACAATTTTTAGACACAGTTGTTCACAGATTGGTGAACCACTGATTATCTTTGCTGCTGAGACTCTGCCTCTCTAACATGTTCTTTTTATAAAGTTATGTGACTTAGTTAAAAATTGACCCTCTAGCTTTTTATCATTAGTACCATTTACTTTTACAGTCTTTAACCCTGTCCCAACTTTGTGTGTTACTTAGATGTGTTACTGCAACGAATTTCTAAATTAGTTATTTCTTTAAATGAAATGGACAATTGTCTAAAGGTTTTCTGATGTGTTCTATGTTCTGAATAAAATATGGCTATAAGAGATTTCCAAATCTATTAATTCTTATTTTGTTTACATTTTACACAGTGTACCAACTTTTTGGAATTGGGGCTGTATTACTGAATTAATATATATATATATATATAACAGTGTAATTAATAATCTTTTATTAAGCCATTTGTTATTTTTATCAACAGAATATCAGTTTCAGTAGGAAATAATTTAGTTCCAAAAATAACAATTATATTCGATTCTCATAATATATCAGCAGTGTGTAGGATGCTCTCCAGTAATAAATAAACTGGCACTGGCTATGGCACTTGCCAGTATGCAATGCAGAGCTGTCCATGTTTAAGGATACAGTTTGTGCTGCGTTAAGATAGCTTCTTCTACCCTAAAAATAAGTCATCAAAGGTATTTCCCAGAAAGGACCTTGGAATGTCCAAGTGAAATATATTATATTGTGCAGTTTTCCTACACAGAATGTGTTGTATTATATCTTTTGTGATCTACCAGTATGTGATGAATGAATGGTCAACAATAGATGACTAAGTAATTTTCTTCATGCAGGATTTTATCATTGTGCACACAGTATTTAAGTTCTAGACGTTATTCCGAACTGAACCTGTAAAAATAGACCTTAGTGATTTGATTAAAGTCTTCTCCAAATGGTGTTTTCTTCTAGTTAGTTGGGGCCATTACTGTATATGAGCCATTTTTTTTTTGCATGGGTATCTACTTATTGCTTGTCTAAGGTTTAGTAAATTATAGTATATGGTTTGATTAGATACAAAGCAGATTTAATGTCAAGGACTACAAAAACATAGTAGCATTCTTTCAAAAACCGCTCCACACCTATCTACTGTTTGTGTGTTATTAGAGTTCAAACTCATTCACTTTGATGGAGTTGAGCTAATCAAGTGTTTATGGCCACGTCTTTCAAGAACTGGAAAGTATGTTTCAGCCGTGATACTGACGCAATCCAAGAGACCTATGTAAATAAATAATTACCGTGAATTTATCAGCCCACAATTGTGCAGATTCGTCTAGAAAAGAAAAGGGGATACAGCAGTGCTTTAAAGTGTGTGAGAGCCCAGATTAATTTTCTATATTTCGGCATAAATTTGACCTAAAATGAAGTCAGATTTTCACAGAAGTGCTAAAAATTGAAAGAGAAACTAATCATATTAGTCAAAATCATTATACTGTGTCATTTTTTTTATTGAGGAAAATGATCCAAATGTCACATCTGTGAATGGAAAAAGTATGTGAACCAATAGGATTAATAGAGCATTTGAATCTGAAATAGTCTGGTGTTTTCAGGTTTCAATTGGGTGAAAATCAGGTGTAAGTGGGTGACCTGTTTAATGTAAAGACTAGGGTTCAATCAAAATCTGATCTTCACAAGACATGTTTGTGGTAGTATATGAAGGCAAAAGAGATATAGGAGGACTTCAGAAGAAGAATTTTTGATGCTCACCAGACTGGAAACGGATAAAAAAAACTTCACTAAAGAGTTTGCGCTTCACCACCTTAGTCAGGCAGATTGTGTACAAATGGAGGAAATTCAGAGCCATTATTATTACTGGTGGACTAACAAAGATCACTCCAAGAGCAAGATGTATTCTAGTTTGCCATGTCACAAAGAAACCAAAGGGCAAAGTCAAAGAAACAAAAGGCCTCTTTCACATTATTATGGTTTGGGCCTGATTTTTTGCATCTGGACCAGAATGTTTTTCCTATCATTGGGGGAACAATGAATTTTATCAGCAATTTCTAAAGTAAAATGTCAGGACATATGTCTGTGAGCTTAATCTCAAGAGAACGTAGGTCACGCAGAAAGATAACGACCCAAAACACACAAGTCGTTCTACAGAAAAATGGTTGAAGAAGAATAAAGTTAAAGTTTTGCAACGGCCAAGTCAAAGTCTTGATCTTAATCCTATAGAAATGTTGTGACATTATCAATATCTGAAAGAAAACCCACAAACATAACAGAGTTCAAGCTGATTGGGTGGAATGGGCTAAAATTCCTCCAGGCCGATGTGCGAGACTTAATTACTTAAAAGGTTTAAGGTTTAGATGCAGTTATTGCTGCACAAGGGTGTAATACTAGATACTGAAAGCAATTGTGCACATACAGTTCATTTGCCACACACAGATTGCAGATATGTAATATTGTTTCATTTTCAGCAATACAAAAATGACACTGTGATACTTTCTTTGAATTGATTCTTTTTATCTCCTTTTAGGACTTGTGTGAAATTCTTGTATAGTTGTAGGTCAAATTTTTGCAGAAATATGGAATATTCTGAAGGGTTCACAAACTATCAAGCACCAATGCTTGGGCACAAGGATTGAAACCTTGCTGCTCTCCAGGTGAATATGTTTGGACATATTGATCTAGAGTCTAGTCCAATAGATTCCTTACTTCCTTACAGCTAGAGGATGCTGAATCTCCTGCTGGTGAAACACTTTAATTTACAGTCCTGCTGGAACACTATGTTATCCTTTTCATACTCATGGTACTTGAGTGTACTAAGTAACTCGTCTTGCAGAATACTCGCGAATACTCGCATATAACAGCATTGAAACTATCATTGATCCTGGTTGTTAGCTGTGAAACAACCCCATATCATCAGGCTTCCTACACCAAACTTGACAGTTTCTTCAATTTCTCAATCTGTTAACCCCTCCGACCCCGAACTATGAGTTGTTTTTTAAATTCTGTGTTCAGTACAAATACCAAACTTTGGGTTTGTTCATCTCTAATGATAATATTGAAGTCAAGGTTTCTCACCATTTTTCAGGTCACTATCGCAGACTTGTTTAACATACATTGCACAGTGCTTGCATTGACATATATGATCTCACTATTACAAAGCATACGAGACACCTCCACTGCTATATTTGTAGTGCCAGAATGACAGACCTTGTGATGAGCCAACTTGTGACTCCAATATTTTGCCTGGACATCTACCTCTATCTCTCGGCTTTTGAATGAATGGAAGGAATTCATTTTGTATTCTTTCAACTGTCATGGCACTCAGATGATGTAATTTGCCAATTTTATTGGCAGAGAAACCGCTATCAATGAGCTGCATGATGACGTTTTTTTTTTTCTTGGGAAATCTTCTTCATCACTGCTCTTCAATTCAAACCTGTGACCTGTTGCTTGGGAATCAACCTAATAACACACTGAACTATTAGGGAATATGAGAACAGGTTGTAATTTGTAGTATACAGGAAGAAAAAGATGTTTCAAACACTAGGAGCAATACAGTAACAATGCAGTTGCATGACAAGAATCGGCATAACTAATTATATGCTAAATATTTGCAAGTTAAATTTACGTATGAGATAGTCAAGTTGATTGTCTATTTAATGAAGGTAGTCTCATGCTGAAAGCTGTAGTGGATGGTAAAATATGAAGTCTGAAAGTAAAAAGTCCAAATCATTGTTACTGTATATTAATTGTTTTCAATCTATAATGGGCCCTTACAGTGTTTACTATTGTGCATTTCAAATCACATTTCACTAAAGCATGTGACTACATTTGTGAATCCTATTTATCAGGAATTTTTGGTTTGGTTAGAAAATAATATTTTGTGACTTGTGAATGGTAGTCTTCCCTCTGGACTATGGTTCATTTTGCTTCATTTACCCTCTGCCTTCATAACTTTTATCTTCTAGAGAGCATAGAATCTACTAAATGGTACACTTTTAGAAGTTTGTGATATTTCAGATTTTTCTTAAAAGGGTTGTCTATTGTTTAGATATTGATTACATGTCAGCCATGAATACTTGAAGGCTTGACACTTGGCACCTCCACCAATCATGTTTGCAACTCTGGCCAGAGTGTATTATTTATGGAGCTATAAGAGCTCTTCCAGCTGACTTTTGGTAATTTTTTTCAAGTTTAGGAAAATATTCTCAATGATGTGAGAGTTTTATTTAATATATATTTCTAATATTTCTTGTGTGCCTTCATTTTAAGAGCTAGTGGACTTCATCTATCAAAATAGTTAAACAGAAAAACCGTCCACATGTCAGTCTGCCACTAGGGGGAGCTGGAGTCCTGCAGGGAAAGACGCTACATGGAGCTGAATAAGCAAGGAAGGGAACTCACAGTGTGTGCTGGTGCAGAGTCTCGCAGCATCAGCCGGAAAGCAGAAGTGGGGGATGGTCGGGCAGACCGGATCATACACAGTATGGGGAGAAGGAAGACCGGCAGAACAAGCAGAGGCGGGGTCGAGATCCGGCCGAGGTCAGTACCAGAGGAAGCAACTGAGTGGGGAGGTAGGAGAGGGGGCTATTGTGGGAAGGAAGGAGGTGGGACAGAGGAATAGCAGAACAACTAGGTGACAGAACACAGACAGAGACCGAGAGCACAGAGAGGGGACCAATCAGGATAACACTTACAGCGACCAGTGTTGTGAATTTCATCCAAGGGGGTGATGGTTAGGAGCTCCCTCTGGTGGTCAGGACTGGGGGTGAAGCTGACTGTGCCTCAATAGGTGTGGGAGTTAATTGGGAGTTTGGGAAGCCCAATTGTAGATCAGCCTGGGTTATATAGAAGAGCAGTGTCTGCTGGCTGGGGCCGGTTATAGATGTTGTTCCTCTGTCTCTGAATTGGAGTTGTCCTTTCATTTATACTGTGCCTGTCCCATTCCAGATAAGTTGCAAGTTATTTGCTTTATTGCCTGATCCACACCTAAGGGTGTTTGTTTTTCTTTTTGTTTCGTGTAGTCTATTTTCTTGCAGGAGAGCAATTGTCTTTTTGTTTTGATGAGCATGGGGGTTCCCCCTCTGCAGGTCCCACTGCAAGAAAAGGGAGATTCTCCCTGTTCTATTTGATTATTTGCACTTTTGTATTTCTTGTGTTTTTTTGGTATTTTGTTTCTCCCATTATTTACAAGAGTACCTGTTATAGTGGGGAAAAGTCCGTGTGGTCTCAGTATTTTTTTTTATCAGGATATTTGCAGGGTTTTGCACTGACCACAATCAGTTATCTGTCCTGTCCTGTTCTATCTAGGAAGTCGGGCCTCGTCTTTGCTAATCTATATTTCCTATCTGTGTATTGTGTTTTCTTACATCACCGTTGGCTTTATATGTTGGGTGCTTGCTATTCCTTTGGGGACTACTCTGAGGCAAGATAGGTTTGCTCATTTCTATCTGTGAGGTGTAGTAAGTTTCTCCGGCTGTCACGTGGCATCTAGGTGTGTTTAGGAATGCTCCACGGCTACTTCTAGTGTGGTCTGACAGATAGGGGATTGTGGTCACCTCAGGTTCCAACTACTCTTGTGTTTTTTCTGCTGATGGTATTTTTGTGATCATCCACGGTGACCAGATCATAACAGTATAATCGGCAACACATAAAAACAGGTACTCGAAAGAAGTAACATTTTTTTTTCTTTATTCTATATATTTTTCCTCTTATTTTTGGCTTCCGTGGAAGATCTTCTGCTGGTATGGCTACTAAACAGTTGGCTGAGCGTGTTGAGCATTTCTCCTCTGAGGTTCAGGCAATATCAGCTTATCTTAGATAGACACCTGTTTTAGAACCTAAAATTCCTGTTCATGAATTGTTCTCGGGGGATAGGTCTAAATTCCTGAACTTTAAAAATAATTGTAAAAAATGTTTTGCCTTGAGATCTAAGTCCTCAGGGAGTCCCGTGTAGCAGGTTAGGATTGTCATCCCCTTGTTGCGCGTTGACCCTCAGGACTGGGCCTTTTCTTTGGCTCCTGATAATCCGATTCTTGCTACTGTGGATTCCTTTTTTCAGGCCCTGGGATTGTTGTATGATGAACCCAATGTGATTGATCAAGCTGAGAAGGCCTTGTTGGCTTTGATTCAAGGTAAGGATTCCACTGACATTTTTTGTCATAAATTCAGAAAGTAGGCGGTTCTTACTAAATAGAATGATGATGCACGTGCGGCACTTTTTCGGAAGGGTCTCACGGATACAGTGAAGGATCTTATGGTGGGATTTCCTATCCCTTCCGGTCTTGATGTCTCTATGACTTTAGCCATTCAGATTGATAGACGTTTACGCTAGTGCAAAACAATACATGCTGATGTATTGCTTGCGGAACAGTCTTCAGAGCCTATGCAGTGTGATAGGGTTCTCTCTAATGCTGAGTGGCAGGGTTTTAGATGGAAAAATAAGTTACGTTTCTATTCTGGAGACGTGTCTCACAATATTTCTGTCTGCCCTAAACGGGAAAAAAGATTTGCTCGTTCGTTTACTGTGGGTAATGTGCAACCTAAATTTCTTTTGTCCGTCTTTTTGATTTCCTCTTTATCCTCATTTTCGGCTATGACCTTTCTTGATTCAGGGGCCGCCCTGAATTTGATGGATTTTGGGTTTGCTAAGAATTGTGTTTTTCCTATGGTGCCTTTGAAAACTGCTATTCCTTTAAAGGGCATTGATGTTACTCCTCCAACTGAAAATAAACCTCCGTTTTGGACTCGGGCAACTATGAAGGTTGCGCCAGTTCATCAGGAGGTTTGTAAATTTTTAGTATTGCACAACTTGCATGATATTTTGGTAACGGTATTCCCTTAGCTGCAGACCCATAATCCATTTATAGATTGGAAATCCTTGTCTGTGGTTAGTTGGGGTTGTCAATGTGTGCATAATGATCTTTCTGTGTTGTCTATTTTTTCTCAGCCACACCTGAATATTTGTCAAATTTCCTTGAGTTGTTTAATGAGACTGATTCTGATTCCTTGCCTCCCCACAGGGAGTGTGAGTGTACCATTGAATTAGTGCCAGGTTGCAAATTTCCTAAGGGACAGATTTTCAATTTATCTGTGCCCAAACATGATGCTATGAGAACCTATATTAACCCCTTCAGCCCCAGGGCACTTTCCGTTTTTGTATTTTTGTTTTTTGCTCCCCTTCTTCCAAGAGCCGTAACTTTTTTATTTTTCCGTCAATCTTGCCATATGAGGGCTTGTTTTTTGCGGGACAAGTTGTACTTTTAAATGGAACGTTGTACCATATGGTGTACTGGAAAACAGCAAAAAAATTCCAAATGCGGAAAAATTGAAAAAAAAGTGTGATGGCACAATAGTTTTTGGGATGTGTTATTCACGGTGTTCACTATATGGTAAAACTGATGTGTGGGTATGATGCCTGAGGTCGGTGCGAGTTTGTAGACATCAAACATGTATAGGTTTACTTGTATGTAAGGGGATAAAAAAAATTCACAAGTTTGTCCAATAAAATTGGTGTACGTTTTGCGCCATTTTTTGGGATCTATGGCTCAATGATGGCTTATTTTTTGCGTCTCGAGCTGACATTTCTAATAGTACCATTTTTGCGCAGATGCTACGTTTTGATCACCTGTTATTGCATTTTGCGTAAAACTTGCGGCGACCAAAAAACATAATTTTGGTGTTTGGAATTTTTTTGCCACTACGTCGTTTACCAATCAGATAAATTGATTTTATATTTTGATAGATCGGGCATTTCTGAACGCGGCGATACCAAATATGTGTATATTTATTTATTTTTTAACCCTTTAATTTTCAATGGGGGGAAAGGGTGGTGATTTGAACTTTTAGGTTTTTTTTTTTTTTATTGTTTAAAACTTTTTTTTTTACTTTTTTTTTTAATTTTACTAGTCCCCCTAGGGGGCTATAGCGATCAGTAATCCGATCGCTGTTATCTATCTGCTGATCACAGCTATACAGTAAACAGTACTATACTGTAAACAGCAGATACAGTCACTTTCTGTTTCCCTCTGCTCCGTGCCGAGGGAAAACGAAAGTGAAA
Organism: Anomaloglossus baeobatrachus; assembly: GCF_048569485.1. Taxonomy (NCBI): domain Eukaryota; kingdom Metazoa; phylum Chordata; class Amphibia; order Anura; family Aromobatidae; genus Anomaloglossus; species Anomaloglossus baeobatrachus. The sequence continues at coordinate 222,889,787 of NC_134356.1, forward strand.
CATCATAGCTGCAGGCGTCATCACATGACCCTGTGCTACGATGGCAACCACCGATAGTCACGTGATCACGCACGTGACTTCCGATGGGGACTGCGGTAGGTAAAAAACATGGCCGCGCGCATATAGATCTTGCTGCCAGACTTTGGTAGCAAGATTTAAGGGGTTAATGGCCGCGGGTGGAAGCGATTCCACCCGCGGCTAGCAGGCACACATGTCAGCTGTTGAAAACAGCTGATATGTGTGCCGACCGCCGCCTATCCGCGGCAGGGGACGGGGCTTAATGGGACACGCTCCATGACGGATATATCCGTCCATGGTCGTGAAGGGGTTAAGGAGTCATTGGAAAAAGGTCATATTAGACCATCCTCCTCACCTTTGGGTGCCATTTTTTTCTTTGTGTCCAAGCAGGATGGGTCATTGAGACCTCGTATTGACTATCGTCTCCTTAATAAAATCACTGTTAAATATCAGTATCCTTTACCCCTGATGTCGGACCTGTTTTCCAGAGTAAAGGGGTCTAAGCAGTTTACGAAACTTGATGTTAAGGGGGCATACAATTCTAATTAGGGAGGATGATGAATGGAAAACAGCCTTTAATACCCCTGAGGGGCATTTTGAGTACCTAGTGATGCCTTTTGGGCTCACTAATGCCCTCTTCGTCTTTCAGTCATTCATGAATGATATTTTTCGGGACCTGATTGGCAAATTTCTGATTGTCTATTTGGATGATGTTTTGATTTTTTCTGATGATTGGGATGCTCATGTTGAGCAAGTTCGGACAGTTGTTCAGGTACTTAAGGAAAATGCATTATACGTTAAGGGATCGAAATGTCTCTTTGGCGTGCAAAGAATTTCCTTTTTGGGGTTTATTTTGTCCCCGGCTTCTATTGAAATGGATCCAATCAAGGTTCAGGCCATTCATGATTGGGTTCAGCCAACTTCTTTGAAATCCCTTCAGAAATCTTTGGGCTTTGCTAATTTCTACCGTAAATTTATAGGCAATTTCTCTAGTGTTGTTAAGCCTTTGACTGATTTGACCAAAAGGGAGCTGACGTAGAGAATTGGACTCCAGAGGCAATTATGAGCTTTCAGGAACTTAAAAAGAGGATCACTTTTGCCCCAGTCCTGCAGCAACCTGATGTTTCTCTTCGGTTTCAAGTGGAGATGCCTGAGAGATTGGAGCAGAAGCTGTTTTGTCTCAAAGAGATCCTCAAACTTCTAAGCTGAAGCCTTGTGCCGTCTTTTCTCGGAAGTTTTCTCCATCCAAACGAAATTATGATGTGGGTAATCGATAATTATTGGCTATGAAGTGGGCCTTTGAAGAATGGAGACATTGGCTGGAGGGGGCGAGACATCAAGTTGTGGTGCTCACCGATCATAAGAATCTCACCTACCTTGAATCTGCCAAGAGACTTAATCCTAGGCAGGCTAGGTGGGCTCTATTTTTTACACGTTTCAATTTTGTGGTCTCTTTTCTAGAGAGGGCATCGGCTTTAATATTCTTGGTGCCTGGAAGAAGTCTCTTTGTTGATTCTCTTGATGTTGTTGAGCAATCTATCATCCTGAATAAAGGTGTGGTCCTCTCCACTATTTCGCCTGATTTGAGGTTAGCACTTGAGAGATTTCAGGGGGAAAACCTGAGAGATGTCCTGTGGGGAAACTGTATGTTCCTGATCAATGGAGGACTACACTCCCTAACAGAAGTTCTGTCGCTTATCCATGTTATGTAAATAAAACCTTATAACCGGACTTTAAATTCATCCATTGGTTTTATAAATTACTCTTTTGAAAGCTGAAACCCTCCCAAATTTGGTTTAGGTAATGAAAATAAAGTTGCTGCAAAGCTGAAATATTGATCCTTTAATGAACACAGAATTTTGGCAACACAAATGTTTTGTTGCCTTGTCATATAATGCACCCAATCCTAGTTTACATCCTCACCTGTGCACACAAAATGATCAATTAATTAGTGGGTGTGTATAAAAAGAAACCCAGCACCCCAGACCTTCACTTGAACTACATCTTGACCTCTGACAACATGCCAAAAATCCACCCTGCGACCAAACCCTTGATTATCAAGAGGCTGAAGACCAGATCCACTGCAGAGGTGGCTGACACCTTTAATGTGTCTCAGCATCAAGTACAAAGAATTAAAAAAAATTTGAAGAGACTGGAGATGTTTTTGACAAGCCCAGGTCCAGCAGACCCTGCAAGACAACTGCTCAGGAGGAACATTTGTTGGTTAGAAAATCCACAGCCAGCCCCTCTTCCACTGCAGCAGAGCTCCAACAGGCCTGGTCACCTCACGTCCCTGTGTCAACTAGAACAGGTTGCAGGATTCTGTCTCGAAATGGCCTCCATGGTCAAATCAGTGCTCAGAAGCCAGCACTAAACAAAAGGCAATTAAAAAACCGTGTGTCATTTGCCAAGTCCCACAGCCTCAACACCAATACCACAACTAGTATGGATGGCTACATGCAAAATACAATAGAACCACCAATAAGCAGCCAGTGAGCCAGACTCCAAAAATACCAATAATTCTTTATTAACAATTAAAATTACAATTCATAAAACCCGAATGGACTACCCCACATGGCAGATGGTATTGATATGGGGAACCAACACCTATGATAGTAAAATACCAACTTCCAAAATTGAATATATAATTATATCAGATGTAAACCAGACTATATGTGGCAAAAGAATCATCACTACTTGTTGTTAAATCATGTATAAAAAAATTACCAAGTATTCACATGTGTGAGTAGTAAGTAAAAAATAGTTATTTAAATCACAGGCAATATTACCAATAGGCAGCAAGTCCAATACCGAGAATGGTGCGGCATCCCCCCACACTGACGCGCGTTACGCTACAGGCGTGCTTCGTCCAGGAGGAAGCACGCTTGTTGCTACAACAAAGTTCATCGCTACAACAAAGTTCCTCCTGGCAAAGAAGATCAAGGTGCTCAAGGACTGGCCAGCCCAGTCACCAGACATGAACATCACTGAGCATGTTTGGGGTAGGATGAAAGAAGAAGCTTGGAAGACAAAACCAAAGAATCTAGATGAACTCTGGGAGGCATGTAAAACTGCATTCTTTGCTATTCCTGATGACTTCATTAATAAATTGTATGAATCATTGTTGAACCGCATGGATGCAGTCCTTCAAGCTCATAGAAGTCACACAATATATTAAATATAGCTCTAATAGAACCACAACTTCATTCACAAACCTTATGCAACATATCTTTGTATTAGAAGTTAATTATTTGTTTGAATTTCACATTACTTTCGGTGGGCGACAAAACTTTTGTCTTGCCAAAATCTGACCATTCTGTGTTCATTAAATGATCAATATTTCAGCTTTGCAGCAACTTTATTTTCATAACTTAAACCAAATTTGGAGGTTTTCAGCTTTCAAAAGAGTAATTTATAAAACCAATGGAGGAATTTAAAGTCAGGTTCTACGCTTTTATTTACATAATATGGATAAGCGACAGAACGTCTTTCAGGGAGTGTAGAGTTATGTCTGAGATTCATTGTTCCATATTGGCTGGTCATCCTGGGATTTTTGGTACTAGGGATCTTTTGGGTAGGTCTTTTTGGTGGCCTTCTTTTTTTCGGGATGTCAGGAGTTTTGTGCAATCTTGTGGGATTTGTTCCATATCCATGCCTTGTTGTTCACGTTCTAGTGGGTTCTTTTTGCCATTGCCTGTGCCTAAGAGACCTTGGACTCATATCGCCATGGATTTTATTTCGGACCTTCCTGTATCTCAGAGGATGATGGTTATTTGTGAAAGATTCTCTAAGATGGTCCATTTGGTACCATTGCTGAAGTTGCCATCTACTTCATAGTTGGTGCCCTTGTTTTTTCAACAGGTGGTTCGATTACATGGTATTCCTGAGAATATTGTGTCAGACAGAGGAGTGCAGTTTGTGTCCAGATTTTGGAGAGCATTTAGTTCTAAATTAGGAATTGAGCTGTTTATTCTTCTGCTTTTCATCCTCAGACCAATAGTCAAACTGAGAGAGTAAATCAGACCTTGGAAACCTATTTGAGATGTTTTGTATCCCTGGATCAGGACGACTGGGTTTTGTTTTTGCCATTGACAGAGTTTGCTCTCAATAATAGGGCTAGCTCTGCTATTTTGATGTCTCCTTTTTTCTGCAATTTTGGATTTCATCCCAGGTTCTCTTCAGGGCAGGTTGAGGCTTCGGCCTGTCCTGTAGTTGATTTTGTGGTGGAGAGAATGCAGCAGATTTGGGGGAAAGTAGTGGACAAATTGTTTCATTCCCAGGAGAAAGCTCAAAGGTTTGCCAACTGGCATAGCACTGTTGGTCCCCGGTTTAAAGTGGAGGACATGGTTTGGTTGTCCTCCAGGAATGTTACTATAAGAGTTTCTTCTAAATTTAAGCCAAGATTTATTGGACCCTATAAGATTGCGGAGATCATTAATCCCGTATTTTTTCGTTTCGCTCTTCCTGAGTGGTTTAAAATTCAAAATGTTTATCATAAGGCTTTGTTGAAGAAGCATGTGGAGCCAGTAGTTCCCACAGCGGCGCCTCTGGACCGTGTTGGTAGAAGGAGATCTGGAGTATGAAGTTGAGAACATTTTGGATTCCCATCTTAATAGACGAAAGCTTCAGTACCTTATTAAGTGGAAGGGTTATGGTAAGGAGGACAATTCTTGGTTTTTTGCTTCTGACATTCATGCTGACATATTGGTTCGTGCCTTCCATCATGCCCATCCTGACAGACCCGGTGGTTCTGGTGAGGCTTCGGAGACCCCTCCTCAAGAGGTGGGTACTGTTGTGAATGTCATCTGAGGGGGTGATGGTTTGGAGCTCCCTCTGGTGGTCAGGACTGGAGGTGAAGATGACTGTGCCTCAACAGGTGTGGGAGTTAATTGGGAGTTTGGGAAGCCCAATTGTAGATCAGCCTGGGTTATATAGAAGAGCAGTGTCTGCTGGCTGGGGTCGGTTATAGATGTTGTTCCTCGATCTCTGAATTGGTTTGGATTTGTCCTTCCTTTTATCCTGTGCCTGTCCCATTCCAAATAAGTTGCAAGTTATTTGCCTTATTGTCTGATCCACACCTAAGTGTGTTTGTTTTTCTTTTTGTTTAGCTTAAAGTTTGTTTTCTTGCAGGAGAGGAATTGTCTTTCTGTTTTGATGAGCATGAGGGTTCCCTCTCTGCATGTCCCACTGCAAGAAAAGGGAGATTCTCCCTGTTCTATTTGATTATTTGCACTTTTGTATTTCTTGTGTTTTTTGGTATTTTGTTTCTCCCATTATTTACAAGAGTATCTGATATAGTGGGGAAGAGTCCATGTGGTCTCAGTATTTTTCTTATCAGATTGGTATTTTTCTGCAGGGTTTTGCACTGACCGCAATCAGTTATCTCTCCTGTCCTGTTCTATCTAGGAAGTCGAGACTCGCCTTTGCTAATCTATATTTCCTATCTGTGTATTGTGTTTTCTTACATCACCGTTGGCTTTAAAATTTGGGGGCTTGCTATTCCTTTGGAGACTACTCTGAGGCAATATAGGTTTACTCATTTCTATCTGTGAGGTGTAGTAAGTTTCTCCGGCTGTCACGTTGCATCTAGGTGTGTTTAGGAATGCTCCATGGCTACTTCTAGTGTGGTCTGACAGGGGATTGCGGTCAGCTCAGGTTCCAACTACTCTTGTGTTTTTTCTGCTGATGGGATTTTTGTGATCATCCACGGTGACCAGATCATAACAGACCAAAAATCACAGAAAGCAGCGCTAAGCTTATAGCAAGTACTGGTTCACTGGAGATGACAGTATTTAAAGCATCCAAGCTCCAGAAGTGAGGCCCGGGAGAAGGCTCCACTCCCTAGCCATGTGGACGGGGAGGCGAAACCGTGACACCACATTGCCATTAGCACTCAACAATAGAAATGTGTGAACCTCAGGTTAGGTGTTCGGTGTTCATACCAAACACAGACTTTAAAAAAACGGTTTGGGTTCAGAATTTGGGTGCTTTACGTATGCAAACCACTTGTGCGAGCATCACTGTGCTCGGGTACGCTTGGTGCATGGCCCAGTGCGAGCTGTTTGCAGTGTTTTAATGGCTCCCACTGGGGGTAATAACAGTGTCATTAGATGTAGTGAGTACAACAAAAAAAAATGGAAAAACCCTGCCTAGCCTCCCCCGGAAGTGATCTGTTTATAGCTGGCTGCATGTGGGCAGAGAACCGAACTGCCCAATTAGTGACTTCCAATGGGGTTCAGGTCAAGTCCGGGTCCCAAACCAAACTTTATCTAAATTTCGATTGAACCCGCCATACCAAACTTCCAAGGGTTCGCTCATCTCTACTCAACAACTATTTTAAAAAGGACCTATCTCTGAGTCAAAAGAGGCTGGAACAGGACAAGGTAGATCAAGCCTACAAGAGAGGCATAGGTGGTCTTACAGATTGACTTCACATTCTAGCTCAAAGAGGTGGATGACGTCTATAAGAGAGCATATAAAAAAGAGTTGTAATGGTGACAAAGGTAAAAAGTAAAAGCTGAGAACTACTTGGTTACTTGGGAAACAGGGTTGATGTTTCTGTTGTGATAAATCAGTTTAATTTTACTTAGGAGTTATTTTTTTAAGTAGTTCTCTTCTTGACTGCGGCAGGTCTCTCTGGATTTTTATATATTTTGCCTTCAGCTTGTTAAGCCTTCGAACACCTTCCTTATAGTGCAATCCATGTAACAAGAAAGTTTGCTGTTATCAAACTATTTAAAATATTTTTATCTACTTAAATCTTCTAATAATGTTTAGCAAACCATGGAAAGCTGTATGCAGAAATATTCAGCAGTTGATACATCTTTGTCTTTTTCAAATAAAGTTTCAACTTTAACACATGGTAACAGACTGTCTCTCCTTGAGCAACGTGACTTGTCTTGACCCAATATATTATAGATCAGGTTAGAATTTGATCACTTGTGTGTAAGTTGTATGAAGACACAATCTTGGCAGTTACATACAGAATTGAGGCACAGAGCTTGGTGATTACACAACAAAACAAAAGCAATGGAGTTGAAGCACAGAATAGAGATACGAATACCTATTGTAATAGGTTTTTTTTAGCACAAAGTTACATAGCTGGTAGGGATGAAATAAGACACAGATCCATGAAGTGTAACTGAAGAATGAGAAAGGATTTTTTTTTGTATCTACAATGGTTTTAGCTATAGATAAAATATTAGTGCTGTATCCTCATTGTTTGAATCTAATATTAATAATATTAGATTCTTTATTATAAGCCATGTCACCTGAACATGTTCGTTTTGCCCTAATGTATTAGTTAATGGGTGTGTTTTGGATGGTTGCTTTTGCATGGTGAAAAGTGTTTCCACTAATAGGTTTTCTGTACAACTTGGTTTCAATATTCCCATTATTAGAATTGCCAATGATTTGAATATCCAAAAATGTGACTTTAGTCATATATTGGTGAGGAATGAATTTTCAAATTTAAATGATTAGAATTGATTTGTCAAAATCTGCAGCGGATGACAAAATATATAATTAGTGGAAGAAGGTTGAACTAGATGGACCTAGGTCTTTTTTCAACCTATGTAACTATATATTGTCACCACACCAAATTAGCATAATGTTGTCTACGTAACAACCATACCATTTGATGTGTGTGACAAACAGATTAATGGTCATAGATTCATATGTTCCCATCACAACATGTAAAGATTGGCTAATGAAGGAGAAAATCTAGTGCCCAACTGCCCATAGGACAGCCTTCTACTTGAATATAAAATGTATTGGCAAACATAAAATAATTATTTTCCAATTAATATTTAGTGACATTTAAAACATAAATAATCATATCCTCAGAAAAATTATTTTTGTCCTGATGGTAGAATAGATAGAGTAAATAGACCCATTCGAGATGAGGATTGTAAAATAAAACTTGTTTGGATTGAAGCCCGCTGCATTTTTGCAATAGAAACCGAGGTACTGTACGGTTTTAACAATAAAACGGATTTCATTTATTTATATTGCAAAGGTGGATAATCATTTCCTAGTTTATATGTCCCCTGCAACCTTCCCCCCACCGCTATTAATGTTGTGCATGAAATAAAGGACATTTTAATCATTGGTGAGTGCCACATTTTCACTTCTTTTTTTATTTCATTTCCTTATACTCTACAAGGTTGAGCACCATCTCGGTACCCAGATTGTATAGACATACAGTTAGGTCCAGAAATATTTGGACAGTGACACAATTTTCGCGAGTTGGGCTCTGCATGCCACCACATTGGATTTGAAATGAAACCTCTACAACAGAATTCAAGTGCAGATTGTAACGTTTAATTTGAAGGTTTGAACAAAAATAGCTGATAGAAATTGTAGGAATTGTACACATTTCTTTACAAACACTCCACATTTTAGGAGGTCAAAAATAATTGGACAAATAAACCAAACCCAAACAAAATATTTTTATTTTCAATATTTTGTTGCGAATCCTTTGGAGGCAATCACTGCCTTAAGTCTGGAACCCATGGACATCACCAAACGCTGGGTTTCCTCCTTCTTAATGCTTTGCCAGGCCTTTACAGCCGCAGCCTTCAGGTCTTGCTTGTTTGTGGGTCTTTCCGTGTTAAGTCTGGATTTGAGCAAGTGAAATGCATGCTCAATTGGGTTAAGATCTGGTGATTGACTTGGCCATTGCAGAATGTTCCACTTTTTTGCACTCATGAACTCCTGGGTAGCTTTGGCTGTATGCTTGGGGTCATTGTCCATCTGTACTATGAAGCGCCGTCCGATCAACTTTGTGGCATTTGGCTGAATCTGGGCTGAAAGTATATCCCTGTACACTTCAGAATTCATCCGGCTACTCTTGTCTGCTGTTATGTCATCAATAAACACAAGTGACCCAGTGCCATTGAAAGCCATGCATGCCCATGCCATCACGTTGCCTCCACCATGTTTTACAGAGGATGTGGTGTGCCTTGGATTATGTGCCGTTCCCATTCTTCTCCAAACTTTTTTCTTCCCATCATTCTGGTACAGGTTGATCTTTGTCTCATCTGTCCATAGAATACTTTTCCAGAGCTGGCTTCATGAGGTGTTTTTCAGCAAATTTAACTCTGGCCTGTCTATTTTTGGAATAGATGAATGGTTTGCATCTAGATGTGAACCCTTTGTATTTACTTTCATGGAGTCTTCTCTTTACTGTTGACTTAGAGACAGATACACCTACTTCACTGAGAGTGTTCTGGACTTCAGTTGATGTTGTGAACGGGTTCTTCTTCACCAAAGAAAGTATGCGGCGATCATCCACCACTGTTGTCATCCGTGGACGCCCAGGCCTTTTTGAGTTCCCAAGCTCACCAGTCAATTCCTTTTTTCTCAGAATGTACCCGACTGTTGATTTTGCTACTCCAAGCATGTCTGCTATCTCTCTGATGGATTTTTTCTTTTTTTTCAGCCTCAGGATGTTCTGCTTCACCTCAATTGAGAGTTCCATAGACCGCATGTTGTCTGGTCATAGCAACAGCTTCCAAATGCAAAACCACACACCTGTAATCAACCCCAGACCTTTTAACTACTTCATTGATTACAGGTTAACGAGGGAGACGCCTTCAGAGTTAATTGCAGCCCTTAGAGTCCCTTGTCCAATTACTTTTGGTCCCTTGAAAAAGAGGAGGCTATGCATTACAGAGCTATGATTCCTAAACCCTTTCTCCGATTTGGATGTGAAAACTCTCATATTGCAGCTGGGAGTGTGCACTTTCAGCCCATATTATATATATATAATTGTATTTCTGAACATGTTTTTGTAAACAGCTAAAATAACAAAACTTGTGTCACTGTCCAAATATTTCTGGCCCTGACTGTATACTGTAGTTGAGCTTACATACAGACCTTTGCCATTGGTGCTGGGCTTTCTTTCATATGCATACTAGTTTACAAGGGATTACGCCCCATTGTTTTACTACACTGCTTGTGCTTCTTATTTAAGTCAAATAACATGTACTGTATATTGAATAATGAGGATTCCATCCCCCTCCTTTTCCTGTATATAAATTGTCTTGGCTTGCTGTTGTTCATAATTCCAAATACAAAAGTAAATATACATAATAAAGAAGATACAAGACAGGTAATGTAAATAAGCTATATACTTAATAATGTAAGTCACCATATAAATGCTATAAATCACAGAAGACAAACTTTTTGATATGATGATATTAGGACAAAATCCGGACATATGACTGCAAAAACATAAAAAAGGAAATAATCAACATATGTAAATCATTCAACGTCCAAGATCACTATAGTCATTCAAGATAAACGGTACCATATTTTAAGTAACCATATTATAAGTATAATAATACGGAACCATTAAGGCACAAACAGAGAAAAATCTCTATGTAAACAGCTACATAATAGCAGTTCCTACCTTAATGAAATAATGTAACGATGTGGGCAACGCCGCGATCAGGATAAAATGTGACGCCGGAACAGAAAAGCTCCGTTTTTAAAGCTGGTGCCTGGTGCTCAAAGTATGTCACAGACTCATTAGCCAGATTGAGGCTACGTGGGTTCTCCATCCTGATATATATGTCCCCCATCATGGGCCTACCCTGGTATACATGCAACACATAAAAAAAAACAAAGTATTCTACTCACCTTTCATCCACTCCCCCAGTAAACAGTGTCCTTTTCTGATGCCATAATCTGACTTTGCCATGTAAGTTACATGCCAATGTCAGCTGCGTGCTAATCCAAAATTAATATTCACTGCTCCCCACGCCCATAATCCTGAGCGTGGGCAGCAGTGAATATTCATTTTCTTTAATAATGGACACACGTGATTGTCCCAGTCACTGCAGTAAGCCGCCGGCTGGGGCGATTAGCGTGTCCGCTATTGAAGAAAATGAATACTCACTGCTACCCACACCCATAATCCCACCAACTTCTCGACACTAGCTTCAATGCCAAGTGGTGGCCAAGATTATGGGCATGGGGAGCAATGACTATTCATGTTCTATAATAACAGGCACACGTGTTCACCCCAGCCAGAGCTTCCTGCAATGGTCACCCTGCTCCTGCCTCTTGTGATCCCATCCACTGCCCTCACCCCCACAGCAAGCCAGGCACATTTGAACTATAAAACACCTCCTTTCTTCTTAACTTTCCAGGGAAAAGTGAATCTTATAATCTGAAAAGTGTTTAACACATCACCAATTTTCTATGTAAATGTATTTCTAAAAGGTTGACATTAAATTTTCACCAGATGTTGATAACAACGCATCAAATCTACACAGGTAAAGAAATCAAACTACAGATGTTCATACATTTAGTGATGTGAAATGAGAAATGACCCAGGCAAAAAGTATTGAACATGTGTTACGAGTTCTGCGTTCTCCTTTGTCCCTCTCTGGTGCTCTGTTGCAGCGTCCTGTTGGTCCCAGACCGCAGTAGCGCTGTTGACTAAGATCTGAAAGTGTGACGCTGTTGCAATCTGAAGTGGAACGCTGTTGCGACCTGCGCATGTGCGCCACGTGGAAAACGCTGATTGGTCGCGGGTGACGTCGCGCTACGTGGAGAACACTGATTGGTTGCGGGTGACGTCGCGCTACTTGGAGACCGCTGATTGGTCGCAGGTGACATCGCGCTACGTGAAGAACACTGATTGGTCACGGGTGACGTCGTCACAGATGCGATGTCACATGTCTGTGAAGCTCTGGTAGCTGATTGGCTGTGTGATCCTCCATCTTGGAGGAGGCACAGAGTCTATATAAAGCCCTGACACACGTTGTTCAGCGTTCACTCGTCTTGGTCCATGCATAGGAGTAGACGCTCCATGCTGGTTCCTTCCCTGCACCACTACTGTCACAAGTAGGTGAGCGCTATCAGTAGGATAGTGTTCTTGTACTCCGCAGCATAGCTGCTGTCCGTATCCTCACACACTAGTTGAGCGGACTTAGGCAGGTGCTTGCTGCAAGTGGCCGTGCTAGGACTTGTTGTTCCACCCCAGCTCTTACTTAAGAGAGCTTTGCCTTTGTTGCTAGCGGTTAGCTAGCAGACTTTAAGTAGTCTCCTGTGCTCTTGCACAAGTGATCTCATACTGTCTCCGTGAAGATTAACGGAGACATTACAGTGCACACTCTGTGTGAGTGCAGCGTTACGCTTGTTATCACTCATATACCCCCCTGTGAGTTAACAGAGGTACCTGTCACTGTGTGTGGTTACGGTTAGTGACCACACATTTATGTAGAGCTCCGTGCAGCTAACAGACTCTACTGCGTCCCCTTTTGGTTACTTTTATAGTCTCCATTAGTTGTTTAGCATATCCCTCATTTGCGTTTATGCTAATTCGGTAGTCGCTGTGATTTAAACAGTGTACGCCGTCTTTGGCCTTAGTGCCACTGTGACGTAAAAGTGTCAGTACTGCTTCTTTGGTACAAGTTTCCCCCTTGTCCTCTGCCATTTTCAGCAGCAGGTTTCCTGCACAGTGGACCCTGACTGCCTGATAGCCTGTGGTTATCTACGATCAGACAGCCCCCGTAACAACATGCTTACTGAAATTTAATACATTGTTGTACAACAGCTTTTGTTGGTGATGACAGCTTCAAGACACCTCCTGTATGGAGAAACTAGTCCCATACATTACTCAAGTGTGATTTTGGCCTATTATTCCACACAAACACTCTTAAAATCCTGAAGGTTATGTGGGCATCTTCTATGAACTCTGAGAGGTAGTTCCTTCCATAAATTTTCTGTTAGATTTAGGTTAGGTATTTGGCTGGACCATTCTTGCAGCTTTATTTTCTTTCTCTGAAATCAATTGAGAGTTTCCTTGGCTGTGTGTTTTGGATCATTTTCTTGCTCGAATGTTCACCCTCTTTTCATCCTTCTCATGCTGATAGATGGCAGCAGATTTTTATCAAGAATGTCTTGGTACATTTGTCCATTCATCCTTTTTTCAATTATATGAAGCTTGCCAATGCCATATGCTAAAAAAAGGCTCTACACCATGATGTTCCCACACTCAAACTTCATTATTGGTATGGTGTTTTGGGGTGATATGCAGTGCCTTTTGGCCTCCAAACATGGTGTGCATTATGGCGTCCAAAGAGTTAAATTTTTATCTCATCTGAGCAGACTATATTATCACAGTATTTCACAGGTTTGTCTTATGTGGTGAGCATGCATACAGGCAATACTGTCTTAGATTTTATTCTATCACCATCACTTGTATATCATAAAATGTATTTGATATTTTGCAACAGATGTCAGCTGGTTCTCCTTTTCTTTTATGAGTGTTTTTTTTGTGGGAGTTGCTGCACCTTTAAAAATCACTATATGTGTTTTGTTTGGGTGTAATATATTATATTAATTGTCTATATGGATTTTGTTTTTGAAACACAGGCAATGGAGTAGATTAGTTATTGTTTTTTTTAAATCAATTGTACCTTTGATTCTGGGTCTTTTTGTAGCTCTCCACAGGTGGTTTCAGAATACTATATAAGAGCCCAGGCTGCTCTGTATAATGTAAAAAACGCCTTTAAAATATTTACCTAGGGGGCTGTCGCTGCATGTGATTCTGGCACCTCCTCTCTGCTGCAATCGCGGTCCTTCTCCTTCTGAGCCCCATGTGCATGATGCATCCTACATCATCCACACAGACAAGCATTGCGGTCCTGCGTGGGTACATTTTGATCTGCCCTGCTGAATGCGCATGGACGAGTAAAAGGTCAAAGACTGCCCGCGCATGCGCACTACAACTCTTTGGTCTGCCCTCAGCAGGGTAGATTAAAGTGCTCCTGCACAGAACTGCAATGCTGTCCTGTGTGGATAATGTAGGACATGTCATCCACACGGGCCTTCAGAAGGAGGACGACAATCGCACAATATGGAGGAGGCACTGGACTGAGAGTGGCGACAACCATCGGACTGGACCTCCTCCCTAAGTGAGTATTATAATGGTGATTTTTACATTAAACAGTGCGGCCTGGGCTCTTATATAGTATTCTGGAATGCTGTATATAAAAAGCTCACAGGTGGTGGCCGCAGCTGATATGGGAAAACCTAGTGACGTGTTCCCTTTAACATTTGGGACTAGCCCAGAGAGGGAGGGGCTACGAAGGAAGATCAGAGAAGACTTTCTGGTATGCGTCAGACAGGGCCTAGCTTGCAGCTAAAGCAGACCTTTAAGGGTGATTTACGCACTACGATATCGGTAACGATATATCGTTGGGGTCACGTCTGTAGTGACGCACATCCGGCGCTGTTACTGACATCGTAGCGTGTAACACAAATGAGCGACGATCATCGAGCACAGAAACGTGAAAAATCGTTGCTCGTTCACACGTCGCTCATTTCCTTAATATCGCTGCAGCGACAAGTACGATGTTGTTTGTCGTTCCTGCGGCATCACACATCGCTGTGTGTGACACCGCAGGAGCGACAAACATCTCCTTATCTGCGTCCACCGGCTATGCAGAAGGAAGAAGGTGGGCAGGATGTTACGTCCCGCTCATCTCCGCCCCTCTGCTTCTATTGGCTGGCCGCTCAGTGACGCTGCAGTGACGTCGCTATGACGCCGAACGCACCTCCCTCTTGAAGGAGAGATTGTTCGGCAGTCACAGCGACGTCGCTGACGAGGAATGTGTGTGTGATGCTGCCGTAGTGATAATGTTCGCTACGGCAGTGATCACCACATATCGTGCCACTGACGGGGGCGGGTATTATCGCTCGCGACAACGCTAGCAATAGCTAGCGATGTCGCAACGTGTAAAGCCCACTTTAGTCTGAGTGCTCAGCAGAGCCACATGAGTTGCGTGTCCCCGTGAGAGGAGACTGAGAATGTGGGTAGCAAAATCCTGACTAAGAGAGATGGAGAGAGAATTGACTGAAAGATAGAGAGATTGATCGGAGAGAAGTTCTGGAAGAGGATGCCTAGCAGTGCGGCCCCAAGTTTGTAACTCAATAAGGTAACAAAGCAAGACAGAACAGAGAACGTAAGACAAGGAGAGTATCCCGTATGGGAGTTCCCAAAGAATCAAAATTAGAGAAAGTAAGGACCAGTCATATTGGTAAAAAAAATCCTTTAAGAGGAAGCAGATGTGAAACTGCGAGTGTAGAAAAGGACTTAAGGGCCATTTACATGCTGCGACATCGCTAACGATATATCGTCGGGGTCACGGTGTTTGTGACGCACATCCGGCGTTGTTAGCAACGTCGCAGCGTGTAACACAAATGAGCGACCTTAAACGGTCGCAAAAGAGGCTAAAATTGTTATGTGAGACGTCGTTCACTTACCAAAAATCGTTGCCTGTTCAGTAGCGAGGTTGTTTGTCATACCTGCAGCAGCACACATCGCTATGTGTGACACTGCAGGAACGAGCAACAACCTCGTACCTGCGGCCGGCCGCAATGAGGAAGGAAGGAGGTGGGCGGGATGTTCGTCCCGCTCATCTCCACCCCTCCGCTTCTATTGAACGGCTGCCGTGTGACGTCGCTGTGACGCCGCACGTACCACCCCCTTAGAAAGGAGGCGGTTCGCCGGCCACAGCGATATCGCAGGTAAGGTAAGTCCGTGTGACGGGTGTTAGCGATGTTGTGCGCCACGGGCAGCTAGTTGCGTCACGCACAACCGACGGGGTCGGGTAAGCTCGCTAGCGATATCGATAGTGATATCGCAGCGTGTAAAGTACCCTTTACACTAACTGGACTACCGTGCTGAGCTGGCTTGTAGTGAAAACGAAAATGCTCCATGTTGTTAAGGAAACGGCTTATGAAGCTATGCACCTGCTATCTACTGTATATAACCTCTACCAAGTTATCATTGAGTAAAGAGTTCATTTTTGAATGGTGGTCTCACTCACTGAACTCTCCAACATCTGTTTCTGACCAGCCAAAATCAAGGGTATCATGTGGAAATGGCATAGCACCCCTATAGTACAAAATCACACACCCAGCCAGAACCCCCACCTTCATATAACAGGTCAGGGCAAAAAGGATGGGTACCTCACTCATGGCTACCACCCCCACCATGTCACTTACGAACACTACTCTTCCTGCGACAAGAAAGGATGATTTTCACTGCTTGAATAAAATAATTCAGTGATCTTTTAATTTGCACTTGAAATGCTATATATGTATGTAAGGCTATGTGCGCACGTGTGCGCTCTGCACCACACCTAAAAGGTACGCTTCAGAGCGCAGCTGAAAAGCTCCATTCTGAAGCGCATGGTGCCGGCAGAGAACGTGCGCTTTGCATGCAGCTCCAGCCATAGACAGAGCAGGGGCTGCCGGCAAAGCGCACGGAAGAAGTGACATGTCACTTCTTAGAACGCACGCTTCGGGCAGCAGCCGAAGCGCTGCGCTCTAAGACGCCACGTGCGCACGGCTCCTGCACAATCTCCATAGATTATGCAGGGGACGCAGGACGCATGCAGTTATGCTGCGCTACAAAGCGCAGCGTAACTGCATGTAATTACGCAACGTGCGCACATACCATAAAGCGTAATATGGCCTCAGACGTGTTGGGTATTGTTATCTTCATCATCTTTTGGATAAGTACAAGACCTTGACCCTATATATGAGTCAACATCCCCTCCCCCACACCTCCAACACATGTCAGAAACATTAGGACACCGATGATGCAATAAGGAAGGAACGGTTTACCATTTGGACATAATTTTAAAAGCATTCTCCTAAGCTTTGTTCACAACTGAGGCTTTATGGACAACTGTAAAGCACTTAGCCCATTGTGATTCATCAAATGATATGCCAAGCTCAATTTCCCAAGTGGAGCAGTAAAGTGGGTATCCCATTGATGAGATACCTGTAAAGCAAGGATATAAAGTGTGTGGGAAGACAATTAAGTGTCTTTCGAAATCTGAAAGATTTTTGTGTAGATTCATGTCTTTCTTGACTGAGAAATAAAAGTGTTAAAGCTCATATATCGCCTGGTGACAATATTAATAAATGCGCTGTCTAAACTATGCAGAGTTGTATTCAATATGTGAAATGAGTGTGTTTATATTTATTACAACCTAAGAATTTCTTGGAAGAATTAGTTGCACATTGACATGACATATTGAATATCAAACTGATTTCACTCGTGAAACTTTTCTGGATGAAAATCAGTGAGATTTTTTTCGAAGCAATTGGGAGCGAGTAGGAATAAACAGACCCTTTACATGTATTAGAGCTGACAGTTTGCATATTTCCATGTTAGTACGGTGTGCTATGTGTTAAATGAGGCAGTTTTGAGATGATGCCATGAACACGGGTCGGATATGGAAAGAGTGCTGGGAGCCCTTGAGCATGTAGAAGAAGCTGTCTGAACCCAGAGTTTCTTCTGGGAGTTATGGAAAAAGTCTAAAACTCGGGCATGTACTGCTGTTAATAAATATTTCCTGCAAACTGGAAGGCCTATGTCAACCTTATTGTCAATGTACCTCAGCTTAGATTAGAGTATTTTGTGGGCAGATATAAATTAACAGAGTGACTGGCGCAAAGTTCACCAGATAGGGATGGGTATTTAACCCCTTCACCCCCGGCAATTTTCAGTTTTTCCCTCCTCTTCTTCCAAGAGCCATAACTTTTTATTTTTCCATCAATATAGCCATATGAGGGCTTGTTTTTTGCAGGACGAGTTGTACTTTTGAACGACACCAATCGTTCTGCCCCATATTGTACTGGAAAACAAGAAATAAAAATACCAAGTGCGGTGAAATTTCAGAAAAACTACAATTGCACGATAGTTTTTTTTATTATTAATATTTACTGTGCTCTCTACATGGTAAAACTGAATTGGCAGAGTATGATTCCCCGGGTCAGTACAAGTTCATAGATACTGAACATAGATAAAAGTAAAACTATACAAGTGGTGAAAAAAAATCAGAAATTTGTAAAAAAAAAAAAAAAGAATTGTGCTTTTGACGCCATTTTACGAGACCTGTAGCTATCTCATTTTCAGTATTTGGGAATCAGTGATGGCTTATTTTTTGTGACTTGAGCTGATGTTTTTATTTATACCATTTTTTGGATAGATGCTTCTATCGTCTATTATTGAATTTGAATGCAATGTTGTTGTGACCAAAAAGACCCCCATAATTTTATATTTTGATAGATCGGGCATTTTTTAACACAGCAATACCAAATATGAGTTTTTTTATTGTTTTATTTTCAATCGGTAAAAAGTAGTTTGATTTAAACTTTTAGGTTATTTTTATTTATTAATATTTTTTTTAATTTTTTTTTTAACATTTTGTTGTTTATTTTACTAGTTCCCCTAAGGGACTTTATGACTGCACAATCTGATTGCTTGTGCTAATCAGAACGATGCTTCAGCATTGTACTGATCAGGAGAAATGCTGTGTTGCTGTGTGAGCCGACTTTGTGACATCATACACAAGCAGTGAGTCAAGGAAGGCAGGGGTCATCATCTGACCCCACTGTGCCATAGCAACCCATTGGTGCCCCGTGATTGCATCACCGGGCAGCCAATGGTGCCAGGTAATAACGCAATCCCAGCTGGAACGCTAAGGGATTAGCAGGTTCGGGTGGATCAGAGATCAACCTGTGCCTGTTAGCTGCATGTCTGCTGATTGGATCAGCAGACATGTGCTGGAAATAATGCAAGCTCACTACGTGAGCCCTCATTAAAGGGCCATACACAACAAATGACGTATAGGTACGTCATTGGTCATGAAGGGGTTAAACAGGTATGTTTTGTTAAAAGGGCATTATATAAATTTTCAGTATGTATATTCGCCTTTACCACATGAAAACCCAACATGCTGTGACTCCAAGTTCTCGGTAACTTGTGCCAATGTTTGTGCTTATATTTGTCATAGGTAGGTGAGACCTTTATGAATGTAAATCCCCAAATACTTTATCCCTAAAATTGGCCAAGTGAATGAGTATTTTGATAATAAGCTTTAGGTAATATTAAAATAGATTTATTCCCTTATATAGCGCCGTTAATTCCACAGTGCTACATCACATCAGCAACATAGTATCACTGTCCCCACTGGGGCTCACAATCTAAATTCCCTATCAGTATGTCTTTGGAGTAACAGAAATAACACACACAAACAAGGTGAGAACATCCAAACTCCTTGCAGATGTTCTCTGTTTGTGGGATTTGAACCCAGGAGCCCAGCATTCTAAGACTGCAGTGCTAACCACTGAGCCACTGTGAGCCAGAATAGTTCTGATTTTGGGACATGGACATCAAAGTCCTGATATTTAGTTGTGTTTACATTACAAATGGACTAAGATGGACCAATTCAGCAAGAATAGAAATACATAAAATACATAATCAGTAACTTTAGCTCAAAAGACGTTCCAAAATACAAATATTTTTAGACTATATGTATTATTTTAATTGTAAATTATGCTAATTCATTCTCTAACATATCTATAAACAATGTTTCTTCTCTTTTGGGCTATGTTCACACAAGTGTATTTAACCCCATTCGCCCATAAGCTTGTTATCACCTTAATGACCAGGCCAGTTATTTCAATTCTGACCAGTGTCACTTTATTGATGTAATAATTGGAATGCTTCACCGGATCCCAATGATTCTAAGAATGTTTTTAGGGACATATTGTACTTCATGTCAGTGGTATATTTAGGACAGTAGTTTTAGTGTTTAGTTGTGAAAAAAATTGTAAATTTGATGAAAACTTCGCAATTTTTAAACTTTTTATTTTTATATCCTTAAACTGGAGAGTTATGTCACACAAAATAGTTAATAAATAACATTTCCCACATGTCTACTTTACATCAGCGCAATTTTTGAAACAAACTTTGAACTCTTAACTTCCTAACAAGAATTACCAGCAATTTCTCATTTTTCCAACAAAATTTACAAAACCATTTTTTTAGGGACCACAACACATTTGAAATAACTGTGAGAGATCGAGGTGTCAGAAAATACCCAAAATTGACACCATTCTAAAAACTGCAGCCCTCACACTGCTCAAAACCTCAACCAAGTTATTTATTTTCAGGTGCTTCAAAGGATCTAAAACAATGTTAAAGGAAAAGTTGTCAATGTTACTTTTTGCCCAAAAATTGTTGTTTTAGCCCCAAATTTTGAATTTTTACAAGGGTAAAAGGTGAAAATGCAGTGCACAATTTGTTGTGAAATTCCTCCTGAGTTCACCGATTCCCCATATGTGGTGAAAACTACTGTTTGGGCGCATGGCAGGGCTCGGAAGGGAAGAAGCACCATTTGACTTTTGGAACTCAAAATTGTCTACAATCGATAGTGGACACCATGTAAAGTTTGCAGCACTCCTGATGTGCCTAAACAGTGGAAACCCCCCACAAGCAACCCCATTTTAGAGAGTACACCCTTCAAGGAATTTACCTAAAGGTGTGGTGGGCACATTCAGCCTACAGGTACTTCACAGAATTTTATAACTTTGAGCCATGAAAAAAAACCAAATCACATTTTTCCCACAAAAATGCTGCTTTAGCCCCAATTATTTTATTTTCACAAGTGTAACAGGAGAAAATGCACAGTACAATTTGTTCTACATTTTCTCCTGAATAAGCCAATAACCCCATAAGTGGTAACCCCCCCCCCCACTGTTTGGGTGCATGGCAGGGCTTGGAAGGGAAGGGGCACCCTATTAGCTGGAAAAAGTTTGCGGACACTATGTCACATATGAAGAGCTCCTGCCTCGCCAAAACAATAGAAACCCCCACAAGTGACCCCATTTTGAAAACTACACCTCTCAAGTAATTCATTTAGCTAATTAGTGAGGATTTTTAAACCTCAGACGATTATCAGAATTGTATAATATTGGGCTGAGTGATTGAAAATTACCATTTTTTCCCCACTAAAATGTTTTTAATTTCCAATGGGGTAATAGGAGAAAATTAATTATACAATTTGTTATGCAATTTCTCCGAATACACCTATACTCCATTTGTGGTCAAAAACATCTTTTGAGGCACAGTGCAAAGCTCATAATTGAAGGTGTGCCATATTGTAGTGTAGATTTTGCTGTTATGGTTCGTGGGTGCCATGTCTCATTGGCAGGGCCCCTGAGGTGCGAGAACAACAGAACCCCCCACAAGTGATCACAAACTATGTGTTATGGGGGGACTGGCTAATTAGGATAAGGAGGTATATATCCCAATCACCAGTCGGGGCCCACCATGCTCAAGATGACAAAGGAGCTGCTGGCAACCCGAAGGTTAGGCGGAGAATGCAGAGCTGGGTGGCTCTGAAAAAATAGGGGCCTGATCCAAGTTTAATAGCACTTGGATCAGGAGACTGTGAACCCTGTTAGGATCACAGGGTCCACTAACCCAGCCCAGGAATTCCCTGTTCACGCTACACTGATCCTGGGATATGATGTCCCAAATCTCAAAATTTTTATAAGTACAGTTTGGATTTTTTTAGTGCTAAAGTGCACATTTGGTGCTGGCTTTTTGTTTTTTTTTTCGTTGAATTGGTCGGTGGCTGACCCCCACCCTGCTATGCACCCCAATTTGGGATGTATTCCACCTGTCTAGATTTTGGTGGTTGGTGACTGTTCACATTCAGTCATCAGGCCTTGTCCACAGGCTATTTACTTCATGCAGCATTTGCTTGGACCTGTCCCGCCCACAGCCATGACTCAGTCATGGGTACGGGATTGAAATAGACCAGGTGAGTGCTGCTAAGATCAGTTCTACTATTCATATGTGAGGCCGTATGGCACATTTTATAAAAATATTTTAGTGTAGGACTGCCTCAAATGAGATTTGCCGTGACGTGGCGAGGTAGCTCAAGAAATTGCAATTTTTTGCCAAAAATCTCAAAAATTTTATAATAAGTACAGTTTGCAATTTTTAGTGCTAAAGTGCACATTTAGTGCTGGCTTTTTGTTTTTTAATACCACATTTATGTAGCTTTTTTAAGTTTTGCTGCTTTTACACAAAAACAATTGTATAGAAATAGGAATTGTTTCTGCATCACTACATTTTGAGAGCTATAGCTATTTTATTTTTCTGCAAATTGAATTTCATTGTGGTCTCATGATTCCTCTGTGCAGAACATCTTGCACACTAGGAGATGCTCTGCTGTGTTTTCCTGGGCTACTGAGCTGGTATGTTGATTGCTCAGGTGTTTAATTTTTATGGTAATTGATCTGCTTCTTTACTCAGCATGCTCCCCCATAACCTTGCCAGTCGTACAATCTGGTACTCTTGTTGTGCTGTTGGTCTGTGCTTCTGCTAGTGTTTTTTGACTCCATACTTTTGTTTGACTCCTCTCTGCCTTTTCCCTGTTCCCTTCTCAACCTCCTGGCTTTAGATCTCGGACCGTTACCTGACCACATCTCAGTTTACTCCCTGAATCTATTACATGCCTTCCTGGAATTCTGACCCCCTGGATTGTAACCTGACTAAGCCTCTGTGTACTCCCTGTATCCATAAATGTCCTCCTGTTACCACACCCTGACAACTCTTCTGTTTGTACAACCTGTAAGTAGTGACTGCATTACATGGGGCTTATATTTTGAGAGGTAAAATGATTTTTTCAGTGACACCATTTTTATTTACATGCAACTTTTTGATCTGTTTTTATGCCAATTTTTTTTTTTGTTCAAGAAATATAGTAGAAAGTCAGCTCACCCTCTAGAATGCTGCGGCGTTCACTGAAGGGGTTAACTAGTGTTTTATAAGCAGGTCATTTTGAAGGCAGCAATACCAACTGCCAATACCAATGTCAACTCAACTTTGTTACAAAATAATGGTATGAAAATCAATATAATGCTTGTATGACAGCAGGGTTAGCGACCATGTTGGCTGTTATCACCTGGCTTTGCCTGAAACAGATTCAGTAAAAAGTTTGAATGATAACAGGTCTTGTGTATCAGAGGGAAGGAGGATCAGATGATGTTGCGGGCATGCTGGTGCTTGTAGTCCTGTCCAAAGTATAAGGCCCCGCTCCCACTTGTGGAAGTGATCTCAAAGAAATAGGGGATAGATAGAGGCTGCATGAACCAGTTACCAGCCAATCTTTGTAATGTTTTTGGGTGCGATGGAGTTTATCGGAGAATTATGTTCTGAGAAATAGTGGAGGTGATCTATATGAATTGACTTCCATTAGGGAGGGTGATAGGCCACCCTAAAAATATTTGTTTTTAGGGAGGCTCTGAAGCTGTGTAAGTTATGGGTCACCCTAGTTTCTTGGGGTAGAACATTCCAGAGGATTGGTGCAGCTTGGGAGAAGTCTTAGAGCAGGGAGTGGAAGGTTTGGATTAGTGTGGATGTTAGTCGAAACTCGTTTGTGAAACGTAGAGAATGGGTAGGGTGATAAACAGAGATTAGGGTGGGGAAGTAGGGGAATGTTACACTATGAAGGGCTTTGCAGGTGAGAACAAGCAATTTAAATTGGATTTTATAAGGAATGGGAAGCCAGTGCAATGTCTGGTACAGAATGGAAGCATCCAAATAATGATTAGCCAGAAAGGTGAGCCTGGCTGCAGCATTAAGGATGGACTGGAGAGGAATAAGTCTAGTTCTGGGAGGCAATTAATAGAAAATTACAGTAAACAAGGTGGGAGTGGATCAGGGCCCCAGTGACTGTTTTTGTTGTTTCCACGGTGAGAATGGGGCGGATTCTATAGATGTTCTTCAGGTGCAAGCGACAAGAGTGGGCGAGAGATTGTATATGGGAGGTGAAGGAAAGACTGGTGTCAAGCATAACACCCAAACAGCGAGCCTGCAGTCTAGGAGTTAGGCTGCTTCCACACGGGGATTACTGCGACTGCATGACACTCAGCTCACGCTGCGACTGAGGGCCAACCGTGCGAGCGGACCTCAGCTGCGGGGGGCGGGCCAGCACTGAGGAGGGGAGGGAGGGATTTATCTCCCCCTCTCCTCCGTAGCCGGCTATTGCCATTCTCGCACTGCAGTTGCGGTACACCGGTGTACCACGAGTGCAGTGCGATTTTTCTCTCGCCCCATACACTTGAATGGGTGCGAGAGAAATGTTTTATCGCATCCCACTTGCATGACACTCAGCTCATGTGACGCCCTGGACTATCCAGGTCGTCCCAGGTAGACACAACATTACACACCCCCTTCCCAGTTAAGTAACATCAGTCAAACTTAAAAGCCTTGTCACCACCCTCCAGGTTTGATGTCCACAGCAGGGGGGGTGGAGCCAGGCAGTTGGCTCCACCCACCGAGGAGTTCACAGGCCTGGAGGCGGGAACCTAGTAGTCAAGTTCAAGATAGAGAGGGCTTTGGACGGTGAAGGAAGGAGGTTGTGTCCAGATGCAGACCTGTGCTCAGGCCTGCCAAAGACTACTCCGGTGGCTGGGTTGGAGCCCAGTCACCATTGGCAAGGAGGCAGACGGTAGTGGCCGCCTGCAGGAGACCGGGAAGACGACCGGTGGAACCGTAAGGGACCGGGACAGGGTAGTGGCCCACCGTAACCGAACCGGGGAGCCAACTGGATACCGGAGCACCAGGCAGGGTACTCAGACCCAGCACAAAGCCCTGAACTGACAGGGCCGAGTTGAATCAACTGATTGTTGGCTGGACTCAAGGACCTACCCCACACAAGTCCCTTTAGAAGACAACAGCCCAACCATACAGGGTAAAGCCACCGCCAAGGCATAGAGACCCAAAGGGCCAGCATCTGCGGGCAAACGGGCTCCTCCGGCATATACCAGTCGGGGAGCGGACAACCGGTGTCTAGGCACAGGAGTCAAAACATTTACACACAGAGGTGCAGGAGAAAGGCGGACATCACCAACCTAGTCTGGAAGAAGCTGCAGCCGGCTGTGGGCCCCGTTCATCACTCCGTATGGTTTACCAGAGACTTCAGTGTCTTGTGTCAGAGTGAGTACACCAGTGCCATCAGGCACCGCACCGCACTGCACCGCAACACTTCACCCTGCACCCCGGCCCTCGCCTACCGGGCCCCGGGACCAACACCTCCTACCCACGGAGGGGTCAACAACTAGCTGCGCCATTACATCACTCCCGGGAGCCTCATACCTTCACCGCAGCGGTGTTGTCCATAATCACCACAACCCATGGGTGGCGTCACGAACTATCATCCCAAACCAAACACCCAAATCCCCGCGTGTAGCGCCAACTCCTTTGCAGAGCGACGTGTCCCCCAGGTCCGTGAGAGGCTCGAGCCACCACCCACAGTACGAGCACGGATCCGAGCGGCTCGGCGGTCGCAGCCGAGCCCGCGGGGCGGTACAGCTCACTATGGCAGTACAGCAGAGCCGAGTGTCATGCGAGTGTCCCTGCAACTGAGGTCAGACTGTGCGAGCGGACCTCAGCTGCGGGGGGCGGGCCGGCACTGAGGAGGGGCGGGCAGCTGCTGCGGAGAATAGAGAGGGATTTCTCTCCCTCTGTCCTCCGTAGCCGGCTATTGCGATTCTCGCACTGCACTCGCGGTACACCAGTGTACTGTGAGTGCAGTGTGATTTTTTTTTTCTCGCCCCATAGACTTGAATGGGTGCAAGAGAAAAGAGTCTCGCATTACAATCGCAGCATGCTGCGATTGTTTTCTCGGTCCGATGAGGGCTGTGAAAATAATCGCTCATGTGTGCTGGCACACAGGCTAGAATTGGTCCGAGTGGAATGCGATGTTTTATCGCATCCCACTTGCACAGTTTTACTCGCTGTGTGGCTTAGGCCTTATTGTGATGCCGCACACAGAGAGGAAGATATCAGGTTTAGTTCAGTTTTGGAAAGGTTATGTTTCAGATAGAGAGCAGACATGATATTTGAAACTGCGGACTGACAGTCACTGGTGTTCTGTAGTACTGAGTGAGTTAGGTAAGGGGATGAAGTGCATAGTTGTATGTCATCAGCATAAAGATGGAATTGGAAGCCAAATTTGCTGATGGTTTATCAAATTGGGGCAGTGTAGAGAGAAGAGCTAATAGCATATAAAGAAAAGACATTACATTGATTGCAACTCAATTCAACTCTGCTTCATCACGTCCAATTGCCCCATCTGTCTGGTTAACAGGTTTTAGCAAAGAACTAATCTATGATTAAGAGTGTGTAATACGCTCGAAACGCGTAAGACCCTCTTTTACTTAATCTTTAATGGATTTTTTAATATGTAAACCTTAATATAAGAATTGAATTTTAGTACTCCATTGCTCCACTCCTCCATTGCTCCAGTCCTCCACTCTCCTTTTTCATACAATGAAAACATTCATTTTGAAACAGTAAGGCAGATTACAATGTAGTAGCGTCGCATCCAGCTCTGCTGCATGCAGGTGACAGGAGCAGCAGAATACACCGCCACTCCTGTCACCTCCACACAGCAACTGAGGTGAGTATTGCGATCAGCTGAGCTGTCACTGAGGTTACCCGCGGCCACCGCTGGATCCAGCGGTGGCCGCGAGTTACCTGACTGACAGCAGCTGATCGCGATACTCACCTCATTTGCTGCGTGGAGCTGACAGGAGCGGCGGTGTATTCTGCTGCTCCTGTCACCTGCATGCAGCAGAGCTGGATGCGACGCTGGAGGTCCGTGGATTACGCCGGACATGGAGGGCTTTGTCTGGGTTAATAAATTGGTGATGAGGGACTTTGTTAGTGTTTTTTATTTCTAATAAATTATTTTTTCGTGTGTGTGTGTGTGTTTTTTAACTGTCACTTACAGATTAATCATGGAAGGTATCTCGGGGAGATGCCTGACATGATTAATCTAGGACTTATTGGCAGCTATTGGCTGCCAATAACTCATTACCCCGATTTGCCAACGCACCAGGGCAAATCGGGAAGAGCCGGGTACAGTCCCAGAACTGTCGCATATAATGTATGCGGCAATTCTGGGCGGCTGCTGACCGATATTGTTAGGCTGGGGGGCTCCCCATAACGTGGAGCTCCCCACCCTGAGAATACCAGCCTTCAGCCATATGGCTTTATCTGGCTGGTATTAAAATGGGGGGGACCGCATGCCGTTTTTTTAAATTATTTATTTATTTTACTGCACAGTATAGACACGCCCACCGGCTGCTGTGATTGGGTGCAGTGACACAGCTGTCACTCAGCGTGGTGGGCGTGTGTGACTGCAACCAATCACAGGCGCCGGTGGGCGGGTAAAGCAGGGAATACGAGATTGATTAATGGGCGGCCGGCTTTTTCAAAATAGTAAAAGCCGCCGGAGTTTTTATAACAGCAGTGCAGCGCCGCGCCGGAGATCGGGGAACGGTAAGTATGAGAGAGGGGGGGAACTGACCGACAGACAGCGAGAGGGACAGATAAGACAGAGAGACCGACCGACAGACATAGAGAGAGACCGACGGACTGAGGGAGAGAACGAAACAGAAAAAGAAAAAAGACCGACATCACATGAAAAAAGCACAAAACGTACAGGGAGCAAACAGAGATGCGTCCGTGTCACTCGGACATGCGCACAGACCCATTGACTTTCATTGGGTCCGTGCTGCGTGTTGCGTGCAGAAAACGGACATGCTTCCGTGCAAAACGCACACAGGTACGGATCACGGACACGGACAAACGGACATGCATCAAAACCGCACGTGGAGCTTTTATCATACAATAACATTGGTGCACGTTTGACCGTGTCTCCAGTATACACGGAAATGGACCAAACACGCACGTGTTTCACGGATGTGTGTTTCAGGCCTTATACAAAGAGATTTTAGACAGTATATCTACAAAGAAAAAATTACCATGAGAAATATCCCAAATTTACCATAAACTACCTCACCAGATTAAGACATAACCAGTGGCGTATTGACAATAGTGGCTGGTCACGTGACTGCTATGGAGCTGGTGGGGCCCGCTGACCCCAGCGCCTGCTTCAGCTGGATGTGTGTCCGAGGAAGTAGTGAATGTGAGTAGTGAATATTCATACCATTTATGATGCAGATTTGCCAGATAAATAAATAATAATTTCCCCACAAAGTGGTAAAGCTTCTACTAAACATACAATACACAATATCTAACATAGATATATCAGTTTAAAAAAGCTCGAGAAATTATGATATAAAAAATTAATTTTTATTAAGAAATATTTTTAAGATAATTCCATATTTAAAATGTAGTTCCACAATACAATACTCAGGGACTTAGAAGTGAGTCAAAGAAAAAATTCTGATATAAAATTTAAGATTTGTAGATAATTGCACGATAACCCAAAATATATTTATGATAATTCTTATTACAATATTTAAATATATACTTCACATAAATAGGCCCATCATATAAAGTGCATATAGTGACCAGTGATATAAAGTATCTTGGTATGCCCCCCGAAGAAGAAGAGGCAAAATGTACGTTGGGGTAGAGGGATGTGGACGTGATGATCAGATGTGAGTAATGCTTTCACTTTCAATTTGATATTTGCTTATGTGACCAGGAGCTTGTGGATTGCTACCAGCAGCACTAGCGGCACTGCCTAGCCATAATGAGATAAACTCGAGGAACTAGCAGTCCCAGCCCTGATATATAGCACTCGGCACTTTAACCCATTAGTAATACATTCTGTGAATATATACTGAATATGATCCATCTTTTCTATTATATATTATAGTTGAATTTAACAATTTTTCACAATGAGCCAAACAGGTATTTGTGTTATTATAATTGTCTTCATTTGAATTTATTTATTAGCAGTTTTTGCACAGCACCAAGATACTTTATATCACTGGTCACTATATGCACTTTCTATGATGGGCCTATTTATGTGAAGTATATATTTATAAATTGTAATAAGAATTATCATAAATATATTTTGGATAATCGTGCAATTATCTACAAATCTTAAATTTTATATCATCATTTTTTCTGTGACTACTTCTAAGTCCCTGGGTATTGTATTGTGGAACTACATTTTAAATATGGAATTATCTTAAAAAGTATTTCTGAATAAAATTAATTTTTGAAATCATAATTTCTCAAACTTTTTTAATCTGATATATCTATGTCAGATTTTGTGTATTTCA
The DNA here is from genome assembly GCF_048569485.1 of Anomaloglossus baeobatrachus. NCBI lineage: Eukaryota > Metazoa > Chordata > Amphibia > Anura > Aromobatidae > Anomaloglossus > Anomaloglossus baeobatrachus. Next base: position 222,918,746 of record NC_134356.1, read on the forward strand.
TACTATTTAGTAGCAAAACACGGGATCACCCAGTCGCTGGCTTTCTGAAGCTTCTGGACAATCACTTGTGCTGCTATTAAAGTGAATGAATATTCACTGCTCCCCATCCCCATAATCTGTGGGGAGCAGTGAATATGCCAACATCTGACGTCAGTGTAAGTGGGTGCGCATGGCAGTGACATCATGCGCTGCGCCACTTACAGGCTGAAGGCAGTTGCCAGCAGCAGAGGAAGACAACGGGGTAGCAGAGGGAAGTTGAGTAGAATCTTTTATTTCTTTTTACTGAGTGCATCATGATGGGGATCATATGTACCAGGATGGGGACATAGTGTATACCGGGATGGCACACAAATTGTGTAATATGCAGGCAAGTGTTATAATGCCAATAAAGTTTCTTATATTCTACAAAAACAGATAACCCATTGGCCCTGAACCGATGTTTCGGCTCTTTTGGAGCCTTCATCTGGTTTTGGCCTAGTTACAAAAGCAGAATAAAGAGAGTATATATACATATGACCGTGTAAGAAAAACATATACCATATACATAGTATACAAAATATGCAAAAATATCAATACATGTGTAAATGGCACCATGAATATGTAATAAAGTATGGTAATGGTTGTACTAAATATCACAAAATGAGGGGAGGGCACTCTGGGTGTCTCTAAGTATAAAATGCAAAGTTTGACGTTACACATGGAAAAGCCCAAAACAATGCACAACATGACTTTATAGCATACTCAGGGAACGCAAAACAACAAAGACTAACACTAGAAACAGAATGCTAAAAACATACCATGTGCGCATCTGGTGCAGGTAATAGTGAGAGAAATGAGATAGACGCCTATGGAGGAAAAAAGGAAAGTTAAAATACTGCCTGAGTAGCTATATTTAAGGTGGAAGCAAATCGAAAGAACAGTATGAAAAAAATAGCATGAGAAAAATACCTGTGTGGCTAATAGCCCAAGAGCAGGGGGGGCACAGTACAGGTGTAGGAGGGCATCGGCGTGCAACACCATCTTATATAGGGAAGTGTGTGATGTTGAAGAGACGTCCCCTGTGTAAAAACTGCATTCAGCTGTGCTGACGCAGCTGCTACATAATGTGCGTAGTAGCTGTACGTGAGGCAGTATGGTCAGTGAAGAGCACCGCGTCCCACTGTGGAACGTAGGCCGGCGCACAGGCGCTGTACATCACCACAGGTCAGGAGGGAGAAGGGCAGCGCAAGCGACTGGCTATGCGTACCATGCCAAAATGCAAGTTAGTGCACACGCGCGGCCCTCTGCCCCGAACCACAGTGAATGTAAGTCAGCGCATGAGCACGAAAGCGTGCCCACAATGTGGAACATCTGCCAGTGCGCACATGTCGCTCCTCGTAGTACAACACAGAGTACCCAAAGTGGCAGGCCTATGAAGGATGTGTGTACGTTACAAGGCTGGAATGCCAGTGTTGGTGGAGACCATATGAGACGGGGATAAGAAGGAAGATTTAGTGGAAAGACGAGATAGAGGGGAAAAAAGGGAAAAGAAAAGAATGGGGTATATTGTGTAGGAGTATTGGGTAGTGCCTCTGTTAGAGGTGAATAGCCTTCTATATAGAGCGGTGACCGTCTGCTAGAAGGTCGGGATGGGAGGTGAAGGACGTTCAGGAAATCTATGGAAAGAAGGGAAGAAAGAAATCATTATGACAAGTAAGGCATTCTGAAATCACAATGTATAACATTATACATAATTATAAATACACACGGAATTAGAGATACACCATTATCCTTTTGGAGCATGTATACTAGAAAAATATTAAACAACAGAGCATATAACGCATATCAGAGTTAACAATAACCGTTTCGTGTTAAAGTCCAAGTTCAAATCATATATTAACCTTATATTTTAACCTCATATTCCCGATTTAATCCGCTGGGTTCAAGTGTTTGTAAAGTGTGTATCCAGTAGACCTCTCTATTACACAAGATCTTGACTCTGTCACTGCCTCTCCTAGGCAAGGGCACTTGTTCCAACACCTGGAACTTAAGTTGAGCAATAGTGTGTCCCTTAGCAATGAAATGTGCCGGTATGGGAAGCATCTTTTGTTGGCATCTGATAGTTGACTTGTGCTTACTTATGAGGTCTCGGACATGCTGGATGGTCTCCACAACATATCCAAGACCGCAGGGGAACTTAATCAAGTAAACAACGAAGGAGGATTCGCAAGTAAAAGACCCCCGTATGGGATACTGTACCTCTTTCCTGTCCTGTGGTGAGTGAAATACTCACCCTTAGTGACATTTGAACATTGGACACAATACAGACACGGATAGGTGCCACTACGTGTTGCAGTTAAAAAGCTCTGTTGGAGTGGGGGTTTTGCTGGTCTTATATTGGCCCGGACTAAATGGTCCCTGTGATTGCGGGCTCGTTTGTGGCAGAACAGTGGTGGTGATTGAAATTCTGGTAAGTCTGGATAGGAAGTACATAAGAGCAGCCAATGTTCTAAAACTAAGAAAAATCCAGCGCTGTCCTCAAATCATTTAAAAATGTTTCTTTTTATTTCAATAAATTTGTTAAAAGTCCATCAGATAAGCAGCAGATAGTATCAAATAATATGATAGACCAACACGTTTCGACGCTATGTCTTATACATGCTCTCAATGCTCTCAGAGCTTTTTAGTGAAATAAAAAAGAAATTTGTTTTAAATGATTTGAGGACAGAGCTGGATTTTTCTTATTTCTGGACTTCATGGTAACCCTGCCATTCCGTGCGCAGTATGCCAGCTGATACCAGATAGCAGCTGATCGGGGAGCTGAATTTATTTTTTATGTAATTGAATGTTCTAAAACAGCACGTTTGATCATGGGTGAAAACGGGTAGTGTGTGTTAACACAAGCCACTCGAGCGGATGATCCAGTATTCTTCGTATGCCTTATTATATATTCATGGTGCCATTTACACATGTATTGATATTTTTGTATATTTTGTATACTCTGTATATGTTATATATTTTTGTACACTGTCATATGTATATACACTCGCTCTCTTTTCTGCTTTTGTAGCCAGGCGAAATCCTGATGAAGGCTACAAAAGAGCTGAAACGTCAGTTCAGGGGCACTGGGTTATCTGTTTTTGCAGAATATAATACATTTTATTGCCATTATAACACTTGCCTGCATATTACCCAATTTGCGTGCCAGAGCTATTCTCCAGAATTGGTATTTTCTTGCTCTTGAACACCTTGTAATCTCTGAGCAGAGCCTTAACACTAGAAGTCCCAGAGACGGGTCATTTAACATTTCTACCATTGGAACCCTATGGAGCTCGAAATTTCTGGGACTTCTAGTGTTAACTCATTATATACCAGGATGGGGCCAAGATATGGACATATATACCAGGATGGGGCCATGATGTAGACATATACCAGGATGGGGATATATACCAGGATGGAGCCATAATGAGGACAAATATACCAGGATGGGGACATATATACCAGGAGGGGGACAAATATAACAGGACTGGGCAACTCAAATGTCTTTATATGATTTAGAATGCTGCAATGGCCCATACATGTGACCAAGATGGGGGGGTTGCATTCTCAAACTTTGCAGCAATGCCCATCGGACTCTGTTATGCCACTGGATAACAGATTCCTTTTAGAAATAAATAATACTACTAATAATAGCCAGCCATCTACTTTGTTTGGGGGCATGGCAAGCTGCATGTATTATGGCACAATAAACAATGTTTTATAGCATGATATATTATTGTGTTAGGGCCAGATGGACGTGCAGACCCGGGAGGTGGATCCACTGGGCCGAACTCCCCGATGAGGGAAAGGAGTCCGGTAGCCGGAGCACTTTAGGTAGCAGGACAGTCCGTGCACTGGAACACAATGGAGAAGTCCCTGGGACCACGAGGTTACTGATGGTGGTCCGGGTGACGGAGCTCAGGTTCGGAAGCCGTGATGATGTCTGGCGGGGTCCGGAACCGTTGGAGCGAGATGACGGGTCACCGCAGGGAACCGAGATGGTACGGACTGTCAGGATGGCAGATGGGCAGCGTTCGGGGTTCGAGATACAGCAGGACCGGATGGCGATGCAGGATCGGCTCTAGAAGACAGAGAGGTAAGTATCTCACAGAACACAAAGAGACCTGACTCCTAGCTTGGGAAAACACGAAGAACAGGCCTCGCACCCTTGGACATTAACCCCCTTTATACCCTGTACCTGTATGCATCATTTCCTGTCAGTGGACACTGGCCCTTTAAGAAAGGGTCAGTGACCGCGCGCGCGCCCTAATGCGCATGCGCGCGGCCCGGGTGCCAGAAGCCAGGGCAGGAAGCTGAGAGGAGGACGCAGCAGAGCCGGCCAGGGACTGGGAAGCCGACGGGCGCCGGGAGCGGGGACCAGGAGGCTTGGGAAGCGCGGGCACTGGAGGCTGGAGAGCAGGGAGCGTGGCAGGTGAGCCGGGGAGCGGAGCAGAGGACCCGGGGAGCGGAGCAGAGGACCCGGGGAGCGTGACAGTACCCCCCCCCCCACGCCCCCCTCCCCGCAACCGGGACAGGAAGGCACGGATCAGAGGAGTGCCCACGTTCTCCCTGGGCTCCCAGGACCTATTTTCAGGACCATACCCTTCCCAGTCCACCAGGAAGAACTGTCGACCTCGTACGGTCTTCATGGCCACGATATCCCTTACCGCATAGATGTCGTCCTCAGCAATAGGAGGAGGAGCCGGACTGGCGGCAGCGGAGAAGGGACCAAGGACAACCGGCTTGAGCAGAGACACGTGGAAGGAGTTGGGTATCCTCATCGTGGCCGGGAGCTGTAGTTTGTAGGAGACCTCATTGATCTTGCCGAGGACTTTAAACGGTCCGATGTAGCGAGGTCCCAGCTTGTAGGATGGTATCTTCAGTCGGATGTATTTGGAAGCAAGCCAGACGAGATCTCCAGGAGAGAAACACGGAGGATCCAGACGTCTCTTGTCCGCGTGTCTCTTCATCCGCAGGGATGCACGTGCAAGGGAGGCCTTAACTGAGTCCCAAATGGTTGTAAAGTCACGGAGTACTGCATCAGCAGCAGGAATGTCCAAGGAAGAGGATACAGGCAATGGGACAGACGGCTGAAGGCCGTAGACGACATGGAAGGGTGAGCTGGAGGAGGACTCACTGACGTGGTGATTATGGGAGAATTCAGCCCAAGGAAGAAGCGTGGACCAATCGTCATGATGGGCGTTGACGTAGTGACGTAAGAAAGAGGTCAATATCTGATTGACCCGTTCCACTTGGCCGTTCGACTGAGGATGGTAGGCCGAAGAAAAGTCCAGAGTCACTCCCAGATGTTTACAGAGAGCCCTCCAGAAGCGGGAGGTGAACTGAGTTCCTCTGTCGGACACTATGTGTGATGGAAAGCCATGCAAGCGGAAGATGGGATGTATATAGGCGTCCGCGAGTTCCTGGGCAGAGGGCAGTCCAGCCATAGGAACGAAATGGGCCATTTTAGAGAACCGATCCACCACGACCTATATGACTGTGTGTCCGGAGGACAATGGCAAGTCCGTAATAAAGTCCATCGCTATGTGTTCCCAGGGAACTGAGGGTATGGGCAGAGGCAGAAGACGGCCATATGGCAGGTGTTTGGGAGTCTTGTTCCTGGCACAGGAGGAGCAGGCAGAGACGAAAGAGGCGACGTCCGTGCGAAGAGATGGCCACCAGTAATGACGTGCAATCGCACTCCATGTTCTCTTCTGACCTGCATGACCGGCTGTTTTCGAGGCATGGCCCCAGTGTAACACTTTTTGCCTGTCAGTCTCAGAGACATAGGTCTTCCCAGGCGGTATCTGGGCCAGGGTGACAGGAGCCACCGGAATGATCTTACTAGGGCAGATGATGGGTTGGGATGTCTCTTCCTCCTGCTCCATGGGCATGAAAGACCTAGACAAGGCATCAGCGCGTACATTCTTGTTCGCGGGTCGGAAATGGAGCTGGAAGTCGAACCGGGCAAAGAACAAGGACCACCTGGCTTGCCGTGGGTTCAGTCGCTGAGCCGTCCGCAGGTATTCCAGGTTTTTGTGGTCCGTGTAAATAATGACGGGGTACACTGCTCCTTCCAGAAGATAGCGCCATTCCTCCAGAGCCAGTTTGACTGCCAACAGCTCTCGGTCACCGATTGTGTAGTTGCGTTCAGGCGCTGAGAAGCTCTTGGAGAAGAAACCGCAAGTCACCATCTTCCCGGAGGAGGACTTCTGCATGAGTACTGCTCCGGCTCCCGAGGAGGAGGCATCCACCTCCAAGGTGAACTGGCGGTTTAACTCTGGACGATGGAGTACAGGAGAGGAGGCAAAGGCTCGCTTTAGAGAGCCAAACGCGGCGTCGGCCGCAGGTGACCAGTCCTTTGGATTAGCCCCCTTCTTGGTCAAGGCGGAAAGAGGAGCAGTCAGAGCCGAGAAGTGAGGAATAAACTGGCGGTAATAGTTGGCGAATCCCAGAAAGCGTTGGATTGCCTTCAGTCCAGAAGGAGGAGGCCAGTTGAGAACGGAAGAGACCTTCTTTGGATCCATCTGCAGTCCGGTATCGGTGATGAGGTAACCCAGGAAGGGGAGAGAAGACTGTTCGAAGACGCACTTCTCGTACTTGGCGTACAGACGATTCTCTCTCAGTCTTTGTAGAACCAGTTGCACGTTCTCTCGGTGGGTCTGGAGGTCCGGAGAGAAGACAAGGATGTCATCCAGATATACCACCACACAAACGTAGAGAAGGTCTCGGAACACATCGTTCACTAATTCTTGGAAGACTGCTGGTGCGTTACACAGGCCGAAGGGCATCACGCAGTATTCATAGTGCCCATCGCGAGTGTTGAACGCGGTCTTCCATTCATCCCCTGAGCGGATACGGACCAGGTTGTAGGCACCCCGAAGATCCAACTTGGTGAACACACGAGCTCCTCTGAGCCGATCAAACAATTCGGGGATGAGCGGCAGGGGGTACTTGTTTTTTACGGTGATTAGGTTCAATCCCCGGTAGTCTATACATGGGCGTAGGTCGCCCTCTTTCTTCTTTACGAAGAAGAAGCCTGCTCCAGCAGGAGAGGAGGATCTCCGAATGAATCCCTTAGCCAGGCTCTCTGTGATGTACGTAGACATGGCCCTTGTTTCGGCTGGAGACAGTGGATATATCCGTCCTCGAGGTGGTGTAGTTCCCGGGAGCAGGTCAATGGCACAATCGTAAGGACGATGTGGCGGAAGTACTTCGGACTCCTTCTTATCAAAGACGTCCACGAAGGACCAATAGGCTGAGGGCAGTCCCGGTAGGGACTCGGGAACCGGAGGTCGCCGGATAGGTTGTATGGTCTTCAGACAGTTCTCATGGCAAGAAGACCCCCATCGAGTGATATCGCCAGTGCCCCAGCTGACTGAAGGCTCGTGTGTCCGCAACCAAGGAAGGCCCAGCAGGATTTGATGTGACATATGTGGGAGGACGAAGAGAGCGATGTTCTCGGTGTGCAGAGCACCGATACGCAGTTCAAGCGGCTTGGTGATCCAGGAGATGGTGTCAGAGAGGGGTCTCCCATCCACAGAGGCAATCACAAGAGGTTTGGCGAGTGGAGTAACAGGCACCTGGTATTTGTCCACCGTGGCCTGCTGGATGAAATTGCCTGCTGCCCCAGAATCGAGGTACGCCTCAGCCGTAAACCGCGTCTCTCCCGTTGTCACTTGCACAGTCCATGTAACCGGGTCTGAGAGAGTCCCAGCACCTAGGGTGGCCTCTCCTACCAACCCTAGGCTTTGGAGTTTCCCGGCCTCTCTGGACAGGAGCGTAGCAGGTGTGTGCCCTCTCCGCAGTAGAAGCAGAGACCCTTGGCGAGCCGCTCTGCTCGGCGTTGTTCTGACTGTCGCACACGGTCGATCTGCATGGGCTCATGGATGGAGACACCAGAGGCCGTTGACTGGAGTACGGCGGGCTTCTGTGGAGGAGAGGAATGCCTTACCGGACGTCTCTCACGGGACACCTCTTTGGACCGCTCCTGAAAGCATATGTCCACTCGAGTCGCTAGGGTAATCAGGGCGTCCAGGGTGGACGGTACGTCACGTCCAGCCAGCTCATCTTTGATTCGACCCGAGAGTCCTTCCCAGAAGGCGGCGGTTAGGGCCTCGTTATTCCACCCGAGTTCTGAAGCCAAGGTGCGGAAACGGATGGCGTATTGACCCACCGTCAGAGTCCCCTGACGTAACCGGAGAAGAGATGAAGCAGACGCGGAGGCGCGTCCGGGTTCGTCAAAGGTGCTGCGAAAGGCCTGCAGGAACTCCTGGAGGTTCTTGGTCATAGGGTCCTCCTTCTCCCACAAAGGGTTCATCCACGCCAGTGCCTCGCCCTCTAGGTGAGACATGATGAAGGCGACCTTGGCTTGGTCGGAGGCAAACAAATGTGGCAGCTGCGTGAAATGGAGGGAGCATTGGTTTATAAACCCCCTGCAGGTCTTGGGATCTCCGGCGTACCGGGGTGGTGAGGCCAAACGCAGTCTGGAAGCATCCGAGGAGGCTGCCACAGGAGCGGGGGCCGTGGATTGACTAGTGGAGACCCGGGGCGCTGAAGATGTGACCGAGGCTTGTAGCGTGTTCAAGCGGGCGTCCACGGAGGTCATAAAGTTCAGCATGCGGGTCTGGACTTCACGCTGGCGTTGGAGTTCCTCTTGCAAGGCCGCTAGTGCTTCGGCGGGATCCATGGCCTGTTCTTACTGTTAGGGCCAGATGGACGGGCAGACCCGGGAGGTGGATCCACTGGGCCGAACTCCCCGATGAGGGAAAGGAGTCCAGTAGCCGGAGCACTTTAGGTAGCAGGACAGTCCGAGCACTGGAACACAATGGAGAAGTCCCTGGGACCACGAGGTTACTGATGGTGGTCCGGGTGACGGAGCTCAGGTTCGGAAGCCGTGATGATGTCTGGCGGGGTCCGGAACCGTTGGAGCGAGATGACGGGTCACCGCAGGGAACCGAGATGGTACGGACTGTCAGGATGGCAGATGGGCAGCGTTCGGGGTTCGAGATACAGCAGGACCGGATGGCGATGCAGGATCGGCTCTAGAAGACAGAAAGGTAAGTATCTCACAGAACACAAGGAGACCTGACTCCTAGCTTGGGAAAACACGAAGAACAGGCCCCGCTCCCTTGGACATTAACCCCCTTTATACCCTGTACCTGTATGCATCATTTCCTGTCAGTGGACACTGGCCCTTTAAGAAAGGGTCAGTGACCGCGCGCGCGCCCTAATGCGCATGCGCGCGGCCCGGGTGCCAGAAGCCAGGGCAGGAAGCTGAGAGGAGGACGCAGCAGAGCCGGCCAGGGACTGGGAAGCCGACGGGTGCCGGGAGCGGCTACCAGGAGGCTTGGGAAGCGCGGGCACTGGAGGCTGGAGAGCAGGGAGCGTGGCAGGTGAGCCGGGGAGCGGAGCAGAGGACCCGGGGAGCGGAGCAGAGGACCCGGGGAGCGTGACATATTGCACGATGCATATGGTATGATGTATTATGGCACTGTGTTTTGAGCCACATTGTGTTATGGCACCATGTGTTATGGCACATAGCACCATGTATTATGGAACCGTGTATTATGGCACATGGCATCGTGTATTATAGCACATGGCATGATGTATAATGACAACGTGTATTCTGGCACATGGCACCATGTTTTATGGCATGATATATTATGGCTTGATGTGTAATGAATCATGACACGATCTGTTAGGGCACAATGTGTTTTGGCATGATATATTATAGCAGAATGTATTATGGGACCATGTATGTGTTGGCACATAGCACAATGTTTTATGGCACAATGTATTACGGCTTGATGTATAATGGCACATGGTGACGTGTATTATAGCACATGGCACCTTGTATTATGGCACATGGCACGATGTTGATGTATAATGGCATATGGCACAATGTATTATTATGGAACTTCTATTTCAGAGCAATCTCTTTCTTGGACAATAACTAATACATGCATGCCTGGATTTAAGAACATCTGTAGATTATTTAAATAGGGGTTTTTTTGGTGGGGAGGGGGCCCATTCACACTTTTGTTATGGGAACCCAAGATTTCTTTGTATGCTCCTGGACAAAGGCAGTAGTGGGACTAACTACTGTAATGAGACCATAAAATAATCCCACGGGCCCAGATAGTTTGAAATAAGTCCACATATGCATTTAAAATAGCCGTTATATATTCCATTCTACAATCATCAGATATTGTCATAAGCAATTCCTGATGGGAAGGGGGATTGATCCTTTTCCAGTGCAAAGTTATGAGACATCTATCAGCAGTTAACAAATGTAGGCACAACTGCACAGTTTTTTCTCATCCCTGTAGGGGTAACATTAAGGAGCTAGATCAAGGGGTCGAACGGAACCTCTATATATAGCACCTCCGATATTAAAAAACTGGCAGATTCCCAAAACCCACCTAGTCCTGTATAAAACAAGACCAGAAGATGTGGATTAGTGGATTAGTGTTCCTGTCTCTGTTCCACATCACCAGCAGACAATCAGAAATTGGGGATTAAGGGTATGTGCGCACGTTGCTTTTTACCTGCTTTTTACCTGCTTTTTTGCTGCTTTTTCTTCTGCGCTGTTTAATGCCAAAATGGATGTGTTCTTCTATTCAAGCAAAGTCTATGGGAATTTGGGTTTCTTGTTCACACTATGTTGTTCAAAATGCTGCCTTTTTGTGGCAGAACTTTGGTCAAAAACTCAGCTTTTCAAAGAAGCAACATGTCAATTGTTTTTGCCATTTGGGTTTTGCACTGCAAAGCTGAGTTTTTGACCAAAGTTCTGCCACAAAAAGGCAGCATTTTGAACAACATAGTGTGAACAAGAAACCCAAATTCCCATAGACTTTGCTTGAATAGAAGAACACATCCATTTTGGCATTAAACAGCGCAGAAGAAAAAGCAGCAAAAAAGCAGGTAAAAAGCAGGTAAAAAGCAACGTGCGCACATACCCTAAGGGATTAAGTTTTTAAAGGGGCACTCCTCATTCACACTGCCAAGATGGAGGGCCTTTAAGATATCAGTGATCTCCTTTTTCAGTGATCAGTTTGTTGATGGAGTTAATGGCTTCTTATGTGAGAACCAGCTATTTAAGATTAGATTGATAATTGTTAAGTACAGTAGGGAAGCTCGATGGTAAGGAGCCTGTAGATTATAAGGCTTCTTATAAAAGTTAAGGAAGATCCTCGAGATAGTGGATGAGTTGTAATGAGATGTTCCCTCACCACTTCTAAGGGTCTGGGGGGCAAATTAGCTGGTGAGCAAGTAGCAATTTAGCTTTATTCCCTTTTCATAATATTTGTCTGGTGAAGAGGAGCAATTTTTTAACTTTCTGCATGGATAAGTCTTTCAGTTTATTTTATAATCACCTTCCTCAAAATACCTGTAGATGGGGAGATACTTTTTTTTTTCTAGATCTTTAATCTGAGAGGAGAGTTTAGCATATAAATGATTGTCATTTCTCTTAAATGTATGATACAGTAAGGCTGGAGTCACACTTGCGATTAACTCGCACGAGTGCAATGTGAGAAAATCTCGCATTGCACTCGGACCAGTGTTAAGCAATGATGCAGCTCCGATCTGCTATTTTTTTCTCAGTCCAAATCGGACAGAGAAAAGAATCGCAGCATGCTGCGTTTTGTAGAGTTTCTCGTGCGAGTCACTCCATTGCAAGTCTATGGGTCCATGAAAAAAAGAACCGGATGTCACACGGACGGCACACACACCATCCTAGTGACATGCGTTTTTATAAATAAATTTATCTCATGTTGCAGAAAACACTGGAAATGAGTGAGGTCTGTCGATGTCGGTCAATCTCTATCTCTGTCAGTCGGTCTCTCTGTCTCTCTGTCGGTCGGTCTCTCCCTGTCGGTCTCTCTCTCTCTCTCTGTCGGTCTATCCCTCTCCCCCCCTCTCTCATACTCACCGATCACCGATCATCGACGCGACGCTGCACAGCTGTCACACTGCTCCGGCGGCTTCTCCTCTTTTGAAAAAGCCGGCCGCTCATTATTCCATCACGTATTCACTGCTTTCCCCGCCCACCGGCGTCTATGATTGGTTGCAGTCAGACACGCCCCCACGTTGAGTGGCAGCTGTCTCACTGCAACCAATCACAGCTGCCGGTGGGCGGGTCTATATCAAGCAGTAAATTAAATAAATAAATTTAAAAAAAAAACGGCACTCACTGCAACCAATCACAGCTGCCGGTGGGCGGGTCTATATCAAGCAGTAAATTAAATAAATAAATTTTAAAAAAAACGGCGTGCGGTTCCCCCCAATTTTCATACCAGCCAGGGTAAAGCTGTCGCGGGCGGGGAGATGGGTGTCAGCACACTACGCTCACCCCTTCTGCTCGGGTCCGGCGGCTGCTGTTCAGTGGTGGCTCGAGCGGTGGGCCGGATCCCGGGGGTGTCTCGAGCGGCACTCCTCGCCCGTGAGTGAAAGGGGGTTGTTGGGTGTGGGGATGATTATTGTCCGTGACGCCACCCACGGTTGTGGTGATTTCACCACCGCTGCTCTATACGGGGCTCCCGGGGATGGTGATGCGGAGCAGCCAGGTGTTGTGTTGCCCCTCCGTGGGTAGGGGTTGGTGATCCCGGGGCCCGGTGATGGCTTGGAAGGTGCAGGGCCTGGTGGGCGCAGGGACGCGGGGGCAGCGCTGTGCCTTGCGGCACTGTGGTACTCACTCAGCCTGAGACGTGAACACAGTTTGTACGGTAAACCAAACGGCTGGTAAGACGGTCCCACGGACGGCTGCACTTGCTCTCCCGGTAGGTGACGGTGATGTCCCTCTTCCTTGCACCTTGGTGTACTTGTTGGTTGCGATGGGTCCCCACCGGTAACCCGCTCCCCGGCTTCAAGCTGGACCGGGGGAGCTCTACTCTTTGCCCGCAGGCGCTGGCCCTAAGAAACTGGTGCCTTGGCGGTGGCGGTGTCTCTTCTATACTGGCTGGGCTGTTGCCTTCAATCGGGACTTGGTTGTTGGGGGATCTACGTCCCCTTCACTGACGGATTTGGCAAATTTGGCGACTCCTAGCCTTGCCGGGGTCCGAGAGGCCCCTGCCCTGGTGCTGACTGTCCTTCGGAACACTGCTCCAGACCGCCGAGCACACAGCCAACGGGGTCCTTCCAGGAACTTCCAAACGGTCCCCCTCCAGACAGTCACCGCCGTCGCTGACCTTGCTGACCTGGTCCTACACACAGCTGGACCCTTCAGGCTTTCTTTCTTTACTGTCACCTCACTTGCTTTCCTCCTTTACCACTTTTCTACTTTCACTACTTGTTTACTCCTCCACTTAGCTCCTCACTCAAGCTCCTCCTGAGCTAAACTGCCTGGTTCTTCCCGCCTCCAGAGCTGTGAACTCCTCGGTGGGCGGAGCCAACCGCCTGGCCCACCCCCTGGTGTGAATCATCAGCCTCTGGAGGAAGGCAACAAGGATTTTTGGTTAGCTTTGATGTGCCTACCTGGGATGTAGGGTGTGGTGGTGTGTGACCTGTGTCCCCTGGCTTGCCCAGGGCGACACAAAGCCATATGGCTGGAAGCTGGTATTGACAGGATGGGGAACTCCACGTTATGGGGAGCCCCCAAACCTAAAAATAGCAGCCAGCAGCTGCCCGGAATTGCCGCATCCATTAGATGCGACAGTCCCGGGACTGCACCGGCTCATCCCGAATTGCCCTGGTGCGGTGGTAATAAGGAGTTAATGGCACCCCATGGCTGCCACTAAGTCCTAGATTAATCAAGGCAGGCGTCTCCCCGAAATACCTTCCATGATTAACCTGTAAGTTAAAGAAAATAAACACATACACCCAAAAATCTTTATTTGAAATAAATGACAAAAAAACACCCTCTTTCACCACTTTATTCAGGTCACCAAATACCCCTCCAGGTCCGGCGTAATCCACAGAGGTCCTACGATGCTCTCAGCTCTGCTACATCAGAAGCTGACAGAGAGCGGTCACAGACCACGCTCTCTGTGAGCTCCCCGCAGCAACTGAAGTGAGTCGCGCTGTCAGCGATGACATCACTCAGGTTACCCGCGGCCACAGATCTCAGGTGGAGAACTTCAGCTGTAGCCGCGGGTAACTTCAGTGACGGCACCGCTGATAGCGCAGATCACTTAAGTCATTCAGGGGATTTGCGGTCACTGGTGAGACCTTCACCGGTGACCGAAAATTAGGCCATTACACACAGACAGAGCCGTGGGATGAAATGAAGTCGGGTGAAGTTCATCCGACGTCATTCTGATCGCGCGGCTCTGTGTCTGCTGTCAGCAGCCATGTAGCAGAGCTGAGGGGCAGATGACATAGCTGCTGAGAATAAAAACGGATCATATACGGATCACACACGGATTGCACGTGGACCACAATCATGAGAAAAATCACAGAATCGCATTGCAGTTGCATTGCACACAGATCAACACTCGGACAGAGCTCATGCTACTTTCTAGCATGAGAATCGGTCCAATTTTCCAATCGCAAGTGTGATTCCAGCCTAAGGCCCCTTCTCCACTAGCGTGTAAAAAATCGCAGCGATACTCGGCTCAAAATGTGAGTCGAGTGTCCTGCGTGTGATCTGCGTGTGGTGTGTGTTTTTTTTTCCTCACATAGCATCCGTATGACATGTGAGCGTCATGCGGGTGCTATTTGAGTTTTTAGGTAAGCAGTGTCAGACTGGCTACAGGAGAAATCTCCTGTAAAACCAGTCCTGGCCGCGGTTACCTGCACTGAGCTCCAGAGCTGTAACCTGAGCTCCAGCGTCTGCCTGATCTGTTTGCAGCTGTACAGACAGACCAGCAGTCGCCGGGGAATCCATCACTCGGCGCTCGCTGTTCAGGCTGCACTCTGGAGCTCAGGGGACAGCTCGGGGATCAGTGCAGGTAACAGCGGTCAGGCCTGGTTTTACAGGAGATTCCTCCGGTAGCCAGTCTGACCCGGTATGCAAGTGTCAGGATCCGTGTGACATGCGCATGCCACCCGGATTCTGACTTGCATGAGGGTGACAAAGCTGAGAATCGCATCAAATCGCAGCATGCTGCGATTTCATGGAGAGCCTGTGTAGAGTCCTTAAAAAACGGGGAAATGGAGACAGCCTCATAGGAAACCATTTGCAAGATTGCAATCCGTTTCTCAAGGCGAGGAAATATGCAGGACAAAAACGCTAGTGGAGAAGAGGCCTTAGGCCCCTTCTCCACTAGCGTTTTATAAATCACAGCGATACTCGGCTCAAAATGTGAGTCGAGTATCCTGCGTGTGTCCTGCGTGTGATCTGCGTGTGATCTGCGTGTGATCTGCGTACTGTGTGTGTTTTTTTCCTCACATAGCATCCGTATGACATGTGAGCGTCATGCGAGTGCTATGTGAGTTTTTAGGTAAGCAGTGTAGGGCTGGCTACGGGAGAAATCTCCTGTAAAACCAGTCCTGGCCGCGGTTACCTGCACTCAGCTCCAGAGCTGTAACCTGAGCTCCAGCGTCTGCCTGATCTGTCCGCAGCTGTGCTGACCTGACCAGCAATCGCCGGGGAATCCATCACTCGGCGCTCGCTGTTCAGGCTGCACTCTGGAGCTCAGGGGACAGCTCGGGGTTCAGTGCAGGTAACAGCGGTCAGGCCTGGTATTACTGGAGATTCCTCCGGTAGCCAGTCTGACGCGGTATGCAAGTGTCAGGATCCGTGTGACATGCGCATGCCACCCGGATTCTGACTTGCATGAGGGTGAGAGAGCTGAGAATCGCATCAAATCGCAGCATGCTGCGATTTCAAGGAGAGCCCGTGTATTGTCTGGAAAAAAAAGGGAAATGGCGACAGCATCATTAGAAACCATTTGCAAGATTGCAAACCGTTTCTCAATGCGAGGGAATTTGCAGGACAAAAACGCCAGTGGAGAAGAGGCCTAAGGCTGCTTTCACACATCCGTTTTTTGCCATCAGGCACAATGCGTTTTGTGCCTGATGCAACGGATTAGTCGCAGATTGTGTAAAAACGACGGTTCTAGCAAAAAACGGATCAGTTTTGTTTTTTTTCATGACAAAGGGAGAGAGAGAGATGAGATAGAGAGAGACACACCCCATCATCACCGCACACATGCAGGCACTACCGCCCCCATCATCGCCGTACACACGCAGGCACTACCGTCCTCATCATCATCGCACACACACAGGCACTACCGCCCCCATCATCACCAAACACACACACAGGCACTACCGACCCCATCATCATCACACACACCAACACTACCTGAGTGACGTTGTGAAGCCCCACAGGTGTAGTGTCGGTGCATTACCTTCAGGGACTCCACTCGGCTGGATCTCGTCACGGGTAGGGAATCTTCTATTTGTCGTGACGCCACTCTCAGTATTGCGGTCAGTAGGGACCGCCACTGCAGGTTGAGGGACGCCTGGGGCTGATGGTGAGTGCAGTTAGTTGGAATAGCCTCCTGAGAGTGAGGCAAGCCCCAGGGCCCTGTGTAGGTGCGTAGTACCACAAGGCGCAGAATAACTCCACACACGCAGGATGTCTTTCAGGGGTTTTACTCACTTCAGGTGGCAGGGTGAGTAACCCGGGCGTAGCTGGGATGAACCAGGCGGGAACCAGGTATCCTTCAGGCTGACTTCTGATGGTGACTACCAACTCGCCTTCCTTAGCCCTTAGTGGTTTGGGGTAACCCCGACTTTTAGTCCCTATGGGGGTCACCCAGGGAAGTTGCTGAAGCCTCTCTCCCCTTCGTTTGCCGTTTGCTTGTTGCCTGGGCCAGATCACTCCAGCTGCTTGCCTCCTGTGAACTATGGGCCCTAACTGTGGCTACGTGGCTGCGGCTTTTAGGTGTTGTGGTGTGGGCTTTGAGGGCCCCACACCGGCAGGTTTAGCAAGGAAAGTTGGATCTATCCCCGCTCCGGGATCTGCCGCCCGTTTGGGCCTGGTACTCCCTAGCAGTCTCCTTACTTCCCACTCTGTGCTCTCTCTTTAGCTGGAGATGGGTTTCGGGTAGCACTCCTAGGTGACCGTTCTCCCCCGTCGGTAGCCACTGCGCGGACGCTGTCAGACTGCAACAGCCCCAGGGGTAGGGGTCAGCTCTCTCTCGGAGCTCCCTGGACTCTGCACTGAACCGGCTCACTGCTCCTCCTCTCCTGTTCTTGCCTACGCCACCTAGCAACCAGGCTCTCTTACCACACCCCTTGAGAGGAGATGGAGGCTTTTGGCCCCCTCCACTATTCCAGTGGAGGTGAAGGCTTTTCCCCCTCCTGGGATCCCCAGGGGTCCTCTCATAGGTACATGTGTGAGACCTGATCACTATGCGCCTGTGTAGTCACACCTCGGTCAGCCTTCTGGATTACCTGTATTGTACTGTCCCCAGCATGGGTGCAGTACTCAGTGGTGCCTGACCAGGTCAGGGGCGCCACATTCCCCCTTAGTTATCACCAGCACGTCCTCGGGCTGCAAGACAACATTTTAAAATGCATAAAACAGTAAAACATTTTTAAAACCACCAGGTACCATACATCACCACCCTCCACCCACAAGTCCGTTAACCCACCCAAAACCCTCTCACGTTGGCCGCGCCTTCAGCCACTTCTGGCAGGATGTAGAGGCGGCTTTCAGGGTCTGGTGGTTTCAGGGTATACCTGGCCTGGTGGAGCCGCGCCTTCAGCCTCTTCTGGCAGGATGTAGAGGCGGCCTCCACAGTTGGTGCTGACCAGGTACCCTCTTTGTGGTGGAGAGCCAGGCCCCATAAACAGGCATGCTCTCTGGTTGCAGGTAAGCCAAGGCCCTATATACGGACGTGCCCCCTGGTTGCAGACGAGCCAAGCCCCTAAACAGGCTGACTCTGGTGGTGGTGGTGCCCTCTGGTGTAACTATTTACACTGCGAGAGTTTGTGGCTATAGCCAGTTCATAGCCTTAAGGTTCATTTCTCACATTAGTTTATGTGGGCACATACTTAAACTTTAAAACGTTGCAAAAACTTCAAAACTGGTAACTTGCTTTACTTTACATGAACTTTATGCAGACTCTTCCTCACCAGGGCTTGGGCCTGTAGGGCTGCGGCACCTGTTGCTTCCTTGACCTCTTTCTTCGTCTGTGGTAGTCTCATCAGTAGGTTCTTTCTCTGTTCCTTTTCTATCTTTCCTTTCTTCTGTGTCTGTGGCTTTTCCTTTAGGACATGGCGTTACATCTAGGGCATACCAGCCTCTTTCGCCTTGATGCATGGTAAACTGCACTGTGTCTCCCATCCTTAGGTTTCTTCCAGGATGTCCTCTGGGCAAGTGGGCTCTGACGTCTCGTCTATTGACAAAAATGCCCTCTTTCATACCTGATGCCACTATAAAGCCGTATCCGCTCTTCAAGTTAAAGTCTTCCACAATTCCTCTACAAAGGGGTCCTCTGACCTGTGCTTTGGCTCTTCTCAGGAACCGTTTTTCTTCTAAGTCTCGGGCCGTGACTTCTCTCTGCTCTGGGGATGGCGGTGCAGGGGAAAACTGGGTTCTGCTACGGCGCCGTGTCTTGCAGGCTGGGGATGGACTTTCTTCAGCAGGCCCAGGCGGGGGACTCTTTGGCGTAGTTGCTGCAGGGGTTGCCGGAATCCTCTTGGGGGTGTGCGGAGGGAGCATGTACTGATCCACCATCTCCTGTGGGAACTTGGCCTCCATGTCAGCCTTCAGCTGCCAGTATGCGGGGTCCTCACCTACCAGGGACTTCCTAGCAGGGACCTCCTTGGACTGGGGAGCGGTGTCTGCTCTGGCCTTGCAGGCCGGGGAAAATGGTGATGCAATCTTATCTTGGCGGGCCGCGCCCGGCATGGCGGCGGCCTGGTCTTGGCGGGCCGCGCCCTGCATGGCGGCGGCCTGGATCGGCGTCGCTGTCGCGATGGGATCGGTGCAGGCTGGGCTGGGCGTCGCTGCAGCGATCGGAGCTTGGCGGGCTGCACCTGGCGTGGCTGCGGCCGGCTTCAGCGTCGCCGCGCCGGACGCCTCTTCAGGGACCGCGGACGTGGCAGCAGGGGTCGGGGCACTCGCGCTGGCAGGGGCATCACTGGACTCACCCATCGGTGGCAGCATCGGGGTCTGAGTCGTCACCGCCCGGTCTGGCACTCGGCGCGCGGCTCTCCCCTCATAGGCCTGAACCGCCGCGGTCATCCACAGAAACTCTGTCCGTCCCTCTCTGATCAGCCTTCCGACCCTGGCCTCCAGTTGATCGCAGAACTCGGCGAGCTCCCGACACCACCAGGCAGCGGAGCCTGGCTCTGGGTCTCTGCATTCAGACGCCATTTTCTCTAGCAACAAGCTGCTGGCTTCTTTTCCGTTCCGCCGTCTCTGGACGCTTCCGCTCTCTTCACAAGCGAGGTCAGAACTCTGCAGGGGATCTCTGGGTAGCCACACCTCTTCGTGGGCGGTAACTTCTCCCAGCGCGGGCTGCTGTTGTTTTTCAGCGCGCTTTTCATGATGGCAATATGGCGGCGCTTCCAATTTTTCAAGCGGACCGCCCAGGCACATGGTCACCTGTCTGAACAGGCCTAGTCCTTATCCTGTTCGTGACGCCAGATGTGAAGCCCCACAGGTGTAGTGTCGGTGCATTACCTTCAGGGACTCCACTCGGCTGGATCTCGTCACGGGTAGGGAATCTTCTATTTGTCGTGACGCCACTCTCAGTATTGCGGTCAGTAGGGACCGCCACTGCAGGTTGAGGGACGCCTGGGGCTGATGGTGAGTGCAGTTAGTTGGAATAGCCTCCTGAGAGTGAGGCAAGCCCCAGGGCCCTGTGTAGGTGCGTAGTACCACAAGGCGCAGAATAACTCCACACACGCAGGATGTCTTTCAGGGGTTTTACTCACTTCAGGTGGCAGGGTGAGTAACCCGGGCGTAGCTGGGATGAACCAGGCGGGAACCAGGTATCCTTCAGGCTGACTTCTGATGGTGACTACCAACTCGCCTTCCTTAGCCCTTAGTGGTTTGGGGTAACCCCGACTTTTAGTCCCTATGGGGGTCACCCAGGGAAGTTGCTGAAGCCTCTCTCCCCTTCGTTTGCCGTTTGCTTGTTGCCTGGGCCAGATCACTCCAGCTGCTTGCCTCCTGTGAACTATGGGCCCTAACTGTGGCTACGTGGCTGCGGCTTTTAGGTGTTGTGGTGTGGGCTTTGAGGGCCCCACACCGGCAGGTTTAGCAAGGAAAGTTGGATCTATCCCCGCTCCGGGATCTGCCGCCCGTTTGGGCCTGGTACTCCCTAGCAGTCTCCTTACTTCCCACTCTGTGCTCTCTCTTTAGCTGGAGATGGGTTTCGGGTAGCACTCCTAGGTGACCGTTCTCCCCCGTCGGTAGCCACTGCGCGGACGCTGTCAGACTGCAACAGCCCCAGGGGTAGGGGTCAGCTCTCTCTCGGAGCTCCCTGGACTCTGCACTGAACCGGCTCACTGCTCCTCCTCTCCTGTTCTTGCCTACGCCACCTAGCAACCAGGCTCTCTTACCACACCCCTTGAGAGGAGATGGAGGCTTTTGGCCCCCTCCACTATTCCAGTGGAGGTGAAGGCTTTTCCCCCTCCTGGGATCCCCAGGGGTCCTCTCATAGGTACATGTGTGAGACCTGATCACTATGCGCCTGTGTAGTCACACCTCGGTCAGCCTTCTGGATTACCTGTATTGTACTGTCCCCAGCATGGGTGCAGTACTCAGTGGTGCCTGACCAGGTCAGGGGCGCCACAACGTCACCGCTGACAGTGCGACTCACTTCAGTTGCTCCGTGGAGCTGACAGAGCGGTCATGGTCTGTGGCCGCTCCTGTCAGCTTCGGATGTAGCAGAGCTGAAAGCGTCGTGGGACCTTGTGTGGTTTACATCGAACCTGGAGGGCTATTTGGGGATTTCAATAAAGTGGTGAAAGAGGGGGTTTTTTTTGTCTTTTATTTCAAATAAAGGATTTTTCAGTGTTTGTGTTTATTTACTTTCACTTACAGGTTAACCATTGGGGGTGTCTCATAGATGCATGCCATGATTAACCTAGGACTTAGTGGCAGCTATGAGCTGCCATTAACTCCGTATTACGCCGATTGCCACCGCACCAGGGCAATTCGGGATGAAACAGGTAAAGTCCCAGGACTGTTGCATCTAATGGATGCGGCAATTCTGTTCGGCTGCTGGGTCATATTTTTAGGTTGGGGGGCTCCCCATTACGTGGGGCTCCCCATCCTGAGAATACCAGCCTTCAGCCGTGTGGCTTTACTTTGGCTGGTATCAAAATTGGGGGGGGGGGGGGGACCGCACGCCGTTTTTAAAAATTTATTTATTGTACTGTACGATATAGACCCGCCCACCATCAGCTGTGATTGGTTGCAGTGAGACAGCTGTCACTCAACGAGGGGGCATGTCTTACTGCAACCAATCATAGGCACCGGTGGGCGGGGGAAGCAGTGAATACGAGATGGAATAATGAGCGGCCGGCATTTTCAAAAGACGAGAAGCCGCTAGAGCAGTGTGACAGCCGTGCAGTGCCGCACCGGTGATCGGTGAGTATGAGGGAGGGGGTGAGAGGGAGAGACCGACCGACAGAAAGAGAGAGATACCAACATCGACAGAGAGGGAGAGAGACCGACAGACAGAGAGGGAGAGAGGCCAGAAATGAATTCACATCTCATCTGAGCATGCTCAGATTAAAAAAACGGATCCATCACTGGAATGCGTTTTTTGCCGGATGACACCGGATCTGGCACCCGTAGGCTTCCATTATACAAAATGCCGGATGGCGCCGAATCCAGCGTGGTCCGCTTTTTTGCTGGAGACAAAAAAAGCTGCATGCTGCAGCCTTTTCGGCAGCCAGACGAAGACATTTCGCCGGATCTGGCGGAGGCCGCATGTAACGCAAAGCCATCCGGCACAATCCGGTGCTAATACAAGTCAATGGGGAAAAAAACGGATCCGGCGCCGGATACGTTTTATCTGTTTTTTACCGTATTGTGCCTGAAGGCAAAAAACGGATGTGTAAAAGCAGTCTTACCCTTCTTACTGCCTTGTGAGCGTCCAACAACACGGCAAGAGAAGACACAGAACCAGTGGGCTGGAAAATTTGCCCAAGTGATTGGATAATGTTTTCCTTATATCAGGATCCATATTCGACTTCAGGCCAAGAAAGATTGGAGCATTGTCCATCCAGGTAATAGAACCCACCTCAACCTTTTCGTACATCCTTATAATTAGAATATTAACAAAAAAAATGGGATTCTCATGTTGGTTTGATGGGGAGGAATAAAAGGAGTATGCTTTTTCATTAGGATGTTCTAGTCTCCAAAAGTCAAAAAGAGAGTTAAGGCCCCGTCACACTAAGCAACATCGCTAGCAACATTGCTGCTAACGAACACCTTTTGTGACGTAGCAGCGATGTTGCTAGTGATGTCGCTGTGTGTGACATCCAGCAACAACCTGGCCCCTGCTGTGAGGTCGTTGGTTGTTGCTGAATGTCCTGGGCCATTTTTTAGTTGTTGCTGTCCCGCTGTGAAGCACAGATCGCTGTGTGTGACAGCGAGACAACAATAACTAAATGTGCAGGCAGCAGGAGCCGGCTTCTGCGGATACTGGTAACCACGGTAAATATCGGGTAACCAAGAAGCCCTGTCCTTGGTTACCCGATATTTACCTTCGTTACCAGCCTCCTCCGCTCTCACGCTGTCAGTGCCGGCTCCTACGTTTTGGCCTCAAAACTGCAGGACTTTGCTTCCCCAGCAAAGTCTATGAGTTTTCATTTTTGCTGTCCGCACACATCTGGTTTTTTTACCTGCGTTTTTGAGTTAAAAAAAAAAAATGGACATGTCAGTTCTTTCCTGCGTTTTTCTGCGTGTTTCAAAACGCAGCCAAAAACGCACCAAATCGTGGCAAAAACGCATGCATTTTTTGATGCGTTTTTTCGACGCAGGTGCGTTTTTGTGCGTTTTTAGCGGCCAAAAACGCAGCGTCAAAAAGACGCAGTGTGCGAACCTAGCCTTACTGAGAGTGGAGGAGATAAGAAGAAAAGAAGATAAAGCTGCTAGACTGTGAGTACTTACCTGGGGGACAGAAGGGGAGCCCCTTAACACTGCTGTGCCTCAGAATCTGCACTCTCACCTACTTCTGCCCCCCATCAGTGTCAGTGGCTGTGTTTGAGTGCAGGCCTGCTGTAGGCTGAAGGGGATTTTCCCAGAGAAGCATTGGCTGTCAGTGCTGGGTAAAGCAGGAAGGAGCAGTGCTTGGGTCCAGTCACATCAGATCAACAAAAGGAGAAGGGGGGAGGCATTTGTACAAGGAGATGGGAACTGCAGTTTATCTCTAAAACAGGAGTCTTCATACCCAATACAGGAGGGTTTGACTCAAATTACAAAGCAAGCCTGTGAATGAGAGTGGCAGGATAAAGATAAGGTATATTAAAACCAAGCACTGTACCTGAATTTCAGAGTCCCCATCTACATGATAAAAGTGCCTTTGACCTGCGGTGTGCAGACAGGTTCCCCCTGAATAACATCAGTGTGTGGCACGGCCCAGACAAGTCCCCCCTTAATGACAGTAGTGTGCTGCACAGCACAGGTGAACTCTCTCTGAATAATAATAGTGCGACACAAGCTGCAGACAAGCTCTTCTGGAATAACAATGATCCACATATCTTAGGGGAGCCCCCCCTGCATGACAGTGGTGATTTGAACACTGCAGACAATCTCTTCTTGACCAACACAGAAAAGCCACATATTCATGACAACTCCTTGTAGCTTAACAGCTGCAAACCTCATATAGAGGAGCTCCCCCTGAATAACAGAGAACCACATATCACAGAGGAGCCCTCCTGAATAACAGTGGTGAACAACATATACAGACGAGCTCCACAAGAAAAATAATAGTGAGCCGTACACTGCAGAGAAAGTCACCCTGAATATTACTAGCGAACTGCAGCCCCCCTCCCCCTCCTCGCCACCAAAATAGGTGAGACCTTCCTTCAATCAAACCTTGAGATCTACAATCTGATGAAACTCACATAAAAGATCATATGATTTAACTATTTACTTCCTTACTCCCGGTGTAGTAGTATCAATACAGGCAAAATGGGAAAAGGTAACAAACCCCAAACTGAAGAATCAAATAAACAACACAAAACGCCAAAAAAAAGTCAAGATGAAAACAAGTCTCAAAAACGAACTGTAACTGAAACACACAAACAGAAAGCAGCAACACTTCCGCTCAACCAGTGGTCAGATAGTGATGAAGATGAGGCCTTCAAATCCATACAGCAGGATCAAGATATAAAAGAATACATTAAGGCTCTCCCTACAGCAGAATATATGAAGAATCTATTTAAGGACTTTACACAGGCTGTGAAGGATGAGATCGCAGATCTCAGAAAAGATGTTAAATTGGTGCATGACCGAATACTAATCCTGGAAGATAATAACGAACAGATCATAGCACACGCTTCAAAAGTAACAGAAATCTTAATTGAGAAACAAAAAGATCAATTTCTGCAAAGGACCCACATAGATGACCTCGAAAATAGGTCCCGCAGAAACAACTTAAGAGTTAAAGGCCTGCCGGAATCTATCCCTGATAAGGATATTTTCACTACCTTGACCACAATCTTCAACAACATTATCGGGAAACACAATGAAAATGACTTGAAGATAGAAAGAGCACACAGAGTGTTTCGACCAAAACAATCGGGAACAGACAGACCAAGAGATGTTTTATGCTGTTTCCAAAGCTTTAAAACCAAAGAGGACATTTATCAGAAAGTGAGAGGTGCGGAAAAAATAGAATACGAAGGCTCGGAGATTCAAATCTTTCAGGACCTTACAAAGCTGACTCTCGACCTTAGGCGACATCTTCAACCCTTGACAAAGGTTTTGAGAAATAAGAACATTCCCTACAGATGGCTCTTCCCCTTTGGGCTGGCAGTCCCATTCAATGGCAAGACTCTGACAATCAGAACTCCTGATGACTTACTGTTCGTCCTCAGAAAATTGGATTTATCGGACCTCCAGGTCCCAGATTGGACAACAGCGGAGGCATTTCTAAATTTGCCTCCACCTCCAGTATCTGAAAAGTGGTCTATAGTCACTCCACCCAAAGAAAAAAACAAAAGAAAACTGAATTCTGAATACAAGAGAACACCCAATAGAGACCACAGAGAAAACGGAGAAATCGGGTGAAGATAGAAGCAAAACCTATTATATAAATATTTACTTTGATCAGAAATTCTAGGTTAACTGTTTCTAAAGTTCTGTTATAGTTACTTTTATATTAAGAGTTATATTTAGAAAAGAGATATGAAGTTGTTGATACTCAACATACGTCAACCTACTACCCCCTCCCTCTTTCCCACTGAGGTGGAGACAGAGATAGGGGGAAGCCTGGACACAATGTATATGCTAAACAACATATTCCCGCCAGATTGAGCTCATAGGCTACATTCGAAATGGGTTTTGACATTGTGTCATTTAAAGCCTCTGGTTCAATTAAGACTCACCGGGAGTCTGTTTATACCTCTAATAAGTACATACATATTACTCTCCGTCTTTGAAAAAAGGGAGAACCCTAAAAAATAAAAAAAAAATACAAAAAGAAGAGAACCACTACTGACCTGAATACCACCTTTATCCTTGCAATTATTCCTGGTAGGGCATGCATTATTTTTGCTCATATCCCTACCAGCTGCAAAAATTTTCAAACCAGTTGAGAAACCTGGTGGCACGTTGCGCATCATGGTTCACTCTTTTGTTTTATTTATCTCATCCTTCTATAGTTCCTGTTTATTTAAAAATCCTGCTAAGACAAAACAAATAAGACGCAAATATGCCCCACTCAAGCATCAATGGCCAACATAAAGGTAGCTACCTATAATGTAAAAGGATTAAACATCCCAGGAAAAAGATCACAAATCTTGAACTATCTACATAAAAATAAAATAGATATAGTATTTTTCCAAGAAATTCATTTTAAACAAACACACACACCAGTTACTAAAAATAAAATTCAAAGTGGATGAGAGGAGGGCAGGGCACTACTCAGCAACAACCAAGGACTTTTTGTAAAATCCAGACATGCAGGCTGAATCACAGCTGATCCGGGGTGCACATATGCATAAAGTTCAGATTATATCCAATATGGAAGGAGGAAAAAACGGCACTCACCAGATCGTTGCTGTGCAGGTTGCAGCTTTATTTCAAGCGCAAAGGTTACATGTGCGGTGGGGGCTGGTGGGGAGGGAGAGGACGCCGGACACGTCAGACGACGGCCGTTTCGCACTTACACAGTGCTTCAGCTGGACCAGCTGAAGCACTGTGTAAGTGCGAAACGGCCGTCGTCTGACGTGTCCGGCGTCCTCTCCCTCCCCACCAGCCCCCACCGCACATGTAACCTCTGCGCTTGAAATAAAGCTGCAACCTGCACAGCAACGATCTGGTGAGTGCCGTTTTTTCCTCTTTCCATATTGACTAAAAATAAAATCTTCACTAAATGGTTTAACGCTAACTCACCAATCAAAAAAAAACAAAGGTGTATCTATAATTATAAATAAGAGGATTCCTTTAGTCTTTAAGGATGCATTATATGATAAAGAGGGCAGATACATACTACTGAAATGCACAATATATAATACACTGTTTACGCTAGCAAACATTTATGCACCAAACAACAATCACGCCCCTTTTTTCAAAAGCTTTACTGAGATCTTAGATAATTTCACAGAAGGCCAATTAATTCTGGGAGGAGATTTCAACATACCCTTACACCCTCCGTTAGACACATCAAATGGCCAATCGACGGTCCCGCTTAAAACAACTAGATACATTAAAAAAACTTCTAAACAGCAGACTATTAATAGATGTGTGGAGAATGATACACCCCGCCACAAAAGACTATTCCTTCTTCTCATCAGTACACAAAAAATACTCAAGGATTGACTATTTATTTCTCCCCCACAAACATCTGAGCTTAGTACATAGCATCTCTTATGACTCAATATTATTCTCAGATCATGCCCCACTTTTTCTCAACCTGAACATACAACAACAAATCAGAAGCCCCTTAAATTGGAAGCTAAATAATAATCTACTCAAAATGAAAGACTCACAAGATTATTTAGCCAGTTCTATTAAGAATTTCTTTACAGTAAACTGTATTTCTGGCAAATGCGACTCCAACATTTGGGAAGCGCACAAAGCTGTTCTCAGAGGCATTCTCATTGAACTTGGTTCGAGAACAAAGAAAGAAAGAGAAAAGGAGATCTCACTAAAAATAGCCCAAATTAAAAATATGGAAGACAAACATAAGATAACACAATCTCATATTCTAGAGAGAAATCTTTATAATCTAAGACTTGAATTAAGGGCCCTCCTTGATCAAAAATTTGAAAAGTTTCTATCATTCTCCCGTTTTAAAGCATACTCCTATGCAAACAAATGTGGTAGATATCTGGCAAACTCTATTAAGAAAGAAATTAACTCCACACATATTCTGAAAATAAAAAATAATAAGGATCAGATATTCTACAAAACAGAAGATATCGCCAAAACATTTTCAGAATTCTACTCAAACCTATATAATCTAAAAGCGAACTGCAAATCTGACTCCGAAAAAATTTAAAAAACTGAAGAATTTCTCAAGAACCTAACCCTTCCCCAAATTTCAGCTATGCAAAAGGAATCGTTAGATCTCCCTATAACAACGGAAGAAATAGAAGAAGCTATACATCAAACCCCAAATGGCAAGAGCCCAGGCCCTGATGGCTTTTCAATAGAATATTATAAGCATTTCAAAACTGAACTGATTCCACACCTGTTAGATTACTTTAACCATTGATAAATCTAACAAATTCAAGAAGGAATCTCTAGAGGTACACATAAGTCTCATACCGAAAGAAGGAATAGACCCCACCTCCTGCAGCAGCTTCAGACCAATTTCGCTTATTAATAATGATGTGAAGCTCTATGCCAAAATACTAGCGAATCGAACGCAGAAACTTCTCCCAAATTTGATAAATCTGGAACAAGTTGGCTTTATTAAGGGTAGAGAAGCCAAGGATAATGTGATGAGGGCAATAAACGCGATTCACCTGGCTAAACACCAGGAAATACAATTGTCGGTCCTTTCCACAGACGCGGAAAAAGCATTTGATCGCGTTGATTGGTACTTCATAGAACAAACACTCATTAAATTTGGCTTCCCCAAAATTTTTTTACAAAAAATCCTGGCCTTATATTCCACGCCCACAGCCAGAGTCAAAGTGAATAATATACTCTCCCCCATGTTTAATATACAAAATGGTACGAGGCAGGGCTGCCCATTGTCCCCCCTTCTATTCATCCTTACGCTGGAAACCCTTTTACAAAAAATTAGACAATCCCCCAAAATCAAAGGACTGAAGACGGGCACAATTGAACATAAATGCGCTGCTTATGCAGATGATATTCTATTCATTTTGGTAAACCCAAATGACTCTATACAAGAATTGCTATCAGAACTGCGTCTCTTTAACACAATTTCTAACTTTAAAATAAATTTCTCTAAGTCCAATATAATGCATATCTTATTATCACCTGAAAACAAAGAAAAGCTGGCTACTCTCTCTCCCTTTAAAGAATGTTCCTCCATCACCTATTTGGGTACAAAGCTCAGTAATTCTTCCAATCACCTTTACAAACTCAACTTTATGCCTTTACTAAAGTCAGTAGAATCTTCCCTGATGTCATGGAAAGACGCCCCGATTTCCTGGTTTGGTAGAATTAATCTGATAAAAATGATAATTATACCCAAAGCTCTTTACCTTTTACAAACCCTCCCAATAGATATCCCTCAACAATTTTTTTAAAAAAATGAATGCTATAATATCAAAGTTTGTATGGGCAGAGAATAGTCATAGGATTAAACACAAAATTCTAGTAAATCTGAGACATAGAGGAGCTTCCAGATTTCGAAAAATATAGGACAGCAGCATATATAGCAAGAGTGGCTGAGCTTCAGTCCCACACATCAACAAAACTTTGGACGATACTTGAATTGAGCGATTTACATAGAGGATTTTTACATTACTTGTGGCCTACTTCCTTTAACAAATTCAAATACAAAAGTATCACAAATCCTTATACCATAACAACTCTCAAACTTTGGCATAAAACAAATAAAAAAATGAATCTGATACCAAGGATCTGCAAAGCCACCCCTATTCTTCACCTAATCCCCAATAGCTACAGATCACTAAAAAAAAAACTGAGCCACCTGGATCAATATAAAACCATGCCAATACAGTCATTAGTAGACAAAAAGGACTCACTGAATAAAGGTAAATTTAATGCACTTATTTCCACACTAAAGCTGGAGAAAGTAGATATTCAGATCCTACAAGATACGATAAATCTACACCTTCCAGATATCTCTTCCTCAACTACGGACCCACCATTACTCAAACTCTTTCTAAACACAACAAAGAATGAAAAAATAATATCCAAAATACATAAAAACTTATCCCAAGATGTTGATGTTCCAGACTTTTTGAACAAATGGGAAACAGAATTAAATACAAAATTCCTCCAAGAAGAAATCCAAATAATTCTAGGGAACATTCACTCCCTCACTACTTCGTTGAGGTATCAAGAATTAAACTACAAAATAGTCTCAAGATGGTATAAAACTCAAATTATATTAAATAAAATAAACAACACAATTTCCCCACTCTGCTGGAGATGTAGATCTGAACTAGGTACCCTGTCACATATCCTGGTGAAATGCTCAAAAATCCAAAATTACTGGGCAAAAATTAGAGACCATATTAAAAAGGTGACCAATACGAAAATACCCTTATCTTCCGAATTCATTCTCCTCAACTTAGATCCCTCAAAGTCACTCCTTAGGAAAAATTCTCTGTTATCACAAATAGTTAATGCTGCTAAAATAGTCATAACAAGACATTGGAAGAGTGAAGAGCCATCTTCATTTAAAGAATGGATCAGAGAGACAGTCCAGACAGGTACACTTGAAAAAATCAGACTGTCAAAAATCAAACATGGAAAAGATTTAAATGACTGGGAGGTTTGGTTAAATGCATCGTTATCATACTAAGAAGTTACTTGAAAAGTTGCGTCTGATCAGCATGCAATAAGAAGTCTCATATCGATAAAAAAAAACAAAAAAACACAAAACTTAGCAGGTTTTATTTTTCTTCTTTGTCTTTGCTCCTGTTGCTCCCCCTTTCTTACCTTACTCTCTCACGTATTATACGCCTATATTCTTCCTCATAATTCTCCCCCTCCATCCCCTTCCACCTTCTTGTTCTTACATCCCCTTTTCTTTATTCATGAAACCACCTGACAGTGTTATAAGTTGTCAATATACTTAAAGTTTTTTCTGAATCCACATTGTCATAATTTGTAAGAAAGTGTCATGATGGTTCCCTACCCATCTATGTTATATTCTAAAATGTTAAATAAAGAATTTAAAAAAAAATAAATCAATAAATCTACCTCCCTGATCTAAGAAAAAATTTAATTACCTGAAATGGACAGTTTGAAGAAATCAAAATCGTCACCACTTTCTTTTTTTATTATTAAAAGTAGAATAGGCCAAAAGAAAATTATTGTCTGCAAACTGAAACATTCCTGTCTTATCATAATGGGTCTCTTGTAAAAATGCAATATTAGCCCTTTGGCGCCCTTAACTCCCAGAGAGTAATTCTTCGCTTTCTAGGGGAGTTAATGTCCATTACATCAACAGATATTAAAATATATCATGAGGACACCTTAGTAAGGTAAAAATGATGTTTGACTTTATACTTACAAGCAAAAATCTGTTTATACATGCATCCCGCCAGGTTACCCCGAAGAAGGGCAGGTCTCCTAATTATACAATACAAAGACAACAATAAACACAAAATGAAAACATATATATTAGTATACAAGATGTTGAACAATTTACCCACGTATATTTCCTTGAATGAGTTTTTTTCTGTTGCATCAGGTAAGTCCACCTAATATTTGTAAAGTACTTTGCTAACCAAACAGAAAAGAATAACAAAAAGGAAACCCCAAATACATCTCATATGTGGGAGGAGCCCATAAAAAGATTTCCCAGTGGGAGATACTACCAAATAACCAACAGAATTACCGACAAAGCCTCTAAGGCTAATGAAGTGAGGTAGTGACCGAACTACTAAAAAATTGAAAAAAAAAACGGTGTTAGTAATGGCCAGTACTATTTAGTCAGTAATTATGCAAGACAAACACGAGATCCAGTGAACCCAACTTCAATAAGTTTTGCCTAAGGGCTTTAGGTGAGGTGGAGGTTACCAGGAATCCACAATCCCCACAACCTCTCCTTCCTCCCCTTCCAATCTGTTGCCTTACAGGGGGAGGGGCCTCCAAAAGCGAAGATAAGTCCCAATCTGATAGTTTATAATGGAGAGTAGTAGAGCAGGGTATTTCCAAGCCGCTCCAATGACTACCAGATCATGAAGATTGAAGATTAATGTAGCTTCATTTATGCACTGGTCAACGCGTTTTGGGAGACTCTGCTCCCTTCCTCAGGACAGACTGGCAAAGAACATTAAATCTCTTTAATGTTCTTTGCCAGTCTGTCCTGAGGAAGGGAGCAGAGTCTCCCGAAACGCGTTGACCAGTGCATAAATAAAGCTACATTAATCTTCAATCTTCATGATCTGGTAGTCATTGGCGCGGCTTGGAAATACCCTGCTCTACTACTCCCCATTGTCTGCCGACTTGGGGACCGCTGCTGTGACTCGGAGTTACATACATGCTGTTATAGGAGTTATGACTTTCACAACCCCTATAGGTGAGTTAAACCACCCCTCTCCATACCCCCCCTTCCTACCGGGGTAAGACCCTATTGCGGTTTTTTTTCCACAGTTTTTTTAATCTGATAGTTTAGGCAGTGGTGGATTAAAAGTGTCGAAGAGGGAGGGTAGGTCCTCCAAATATCATAGTGTCGAAAATATCGCATTCCGACAAGCAATCAGGGTGAAGTGGAAAACCCAACTGTAGGGCATCCCCTGATAAATCATGTCCTGTAGTAGTGGCTTGAGATGTCTTCTCTTCTGAATAGAGATCAGGAAAAAGCTAAATTTTAGTGTGCATGTACAATAGGACCTTTTGAGATCTAGCCTTCAGCATTATTCTTTCTTTAGTTTCATAGTCATGCAGGCAGCATCATAGGGATGTAAAGTAGACCGCTTAGGTTTTAAGGCCCATTGAGTAGTGATGGGTGAATCCGAACTGTAAAGTTTGGGGTTCATACCAAACACATAGTGTTTGTGCACACGATCCCGAACACGAGCTTTCCTGGGAAGCTCATGTTACAGTTTGGGTCAAGTTCGGGTCCATGGGCTGTAAAAAAACCAAAAACCACATTAGAAAACATTCTTATTATACTTACAGGTCCAACGACGCGTCCTGCAGACCCGCTCAGCCACTGTCTCCCGGCCACTTCTGCTTTCTGCTTTTCCGATCAATGCTGCGCACCTGGGTAACCGCCACTGACTGCAGGACCTTCCTTGACGTCACAGCCATATGACCAGTCTGGTGTGAATGTTGTACAGACATTGGCTTAAGCCTGCTTTACATGGTACGACCGATTGTGCGATTTGACAATCGATCGTACCCGCCCCCGTCCTTTTTGCGTCACGGGCAAATCGCTGCCCGTGTCGCACAAAGTCAGTAACCCCCGTCACACATACTTACCTCTCGTGCGACCTCGCTGTGGGCGTCGAACGTCCACTTCCTGGAGTGGGTGGGACGTTCGGCGTCACAGCGACGTCACACGGCCGCCGGCCAATAGAAGCGGAGGGGCGGAGATGAGCAGGATGTAAACATCCCGCCCACCTCCTTCCTTCCACATAGAGACGGCGGCGGCCGCGGGAGGCAGGTGAGCTGATCATCGTTCCCGTGGTGTCACACGGAGCGGCGTGTGCTACCACGGAAACGATGGTCAACTAAATTCAACGATATTATGGAACCTAACGAGCAGTACCCGACTCACGATTTGTGAGCGATACTGCGTCGTTAGGAGGTGTCACACAGGCCGGCATCGCCAGCGATGCCGGATGTGCGTCACAAAAACCGTGACCCCGACGATCTATCGCACGATAGATTGTCTGGTGTAAAGCAGCCTTTACAGACTGGTCACATGGCTATGACATCATGGAAGATCCTGTTAACTTCTGGGGGTATTCATTGCACTGCTCATCCCTTGGCAGTCTTCGGCTGTTTCCGGCAGTGTTTGCGGTGACATCAGGGTTCACCCGAGTCCATGGCTCATGGACTCAATTGAACCTTCACTGTCACTGTGCGAGTGTCGCATCGCATCACCCGGCACGACACACACTCTCCCGACAGGAGCGGGTCAGCTGAATTTATTTCCATGCAGCTGAGGCACTCCTTTCAGGAGAGTGTCCGGCCATGCGGGGTGATGCATGAGTCATACAAAAGTGGAATCATACCCTCAGTTTCAGCCTGCTTCTCTCTCTGTAGAGACGCTTGTCTTTACAGAGCAATGAAGTAGAGCTGACAATGCTCTCCCTGCTTCTCGCTCTGTAGAGACACTTGCCTGTACAAAGTGATGAAGAGCTGACATTGCTCTCTCTGCTCCTCGCTCTGTATAGATGCTTGTCTGTACAGAGTGAAGGAGAGCGGACATTGCTCTCTCTGCTTCTTGCTCTGTAGAGACACTTCTCTGTACAGTGATGAAGCAGAGCTGACATTGCTCTACCTGTGGACTACGTCGGACAAAGGATTTTTTTCTAATAAAGATGGAGTCTCTAACTGTTTTTTTTTGTTTTATTTCTAATAAAAAAATGTTTCTATGTGTTGTGAGGTTTTTTACTGTTTACTAGAAATTCATGGTGGCCATGTCTAATTTGGCATGACACCATGAATTTTGGGCTTAGTACCAGCTGAGAATACAAAGCTGGTATTAAACCCTTTATTACCCTTCAGGGCCGCTGTACGAGCTGGGTAAAGCACCTGGAAATGGCGCTAAGAAACAATGCGCCATTTCCAGGGGCAGCTGTGGGCTTTGGTTTTTAGCGTGGGGGGCCCAGAACGCTTAGACCTTACCACACTGAGAATCCCAGCCTCCAGCTGCCTGGCTTTACCTTACTGGCGATTAAAATACAGCGGGAGCCCACGCATTTTTTCATTTTTTTTAAATAATTAAAAAAAATTAATGGGCTTCCTGTATTTTGATTGCCAGCCAAGGTAAAGCCAAGCAGATGTGGGTGGCAGCCCGTAGCCGTCCGCTTTATCTGCGCTGAGAACAAAAAATACCACGGAGCGCTACATAATTTTTTAAAATTATTTATTTTTGCACTACTATATGTGTGAGGGACCCAACAGCCAATCACAGACGCTGTTATGCAGAATGGGTGTCTGTGATTGGCTGTTGGAGTAACTTGGAATTTGTCCATACATTCTAGATACTAGAATGTACGGGCTGGTTTCAGGTTACTCCAGTATCCAATCACAGACTCCCACTCTGTGACAGCGTCTGTGATTGTCTGTTATTTTAGCAGTAAAATAAAACAACACAGAGAAAATTTTTTTTATTAGAAATAAAACAGAAGACATTTAAGACTCCATCTTTATTACTCAAAAAAAAAAACCCTACGACGTAGTCCAAAGGTGGGCGAGAATCTTCAGCTCTGCAACATTTGACTTACAGGACTTTCCATGACGTCATAGCCATGTGACCAGTCTGGTGCGAATGTTACCTCGTGTGTTACAGGACCTTCCGTGGCGTCATAGCCATGTGACCAGTGTGTAACCCAATGTCTGTACAACATTCACACCAGACTGGTCACATGGCTATGACGTCATGTAAGGTCCTGTAAGTCAGTGGTAGTTACCTGGGGGCACAGCAATGATCGGATCCGAAGCAGAAGCGGACGGCTGAGCGAGTCTGCAGGATGCGTTACGGGACCTGTAAGTATAATGACAATATTTATTATTAACTATATTCTTTATTGTACAGCCTCCCCCCACCCCATCCCATCACTGTAAAGGCCAAGTTCGGTGTTCGGACACAAGTTCGCGTTATCTCAGAACCCGAACTAGAACTTTACAAAACATTCGAGCAAGGCTCCCAAACGTCCACCACTACCGGTGAGCTCTATCATATTTGATAACTGAGAATGTAGAATTTCCCAGAATTAAGTTAAAGTTTATTTGCAGTATTGCTTTAGCGTCTAGCTGAGCATTTGATTCTGGGATACTTGGGACGGTAATGTTGAACCTCCTGCCCCTGTTGTCAATGTCCTCTATACAAGTATCACTCACAATTCTCTTTTGGTGTATGATCAACTGCTGAAAATCTGCAATATGTGATCTGGTAATTTCCCTCCAGAACATCTATATGACCTGCAAGTTGCTGTATATTTCTCACACAGGCAGTTTCTGACTTGCAAGCGTCTTTCACTTTGGAGATTAAGGTTTTAATGGCCTCCTAGAAGGCAAATGGCTTGGATATTTCTTCCAAGCTGAGGGTGATCATGGTCCATCCAGTCATCATCTTATGGTACTGAAGACAAATTCCATCCCCCAAAGCACACAGTGGGGCCAAAGTTCTGGGGATTTTCATCTTCCCCTGTCCTTATATGCACCCCTGTGTCATAAAGGCCCAAACTCGTCACCACCAGGAAGGCCACTATTTTGGGAAAGGGACCCTATTGCGCACAGTCCCGATGCTTTTTGTGACTGTAAGACACCAGATCCAGAGACAGGGAATGGAACCCTTTCAGGTCCCCCCCTCCTCTAAGTGAAGTGACCAGGATGTCTCCCAGCTCAGCACCAACTGAATGGCTTTACAATGTGAGAGAAACAGAAGCTGTCTGTGATAAAGTCCCACCGACTCCTTGATGAGGAAGGCGTCTAATGCCATAGCAGGTACAGCTGTTGTAGTGCCAATAGGGGTAGGGTTCTTAAACATTCAGAGGACCATTTAGTGGAGTCTGTTGTCAAGTGATTTAGCCTTATAGCCATTAATTAAGCAGTACTTGGCGGAAGCTCCTTGAGCACATGTCCTCTTAGGTTTGCATCCTGGACACTGTATATCTGCTAATAGAAGTGGTTGTAATATATTTGCCAATATTTTGGAATACCGTTTTAGATCAATGTTTAAAGAGAACCTGTCACCAGGTATTTCCCTTATGAGGTACGGTCACCACCAGTGAGCCCTTATATACAGCTTTCTAGAATACTGTATATACGGTAAGTGCCCAGGCTGCTCTGTAGAACGAAAAAATATCTTTATTATACTCACCATAGGGGCGGTCTGGTCTGATGAGCATCCATGCTATCGGTCCATCGCCTCTCCATCTTGTGTGATCGCCATCCTCCTAACCAGCCCCTTGTGCATTATGCATCCTATGTCATCCACACAGAGGCATCCATTGCGCTCCTGCACACTTTAATCTGCCCTGCTGAAGGCTGATCAAAGTAATGTAGTGCACATACGTGGGCGTTCTTTGACATTTCCTCGTCTCTTCGCATTACAGTACTTTGCTCTGCCCACAGCAGGGCAGATCAAAGTGCGCATGCATAGGAGTGCAATGACGGCATCTGTATCAATGACGTAGGACTCGTCATTCACATGGGGGTTGGAAGGAGAACAGCGACTGCACAAGATGGAGGAGGAGGCACCAGGCAGAAAGCAGTAACGCTATCGAACCGGACCACCCCCTAGATGAGTATAATAAAAGTGTTTTTTAGGTTATACACAGCGGCCTAAGCACTTACATACAGTACTAGAAGGTGGCCCGATTCTAACGTATCGGGTAGTCTAGAATGTGTATGTAGGTTAGCAGATTGAATAATAATATAATCAGTAAGTCTTGAATAATGATGGTTCATTTTTTTCTTGTTGGTCTCCTGCTGTGCAGCACGCATGTTTGACAGTGGGAGACCAGCGATATGAATGGGCAGGGAGCCGGGGTAAGCTAGAAACCATGGTACACATCGGGTAACTATGCAAAGCGGTTTCCATAGTTACCCGATGTGTACGCTGGCTAACAGCGTATGCCAGCTCCGGCACACGTGTGCCGGGAGCCGGGGTAAGCTAGTGGTTTCACACATCTGGCTTTTCTCCACTTTGTAGGATCCGGCGCACTGCCGAAGGCTGGTTTCAGACGCCCGTGTTTTAGGTACATGTGACATCCGTTTTTAACACGGATGTCACACGTACTCATGTTATTCTATGATGTGCCTCACACATCCGTGTTTGCACACGTACCGTGTGACTTTTCATGACCCCACACGCACACACGCAGGCATCTCCGGCAGCACGGATGTCACACGGATCGCACACTGATGTGATCCGTGTGATGTGATAGTTTAAAACATACCAGAGAAAATATGGGTCTTTTTAATAAAAATATTTTCTATATTTACTTCTCTCCAGCGATGCTGTCTCCGGCTCTGCTGCCTCCCGCTCCTTATCGCCGCTCATTATACTCACTGAATATTCAGTGCCCTGTGGAGCTGGAAGCGGGAACAGCGCTGGGGACTTCAGTGCCGGGGACCGCATCACTGGGTGAGTATACAGCAGAGTGTGTGTGTACATGCATGTGCGCTGTCTGTATGCGCTCGGTGTATCACTTTGTGTCTGCTATGTGTGTATATGTGCTCAGTGTGTGTGTGTGTGTGTGTGTGTGTGTGTGTATACATGCATGTGCGCTATGTGTGTATGCGCTCGGTGTATCCATGTGTGTCTGCTATCTGTGTGTGTGTCTCTATGCTATGTGTGTGCTCAGTGTGTGTGTGTGTGTGTGTGTGTACATGCATGTGCGCTATGTGTGTATGCACTCGGTGTATCCATGTGTGTCTGCTATGTGTGTATATGTGCTCAGTGTGTGTGTGTGTATATGTCGCGGGCGGAGGAGGGGACGCCGCGCTCTCCCACTGCTCGGGTCCGGCTGCCGCTGCGGCCGCTGCCGCTCGGTGGCTCGAGCGATGGGCCGGATCCCGGGGACTCGAGCGGCGCTCCTCACCCGTGAGTGAAAAGGGGGGTTTGGTTTTGGGGATTTATTGTCCGTGACGCCACCCACGGTTGTGGTGATTGTGTGGACACCACCGCTGCTCTGTATGGGGATCCCGGGAGCGGTGACAGGGAGCAGCTTTGTTGTTATTTCTCCCCTCCGTGGGTAGGGGGTTGGTTGTCCCGGGGCCCCGGTGATGGGGTAGGGGTGGATGAGGGATGGCAGGCCAGGTGTGGGGCCTGGTGAGGTGCAGGGTCGCGGGGGCAGCGCTGTGCCGTACGGCACGGTGGTACTCACTCAGCCTGAGACGTTGACACAGTTCTCGGTAAAACACATGGCTGGAAAGACGGTTCCCACGGACGGCTGCTGTTGCTTTTCCCCGGTAGTTGGCGGTGACGGTCTCTGTCCCTGCACCTAGTGTAATGTTGGTAGTGATGGGTTCCCACCGGTTACCCGCTCCCCGACTTGGATATGGGACGGAGGAGCTCCTCTGTGCCCGCAGGCGCTGGCCCTGAGAAACTGGTGCCTTGGCGGTGGCGGTGTCTCTCTCCTACGGTTGGACTGTTGCCTTCAATCGGGACTTTGTTTTTGGGAGACCCGGAGGTCCCCTTCACTGACGGATTTGGCAAATTCACGGCGACTCCTAGCCTTGCCGGGATCCGAAAGGCCCCTGCCAATGGTGCTGGCTTCTCCTTGTATACCGGTCCGGTACCGCCGGGCCACCACCCGTCCACGGTCCTTTCGGTAACCTCCGATCAGCCTCTCCTGCAGACAGTCACCACCGTCTGCTAACCTTGCTGTCTCGGTCCGGGGCACACACCCGGACCAACTTCAGGCTTTCCAAACTGTCACTTTCTCCTTCACTTCAACTCCTCTCACTTGCTCCTCTACCACTTCCCTCTCACTTCAAACTCTATCCCTCCTCAACTCTCAAACTAAACTGCCTGGTTTTCCCGCCTCCAGGACTGTGTACTCCTCGGTGGGTGGAGCCAACCACCTGGCCCACCCCCTGGTGTGGACATCAGCCCCTGGAGGAAGGCAACAAGGATTTCAGGTCTAGCTTAGGTGTACCTATCCGGGGTGTAGGGTGTGGTGATGTCATTACCTGTGACCCCTGGCTTGCCCAGGGCGTCACATATACATGCATGTGCGCTATGTGTGTATGCGATGTGTGTCTGCTATCTGTGTGTGTGTGTGTCTGTATGCTATGTGTGTGTGCTCAGTGTGTGTGTGTGTGTATACATGTATGTGCGCTATGTGTGTATGTGCTCGGTGTATCCATGTGTGTCTGCTATGTTTCTGTGTGTGTGTCTGCCTGCTATGAGTGTGTGCTCAGTGTGTGTGCTCAGTGTGTGTGTGTGTGTGCTCAGTGTGAGTGTGCTCAGTGTGTGTATGTGTTTACATGCATGTGCGCTATGTGTGTATACATGCATGTGTGCTATGTGTGTATGCGCTCGGTGTATCCATGTGTGTCTGCTATGTGTGTGTGTGTCTGTCTGCTATGTGTGTGTGCTCAGTGTGTGTGTGCTCAGTGTGTGTGTGTGTGTACATGCATGTGCGCTATGTGTGTATGCGCTCGGTGTATCCATGTGTGTCTGCTATGTGTGTGTGTGTCTGCTATGTGTGTGTGCTCAGTGTGTGTGTGTGCGCTTAGTGTGTGTGTGCTCTGTGTGTGTGTGTACATGAACGTGCGCTATGTCTATGCGTTCGGTGTATCCATGTGTGTCTGCTATGTGTGTATATGTGCTCTGTGTGTGTGTGTTGATAGGCGGTCAGGAGCGGGAGGCAGCAGAGCCGGAGAAAGCAGGTAAATCTGAAAAATATTTTTATTTCACAGACCCGTGTTTTCTCCGGTACCTGTCACACGCATGCAAACACAGATGTCACACGTATGACCGTAACCATGCGTGTGACAGGTACCTGATTAAACACGGACATTTGAAAGCAGCCATACACTGTGTACAGTACAGTGGCCGCGCCGCAACTTCCTGGCCACATGCTCTGGTCACATGACAACACGTGATCGGAGCTTGTCGCGCGGCCACTGTAGTGTACTCAGTGCACGGGAGCGCGCCGGATCCGACAAAGTGGAGAAAAGGTAACTATTCAAAGCGACAGTGCTGACGTGTTCCGGGAGCTGTGGTAAGCTAGTAACCATGTTACACATCGGGTAACTAAGGAAAGCGGTTTCTATAGTTACCCGATGTGTACCATGATTACCAGCCTACGCCGGCTCCGGTACACGTGTGCCGGGAGCCGGGGTAAGCTAGTGGTTTCACACATCCGGCTTTTCTCCACTTTGTCTTGCCAGTGTGGGCTTGCGGGGGTGCAGCAATCACCTGGGAGTCGGGGCTCCGTGTGGGTTTGGGGAATGCGTGCGGGGGTCGGGGCCAGGGCGGGCGTCCAATGCATGAGGGGGCGGGGCCTGGCCGAGCGGCCAATGCGTGCAGGGGGCCAGGGCGAGCGGCCAATCTGTGCGGGGGCACAGCCTGGCCGAGCGGCCAATCCGTGCGGGTGGCGGAGCCGAGGCGAGGCAAGCGGCCAATGCGACGGTTGTCACTGTAACTACATAATTTTGGAGCAAGACAGACAGACAGACAGAATAAGGCAATTATATATATAGATTCAGGAATGCTGTATATAACAGCATTCTCGTGGTGGCTGCAGCTCATAAGGGATAAATCTGGTGACAGGTTCCCTTTAACAGAGGAAATGGACTTATAGCTAAAACAGAGGTGGGCCTTGTTTCCTGGCTTTTGGAGGAGTACGACATGGTCTCCATGGTTTTGGAAAGGGAAGGATTTGTCCAGGAGGCATGGATGAACCGATCTGGTAAAAAGTAATTTAGCAGGTATACCAACAGTTTACGAAACCTGTCAAAATGTCCATCAGGACCACTGTTCTTCTATTCTTCGATAGATCAGGTCTCTGCTTTTTACTCTAGTTCAGTGTAAGGTACATCCAAACATCGGAGTGAACTATTAGCAGTGTTTGTGTAGTATGAGTGACATGCTGTTATGTCACTGGTTGTGTGTGAGTGATGCCTTGTCTTATTTTTGATAAAGGAAATATAAGTTTAAGCTTGGCTTTTGAAGGATCTTGTCAGTATGCGCCCATATTTTTCTTTAAATTGACAGACACCATTTGTGTCCTTGTGATTGATCCATCTTTTTATTAATTGTTTTTTAGCTCCTATAACTAAAGAGAAAAACAGAATTTCTAAGGCATATGTGAAGTCCACCTAAGGCTATGTTCACAAGTTGTATTTCACAGCTTTTTTTTTTGCTGCATTATTTTAATGTAAAATTACAAAATTGCCTTTTACAGAAGGAGCAAACACTGAGATTTTAGAAATCTCATGTACAGAATTACTTTATATTTTAATTGTAAATTACAGGGGTTTTGAAAACTGCAGCATGTCAATTCTTTCAGCATTTTTGCGTCATTTTTTTCACCATAGAAAGAGAAAGTGCAAAAACGCTGCGAAAAATGCAACTATGCATGTTTGCTGCATTTTTTGGTGAATAAAACTAACTTTATATAAACATGTATTTTAGACAAGTGACACATATACAGTATAATCTGTACCAAAAGAGCAGCAAAAACACAGCAACACCTACTTTTTCTAAGCAGATTCTTTACTTCTGAAAGAAGAAATAAAAAAAAAGCAACGTGTGAACATAGCCTACATTTTGCTTCCACTGTCTGTACTGTTTTCTTAAATTAGCAAATTTAAATTTGTGCAAAATGTTCCAGTAAGGCCTGTTTCAGATGTCAGTGATTCTGGTACGTATGTGACAGTTTTTATATGTACCAGAATCACAGACACAAGCAGACCCATTAAAATCAATGGGTTTGCGCACAAATCAGTGATTTTTCTCCAACCGTGTCTCCGTGAGGCATACACGCTTGTCCGTGATTTCCGCACTGAGACATGTCCATTTTTTTCTGGCATTACTGATGTCCCACGGACCACACTATGGTGTAATCTGTGAAACACGTACCAGAAAAACACGTACATCGAAAATAAAAAGCTTTTTATACTCACCTTCACCAGCGATGCTGTGTTCAGCCACTGCTCTCTGCTGCTTCCAGGCTGGCTAATTATGGTCATGCAAATACATTTATGAAAGTAGCTGCAGCGGGGGTCAGTGGCGGCTGGAAACATAGCAGAGTCAAAGAGTTCAGCACTACAGAAGGAGCAGGGACAGATGAGTTTATCTACGTGCTATCATGGATGACGGATCACAGATCGCACGTGGCTAACCCACGTTTGCCGTGAATCACGGCACACAGATGGACAGCGTTTTTAACACGTCAGTGAAAAACATCTGTGTAAAACAGGCCTAAAGCAGATAACAGGGTGGATATGTGTCTTTTAGTTACAACACAAAGTGTCTAAAATAATAACAAATTGTTCTACTGAACTGTAATCTTGGTTTGGCCTTTATGGTGTACATACTCTCGAGTACATACTCAACCAGCTCTTATGTGCCAAACAGGGCTGTGGAGTCAGAATCAGAGAAATTGAGAAGTTGAAGTCGGAGGTTTGGCTTGCCAACTTCACAGCCCTGGTGCCAAACGCGAAAACATAACTGAAATAGAATTTTTCCATGACTTTACAACTATTTTAGTAATATTGACATTCCATGATCCTGCCTACAACTCGTTAGAGGGTCATTATCAATATTATTCTTAGTATCAACATTGAAAATCACCACTTACCTGTCTAATAGGAACCTCACTGATTCAGAGAACATACCTCTGAGAAAATTACGTACCTATGTCTCCATTCTAATGGCACATTTAAGACTCCCATTCTCAGAAATGATTCTGCCTTCAACAGCCAAAACCCCAATGATCAACATTATTAAATAATAAGAAGAC
Organism: Anomaloglossus baeobatrachus; assembly: GCF_048569485.1. NCBI lineage: Eukaryota > Metazoa > Chordata > Amphibia > Anura > Aromobatidae > Anomaloglossus > Anomaloglossus baeobatrachus. Next base: position 222,961,628 of record NC_134356.1, read on the forward strand.
TCTGACGAGGCATAATTAATTACTTCATAGGCACACTCAGGGGGCAATACAAATTAAATGGGCACTTTAAAGGCATTACGATAGGGTTATGCAGGTTATTTTAACCATATAAAGGGGCCAACAGGGCTTTTTTTTTACTATCTAGGGGGTAAAATTGGCCAATATTACTTTCTAGGGCAACAATGTTTTATAGGGGACAATTTTATCATCTAGAGGGTAGAAAGAGGGCATTCCACTTTGAGGGATAGAGTGGTGGGTATTATTAAGTGATAACACTAAGAGGAGCACTGTTAACATTCCACACAGTTAGGGGCACTTTGCACACAACGACATCGCAAGCCGATGCTTGCGATGCCGAGCAAGATAGTCCCCGCCCCCGTCGCAGCAGCGATATCTTGTGATAGCAGCCGTAGCGAACATTATCGCTACGGCAGCTTCACATGGACTCACCTGCCTTGCGACGTCGATCTGGCCGGCGACCCGCCTCCTTATTAAGGGGAAGGGTCGTGCTGCGTCATAGTGATGTCACACGGCAGGCGGCGAATAGAAGCGGAGGGGTGGAGATGAGCGGGACGTAAACATCCCGCCTACCTCTGTCATTCCGCATAGCCGGCGTGAGCTGCAGGACGCAGGTAGATGTTCCTCGCTCCTGCGGCTTCACACACAGCGATGTGTGCTGCCGCAAGAACGAGGAACAGCATCGTACCTGTCGCAGTCGCATAATTATGGAATTCCCAGACAGTACACCGACGATACTATTACGACGATTTTGCGCTCGTTAATCGTATCAACTAGGATTTACACACTACGATGTCGAGTGCGACGCCGGAAGTGCGTCACTTTCGACATGACCCCTCCGACATTGCACCTGCGATGTCATAGTGTGCAAAGTGCCCCTAAGTCCATTAATAGGGACCAACAATATGGGAACAACAGGCTCAGCATTTGTGTAGGGGGAGATTATGCATGTTGGCAATTGATAGCAGTGCTATAAATGTGAGAAGTCAAATCTGTCTATGCTGTAAACTCTGCAGAAGAGATACAACTGGAATAAGTTATGTCGTGGGGCCAGATGGAAAAGAGGCCTCTACGAGGTAACAATACACTGGTCCTACTTGCAGGGTTGTAGTGTAAGGTGGCGTAATATAGAGTGGCTGGATCCCTCTTTTCTCCATTCCAGGTACCCTAACATTTTAGCATTACATTGCTTTGGTAGTTAAGCGATGGCCATTTCTTTACAACATGATAATGTCAGGTCATATGTTGCACATGTGACTTTGAGCAGCCTGCATAGCCTAATATGCTATCATGACCAGCAGCGTCTTTGGCAAATCTGGGAAGTCATTGGCTGGAAACTTCAAAGAGAGCTGCCAGCAGTGGATCTTGTTGATTTTTTTATCTAAGTACATACAGCGTGACAGAAAAATTCCTCTGACAACTTTTCAAGGGGTATTCTCATGTTTACTTTTGAGCAGCACAGAACTCTGCATCTCCTTAAGGATACTTTACACACTGCGACATGGGTACCGATATCGCAAGCGAGCGTGACTGCCCCCGTCGGTTGTGCGTCACGGGCAAATCGCTGCCCGTGTCGCACAATGTCGCTAACACCGTCACACATACTTACCTGCCTAGCAACGTCGCTGTTGCCGGCGAACTGCCTCCTTTCTAAGGGGGCGGTTCGTTTGGGGTCACAGCGACGTCACTATGCGGCCGCCCAGTAGAAGCGGGGAGATGAGCGGAACTAACATTCCACCCACCTCCTTCCTTCCTCATTACTGGCGGCTGCAGGTGCGATGTTGTTCCTCGTTCCTGCGGTGTCACACATAGCGATGTGGGCTGCAGCAGGAATGACAAACAACATCGCTACTGACCAGACAACGATAAATGGTAAGTAAACGACCTCTCGCAGACAAACGATTTTTGTCTCTTTTGAGATTGTTTAAGGTCGCTCATACGTGTTACACGCTACGACGTCGCTAACGACGCCAGATGTGAGTCACAAACACCGTGATCCCGACGATATATCGTTAGTGATTTCGTAGCGTGTAAATGGCCTTTTAGTTTCCTTAAATTTTGTTTTTTAGCATGGCCACTCTCCTCCGTGAGTGACAGTTCTGGTGAATAGTACAACTATAGTGTTAATAGTACTATAGAGTTGAGCACAAGTTCTGCTATAACATAGTCAGCCGTCAGTGGTTTGATCTGTACTGACACTACTATCATTACACATGGCTATAACAGGGCTTTTGAACAAGTTCACAATTAGAGCAGAGAGGTGAGATTAGGAGACCTGCTCTTAAAGCTGCGGGACTGGGGATTTATAACTGCATCTCCTTGAGGAGATAAATTGGAGGGGGAGGGAGGTGAGCAGATAACTGCTGTTTGGCAATAATGGGCTGGAGAGAGCTGACCGGGATGTTAAGAGTTAACCTTTCTCCTGGACTGTAGCTGCTGCACACTCTTGGCCAAGGTCCAGAGGCCTTGCTCCATGCAAACCAGCTGTACACTATAAAAGATTAAAGCTCTCATTGCAGGAGAGTGACAGGAGATGTAAAAAGCAAGTTAATTGAAATCTTGCTTATTTTCATGCTAACAAAAAAAAAGGTTCATCAGATCACCAGTCATTGGTGGATGATCAGCAAGGGTGCACAGATTAACAGTCGTGCCAACTCCCAACTGAATGACTATGAAGGAATTAAAGGAGGAGGAATCCAGTGATCGAAAAAAGTGATCTTATTAAAAAAAAAAATTCTTTATTAGAGTATGTTAAAATCAATAAAAACTGGCTTTCACATTTCAGGCATGTACCGCCCTTATTCCTAGGTAAGCTATCGTAAGGGATGTACATGCCTGAAAAACGTAAGCAGAGTTTTTATGGATTTTAACATATGCTAATAAAGATTTTTTTTAAAGAAGATCACTTTTTTTCCACCTATTGCGGAAGCTGGATTCCTACTCAAGTTCTTCACTGTTGTTTTCATGCTGTCTAACTAATAAAAGCAGTTTAAGAACTTCAGAATATCCCTAATACTTTCCCTGATAACATGTCATTGCTTGTCAGTGTGTATTTTTGCACTCCTAATCGATACTGATTAAATCAAGATGCTTTCAAAATTTAGTTTCCATAATTTGCAGCTCATTAACATGTCTATAAATGCGGTTATTTCCACAACTTTCCTTCTTGATGTTGCAATTTCAATGGTGAGGTATCTGAGTGTATGTATAAATGGTATGTAATGGAGAACAATATACCATTACAAAAATGAAATTACTTTCTATTCAAATGATTAAATAATTGTGCATGAGAGCAAAGATTGAATAATGTAAGCACTATATTTATATAGATGTCTTGTCTGATATGCTTGGTAGCATAAGGTTTTATCTTTCCCTTTATTATGGCCCTTATCTTCTACTAATAGTGTCATGAATAAAGCTCAGCGTATCTCGACAGAAGCTACACTTTGGCTTCTTCTTCCCCACAAAGTAAAATGGGCTTCATAAGTCCTTATTTTCTACAAGCCACACAAAATTTGACAATAATTATATAGTAATACTTTTGATCACATGGAAGTCCCATAGATTTTTATGCCAGTGCCGAGTCCATGAAACAATGGTAGCCTCATTTCTTCACCAATCAAACTAAAATTGTTCTCAACTCTTGCTTCATAACTTCTGTTCTATTGCCTTGAGAGTCACATTTGACTCTGAGATCGTTGAGAGCAACATTCTATGCGAATTAATTATAGAACGTATATTGCGACCGATGATGGATAACTGGTCATTAAAGGTTTATTATTGGTCAATAAAGGGTTATCCTGGCTCCCCTCATTTCTGTATCATGAAGGCAAGTATTACTAGTGACGTAATGTCATGTCTCATTTCTAGGCGCATACAGCTTGAATCCGGCAGCCAGGAAGTGGCCAGGAGACTTGCAGTGCTGAGAAATACTGCATAGAACAAGATAGGAGGAGGATGAGGCAGAAACAGATACAAGCTAAAAGGGATGGCGTCACCAGCAATGAGGAGAGGGTAGTTTCAGCATTGTCACTCCACAATATTTACATGTCTCATCCTCCATCTTCACGTTATGTAGCTTGTGTCTGTCTGCTATACTCAGCGCCAGGAACATTGCTAAGGTCAGAAATGATCAGAGGTCCAAGTCTCCAAACATGTTTTGATACCATTACCCCCCCACCCCAAAAAAGATTCAACATTACAGATGACAAAGCAATAGTTTTCTGAGCACAGATAATGTAACAGATATATAGAGGTTACCTGCAGTCCTATGTAAAGTCACAGATAACACCATGATAACTCTCCTTGTACAGATAATAGTACAGATAATAAAGATTAGATACAGACAGAAGGGTGACTCTTCTGAGGTGACTGGAGAAGACGCACAGGAGAGGTCACTGTTGATCCGGGAGGTGAAGTTATATGTCACAGGTCTCAACCAGATGTCCGTGAAGCTCCATCCATGTACCCACCATGATGGTCAGACTGGCCGTGGGTCTTGAGATCTGAACTGGACAGACCCATGTAATACTTAAGAGGCTGTCAAGTTGGGTCAGGAGACCCAGGGCTAGTGTATGCATCGCAGTAGGACCTCAGACATGTCTCATGGATGTCTGAATGAGTCCTTATTGTTAGAGATATATAGGTTTACTTTATTAATAGATGGATGGAGTATATGTGAGGTAATGAAGACAGAATGTTTATCATGATTTGACTGACTTTCCTATGGGAAGTATTTCTGTATGTCAAATGAGAAAACAAAATTCAACTCCACATTAACAACATGGTACATAGTAAGATTCATCACCTAGACTAATTATTCTCATGGGCCACATACTTTTCTAACAAATACATATTATGTTGGATAATTTTGATCAATACATCTAAACCTTTCTTTTTCTTTTTATACTTCATTTACTAAGTTTATCTATATTGTAATATTGGGTGTATGAAACTCTTTGAAAAATTTAGGTCAAATTTATGCTGAAGTTCAGAAAATTTTAGAAAGCTAACAACGTCATGCCTAAAGCAAAGGTTTATACAAATAAGCATTAAAGTCTTCCACTCCGCTCTGAATCTGCAGGATTTTTCAGAAGAAGTATTACTAAAAATGCTGTTTACAAGTGTAAAAATGGAGGCAACTGTGAAATGGATATGTACATGAGAAGGAAATGCCAAGAATGTCGGCTGCGGAAATGTAAAGAAAAGGGCATGCTTGCGGAATGTGAGTAAATTAGTAAACTGCTTGTTATTTTTTCTAGTCTCCTTTGTTTCCATTGTAATTCATTTGACTGTGTTACCTTAAAAATATCAGCAATACGTGTCCTAACTAGGGCTGATCAAATCCGCCCAAATCCTGAACCAGCGTATCCCTGCCAGATTGAACAAAAAATCAGTATCCGTTCCGAATTTCGGTGCCCATATAAGTCTATAGGGACCAGAATCCAGAAATTAAAAATGTTTGTGGAGGGGACAGGGGGATAGGAGCGCGCGCAGTGTACTCCCCGAGGCTGTGTCATGGCAGCAAACTCCTTCTGGGTCACGCTTTTCCCTTCCGGAGCTGACAATTCAATATTCATTGCTTTACCCGCCCACCAGTGCGTGTAATTGGTTGCAGCTAGATGCGCCCCCACCCTGAGTGTCAGCGTGTCAGCTGACTGCAACCAATCACAGGCGGCAGGACAGCCAGTGGGCGGGGAAAGAAGTGCAAGAGTCTGCGGGTCAGTATGGTGAACGTGCATCTCTTTCAGAAACACATACACGTTCCTGTCAGAAGTGTGTGGCTGTGCCGGTGATGAGCTGTCAGACTCGTACAAGTCTGACATTACATCAGCCTTCACAGCCTGCGCTCTCCGAGCATGAGCATGCATGTACACAGAAACACATGCACGCTCCTGTCAGAAGTGTGCGGCTGTGCCGATGATACGCTGTCAGACTCGTACAAGTCTGACATGACATCAGCCGTCATGGCAGGCATGGCCTGCCGCGCTCTAAGCATGAGCGTGCATGTACACAGAAACACATGCACGTTCCTGTCAGAAGTGTGCGCGGCTGTGTCAGTGTTGCGGCTTTTTTTTTACTATTATTTAAATAAATTATTTAAAAAAAAAACGATGTGCGGTCCCCCCTAATTTTGATACGCAGCCATGATAATGTCGGCTGGGGGCTGGTAGCCTCAGCCCAAAGCCGCCCGGTATTGCCGCATCTAATAGATGTGACAATCCCGGTGCAATACCAGCTCTTTTCGATTGCCCTGGAGCGGTAGCAAATCGGGGAATAAGGGGTTAATAGCAGCACACAGCTGCTACTAAGCCATGGGTTAGTGTGATAGCACAGGCATCTATGAGATACCAGCATCACACTAACCTGTAAGTGAATGTAAATAAACACCAACACAGAGAAAAATCCTTTATTTGGAATAAAGTACAAAACACGCACCCTCCTTCACCTTTTTATTAACCCCCCCAACACCCTGCAGCTCTGGCGTAATCCACATGCGGTCCCACTCCGCTTCAGCTCTGCTACATAGCCAGCGGCCATAGAGCACAACCGCTGGCTGTGCAGACAATGACTGCCGCGATGACTGATGACTGCAGATAATGTTACAGGCTGGAGGCACGTCTGCCTACAACCAATCACAAACGAGAGGACGGCCGGTGGGCGAGGAAAACACAGAAAGCTGTGTGTATGCAATGCACAGTACAGGAAGTGAATGCATGACTCGGAAGCAGTGTGCTGCCATGACACCAAGTCTCAGTAAGTATGAAACGCTGTTTTATTTCTGTTTTTCTTTATTTTTCATTTATTTTCCCCAGTGTCGGATCCGGATCTTGCACCTGGAATTCCAGATCCGGTACCCGGAAATTATTGAAACCACACGGATCCGGATTTTTACAATTCAGATCCGCTCAGCCCTAGTCCTAACTAGAGATGAGCGAGCCTCTGAAGGCTCGAGTTCAGTTTGGTTCGTCGAACGGAGGCCCCGTTCGAGTTCGGTTCGACAAACCGTTCGACAAACCTCTCGAGCCCCATTGAAACCAATGGCAGGCAAACACAAACACATAAAAACACATTATAAATGTACACATACAGTTAATAAACATTGCCATAACACTTACAGGTCCACGCCACGCGTCCTGCATTCTGTCTCCCGCCGCTTTTCCTTCCGATAATCGCTGCGTCCTCCCGGTAACCAGCACTGATGATAGGACCTTCCGTGACATCAAAAAAAGCATGTGACCAGTCTCGTGTCTATTATCTCAGTGGCTACAGACTGGTCACATGGCTATGACGTCATGCTAGGTCCTGTCATTGCATCTCTCCGGTACGCAGTGATCGTTCCAGCATCTCCGTATACCGGCGAAATGCTCTGGCACATGGTCGACTCCCCGTTCGTGCATGTGTGCGCTCTTTACAGAGTCAGCCCACATGCAGGGCCTAGCTGTCACAGCCAGTAAATAGCGGCACCGGGAGTTACGTGATCGGAGCACCGTTGCTATGGTAATCCGCCTGTCAGCGGTGACGTCACCAGTTACAGCCCGCAGCGGCACTGGGAATCACGTGATCAGAGCACCGTTGCTATGGTAACCAGCTTGTCAGTGGTGACGTCACCGCTTACAGCCTGCAGCCTCCGCCCACTCATTGAGTGAATAGACTGCACGGGAGCAGCAGCGTCTTCCTCCCATGCAGCGCTGTCTGATGTAGCAGAGCTGCATGGGTTGAAGGAGAAAGAAGACGGAAGAGAAGGATCGTGGAGGGCTGACAGGGGGTAATAAACATGGAGTCTCTAAGTGTGTCTGTGTATTTATTTCTAGTAAAGTATTTTTTCTCTGTGTGGTGTCTTTCTTTTTAACCCTTTATTGGAGATTCTTAATGGCCGGGTCAAACTTGCCTGACATTAAGAATCTCTGGCTTAATACTATAGTAAAACAAAGCTAGTATTAACTCATTATTACCCAGCGAGCCACCCAGCCTCAGGGCATCTGTAAGAGTTGGATACAGCGCCAGATGATGGCGCTTCTATGAAAGTGCCATTTTCTGGGGCGACTGTGGACTGCAATTGCCTGGAAGGCAAAGCGATCAGATGATGTGTCAGGTTCAAGGGCCTGAATCACATGACACAGCAGCTGATTGTATAAAAGCCGTTTATACAATCAGATAATGCATGAGTGCAAAAAAACCCAAAAAAAAACCCAAAAAAACTACACACTTCTGTGCAGACTCCTGTCTGACAGCATCAGCTGATAGTTTAGCCGGACGGGCAGTAAAAAGCCGGCCTCACCGCTCGATTTATAGTGTCAGCTGATTCCGTCAGGTGACTGTGTCGCGGGCAGGGAGGAGGGTGTCAGCACACTACGCTCACCCCTTCTGCTCGGGTCCGGCGGCTGCCGCTGCTCAGTGGTGGCTCGAGCTGTGGGCCGGATCCCGGGGGTTTCTCGAGCGGCACTCCTCGCCCGTGAGTGAAAGGGGTTTGTTGGGTGTGGGGATTGTTTATTGTCCGTGACGCCACCCACGGTTGTGGTGATTTCACCACCGCTGCTCAATACGGGGATCCCGGGGATGGTGATGCGGAGCAGCCAGGTGTTGTGTTGCCCCTCCGTGGGTAGGGGTTGGTGATCCCGCGGCCCGGGGATGGCTTGGGAGGTGCAGGGCCTGGTGGGCGCAGGGACGCGGGGGCAGCGCTGTGCCTTGCGGCACTGTGGTACTCACTCAGCCTGAGACGTTGACACAGTTTTTACGGTAAACCAAACGGCTGGTAAGACGGTCCCACGGACGGCTGCACTTGCTCTCCCAGTAGGTGACGTTGATGTCCCTCTTCCTAGCACCTTTGTGTACTTGTTGGTTGCGATGGGTCCCCACCGGTAACCCGCTCCCCGGCTTCAAGCTGGACCGGAGGAGCTCTACTCTTTGCCCGCAGGCGCTGGCCCCGAGAGACTGGTGCCTTGGCGGTGGCGGCGTCTCTCTTACACTGGCTGGGCTGTTGCCTTCAATCGGGACTTGGTTGTTGGGGGATCTACGTCCCCTTCACTGACGGATTCGGCAAATTCTGGCGACTCCTAGCCTTGCCGGGGTCCGAGAGGCCCCTGCCCTGGTGCTGACTGTCCTTCGGAACACTGCTCCAGACCGCCGGGCACACAGCCTCCGGGGTCCTTCCAGGAACTTCCAAACGGTCCCCCTCCAGACAGTCACCGCCGTTGCTGACCTTGCTGACCTGTCCTGCACACAGCTGGACTACCTCAGGCTTTTGCACACTCCTTCTGTTCTGTCACCTCTCTTGCTTTCCTCCTTTACTACTTTTCTTCCTTCACTTTCACTTAGTTGTTTACTCCTTTCTAGCCCTCAGCTAGACTTTACTTCACTCTTGCCCTGCCTGGGCTCAACTCTCAAGCTCTTCCCTGAGCTGACTCTGGTTTTTTTCCCGCCTCCAGAGCTGTGATCTCCTCGGTGGGCGGAGCCAACCGCCTGGCCCACCCCCTGGTGTGAATCATCAGCCTCTGGAGGAAGGCAACAAGGATTTTTGTTTAGCTTTGGTGTTCCTAACTGGGATGTAGGGTGTGGTGGTGTGTGACCTGTGTCCCCTGGCTTGCCCAGGGCGACACATTCCCCCTTAGCAAAATGCAGACCGTCTGCGGGCTGCCGTCCAACACCGGTTTTATTTTTCTGAAAAGATAACATGGTAAATCAAACAAAAATACATTCTTAATAACTCTTCCCTTACGGGAGGCACATTTACTTTAACGTTGCATAACGGTTTACGGTTACGGTTTCCGCTCTCTCCCACCCAAGCAACCTGGCCCTGATGCTGCCCCTAAAACCCAGGCAGCACCCCTTGACCCACAGTCCAGCACAAGTCACCCGAGCGGGATCTGTCCTTCCCTCCAGAGGGTAGCCACCGGTTCCTTTGGTGGCTGGGCCCTAGCCTGCTCCGCTCAGGGCCCTCCCTCCAACCTGCCTCTCCGGAGGCGGCCTGCGGAAAACGGTAACGGTAAACAACATATTTACAAGCCACTTAACGTTTGTGGGTGCCCTGCAAGTTCACGGGCTTGTCCATGGATAGTTCCCATGCAAAACTTTTTAAACGGTCCCCACGGGGACAACGGTGCTGGCTCCAGCCGGTTCAATCACAAAGGCAAATCAGGTGAGGTACTCGGTAATCATCTTCTTCATTGGCAGAACGTTCAAACTTTCAAACAAACAAACACTCTTTACATTCCCTGACCCCTTTTTCTCACAGAACGGTCTCCCTGTAACTAAGTGGAGGTCTACCTAGGTTGGAACGGGTGGACCTTCGGGGACCGGTGTCAATGGTGCTAGACAGTGGGGTAGAGGAAGCAATTGGTTCCTCCTCCCTCCTATGGTGTGGAGCAGGCGGAGGTGTAGGGGAGCTGAGTACAGGTTCGTCCCTGGGCACTGGCACTGGTTCTGGCTCACGGTTAACTGCTTCCACTACTTCTTCATCCACGGGTTGTGGGAATAGTATCACTGGAAGAATCACCGCGCCGTTCTGTGTAGGCCAGTTTGCTGGGAAGTCACCCATTACAGTGTGGATTACCTCTGCTGCTTTCTCTGCTGGTGGAGGAACCGGTACTTCAGCGTCTGCCTCCAACGCTGGGGGGCACCTTTTTAGATGGTCCCGGGAAACTGTGGCCAGGGTGCCCCCTTGGTCACGACTGATCTGGTAGGCCTTCCCATCTCCCCATTCTGTGGGTTGTATGACGTAAGGGACTTGCTCCCACTGATCATCCAGCTTGTGGGCCTTCCTTTTCCGTTTCAGCACTACATCTCCGGGTTGGAAAGGACCCGCGGACGCCTTCTGATTGAACCGGTGCTCCTGCTGTTCTCGACTTCGACTGAGGTTTTTCTCCACATACTCCTGGATTTGCCGGTATTGTGCTCTCCTCCGACTTTCCCACTCCACCGTCGAAGGGAGTGCTTCTGGGGCCTCCAACCCCATCTCCAGATCCACCGGCAGGCGGCCAGGCCGAGCCCTCATCAGATACGCTGGGGTGCACTTCGTCGAGCTAGAGGGGATATTATTGTACATGTCGACCAGGTCGGGTAACTTTTCCGGCCACAGGTTCCGTTCTTCCAATGGTAGCGTCTTGAGAAGCCCCAGGACCAAGTGGTTCATTTTCTCGCACATGCCATTGGTTTGGGCGTGGTACGGAGTGGTCCGGATTTTCTTGCAGCCGTACAACTGGCAGAATTCGTGGAACACCTCTGCTTCAAAGGCCGGGCCTTGGTCAGTCAGCACCTTTTCGGGGTACCCATGGGGTCGGCAAAAATAAGCCTGGAACGCTCGAGCAGCAGTTCGACCAGTCAGGTCCTTAACGAGGACTACCACCATAAATCTTGAGTAGTGGTCTACAATGGTCAATGCGTAGGTGTACCCACTTCGGCTAGGGGTGAGCTTGACATGGTCTAGGGCGACCAACTCCAGCGGCTGATGGGTGACTATTGGATGTAAGGGTGCCCTCTGGCTAGTCTCGTCCTTCCTCCTTAGCGTACAAGGACCGCACTCTCGGCACCAGGCTTCCACCGATTCACGCATCCCACTCCAATAGAACCGCTCCCTCAACAGCATCTCCAGCTTCTTCCACCCGAAGTGGCCAGCACCATCATGGTATGCCCGCAGGACAGTAGCGACGTCAGCTTGAGGAATGACCAACTGGCAGATTTTCTCGTGGGTCTTCGGGTTGATCAGCTCATGGTACAGCCTCCCTTGGTGTAGGTAAAGCCGTTTCCGTTCCTTCCACAAGCGTTGAGCTTCGGCTGGAGTGGCAGGGTCTATTCCCGTAGCACCTTGTTCCACCAGAGTCTTGACAAGGCGAACAGCCGGCGCTTGGTCCTGAGCTTCCTGCCACTCTTGACTGGGCCGTAGGTCCAGATCCACTCGTTGCTGGTGTACTTGTACCCTCTCAGTAGGCGGCTGGTGAAACGCAGGCAACTCGATCTCCTCGAGGTCGTCATCCTCGCACCCCTCTTCTGACAAATGGGGCATTCGGGAGAGTGCATCCGCATTTATGTTGACGCGACCGGCTCGGTACTTTATGGTGAAATCATAGTTGGCTAGCCAGGCCACCCACCGCTGCTCCAACGCGCCCAACTTGGCCGTGTTCAGGTGAGTCAGCGGATTGTTGTCCGTAAATGCGGTGAATGTTGCTGCCGCCAAGTAGTGGCGGAACCGCTCCGTGATAGCCCACACCAACGCCAATAGCTCGAGCTTGAAGGAGCTGTAGTTCTCAGGGTTCCTTTCGGTCGGCCGGAGTTTTCGGCTAGCATAGGCAATCACCTTCTCCTTTCCATCCTGGACCTGGGATAGGACCGCTCCTAGCCCCACGTTACTGGCGTCCGTGTGGAGGATGAACGGGCGCCCATAATCAGGGTACGCCAGGACCTCTTCTCCGGTCAAGGCCGCCTTCAACTGGCAAAAGGACTCCTCATGCTTGTCCTCCCACGACAGGGGGGCTCCAATGGGTCTACCACCTTTGGTCTGTCCCACGAGGAGGTCTTGCATGGGGGCAGCCATCTTCGTGTACCCCTTTATAAAGCGCCGATAGTACCCCACCAGACCCAGAAACTGCCTTACTTCCCTCACTGTAGTTGGTCTCGGCCAGCTCTGGATGGCAGTAATCTTCTCAGGGTCGGGGGCAACACCATCCGCACTCACCACATGCCCTAGATACTGCACCCGGGGTTTCAGCAGGTGGCATTTAGAGGGCTTCAATTTCATCCCGTACTTGGCAAGGGACGCGAACACCTCGGCCAGATGCTCCAGATGGGCCTCATACGTCTGGGAATAAACAATCACATCATCCAAGTACAACAGGACGGTCTCGAAGTTTAAATGTCCCAGGCAGCACTCCATCAGCCGTTGAAAGGTCCCGGGGGCATTGCACAGCCCAAACAGCATGCTATTGAATTCACAGAGCCCCATCGGGGTGGTGAAGGCGGTCTTCTTCCGGTCCTCTGGGGCCACGGCCACTTGCCAGTATCCGCTGGTGAGGTCAAGGGTCGAGAAGTAATTTGCGGTTCTTAGTGCAGCCAAAGACTCTTCAATCCGAGGTAATGGATAGGCATCTTTATGGGTTATCTGGTTGATCTTCCGGTAGTCCACACACATCCGCATGGTACCATCCTTCTTCTTGACCAGTACCAACGGAGCGGCCCAGGGACTACAGCTGTCCCGAATAACCCCTGCCTCCTTCATATTCCTCAACATATCTTTGGCACACTGGTAATGTGCAGGGGGAATAGGTCTATACCTCTCTTTGATAGGGGGATGTTCACCGGTGGGGATGTGGTGTTGGACCCCCTTGATCTGCCCAAAGTCTAGGGGGTGCTTACTAAAAACCTGTTCATACTCCTGCACCACCCTGTATACCCCTGCCCTGTGATGTGTAGGGGTATCCTCAGTGCCCACATGTAGCTGTTGATGCCACTCCTTTGTCTCCCCCTGGGGTGGGGAAGTGCTGGTGGTAGGTGGGAGTGTGGATGGACTGGCTTCATGGATAGTGTGAGGGTCCAGGGTGAGCAGCTTGGCAATGGTGGCATACCGGGGAAGCCTGACTGCTTCCTCTCCACAGTTCAGCACTCTCACAGGCACTCTCCCTTTCTTCACATCCACCACCCCTCGGGCGGCCATTACAGTGGGCCAGTGCTCGGAAGGCATGGGCTCCATCATCGCAGGGTAGTCACGCCCCTGAGGCCCTACTGCTGCCCTACACCAGATCATCATCTCACTCCTAGGGGGCACAGTCAATGGAGCAACATCCATCACTCTCACTCCACCAATCTCCCCTCCTGTTGAGCTTACATGCTGGCGGTACATCAGGGCCCGGATCTCACGCTGCACAGCCCTCTGCCGGCTCCCTGCCGCTGTGGCGGCCAGCTGTTGTAATAGGGTTAACACATCAGCCATGCAGTGCTCCATCACATTGGTTCCCAGCACTATTTTCGGGTTATGATCACTGGGTTCATTCATGATCACAATCATACCCTGGTGTTGCAGTTCGGCTTGCCCCACTGTCATAGCCACTTGTTTATACCCCACCTGGGTCAATGGAAGTCCATTAGCGGCAATCAACGTTATACTATTGTCTGGGGGCGCCAGCTCGTCTACGGCCCAATACCGCTGGTACAACGTGTACGGTATGGTAGTTACCTGTGATCCAGTGTCCAAGAGAGCCATCACTGGTATGCCGTCCACAGCCACGGGGATGATAGGGCGGGCCCCGATATATCGATCCCGCCAGTCCGGGGGGCCACGATGTTCTACTCCTGAGGATTGGCCCGGGGCCCCAGGGGTTGCTCGTTTAACGGGCACGGTCGGAAGTAATGACCCGGCTTACGGCACTTGTAGCAGATTGGGGGTCTGCTCCGCGGGTTGTTAGCACTTTTCCGCTGCATCCAGGGAACATCCTCGGGACTGTCAACAAGCTGTATCTGTGCTGGAGGCTGAGGTCTGGTCAGAGGTTGTAGTGCAGCCAGGATTTTGGCAAGGTCTCCGTCCATGCGACGGACCTGGGCTGCCAGTTCTTCCACTGTGCTGCTTGGGGCTGCAGGTGCTGGAGAGGTTGGTTTGGCTGAGGCCGCCACAACGGGAGCCGTCTCGACGGGCCACGGGGCGGGTTCCAGAACTTCGGTTGCTGGGGGCTGTAGTGCTTTAATGGCCCGCTCCTTTAACACAGCAAAGTCCACATCAGGGTGTTCCAGGGCCCACAGCCGGAGTTGTTTACGATCCTCAGGGGACCTCATCCCCTGCGCAAATTGCTCCACTAACATCTTGTTGCTATCCGCCTCATTAATAGGGTTCGCCCGCTTCAGCGTGCGGAGGGCGGTCTGCAGACGTAGAGCATAGTCCCGAATGCTATCCCCAGCTCGTTGCCGGCACTGGTAAAACTGCATCCTCAGCTCAGCTTCAGTCTGGGTCTCGAAGGCAGTCTGTAGCTTCTCAAAGATGGTGATTACAGAGAGCCGGTCCCCCTCGGCCCAGGTCTCCGCTTCCTGCTCCGCCGCACCGGTTAACTGGCCTAGCACTATCGCTGCCCATTGCTTATCAGTCAGGGGGTACAGCTCTAGCAACGGGTTAAGCTTTTTCCGGAAGGCCTGTAGGGCATCCGGTTTCCCGTCATACTGCGGTAGCCAGGCAGCTCCGGGCGCATAGGGCAAGGAGAACGGCATGACCTGAGCGAGCGCGGGGGCCGCGGCACCTCCCGCCGGTATGGCCGGGACCTGGGCAGGTCCATTCCCATCCGCGGGTGCCGCTGCGACCACCGCTCCTCCAGCGGCTCCGTCGGGCGCAGACATCTTGTTTCCGTCCCCCTTAGCTCTTTCCGGCCCCTCCTCTCTCGGGGCGGGGTTTTGGCCTTCGCGCCTCTGCTACTCGAGAAGACGCTCGAGCGGGAACTTTTCGCGCCAAAGATGGCGACTTCTGAAATTTTCTTGCCGGGTACCTCCGGCGGTAACAAGGCGCACCTCTACCAGACGCAGAGCGGTAGGATCCTGTTCGTGATGCCAAGTTGTCGCGGGCGGGGAGGAGGGTGTCAGCACACTACGCTCACCCCTTCTGCTCGGGTCCGGCGGCTGCCGCTGCTCAGTGGTGGCTCGAGCAGTGGGCCGGATCCCGGGGGTTTCTCGAGCGGCACTCCTCGCCCGTGAGTGAAAGGGGGTTGTTGGGTGTGGGGATTGTTTATTGTCCGTGACGCCACCCACGGTTGTGGTGATTTCACCACCGCTGCTCAATACGGGGATCCCGGGGATGGTGATGCGGAGCAGCCAGGTGTTGTGTTGCCCCTCCGTGGGTAGGGGTTGGTGATCCCGGGGCCCGGTGATGGCTTGGGAGGTGCAGGGCCTGGTGGGCGCATGGACGCGTGGGCAGCGCTGTGCCTTGCGGCACTGTGGTACTCACTCAGCCTGAGACGTTGACACAGTTTTTACGGTAAACCAAACGGCTGGTAAGACGGTCCCACGGACGGCTGCACTTGCTCTCCCAGTAGGTGACGTTGATGTTCCTCTTCCTAGCACCTTTGTGTACTTGTTGGTTGCGATGGGTCCCCACCGGTAACCCGCTCCCCGGCTTCAAGCTGGACCGGAGGAGCTCTACTCTTTGCCCGCAGGCGCTGGCCCCGAGAGACTGGTGCCTTGGCGGTGGCGGCGTCTCTCTTACACTGGCTGGGCTGTTGCCTTCAATCGGGACTTGGTTGTTGGGGGATCTACGTCCCCTTCACTGACGGATTCGGCAAATTCTGGCGACTCCTAGCCTTGCCGGGGTCCGAGAGGCCCCTGCCCTGGTGCTGACTGTCCTTCGGAACACTGCTCCAGACCGCCGGGCACACAGCCTCCGGGGTCCTTCCAGGAACTTCCAAACGGTCCCCCTCCAGACAGTCACCGCCGTTGCTGACCTTGCTGACCTGTCCTGCACACAGCTGGACTACCTCAGGCTTTTGCACACTCCTTCTGTTCTGTCACCTCTCTCTTGCTTTCCTCCTTTACTACTTTTCTTCCTTCACTTTCACTTAGTTGTTTACTCCTTTCTAGCCCTCAGCTAGACTTTACTTCACTCTTGCCCTGCCTGGGCTCAACTCTCAAGCTCTTCCCTGAGCTGACTCTGATTTTTTTCCCGCCTCCAGAGCTGTGATCTCCTCGGTGGGCGGAGCCAACCGCCTGGCCCACCCCCTGGTGTGAATCATCAGCCTCTGGAGGAAGGCAACAAGGATTTTTGTTTAGCTTTGGTGTTCCTAACTGGGATGTAGGGTGTGGTGGTGTGTGACCTGTGTCCCCTGGCTTGCCCAGGGTGACACAACTGCATCAGCTGATCATCGCCAGGTCTGAGAGAGAGAGAGAGAAAGATGAGAGAAAAAAGAGAGAAGAAAAAGAGAGAGAGAAGAGAGAGAGAAGAGAGAGAGAAGAGAGAGGAGAGAGAGAAGAGAGAGACAAGGAGAGAGAGCAATGCAGCCTCATTCCGTGAACTGCTCCGATTTTAGAGTTGTGGCTCACAGCTGATGTCCGGCTCCTCCCCTCAGTGGATAATTAAATTAAATTAAATTATAATTCTAAATAAATAATTCTAATTTAAAATGAAAAATAAATTTAATTTTTTACCGGGACTAGAACTCGTGAACTAATGCTTCTGAGTCGAGAGCTCTAACCAGATTTGGTAATCTTGACTTCTGTATTGCAGACTGAAGTCTCAGATTACAGTGCGGTTCAGTTCAGGTGCTACGTGGAGAGGACACAGATTGCTCCCTGCATCTTCATGTAACAGAGCTGACAGTGTCGTGTGGGTTACTTCGGACCTGGATTGTTGTTTTGGGATTAATAAAGAGGTAAATGAGGTGTTTTTTGTCTTTTATTCTAAATAAAGGATTTTTCGCTGTGTGTGTTTCTTTACTTTTACTTTCAGTTTAATCATGGAAGGTATCTCGGGGAGACGCCTGGCATGATTAACTCATTATTACCCTGATTGCCACCGCACCGAGCTGGGTGGAGTCCTGGGACTCTCGCATTTAATGGATGCGGCAATTCCAGCTGCTGGGTGATATTGTTAGGGTGGTGGGATCCCGATAACGTGGTGCTCTCCATGCTGACAATACCAGCTTCCAGCCGTGCGGCTTTATCCTGGCTGGTATCAAATATGGGGGGAACCGCATTTTTTTTTTTTTAAATTTATCTTACTGCACGATATAGACCCACCCGCCGGCGGCTGTGATTGGTTGCAGTGAGACAGCTGTCACTC
This sequence comes from Anomaloglossus baeobatrachus, assembly GCF_048569485.1. Classification (NCBI taxonomy): domain Eukaryota; kingdom Metazoa; phylum Chordata; class Amphibia; order Anura; family Aromobatidae; genus Anomaloglossus; species Anomaloglossus baeobatrachus. The sequence goes on from NC_134356.1 coordinate 222,979,383, forward strand.
ATCATGGGGCGTGTCTGACTTCAACCAATCATGGGCGCCGGTGGGCGGGGAAAGCACAGAATAGCTAATTGAATAATGAAGAGCCAGCCATTTTCAAAAGAGGAAATGCCGCTGGAGATTTGTGACAGACGTGCAGCGAGACGCCCGTGATCGGTGAGTAGGAAAGAGAGAGGGATTGTGCTGGGGACGCAGGACGCATGCAGATAGCAACGTGTGCACATAGCCTTACTGTGAAAAGCCACGTTTTTGGTGCTCAAACCATTCTCGAACGTAACTCGAACTTTTAGCAAAAAGCTCGAGTTTGTCGAACGTCTCGAACACCCCCCAAAATCACTCGAACATGAAATTGGCGAACCTCGAGCTTCGAACATCGCTCATCTCTACTCCTAACCCAATAATAATTGATTAATTGATAGGATAAGTTGAAAAAGACTTAGTAGTGATGTAGTAAAATCTAGTCAAAGTGGCTGAGTACACCCAGTATTAGGATTTCATATATACATATGTAGATAGGCATTTTGTACACCAGGGTTCACTAGAGTAAGATACACAATAATCACTATGGCTCCTAATGAATTTGACATATTTCTTACATACCATCTGTCAGCATTAGAAATGTGCTCAGATCACAGACTGAGACACATCTCGGCCGTAATTAATGGGTAGCATCAATTATAATAATTTTATTGGACCCACTCAGCCACATCTCCTAGTGCTAAATTTTGCCCACTTTTCAAAGAAGAAGGGCTGAGTTGGTACAAAAATGGCAAAAGTTAAAAGAAATGTTTGCTCAACTACATGTCCTATGTGGAATGATAGGTGATGACATGTAATTCCCTGGGGCTGGCTCTCTCTTATACTCTTTTCGTTTCTCTGTTTTTCAAATCAAGACAAAACGCCCACAGTGGGTTTCAAATACTTTGCGATAATTTTTGGGACATTAGACTAATAGACACTTGAAAAAGAACAGTTATGTATTTCTGTCACATGCTCATCTACATCTTGACAGTTTTGCGTGTGTATATCTTGTGGGGTGACAGCTGCAAAACATTCTCTCGTCTCTGTGCATCACAGACTTAGCCCTATCTTGGATCTTGTTATACCTAACTGACTGAACTTTCAGCGTCTCCCACTCTCACACCATTTCCTCATCTCACTCCCTATCTGTCGGTGTCCCCCAAGGTTCAGTTCTTGGACCACTGCTGTTATCCATCTACACATTCAGCCTGGGAGAGCTCAGAGTCCCACGGCTATCAATATCACTTCTACGCTGATGGTACTCAGATCAATTTTTCTGGACCGGACATCTCCTCCCTACTAACCAAAATCCCACAATGGCTGTCTACTATTTCATCCTTCATCTCTGCTCGATTTCTAAAACTGAACATGGACAAAACAGAATTATCTTTCCTCCTCCTCACTGAACCTCCCCAACTGACCAATCCATCAATGTCAATGGCTGCTCACTCTTCCCAGTCCCATGTGCTTGCTGCCTGGTTGTAATTCTAGACTCTGCTCTCTCGTTCAAGCCACACATCCAAGCCCTCTTCACCTCCTGCTACCTCCAACTCAAAAATATTTCCCGGATTTGAACATTCCTTCCCCAAGAAGCTGCAAAAAACCTAGTGCATGCCCTTATTATCTTCCGCCTGGACTATTGTAAAGTCCTGCTCTGTGGCTTCCCTTCTAACAGTCTCACAGCCCTACAATGTATTCTAAACTACTAATCCACCTGTTACTAATCCCCTGCTTCTCCCCAACCTCTCCTCTCTACCAATTCTCTTCACTGGCTTACCATTGCCCAACGACTCCAGTTCAAAACCCTAACCATGACATACAAAGCCATCCACAACCTGTCTCCTCCTTACATCTGTGACCTAGTCTCCTAGTACTTACCTGCACGTAACCTTCGATCCTCATAAGATATCCTTCTCTACTCCCCTCGCATCTTCTCTTCACACAATCGCATCCAAGACTTCTCCCGTGCATCCCCCATACTCTGGAATGCTCTGCCACAACATATCAGACACTCACCTACTGTGGAAACCTTCAAAAGGTACCTGAAGACCCACCTTTACCGACAAGCTTACAACCTGCAGTAGCCTTCAGTCTTCTATAGTGCTGCATGACCATTTTCACCCTCACCCATCCCTTGTAGACTGTGAGCCCTTACGGGCATAGTCCTCTCTCCTCCTGTACCAGTCTGTGCCTTGTTTTGTTAATGATTATTGAACTTGTCCCCATTATGTGTACCCCTTTGCACATGTAAAGCGCCATGGAATAAATGGCGCTATAATAAATAATACTACTACTTTTGGGGACATTGTTGTAAAGGTAGGATCATATATGCAAATCGGCATTCATGCATCTTACGTAATTCCATCCAAATCACTTAATTAGTAATGTTAATAGCAGTAGCACTGATCTGATCCATAAACATTGGCCTACTCTTGTCTGTAGGTATTGCTACAACATTCATCTTCATTGTCTTCATTGTTAAGATCAAGCCATCCAAAGCAAACTTGAATCTAGTGCAATAACTAAAGAATTAAAGGAGCCAGTAATGTTTTCAGTAGGGAACTGCATTTATTAAGATCAACGAATGATCACCTAAGGGTGTCAAAGTGGTTTTCAGCTGGGCCCACACATTTTTGTGTATGGGGCTAAGAAATAACTACCTGCCAGTTTTGCTTGGGGATAGTCTCTGTTGGCTCAGTTGGTGATTCCCATGCTTCATTTCCCCTTTCATCAAAGAAGCATCTACTCTTCCTGTCTGCTCTGTTGACGGGCAAAAGTCATACTGATCTAAAGCCTGCTCCGCGCAGTAAGGCAGCGAGGAACCAGCTGTTGATAAGCATGACATCAAGAGAGACATCCTGTCAACAGAGCGGAAGAAATGTGACTTCAGTAGAAGCTGGGGAATTCCCGAAAGGAGTGTTCCATGATTGCTCTAAACCGTTACAGATCAGAGCCGGGTAGAACAGGCAGGTATAACTACCTGCCTGTTTGTTCTTGACCCATACACAAAAATAATAAAAGTCCAAGATAACTCCTTTAAGACAAGTATGAACATCCACACAAGGGTTCTAGATGCACTATATAGACATTTGTATTCTTTTTTCCACACATGTTCCTAAGCATCAAAAATCAAAAAATCAAATCTAAGCCTGGAAAAAGAAGACTAAAAAAAAGGACTTCATTTTACACTATATTAGTAAAGACAGCAAAAATATAGAGCTCCTATATTAAACATTTTTCTTATAATCACAGGTTTATTAACAGAGATCCAGTGCAAATCAAAACGGCTTCGAAAAAATGTTAAACTCCCGTCTGAAAAATCATTTCCTGAAGAGAACGATGGCATAGAGATTAAGCAAGTGACATCTACAACAAAGATGAATCGGGTATGAAGGTTGATCTTTAATGGTCAAGTATTTAAGATATCCAGCAAATGTTTAGTTTTGTCTTCCATTACGTCTGTGTTGAATGTATCAATAAGTTGATATTGCTTGGACAAGTGTAGAGGAATAAAGCAAGTGTGGTTAAATAACTGCTCACCTACTGTAATTGTACAAGCATATTCACAAGTCTAGTGTCAGGATTTACAATATGAAAGGCTGGCACGCTGCTGTCTTCAAGCTACCCAACCTTATATTGGTTGTAGGGATAATGCAGTGTGTAACAAAATACGAAATTCCTCTAAAAATGTTTTGAGCTTCCACCTGCACTACCAGCACCTTGAAACAGGGATATGTTCTCGAGGTAGATCTGTCGCAAAATATATGGCCTATCCATATGAGAAGGAGAAACCTCTGTAAATAACATGTACTGTTGTGGAAGAATACTGCCATCCAAAAAAAAAATTATATATTTTTTTCAGTAACACTTTTTTCCCCCAAAAAATAGGCCTACTAAACAATATGCTTGGGAGGTAAGAAATACCAGATAGAGAAGATTTAAACAGACACTTCTGTAATAATCAGACAAGACCAGAATTGTAAATGGAATGCAATATTTAGAAGCATTGTCCTGTCAGATAAAAAGTTGCTTATGGGTGCATGCCCACAATTAGTATTAACATCATATTTCCATTGTGTCCAAAATGCTGCAGTACAGTACAAGCACAGTGGAAGAGATTTTTAGAAATTCCATGCCTGTGGTGCTTTTATATGCAGTGTAAACTGACCTGCGCCGCAGCTTTCCGAACCAGTGTATGTCAATTCATGCTTGTGGAGATGGCAGTGTTCTGAGCAGGGAGAACACAGCGAAAGTCTGCTGCACCCAGAACCCTGATCGTGGGCATGGGCAGCTGTGTTGTCCTGCAGAGACCACTTGAGTTCTAGACACAGTGTCTTCTACTACTGTGGGGATCATGGGAACTTATCCTTAAGGGTTTGTCCCATGAACAAAGTGCTGTATAATGTGTAGTTCATAGAAAAATCAAGCATTTTCACAACTGGATGGGTGTTAAATAATGTTCTGCGTAGAGATAAACTTATAATGGTGCATCTGCTGTATCGTATGTTACAGCCTGTGCCCGAGCAAGTAGAGGTGCTTTAGCTGCAGTCAGTACATGTGATTTGTATTCATCAGACGGAGGGAAGACTATTGAATATTCTCTACCGATGGTTCTAAAGCCTATTCCATACTTATGGCTTTACGTAGAGATCATACAGTCATATGAAAAAGTTTGGGCGCCCCTATTAATGTTAACCTTTTTTCTTTATAACAATTTGGGTTTTTGCAACAGCTATTTCAGTTTCATATATCTAATAAATGATGGACTGAGTAATATTTCTGGATTGAAATGAGGTTTATTGTACTAACAGAAAATGTGCAATCCGCATTCAAACAAAATTTGACAGGTGCAAAAGTGTGGGCACCTCAACATAAAAGTGACATTAATATTTTGTAGATCCTCCTTTTGCACAAATAACAGCCTCTAGTCGCTTCCTGTACCTGTTAATGAGTTCCTGGATGAAGGTATATTTGACCATTCCTGTTTACAAAACAATTCCAGTTCAGTTAAGTTTGATGGTCGCCGAGCATGGACAGCACGCTTCGAATCATCCCACAGATATTCAATGATATTCAGGTCTGGGGACTGGGATGGCCATTCCAGAACATTGTAATTGTTCCTCTGCATGAATGTCTGAGTAGATTTGGAGCGGTGTTTTGGATCATTGTCTTGCTGAAATATCCGTCCCCTGCATAACTTTAACTTCGTCACTGATTCTTGCACATTATTGTCAAGAATCTGCTGATACTGAGTTGAATCCATGCGACCCTCAACTTTAACAAGATTCCCGGTGCCGGCATTGGCCACACAGCCCCAAAGCATGATGGAACCTCCACCAAATTTTACTGTGGGTAGCAAGTGCTTTTCTTGGAATGCTGTGTTTTTTTGCCTCCATGCATAATGCCTTTTTGTATGACCAAACAACTCAATATTTGTTTCATCACTCCACAGGATCTTCTTCCAAAATGTAACTGGCTTGTCCAAATGTGCTTTTGCATACCTCAGGCGACTCTGTTTGTGGCGTGCTAGCAGAAATGGCTTCTTTTGCATCACTCTCCCATACAGCTTCTCCTTGTGCAACATGCGCTGTATTGTTGACCGATGCACATTGACACCATCTGCAGCAAGATGATGCTGCAGCTCTTTGGAGGTGGTCTGTGGATTGTCCTTGACTAATCTCACCATTCTTCTTCTCTGCCTTTCTGATATTTTTCTTGGCCTGCCACTTCTTGGCTTAACAAGAACTGTACCTGTGTTCTTCCATTTCCTTACTATGTTCCTCACAGTGGAAACTGACAGTTTAAATCTCTGAGACAACTTTTTGTATCCTTCCCCTGAACAACTATGTTGAATAATCTTTGTTTTCAGATCATTTGAGAGTTGTTTTGAGGAGCCCATGATGCCACTCTTCATAGGAGATTCAAATAGGAGAACTACTTGCAAGTGGCCACCTTAAATACCTTTTCTCATGATTGGATACACCTGCCTCTGAAGTTCAAAGCTCAATGAGGTTACAGAACCAATTTAGTGCTTTAGTAAGTCAGTAAAAAGTAGTTAGGAGTGTTCAAATCAAGAAATTGATAAGGGTGCCCATACTTTTGCACCGGTCAAATTTTGTTTAAATGCGGATTGCACATTTTCTGTTAGTACAATAAACCTTATTTCAATCCAGAAATATTACTCAGTCCATCAGTTATTAGATATATGAAACTGAAATAGCTGTTGCAAAAACCCAAATTGTTATAAAGAAAAAGGGTTAACATTAATAGGGGTGCCCAAACTTTTTCATATGACTGTATGTGCTATAGAAGATGTAAGTAAATAAGTAAATCACACCAGTAAAATACAAGGAGCTCAGTGGCTGTACTCAGCTGCTTTTTCAGTTTGCACATATAGCCGTGAGCATGCCATTTATCAAGGTTCTTTGATACAGCACATATAATCCCTAATTAGATTAAAGAAATAGGCAAGGAATAGTAACGATATAAGCATGAAATAGCGCTATCCTACATCAGTAATAGAAAATATTCACTTATCTATCCTCCCTCCTTCTTTGGAATAAATATAAACAGCACCTAATGTATTAATACATGATAGGGAGGGTGGTTACACAGAATGGCACAAAGCAGGGGCAGCATTATAAGTTTATCTTGCACAGCAACAATTTTTTTTTACTCCCCTAAAGGCCCCGTCACACACAGAGATAAATCTTTGGCAGATCTGTGGTTGCAGTGAAATCATGGACATATTGTTCCATTTGTACACAGCCACAAACCTGGCACTGATTGTCCACAATTTCACTGCAACCACAGATCTGCCAAAGATTTATCTCTGTGTGTGACAGGGCCTTTAGGAACAAGCCATTTTGTACATAGCCTCATTTTTCAATTCTGACGATATATAGAAGAAAATGGCACTTCCTTCATGTGGATTGAGAGGATATTGGGGTGCACTTCAGGTTTCAAGGCCAAGTAAACAAGAAGTAGCAAGGCACTCCCAGGGTACGATGAAAAGTATATTTATTTATTCATGTGCATGACAAAACGTTTTCGGCCCAAATTGGACCTTCCTCAGTAGCACATGTGTGAGGAGAGACGCTGTATGGGCTACAGGCGCGGGATCCACCGCTGCATGGGGGCTGCCATAATAAATATACTTTTCATCGTACCCTGGGAGTGCCTTGCTACTTCTCATTTTTCAATTCTGACCAGCGTTCCTTTATGATGTAAAAAGTGAGGAACACTTCAACAGATCCCAGAGATTCTGAAATTGTTTTTTCATGACACATTGTGCTTCAGGATCGTGGTAAATTTTGGTGGGGGTTTAGGAAATTAAAAGGGTTAAAAGTTTATCAGCAATTTCTAATTTCAATTCAGTGAAAGGAATCAGCTCTTTGTGTTGTTTCACAATCAACACATTTGAGCACCCATGACACTCAGCCAAGCACCTCAAGTACCTGAGCCCCCCAGTGCTCGATTGAGTATCAAGCAGTGGTGAGCACGTTCACTCATCACTAGCTATGACACACTAAAAAAAATGCTTTTAAAAAAAAAAATATATATATATATATAAATAATAAATAAATAAATATTATTTGCATTACTTTTGCATTATTTTGAGAGCTATTATTTTTCCATACTTCTCCCAACAAAGCCATGTGAGTACTTTTAGGTACATAATATTTTTTATCATTTTTTTATTCCAGGTTTTGGAATTTTTGTTTTTACATAAATATTCATATTTATTAGTGTAATAAGTTGTGTTTTTTTATTTTGTGGGCTTTTTTAAAAAATAATTTTTGAATTTTTTTCTTAACGTTTTTTATTTTTTTACTTAGTCCCTCTATTAAAGGGGTTGGTCACCCATATTTTTTATTGTCTAGTTCGATATTATATTGAGAAACAATGTTTCTCTCAAATACCTTGTGTTGGCAATAGTGCCTGTGAGAGGCGCTATTGCAGACCGCTGTTCCCTGCTGTGGTGATGTCACGTCAAGTGCCACACACGTCACAGCCCTACGGCCGGCTGCAGTCTTCCTGACTCACTGAGCTGTGAGCGGCGTTTCACTGCTTGTCACAGCCCATCTGCTCCCTGCTCCATCCTCCCTCACAGCAGAACGCTGCAAGCAGGAGATGCGCTGTGCTGTGACAGCGGTAAAACATCGTCCATAGCCCAGTGAGTCAGGAATATTGCAGACGGCCGCAGGGATGTGACGTGTGCGGCACTTGACGTGACGTCACCGGAGCTGGGAACAGCGGTCTGCAATAGCGCCTCTCACAGGTATTATTGCCAACACAAGGTATTTGAGAGAAACATTGTTTCTCAATATAATATCGAACTAGACAATAAAAAATATGGGTGAACCACCCCTTTTAACATTTATTCTTCTGATCACTGGGGATGCAGATGCATTGCAATAGACATGTATTGAAATACATGAGACCTGTCAGGTCAGAGTAGACAAAATTTTGGTCTGCAAGCATTGATGTTTTAATATTTTCCATTACAGACAATGTAGTATAAATATAAATTTTCCAGCTACTGTGTATATGTCTTTTACATAACAAGCAAAAACTGTCTTGTAAATTTTGTTCATAGCCTTAAAGTCAATAATAAGTAGCATGTGACTTAGTTAATAGATTTTTCAAAAACCCATTTAAAATACTACATAAAATTGTTATGTAGGTTTATGTAACATACAGTACAATAAGATAAGCATATGCAGCAGACATCGAAGGCTAGATCATAAGATAATTCTGACAGTAGAGATCATCTTGTATTCTGAGTGCAGGGCTTTCAGATTCCTCACAAATAAATTGAAGGGCGTTGTGGCAGATAACGTAATTTGGTATATGTGGCAGACACTGCTGAGGAGCCAACTATAATGCGACTAGTCAACAGTCATAGGACCTACGCTTGAAACCAGACAGTACAAAAAAGTGTATCAAAAATGTCTGACCCCCATTGCTGTAAAGTATGTTGGAAAACCCATTTTGCTTTTATAGGTGTTTGCCTTCATAAAGATGTGCACGCCATGTAAGAAGTGAACATATGCGGCCGAGGGTTCTGGTGTAAGAGAACAAACAGTCCCCAACTGCTGAATAGTTAATAGTTCATGACTCATCATAACATAGCATTGGTCACATGAAGGGCACCTTGTGTTTATATAGCCTGGGGGATGGGCTCTCAGAGTTATATAGGGTTTCCTATCAAGCACTACGTTTGATAAATAATTCAACAACTATATGGCATTACCTAAACAAGCCAACAGACTGGCAATATGCATATGGATTCTAAACCTACATAGCTGTCTTTGAACTGTCACGGGTATGTAACAGTTGACAAACAACCCTGTGGTATCCGGCTGCAGAAGGTCGCTGCGTTTGGCTGCAAAAACTGCTCCTTGATATTCCATCCTTTCCTCTGTGGTGTGATTGCAGCTTTGTGTGTCTACTCTGTTAGGGTTTACTGTTTCCCCTTTAGGACCCTGCAGAGATTTTTTTTCCTTCCAGCTGCTAATCATTTTCACTCACCCTCTGTGTCTTTATATACCTGCATTTCCCCTTGGTATACTGCTAGTGATAGAGTTAGTTTCTATATGGTCCTGATTGCAAGCAGTTGACTTGTAATCATCTGGAGAAACCTTGTTGTATGTTGCTGTTCCTCTCTTTAACTCATCTTGTAGATAAGTTGTTTGTTTGCTTTCCTGTTTGTTTTCCCTGTGTGTTCTTTAGAACTTAGTGGGGTTGACTAGCGCTCATCCCACTTATCTAGGGCCCAGTTTTGGGTCAGCCAGGGCCAGATATCCTGCTTGGCGCATAGGTATGGAACTTATCTAGGGATGTCAGGGGACTCAGAGGCTAGCGGAAGGTCTTATTAGGGGTCACCAGCTCCCCCTCCCGTAGACACAGGGTTCCCCTCTTTCCTCACCTCCCTTTTCTCTGTTTCCCCACACCTAGCAAGACAGCTCCATGATTGGTATAAACTGCATTATTTGAGACCAAGTTACTTTTTTTATTATTATTATAAATTATTTTATTGTGTGATTGTTTATGGTTATCCTTTGATTAATTTGGATACACGGTCATTGTATTATTTGCGATTTTACTTAATTGGGCTTTTTTTTGTATATTACATTTACTCGGGACCTTGAGTTTTGCACTTTTTAAATGTGATGTGTCTGCATATATGTTTTTTTTCTGATAACCTAAAAAATATTTGTGAAATATACATGCTACTGGGGGTATGGATAGTATTCAAACCCCTTTAAATATTTCACTCTTTGTTTAATTGTAGCCATTTGGTAAATTAAAAAAAAAATCATTTTTTTTCTCATTACTGTACACTCTGCACAGAAAAAAAACAGAAATGTAGAAATGTTTGCAAATTTATTAAACATGAAAACTGAAATATCACATGGTCATAAGCAGGGCCGGCTCCAGGTTTTTGTGGGCCCCGGGCGGAAGAGTCCCAGTGGGCCCCATCCACACACAGACACCGATACGAACACGTACATATACATATTTAAAGACAAACTCACAAAAATACATATAAACAGACAAATCTATACAGTCATATACACTTACAGACAGACACACACACACACAAACACAAGTCTGCTACATACAGACAGACACACACACACAAGTCTGCTACATACAGACAAACACACACAACTCAGCTACATACAGACAAACACACACAACTCTGCTACATACAGACAAACACACACAACTCTGCTACAAACAGACAAACACACACAACTCTGCTACATACAGACAAACACACACAACTCTGCTACATACAAACACACACAACTCTGCTACATACAGACAAACACACACAACTCTGCTACGTACAGACAAACACACACACAACTCTGCTACATACAAACACACACACAACTCTGCTACATACAGACAAACACACACAACTCTGCTACATACAGACAAACACACACAACTCTGCTACATACAGACAAACACACACAACTCTGCTACATACAGACAAACACACACAACTCTGCTACATACAGACAAACACACACAACTCTGCTACATACAAACACACACAACTCTGCTACATACAGACAAACACATACAACTCTGCTACATACAGACAAACACACACAACTCTGCTACATACAGACAAACACACACAACTCTACTACATACAAACACACACAACTCTGCTACATACAGACAAACACACACAACTCTGCTACATACAGACAAACACACACAACTCTGCTACGTACAGACAAACACACACACAACTCTGCTACATACAAACACACACACAACTCTGCTACATACAGACAAACACACACAACTCTGCTACATACAGACAAACACACACAACTCTGCTACATACAGACAAACACACACAACTCTGCTACATACAGACAAACACACACAACTCTGCTACATACAGACAAACACACACAACTCTGCTACATACAAACACACACAACTCTGCTACATACAGACAAACACATACAACTCTGCTACATACAGACAAACACACACAACTCTGCTACATACAGACAAACACACACAACTCTACTACATACAGACAAACACACAACTCTGCTACATACAAACACATACAACTCTGCTACATACAGACAAACACACACAACTCTGCTACATACAAACACACACAACTCTGCTACATACAGACAAACACACACAACTCTGCTACATACAGACAAACACACACAACTCTGCTACATACAGACAAACACATACACAACTCTGCTACATACAGACAAACACATACACAACTCTGCTACATACAGACAAACACACACAACTCTACTACATACAGACAAACACATACAACTCTGCTACATACAGACAAACACATACAACTCTGCTACATACAGACAAACACATACAACTCTGCTACATACAGACAAACACATACAACTCTGCTACATACAGACAAACACACACAACTCTGCTACATACAGACAAACACATACAACTCTGCTACATACAGACAAACACATACAACTCTGCTACATACAGACAAACACATACAACTCTGCTACATACAGACAAACACATACAACTCTGCTACATACAGACAAACACATACAACTCTGCTACATACAGACAAACACATACAACTCTACTACATACAGACAAACATATACAACTCTGCTACATACAGACAAACATATACAACTCTACTACATACAGACAAACACATACAACTCTGCTACATACAGACAAACACATACAACTCTGCTACATACAGACAAACACATACAACTCTGCTACATACAGACAAACACATACAACTCTACTACATACAGACAAACACATACAACTCTGCTACATACAGACAAACATATACAACTCTACTACATACAGACAAACACATACAACTCTGCTACATACAGACAAACACACACAACTCTGCTGCTCTGTGGGGCCCACACCCGCGGCTCGGCAGTACAGCACCCGCAGCAGCACCCGCGGCTCGGCGGGTACAGCACCCGCGGCAGCACCCGCCGCTTGGCGGGGACAGCACCTACGGCAGCACCCGCGGCTCGGCGGGGCCCACACCCGCGGCTCGGCGGGGACAGCACCCGCGGCAGCACCCGCAGCTCGGCGGGGCCCACACCCGCGGCTCGGTGGGTACAGCACCCGCGGCTCGGCAGGGCCCACACCCGCGGCTCGGCGGGGCCAGCACCCGCGGCTCGGTGGGTACAGCACCCGCGGAATCGGCGGGTGGGGGCATTGGCAGGGGCCAGGGCATACATCTGGGGGGTTAGAAGCAGCTCACCGGGGCCCATAATGGGGAGGCGGGGAGGGCACTTACCCGATTAGGTCACGGTGGAGAGGGGGCCCACACAGCGCCGGACAGAAGCTCGCCTCCTTCATCTGTGGGACTGAGAAGGCGGTAGCTCCGCCCACAGATGAAATTCAAACCAGGATGTCTGCGCGCCTTAAAGTGACGGCGCCGCAGATTGCTGCCGAGGACTGCGGTCCCCGGAACTCGGCCAGGGACCGCAGAACTGTAAAGGCGAGTGGGCCCCGGCCAAGGGACAGGAGAACTGACGAGGCCGAGTGGGCCCCCCCGGCTCTCCAGGGCCCCGGCATTTGCCCGGGTTTGCCGGGTGCTGACGCCGGCCCTGGTCATAAGTATTCAGACCCTTTGTTCAGATACTCATACTTAAGTCACATGCTGTCCATTTCCTTGTGTTCCTCCTTGAGATGGTTCTACTCCTTCATTGGAGTCCAGCTGTGTTTAAATAAACTCATAAGACTTGATTTGGAAAGGTACACACCTGTCTATATAAGACCTCACAGCTCACAGTGCATGTCAGACCAAATGAGAATCATGAGATCAAAGGAACTGCCCAAGGAGCTCAGAGACAGAAATGTAGCAAGGCACAGATCTGGACAAGGTTATAAAAGATTTTCTGCAGCACTCAAGGTTCCTAAGAGCACAGTGGCCTCCATAATCCATAAATGGAAGACGTTTGGGAGCACCAGAACTCTTCCTAGACCTGGCTATCCAGCCAAACTGAGAAATCATGGAAGAAGAGCTTTAGTGAGAGATGTAAAGAACCCAAAGATCATTTTGGCTGAGCTCCAGAGATGCAGTAGGGAGGTGGGAGAAAGTTCCACAAAGTCAACTATCACTGCAGCCCTCCACCAGTCGGGCCTTTATGGCAGAGTGGCCTGACGGTAGCCTCTCCCCAGTGCAAGACATATGAAAGCCCGCATAGAGTTTGAGGAAAAAAAAACACATGAAGGACTCCCAGACTATGAGAAATAAGATTCTCTGTATATAATATAAATCTAAATATGGTAGTGGCAGCATCATGCTATGGGGTTGTTTTTCAGCTGCAGGGACAGGATGACTGGTTGTGTAGCACTGCAGGGGGTCGGGGGAAGATACTCGTCACAGGGCCGGTGAGGATCAGGGGATATCATGGGTGATCCTACCTGGTTTCGTGACCCCGAGGTGTACACGGAGGATGGATGGATAAGGGTGATGGTGGAGGTTGTTGGGCGTTGTCGTGAGGCCACCTGCGGTATGTGGCCAGGGAATTAGCCGCCGCTGCTGTCCTTTGGGGCGGATGGTAGTAGCAGCTGAAATGTTTCTGCTCCCAACACGTGGAGCGGGCCCCAGGGAGGATAATGAAGACTGCAGTGGTGGCGGAGGCCGTTGGCGCTGATACGGGGGGCACCAGCACCAGTAAGAAGAGTCCGAGTTGGTTGCTGCAGTTCCAGATTGTTTTACTCACTATTATGCCGCGTGCCCGGGTAGTACCGGTCACCCACTGTGATGGGCCCTGTCGACCTCAAATAAGTTGGAAGAAGCCACTGGTGTTTGGAATTTGTCCTTTCTAAGAGTTGCCCCTCCAGTAGTAGTGAGGAGCCCGGGCTGAGTGCTCCCCTCCAAGCCACAGGCCCCGTGAAATAAGAAAAAGGAAGAAGGTGGTGGTGTCGTAGTCCCGGGTAGACTGACTGCAGATTGTGTGTAGTTGCTCCTACATCTACTCCAGGTGGAACCCGCCCCCCAGGTGGCTGGCTTCAGTGACCGGGAAAGTCCCATGCATCGTGTTGGCCACCCCCTTATCTACCCTGGGCCATCCCCCCTGTGGGAAGGCACCTAACTGTATGTAAATTGTGAATGTGGAACACCGGTGATAAACCTCCTCCTTACCCGAGGTAAATACTGCACCTGCAGTACTCTGTGGCGACTGGAGCCTCAGGGGCGCCACAGTTGCAATTGAAGGAAAGATGAATGTGGCCAAGTACAGAGATATCCTGGAAGAAAACCTCTTTCAGAGTGCTTAGGACCTCAGACTTGGCAGAAAGTTCACCTTCCAACAAGACAATGACCCTAAGCACACAGCTAAAATAACAAAGGAGTAGCTTCAGAACAACTCTGACTATTCTTGACTGGCCAAGCCAGAGCCCTGACCTAAACCCAATTGAGCATCTCTGGAGAGACCTGAAAATTGCTGTCAACCAACGTTCACTATCCAACCTGACGGAACTGGAGAGAATCTGCAAGGAAGAATGGCAGAGGATCCCCAAATACAGGTGTGAAAAACTTGTTGCATCATTCCCAAGAAAACTCATGGCTGTACTAGCTCAAAACGGTGCTTCTACTCAATTCTGAGCAAAGGGTCTGAATACCTATGACTAGAGATGAGCGAACCGGTCGCGGTTCGGCTCGAGGTTGGTTCGCCGAACGGACCTCCCGTTCGAGTTCGGTTCGTCGAACCGAACTCGAACTGCATAGGAAACAATGGCAGGCAATCACAAACACAGAAAAACACCTAGAAAACACCCTCAAAGGTGTCCAAAAGGTCACAAACAACTCACAACACATGGGAAAGTGACAAGGACATATACTCATGCGAAAACAAAAGAGCTGGACAAGGAAAAAGAGGAGGACACACAGATATATGAGTATATGCAAGGAAACATGCCATTATTGTGCAACTTGAGCCCTGCTCATTCTTGGCTTCCAATCTTGATAAATTGCCTGAGCTCGCCATGTACGTCTTGGGGATCTTGTCGTGTCCTGCAGCCAGCGTTCTCTCGGAACCTGTCTTCAGTGCTGCTGTGGGTCTGCTGGCAGATAAGCACACGTGTCTGTCCACTGACAATGTGGACATGGCTCTCAGAGGACTTTTCTTCCCCGGGGTCAGCCAGGGGACGGGAAAGGCACGCGTATTTTTGAGAGTGCTTCATGCAAAGCATCTTTTTCTTTTTCAAAAGGGGGCTCAACCGATGCCAGTCAAGTGGGGTGTGTGTGGCCCAGTGAGTGGCAACGAGGGAGACTGTGGTTGGAGTCCCCTCGCTGTGTTTCTAAAAGAACCAAGATGAACAAGTCATGGCTCTCAGAGGACTTTTCTTCCCCGGGGTCAGCCAGGGGACGGGAAAGGCACGCGTATTTTTGAGAGTGCTTCATGCAAAGCATCTTTTTCTTTTTCAAAAGGGGGCTCAACCGATGCCAGTCAAGTGGGTTGTGTGTGGCCCAGTGAGTGGCAACGAGGGAGACTGTGGTTGGAGTCCCCTCGCTGTGTTTCTAAAAGAACCAAGATGAACAAGTCATGGCTCTCAGAGGACTTTTCTTCCCCGGGGTCAGCCAGGGGACGGGAAAGGCACGCGTATTTTTGAGAGTGCTTCATGCAAAGCATCTTTTTCTTTTTCAAAAGGGGGCTCAACCGATGCCAGTCAAGTGGGGTGTGTGTGGCCCAGTGAGTGGCAACGAGGGAGACTGTGGTTGGAGTCCCCTCGCTGTGTTTCTAAAAGAACCAAGATGAACAAGTCATGGCTCTCAGAGGACTTTTCTTCCCCGGGGTCAGCCAGGGGACGGGAAAGGCACGCGTATTTTTGAGAGTGCTTCATGCAAAGCATCTTTTTCTTTTTCAAAAGGGGGCTCAACCGATGCCAGTCAAGTGGGGTGTGTGTGGCCCAGTGAGTGGCAACGAGGGAGACTGTGGTTGGAGTCCCCTCGCTGTGTTTCTAAAAGAACCAAGATGAACAAGTCATGGCTCTCAGAGGACTTTTCTTCCCCGGGGTCAGCCAGGGGACGGGAAAGGCACGCGTATTTTTGAGAGTGCTTCATGCAAAGCATCTTTTTCTTTTTCAAAAGGGGGCTCAACCGATGCCAGTCAAGTGGGGTGTGTGTGGCCCAGTGAGTGGCAACGAGGGAGACTGTGGTTGGAGTCCCCTCGCTGTGTTATACATGCTTTTAGAAGGGCATGACATGGCTTGGAGGTTGACTTTCATAAAATGCAAACTGTTGGCTACCAAAATGCTGCCTTTCCAACAACTGTGGTTATAGGCAATGAGGAACATACTGATGAAGATGAGACGCAGATACCCGATTGGGATGACAACTTAAATATTCGGTCAGGGCAAGAAGAAACTCGGTCTGAGGGGGAGGGGAGTGCAAACACAACAATTGATGATGAAGTTCTAGATCCCACCTACTGTCAACCCACAGTCAGACACTCGAGGAGGTCAATAGAGGCGGTGGAGGAGGATGCAACCGACGTCGAAGTAACCTGGCGCCTTCCTGGACACAGTCGGAGCACTGGTAGCACGTCTACAACTGCATCCTCAGCCACCACTCTGCCTCTGAGCATTATTCGGGGTGGATCAACAGGTCGCATGGCCTCTAAGCCTTGCCTAGCCTGGTCCTTTTTTGACATAAAAAAAGATCGGCCAAATTATGTGATCTGTAACATTTGCCATGGTTATCTTAGTAGAGGTCAAAACCTCAGCAGTTTGACAACTTCTTCCATGAATCGTCACATGAATAAATATCATATGGCCTGGTGGGAAGCTCACCGTGCTGCAATGCGGCCTAGTGGAGCCAACCATCCACCGCCTGCCCCTTCCAGGGCATCCGCGCGCTCGTCATCTTCTAGGACTGTGGGGACAGCTGTCACACCTGTTTTTCCACCCACAACTTCCACCACTGTAACCGCAACAGGCAGTTTGCTTGGTAGGTCGTCAGTTGGTTTGGAAGGGGAAACAAGTGAGTGTGTACAGCTCTCTCAGACATCGATAGCACCAACTTTGGATGAAGGCAACATCATGTCTCCGCCTGCACTTTCCTCCCAAAGCTGCATTTTTCCAGGGACACCCTACTCAACACCGTCTACACACAGCAGCCAGATCTCTGTCCCTCAGATGTGGTCAAATAAAAGGCCACTTCCTTCGACCCATGACAAAGCGAAGAGGTTGACTCTATCTCTCTGTAAGCTGTTGGCTACAGAAATGCTGCCTTTCCGCCTAGTGGACACACAGGATTTTAGAGACCTTATATCTGTCGCTGTGCCCCAGTACCAGATGCCTAGTCGCCACTACTTCTCTAAGAAAGGTGTGCCCGCGCTACACCAGCATGTCGCACACAATATCACCGCTTCCTTGAGAAACTCTGTGTGTGAACGGGTGAATTTCAGCACCGATACTTGGACCAGTAAGCATGGACAGGGACGTTACATGTCGCTGACTGGGCACTGGGTAACTATGGTGATAGATGGTGAAGGGTCTGCTGCACAAGTCTTGCCGTCCCCACGACTTGTGTGTCAATCCTCTGTCTGTCCAAGTTCCGCCACTGCTTCTGCATCCTCCACCTCATCTGGGTCCTCCACCTCCGCCCCAAGCCTGCCTGGTCAGGCCACCAGCGTTCTCACTGCGCAGAAGGAATCACGCACCCCTCATTACTATGCTGGCAGCAGAGCGCAACGGCATCAGGCGGTCTTTAGCTTGACATGTCTTGGGAATAAGAGTCACACAGCTGAGGAGTTGTGGTCAGCTCTGCGGTCCGAGTTTAATAAATGGTTGTCTCCACTCAACCTGCAGCCTGGTAAGGCCGTGTGCGACAATGCTGCAAACCTGGGTGCGGCCCTTCGCCTGGGCAAGGTGACACACGTGCCTTGTATGGCTCACGTGTTGAACCTTGTTGTCCAGCAATTTTTAACACACTATCCCGGCCTAGATGGCCTTCTGACCAGGGCACGGAAACTGTCTGCAGTGCTCACTTCCGCCGTTCAAGCGCCGCAGCTGAGCGACTTGCATCGCTCCAGAAGTCTTTCGGCCTGCCGGTTCATCGCCTGAAATGCGATGTGGCGACACGCTGGAATTCAACTCTCCACATGTTACAGCGACTGTGGCAGCACCGCAGAGCCCTGGTGCAATACGTCATGACGTATAGCCTGGGCCAACGAGATGCAGAGGTGGGGCAGATCACCCTGATGGAGTGATCTCAGATCACGGACCTATGCACCCTTCTGCACAGTTTCGACATGGCGACGAATATGTTTAGCGCTGACAATGCCATTATCAGCATGACGATTACAGTCATTTACATGCTGGAGCACACGCTAAACACTATTCGGAGTCAGGGGGTGGGACAACAGGAAGGGGAGGAACTACAGGAGGATTCATATGCGCAAGACACAACAACATCACCAAGGTCCAGACGTTCATCATCACCAACGCGGCAGGCATGGGACCATGGGGGACAGGGATCAACAAGGGCGCATGGTAGCAGGCGAGATGTTGAGGAAGGTGCAGGAGGACATGAAGATATGGAGGACGAACTGTCCATGGACATGGAAGACTCAGCTGATGAGGGGGACCTTGGTCAAATTTAAGTTGAAAGAGGTTGGGGGGAGATGACAGAGGAAGAAAGAACGGTTAGCACCTCTATGCCACAAACACAGCGTGGACTTGGTCCGCATGGCTGCGCAAGACACATGAGTGCCTTCTTGTTGCACTACCTCCAACATGACCCTCGTATTGTCAAAATTAGAAGTGATGATGACTACTGGCTTGCCACACTATTAGATCCCCGGGACAAGTCCAAATTTTGTGACATAATTCCACCCATAGAAAGGGACGCACGTATGCAGGAGTATCAGCAGAAGCTGTTACTCGATCTTAGCTCGGCTTTTCCACCAAACAACCGTGCAGGTGAAGGGAGTGATTCTCCCAGTTGTAACTTGACAAACATGGGACGGCCTCGTCATCTTCAACAGTCTACCCGTACCAGTAGGACCGTATCTGGTGCTGGTAACAGCAATTTTATGGAATCTTTTCATAATTTTTTTAGACCCTCCTTTGCAAGGCCACCAGAGACATCAAGTGTGTCACATAGTCAACGGATGGAGAGGATGATACAGGAGTATCTCCAAATGAACATCGATGCAATGACTTTGCAAATGGAGCCTTGCTCCTTTTGTGCTTCAAATCTAGAAAAATGTCAAGAGCTCTCCAGTTACGCCTTGAAGATTTTGTCGTGTCCAGCTGCCAGCGTTGTCTCTGAACGTGTCTTCAGTGCTGCTGGGTGTGTGCTGACAGATAAGCGCACGCGTCTGTCCAGTGACAATGTGGACAGACTGACGTTCATCAAAATGAACAAGTCATGGATCCAGAAGGAATTTACTACCCCTGTGTCATCCTGGGGAGAGTAAATGCTTGTGGATTTGGAATGTGCTTGATGCAAATCAAAACATCCTGTTTGCAACTAGGGCACAAGTCCTGCCACTGATGGGGTGTCTGTGTGCCCAATTTGGGGAAAAAAGGTAGACTCCGCTTGGAGTAACCCTTGCTTGCTGTGTTTTTTAAAAATGATACAAGATGAACAGATCTGAAGGCAAGATGAAGGCAACATCATGTCTCCGCCTGCACTTTTCTCACAAACCTGCATTTTTCCAGGGACACCCTACTCAACACCGTCTACAGACAGCAGCCAGATCTCTGTCCCTCAGATGTGGTCAAATAAAAGGCCACTTACTGCGACCCATGACAAAGCTAAGTGGTTGACTCTATCCCTCTGTAAGCTGTTGGCTACCGAAATGCTGCCTTTACGCGTAGTGGACACACAGGATTTTACAGACCTTATGTCTGTCGCTGTGCCCCAGTACCAGATGCCCAATCACCACTGCTTCTCCAAGAAAAGCATGCCCGCGCTACACCAGCATGTCGCACACAACATCACCACTTCCTTGAGAAAATCTGTGTGCGACAGGGTGCATTTCAACACAGATACTTGGACCAGTAAGCATAGACAGGGTCATTACATGTCACTGACTGGGCACTGGCAAACTATGGTGAGAGATGGAGAAGGGTCTGCTGTACAAGTCTTGTCGTCCCCACGAGTTGTTTCAATCCTTGTTCTGTATGTAGAAGTTAATACACTGCTTCTGCCTCTTCAACCTCGTGTGGGTCCTCTACCTTGGCGCAAACCCTGTGTGGTCAGGCCACCCTTCCTTGCAACTGCGCACAAGGACTACCACACACCTCCTTACTATGCTGGCAGCAGAGCTCAATGCCATCAGGCGGTCAAAGTTTTACTTTGAAATGTATGGGAAATGTGAGTCACACCGCTATTACAGAGAATAGTAGTCAGGCAGGGTCAAAACATTAATTGAGGAACAGGAACAGAATGGGACGGCCAGGAAAGAATCAGAAAACAAGCAGAGGTGAAATGCGTATCGGCCAACAAGGTACATAAACAGCAAGCAGGAAAAGTAGTCAGGTAACAAGCACACAAAATCATAAAACTGAACTGGGGGTAAAATTAACCAGAGGTTCATAGCTATGTCTGGCAGTGGTCTGCAGACAGGATGGGCATAAAAAAGGGTGTGGTGTCTTCCCATTGGTTGTAGCTGAATGATGGTATTTCATCTGTGAGATACCCACCAGCTACATTCAGCCAGAGATTCTGCATCTGTCAAGGTAATGCAGCCCAGTGGGTGAGCATAACCTGCGTCCACCTGCGCCGCTGGCATCGACTACTCTCCCATCATCAGCACTATTCATGAAAGGAACACGTTGTCACCTGGCGACCGGAGTACAAATTGACGGAGCGGACTCCGTTGGTGACTTAACAGCCGTGTGCGGCAATGATGCAAACCTGGCTGCGGGCCATCCTCAGGGCAATGTGACACACGTGCCTTTTAGGGCTCACGTGTTGAACCGAATTCGCCAGCAATTTTTAAAACACCATCACGGCCTACATGGCCTTGTGCAGTGGGCACGCTCGCTATGTGCTCACTTCCATCGTGCGCACACAGCAGCTCAACAACTTTCATCACTCCGGAAGTCTTAGGGTCTGGCAGTTAAACGCCGTAAATGCGATGTTTCGACACGCAGGAATTGGAATCTGCACATGTTGCAGCGTGTGTGGCAGCACCGCAGAGCCCTGCTGAAATACGGTAAGACATATAGCCTGGGATAACTTGATCCAGAGGTGGTGCAGATCACGCTGCTGGAGTGGTGTCAGATCAAGGACCTATGCACCCTGCTACACAGTTTTGAAATGTCGACGAAGATGTTTAGCACTGGCAATGTCATTCTCAGCGTGACAATTCTGGTCATCTACATGATGGAGCACACTGTAATTATTATTCGGAGTCAGGTGTTGGGACAAGAGGAAGGGGAGGAAGTACAGGAGGAGTCATATGCGGAAGGGATAACAAGATCTACGAGGTCCAGATGGTCAGCGGCACCTATGCGGCAGTCATGGTGAGGGAGAGGGATTAACAAGGGCGCATAGTATCAGCAAAAAGTGTTGATGAAAGTGCAGGAGCCCATGAAGAAATGGAGGACGAACTGGCGATGGGCATGGAAGACTCAGCAGATGAGTGAGAGCTTGCTCACATTTCGGTTGTGCGAGGTTGGGGGGAGAGGGCAGAGGAAGGATGCACGATTCTCACCTCTCTGCCACCAACACACCAAGGACTTGGTCCTCCTGGATGCACAAGACACATGAGCGCCTTCTTGCTGCACTACCTACATGACCCTCGGATTGTATGAATTTGAACTAATCCTGAATACTGGGTTGCCACACTGTTAGATCCCCGGTACAAGACAAAATTTGGCGAACTAATTCCTGCCATAGAAATAGACGCACGTATACAGGAGTATCTGCAGAATGTGGTACGCAATCTTAGATCTACTTGTCCACTAAACACCAGTGCTGCACAGAGTGAATCTCAACGCTTTGTCATGGATAGGAGGAAATGGTCTTTTACTTGTCCACATCGGAGGGACCGAGGGATGGCTGCTGTGCTGAGATGGCGTTGAGTACGGTGTCCCTGCACAGTTGCACTTTTGGTCATATCCCAAAATGAGTTGAAAAAGGACAGATGCTGTTGGAAAGGGGAACAGGTGTGTTGGAAAGGGGAAAAAAGTTTTGGTCCGTGGATTTGGTGGTTAAGCAACTGTAACATTTGCTGAAGAAACAACATCTGTTACAGTGGGACTGGCAGATTTGGATAAAGTGGTATATAATCTGTGACCGCTATATAACGAAAATTAATAAGAAAAGAAAGAGAAAGGTATATATCCCCATCAGCAGTCAGTGTCCACCGTGCTCCCAGTTGGAAAAGGAGAGGTTGGCAACTTGAAGGTTTGGTGGAGGATACAGAGCTGTGTGGCTATGAAACTAATAGTAGCCTGAACCGAGTTAGACACCATTCGGATCTGGAGACTGTGAGCCCTGTTAGCGTCACCGGGTCCACATGCCCACCCAGCCCAGGAACTCCCTGTTAACAACACAGGGGCCATTGAGTACGCTGACCGTGTGCATAGGGGCCACACCTGTGGACAGCAGGCGCATCAGCAGCAGCAGGCCTGTTAATGCCACTGGGCTGCACAAGCAGGACTGTTAGGACAGGAGCTGGTCTTAACCGTTCTGCGTTACCAACTGTGGTGGTGGCCTGCATCCACCACCCGATCCCTGCCTACCTCTGGCCTAAAGCCGCAATGGGTTCAACACATGGAGGTGTGCTCTTTCGGAGCATAATAGAAGACTGCGCACCTCCTTGTTGGCTCCAGCCCCTTTTATAACCTGGGTCCGCCCCAAACCAGGGTGAACCACAATGCACCTCCTGGAGACAAAAGTAGAGTGACACGTCATGAGTGGCATAACTAGCGTCCTATTTGGAAACGCAACTTCAATGATGACCTCATGGCTGCCATGACCCAAACACCTCACCAGTCATCGTCTGAGCATCAATAATGCGGTGACAAGTCATAGGTGTGGGCCTCTGCAAGCCATTTGGGAGGACACCTGATGCCCTGTGGTCTATATGGGACCCCCACATCAGGGCCAGGGCCAAAGAGTTCATTACCGGACCTAGTCTCTGATGCAGGAAGTGCCTGAGCATGCTCAGTAGCATGAAATACAGTCTCTGAAAAAAGACTATCAGCTTTAGCATGGTGTCTATGCCCAAAACAGGACTTATACCCGGCACGGAATGCAAGCACCTGTGCAAAGAGGCTTTTCACACTTAGTGTGGGAGCATGCGCTGTATCCCGAAATGAAAACTTAGCGTCAGGAATGGCACAGTCAGGCTGAGCATACTCACTAGGCGAAACACTGTAATTATGCTGCAGCTGGGGTACATCGGCACACGCATGCGCACTAGCTGCCTCTCCACACTTAGACGTGGAGGGGAAATTTGTCTTGGAGATGCTGTCTATGAACAGAAGGAAAAGCTAAAGGAAGCCTGACTTTCTATCCCTCCGAATTATGAAATGCAGCAATGAATTCCATGAGTTTGCTATAACATTAGCGTAGCAAAATGTGCATGAGGGTGTGATGTAGAGGTGCTAGAAATAGCTTGTCACCAGTGGGGCACTAATGGAATACAACAGCCAGTTCTATGATGCCACAAAATGGCAGTATTTTGTGCTATCATTATAGCTTATTAAAAACAGAGCACGAGGTTGTCATGCAGAGGTGCTGCACATAGATTTGCAGTAGTGTGAATTGACAAAAGTACAATAGCCACGTTTAGGATACAACTAGGTACAGTGAGTGTTTGCTAGTATAATGGCTGAGTTTAAAAAAGTTTGAGTGTGCAATGCAGGCAGACGTGCTGCAAATAACGTTCCAATACTGTGAATTGACAAAAGTCCAATAGCCACGTATAGGATGCCACTAGGTACACTGAGTGTTTGCTAGTATAATGGCTTCGTTATAATTAGTTGGAGTGTGCAACGCAGGCAGATGCGCTCTGCAAATGTCTTGGCACTAGTGGGACTATAGCAAAGTCCAATAGCCACGTATAGGATGCCACTAGGTACACTGAGTGTTTGCTAGTAAAATTGCTTAGTTTAAAAAAGTTGTAGTGTGCAATGCAGGCAGACGTGCTCTGCAAATGTCTTTGCACTAGTGGGACTATAGCAAAGTCCAATAGCCACGTATAGGATGCCACTAGGTACACTGAGTGTTTGCTAGTAAAATTGCTTAGTTTAAAAAACTTGGAGTGTGCAATGCAG
Organism: Anomaloglossus baeobatrachus; assembly: GCF_048569485.1. Taxonomy (NCBI): domain Eukaryota; kingdom Metazoa; phylum Chordata; class Amphibia; order Anura; family Aromobatidae; genus Anomaloglossus; species Anomaloglossus baeobatrachus. The sequence continues at coordinate 223,004,190 of NC_134356.1, forward strand.
GCAGATGTGCTCTGCTAATGTCTTTGCACTAGTGGGACTATAGCAAAGTCCAACAGCCACGTTTAGGATGCCACTAGGTACACTGAGTGTTTGCTAGTATAATGGCTTACTTAGAATGAGTTGGAGTGTGCAATGCAGGCAGACGCGCTCTGCAAATGTCTTTGCACTAGTGGGACTATAGCAAAGTCCAATAGCCTCAGATAGGATGCCACTAGGTTCACTGAGTGTTTGCTAGTATAATGGCTTAGTTATAATGAGTTGGAGTGTGCAGAGGACAAGAGGGTACAGTGGCAGGATTGTGGGGCTCTGGGTAGAGGAATGGAAGCCTGCCTTTCTATTCCCTCCTAATGGTGAAATGCAGGGAGGAAATCCCTGACCTGGGCTACACAGACGCTGTTGCTGTTTGCAGGACCTGTCACTTATGGCTCTCTGACCCTGCCGCTTTGAGCCCTTAAAAGGACTGCTAGAATGTGCTCTCCCTAAGCTGTCTAACGCTGTGTATGCAGCGCATACAGCTGTATCGGCTATAGGACTCAGGAGGACGGAGCTGCGACACTGATGTCTGACACCAAAGACGCAGAAGGCAGATAATGGCGTTCGTGAAGAAAATGTCCGGTTTTATAATGCAGGGACATGTGACATGCAGATCCTATCACACATGCCGTTGCTTCTCTGGCTCAAAGTCCACTTAGGTGTGTGTGTGTCTGTGATTGGCTGACATGCTGGCCCGCCCCACAAGACGCGCGCGCTTAGGGAAGGAAGACAAGAAAAAAAAAAAAAAAAAATGGCGATCGCCATTATAGAAACAGCAGTGATCTGAAGGCGCTGTTCACGCACACTATACACTGAAATGTGATAATAGTTTGATTCACAGAGTGACTTACACTATTACAGCAGAAACCAAGCTAGGATTTAGCTGTTTTTTGGCTGCTAGAACCGTTCTCGAACGTTTCTAGAACTATCGAGCTTTTGCAAAAAGCTCGAGTTCTAGTTCGATCTAGAACATGCCCCAAAATCACTCGAGCCTAGAACTGGAGAACCTCGAACCACGAACCGCGCTCAACTCTACCTATGACTATGTGATATTTCATTTTTCTTGTTTAATAAATTTGCAAAAATTTCTACATTTCTGTTCTTTGTCTGTCAAGATGGGGTGCAGGGTGTACATTAATGAGAAAAAATGAACTTTTTTGAATTTACCAAATGGCTGCAATGAAACAAAGAGTGAAAAATTCAAAAGGGACTTGAATACTTTCCATACCCACTGTATATTCAGAAGTGATGAGCAAGCACTACTATGCTGAGGTGCTCGGCACTCGTAATGAGCACTTGGATGCTCGCATGGGTGCAACTCGAGTACCCGAGCATAATGGAAATTAGAAGGGAATTTGAGTATTTTTCCAGATTTCCAGGAAAAATGCTCGAGTTCCCCATTGATATCCATTATACTAGGGTACTCAAGGCGTGGCCAACCGATTATCCAACTGCTCATTACAAGTACCCAGCATAGTAGTGCTTGCTTATCACTAATATTCAGGTGTGTCTTTGGACTACTTGTGTGCTTGGTTAACTTTCATTATATTTAAATTATGTATATAGAAGTGGATGTTGCGTCCTCGTGTGAAAACATGATAATTCAAGAACTACCGTACATTCCTCAACATTGAAATTGCAACACAAAAAAGGAAAAGTAGAATTATGGAAATCACAAGATTGATGTTAGTTATATGCAAATGATGAAAAAATAGAAACATTTTCAAAACATCTTGATTTATTTTGTATCTAGTATGAGCGACACATTCAGAAATACAAGCACTTATATGCTGTTACCTGCTATCAATGAGGTTATTAATGGTTGTCTAAATAATGTCCTGTCACACTGACAGCAGTTGGTTGCACACATCATAAAGATCCACTGCTGGCAGCTTCCTTTGCATTGCAAACAAATGGCATCTTAAATGTGCTGTACAGGAGACAATTCTGAAGAGGCTGCAGGCTATGCTAGCATATTTAGGTTATTCAGGTTATTTAACGTACTAAGAACAATATGATACCTGGCTTTGAAGTCTTAAAAAACTGCTCCTGGGACACTAGAGAAAATGCTGTATTTCATGATCAAATTAATGTAACCCTGAACTGTCAGTGTACTAGAGTAGTGCTCCCCAGCTCCAGTCCTCAAGGCCTACCAACAGTGCATGTTTTCAGGATTTCCTTAGTGCAGTATATGTGATTTAATCACCTGTATACAGTGGAGAAAAAAAATATTTAGTCAGCCACCAATTGTGCAAGTCTCCCACTTAAAAAGATGAGCAAGCCCTGTAATTAACATCATAGGTAGACCCCAACTATGAGAGACAAAATGAGAAAAAAAATCCAGAAAATCACCTTGTCTGATTTAGCAAGATTTTTTTTAAAAAATTATGGTGGAAAATAAGTATTTGGTCAATAACAAAAGTTTATCTCAATATTTTGTTATATATTCTTTGTTGGCAATGACAGAGGTCAAACGATTTCTGTAAGTCTTCAAAAGGTTGGCACACACTGTTGGTGGTATGTTGGCCCACTGCTCCATGCAGATCTCCTATAGAGCAGTGACGTTTTTGGCTTGTCGCTGGGCAACATGGACTTTCAACTCCCTCCAAAGGTTTTTCTATGTGGTTGAGATCTGGAGACTGGCTAGACCACTCCAGGACCTTCATATGCTTCTTACAAAGCCACTCCTTCGTTTCCCTGGCGGTGTGCTTGGGATAATTATCATGCTGAAAAATCCAGCCACGTTTCAACTTCAATGCCCTTGCTGATGGTAGGAAACTTGCACTCAAAATCTCACAATACATGGTCCCATTCATTCTTTCATGTACACGGATCAATCATCCTGGTCCCTTTGCAGAGAAACAGGCCCAAAACATGATGTTGCCACCCCCATGCTTCACAGTAGGTGTTGTGTTCTTTGGATGCAACTCCGCATTCTGTCTCCTCCAAACACGACGAGTTGTGTTTCTACCAAACAGTTCTACTTGGTTTCATCAGACCATATGACATTCTCCCAATACTCTTCTGGATAATCCAAATGCTCTCTAGCAAACTTCAGACGGGACCAGACATGTACTGGCTTAAGCAGGGGAACACATCTGGTGCTGCAGGATCTGAGTCCCTGGCGGCATAGTATGTTACTGATGGTAGCCTTTGTTATGGCGGTCCCAGCTCTATGCAGGTCATTCACTAGGTCCCCCCATGTGGTTCTGGGATTTTTGCTCACAGTTCTTGTGATCATTTTGACCCCACGGGGTGAGATCTTGCGTGGAGCCCAAGATCGAGGGAGATTATCAGTGGTCTTGTATGTCTTCCATTTTCTTATTATTGCCCCCACAGTTGATTTCATTACACCACGCTGCTTGCCTATTGCAGATTCAGTCTTCTCAGCCTGGTGCAGGGCTACAATTTTGTCTCTGGTCTCCTTTGACAGCTCTTTGGTCTTCACCATAGTGGAGTTTGGAGTGACTGTTTGAGGTTGTGGACAGGTGTCTTTTATACTGATAACAAGTTCAAACAGGTGCCATTACTACAGGTAATGAGTGGAGGACAGAGGAGCCTCTTAAAGAAGAATACAGGTCTGTGCGAGCCATAAATCTTGCATGTTTTTAGGTGACTAAATACTTATTTTCCAACATAATTTGCAAAAAAAATCTCACCAAATCAGACAAGGTGATTTTCTGGATTTGTTTTCTCATTTTGTCTCTCATAGTTGTGGTCTACCTATGATGTCAATTACAGGCCTCTCTCATCTTTTTAAGTGGGAGAACTTGCACAATTGGTGGCTGACTAAATATTTTTTTCCCCACTGTAGGTGATGATTCCGACACCTTTGCAATACTAAGGAAATCCTGAAAATATGCACTGTACTAGAGGGACCAGAGAATTAGAGGGGTCTAGCTACCATACATTATACCACTTAACATCCTAATTACGAGAGTATGATCAGTGTGACGTTCCTGCATGAAGGCCTCTTTATAGCGTTCCCCACAAGGTCTCCAGACAAAATGCCAGTTATCACTGAATTCAAGACTCAGGACAGGTCCTCATTCCAATTCCTATTGCCATCTTGCAACTAGGACACTTGCAGCCAGTGTCATGCAAACACTCTCTGATGATTTGTGTAGACACTGTTTGACGCCTTAGGCTTGGCATGTGAGTTCGAATTACACTTTCAGTGCAGAATGGATCAATTGTGGAACCAGAGCGTCCCAGGAACTGTTTTTAAACAGTACATTAGGCCACATGTTGCTTATACTACTGAGAGCAGCCTGCGTAGCCTAAAGATGCTGCCATGGTCTGCAACATCTCTGGACTTGTCTCCCATTTTTATGCAAATGATGAAAAAATGGAAACAATATTTTCAAATCATTAATATGTCTATCAATCCTGTGCTTTCCATAATTCCACAACTTTTCCTTATTGTTGATACAATTTCAATTTTGACAAAAGCTTAATCCCTACTTGTTATTCTTGTTAGAATGGTCACTCATTTTGAATTAAACTGATCACAAACTGTTTGCTTAGAAATGCTTGTGATCAGCTCCTATTTTTGGAAAAACTTTACAGTAAGGGCGTATGTGCACTTGCCCATTATCTGGAATCAGCATTCCTAGGAACGTGTGTTTCCCGAGAAACAAGCAAAATATTCATCAGATTAATTATATTAAGCTTGCTTAATAATTATTGTTCTCAGCAGCACGTCGTCCTGTAGAACAGGACCAAGGCTGCTAAAAATGACAGTCTGTGTGCAAATTGAATTATCAATCACTTTGCGTACATGGGAAGAGTCTAAACATGCTGTAAAAACGACCACTGATTACTTCAATGTAGCCGATCAGTGGTCGTTTAACGCTATGGGTTGGCTAGTCTAAATCCAACCTAATTGCATACACCTCTTCATGAATCAGGAGCATTGGACAAGTGCCACAAATCCTACTCCAGTCCCTGCTGAAATACGATTTTTGTTGTAGCCACAGTTCATGAATTTGACGAGTTGGGCAAAATAGATAGTAGCAAAAGTCACAAAATTTTAGCACAGAGGTCAATAATTATAAAATACAGGACAGGAAAAAAAAAATCATAATAATAATAATAATAATAATGTTTATTTCTATAGCGCCAATAAATTCCGCAAAGCTTAATTCAGAGGTTCATATACGAACAATCATAAGTAATAGTTATAGAAGATACAATAAGCAAAAAGAAAAGCAACTCTGATCGCAAGAGCTTACAGTCTACAATTGATAAAATCTTCAGTTTTCAACCATAGTAAGTAAAAAAAACAACCAAAAACTAGTGACTAGCTCAATCAATTAAAAATTAAATTTTTATTAAATACAATTAAAAAATGAATTAGAAATGCCTGAAAAAGATCACAAATAGGCCCACAACTCACTCTGAAAAGTACCACGGATAATAAAAAGATAAATAACATCCCAATAAATACACAAGCAGGTACAAAAATGTATGGATATAAATTGCACAATGCGGCTAGAAATTCACACTGAAGGGAACGTACACAGTGTGTATTTCTGCCAGCATTGTGCAATTTCTATTTATATCCATACATTTTTGTACCTGCTTGTGTATTTATCAGGGTGTTATTTATCTATTTATTATCCATGGTACTTTTCAGAGTGAGTTGTGTGCCTATTTGTGATCTTTTTGAGGTACCGGTACTTTTAATTCCTTTTTTAATTGTATTTAATAAAAATGTAATTTTTAATTGATTGAGCTAGTCACTGGATTATTTTTTGACTAACTATGGTTGAAAACTGTGACGTTTATTACATGTTCAATGCATTTGACTACCTTGAGGACTATTTCGGTATGAATTAATGAAATATACAAATTAATAACTTTTAGTGCTCGAAACGATTAACAGGCAAAATAGTTCATAATGGTAATTGTCCCAACACAGAGGACACAATTCACACGTGTTGATGGGTGAACCAAAGGGAAAAAAACCCTGGAAGTAATAGCCCAAGTAGAAAAGATATAATGCAATCAGTTCATAATGACATGCACAATGGAAATAAAAATGGCATCCCAGGGGAAAATTATATTTCAGTAAAAAAAAAATCAATGTGTAGATATAATGGTATACATCCTGGCAGCTAAGACATAAGTGACTCACCCACCACACACACCCAACCCCTGATGAAGCATTCGTGAAACGCTCTTCAGGTGTTCACAGTGGACAACGCATTTAAAGTGTGTTGATACTAGAACCAAAAAACATAGGTTGTTAAACAAATATTTTGATTATTTTTCAGTATTTCTTTATTTCAATTTGTGTGAAAATAGGTCAAAGCAGAACTTACACAAGACCAGATACAACTGCTCCAGTATGTGATGGAAGCATATAACAAGCATCGACTGCCCCAGGACCTGGCAACAAAGCTAGTAGTGAGTATAGTTATGGTAGAATTTTCAGTGAGAAATGATTGAAATACAAACCACTGCATAAGTGCTTTGTTGGTCTCTCCAATTATATGGAGTATATAAATTTTACTTATTGTGCTATTTTCACTACAGTTAATTTATACAGTAGAGTTATCATGGTCAACCATCATTGGGACAATTCTTATTAGCAGTCACAGTCAATGCCTTAGTCATATTCACTCAAATTGGAATATTTTGCAATTTTGTCCTCAATTAACAGATTATTGCTAATATAATCCTTATAAAGATACCTACTTAAATATAAGGCTGGGGATACATGGCAACTTTACCCATGACAGTTGTGCAGCCAAATATTGCTACATGTTATTGTATATCGCTGTACAATACAAGTTAATGGGGTCACCTTGTGATCCCTAGAGTACTGAGACAACAACAAAAAAAGTTGCAAAAATACATCTCAATACGATATTGTACTACTTTTCTGTTGCGGATGTGGTACTCTATGGGGTCTTAATGTGACCCTAGTCACTTGTACTTTACTGTGATATAGTAGTGACACATAAGTTGCAGTGTAGCCCCAGTCTAAAGTTTATAACGGGAATCCCGAGGAGTAGTCTTAAAGAGTAAGCAATGTTTTCCTTTTTGTTTCACTACTCAATAGTACACATGGAAAGAAGAAACTTTGTAATATACTATATATTAATTAAAGAAATTGGCTTCTTCGTCCTCCTGTACTGATCTCTCACTCTCAATTAATGGGTAAAATCTGTAACTTTCAGTGAGGACAGATTTTACCATTACTGAGATAGGAGATTGGTGGCAGATGCAGACACAAACAATCTGTTTGTGTAAACAGTTACAGTTCTCTATACAACTTTATGAACACCAACTGCCATCTCCTATATCAGTAATGTAACAATCGGTCTTCACTGAATTTTACTTGAGAATTGAGAATCTTGAGAATTTCAGACTTTGCTCATAAGATACATTATTTTCACATATACTATTGAATTATGACAAAAAAGTTAACAACTGGGTCAAAATATTTAGAATAGTCAATCTTTGGATGAGCTAGATTTTCCAAAAAGATATACTGCGTCCATGACAATGGGCAGATGCCCTTTGTCAGGTAAAATATAGAAACTACAATGCCAGCTGTTGAGCAGACGTCAGCTCATTTATAGCCAGCTGTCACAAATGATAGTGACTGTCACTTGAACATCTGTCTTGCGTTCATTCCTGACAGAATATAACACATGCTGTTTACTTTGACCTGTTTGTTACTCTGTCTCTGTAAGCGTGTACGTATGTGTGAATGGAGTATCTCCATAGAGAAGAAAAAAAAAGAGCTCATATTGTATGGAAAGTAAACAGCCTCATGCAAACATTGGATTGTTTGAATAGTTGTCAACAACTTCTGTGTAATATAATATATATCATATATACATAAAAAATTAAAATATATATTACAGTGCCTTGAAAAAGTATTCCTATTCAGTGAACGATTCCACATTTGCCCACGTTACACCCACAAATAAATATACTTTATGGGGATTTTATGTGCTATATCAACACAAAGTAGCCAGTATTTGTGAAGTGTAAATTAAATGATACATGGTTTTATAACTATTTAAAAAACATAAATGTGAGCAGTCCGACACTCCCAAATAAAATCCCGAGTGACTAATTACCTCCAGAAGTCAAATGAATCCATCTGTGTGTAATTTATTTTCAATCTATCTACAGTTGTTCTGTGAAGGCCTCAAAGGTTTGTTTGAGAACATTAAGGATCAATCAGAATCATGACAACTAAAGAACACACCAGACAGGTCAAGGACAAAGTTGTGGAAAAGAGTAATGCAGAGGGTTAGGTTATAAAAAAAAATATTCCAAGCTCTGAATATCATACAGAGCATTATGCATTCTATCATCCAAAAACGAAATGAGTATGACGCAACTGCAAACCTAACAAGACATGGATGTCCACCTAAACTGATATCCCAAGCAAGGAAAGCACTAATTAGAGAAGCAGACAAGAGGCCCTTAGTCACTCTGGCGGAGATGCAGAGAATCTGTCTACAGGACAACTATTAGTCATATACTCCAAAAATCTGGCCTTTATGGAAGATTTGGAAGAAAAAAGTCATTTTTGAAAGCTATAAGAAGTCCATTTGCAGTTTGTAAAAAGCCATGCAGGGGAAACATCTAGCTTGTAGAAGAAAGAGCTCTGGTCAGATAAGACCAAAGTAGAACATTTTGGGCTAAATGCAAAATGCTATTTGTGACAGAAAACTAGCACTGCACATCACCCTGAAAACACCATCCCTACTGTCAAACATGGTGGTGGCATCATCATGATGTGGAGATGATTTTCTTCAGCAGGGACAGGTAAGCTGGCCAGAGTGGATGAGAAGATGGATGTGGCTAAATACAGTGGCATACAAAAGTTTGGGCACTGCTAGTTGATATTACTGTTATTGTGAATAGTTAGCCAAGTTGAAGGTGAAATTATCTCTAAAAGGCATAAAGTTACATTTCCTTTGTATTTGACACATTTCCTTTGTATTTTAGGTAAAAAAAAATAAAAATCTTTTCATCTTTTACATTTTAAAAATTACAAAAAGGAAAATGGAGCAATGCATAAGTTTGGGCAACCTTGGAGATTTGTCTGCTCAGATAACTTTGGCCAAAGTTTCAGACCTTAATTAGTCTGTTAGGGTTATGACTTGTTCACTACCACCATTTGGAAAGGCCAGGTTAAACACTTTTCACAGCTTTATAGAAACCCAGACTCCTCTAACCTAGTATCAAAAAACAGCAGCCATGGACTCTTCTAAGCAGCCGCCTAGCACTCTAAAAATGGTGGAGGCCCACAAAGCAGGAAAATGCTAGAGGAAGATAGCAAAGCGTTTTGAAGTTGCCCTTTCCTCAATTGGAAATGTAATTAAGAAGTGGCAGTAAGCAGGAACCGTGGAGATCAAGATAAGGTCTGGAAGACCAAGTAAAATTTCTGTGAGAGCTGCTTGTAGGATTTCTAGAGAGGTAAATCACAACCTCTGCTTCACAGAAAAAGACATTCAGGAAGTTTTATCAGACTCTGCTTTTGTGGTACATTGTGCTATTGTTAAGAGTCATTAGAACAAATATGGCCTTCATGGAAGAGTCATCAGAAGAAAACTTCTCCTGCATCCTCACAATAAAATTCAGGCTCAGAAGTATGCAAAAGAATATTTAAACAAGCCAGATGCATTTTGGAAACGAGTCCTGTGGACCAATGAGATTAAAATAGAACTCTATGGCCACAATGATCAAAGGTATGTGTGGAGAAAAAGTGCACAGAATTTCAGGAAAAGAATATCTCGCCAACCATTAACCATGGCAGTGGATCAGTCATGCTTTGCAGTTATGTTGCAGCCAGTGACACAAGGAACATTTCACGGGTAGAGGGAAGAATGGATTTAATGAAATTTCAGCAAATTCTTGATGCAAACATAACACCATCTGTAAAATAAAGCTGAAGTTGAAAAAACGATGGCTTCTACAAATAGATAATGATCCTAAACACACATCAAAAGCCACAATAGACTACCTCAAAAAGTGCAAGCTGAAGGTTTTACAATGGATCTCACAGTCTCCTGATCTGAACATTATTGAAAATCTATTCCTAGACCTTAAAAGATGACCAAGGAATCTCATAGAAGTGGAATCCTTTTGCAGGGAAAAATGGATGAAAATCACTCAATCAAGAATTGAAACACCCTTGGCTGGTTACAAAAAGTGATTACAAGCTGTGATACTTGCCAAAGGGGGTGCTACTAGGTACTAATCATGCAGGGTGCCCAAACTTTTGCATCGGCCCATTGTCCTTTTTTGTTAATTTTAAAATGTAAAAGATGTAAATAAAATATTTGTTACCTAAAATACAATTGAAATGCACCATATTTAAACTTTGTGCCTTTTAGAGCTCATTTTATCTTCAACTTGCTTAATTGGTCACATTAAAAGTAATTTTGACCGGGGCACCTAAACGTTTGCACCTGTTATAGGCTGAAAAAGACTTGACACTGGGGCATAGGTTCACCTTCGAGCAGGACCGTGACAAAAGCATGCTGTCAGAGCTACAATGGAATGGTTTAGACCAGAGGTCTCAAACATGTGGCCCACGGGCCGCATGCGGCCCCTGAGGCTGCTTGTTGCGGCCCGCAGACCCCGTGATGATCGCGGCTCTATGCTGAGGGTCGGCCCCAGCAGGACTTTACTGCATTTGAATCCATTTGCGATTCCAAGCAGAGGAGCTATCAGCTCTATTCCAGTTGCTTCTGCTGTCTGCCAATCAGATGCAAAGGTGTGACGTCATACAGCGACGTCACTTCCTTGCATCTGATTGGCAGGCAGCAGCCATTGGTCCAGACACAGTTCCTCTGCGCGGCACCGCAAATGGATTTAAAAGCAATAAAGTTCCTGACGGCGCCGACCCTCTGCATAGAGCTGTGATCGTCACGGGCCACAACAAGCAGGCAAGGTACATGCTCAAAATCAGGACCTGCTGCATGCCCGCGATGAGGGTTTGGTGCGCTGTGTTCTGCCTAGGGAGGACGTGTCCGACTCCGCAGCATAAATTCAAATGCTGCGGCCTCTGGAAGCCGCACCGCAGGTCAGTTTTCACTGCGCGCCGTACACGCACAGTGGGCATGGGGTATTTAGAAATCCCATCCACTCTGCTTGTACTGTACATTGCAGGGTTTTGGATGCAGCTGAAGCATGCTGCCTCCAAAACTTTGCAATTACTGTTGGTGGGCACACAGGGAACGGAGGAAAGGTGAGAATTTTTTTTTTTTTTGCGTATTACTAAAGGATGAACAGAATACTACAGGGATGGCCACAATACTACAGAGCACAATACTGCAAGGATGGGCAGAATATTACAGGGCACAATACTACAGATATGGGCACAATACTACAAGGAGAGCCACAATACTACAGAGCACAATAATGCAGGGATGGGCACAATACTACAGGGATGGGCACAATACTACAAGGATGGGCACAATACTACAAGGCACAATGATGGGCACAATATTACTGGGCACAATACTACAGGGCACAAGGATGGGCAGAATACTACTGGGCACAATACCACAAGGATGAGCACCTTACTACAGGGCACACAGATGGGGACATTATTACAAGATGTTGGCTAAGATTACTATATGATGCTGCGAATTGTAAAACAATATTACAAGAAGGTGATAAAATGTAAAAAAAAATCATAATAAAGCATGAATATTTTTTTTCCAATAAAAATGTTTTTTATATGTAAACTTAACAAAAAAAGTGCATGTTTGTTATAATATACAATCAAAAAATGTTTAAAGAAATTGATCCAAAGATGTATAGAAAAAAAACATAGAATCATTAAAAATGTTCACTTTGTCTTGCAAATAATGTGGCCCCTCATTTTTTTTCCCTATATGCTGCCCATGCACCCAGCTGAGTTTGAGACCCCTGGTTTAGACCAAAGCATATTCATGTGTGTGAATGGCCCAGTGGAAGTCCAGACCTAAATTCCATTGAGAATCTGTGGAAGATTTGAAATTTTCTGTTCTCCATCCAATCTCTGAGTTAGAGCTATTTTGCAAAGAAGAGTAAGCAAAAATTTCAGCCTGTATATAAGCAAACCTTGCAGAGACATACCCCAAACGACTTGCGAAAGGTGGTCCTATAAAGTATGGACTCAGGGAGCACAATTTTCTGATTTATATTTTTAAAATATATATAAAACTATGCATCATTTCCTTTACTCTTCACAATTACTTTCTACTTAGTAGTGGTATAGCACAATAAATTCCAAAAAGATATGTTTAAATCTCTGGTTATAAAGTTCAAAAATATGGAAAAGTTCATGGGGTATGAATACTTTTTAAAGCCACTGTATATAATGATTGCAACAATAGCAAAAAACTGTTGTCTTTATTATACTATACCAATGTTCATAAAGACCACATTCTATTGCTTATTAATCTTCCACTTTTAAACTGGGTGAGATTTTTTTTTTAACTAAGATGTTATCATTAGAAATCTATAAGAGATTTACACAACCTATAAAAGTGTTTGAATGATATCATAAAGAGATCTGGTGATAAATACTATATATTTCCTGGAAGTTTCAGTGATAATCCGAGATGCCTTTAATAATCCTGGCATGAATATAAAGCATACTTGCTGATTGTTTGTATTTGTTTTTTTACTATCTTTCAATGTAGAACATTGTGTCACCTACTACCATTTTGCTGTTATCCCAGTTCTAGTCAGTTCCAATCATTTAGGGAATGTTAATCCAAAGCCTACATTATATTCAAGTCTTTAAAAGGAAGCTGTCACTTGTAAAAACACTAAGGCCTCTTTCACACGTACGTGCCTCTGGTACGTGTTTGGCAGTTTTCTCACATACCGGAGACACGTACATACATAGACCTAGGTATTCCTACGGTTTTGGACACATGTAAGTATTTTTGCACGGAACGTGTGTCCGTTCCATACTTACGTGTGTCCTATTGTTTCTCACGGCAACATGTCAGTTTTCTCTCCCGCATCACGGGTGTCACACGGAACGCAAACGTGTCACGCATAACACACACGGACCACATGGATGTGTTCCGTGTGACACACACCGGAGAAAAGACATGTGTCTGTGAGGAAAAAAAAAACCCTTTACTCACCTTCTCCCGCCCTCCTGTCTCTGCCGCTGCTGTCACTTGCTGCCAACCGCCGCTCATTATGCTAATTGAATATTCACTTCACTGTGGCCGGAAGCGGCAGCAGCGGGGAGTCGGCAAGACCGGAGACCAAAGATGAGCACCACGGACAGCGACGCCAGGGACAGGTGATTAGAAAGTTTCCGTTCTCCGTGTGTTATCACGGATAACACATGGAGAATACACGTGTGCCATACACATGGCACACTGAGGGCAATACACACCTTTGACACGTCCGTGAAAAACGTGCGTGATTTTCACGAACGTGTAAAAGAGGCCTTAACCTGTACATATGGGGGTTAATCTGCAGTTTGATAGCGTTTGAAACCTTCTTAGCCCCTGCACATTGAACCTCACTGCTGGGAGGAAATAAACTTTATTCCTCCGGGCAGCGTTTAGGTTTCAGTCACGTGGGCGGTGCCAGCGTAGGTTCAGTCACCGCTGTGTGTATGGAAGGTGGCCGCTGTAATCTCACCACCCGCACTAATTGACAGCAAGCTTTAATGGTGAGCGGCTGTCAGTCAGTGCAGGAAGTGCGGTTACAGCCACCGCTCTCCATACAAAGAGCGATGACTGAACCTACGCTGGCGCTGCTACAGAGACCAGATCACCAATTCTGCCAGGAGGATCAAAGTTAATTTCCTCGGGGCAGCGGGGTCTCAATGTGCAGGGGCTGAGATTTCAGACGCTATTAACCTGCAGATTAACCCAATATCTGCAGGTTAATAGGGTTTTTACACGTGACAAGTTCCTTTTAATGTTAATACTTATATTAGTGCTGGGTACGCAGACACATATACATTGAAGGAAATTATTATTTGATCCCTTGCTGATTTTGTAAGTTTGCCCACTGACAAAGACATGAATAGTCTGTAATTTTAAGGCTAGATTAAAAATAAAATCCAGAAAATCTGTAACAAAGGAGTAGCTCAAAAAGAAGCACATTAAGGTCATGGAGTGGCCTAGCCAGTCTCCAAACCTTAATCCCATAGAAAACTTTGGGGGGAGCTGAAGCTCCGAGTTGCCAAGCGACAGCCTCAACATCTTAATGATTTAGAGATGATCTGCAAAGAGGAGTGGACCAAAATTCCTCTTGAGATATGCGCAAAAACCTCATCATCAACTACAAAACACTGCTGTGCTTGCCAACAAGGGTTTTCCCACCAAGTATTAAGTCTTGTTTGCCAGAGAGATCGAATACTTATTTCTCTCTGCAAAATGCAAATAAATGATATAATTAAATAATATATAATTTATGCAATGTGATTTTCTGGATTTTATTTTGGATATTCTATTTTACACTGTTAAAATTAACCTACCCTTAAAATTATAGACTGTTCATGGATTTGTCAATGGGCAAACTTACAAAATCAGCAAGGGATCAAATAATTATTTACTGCACTATATATATATATATATATATATATATATATATATATATATATATATATATATATATATATATGTGTGTATGTATATATATATGTATATATAAATAATATATATAAATTATATATATATATATATATATATATATATATATATATATATATAAAACCTCCCAAATTCCACAATTCAATGTGCCTTTTTCAGTGTGTGTTGTAACATTTTTTATGAAGGTCACAAAGATAATGATCAAAGATAAGTCCATAACCTGGATGCATATCAGACAAGGTGTACTTAGAGTAGGGACACTATAAATGTGTCATTTAGGCATGAATGTCGGTTTGTGATAAGATCTGCAATCACTGTGTGATCTCCAGATAAAATGGCCTAAAATAAATCTTATTTCAAGGTTTTCAAAGCTTGAAAGAAAAAAATATTTCAACCAAATTTTATCATTCTGTTTCTCAGTTAAAATAATGCTTTGTTTTCTTGTAGGACAACCTCAGTACTGATGACAACTTTGTCTTCCTAACAACTATGGCTACAAGTCATGTCCAGATATTAGTAGAGTTTACAAAAAAGATACCAGGTATTGAAATTTAGATTTAACTAATTAAAGGGAATCTGTCACCAGATTTTTGCTACCCCATCAGGGAGAAGCATGATGGAGAGGCAGAGATCCTGTTTCTAGCCATGTGTCACTTACTGAGCTGTTTGCTGCAGTTTTGATATTTATCTGCTGTAGATCTACAAGTGCTCTGAATGCTGAATCTTGTATAACCCCATTCACATGACTGACTGGGAGCTCTCTGTGTACACTGTGCATAGGCAGAAAACTGCCCATCAGTGTTAGGGGTGTAGAAACAGAGCAGGAGGACTACATGACATGAAACAACTAGTCCTCTACTGATAATCTGCTTATAAAATAATGATTTTATGGAAATTATAAACAAACTGACTAGTAAGTGACACATTGCATATTTTATTAAAGACATTCTGCACATTTGACAATTGCTTTTGAAAAGGAATATATTTGAACTTTGATTGTTTTACTAATAGTGAAACATTTTTCATTTTGTAATCTGGTTTATTTCTGATTGTAGATATCTTATTTTTACTTTATTTTTCGCAAATTATTAAGTGCAAGGCCATCTTGCCTGAGTTGCTCTCAGCATGTAGGATAATGCTTTACACCATTGTCAACTGTTTCATAGAACACAATGGAAGAATTGATTCAATTGTTTTTCTCATAAATTCATCAAAGGTTAAAGTGCACCAATCACCAGGATTTTCCTATATAACCTAAATCCAGTGTCTCAGCCAATAGAAAAATGTTACTTCCTGGTATCAGCTCCGTTGGCTGACGCCCCACCCCTTCTGGTCATGTGGGTATGACATCAGCACAGGTCCTTCTAGTCAAAAAGTAAATTGAGTCTATAATAGAATTAGCATAAATAACAAGAGGATGGGAAAACTATAAATATGCATACCAGCTATCATCTGATCCACAGCTGCTGTCACTCAAGAAGCTGATAATTTTACAAACTTTACTTGCCTGGATTTTAAACCTAAACATCCGAGCTGACAACTAAAGCTATGTATAGAATCAGCCTGATAGTGCCAGTACAGCACTGGCTTTAGCTTATATATGAAAATCCTGGTGATTGGTGTGCTTTAAGTGCAAAAGTGTTTGAATAATTGACCACTACAGTCCAATAGGCATTAAGTAAGCAAAACGCAAATCAACTGAACATTTTTCTCTCCTCCCAAAACTGAAGCTTTATTCAATGCTTACATTGGCAGCAATAGATAATTTAATGAAGAAAAAACAAAAAGCCAGCACCAAATGTGCACTACAGCACTAAACATTCCAAACTGTACTTATTATAAAAAATGTTTTGAGATTTTTGGCAAAAAATTGCAATTTCTTGAGCTGCTTCGCCACGTCACGGCAAATCTCATTTGAAGCAGTCCTACACTAAAATATTTTTATAAAATGTGCCATACGGCCTCACATATGAATAGTAGAACTGCTCTTAGCAGCACTCACCTGGTCTATTTCAATCCCGTATCCATGACTGAGTCATGGCTGTGGGCGGGACAGGTCCAAGCAAATGCTGCATGAAGTAAATAGCCTGTGGACAAAGCCTGATGACTTAATGTGAACAGTCACCAACCGCCAAAATCCAGACAGATGGAATACATCCCAAATTGGGGTGCATAGCAAGGTGGAGGTCAACCACCGACCAATTCAATGAAGAAAAAACAAAAAGCCAGCACCAAATGTGCACTACAGCACTAAACATTCCAAACTGTACTTATTATAAAAAATGTTTTGAGATTTTTGGCAAAAAATTGCAATTTCTTGAGCTGCTTCGCCACGTCACGGCAAATCTCATTTGAAGCAGTCCTACACTAAAATATTTTTATAAAATGTGCCATACGGCCTCACATATGAATAGTAGAACTGCTCTTAGCAGCACTCACCTGGTCTATTTCAATCCCGTACCCATGACTGAGTCATGGCTGTGGGCGGGACAGGTCCAAGCAAATGCTGCATGAAGTAAATAGCCTGTGGACAAAGCCTGATGACTTAATGTGAACAGTCACCAACCGCCAAAATCCAGACAGATGGAATACATCCCAAATTGGGGTGCATAGCAAGGTGGAGGTCAACCACCGACCAATTCAATGAAGAAAAAACAAAAAGCCAGCACCAAATGTGCACTACAGCACTAAACATTCCAAACTGTACTTATTATAAAAAATGTTTTGAGATTTTTGGCAAAAAATTGCAATTTCTTGAGCTGCTTCGCCACGTCACGGCAAATCTCATTTGAAGCAGTCCTACACTAAAATATTTTTATAAAATGTGCCATACGGCCTCACATATGAATAGTAGAACTGCTCTTAGCAGCACTCACCTGGTCTATTTCAATCCCGTACCCATGACTGAGTCATGGCTGTGGGCGGGACAGGTCCAAGCAAATGCTGCATGAAGTAAATAGCCTGTGGACAAAGCCTGATGACTTAATGTGAACAGTCACCAACCGCCAAAATCCAGACAGATGGAATACATCCCAAATTGGGGTGCATAGCAAGGTGGAGGTCAACCACCGACCAATTCAATGAAGAAAAAACAAAAAGCCAGCACCAAATGTGCACTACAGCACTAAACATTCCAAACTGTACTTATTATAAAAAATGTTTTGAGATTTTTGGCAAAAAATTGCAATTTCTTGAGCTGCTTCGCCACGTCACGGCAAATCTCATTTGAAGCAGTCCTACACTAAAATATTTTTATAAAATGTGCCATACGGCCTCACATATGAATAGTAGAACTGCTCTTAGCAGCACTCACCTGGTCTATTTCAATCCCGTACCCATGACTGAGTCATGGCTGTGGGCGGGACAGGTCCAAGCAAATGCTGCATGAAGTAAATAGCCTGTGGACAAAGCCTGATGACTTAATGTGAACAGTCACCAACCGCCAAAATCCAGACAGATGGAATACATCCCAAATTGGGGTGCATAGCAAGGTGGAGGTCAACCACCGACCAATTCAATGAAGAAAAAACAAAAAGCCAGCACCAAATGTGCACTACAGCACTAAACATTCCAAACTGTACTTATTATAAAAAATGTTTTGAGATTTTTGGCAAAAAATTGCAATTTCTTGAGCTGCTTTGCCACGTCACGGCAAATCTCATTTGAAGCAGTCCTACACTAAAATATTTTTATAAAATGTGCCATACGGCCTCACATATGAATAGTAGAACTGCTCTTAGCAGCACTCACCTGGTCTATTTCAATCCCGTACCCATGACTGAGTCATGGCTGTGGGCGGGACAGGTCCAAGCAAATGCTGCATGAAGTAAATAGCCTGTGGACAAAGCCTGATGACTTAATGTGAACAGTCACCAACCGCCAAAATCCAGACAGATGGAATACATCCCAAATTGGGGTGCATAGCAAGGTGGAGGTCAACCACCGACCAATTCAATGAAGAAAAAACAAAAAGCCAGCACCAAATGTGCACTACAGCACTAAACATTCCAAACTGTACTTATTATAAAAAATGTTTTGAGATTTTTGGCAAAAAATTGCAATTTCTTGAGCTGCTTCGCCACGTCACGGCAAATCTCATTTGAAGCAGTCCTACACTAAAATATTTTTATAAAATGTGCCATACGGCCTCACATATGAATAGTAGAACTGCTCTTAGCAGCACTCACCTGGTCTATTTCAATCCCGTACCCATGACTGAGTCATGGCTGTGGGCGGGACAGGTCCAAGCAAATGCTGCATGAAGTAAATAGCCTGTGGACAAAGCCTGATGACTTAATGTGAACAGTCACCAACCGCCAAAATCCAGACAGATGGAATACATCCCAAATTGGGGTGCATAGCAAGGTGGAGGTCAACCACCGACCAATTCAATGAAGAAAAAACAAAAAGCCAGCACCAAATGTGCACTACAGCACTAAACATTCCAAACTGTACTTATTATAAAAAATGTTTTGAGATTTTTGGCAAAAAATTGCAATTTCTTGAGCTGCTTCGCCACGTCACGGCAAATCTCATTTGAAGCAGTCCTACACTAAAATATTTTTATAAAATGTGCCATACGGCCTCACATATGAATAGTAGAACTGCTCTTAGCAGCACTCACCTGGTCTATTTCAATCCCGTACCCATGACTGAGTCATGGCTGTGGGCGGGACAGGTCCAAGCAAATGCTGCATGAAGTAAATAGCCTGTGGACAAAGCCTGATGACTTAATGTGAACAGTCACCAACCGCCAAAATCCAGACAGATGGAATACATCCCAAATTGGGGTGCATAGCAAGGTGGAGGTCAACCACCGACCAATTCAATGAAGAAAAAACAAAAAGCCAGCACCAAATGTGCACTACAGCACTAAACATTCCAAACTGTACTTATTATAAAAAATGTTTTGAGATTTTTGGCAAAAAATTGCAATTTCTTGAGCTGCTTCGCCACGTCACGGCAAATCTCATTTGAAGCAGTCCTACACTAAAATATTTTTATAAAATGTGCCATACGGCCTCACATATGAATAGTAGAACTGCTCTTAGCAGCACTCACCTGGTCTATTTCAATCCCGTACCCATGACTGAGTCATGGCTGTGGGCGGGACAGGTCCAAGCAAATGCTGCATGAAGTAAATAGCCTGTGGACAAAGCCTGATGACTTAATGTGAACAGTCACCAACCGCCAAAATCCAGACAGATGGAATACATCCCAAATTGGGGTGCATAGCAAGGTGGAGGTCAACCACCGACCAATTCAATGAAGAAAAAACAAAAAGCCAGCACCAAATGTGCACTACAGCACTAAACATTCCAAACTGTACTTATTATAAAAAATGTTTTGAGATTTTTGGCAAAAAATTGCAATTTCTTGAGCTGCTTCGCCACGTCACGGCAAATCTCATTTGAAGCAGTCCTACACTAAAATATTTTTATAAAATGTGCCATACGGCCTCACATATGAATAGTAGAACTGCTCTTAGCAGCACTCACCTGGTCTATTTCAATCCCGTACCCATGACTGAGTCATGGCTGTGGGCGGGACAGGTCCAAGCAAATGCTGCATGAAGTAAATAGCCTGTGGACAAAGCCTGATGACTTAATGTGAACAGTCACCAACCGCCAAAATCCAGACAGATGGAATACATCCCAAATTGGGGTGCATAGCAAGGTGGAGGTCAACCACCGACCAATTCAATGAAGAAAAAACAAAAAGCCAGCACCAAATGTGCACTACAGCACTAAACATTCCAAACTGTACTTATTATAAAAAATGTTTTGAGATTTTTGGCAAAAAATTGCAATTTCTTGAGCTGCTTCGCCACGTCACGGCAAATCTCATTTGAAGCAGTCCTACACTAAAATATTTTTATAAAATGTGCCATACGGCCTCACATATGAATAGTAGAACTGCTCTTAGCAGCACTCACCTGGTCTATTTCAATCCCGTACCCATGACTGAGTCATGGCTGTGGGCGGGACAGGTCCAAGCAAATGCTGCATGAAGTAAATAGCCTGTGGACAAAGCCTGATGACTTAATGTGAACAGTCACCAACCGCCAAAATCCAGACAGATGGAATACATCCCAAATTGGGGTGCATAGCAAGGTGGAGGTCAACCACCGACCAATTCAATGAAGAAAAAACAAAAAGCCAGCACCAAATGTGCACTACAGCACTAAACATTCCAAACTGTACTTATTATAAAAAATGTTTTGAGATTTTTGGCAAAAAAATTGCAATTTCTTGAGCTGCTTCGCCACGTCACGGCAAATCTCATTTGAAGCAGTCCTACACTAAAATATTTTTATAAAATGTGCCATACGGCCTCACATATGAATAGTAGAACTGCTCTTAGCAGCACTCACCTGGTCTATTTCAATCCCGTACCCATGACTGAGTCATGGCTGTGGGCGGGACAGGTCCAAGCAAATGCTGCATGAAGTAAATAGCCTGTGGACAAAGCCTGATGACTTAATGTGAACAGTCACCAACCGCCAAAATCCAGACAGATGGAATACATCCCAAATTGGGGTGCATAGCAAGGTGGAGGTCAACCACCGACCAATTCAATGAAGAAAAAACAAAAAGCCAGCACCAAATGTGCACTACAGCACTAAACATTCCAAACTGTACTTATTATAAAAAATGTTTTGAGATTTTTGGCAAAAAATTGCAATTTCTTGAGCTGCTTCGCCACGTCACGGCAAATCTCATTTGAAGCAGTCCTACACTAAAATATTTTTATAAAATGTGCCATACGGCCTCACATATGAATAGTAGAACTGCTCTTAGCAGCACTCACCTGGTCTATTTCAATCCCGTACCCATGACTGAGTCATGGCTGTGGGCGGGACAGGTCCAAGCAAATGCTGCATGAAGTAAATAGCCTGTGGACAAAGCCTGATGACTTAATGTGAACAGTCACCAACCTCCAAAATCCAGACAGATGGAATACATCCCAAATTGGGGTGCATAGCAAGGTGGAGGTCAACCACCGACCAATTCAATGAAGAAAAAACAAAAAGCCAGCACCAAATGTGCACTACAGCACTAAACATTCCAAACTGTACTTATTATAAAAAATGTTTTGAGATTTTTGGCAAAAAATTGCAATTTCTTGAGCTGCTTCGCCACGTCACGGCAAATCTCATTTGAAGCAGTCCTACACTAAAATATTTTTATAAAATGTGCCATACGGCCTCACATATGAATAGTAGAACTGCTCTTAGCAGCACTCACCTGGTCTATTTCAATCCCGTACCCATGACTGAGTCATGGCTGTGGGCGGGACAGGTCCAAGCAAATGCTGCATGAAGTAAATAGCCTGTGGACAAAGCCTGATGACTTAATGTGAACAGTCACCAACCGCCAAAATCCAGACAGATGGAATACATCCCAAATTGGGGTGCATAGCAAGGTGGAGGTCAACCACCGACCAATTCAATGAAGAAAAAACAAAAAGCCAGCACCAAATGTGCACTACAGCACTAAACATTCCAAACTGTACTTATTATAAAAAATGTTTTGAGATTTTTGGCAAAAAATTGCAATTTCTTGAGCTGCTTCGCCACGTCACGGCAAATCTCATTTGAAGCAGTCCTACACTAAAATATTTTTATAAAATGTGCCATACGGCCTCACATATGAATAGTAGAACTGCTCTTAGCAGCACTCACCTGGTCTATTTCAATCCCGTACCCATGACTGAGTCATGGCTGTGGGCGGGACAGGTCCAAGCAAATGCTGCATGAAGTAAATAGCCTGTGGACAAAGCCTGATGACTTAATGTGAACAGTCACCAACCGCCAAAATCCAGACAGATGGAATACACCCCAAATTGGGGTGCATAGCAAGGTGGAGGTCAACCACCGACCAATTCAATGAAGAAAAAACAAAAAGCCAGCACCAAATGTGCACTACAGCACTAAACATTCCAAACTGTACTTATTATAAAAAATGTTTTGAGATTTTTGGCAAAAAATTGCAATTTCTTGAGCTGCTTCGCCACGTCACGGCAAATCTCATTTGAAGCAGTCCTACACTAAAATATTTTTATAAAATGTGCCATACGGCCTCACATATGAATAGTAGAACTGCTCTTAGCAGCACTCACCTGGTCTATTTCAATCCCGTACCCATGACTGAGTCATGGCTGTGGGCGGGACAGGTCCAAGCAAATGCTGCATGAAGTAAATAGCCTGTGGACAAAGCCTGATGACTTAATGTGAACAGTCACCAACCGCCAAAATCCAGACAGATGGAATACATCCCAAATTGGGGTGCATAGCAAGGTGGAGGTCAACCACCGACCAATTCAATGAAGAAAAAACAAAAAGCCAGCACCAAATGTGCACTACAGCACTAAACATTCCAAACTGTACTTATTATAAAAAATGTTTTGAGATTTTTGGCAAAAAATTGCAATTTCTTGAGCTGCTTCGCCACGTCACGGCAAATCTCATTTGAAGCAGTCCTACACTAAAATATTTTTATAAAATGTGCCATACGGCCTCACATATGAATAGTAGAACTGCTCTTAGCAGCACTCACCTGGTCTATTTCAATCCCGTACCCATGACTGAGTCATGGCTGTGGGCGGGACAGGTCCAAGCAAATGCTGCATGAAGTAAATAGCCTGTGGACAAAGCCTGATGACTTAATGTGAACAGTCACCAACCGCCAAAATCCAGACAGATGGAATACATCCCAAATTGGGGTGCATAGCAAGGTGGAGGTCAACCACCGACCAATTCAATGAAGAAAAAACAAAAAGCCAGCACCAAATGTGCACTACAGCACTAAACATTCCAAACTGTACTTATTATAAAAAATGTTTTGAGATTTTTGGCAAAAAATTGCAATTTCTTGAGCTGCTTCGCCACGTCACGGCAAATCTCATTTGAAGCAGTCCTACACTAAAATATTTTTATAAAATGTGCCATACGGCCTCACATATGAATAGTAGAACTGCTCTTAGCAGCACTCACCTGGTCTATTTCAATCCCGTACCCATGACTGAGTCATGGCTGTGGGCGGGACAGGTCCAAGCAAATGCTGCATGAAGTAAATAGCCTGTGGACAAAGCCTGATGACTTAATGTGAACAGTCACCAACCGCCAAAATCCAGACAGATGGAATACATCCCAAATTGGGGTGCATAGCAAGGTGGAGGTCAACCACCGACCAATTCAATGAAGAAAAAACAAAAAGCCAGCACCAAATGTGCACTACAGCACTAAACATTCCAAACTGTACTTATTATAAAAAATGTTTTGAGATTTTTGGCAAAAAATTGCAATTTCTTGAGCTGCTTCGCCACGTCACGGCAAATCTCATTTGAAGCAGTCCTACACTAAAATATTTTTATAAAATGTGCCATACGGCCTCACATATGAATAGTAGAACTGCTCTTAGCAGCACTCACCTGGTCTATTTCAATCCCGTACCCATGACTGAGTCATGGCTGTGGGCGGGACAGGTCCAAGCAAATGCTGCATGAAGTAAATAGCCTGTGGACAAAGCCTGATGACTTAATGTGAACAGTCACCAACCGCCAAAATCCAGACAGATGGAATACATCCCAAATTGGGGTGCATAGCAAGGTGGAGGTCAACCACCGACCAATTCAATGAAGAAAAATGTTACTTCCTGGTATCAGCTCCGTTGGCTGACGCCCCACCCCTTCTGGTCATGTGGGTATGACATCAGCACAGGTCCTTCTAGTCAAAAAGTAAATTGAGTCTATAATAGAATTAGCATAAATAACAAGAGGATGGGAAAACTATAAATATGCATACCAGCTATCATCTGATCCACAGCTGCTGTCACTCAAGAAGCTGATAATTTTACAAACTTTACTTGCCTGGATTTTAAACCTAAACATCCGAGCTGACAACTAAAGCTATGTATAGAATCAGCCTGATAGTGCCAGTACAGCACTGGCTTTAGCTTATATATGAAAATCCTGGTGATTGGTGCGCTTTAAGTGCAAAAGTGTTTGAATAATTGACCACTACAGTCCAATAGGCATTAAGTAAGCAAAACGCAAATCAACTGAACATTTTTCTCTCCTCCCAAAACTGAAGCTTTATTCAATGCTTACATTGGCAGCAATAGATAATTTAATAGCAAATTTGTGGAATGTCAGAGCTCAGATTCCCACAGATCTGAAATTAATGACCTTTCCTGAGAACAAGCCATCAATGTTATATGCCTGGAAAACCCCATTAATCTACTAGAAAAGGGTTACTTGCAAAACGTTATTCTACTATCGGTGGAAGTCATAGCTGTTTGTAAAAAAGAAATCTGTAATCTTCTCAGATGGAACATAATGAGAAGAGCTAGGACAAGTTTTCTTTGTGGTTGGTTCTTCTAGCCTCCTGTTGCTCCAAAATACACAGGAATCCATCTTATGTTTCATCATACATCACTATGTACAGCATGAAGACAGCAGCACAGATCTCCCGTGTATTTCCATGTTGTGCACAGTCTCCCACTAAACAGTGGTATCTCCCAGGTCGGAGGCTGGTAAACTTTCAAAGGTGGTACAATAGTGAGACACTGGAGAGGTGGAGTTTTACCTCCTCTAAAAAAGTCAGCTTTAATCATAAGGGTACGTGCCCACGATCAGTGTTTTCAGCGTTTTGGATGTAGTATGTTTTTGCCACGTCCAAATGCTGCGGTGTACAGTACAAGCATAGTGAATGGGATTTCTAGAAATCTTGTGCCCACTGTGCTTGTCCACAGCAAACACTGACCTGTGGTGCGGCTTTCCAGACTGCAGCATGTCCATTGGTTTGCTGAGGATTCGCATGCGTCCTTCATAGGGAGAACACAAGCGAGAGACTGCAGCGCACTGAATCCTGATCGGGAGTACGAGCAGTTGCAATCTCCTGTGGAGAAGACTCATGGCCCCGCAGGTCAGGACCCGCCGCGTCCTGGATGCAGTGAGTCCTGATTGTGGGCACATACCCTTAGAGTGAGAATATTTTAGTTTTCTTAATTATAAAGTTATGAGAAAAACTAAGTACACACTCATTAGAAATATCTGTACTTTAGAAAGGTTCTATAATTAGGCGAATAAAACCTGACATGATAAATAAATGACAGTTTTTTTGTCATGTGTTGAACAAAACTAACTCAGAATCTAGAAGCAGTGTGTGAAAAATTAAACCCTTCAAGACATTTAAAGTACCTATACGTCATGGATGGATTCTGGTTCCCGACCGATGATTTATAGGTATGTCATGGCGATCATGTAATTGTGCAGGGCACAGGAGCTGTGCCCGAATACTTCGCCCCGGTGCTCGGCATACGATATGGCCGAACTCCTACTGTTAAACTCAGAGATGGTCTCCGCATCGCCGCTGGCTGTTTAACCCCCTAAATGCCGCAGCATTTAGAAGGCTGGGAGAGGTTGTCTGCAACATGATCACATGGGCTCAATCCTTGCCATGGCAACCAGAGGTCATCATAACGATCTTTGGGTCAGCCATCTACGGCAAGCCTGTTAGACCATGTCAGGAGCATGGTCTAAAAGGCTTCTCTTCTGTTAGAGACCGGTATAATGTATTGCAATAATAAAAGTTAATGTCCCATATAGGGACTAAGTTAAAAAGTGAAAAAGAAAAAAGGTACAAATTAAAAAAAAAATCAGAAAATAAAGCACAACAACATAAAGAAGAATTATACCAATAAATACACATTTATGTAAAAGAATAAACAAATGTACACACATTTGTTATCGCTGTGTTCAGAACAAACCTATCTATTTATAAAACTGGTTAACCCCCTTCAGTAAACACAGTAAAAAAAAATAGCAAAAAGGGAATAAAAGGCTATATAAAAGTCATATGTAAATAAAAATAGTGTTGCTAAAAACATCATCTTGTTCCATAAAAACAAGCCACCATACAGCTCCGTCAGAGAAGAAGAAAGCCAAAGCTGCCAGAATACAGCAACGCAAAAACAATTTTTTTTCCTTTAAAATAGTTTTTATGGTTTAAATGTTGAAAAACATTAAAAAATATATAAATGTGTTATCGCTGAGTCCGGAAATGTCCTATCTATCAAAATCTAAAATAAATTCACTCGATTGGTAAACAGCATAACAGAAAAATTAAATTCACCAGAATTAATGTTTTTTTAGCTGCCCCAGCGTTGCAATGAAATGCAATAAGATGCAATCAAAACATCACATCTACACAAAAATGGTATCAGTAAAAAAGTCAGCTTAAGGCCCCTTTCACACGTCAGTGATTCTGGTACGTTTGTGCTTTTTTTTAAACGTACCAGAATCACTGACATACGCAGACCCATTATAATGAATGGGTCTGCTCACACGTCAGTGATTTTTCACTGCACGTGTCTCCGTGCGGCGTACCCGCGTGTGCGTGATTGCCGCACGGAGACATGTCCATTTTGAAAAAAACGTGCTTTTAAAATAATAAACATTTTAACTCACCCGGCGTCCAGCGATGTCCTCTGCAGCCCGTTCTCCCTGCTCCTTCTGAGCCGGCTGATTACTGTCGCGCATATTCATTATGCGCGACACAGCCGACCCGGAAGCAGCTGCTGCAGGGGTCACCGCCGGCCGGATGCTGCGTCGCGGGAGCGATCAGCACCATGGACAGCGGGAGCGGGCGCAGGTGAGTGAATCTCTAAGTGCAATCACGGGCCACGGAGAACGATTTTTGGCACACGCAGGGACATGTGCGTGTTTTACACGCCAGTGAAAAACGTCTGTGTTTTTCACTGACGTGTGAAACGGGCCTAAGGGGCAAAAAATAAGCCATTACATAGCCCCATGTTCCCATAAATAAAAAACATTATGGTTATTGAAAAATGGGAGGCACGGTGGCTCAGTGGTTAGCACTGCAGTCTTGCACCGCTGGGGTCCTGGGTTAAAATCCCACCAAGGACAACATCTGCAATGAGTTTGTATGTTCTCCCCGTGTTTGCGTGGGTTTCCTCCGGGTTCTCCGGTTTCCTCCCACACTCCAAAGACATACAGATAGGGAATTTAGATTGTGAGCCCCAATGGGGACAGTGATCCTAATCTATGTAAAGCGCTGTGGAATATGTTAGCGCTATATAAAAATAAAGATTTTTTTTTAAATTTTGAATAGCAAACTAATTTTTTTATTTACAAACTTCTGAATTCTTTTTCACGGTTTAAAGTGAAAGAAAGCTACGGTATACATGTTTAGTATCTACAAACTCATAATGATCTGGAGAATCATATATTCAGGTCAGTGTTACCATATTGTGAACATAAGATATTTATATATAAAAAAAAAAGAAAAAATAATTGTGGAATTACATTTTTTTTGGCCTTTTCAGCAAACTTGGAATTTTTTCCCATTTTCCAGTACACTATATGGTAAAACTGGTTACATTCACAAATATAACTTGTACGACAAAAATCAAGCCCCATATGGCTATATTGATGGGAAAAAAATGTTATGCTGTTGGAAAAAGGGAGGAAAAAAGCAAAAGTGCAAAAAACAGAAAATTGCCGGGTGGTGAAAGGGTTAAATACAACCTTATTACTTCCATAGGAATTAAGAGGGTAAATATTTGAAATCGGTTATATTTGAGACTTTTTTTACCTCATGAAAGAAACTGATAGTTCTTCTTTATGAAGAGATTCTGGTGATAAACTGATCACAGGATATGGCACTGGTTGGACATTCCGTGTCAGCGATAGCAAATGTGCAATTTACAATGACGAAAGTATTCACCCCCTTGGAATTTTTTTTGTTTTGAGGATTTGCATCAGTTCATGTAAAGAACATGCCTATAAATGTGAACATTTGGTATTCATTTTATTGTGAAGAAAACAACAAATAGAACAAAATAACTGAAAACGTTAGTGTGCATAACTATTCACACCCCTAAAGTCAGTACTTTGTAGAGCCTCCTTTTGAGGCAAATACAGCTGCAAATCGCTTTGGATAATCTTTATGAGATTTCAACATCTCGCCATTGGGATTCCTCAAGGCAAAACTGCTCCACCTCCTTCAAGTTAGATGGTTTCTCCTAGAGAACAGCAATCTTCAGTCTGACCACAGTTCTCAATTGGATTAAGGTCTGTGCTTTTACCAGGCCAACCCAAAACATTTGCAACTTTGCCCTGAAACCACTCAAGTGTTGCTTTAGCAGTATGCTTTGGGTCATTGTATTGTTGGAAGTTGAGCCTCCATCCAAGTCATAAATCACTGACAGACTGAAACAGGTTTTGCTCAATAATATCCCTGTGTTTTGCACCATTCCGCTACCACGCAACTTGGATCATTTTCCATGTCCCTGCCTCACAGCATGATGCTGCCACCACCACGTTTCACTGTGGGGATGGTGTCCTTGGGGTGATGAGCTGTGCTGGTTTGGCATCAGACAAAGCATTTACTATGGTGGCCAAAAAGTTCAATTTTGGTCTCATCAGACCACATCACCTTCCTTCATACATTTAGGGAGCTTCCCACATGCCTTTTGGCAAAAATCAAAACAAATCTTCCAATTTGTGGCTGTAGTTTTGGGATAGTGGTCTTCTTGTAGAATACATTTTAAGTCAATGTCTTGAAGAACTATCTTAAGTGTAAAGAAGATCTAGGAGTCCTGGAGGTGATAATATAGCCACTACAGAGACCTGATCTCAACATCTGAGCGGGATTACATGAAGAGACAAAAGGATTTGAGCAAGCCTATATCCTCAATATCTGTGATTAGTTCTCCAAGATGTTGGAACAACCTCCCTGCCCAGTTCCTTCAGAAATTGTGCAAGTACCCACAGTAAAAAAAAACTGAAGCTGGTTTGAAAGTAAAGGGTGGTCACCCCTAATATTAAGTTGATTTTGATTTCTCTTTTGTTCATTCACTTCGCATTTTGTGAATTGATAAAAATCTCAACATCATTTAGTTTATCTGGGATTACGTTACTTTTGCACACAGAATAAGACCAGATACTGATAATTGCATCTAGTGTGGACTCCACACCATATATTTTCCATGCAAGCAGAGCATGATATAGAGCTATGGTATGTACTGTATATAGTATATTCTGTGGAGACCACGATATATACACAGTTCCATATTATGTATATAATTGGGGGGGAATCTTTTTTCTGTCAGGGGCCATTTCACAATTTGTACCATCATTCGGGGGCTGCACAAGTTGAATATTACCCTACTATATTTGGTCAAACAACTCACTGTGGCGGCTGGAGCTGCTTCTCTTTGGTGCGGCTGTGATATTAGGCGATACTGATCTTGTTGCTTCTCAAAACTGCTTTACCAGGTTTGTGTCAGTTGGGACTGCTGAGGGCCTATACATCACAGGAGATGCTGGGGGCCTATACATCACAGGAGACGCTGGGGACATATACACCACAGGAGACATTGGGGGCATATACATCACAGGAGATGCTGGGGGCATATAGATCACAGGAGATGCTGGGGATATATATCAAAAGAGGGGTCTGGAAGGAATATACATCTCTGGGGAGGCTGTGGAGCATAGACATGACTGGAGAGGCTGGGTTTCATAGACCTCACAGTAGATATTGAGGGCATATACATCAGTAGGGAAGCTGGGGGGGCATAAACATCACTGGGGGGTACAGACATCACTGAGGGTATATACATCGCTAGAGGGCACAGACATAGTTGGGGGGCACAAACATCGCTGGTGGTACAGTATATACAGCACTGGGGGGCACACACAGATGTCTGAGGAGGCTGGAGAGGCCCACACAGAGGCCTGTGGAGGCTGGAGGGGCCCCCACAGAGGCCTGGGGAGGCTGGAGGGGCCCACACAGAGACCTGGGGAGGCTGGAGGGGCTTACACAGAGGCCTGGGGAGGCTGGAGGGGCCCACACAGAGGCCTGAGGGCCCACACAAAGGCCTGGGGGCACAAACAAACCACAGGGATGATGGGGCAGCTTCTCCTCTTCTGTGGGACAGAGGGCATTGCAGGCTTACCCTGCCCACGAAGTAATCCTCCAGTGTATCCATGGTTATGTCTAGAATATATGGGCTCCTTCAAGGTTGGTTGCGAAGAGGGTTTAAAGGGCCAGCAGCCAGCAAGATCTGTCTGCCGCCTGAGCACTGCGGTCCCTGGGAATTTGCCCGGAGGCCGCAGAAAAGATCATTGTGGGCCGCATACAGCCTGCGGGCCAGAGGTTTCCCACCTCTGATGTATATAGTATATAAAGTGATGTTTTGTATATAGAATGTAATGTGAACTCCACACAATATATTATAAATATACTGCTACACACTAGGTTTTACTAAATAAGGTGAAGCTGTGTATATTGTGTGGTTCTGTATATATATTGTATATACTGTATATAGTTTGATCAAGCAATATTGTGATCTTAGCTTTTAATACTACCTTTTTTTAAAAAAAAAGGTCCCCACTCTGACCCTTGTGATTAAAATTATAACTGCATGCATAATATTTCTATTTTGGTCCTTACACTCTAGGAACCAATTAAATCTTAGGAATATGTGATGCTGCAATTCCTTCACAATTAGTGTTGAGCGGACCCGGACTGTAAACGTCCGGATCCGCGCGGTTTCAGCGCTATCCCCAGGCCGGACCCGGACGCAGGATTCCGGGTGCACGATCCAGAATCGGCAATTAATAAAAAATGAAAAAAAACAATAAATCAGTGTTTCATACTTACCGAGACTCGGTGTCATGGTGGCACACTGCTTCCGGGTCACGCTTTCACTTCCTCTGCTGTGCACGCAATCACACAGCTTTCCGTGTTTTCCCCGCCCACCGGCCGTCCTCTCAGCTGTGATTGGTTCCTGGCTGACGTGCCCCCCGGCCTGTGACAGTCTCTGCCGCTGTCATCGCTTATTGTGGCTCAGTAATAGGCTGCACTCAGAGTGGGCAGCCGTGATCTATAGCTGCTCACTCTGAGATGTAGCAGTGCTGGATGTGTCGCCGTGGGACTTCTCCTGTGGATTACGTCGGAGCTGCACGGTGTTTGGGCTTAATAAAGAGGTGAAGCAGGGAGTGTTTTCTACTTTATTCCAAATAAAGGATTGATCTCTGTGTGTGTGTTTATTTACTGTCACTTACAGGTTAGAAAGCCATGGAACCCATAGGGTGTAGGGGCGACATGACAGCCCGGAGGGTAGGGAGTTGATGGGGTTAAACAGTGTTGGTTCGTTTAGGAATGAGGAAAAGAAGGTGATTGGTTAGGGGGTGGAGTGTGGTGGTAGGAAAGGAGGGAGCTTCATGGTGTATATAATAGGAGGTGGGAGTCAATTACCTTCTCTTGCACTTCCTGGATGACAGCTTTGACGGGCTGGGGAACCTCCATCATGACATCCAGCCTGATGGATCCGGACATCGCAGATCTGCAGCTTGGACGGGCTGGGGAACCTCCATCATGATGTCCTGAGGAATCCTCGGATCTGGTCAGCATGGCGGTGCAGGGCGCCCAGGCAGTGCAGTCCCACACCCAGGCTGCCTGGGTGTCTCCTCGGCACCTTCCCCTCCCCCCACCCCCCCTCTTTGCTGTAGTGCTGGCAGTTTCAGGACTCGCCGGGGTCTCTTGGGGAAGGTGGGGGTGAGGAGGACAACGTGAGAGCCCCCACTCCTGTGGGGACCCTCCGCAGCTGGGCGGGCGGCGGTAGCTTGCTGCGCCCGCTCTGGCTGTCGGGAGGAATCTCCTGCAGGGCCGCGACGGCCGAAAAGGGGGCATGTCCAGCCCGGGGGCCTACTTCCGGTGTGAGGCCTCGGGCTGGATTTTGGAGCGATGCGGCGCCCAGCGGCGGTGGATGGACAACACCCCCCCTCCCTCCGCGGGGGGGCCAGAGGACGGCTGCCTGCAGGGTCACCTCACCTGTGTGGCTGGATTATCGGGACCAGAGGACTGGGCACAGCAGGCGGCGGCAAGGAGGAGACAGGAGGCGCCTGCAGGGTCACCTCACCTGTGTGGCTGGATTATCGGGACCGGAGGACTGGGCGCAGTAGGCGGCGGCGAGGAGGAGACAGGAGGCGCCTGCAGGGTCACCTCACCTGTGTGGCTGGATCATCGGGACCGGAGAACTGGGCGCAGCAGGTGGCGACGAGGAGGAGACATGAGGCCTGCTGTCTATCCTGGAGCAGGCATTGGGACAAGGGTGCAGCTCTCATCAGTAGCGGCTTCCCCCAGGAGGGGAGTGCCCAGCATTGTGGAGGCGACAATCAGCCCAAACAGGGCATGTGGATACGGTGCTCCTGGCGTCAGGGGGCGAACCCGGCGGGCATTCGGTGGCTGCAGCTTGAGGGACTGTCCCGGGATCAGCAACGGACGACTGGCGAAAAGGACGGTGATGGCTGATCTGAGGGCGTCCTCTGGAGGCAGCCTGGCGCGGTAATCAATTTACGTTTCAGCCTTTTTGTAGTGGTGGGGGGACAGTCGCCAGGGCTGTATTTTGCCTTCGTGCTGCCCTAGGCACTTTAAGTGGTCGCGCCCCTTAGTGATAACGTAAAACTGAGTTTTCGCACACGACATCTGTTTAAGGCAGATCTACTCTGTAAAACACTTGAAAAAGTATCAATGAGAAACGAAGGGCACTAACCCCCCCCCCCCCTGGGGATCACCACAGGCACATCAAAACATAGCATGAGTATAAAATATTCCCACCATCCCCACTTATATACTGTGACTGTCACACTGCCCCTAATATACTACACACTGCCCTCCCTTATAAATTATACCCACCACACCTTCCTCAATTATGAAATATGATCTGCACATTGTCCTCACATCATGCTGCCCCCTCCTCACAATGTCCCATGCATGCTGCCCCCTCCTCACAATGTCCCATGCATGCTGCCCCCTCCTCACAATGTCCCATGCATGCTGCCCCCTCCTCACAATGTCCCATGCATGCTGCCCCCTCCTCACAATGTCCCATGCATGCTGCCCCCTCCTCAGTGTCCCATGCATGCTGCCCCCTCCTCACAGTGTCCCATGCATGCTGCCCCCTCCTCACAATGTCCCATGCATGCTGCCCCCTCCTCACAGTGTCCCATGCATGCTGCCCCCTCCTCACAATGTCCCATGCATGCTGCCCCCTCCTCAGTGTCCCATGCATGCTGCCCCCTCCTCACAGTGTCCCATGCATGCTGCCCCCTCCTCACAGTGTCCCATGCATGCTGCCCCCTCCTCACAATGTCCCATGCATGCTGCCCCCTCCTCACAGTGTCCCATGCATGCTGCCCCCCTCCTCACAATGTCCCATGCATGCTGCCCCCTCCACAGTGTCCCATGCATGCTGCCCCCTCCTCACAGTGTCCCATGCATGCTGCCCCCTCCTCACAATGTCCCATGCATGCTGCCCCCTCCTCACAATGTCCCATGCATGCTGCCCCTCCTCACAATGTCCCATGCATGCTGCCCCCTCCTCACAGTGTCCCATGCATGCTGCCCCCTCCTCACAATGTCCCATGCATGCTGCCCCCTCCTCACAATGTCCCATGCATGCTGCCCCCTCCTCAGTGTCCCATGCATGCTGCCCCCTCCTCACAGTGTCCCATGCATGCTGCCCCGTCCTCACAGTGTCCCATGCATACTGCCCCCTCCTCACAATGTCTCATGCTTGCTGCCCCCTCCTCACAGTGTCCCATGCATGCTGCCCCCTCCTCACAATGTCTCATGCATGCTGCCCCCTCCTCACAATGTCCCATGCATGCTGCCCCCTCCTCACAATGTCCCATGCATGCTGCCCCCTCCTCACAATGTCCCATGCATGCTGCCCCCTCCTCACAATGTCCCATGCATGCTGCCCCCTCCTCACAATGTCCCATGCATGCTGCCCCCTCCTCACAATTTCCCATGCATGCTGCCCCCTCCTCACAGTGTCCCATGCATGCTGCCCCCTCCTCACAGTGTCCCATGCATGCTGCCCCCTCCTCACAGTGTCCCATGCATGCTGCCCCCTCCTGACAGTGTCCCATGCATGCTGCCCCCTCCTGACAGTGTCCCATGCATGCTGCCCCCTCCTGACAGTGTCCCATGCATGCTGCCCCCTCCTGACAGTGTCCCATGCATGCTGCCCAGTGTCCCATGCATGCTACCCCCTCCTGACAGTGTCCCATGCATGCTGCCCCCTCCTGACAGTGTCTCATGCATGCTGCCCCCTCCTGACAGTGTCCCATGCATGCTGCCCCCTCCTCACAGTGTCCCATGCATGCTGCCCCCTCCTCACAGTGTCCCATGCATGCTGCCCCCTCCTCACAGTGTCCCATGCATGCTGCCCCCTCCTCACAGTGTCCCATGCATGCTGCCCCCTCCTCACAATGTCCCATGCATGCTGCCCCCTCCTCACAGTGTCCCATGCATGCTGCCCCCTCCTCACAGTGTCCCATGCATGCTGCCCCCTCCTCACAGTGTCCCATGCATGCTGCCCCCTCCTCACAGTGTCCCATGCATGCTGCCCCCTCCTGACAGTGTCCCATGCATGCTACCCCTCCTGACAGTGTCCCATGCATGCTACCCCCTCCTGACAGTGTCCCATGCATGCTGCCCCCTCCTCACAATGTCCCATGCATGCTGCCCCCCTCCTCACAATGTCCCATGCATGCTGCCCCCTCCTCACAATGTCCCATGCATGCTGCCCCCTCCTCACAATGTCCCATGCATGCTGCCCCCTCCTCACAATGTCCCATGCATGCTGCCCTCTCCTCACAATGTCCCATGCATGCTGCCCCCTCCTCACAGTGTCCCATGCATGCTGCCCCCTCCTCACAGTGTCCCATGCATGCTGCCCCCTCCTCAGTGTCCCGTGCATGCTGCCCACTCCTCACAATGTCCCATGCATGCTGCCCCCTCCTCACAGTGTCCCATGCATGCTGCCCCCTCCTCACAGTGTCCCATGCATGCTGCCCCCTCCTCACAGTGTCCCATGCATGCTGCCCCTCTCCATGAGCTCCTAATGCTGCCTTCCGCTTTTCCATAATGACATCTCCATGCTGCCCCACTCATCATACTAAGACCACCACACTAGAGCTTATGCTGAGACCCACACACACACACACACACACACACACACACACACACACACACTACCCCACTCTTGATATTGACTCCCCTACATTGCTCCACTCCATACTGAGCCCACACATGCTGCCCCTTCTCCATAATGAGCTCCCAATGCTGGCCCCTCTTATTCTGAGTCCTTACACTGCCCCCCATCGATATTGTCATTGCTCTATCCCTCAACCCTTGTCCTCTGTCTCTAGCATTGGCCCCTCTCTTCCATTCCCCCAGCAGCAGCCTCTCTCCCCCCGCCTCCAGCAGCAGCCTCTCCCCCAGCATCAGCCTCTCTCCCCCCAGCCTCCCCCAGCATCAGCCTCTCTCCCCCCAGCCTCCCTCAGCATCAGCCTCCCTGCTCCCAGCTTACCCCAGCATCAACC
Organism: Anomaloglossus baeobatrachus; assembly: GCF_048569485.1. Taxonomy (NCBI): domain Eukaryota; kingdom Metazoa; phylum Chordata; class Amphibia; order Anura; family Aromobatidae; genus Anomaloglossus; species Anomaloglossus baeobatrachus. The sequence continues at coordinate 223,040,246 of NC_134356.1, forward strand.
TCTCTCCTCCCATCCTCCCCCAGCATGAGCCTCCTCCAGCATCAGCCTCTCTCCTCCCAGCCTCCCCCAGCATCAGCCTCCCTCCTCCCAGCATCCCCCAGCATCAGCCTCCCTCCTCCCAGCTTCCCCCAGCATCAGCCTCCCTCCTCCCAGCCTCCCCCAGCATCAGCCTCCCTCCTCCCAGGCTCCCCCAGCATCAGCCTTCCTCAGCATCAGCCTCCCCCAGCATCAGCCTCCCTCCTCCCAGCATCAGCCTCCCTCCTAGCCTCCCCCAGCATCAGCCTCCCTCCTCCCAGCATCAGCCTCCCTCCTCTCTCAGCCTCCCTCCTCCAAGTCTCCCTCAGCTTCCCTCCTCCAAGCCTCCCCCTCCCCCTCCCAGTCTCCCCCAGCATCAGCCTCCCTCAGCATCAGCCTCCCCCAGCATCAGCCTCCCCCAGCATCAGCCTCCCTCCTCCTAGCCTCCCCCAGCATCAGCCTCCCTCCTCCCAGCATCAGCCTCCCTCCTCCAAGTCTCCCTCAGCATCAGCTTCCCTCCCCCCCTCCCAGCCTCCCCCAGCATCAGCCTCCCTCAGCATCAGCCTCTCTCCTCCCAGCCTCTCAGCCTCTCTCTCTCTCCCCAGCCTCCCCCCCAGCCTCTCTCTCTCTCTCTCCCCAGCCTCCCCCCCAGCCTCTCTCTCTCTCTCTCCCCAGCCTCCCCCCCAGCCTCTCTCTCTCTCTCTCCCCAGCCTCCCCCCCAGCCTCTCTCTCTCTCTCTCCCCAGCCTCCCCCCCAGCCTCTCTCTCTCTCTCCCCAGCCTCCCCCCCAGCCTCTCTCTCTCTCTCCCCAGCCTCCCCCCCAGCCTCTCTCTCTCTCTCTCCCCAGCCTCCCCCCCAGCCTCTCTCTCTCTCTCCCCAGCCTCCCCCCCAGCCTCTCTCTCTCTCTCTCCCCAGCCTCCCCCCCAGCCTCTCTCTCTCTCTCTCCCCAGCCTCCCCCCCAGCCTCTCTCTCTCTCTCTCCCCAGCCTCCCCCCCAGCCTCTCTCTCTCTCTCTCCCCAGCCTCCCCCCCAGCCTCTCTCTCTCTCTCCCCAGCCTCTCTCTCTCTCTCTCCCCAGCCTCCCCCCCAGCCTCTCTCTATCTCTCTCCCCAGCCTCCCCCCCAGCCTCTCTCTCTCTCTCTCCCCAGCCTCCCCCCCAGCCTCTCTCTCTCCCCAGCCTCCCCCCCAGCCTCTCTCTCTCTCTCCCCAGCCTCCCCCCAGCCTCTCTCTCTCCCCAGCCTCCCCCCCAGCCTCTCTCTCTCGCCAGCCTCCCCCCCAGTCTCTCTCTCTCCCCAGCCTCCCCCCCAGCCTCTCTCTCGCCCCAGCCTCCCCCCAGCCTCTCTCTCTCCCCAGCCTCCCCCCCAGCCTCTCTCTCTCCCCAGCCTCCCCCCCAGCCTCTCTCTCTCCCCAGCCTCCCCCCAGCCTCTCTCTCTCCCCAGCCTCCCCCCCAGCCTCTCTCTCTCCCCAGCCTCCCCCCCAGCCTCTCTCTCTCCCCAGCCTCCCCCCAGCCTCTCTCTCTCCCCAGCCTCCCCCCCAGCCTCTCTCTCTCCCCAGCCTCCCCCCCAGCCTCTCTCTCTCCCCAGCCTCCCCCCAGCCTCTCTCTCTCCGCAGCCTCCCCCCCAGCCTCTCTCTCTCCCCAGCCTCCCCCCCAGCCTCTCTCTCTCCCCAGCCTCCCCCCCAGCCTCTCTCTCTCCCCAGCCTCCCCCCCAGCCTCTCTCTCTCCCCAGCCTCCCCCCCAGCCTCTCTCTCTCCCCAGCCTCCCCCCCAGCCTCTCTCTCTCCCCAGCCTCCCCCCCAGCCTCTCTCTCTCCCCAGCCTCCCCCCCAGCCTCTCTCTCTCCCCAGCCTCCCCCCAGCCTCTCTCCCCAGCCTCCCCCCAGCCTCTCTCTCTCCCCAGCCTCCCCCCCAGCCTCTCTCTCTCCCCAGCCTCCCCCCCAGCCTCTCTCTCTCCCCAGCCTCCCCCCCAGCCTCTCTCTCTCCCCAGCCTCCCCCCCAGCCTCTCTCTCTCCCCAGCCTCCCCCCCAGCCTCTCTCTCTCCCCAGCCTCCCCCCCAGCCTCTCTCTCTCCCCAGCCTCCCCCCCAGCCTCTCTCTCTCCCCAGCCTCCCCCCCAGCCTCTCTCTCTCCCCAGCCTCCCCCCCAGCCTCTCTCTCTCTCTCTCCCCAGCCTCCCCCCAGCCTCTCTCTCTCTCTCCCCAGCCTCCCCCCCAGCCTCTCTCTCTCTCTCTCCCCAGCCTCCCCCCCAGCCTCTCTCTCTCTCTCTCCCCAGCCTCCCCCCCAGCCTCTGTCTCTCTCTCCCCAGCCTCCCCCCAGCCTCTCTCTCTCTCTCCCCAGCCTCCCCCCCAGCCTCTCTCTATCTCTCCCCAGCCTCCCCCCCAGCCTCTCTCTCTCTCTCCCCAGCCTCCCCCCAGCCTCTCTCTCTCTCTCCCCAGCCTCCCCCCCAGCCTCTCTCTCTCTCCCCAGCCTCCCCCCCAGCCTCTCTCTCTCTCTCTCCCCAGCCTCCCCCCCCAGCCTCTCTCTCTCTCCCCAGCCTCCCCCCAGCCTCTCTCTCTCTCTCCCCAGCCTCCCCCCCAGCCTCTCTCTCTCTCCCCAGCCTCCCCCCCAGCCTCTCTCTCTCTCTCCCCAGCCTCCCCCCCAGCCTCTCTCTCTCTCCCCAGCCTCCCCCCCAGCCTCTCTCTCTCCCCAGCCTCCCCCCCAGCCTCTCTCTCTCCCCAGCCTCCCCCCCAGCCTCTCTCTCTCTCTCCCCAGCCTCCCCCCAGCCTCTCTCTCTCTCTCCCCAGCCTCCCCCCCAGCCTCTCTCTCTCTCTCTCCCCAGCCTCCCTCCCCAGCCTCTCTCTCTCTCTCCCCAGCCTCCCCCCCAGCCTCTCTCTCTCTCTCCCCAGCCTCCCCCCCAGCCTCTCTCTCTCTCTCCCCAGCCTCCCCCCCAGCCTCTCTCTATCTCTCCCCAGCCTCCCCCCCAGCCTCTCTCTCTCTCTCCCCAGCCTCCCCCCCAGCCTCTCTCTCTCTCTCCCCAGCCTCCCCCCCAGCCTCTCTCTCTCTCTCCCCAGCCTCCCCCCCAGCCTCTCTCTCTCTCTCCCCAGCCTCCCCCCCAGCCTCTCTCTCTCTCCCCAGCCTCCCCCCCAGCCTCTCTCTCTCTCTCCCCAGCCTCCCCCCCAGCCTCTCTCTCTCCCAGCCTCCCCCCCAGCCTCTCTCTCTCTCTCCCCAGCCTCCCCCCAGCCTCTCTCTCTCTCTCCCCAGCCTCCCCCCCAGCCTCTCTCTCTCTCTCCCCAGCCTCCCCCCCAGCCTCTCTCTCTCTCTCCCCAGCCTCCCCCCCAGCCTCTCTCTCTCTCTCCCCAGCCTCCCCCCCAGCCTCTCTCTCTCTCTCCCCAGCCTCCCCCCCAGCCTCTCTCTCTCTCCCCAGCCTCCCCCCCAGCCTCTCTCTCTCTCTCCCCAGCCTCCCCCCCAGCCTCTCTCTCTCTCCCCAGCCTCCCCCCAGCCTCTCTCTCTCTCCCCAGCCTCCCCCCCAGCCTCTCTCTCTCTCTCCCCAGCCTCCCCCCCAGCCTCTCTCTCTCTCTCCCCAGCCTCCCCTCCAGCCTCTCTCTCTCTCTCCCCAGCCTCCCCCCCAGCCTCTCTCTCTCTCTCCCCAGCCTCCCCCCCAGCCTCTCTCTCTCTCTCCCAGCCTCCCCCCCAGCCTCTCTCTCTCTCTCCCCAGCCTCCCCCCAGCCTCTCTCTCTCTCCCCAGCCTCCCCCCCAGCCTCTCTCTCTCTCTCCCAGCCTCCCCCCCAGCCTCTCTCTCTCTCTCCCCAGCCTCCCCCCCAGCCTCTCTCTCTCTCTCCCCAGCCTCCCCCCCAGCCTCTCTCTCTCTCTCCCCAGCCTCCCCCCCAGCCTCTCTCTCTCTCTCCCCAGCCTCCCCCCCAGCCTCTCTCTCTCTCTCCCCAGCCTCCCCCCCAGCCTCTCTCTCTCTCTCTCCCCAGCCTCCCCCCCAGCCTCTCTCTCTCTCTCTCCCCAGCCTCCCCCCAGCCTCTCTCTCTCTCCCCCAGCCTCCCCCCCAGCCTCTCTCTCTCTCTCCCCAGCCTCCCCCCAGCCTCTCTCTCTCTCTCCCCAGCCTCCCCCCCAGCCTCTCTCTCTCTCTCCCCAGCCTCCCCCTCAGCCTCTCTCTCTCTCTCCCCAGCCTCCCCCCCCAGCCTCTCTCTCTCTCTCCCCAGCCTCCCCCCCAGCCTCTCTCTCTCTCTCCCCAGCCTCCCCCCCAGCCTCTCTCTCTCTCTCCCCAGCCTCCCCCCAGCCTCTCTCTCTCTCCCCAGCCTCCCCCCCAGCCTCTCTCTCTCTCCCCAGCCTCCCCCCCAGCCTCTCTCTCTCTCTCTCCCCAGCCTCCCCCCCAGCCTCTCTCTCTCTCTCCCCAGCCTCCCCCCCAGCCTCTCTCTCTCTCTCCCCAGCCTCCCCCCCAGCCTCTCTCTCTCTCTCCCCAGCCTCCCCCCCAGCCTCTCTCTCTCTCTCCCCAGCCTCCCCCCCAGCCTCTCTCTCTCTCTCCCCAGCCTCCCCCCCAGCCTCTCTCTCTCTCTCCCCAGCCTCCCCCCCAGCCTCTCTCTCTCTCTCCCCAGCCTCCCCCCCAGCCTCTCTCTCTCTCTCCCCCAGCCTCCCCCCCAGCCTCTCTCTCTCTCTCCCCAGCCTCCCCCCCAGCCTCTCTCTCTCTCTCCCCAGCCTCCCCCCCAGCCTCTCTCTCTCTCTCCCCAGCCTCCCCCCCAGCCTCTCTCTCTCTCTCCCCAGCCTCCCCCCCAGCCTCTCTCTCTCTCCCCAGCCTCCCCCCCAGCCTCTCTCTCTCTCTCCAGCCTCCCCCCCAGCCTCTCTCTCTCTCTCTCCCCAGCCTCCCCCCCAGCCTCTCTCTCTCTCTCCCCAGCCTCCCCCCCAGCCTCTCTCTCTCTCTCCCAGCCTCCCCCCCAGCCTCTCTCTCTCTCTCCCCAGCCTCCCCCCCAGCCTCTCTCTCTCTCCCCAGCCTCCCCCCAGCCTCTCTCTCTCTCCCCAGCCTCCCCCCAGCCTCTCTCTCTCTCTCCCCAGCCTCCCCCCCAGCCTCTCTCTCTCTCTCCCCAGCCTCCCCCCAGCCTCTCTCTCTCTCTCCCCAGCCTCCCCCCCAGCCTCTCTCTCTCTCCCCAGCCTCCCCCCCAGCCTCTCTCTCTCTCTCCCCAGCCTCCCCCCCAGCCTCTCTCTCTCTCTCCCCAGCCTCCCCCCCAGCCTCTCTCTCTCTCCCCAGCCTCCCCCCCAGCCTCTCTCTCTCTCTCCCCAGCCTCCCCCCCAGCCTCTCTCTCTCTCTCCCCAGCCTCCCCCCAGCCTCTCTCTCTCTCTCCCCAGCCTCCCCCCCAGCCTCTCTCTCTCTCTCCCCAGCCTCCCCCCCAGCCTCTCTCTCTCTCTCCCAGCCTCCCCCCCAGCCTCTCTCTCTCTCTCCCCAGCCTCCCCCCCAGCCTCTCTCTCTCTCTCCCCAGCCTCCCCCCCAGCCTCTCTCTCTCTCTCCCCAGCCTCCCCCCCAGCCTCTCTCTCTCTCCCCAGCCTCCCCCCAGCCTCTCTCTCTCTCTCCCCAGCCTCCCCCCCAGCCTCTCTCTCTCTCTCCCCAGCCTCCCCCCCCCAGCCTCTCTCTCTCTCTCCCCAGCCTCCCCCCCAGCCTCTCTCTCTCTCTCCCCAGCCTCCCCCCCAGCCTCTCTCTCTCTCTCCCCAGCCTCCCCCCCAGCCTCTCTCTCTCTCTCGCTCTCTCTCTCTCCCCAGCCTCCCCCCAGCCTCTCTCTCTCCCCCCAGCCTCCCCCCCAGCCTCTCTCTCTCTCTCCCCAGCCTTCCCCCCAGCCTCTCTCTCTCTCTCCCCAGCCTCCCCCCCAGCCTCTCTCTCTCGCTCCCCAGCCTCCCCCTCAGCCTCTCTCTCTCTCTCCCCAGCCTCCCCCCCAGCCTCTCTCTCTCTCTCCCCAGCCTCCCCCCCAGCCTCTCTCTCTCTCTCCCCAGCCTCCCCCCCAGCCTCTCTCTCTCTCTCCCCAGCCTCCCCCCAGCCTCTCTCTCTCTCCCCAGCCTCCCCCCCAGCCTCTCTCTCTCCCCAGCCTCCCCCCCAGCCTCTCTCTCTCTCTCTCTCCCCAGCCTCCCCCCCAGCCTCTCTCTCTCTCTCCCCAGCCTCCCCCCCAGCCTCTCTCTCTCTCTCCCCAGCCTCCCCCCCAGCCTCTCACTCTCTCTCCCCAGCCTCCCCCCCAGCCTCTCTCTCTCTCTCCCCAGCCTCCCCCCCAGCCTCTCTCTCTCTCTCCCCAGCCTCCCCCCCAGCCTCTCTCTCTCTCTCCCCAGCCTCCCCCCCAGCCTCTCTCTCTCTCTCCCCAGCCTCCCCCCCAGCCTCTCTCTCTCTCTCCCCAGCCTCCCCCCCAGCCTCTCTCTCTCTCTCCCCAGCCTCCCCCCCCAGCCTCTCTCTCTCTCCCCAGCCTCCCCCCCAGCCTCTCTCTCTCTCTCCCCAGCCTCCCCCCCAGCCTCTCTCTCTCTCTCTCCCCAGCCTCCCCCCCAGCCTCTCTCTCTCTCCCCAGCCTCCCCCCCAGCCTCTCTCTCTCTCTCCAGCCTCCCCCCCAGCCTCTCTCTCTCTCTCTCCCCAGCCTCCCCCCAGCCTCTCTCTCTCTCTCCCCAGCCTCCCCCCCAGCCTCTCTCTCTCTCTCCCCAGCCTCCCCCCCAGCCTCTCTCTCTCTCTCCCCAGCCTCCCCCCCAGCCTCTCTCTCTCTCCCCAGCCTCCCCCCCAGCCTCTCTCTCTCTCCCCAGCCTCCCCCCAGCCTCTCTCTCTCTCTCCCCAGCCTCCCCCCCAGCCTCTCTCTCTCTCTCCCCAGCCTCCCCCCCAGCCTCTCGATCTCTCTCCCCAGCCTCCCCCCCAGCCTCTCTCTCTCTCTCCCCAGCCTCCCCCCCAGCCTCTCAGCCTCTCTCTCTCTCCCCAGCCTCCCCCCCAGCCTCTCAGCCTCTCTCCCCAGCCTCTCAGCCTCTCTCTCTCCCCAGCCTCCCCCCCAGCCTCAGCCTCTCTCTCTCTCTCCCCAGCCTCCCCCCCCAGCCTCAGCCTCTCTCTCTCCCCAGCCTCCCCCCCCAGCCTCAGCCTCTCTCTCTCTCCCCAGCCTCCCCCCCAGCCTCAGCCTCTCTCTCTCCCCAGCCTCCCCCCCAGCCTCAGCCTCTCTCTCCCCAGCCTCCCCCCTAGCCTCAGCCTCTCTCTCTCCCCAGCCTCAGCCTCTCTCCCCAGCCTCAGCCTCTCTCCCCAGCCTCAGCCTCTCTCCCCCCAACCTCCCCTTGCATGATTATAGTGGACAAAAAGAGGCATCGCAACGATCATCAACTAACCTGTAAGGAGCCCATACATTCTAGGCTCTGCCTCTGCCTTACCTGCTCCGGTGCCCGCCTCTCTGCTCTGGCTGGCTCCGCTTCTGGCTGGCTCCAGGTTCAGACGCGTCCTCCTCCGCGGCGTGTGTCGTCTGCAGCATTGGACGCTGCAGCACGGGGCAGTCAGCTGATTGTCGCGCCCGCGCGCCTCTGACCCGGAAGTGCAGGCGATGGAACTTCCGGGGTTAATCACTATGCCTATGTAAATAGACCGAAGTGCGCCTCTCCTCCCTCTCAACCCCCCCCCCCCCCCGAACACAGCCGAGTGTAACGGAGGGAGGGACGGATGGCGGGGATGTAAAAAAAAAAAAAAAAAAAAAATTTTATATAATTTTTTTTTTTTTTTCTTTTTTTTTGCTGCCAGAAAGTGCCGCCCCCCGCAACGTGCCGCCCTAGGCACGGGACCACGGGTGCCTAGTGGCAAATACGGCCCTGACAGTCGCTATAGTGGAGTAGTGTCTGGAGATATGGGTAGCAGCTGGGGGGGTTTGGAGCATGTGGTTAGTTCATAGGTCGGTTGGTGCCGTGGTCCCTGGGGGGTGTGGGTTCATGTTCTGGAGGCCAGGGGCAGAGTTACGGACGGGGTGGTCTCATGGCAGCGGGGCCGTGAGGGTGCAGGTGGCGTCAGGTCCGGTGGTTACAGTTTCAGGTTGGGGATGGCGAGGTTTGGCGTTTGCCGCAGTTTAGGTCTTGTGAGACTTGGTTAAGGGTGCTGATGATTGCGGCACATGTGAGCGGGTGACACGGCGCAGTTATTGAAGGTTTGCTGGGGTGTTTCATTATTAATCTTCTGATACATGGTGGTTCTTATTGGATGAATTATGGTGGGTAAGGTAAAGGGGCGAGGGGTCCCGCGGTACGGTGTGTGCGGGGAGTTTTCAGGGGGTTTTTGTGAGTGATGTGTAGGTGCGGGGCCCCGGTATAGCGCGAGGGTTGCTGTGGATAAGGGAATAAAGGAGAGCGGAAATGTAGGAGAAGGTGAGGTGTTGGTTGCTGTAATGGGTTTGTAGGTTTGCAACCGCATCAATGGTAACATGGGATTAATTTGTGGCTAGTCAGCATGTTATCCCATTGTGGAAGTTGGTGCTGGGAGGAATGTTGAGTCCAGCGTGACTGAATTGGTGTTAATGTAGGTGCTGGGCAGCTTTGGGCTGATGTGGGTGAACTCTGTTAATCAGCAATGGTGGGCTGTGGACGGAATAATGGAGTTCTTCGGACAGCCGTGATTACGGGTGGGGACTATGCGAGTTTTGGTTTGGACTAGAGGATTGGGTACTTGTGGTGCATAGAGTGTAAGTCGGATAGCTTAGGGCCATCTGGTATTATTGGGTGTTTTGCATGGGTGGACTCCTGGCATCTGTGGGCTGGTGGAGTCTATTTTATATTCATATACAATTTAAACAACAAAAAAAAAGGGAATGCTTGGCCCGGTGGTAGGTATGGGCATCTGGGTAAGGGTTTGCTTAGGGAGTTGTGTCTTCTGATGCCCATAGTTGCATATGGAGTCAATCGGGCCAGTGGTGTGGCTGCAATTTTCCGGTGGGCATTGTAGTACAGGGAGCTTGTCGTGGTCCGGTTTGCGGAGGCAAGCGGACTGTGCATTATGGTTGGAGGTGTTGTTGGGGACCTTGGGATCGAAGGTAATGCTTCAATATCTTCGCCTCAGTAAGGGGTACAGGGCGATGGTTGCGGTTGTTTTGTTTTTTGAGGCCGTGTTAATTTTGGGGTGGGGCATGGTTCCGTTAGGCCGTGTGGGCCTCGTGGAAATTAAGTGGGCCTGATTTCAGATGAAGAAGGTCCATTAGTGTGGTAGTTGAGTATGTGGGAAGATTTTGGGATTTTCTGGGGAAGACAGCTCGAGCCTCTGTTGTTGTCAGAGGGTGTGATGGCAGAATAAATCGGTCAGGGGAGACCGGTAGTGATATTTGGCTCTGGGGAAGCTGCAAGGTCAGCTGTAGGGGAAATTTCAAGGCTATGGATTGCAGTCGTTTTACAGCGGGGTTTCCCTTTAGCGGTTTCCTGGGAGAACTAGGTTTGGGGTGCGAAGTGACCCAGTAGCATAAGCAGTGTGAGTGTCATCCTGTTGTTGTATCTCAACCCCAGTGGTGGTTGAATTCAGCTGGAGACAGGAGGAGGAGCAGGGTGACTGTACAGTGGTTCTTTGGTCGGTACTGGGGAGGACGATGGTACAGTCGGTACTGCATTTAATTCGTTATAATAAGGCCAGCGGGGCATGGTGTGGATTCCGATATAATTTGGGAGCTTGTGGCATGGTGTGCCGGTGGGCCTGAGTGGCCGTCAGAGGGACCCGGTGGCTCCTGCCACCAAGAATCAGGGAAGTGCGGTGCAGTAAGGTGGACTGGGTACGCTGGCTGGTGCATATATTGGATGCTCAGAGTTTAAGTGATGGATGAAAAGGTTTTAATGGCTGGTTTGGCTTGCAAGTTGGGGGAGCAAGCGTTGGGTGTGTGGGGGTCCAGGCCACGCAAGGTGTCACGTGGCCTGTTCTGTGGCGGGGGTAAGTCTGGTCCAGAGGCGGTTTAACGGATAATGTTATTTGATTGGAGAGTCACTTGTAGGATATAGTGGCTCCGGTTACAAGGATCTTGAAGGCATGGGTCCTGCAATGTGGGGGGTATTGATCCATAGGTGATTCATACCTCATCTCCGGCCCGGTGTGTGTTGCGGCCAGGGATCATGTTTTGGTGGTGGAAGGTGGTTTCTGGACCGGGCCTACCCAGGGTTACGTATTGTATTACGTACTGTATTATTATTATTATGGTATTAGCTATTGTTAAATGTTGGGGACGCCCGTTGGACGGCGCCCCCCTTGTGTTAGTGTGTAAACAATAGGCAATAAAGGGCTGCTGTGGCCATTTTTTACCAAATCGCAAGCAGTGTCCGTGATATTATTGATACCGGGTAAGGGTAATTGGGAATAATATAGGAATCAACGACCGGAAAATCCCTCCTGGAAATGTCATGTGTGATGCAGGTATCTGATAGACGCCTGTGCCATCACACAAAGCTAGGGTTTAGCAGCAGCCGTGCACTGTTATTAACCCCTGCTATTACCCCGACTGGCACCGCATCACGCCTCCGGGAAGAGCTGGTATCGCACACCGGTATGGTCACATCTAATAGATGCGGCACTACCGGGCGGCTGCGGGCTGAGGATATACCAGCCCTCTGCCGGCGTTATCATGGCTGGGGATGAAAATAGGGGGAATGGGACATCGTTTGTTTTTTATTATTTATTTAAAAAAAAAAAAGCTGTTTTTTTTCTACGCCGCAGTCACACTTGTGAGGAACTCCCGCGAGTCTGACATTGCAGAACAGCTGCACACTTCTGACAGGAGCGTGCATGTGTTTCTAGGTACATGCACGCTCATGTTCAGACAGCAGCAGGCTGTGCCGGGTGATGTCAGACCTGCACGAGTCTGACAGCGCATCACCGACACTGCTGCACACTTCTGACTGGAGTAAAAAAAAAAAAAAAATTCTGCCAGCAGGTGGAAATTTAGTGCTGAAAGCTGGTGCAGACTATTTCAGCACCAAATGTGCATCTCGCGGCAAAAATCGCGGACAAAATAACCGCGGCAAAAACTGCGGCAAAAATCGCAGAAAAAAAATTCCGCAAAACACCGCGTTTTTTGCCAGGAAGTGTAGATTGGATGCAGGAATATGGTATAAAAATTTCAGCACAAAATCTGCATCTCTTGGCCAAAAAACCTGCGATTTTTCTGCTAGGAGATGCAGGTCTGTGAACTCAGTGACCTCCACCTGAGGTCAGGTTACCTGCGATCACAGATGAAGGACCGTGGGAACCTCCAGCTGAGACCGAAAATGACATGAGTGGCATCACCGCTCAATGCGCAGCACATTCATTCTCTGGAGCCCACAGAGATCGGTCGGTCATGCCACTCTCTCTGATATTCAGATGTAGCAGAGCTGAAACGGCGTGGGACTTCTCCTGTGAATTATGTAAGAGCTGCAGGGAGTTTGGGCTTAATAAAGAGGTGAAGCAGGGAGTGTTTTGTATTTTATTCCAAATAAAGGATTGTTCTCTGTGTGTCTGTGTTTATTTACTGTCACCTACAGGTTTGTGTGATGCAGGTATCTGATAGGCGTCTGTGCTATCACACAAAGCTAGGGTTTAGTAGCAGCTGTGTGCTGTTATTAACCCCTGCTATTACCCCGACTGGCACCGCATCACGCCTGCGGGAAGAGCCAGTAGCTCTTATCTTGGCTGGGGATGAAAATAGGGGGAACCGCACGTCGTTTTTTTTTTTTTACTTTCACCGGAATGACACATGCGAGGGGTTCACACGAGTCTGTCATGGCAGCACCCGGCAAAGCCTCGCACATATGACTCTGGGCACTGTATACACAGCACAGATACAGCGCGACAGCTGGGGCTGCAGCCGCGCGCTATAACTGTGCTGCCGAGTGTTTACCACCGTGAACTGACCAACAGACTGTACTGCTTTCCCCGCCCACCGGCCATCCTGGCGCCTGTGATTGGTTGCAGTTAGCTGACACGCTGCCACTCAGGGTGGGGGCGTGTCTGACTGCAACCAATATGCACCAGTGGGCGGGGAAAACAATGAACATTGAATTGTCGGCTTCGGAAGGTAACAGCATGATCCGGAAGGAGTGTGCCGCCATGACAGCGCCTCGGTGAGAATGCCGCACTCGCTCCTAGCCCCTCCACAAACGTTTTTAACCTTCGGATTCCGGTCCCCATTGACTTATATTGGCACCGGATTCCGGAGCGGATCTGACCTCTCTATCCGTCTGTCTCTTTTCCCCCTCTGTCTCTTTCCCCCCTGTCTCTTTTTCCCCCCTGTCTCTTTTTCCCCTCTGTCTCTTTTCCAGCTGTCTGTCTCTTATCCCCTCTGTCTGTCTCTTTTCCCCCTCTGTCTGTCTCTTTTCCCCCCTCTGTCTCTTTTCCCCGTCTGTCTCTTTTCCCCCCTCTGTCTCTTTTTCCCCTCTGTTTCTTTTTCCCCCCGTCTATTTCCCCCCTCTGTCTCTTTTACCCCTCTGTCTCTTTCCCAGTCTGTCCCTTTTCCAGTCTCTTTCCCCCCCCCCTCTCTGTCTATTTGACTGTCTCTCTCTCTTTCCCTGTCAGTCTCTGTCTGTGCTTATGTATCTGTCTCTTTCTGTCTCTCTCTATCCGTCTCCCCACTGACATCTTATTACCTCGCACATAAGCTTCTTATACTAACAATTTATTTTGTTCCTATAGCAACCAATCACAGCTCCTATTAATAACCTGTAGCTCCTATCTCCATTGACTTTAATTGAGACAGGATTTTTGGAGAGTAACTGTAAAGCGCAGGGTTACATTTTCCTGTCAAAACATAGTCTATGACGTTGCCTGAGTCACATGGGGTGTCTGTGCAAAATGTTGTGATTGTAAATGCGACGGTGAGGATTCCTTTAGCGGACATACACACACACACACATACATACACTCAGCTTTATATATTAGACTAGCTGTAGTACCCGGGCGTTGCCTGGGATATTAACTGTCTCTCTGTCTGTCACTTTCTCAGTCTCTGTGTCGCTGTCTGTCTGTCTCTTTCATTGTCTGTCTGTGTCTATCTGTTTCTATCTCTCTGTCTGTCTTTGTATCAGTCTGTCTCTATGTCTGTGTCGTCTGTCTGTCTCTCTCTTTCCCCGTCTGTCTCTTTCTCCGTCTGTCTTTGTCTCTCTGTCTCTTTCCAGATCTGTCTCTTTCCAGGTATGTCTCTTTCCAGGTCTGTCTCTTTCCCCGTCTGTCTTTGTCTGTCTCTCTGTCTCTTTCCATGTCTGTCTCTTTCCCCATCTGTCTCTTTCCAGGTCTCTCTCTTTCCAGGTCTCTCTCTTTCCAGGTCTCTCTCTTTCCAGATTTGTCTCTTTCAAGGTCTGTCTCTTTCAAGGTCTGTCTCTTTCAAGCTCTGTCTTTGTCTGTCTCTCTATGTGTCTCTTTCCAGGTCTGTCTCTTTCCCCATCTGTTTCTTTCCAGGTCTCTCTCTTTCCAGGTCTGTCTCTTTTAAGATCTGTCTCTTTTAAGATCTGTCTCTTTCAAGGTCTGTCTCTTTCAAGGTTTGTCTCTTTCAAGGTCTGTCTCTTTCCCCGTCTGTCTCTTTCCCAGTCTGTCTTTGTCTCTGTCTCTTTCCAGGTCTGTCTCTTTCCCCATCTGTCTGTCTCTTTCCAGGTCTGTCTCTTTCCCCATCTGTCTCTTTCCAGGTCTGTCTCTTTCCAGGTCTGTCTTTATCTCTCGGTCTCTTTCCAGGTCTTTTTCTGTCTGTCTCTCTATCTGTCTCTTTCCCCATCTGTTTCTTTACAGGTCTCTCTCTTTCCAGGTCTCTCTCTTTCCAGGTCTGTCTCTTTCAAGGTCTGTCTCTTTCAAGGTCTGTCTCTTTCAAGGTCTGTCTTTGTCTCTTTCAGGTCTGTCTCTTTCCCCATCTGTCTCTTTCCAGGTCTGTCTCTTTCCCCATCTGTTTCTTTCCAGGTCTCTCTCTTTCCAGGTCTATCTCTTTCAAGGTCTGTCTCTTTCAAGGTTTGTCTCTTTCTCAGTCTGTCTCTTTCCCAGTCTGTCTCTTTCCCCGTCTGTCTCTTTCCAGGTTTATCTCTTTCCAGGTCTGTCTCTTTCAAGGTCTGCTTGTCTGTCTGTCTCTATCTCTGCTTCTTTCCCCATCTGCCTCTTTCCGAGGTCTGTCTCTTTCCCAGGTCTGTCTTTCCCCATCTGTCTTCCTGTCTGTTTTCCCTGTCTGTCTCTTTCCCTGTCTCTTTACTTGTCTGTCTCTATTTCTCTGTCTCTTTCCCCGTCTGTCTCAATCAAGGTCTGTCTCTTTCCCCATCTGTCTTTGTCTGTCTCTCTGTCTGTGTCTTTCCCTGTCTGCCTGTCTCTGTCCCTGTCTGCCTGGCTCTTTCCAGGTCTGTCTCTTTCCCAGTCTGTCTCTCTCTGTCTCATCCGTCTCCCCACTGACATCATATTACCTCACACATAAGTTTCTTATACTAACACTGTCCTTTGTTCCTATAGCAACCAATCACAGTTGCTATTAATAAACTGTAGTTCTAGGCTCCATTCACTTGAATGGAGGCATGTTTTTTGGAGAGTAACTGTAAAGCGCGGGGTTAAATTGTCCTGTCAAAACATAGACTACGACGTTCCCTGGGTCGCATGAGGAGTCTGTGCAAAATTTCGTGATTGTAAATGCAACAGTGTGGATTCCTTTAGCGGACACACACACACACACACACACACACACACACACACACACACTCCGCTTTATATATTAGATGTCTGGGGAAACAAGAGGAATGAGAAGGGGTTGTTAATTGCTTCCTGCACAAAATATCCTCCCACACACTGCTCCTCTCCAAAATAGCCCCACAAAGTGGCCCTTTCCAAAATGTCCCCCAAAAATTTGCCCTTTCTATAATATCTCCCCCATACTAAATCCCTGTATAAATTCCCTCCCCACTCCTCATTATACTATGCTGCCTTCCACAATCCTTGATGCCTCATAATGTCCACCATTGCCCTATAATGTCCCAATTTCTCTCATAACGTCCCCCACTAACCTATAATGCCCCAATTTGCTTCCTAATGTCCCCCATTACCCTATAATGACCCCCACTGCCTTATAATGTCCAAATTTGCATCATAATGTCCCCCGCTGCCTTATAATGTCCCCAACTGCCCTATTATGTTCCTCACTGCCCTATAATGTCCCCCACTGCTCTATAATGTCCCCCACTGCCTAATGTCCCAATTTGCTTCATAATGTCCCCCACTACCTTATAATGTCCCCCACTGCCTTATAATGTCCCCCACTGCTCTATAATGTCTCCCACTGCCCTATAATATCCCCCACTGGCTTATAATGTCCCCCACTGCTCTATAATGTCCCCCACTGCCTTATATATTCAACTGCCTTATAATGTTCTCCACTGCCTTATAATGTCCCCCACTGCCTACTGTCCCCTACTGCCTTATGTCACCCACTGCCCTATAATGTCCCCCACTGCCCTATAATGTCCCCCACTGCCCTATAATGCCCCCACTGCCCTATAATGTCCCCCACTGCTTTATAATGTCCCAATTTGCTTCATAATGTCCCTCACTGCCCTAAAATGTCCCTCACTGCCCTATAATGTCCCCCACTGCCTTATAATGTCCCCCACTGCCTTATAATGTCCCCCACTGCCTTATGTATTCCACTGCCTTATGTATTCCACTGCCTTATAATGCCCCCCACTACCTTATAATGTCCCCCACTGGCCTATAATGTCCCAATTTGCTTCATAATGTCCCCCACAGCCTTAGAATGTCCCCCACTGCCTTAGAATGTCCCCCACTGCCCTATAATGTCCCCCACTGCTCTATAATGTCCCTCACTGCCCTATAATGTCCCCACTGCCCTATAATGTCCCTCACTGCCCTATAATGTCCTCCACTGCCTTATAATGTACCCCACTGCCCTATAATGTCCCCCACTGCCTTATAATGTCCCCCACTGCCCTATAATGTCCCCCACTGCCTTATAATGTCCCAATTTGCTTCATAATGTCCCCCACTGCCTTATAATGTCCCCCCCACCTTATGTATTACACTGCCTTATAATGTCCCCCACTGCCCTATAATGTCCCCCACTGCCTTATAATGTCCCAATTTGCTTCATAATGTCCCCCACTGCCCTATAATGTCCCCCACTGCCCTATAATATTCCAATTTGCTTCATAATGTCCCCCACTGCCCTATAATGTTCCCCCCACCTTATGTATTACACTGCCTTATAATGTCCCCCACTGCCTTATAATGTCCTCCACTGCCCTATAATGTCCCCCACTGCCCTATAATGTCCCCCACTGCCTTATAATGTCCCAATTTGCTTCATAATGTCCCTCACTGCTCTATAATGTCTTCCACTGACTCATAATATGCTCCATAAAGTCCCCCACTGCTTCTTAATGCCCCTTGTAAAATAACACCGCTCCTCCCCCACCACAGCCCATGTAAAATTACTGTACATGTCCTCTTCGGCTCCTCTGGAGCGCTTATCTGTGCCTGCGTGTCCTCCTCTTTATCCTTGCAACTGCGGCCCCGGTGATGATGCATGTAGGTGCAGGACTGAGGTGCACTCCTCTGCTTCAGTTCTGTTGCATTCTCCTCCTCTGCAGCCCCTGCCCCGGTGATGACGTCCCGTCGCGGTGTGAGGCTGAGCAGCACTGCTCTGCTTCCTGTTGCCAGCAGCACTGTACAAATGTATGCGTGCCTGAAAGACGCGCATAGATTTGAATACCGACGCGGTCTCCAGGTCCTGCACACCTCATCGGTGCAGGCCTGGGGACTCCCGTGGTGTACCGCTAGGACCTTTGGTGAGTCACATGACAAACATATGATGTTACTAAAGGTCCTGCAACTGCGGAAACTTCAGTGATCGTACAGAATTTGTACGATCACGGAAGTTTATGATTCAAAGGCTGGGGGCCCCTCAGAGCGTGGAGGCCCTGGGTGAGCTGCCCAGTCTTCCCACCAATAAACGCCGGTCCTGAGAAACAGGCGGTCCTGTACAGCCGCCCCGCACTATATAAGGGACGGGGGACACTGAGGGCCCGGAGCCTACCAGGGGATTCCCCGCTACCCCGCTGGGCCAGACTGACCCTGCCTAAGAATGCCATATAGGTGACTTCCTGAGGAATCTTGTGAAGAAATGCGTTGGGTGAAACAGATGGCAAATTTAGGTTCCAGTAAATTCATAAATTGGACCCTAGCAAGTTCTAAGAAGGTTGGGTGAGATTGTTCCGATTTTTCTAAATAATGGTATATTGTGAAGAAACTGCAGCATCACGTATTCCTAAGATTTAATTGGTTCCTAGCGTGTAATGACCAAAATAGAAATATTATGCATGCAGTAGTTATGATTTCAATCACATGGGTCAGAGTGGTGACTTTTTTTTTTTTTTTTAAAAAAGGTAGTATTAAAGGTAAGTTTTAGGTGCTTTATTTTAAAAAAATTCTAATTAATCACAATATTGCTTGATCAAACTGTATTTATTTGATTGTGGTTGTTACCCAGTAGTTTTGTTGTGTATACTGTATATAGACAAAATGGCTGATCCAGCACTCATAAGATAATCCACATAAAAACATACATTTATTCAAAAATTTAAAGGAATTACCGTAATCAATAAATGTTCAAAGAATGAAAACAAAAAACATGTGTTGTGGGGAAGTGTTAAGTGCTTAAAACAGACTGAAACATTTGTGATATACTTATCTGATGGAAACATATGTGTGATGTCACAGCATCTTACCCAATATTGATACTAGGGTGCTGCCACTCATTTTCTTTCAACTAGTTGCTGAAAGATAAATGCAGTATTAGAAAGCTGAAATAAAACGAATTGGTCACCGTCCAACATGTAAAAGCTTTAAGTTGCCAACGGTGTGAAAAACCTTTGTAGCTAGTTTCATGTTCAAGAAACTAAGGTTAATGCGGTATTCCCATCTCCAAGATCCTATCCCAATATGCAGTAGGTGAAGTAACAATAATAATATTAGTATACACCTCCAATTACAAATGTAGTATAGTTTTCTTGATTAGCTATGTATCTTACCTTATGTGCAGGGCATTGCAGCTTAGGTATCCATGGTTACAACGCATTGCGTTTTTTGATGCTTTTTTGAGACAAAAACACTGCATCTTTGTGGGGAAAAAAGATACGGTGTGTGAACATAGCCCTGTGACGGGGTGTACATCAGAGCAAAGAGAGACAACAGGCCGAGGATGATCCAACAGGTTTATTAACAGGAATACAAGAACAGCACACGATAAGTCCACGTAAAACAGATTCGGGGGCCCTTCCCGACAATCCTCGGACCGGATAACAAAGCAATCGTCCTTACAGTAGTCCAAAGAGTTCCACACAATCCCACGGGCCGCCACACAGGCCTAGCTCCGTCCGTGTCCACAGCCACCCAGGCTGGGGCTCCTGCTCTCTTCAAGTTTCAGCTCACTCTGAAGTTACAAAAAGGGAAATGCATTGTCTGTGCTCCTTGACCAGCCCACCATGTTCAGGGGGTGGGGGTCACACATCCTATCATCAATGGTTTGGTCCATCACAGGGCTCCGATATGTCTGCCAGCCACAGTAGATGAAGGGATCCCCTGCTGTGCAGAACAATGACTATTCCTTCACTGGCCAATGCAATTACAGATTAGATACACAACTCTGGAAAGAAGAGGACAGGCTATTTACATAATCACATTAGATGCCAAGACTACAATTGTATGAGAGAGACACATTGAGATCAGTAGCTCCCCCAAGGAAATACATGAATTACAACTAATACAACCAGGGAAATATACATATCATGACATAGTATCACAGCATATACAGTGAGAGGGTAAATTACATCTTCACAATCCCTCCCCCTCCCAACTTGTGTACGTACTAGGGACCTCTACAGGTCACTGGTTAAGTACACACAGGCAGAGCGTTACTTACATGTGGCTTCATGCAGCCACGAATTGGCATCGTAGCTCTCCCACATCATTGCCCAGGAGAACAGCTGCAGGCAGACCACCCATCACCCCAACCACACATCGCCTGACCCCAAAACCAAAGTTCAGATCCACAGTGGCTGTGGGAATAGTCCTCCATTGTCCACCAGCCAGTTCAATAACAATCCCAGGTCCTCTATGGATTGCCTCAGGCCGAACCACTCGGGGATCAGCCAGTGTCAGGAAAGCACCCGAGTCACAAAATCCAACAAGTCTCTGTCCATCCAGCACAACCTCCTGCAAGTGCTTACCTCGATGAGCAGAAGTCGTCATAACTGCGGGTCGCACCCCGTAAACTCCTGGTGGTGCAACATGGGGGCTGAGTCACTAGGCCAGTCCTCACATAACGGTGCCACATCTTCCTCCATGGCACTGGGCTGTAAATAATTAACAATCCGATTGGGTGCAGGATCAGTCCTCATTTGAACAGCTGGGCAGGAGACTTGCCGATGCCCTGGCTGTCCACATTGATAGCATCTGAGCTGGGTCTCCCTCCATCCAAGGCGTCCTCTTGGGTAAGGGGTAGGGGAACTTGGAGGCCGGCTCCCACCTGAAGGTGCTGTAGGGGTTTGAGGATGATTCCTCCATGGCCTGGCTGGGCATGAGGCCTGCAAATGCCCGGGATGCCTACAAACATAACACCTGCGCTCTGTTACTTCCTCTCCCCGGCGTATTCCAGAAAGTGCAGTAGAAGCAACTGGAGGCACATTAACACGGGTATCAACATGTGGTGGCTTAGAGGAACGGGGAACAATGGGGACAGAATAACTGGGGGCATCCGGTGTTGTGGAGCTGTTAGGCGTCTCTCCATCCTCCAACAGAACCCTCCACTGAGGCTTGATGGTGAGAGCCTCATCAGCGAGAGCAGCAGCTTCCTCCACTGTCGCTGGTTTTCTCTCACGCACCCATTCCCGGATCTCAGCGGGGCACTGGGCAAAGAATTGTTCTTTTAGGATGACCTGCAGGAAGGTCTCCCAAGATAAGGCCTCCTCTGCCGCCAGCCAGCGATTACATATTTGTTTGAGTCTATGAGCATATATCTTAAAAGACACTTCCCCATCACAGGCTAAAGCACGGAACTGAGTCCTGTAAGTGTCTGGGGTCACAGCATAATGTTTTAGAATAGTCTGTTTAATCTCCGCATACTCACAGTTCCACCGAGGGTCCATAGCTCTATAGGCTTCAGCAGCTCCCCCCTCTAGGAGCCCAACCAGATGCCGGACACGCTCCCTGTCCGGGACTTCCATTAATCGACACTGATGCTCAAAGTCCTGGAAGAAGCCCTCAATGTCGCCTGCAGCCTCATTAAACGGCTTAAAGTCTTTGCGGGACACCCTGGGAAGTTCCCTCATGATGGGTGCTGGGGTTACAGTCTGTCTGGAACCTCTCGCGGCTTCCACAGCGAGCTCCTTATCCAGCAGTGCCATCTCCTCCATCCTGCGCTCCTTCTCTTTAGCTCCACGCATGGCCTCCCTCTTATCTTCTATGGTGGTCTCCTCTCCCAGCAAGGCCATCTCCTCCTCGTACCACACAACCCACTGACTTTTTTGGGTATTTACCTCCGGCTGCCGTCTTTCTTCCGTTTGCTGTGAGGATCCTTCCTCCACGTCATTTTGCGAGCAGACTCCTTCTAGCGCCTCAATCAGCTGCTCCTTGGAGAGTCCTTTGAAACGAACTCCTACTTCACGGGCCTTTGATTGCAGGCTCACCACAGTCCAGTTCCTGTATCCTGAGGTTCTGGTTTCAGACGTTGATTGGCCGTTGTCCTCCATTTCTTCTGCTCTGATCCCGCCGCTGCCACCAGTTTGTGACGGGGTGTACATCAGAGCAAAGAGAGACAACAGGCCGAGGATGATCCAACAGGTTTATTAACAGGAATACAAGAACAGCACACGATAAGTCCACGTAAAACAGATTCGGGGGCCCTTCCCGACAATTCTCGGACCGGATAACAAAGCAATCGTCCTTACAGTAGTCCAAAGAGTTCCACACAATCCCACGGGCCGCCACACAGGCCTAGCTCCGTCCGTGTCCACAGCCACCCAGGCTGGGGCTCCTGCTCTCTTCAAGTTTCAGCTCACTCTGAAGTTACAAAAAGGGAAATGCATTGTCTGTGCTCCTTGACCAGCCCACCATGTTCAGGGGGTGGGGGTCACACATCCTATCATCAATGGTTTGGTCCATCACAGGGCTCCGATATGTCTGCCAGCCACAGTAGATGAAGGGATCCCCTGCTGTGCAGAACAATGACTATTCCTTCACTGGCCAATGCAATTACAGATTAGATACACAACTCTGGAAAGAAGAGGACAGGCTATTTACATAATCACATTAGATGCCAAGACTACAATTGTATGAGAGAGACACATTGAGATCAGTAGCTCCCCCAAGGAAATACATGAATTACAACTAATACAACCAGGGAAATATACATATCATGACATAGTATCACAGCATATACAGTGAGAGGGTAAATTACATCTTCACAATCCCTAATGGTTTTTGTTGTTTTTTTTTAAGGTTTTCAAACATTAGATCATGAAGATCAGATTGCTTTGCTGAAAGGCTCCGCAGTTGAAGCAATGTTCCTCCGCTCAGCTGAGCTGTTTAACAAGAAGCTCCTTGATGGACACACAGACATCCTTGAAGAGAAAATTCGGAATAGTGGTAAGTTTTGTCTAGAGAAGATATAGCTGTTAGTGAATGGTGCATATTGTCTGATTGCTGGTGTGGTATATTAATTATATTGTGGATTGGCTTGATTGCTCTGATAATAAACAAAAAGAGCACAGACATAAAGCAATCCGTGCTGTCTTCCAGCCGTCTACTGGAGTTGATATTATTCTGTTTGTTGCCATTTCGGAGTATGTGAATTTATTCTTTGTAAAACACAAGTTGCCATTTGCATAATAATATCCTGGAATTTGCGCTTCAGATCTTTTCAAATTCAAACACGTTCATATATTTGCTAATTAATCTAATTATAGTTTCAAGGATGGGCTTTTGAATGAAAATGAATTACCATATTTTACAGACTATAAACACACTTTGAACGACATGATGCACCCAGGTTTAGACAACATGCATGATCCCCCTCCATTTTATGTTCATAAAACACAAAAGGTCCTCAGACCCCCCATTCTCAAGGCTGTAGTAGAATTTGCAGCTTGTGGCAAGGGTAGGCCGTCACCTGGAGTGGGGCTGAAGATGTCTCAAACCTATCTCAGTGATGTGTGGCAGCAACTGCTCCCTGGCAGACTGGCTCCAGGCCAGTGATGAGATATCGGCAGGGTTGCCAGCTTGATTTTTTTATTTTTCATGTTTTTATGGACAGCTTGTAAAAAAAGAAAAATCTCAGTCGAAATATTTTTGTGCCCATTTTTGCTCTTATTTTAGTTCCCACTTTTCAGTTCCAGTAATATGGGTCTCTTAATATGGTGCTAATTTTATTGCTTTTACAAGATGGCTGCTCTTTTTTTTTTTTACATTTTTTATTTAACAAGGAATCATACACATATAAGGCACAAAATTCTCGGATCTAACGATCCATTTGCACCCATAAAAGGCACCAAACAAGACAGGTATAACAAATGCATTACATTCTCATAAAGGCCGCTCAGACGTAAGACCTGTCTTGATTTCCAAGAATATGAAAAATTCCACAATTTTTTTTATTTACAAGATTCTATAGATCGAAGAGATGAAAAGACGAAACAGAAAGGCAGAAAGACATAAGAAGTAGCTTGTGAGGACAGAATAGAGAAAGAGTAGGTAGTGTTAGTTAAGTGATAGGAGAAGAGGGGGAAAAAGAAAAAGGAAAAAGGTCATATATTGGGAGGAGGGGAGAGGGGAAGGGGAGGGGGGTTTGTCCCCAGTTCACCTCTCAACTTAATCCGATACGTCTCGGTTTGTTGGAAATCCATCCACTCTCTCCAAGTTGCCCAGAATTTCATGTAAGTGTTATGTAGAGAGGAGGTGAGGTCCTCCATGTACATAAGGTCATTGACCTTGGAAATCCATTGTGATACAGTTGGCGGAAGAAGACTTTTCCACCTTTCTGGGATAAGATGGCTGCTCTTCATTGTTACCCTTTGAGTAATGCTCCCTTGTAAAAACCATAAAACTTAGCGACCATACTGTTTCAGAGATATGGGCCTTTCTATTTAGTGCTAAGAAAAAAACGAACTCTATGATTGATGGTATCATAATTTTAAACACTTCACACGTTTCTCCAGCTTTGACAAATCTGGGCTACCTCCCTTTTGCCATGGAACCCTTTTTGTGTGTATGCTGTTTCATCCAGAGCGTCATTTCACAGATTAGAAAATCACATGAGTTGGAAAATAGAGGGGATCCCAGGCTGTTTTTTGTTAATTATTTAAATAATTTTAACAAAACAGCGTGGAATCACTCCCAGTTTTCATAACCATCCAAGGTAAAGCAGACAACTAGGGGCTGGTATTATTAGGGTGGGAAGGACCATGGTTATTTGGCCCTCCCTAGCCTAAAACTAGCAGTCTGCAGCTCCCCATAAATTAGATTCTCCAATTCTGCCGCGGAACCTGGCTCTTCCTGATTGCCCTGGTGTGATGGCAATCAGGGTAATGGTTTATGGGGTTGTTGCCAGCTATGATCAATAGCTGCAGGCTGCTATTTTTAGGCTGGGAAGGGCCAAATATTCATGGCCCTTCCCATTCTGATAATACTAGTCCCCAGCTGTCTGCTGTACCTTGGCTGTTTATCGAAAATGGAGGGGAGCCCACGCCATTTTTTTAAAATTATTTAAATAGTTTAAAAAAACAGTGGGATCCCCTCTATTTTTGATAACCAGCCAAGGTACAGTAGACAGCTGGGTGTTGCAGATATCTATAATTTTTCTACCTTTGCACTTTTTACATATAAAAAATTCCATTCGATTCAGCATCATGCGTTTTTTCGGTACTGGTTATGTTAGAATGTCACACGGATAACACACATGTACACATGGAAGGTAATATGAATGGATAAAATGTTTCTTACATAGACGTGTGAAGGGGGCCTAAACTTTCCCATACACATTGGAATAAAATGGAGAATTTCAGCCACAAGAAACGTTTGTCAGGCGAAATTCAAGTTTGAAATTATCATCGCAAAATATTATTCTGTGAAAGATCTTTCATCCCTTTATAGCTGATGGGGTTTAAAAAGGTGAAATCTACCAAGTATGGCCAATTCATATTACAGTAAAGGCCAATATGGACTAAAATGTGCATATGAATATGAAATCAATTCTCCGCTAACCAACTTTTGTCTAATGTGTATGGTTATAAGAAATGATACTTTACAGCATTATCTTGCTTGTAGCTATTTGATTGCCTAATCTAACCCAGTGTGTTGTGTTATACCAGGGATCCCCCAACCTTTTGCACAGGAGCCACAATGGCTCGCCAGACCATGATGTGTATCTTGCGGCTGTATGCCAACTTAACGCATTGATGACAACTGAAAAGAAAACAGTTTAATAGGGTATTACCACAGTAGTAAAGCGTATATAAGAATGTAGTATGCTCACCTAGTCAGGTTGTAAATCCACAACCAAGGATTAGAAGAATAGGCTACTGAGGACCCGAAAAGTAAAGAACACTGTAACAGGAGATAAGAGGTTAAATGGAGAAGACCAGTACAGATGAATAAGTAGTTTGTTTTTTAGTCTGTGTGTTCTGAAGCAATTGCTTCTTCTTCCGGACATAAAACTCTGAGTAGTTTTATGTCCGGAAGAAGAAGCCTTGGCTTCAAAATGTGACGCCCTGGGCAAGCCAGGGGTCACAGGTCATGACACCACCACACACCCCATATTCCCTGCAGGAACACCAAGGTCAGAACACAAAACCCTTGTTGCCTTCCTCCAGGGGCTGATGTCGACACCAGGGGGTGGGCCAGGCGGTTGGCTCCGCCCACCGAGGAGTTCACAGCCCTGGAGGTGGGAAAACCAGAGAGATGAGTTTTAGAGTTGAAGTGAAGTGGTAGAGGAGCAAGAGAGAGGCGTTAAGGTGGAAGAGAAAGTGACAGTTAAGAGCCTGAAGTTGGTCCGGGTGTGTGCCCCGGACTGAGACAGCAAGGTTGGCAGACGGCGGTGACCATTTGCAGCAGAGGCTGATCGGAGGTTGCCGAAAGGACCGTGGACGGGTGGTGGCCTAGCGGTACCGGAGCGGTATACGAAGAGAAGCCAGCACCATTGGCAGGGGTCTTTCGGATCCCGGCAAGGCTAGGAGTCGCCGTGAATTTGCCAAATCCGTCAGTGAAGGGGACCTCCTGGGTCTCCCAACAGCCAAAGTCCCAATAGAAGGCAACCGTCCAACCATATTGGAGAGACACCGCCATCGCCAAGGCACCAGTTTCTCAGGGCCAGTGCCTGCGGGCAAAAGAGGGGCTCCTCCGGCTCATATCCAAGCTGGGGAGCGGGTTACCGGTGGGAATCCATCGCTACCAACAACCGTATTTAGGTGCAGGAAAGAGACAGTCACCGCTAACTTGCAGGGAACATCAACACCACAGCCGTCCGAGGGAGCCGTCCAACCAGCCGCTTGTTTACCGTGAACTGTGTCATCATCCTTGGGCTGAGTGAGTACCTCCGTGCCGTGCGGCACAGCGCTGCCCCTGCGCCCCTGCACCCCAACAGGCCCCATAACCCGCCTGTCAACCATCCTAACTCTTCATCATCGGGTCCCGGGACCACCAACCCCCCTACCCACGGAGGGGAGGGCCAACATCTAGCTGCTCCATACCATCACTCCCGGGATCCCCATACAGAGCAGCGGTGGTGTCCACACAATCACCACAACCGTGGGTGGCGTCACGGACAATAAATCCCCAAAACCAATCCCCCTTTTCACTCACGGGCGAGGAGCGCCGCTCGAGTCCCCGGGATCCGGCACAGCGCTTGAGCCACCGAGCAGCAGAGGCCACAGCAGCAGCGGTAGCCGGACCCGAGCAGAGGGAGAGCGCAGCGTCCCCTCCTCCTCCCACGACAAAAACATGCAGAGTAATAAACTACTTATTCATCTATCCTGGTCTTCTCTATTGGCAGCACAGACTTAACCTCTTATCTCCTGAAACACAACTTAATGCAATAGTAGCAGGTCTAGGAAATAGCTAGACCAGGTCTCCAGATGGTGACTTTTCTGAATATCCCCACACAGAACAATAGATCTGGATGCACATACAGTGTTCATGCATTTAGAAAAGATAAATTAAGTGGTAAGCTGGAAATACAATGATACTGTCAGAGGGAGGTGCTTGAAGCTGGATGTAATGTGAGTACTTGATGCAACAAATCGAAATGAGGGTAAGCTGGGAGTCTCTGAGTGCAAGTATACTGCCTTGGTGTAAATTCTTTAAAGGAGTTGTCCGACAAACTCCCAAAATTTTTTTTAAGCTATCTGTGCTGTATTGTCATATAAAACACCCCTTCCTTTTTTTTTCTTTTTTAACTTTTGTTCCTCCTGAATTAACCCTTTATTCTCTGCAGCTTTGTTTACCTGCAACTCAACCAAACATGATAACTTCCTATGCAAAACCTCAAAGTCAGAGCTGGTACCGCCCAGCCTCACTGTCCAACCCCGCCCTCTGCCCACACATTCCCTGTCAGTATTCTGCCCCAGCACCTGATAGATAAATGAATACTATGTAATGAAGACTATATATAGTCCCCAATGTGAGTCTATAGGATATATACACACATACACATATACTCACACACATACACCCACCCACAAACACCTAGAGTTATATAATACTTCTCTGCCCCCCCAGCATCCCCCCCGCTCTGTCTCTCCCCCTGCACTCTCTTCTCTGCCCCCCTCCCCTTGCTCTGTCTCTCCCGCGTGCACTGTCTTCTCTGCCACCCTCCTTCCCCATACTGTCTCTCACCCATGCACTGTCTTCTCTCCCTGCACTCTCTTCTCTGCCGCCTCCTGACGCTCTGTATCTCACCCGTGTACTGTCTTCTCTGCCACACTCCTTCCCCAAACTGTCTCTCACCCATGCACTGTCTTCTATCCCCCTGCACTCTCTTCTCTGCCACCCACCCTCCCCCCCGCTCTGTCTCACCCGTGTACTCTGTTCTCTCCCCCTGTGCTCTCTTCTCTATCGCCCCCCCTCCCCCTGATCTGTCTCCCCCCCTGCCCTCTCTTCTCTGCCGCCCCCATCCCCCACCACTCTGTATCTCACCTGTGCACTGTCTTCTCTCCCCCTGCACTCTCTTCTCTGCCGCCCCCCTCTTTCTCACCATGCACTCTCCTCTCTGCTCTCTTCTCTCACCCATCCTTTAACTTCTCCTCCGTGCTGTGATGAGTGCAGCCTGCTTACAGCTAGGTGATGCAGAGCTCAGTGCTGTTGTTCGCTAGTGTCAGGTGACATCCCTGCTCTCTGCCCCTGGTTGTATTACCCGGGCCCCATACATCACAATGAGCTGTGACAAACAGCGCTGACTGTGTCCTAGGCAGAGAGGGCAACCCTGTTTGTCCAGGACCCGGGCACTTACATGGCACAGATAGCAGTGCATAGGGAGCGGGGGAGAGTACGGAATGTGGGAAGGGGGCGGGGGCTCATCGCACTGTATCTTGTCGGCTGCAGGGCGGCAACATGACGTTGGCTGTGATGACATCAACAAGGTCCAGCCCCTGTTGACTTATCACAGGAAGCAGCAAAATCACGGCAGGAGCGGTTACATAACCGCTCTGAGGAGGGGGAGAGGGGCTGACAGCAGGGCAGGTAGGTAGTTGCTATCTACTTACCTGCCCCAATGTAGCCCAAAAGTGAAATAACAAAAAAAGAAGTAAAATAAGCCGAATAACCCCTTTAAGGAAAATTTGGGTGTGTTTATACCGATAATGGGGCTTCTGGGCATTACTACTATGGGGAAGGCAGGCGCTGGATGTCACTACTCACGAGGACTCTGGATGACACTCTCGTTCCTTTCTCAGAGCTGAATGTGGCTCTCAGGGTAAGAAGAGTTGGACACCACTGTGTTATACTGTAGAAAGTTCTGCTTCAAAACGGAAAAGAACTGGAGTAGTGAATTAACGGTACATATAGTGCCACCTAGTGGAGTAATTTGATAACACATAGGCTGTATACTGTACAATAATTTACATTACGTTATTGTCAAGAGTATATCTCCATCGTACTAATATACAGTGTTATACCAAAAGGTCATTCATTCACGCACATGTGGTGGGTTCATGGACACAACTTTTTTTTTTTTTAATTTGTTCTGCTACAAAAATAATTGCTGTACTGTTTTTTATGATAGTTATTTTTTTTTTTATACACAGTTCTTTTTCCAAGTTATTTTTTAAACGGACATTAAAATGATGTATGAAAATAGATTCTGGACAAAATCTTCAACACACTTGTTGAGCGTATAGACTGACCACCACAGTCTTTCTTCTTTCCACTTGTAAATCAAAAAGGTCCGTGGAGCCTCTGTTAGGAGTCTCAACATGGAAAATAGCTAGATATCCCTCTGGGAAGGACCCAGCCAAGGAGTGGCTCTTTTTAGGAGACCACCATAACCACCATATTAAGTGGCCCTTTTAGGCAATATCCAGCTCTTGATGAGTTTAAGATATGACAAGGGAAATACTAAGGCCAGGTATCCATCCACAGACCGCTGTTTTGGGGTATTGCTCCTCATCAGTGTGGAGTAGGATTCTGGCCAGGTGGGAGCAATGTCTAGTTGACCGGCAAGACAAAACAATCACTGATCTCGGGGAGACCAACCAGAGAAAACACTGCCGGCAGCCAGCGAAGGCGCTCAACACAGTGAAATCCTAGGTGCATTGCCCCCTGGGAAGTATGCAAATCAAAAAGGTCTGTGGAGCCTCTGTTAGAAGATCAGTGATTGTTTTGACTTGCTGGTCTACTAGACATTGCTCCCACCTGGCCAGAATCCAACTCCACACTGATGAGGGGCAATACCCCGAAACAGCTGTGGATGGATACCTGGCCTTGGTATTTCCCTTGTCATATCTTTAAACTCGTCAAAGAGTTGGATATTGACTAAAAGGGACACTTAATATGGTGGTTATGGTGGTCTCCTAACAAGAGCCACTCATTGGCTAGGTCCTTCTCTGAGGGATATCTGGCTATTTTCCGTGTTGAGACTCCTAACAGAGGCTCCACGGACCTTTTTGATTTGCATACTTCCCAGGGGGCAATGCACCTAGGATTTCACTGTGTTGAGCGCTTTCGCTGGCTGCTGGCAGTGTTTTCTCTGGCTGGTCTCCCCGAGATCAGTGATAGTCTTTCTTTCCACTTGTGACATTAGCCCATTAAATTGCACGAAAAACTACCTCAAAAAGTTTATGGGGGTAATTAACAGCACTTAGCTGGAGTATCATGTGCAAAGTGCACACCAGAGGTGTCATCACTTGCAAATTTTTAAAGTCATATATATACACACACACACACACACACACACACGGAAATACAGTGTCTTGAAAAAGTATTCATACATACCCCATGAACTTTTCCCCCTTCTTTTAGGTTACACCCACAAACTTAAATGTCTTTTTTGAGGATTTTATATGATATCCAATCACAAATTAGTGATTTGTGCTGTATACCGCAATGTGATATTGTAGTATATAGTACAAATAATCAGATGATCTCAAGTTCAATTCCCCTAAAACAGGGTTGGGAAACCTTTTTTCTGTCGGGGGCCATTTGGAAATTTCTACCAACCTTCGGGGGCCGCAAAAAATGATCACCTTGAAAATTACCCTAATATATTTAGTCAAACAATTAATTAATACACCCTTACTGTGGTGGCTGGAGCTTCTCTCTGGTAAAGCTGTGATGTTCGGTGATATTGGGGATTCTCACAACTGCTTTACCAGGTTCGTCTTGGTCTGGAGCACAGTCAACTGATTGGTAAATCATATACATCATGTAGGAGACGCTGGAGGCACATACATCACAGGAGGGACTGGGGACATACATTATATATATTGTGAGACTCATGTGGGATTAGTGGATGAGGGCAGGTATATCTCACCCTGGTATCGGTCCTATGTGACTTAGCCTGGTCAGGATCACCTGGCTGCTAATGGATTAATGGGAGGTGAAGGACTGATGTAAAAGGAGTCTGAGAAGTTGGGGGAGGGTCTCCATCTGGGCAACACAGTAAGCCCGTCTGTGTAGGAGACACTTGTGAGTTGGAGCAGTGCTTGATGTCTGTATGTTTTAGCTGGAAGGGAGAAGCCCTCCAGTTTGTAGTTAGGATATCACCGTGCATAGTTAGCGCCGGACAGGCAAGGATTTATTTTGTTGGTGTTTTTCTTTTGTTTATGCTTCACTGTAATAAACCTGACCAAGCGTCAGTTACACCTTGAATTCGGCTGTCTGCCTGAGGTGAATACGTGCCCTTTGTACCCAGCAAAGGCGATCCCTGAGCGTGTTATCACAAAATATATATATATATATATATATATATATATATATATATATACATATATACATACATACATACATACATACATATATACAGTATATATACATATACATACACACACAGGAGGGGCCGGGGACATATATATACATCACAGGAGGGACTGGGGCTCGGACATTACTGAGGGGGGGCACGAACAGTACTGCTGGGCAGGCACAGCACTGGCGGTGGCATGGACAGCACTGGTGGTGGCATGGACAACACCAGAATGGCACAAACAGGACTGGGGAATATAAACAGGACTGAGGAAGCACAGACAGCACTGGGGGGGTGGCATACAGCACTGGGGGGGGGGGGGGGGGCGCAAAGCACTGGGAGGGAGGCACACACAGCACTGGGAGGGAGGAACACACAGCACTGGGAGGCATACAGAGCAACGGGAGGCAGAAGTTTCACAGCAGTGAGTAGCAGTAGGCTCACAGCAGGGAGGCAGGAGGCTCACAGCAGGGAGGCAGGAGGCTCACAGCAAGGAGGCAGGAGGCTCACAGCAAGTAGGCAGGAGGCTCACACAACAGGGAGGCAGGAGGCATTCACAGCAGGGAGGCATGCACAGCAGGGAGGCATTCACAGCAGGGAGGCAAGAGGCATTCAGAGCAGGGAGGCAGGAGGCATTCAGAGCAGGGAGGTAGGAGGCATTCAGAGCAGAGAGGCAGGAGGCAATCACAGCAGGGAGGCAGGAGGCAATCACAGCAGGGAGGCAGGAGGCAATCACAGCAGGGAGGCAGGAGGCATTCAAAGCAGGGAGGCAGGAGGCATTCACAGGAGGGAGGCAGAAGGCATTCACACCAGGGAGGCAGGAGGCATTCACACCAGGGAGGTAGGAGGCATTCACAGCAGGGAGGCATGAGGCATTCACAGCAGGGAGACAGGAGGCATTCAGATCAGGGAGGCAGGAAGCATTCAGAGCAGGGAGGCAGTCAGAGCAGGGACGCATGCACAACAGGGAGGCAGGAAACATGCACAGCAGGGAGGCAGGAGGTATGAACAGCAGGGAGGCAGAAGGCATTCACAGCAGGGAGGCAGGAGGCATTCACAGCAGGGAGGCAGCACGCTCACAGCAGGGAGGCATGCACAGCAGGGAGGCAGGAGGCATGCACAGCAGGGAGGCAGGAGGCATTCAGAGCAGGGGGGCATTCAGAGCAGGGAGGCATTCAGAGCAGGGAGGCAGGAGGCATGCACAGCAGGGAGGCAGGAGGCATGCACAGCAGGAAGGCAGGAGGCATGCACAGCAGGGAAACAGGAGGCATTCACAGCAGGGAGGCAGGAGGCATTCACAGCAGGGAGGCAGGACACTCACAGCAGGGAGGCAGGACGCTCACAGCAGGGAGGCAGGAGGCAGGCACAGCGGGGAGGCAGGAGTCACACAGCAAGTACAGCTGTGAGGCCAGTAAACCTCTTACCTCTTTCCCCTCTTCTGTGGGACAGGAACACAGCACATCTCATGTGTACACCACCCACAAAGTAGGTCCTCAGCATGCTGGCACAGGCCACACATTGTGATTTAAAGGGCCGGCAGCCGACAACTGCGGCTACCAACCCAGTACTGCGGTCTCCGGGAATGTGCCCAGGGGCCGCATAAAAAATCTTTGAGGGCCGCATACGGCCCGCGGGCCGGAGGTTCCCCATCCCTGCCCTAAAAGGACTATAAAATCATTAAGAAAATACAAAAAAGGTTTTAAAAAAATATTTTAAAATAAAAATCAACCACTCTCTAGGTAAAAAACAAGAAAATGTAAAAAAAAAAATACCTTCTATCCCTGTGTTCACAAAAGTCTGATTTATCAAAATTTTAAATTAATTAACCTACTGGGTAAACACTAGAGAAAAAGAATTGAGGCTTCTGAATTGCTGTTTTTTGGTCGCAACTTGTGAACTAAATGTCTTATCCACCTAAAAATAGTATAATAAAAACATCAGGTCACCCTGCAAAAAAGTAGCCCTCACACAGCTCCATCAATCGCAAAATAAAAATAAAAGGAATTTTTATATACTATATATATATATATATATATATATATATATATATATATATATATATATATATAAGAATTTCAGAATTTTTTTTCACTACTTAAATAAAAAAGCTATGCAAATTGCCACCAACATAATCGTACTGACCCGGAGAATCATATATCCAGATTATTTTTACTACACAATCAACACCATAAAAACCAAACCGAAAAAATAAATGCTGAATTGCATTTTTTTTGTAGTTTCACCACACTTTGGAATTTTTTCCCATTTTCCAGTTCATTACAGGGCAATATGAATGGTGTTATTCAAAACTGCAACTCTTCCTGCAAATAAAAAAAGTCCTCATATGGATATGTGGGTGTAAATACCAACATATTATGGGTCTTGGAAGGATGAAATACCAAAATAAACGGATTTTTGTGTACTTACCGTAAAATCGTTTTCTCTTAGCCATCATTGGGGGACACAGGACCATGGGTGTTATGCTGCCTATCCATAGGAGGACACTAAGTAGATTCAAAAGCATAGCTCCTCCTCTGCAGTATACACCCCTTGGCCGGGCCAGGCAACCTCAGTTTTAGTACACAAGCAGTAGGAGAAAAAAACAGTAAAAACTTCTCAACAGAGGAACATGAGAAAAGAAGAGTCATAACCAGATAAGGTACTGAGAGAACCAAGGCCCAAAAGGGCAACAGGGTGGGTGCTGTGTCCCCCAATGATGGCTAAGAGAAAACGATTTTACGGTAAGTACACAAAAATCCGTTTTTCTCTGACGCCTCATTGGGGGACACAGGACCATGGGACGTCCTAAAGCAGTCCATGGGTGGGTAAACAATAAACAACGCAACCCAAGAACTAGGAACCAGTCCCAGATAGCTAGGAGCGCCTACTGAGATAGGTGCTCCACTATCGTTTGCAGAATTTTCCTACCTAGGTTCGCCTCAGCCGAAGCCTGGGTATGGACTCAGTAATGCTTTGAAACAGTATGTAGGCAAGACCAGGTCGTAGCCTTACACCTCTGTTCCACTGAAGGCTGATGCCTAATGGCCCAAGAGGCGCCAACTGCTCGCGTGGAATGAGTCTGCAGCCCACTAGGTATGGGCTTGAGTTGCAAGCGGTAGACTTCCTGGATCGCAGAGCGAATCCAGTGAAACAGCGTTGCCTACGACGCTGCCTGTTCTTTCTTAGACCTTTCAGGAATGACGAACAAGGAGTCTATGTTACTAAAGGGCTGTCCTAGGTACGTAATATCTGAGAGCCCTCACAAGATCTAGCGAATGTAGAAACCTTTCCACCCTATGGACTGGGTGTGGACAAAAGGAAGGCAGAACAATGTCCTCGTTCATATGAAACGGGGAAATAACCATCGGAAGAAAATCCGGAAGGGGGCGTAGAACCACCTTGTCCTGATGAAAGATTAGAAAGGATTTGTGGCAAGAGAGTGCTGACAGTTCCGAAACTTGTCTGATGGACGTAATCACCACTAAGAATGTTACCTTCCAGGAGAGAAGAGTAACAGAAGAACAGAAGATTCCTTAAGAGGTTCAAAAGGGGACCTCTGGATACTGTCCAAAACGAGATTGAGGTCCCATGGGTCCAGCGACCGTTTATACAGGGAAACTAGATGGGAAACACCCTTGAGGAAAGTCTTGACTTGAGGATTGCAAGCTAGGCGGTATTGATAGAATATTGAGAGAGATGAAACCTGCCCCTTAAGGGAGCTGAGGGCCAACCCCTTTTGCAACCTGACTGCAAAAAAAAAATCAAGAATTCTGGGGATCGCCAGAGGCATAGGTCGGACATTAGATTCCCTGCACTGGAAAGGAAAGTTTTCCACGTACGGTGGTAAATATGGGATGAAGGCCGGCTTTCGGGCACTGTACATGGTGGAGATGACCGCAGGAGAGAATCTCCCTCTTTTTAAAGTCCAGGTCTCAATGGCTAGGCCGTCAGCTTCAGGGCTCTGGAGTTCTGATGGGAAATGGGCCCTTGGGTCAGCAAGTCTGGGATGCTTACGAGGCGCCATGAGCAATTGTACTAATTCAGCATATCAGGCGCACTTGGGCTAGTCCGGTGCTATTGGTATCACCGGGACTCCTTCTGCCTTGATCTTCCTGATTATTTGCAGCAGCAGGGGCAGAGGCGAAAAACATGTAAGTTAGACGGAAACCACTTCAGCAGACTAGAGCATCCACGCCAATGGACTGTGGATCACGTGACCTGGCTAAGAATGCGGGTACCTTTGCGTTCAACCTTGAGGCCATTAGATTATTATTATTTATTATTATTTATTTATAGAGCACCATTAATTCCACGTCTGGTGTACTCCAGTGAGTGCAGATGTGTGGGAACACTTCTGGGTGGAGAAACCACTCTCCGGCGGCCAGGCCTTGGCGACATAGAAGGTCCGCCACCCAGTTCTCTACTCCCGGTATGTGTAACGCTGAAAACACAGACCCCCGTCGATTCGGCCCAGGTGAGGATCCTGAGGACCTCGAGCTAAGCTGTCTTGCTGCTGGTACCTCCCTGCTGATTGACATAGGCCACAGCTGTTGCATTGTCCAATTGGACCCGAATCAAACGACCTGCTAGCAGAAGGGGGGAATGACCTGAGCGCGAGAAGATCACGCTGATTTTCAGGATGATTTCTGGGAAGGGAAGACTCCTGGGGTGTCCAACGTCCCGAAGCAGTGTGGAGCCAGTACGCTGCTCCCCAGACTAAGAGGCTGGCGTCCGTGGTCAGGAACAGCCAGTCCACTTGGAGGAGAAAAACTCCTTCTCGATATGGAAGAGGACTGAAGCCACCAGCAAAGCGCATACCTGACTGAAGGTGTCAGGTGAAAAGTTCGTCCAAGGAAAAGGGGCTCTTGTCCCAGGCAGCTAGAAGTGCAAGCTGCAGTGGGCGGTGGTGTGGCTAAGCGAGCAGCACTGCCTCTATAGCCGCCGCTATTCTACCTAGCACTCTCATACTGAATCGTATGGAGCAAGAGGAGTACGTAGAGGGCAGTGTACCGCTTGTTGGAGAGCGGTCACCTTGTCTTGAGGGAAAAATATCAAGCCCCGAAGAGTGTCCAGGGACATGGCCAGGGAGGTGATGGATTTTGACGGGACCGGGGATGATTTGACTGGAGTCAGAAGCCGCCCTAAGCGGGATAGGGTGCCCACAGAGATCTGCACGCTGGTTGAGCCCTTGATGAGGAGGTCATCCAAGCAAGGCAGAACAGCCACTCTCCTGGCGTGAAGGGCACTCATGGCGGCCGCCATGACCTTAGTTAAGACCCTTGGTGCTGTGGCAGAGCCGAGGGTAGGGCCACAAATGAAAAAAAAGTCCTGAACCGCGAAGCAGAGGAATTTTTGGTGAGCTGGAGCGATGGGTATGTGCAGGTACGCGTCCCTGATAGCTAGGGAGGCAAGGAATTCTCCTTCGACCATAAAGATAATAATGGACCCTAAGAAGTCCATTCTGAATCTCCTTACGTGCACATGTTTGCTCAGGTGTTAGAGGTCCAGGATGAGACGAACTGACCCGTCCTTTTTTGGGGACCACGAGAGGTTGGAATAGAAGGCCTTGAACCTCTCGCCGCCCGGAACAGGTACCATCACCCCCACCGTTTGGAGGGAGTGGATTGCTGAGGAGAAGGCCTCGTGGTGTTTTGGAGCCTTTGGGGGGGGTTTGAGAGAGTAGACTGACCAGGGGATCAGGTCCAGAATTCGATGTGGTAACCGGAAGACACAAGGTATCACACCCATTTGTGGTCTGAAGCGGCGGCCCAGATGGAGGAGGACGAGACTCCTCGGTCTTTGTCTAGACTGCCAGGACGAGGTGGACTCGGGGAGGGCTGAGAAGGTCGGGCCCTGCGTGTCTAGTAAAAAACATCCTGGGGTACAGTTGGGGGAGGGAGGTATTCTTTTCCTCCCGTGGCGTCAGACAAAAAAAAAGCCTGTCCAGACAATCGGCAAACCATTGGCCTGGAAAGGAGTACTGTGAGAGGCTTCTTAGAGACCGAACCAGAGGGCCTTACGGATGGCTATGGTATTTGAGGCAGCAATAACTGCGCAGGTAGCAGCGCCGAGGGAGGCCTGCATGAGGTACTCTGCTGCCGCAGCAATGTGAATGGTTACATCTGTAAGTGTCTGAGGGAAACTGGTAGTCCTGGTGCCTGTGCGACCCACACGGAAGGGGAGAGGGACCCACGGCCTCGAGGCAGAGCGATCGAGCTGCTCCACTTGTCTGTCGGGTCCTTGAAGGAGGATCCATCAAGTAAAAGACAGGAGGGTCCTTCAGGCAGGCGGAAGCCGGGTGAGGGTCCACCGAGGCTGGATCGGCCCAGCCATTAGAGACAGCTAAGCCAAAGGGGTACCGGGACTCCATGAGTTTACGGATACCGAAGCGCCGTCAAAAAGCTTTTTTTTTTTTTTTTTGAGGTTTCTTCACCCTTTTAAAGGAGACTGCAGGGTCAGTAGTAGTGGATGGGAGATCTTCCACATGGAGAGTTTTGGTAGATTGCTGTAATAAGGGAGTCCATCGCAGCTTGATCGCTCGGGGAGGTTGAAACCAAGAAATCATCCCAGTACAAACGTCATTCCCCTTCCTCCGACTCCTCAGAGACCGCGGAACATGTGGGAGAATCCCATCTGTGTACCCCCGAGGGAGAACCATGGGGGTTATGCCCTCTTTCTGATCTGCAACCGGTGAAGCAGAGGGCTGATTCTTATCAGAAGGACCCTCTATAGAGGTGTCATCAGACTGCGTTCTGTCCAGGAGCCCCGAGGGGTTTAGGACGATGTTGCATAGCCAGCACCAGGTTCTGTTAACTTTGCCCATTCCGGGGGACAGGGAGCAGTAGGCTTTGGGCTGGCAGCGGTTGCTGCGGTGGTGGCGGGGGGGGGAGCTACAGGGGCACCGGACTCACAGAAGGAAGAGGTGCTATCATCCCCTAGTAGCTCAGCGTGGCAGGATACATTAAAAGTCTTATAGTTGTTGCTGTAGTTGTGCAGGGCATAAAATATGTGACTGCAGCCCCAGGCTGATGAGCCACAAACTCTGATTGTAATGAGGGAGCAATGCTCTGCAGAGTTAATATGCAAGTGAGGCTATATCTCATCCAGAACCCTGATGACCCCTTCCCCCTCCTGCGTCACAGTTCCTGTGGGAAGGAGGAAGCCAGCTCTGAGAGACGCCCACAGGCTCTGATCACAAGAGGAAGCAATGCTCTGCAGATCCTGTGTGAGGAGGGTTACGCGCTTTCGTGAGGGAGCGTGGCTTATCGAGTGTCAGAGGGGGCGGGGCTTAGCTCTGACAAGAAGGCATGAGAAAATATAATAAACAAAAAAAAATGGTGAGAAGGGACTCCCCTTCCCCCCTCCAGCCCTGCACAACAATGGTGGACAGAAAAACCTCTATAAGTGTGCCACAGCAGCGGGTGCACTTAGTTCAGGGAGTTGTCCCCTCCCCCCGCCACAGGTGGAATGCTATGCAGGAGTCTGCAATCACAGCCTTTGTGCATCCAGTCAGTGTGACCTTTGCTCCAGTTTCCTGTCAGGGAACCAGTGTGCAGATTCTGATGCCTGCTGTGCCTGGTCACAGAACGTGTATCAACTCAGACCCTGCCAGAGGGAGTGCGGAGGTTTTTCATCTGTTCTGGGGCTCTGGAAAAATCAGAATGATCTCACCTCAACTCCTGTGGAGATGGCAGTCTGGTCACGCTGGTACGGAACGTATATCAACTCAGAGCCTGCAAGAGGGACTGAGGAAGTTTTCATCTGCTCTGGGCTCTGGAAAATCAGTGCCATGAGACCTGTTGTCCAGTGAGTAACAGCCCAGGATCCAGCATCGCAGGAGGGGGTACGGGGAGGCAACACTCCGCGTTCCCACCTGTTGATGGTTTTGGGAAATCGGTCCCCGAAGGAACCGTCGCCCTCTAAAAACAAAAAATTCTTGCTGCAGTAGTCTGCAGAGATGTGCCTCCTATAGACACTAAGCTAAAACTGAGGTTGCCTGGCCCGGCCAGGGGGTGTATACTGCAGAGGAGGAGCTATGCTTTTGCATCTACTTAGTGTCCTCCTATGGATAGGCAGCATAACACCCATGGTCCTGTGTCCCCCAATGAGGCGTCAGAGAAATTATGGGTCTTGGAAGGATGAGAGGAAAAATAAAAAGCAAAAATGAATAATCGCCAGGTTCTTCATGTGGTAAGGCACCACTCTGCCTTTTTTTTTTTTTTGTTTTTGTTTTTTTATTTCATACGGAGTGGTATCACTGATGCCAGTTTCCTGTTCTTAGGCTGATTTCACACATCCGTTTTTCACCTGAGAGCGGTGGCCGCGTATAACCTGAGTGACATCATCGCTGATAGCGTGACTCACTTCAGTTGCTGCGTGGAGCTGACAGAGAGCGATCGTGGTCTGTGGCAGCTCTGTCAGCTTCCGATGTAGCAGTGCTGAAAGTATCGTGGGACCTCGTGTGGATTACGCCGGACCTGGAGGGGCATTTGGGGATTTTAATAAAGTGGTGAACGAGGGTGTTTTTTTGTCTTTTATTCCAAAGAAAGGATTTTTTGGGTGTGTTTATTTACTTTAACTTACAGGTTAATCATGGGGGAGGGGGTCTCATAGATGCCTGCCATGACTAACCTAGGACAATGCCAGCTATGGGCTGCCATTAACTCCTTATTACCCCGATTGTCACCGCACCAGGGCAATTCGGGATGAGCCGGGTAGAGTCCTGGGACTATCGCATGTAATGGATGCGGAAACTCCGGGTGGCTGCTGGCTGATATTTTTAGGCTGGGGGGGGCTCCCCATAATGTGGGGCTCCCCATCCTGAGAATACCAGCCTTCAGCAGTGTGGCCTTATCTTGGCTGGTATCAAAATTGGGGGCGAGGGGGACACCGCACAATATAGACCCGCCCATCCGCGCTTGTGATTGGTTGCAGTGAGACAGCTGTCACTCAGCGTAGAGGTGTGTCTGACTGCAACCAATCATAGGTGCCGGTGGACAGGGGAAGCAGTGAATACGAGATAGAATAATGAGTGGCCGGCATTTTCAAAGGAGAAGCCGCGGGAACAGTGTGATAGCTGTGCAGTGCCACACCGGTGATTGGTGAGTATGAGAGAGGGGGTGAGAGGGGGAGACCGACAAGAGAGAGACCAACCAATGAGAGAGAGAGAGAAACCGACCGACGAGAGAGACCAACGAGAGATTGATTTTCTGTCCAGAAAATAATTTCTACCTCTTCTGGGCATGCTCAATTGTAAAAAAAAAAAAGGATCCAGCCGCTATTTCAGTCTTTTGCTGGATGTCCCAGGATCAGGCGCACATAGCCTGTCATTCTATAACATGCCGCACAGCGCCGGATCTGGCGTGGTCCATTTTTTTGCCGGAGAAAAACGCTGCATGCAGCGTTGTCGATGGATCAGCTATTTATGCCAGATCCGGCAAAAGCCGGTTGCAACGCAAGGCCATGCAGCACAATCCGGCGCTAATACAAGTCTATGGGAGAAAAGAACGGATCCGGCGACAACACATGCCAGATCCGTAGACTTACATTAAGGCTATGTGCGCACGTTGCGTACAGTCACTGCAGAAATTTCTGCATCGCTCTGAAGAGCACATGTGCGCTTTAAATCGCTGCAGAAATGTCAGTAGTGAAAGCCGATTCAATGCGCTCTGCCTGCAGCTCCTCCCATAGACA
Source organism: Anomaloglossus baeobatrachus (assembly GCF_048569485.1). Lineage (NCBI taxonomy): Eukaryota > Metazoa > Chordata > Amphibia > Anura > Aromobatidae > Anomaloglossus > Anomaloglossus baeobatrachus. The sequence continues at coordinate 223,080,317 of NC_134356.1, forward strand.
GAGCGGGAGCTGCCGGCAAAGCGCAGGAAAGAAGTGACATGTCACTTCTTTTTACGCAGCGCTTTGGCAGTAGCCGAAGCGCTGCGCTCTTAAACGCCACGTGTGCACGGCCCCTGCACAATCTCCATAGACTGTGCAGGGGACGCAGGACGCATGCAGTTACGCTGCGCTACAAAGCGCAGCGTAACTGCATGTATTTACGCAACGTGCGCACATAGCATAATTAGTGACTTCCGGTTCCAGCAAACACTGGAGCAATCCGGCTAGTCAGCATTAGCGGAACAGGACTGGAGTGGTGCTGAGAACAAACAAAGATGGTAGTATGTATTCTACTAAATGCAGGGAACATATATTAGTGATATGAAAAAAAAAATACACGAGTGGTAGTCTAGACTACATTTCAATCACGTTGCAAGCTGATTACCCATGTATGGTCACAGTTAAAGCTCCACTCTGGAGAATTATTTTATTAGCCCATTAGGCATCTTGTGTGTAATTGTAATGATGATAGTAATATACGGTAGTCAGCAGTTGCAGGTATTTGGTGTATAAGTTCCAGAATCAAATCTGCAGCTCCTGGTAAAAGAAAAATGTGGTTTCAGTGCAGTTTTCTGCCAGGAGATGCAGATTTGGTGCAGAAATGTGTGCACCAGATTTCTGCACCAAATTTGCATCTCCTGGCAGAAAACTGCACTGAAACGAAGTCAAAACTGTGCTTTTTTTGTGCGGCTTTTCTGCCAGGAGATGCAGATTTGGTGCTGGAATTTATACACCAAAATCCTACACCAAATGTACATCTTCTGGTGTAAAAAAAACACATCAAAACTGCATCACGTTTTGATGCAGTTTTTTGCCAGGAGATGCACCATTGGTGCAGAAATTTGGTGTATAAATTCCAGCACCAAATCTGCATCTCATGGCAGAAAAGCCGCAAAAAACCCCACGGTTTTCTGTCAGTGGATGCAGGTCTCATTGAACTACAGTAGTGTTCAAAATAATAGCAGTCCAATATAGCTAACCAGATTATTCACTTTTTTTTTTTTTTAACTTAATTACCACGTCAAACAATTTACCATTTGGTGCAGTAGATTCTTAGAAAACCCCCAGATTCTGCATTCATGAGCTACAGGTTTTTGAGTCTGTGTATGTGAATAATTAATTGAAAGGAGCTCGTCAAAATAATAGCAGTGTGCAGTAAAATTAGTGAGGTCAATCATTTCTGTGAAGAAACCGGTGTGAATCAGGTGGCCCTTATTTAAAGGGAAGGTATCGCGTTTTTATATTTTTGTATTAAAAATAGTGATTATGAAATCAAGTATTTCTAATACAAAATGAAAATCGCAGCTTATTTAGCTTTTATTTAATTCTTATTTTATTGGAGGCACTGGGGGCTGCCATGCTGGATTTGCTGTGTGTGTAACGACAGTAACTCATTCCTTTATGGCAGCCCCTGTGCATAGAGAACAGTAGTAGGGATCCGACCCCATGCAGTACGTTACAGTGGGTGTCTGCTGTGACCTGGACGCGCCCCCTGGGCTGTCCAGATCACAGCAGAGGGAGGAGATCAGCGCCATTATTGTGGAGCTCACAGCGTATGCTGTTTGCTCCACTATACCCCTGTCAACCGCCAGGATGTGTGAGTACGGACCGCCTCCCCTCCCCGCGTTACCGTCTCCGATGACATCCCATCCCTCCGTTCTCCCAAGCCCCTGCTCTGCCCCGCTACTTCCGCCGCCCCTCCCCCCGCCGTTACCGTCTCCAATGACACCCCCCTCCCTCCGTTCTCTGCCCGCCGCAGAGTACCTGTGTGTATACCGGTGATACTGTCTGCCGGATTGTGTATCTAATCCTATCCTGTGTGATACTGTCTGCATAGCTGTGTATCTAATCTCCTGTGTGATACTGTCTGCTGAGCTGTGTATCTAATCCTATCCTGTGTGATACTGTCTGCTGAGCTGTGTATCTAATCCTATCCCGTGTGATACTATGCTGAGCCGTGTATCTAATCCTATGTTGTGTGATACTGTCTGCTGAGCAGTGTATCTAATCCTATCCTGTGTGATACTGTCTGCATGGCTGTGTATCTAATCCTACCGTGTGATACTGTCTGCACGGCTGTGTATCTAATCCTGTCGTGTGATACTGTCTGCACGGCTGTGTATCTAATCCTGTCGTGTGAGACTGTCGGCTGAGCCGTGTATCTAATCCTATGTTGTGTGATACTGTCTGCTGAGCAGTGTATCTAATCCTATCCTGTGTGATACTGTCTGCATGGCTTTGTATCTAATCCTATCCTGTGTGATACTGTCTGCAGAGCTGTGTATCTAATCCTATCCTGTGTGATACTGTCTGCTGAGCTGTGTATCTAATCCTATCCTGTGTGATACTCCTGCTGTCCTTGGTGACACTTTAGACATTTGTGGTCATCAACAAAATGGCTCTGCACTGTGTCCCTACATGTCATTCTCTGTTATCTGTTGTAAACACCCAGGTTGGGAGGGGGAGGTGATATCACACACAGGAGAACAGACTCCGCCCACTTTACTGCAGGCTGTAATGTGAGCTTTTTTTACAGTGGGATTTCTGTAGGATTTCAGCAGCTGCTCCCTCTAGTGTTTAACAGTGGAAAATATCAAACTTTTTAATTTTTTTTTTATATTTTGCTCAATTAAAAACAAATAATATTTAAACAAAACATTAAAACATTATTACTTTACATTTTTTCAGTTCTTAAAATATTTTTTTTTTGACGATACCTTCCCTTTAAGGGTGAAGCCAGCACATGTTGTACATGCATTTCTCCTTGAAACCCTGAGAAATATGGCTCAGTCAAAGCATTGTTCTGAAGAACAGCGTACTTTGATTAAAAAGTTGATTGGAGAAGGTAAATGTTCAGCTGTTCAGCATAAATTATCTCCAATGCTTTAAAATGGAAAGCAAAAACAGATGTGGATGAAAACGGAAGATGACCATTTGAATGGATAGAAGAATAGGCATAATGGCAAAGGCTCAGCCAATGATCAGCCTGTGCAGCGACGTCGCTGTGACCACCGAACAATCCCTCCTTCAAGGGGGAGGTGCGTTCGGCGTCACCGCGACGTCACTAAGCGGCCGGCCAATAGAAGCAGAGGGGCGGAGATGAGCGGGACATAACATCCCGCCCACCTCCTTCCTTCCGCATTGCCGGTGGAGGCAGGCAAGAAGATGTTCATCGTTCCTGCTCTATCCGCTGAGCTACTGCCTCTAATGATAAAGATAGGCAGATTTGGTAATCTTGAAGTCTGCATTGCTGAAGTCTCTGCTGACCGCGCGATTCACTTCATTGCTACGTGGAGCTGATACAGAGCACTCGTGTTCTGTAGCAGAGCTGACAGTGTCGTGTGGATTACGTCGGACCTGGAGGGGTATTTGGGGATTTTAATAAAATGGTGAAACAGGGTGTTTTTTTGTCTTTCCAAATAAAGGATTTTTCGCTGTGTGTGTTTCTGGTTACTTTCACTTTCAGTTTAGTCATGGAATGTATCTCGGGGAGACGCCTGGCATGATTAAACTCATTATTACCCCGATTGCCACCGCACCAGGGCAATTTGGGATGAGCAGGGTAGAGTCCCGGGACTGTCGCATCTAATGGATGCGGCAATTCCGGGCGGCTGCTGGGTGATATTATTAGGGTAGTGGGCTCCCCATAATGTGGCGCTCCCCATCCTGACAATACCAGCCTCCAGCCATGTGGCTTTATCCTGGCTGGTATCAAATATGGGGGAACCGCATTTTTTTTATTATTATTTATTTATTTTACTGCACGATATCATTTAAAATTAAAAGCATAAAAAAAATAAAATAAATTCTTTACCGGGACTAGAACTCACAAAGTTATGCTTCTTAGGAGAGCGCTCTATCCACTGAACTACTGCCGCTAATGATAAAAATAGGCAGATTTGGTAATCTTGACGTCTGCATTGCAGAGTGAAGTCTCTGGTGACAGCACGATTCACTTCATTGCTACGTGGAGAGGACACAGCGCGATTGTGTTCTACGGTGCTGCTGCATCTTCATGTAGCAGAGCTGACAGTGTCATGTGGATTACGTCGGACCTGGATGTGTATTTGGGGATTAATAAACTGGTAAAAGAGGGTGTTTTTTTGTCTTATTCCAAATAAAGGATTTTTCTCTGTGTGTGTTTCTTTACTTTCACTTTAATCATGGATAGTGTCTCGGGAAGAAGCCTAGCATGATTAAACGCATTATTACCCAGATTGCCACCACACCAGGGCAATTCGGGATGAGCTGGGTGGAGTCCCGGGACTGTCGCATCTAATGGATGCGGCAATTCCGGGCCGGCTGCTGGGTGATATTGTTAGGCTGGAGGGCTCCCCATACCGTGGCGCTCCCTATCCTGACAATACCAGCCTCCAGCCGTGCGGCTTTATCCTGGCTGGTATCAAATATGGGGGAACCACATTTTTTTTTTTTTATTATTATTTATTTTACTGCACGATATAGACCCGCCCGCCGGCAGCTGTGATTGGTTGCAGTGAGACAGCTGTCACTCATCGTGGGTGCGTGTCTGACTGCAACCAATCATGGGCATCGGTGGGTGGGTAAAGCACGGAATACCTGATTGAATAATGAAGTGGCATCCATTTTCTAAAGAGGAAAAGACGCCGCAGATTTGTGACAGCCGTGCAGCGAGACGCCCGTGATCGGTGACTAGGAAAGAGAGAGGGATTGTGCTGGGGACGCAGGACGCATGCAGATAGCAACGTGTGCACATAGCCTTACTATGAAAAGACACGTTTTTGTTGATCGAACCGTTCTTGAACCTAACTCGAACTGTCGAGCTTTTAGCAAAAAGCTCGAGTTCGAGCTCGAACACCCCCCAAAATCACTCGAACATGAAATTGGCGAACCTTGAACATCGCTCATCTCTAACACAGACACACTTAGAGACTCAATGTTTATTACTCCCTCTCACCCCTCCACGATCCTGGTCTTCTGTCTTTTCTCCTTCAACCCATGCAGCTCTGCTGCATCAGACAGCACTGCATGGGAGGAAGACGCTGCTGCTCCCTTGCAGTCTAATCACTCAATGAGTGAGCAGAGGCTGCGGGTTGGTAAGTGGTGATGTCACCGCTGCCAACGTTGCAATAGTAACCTAACAGGCGGGTTACTATAGCAACGGTGATCTTTGATCACCTGATTCCCGGCGCCGCTATTCACCGGCTGTGGCATCCAGTCCCTGAATGTGGGCTGACTCTGTAAAGAGCGCCGACATACAGGAACGGGGAGCCAACCATGTGCCCAAGTATCTCGCCGAGTATACTGAGTACGGAGATGCTCGGGCGAGCACCGCATACTAGCGAAATGCACTGACAGGACCTAGCATAATACACACGTGACTGGTCACATGCTATGACGTCACGGAAAGGTCCTATCATCAGTGCTGGTTACCGGGAGGACACAGCGATGATCGGAAAGAGAAGCGGCGGGAGACAGTCTGCAGAACGCGTCACGGGACCTGTAAGCATAATGGTAATTTTTTTTATTAACTGTATGTGTATATGTATAATGTGTTCTTATGTGTTCGTGTTTGCCTGCCATTGTTTTCAATGGGGTTTGAAAGTGTTCGTCTAACACACCCGCTGTTCGACGAACTGAATTCAAATACAAGGGTGGTGGCTCATCTCTAGTGTAGCACACTTCTAAAAAAAACTGTGGTTATACAACTAATTATTAGGTTAGTGATTCACAGGAATGCTAATCTTAAATAAATAAAAAGGACAGATTTTGAGTAGGTAAAAACAAATGCAGACACTGCTATTTTATTGAACAGCCCAATGTTCATTTTTTATATTTTCTGTAAAGTAGTTAAAAATTGTATAAATTTCTTTGCAGATTTTGATTTAGAGAACATTGTGCAATGTTCCCAATGCATGGAAATAAAAACTATTAGAAAGATTTTGGGCTTAACTCATGTTTTTGTACATGATGCTATTATTTTGAACACAACTGTATATGAGGTCACCTGAGGTGAGGTCATTGAGTTCAATGAGTTCAACTGAGGTGCGTTTACCTGCAGTCACAGGCAGGGTACTGTGGGAACCCCCATCTGTGACTGCAGGAAAACTCAGTGACATCACCGCTCACAGCAGCGGCTCAGTCAGTGTCTGCCTGAAACCACAGCGTCAATCGTGTTCTCTAATGTGCCTGTGCGCTGCAACTCCACTATGTAGCAGAGTCGGGAACTCACAAATCATTGTGGGAACTCGTATGGATAATGTCGGACCTGGGTGTTTGGGGGGGGGGGTTTATTAAATTTTAGAAAGAGGGTGAGTTTTTTTGTATTTTATTGCAAATAAAGGATTTTTTATTAGTGTTTGTGTTTATTTCTTTTCACACAGGAAAAGGATACTTTACAGGATTATTAATGGGGGTTCTCATTGATCCCTACCAATTACTAATCCTGGGCTTAGTGGCAGCTCTCATTATCCCCTTATATTACACTGATTGCCAGCGCACCAGGGCAATTGGGATGAGCCAGGTAAAGCACTGGAATTATCGCATCTAATGAATGCAACAACTTTGGAATGGCTGCGGGCTGATATTTTTAGGTTGGGCCTCAGAATAACCATGGGCCTCCCGAGCTGTTGGATTTATCATGGCTGAGAAACAAACTTGGGGGTACCACATGCCGTTTTTTACATTATTTCTTTAAATCATTGAAAAAAGCTGCATAGGGTCCCATTAATTTTGATACACAGCCAAAATAACGCACACAGCTGGGGGCTGCAGCCTGTAGCTACCTGCTTTATCTGTGCTGGGTAACACAATATGGGGGACCCTACACCATTTTTTAGATTTATTTTTATTTACACTACTGGATGCAGACATCATGTGTGATTCCAACCAATCACAGATGCTGTCGCACAGGGTGCAGGCGCAGACTGACTGTAACCAATCACAGATGCCGGGATAGACGGTGGAAGCAGTGAATATGTATGCGAGCTAATGAGCGGACCTGGAAGCAATGTGACAGCCATACGGGAGACTCAGTAAGTATAACTGTTTTGTTTTGCAGCCCCCCCTAGGTCTTTCTACTATCATTTTACAGCAGAATGTTCGTGTCCCCATTGACTTATATAGGTTTTAGCATTCGGGCAAATTTTCTGGTTCATGACTGGTCCTGAAGTGGACTTTTTTTTTTTTTTTATGTCTGGCCGCACCCACCAAACCTGAACCTCTGCGGGTTCATTCATCTCTACACAATGGTAGTCATGTGGTAATGGAACAACACTGAATACAGCAAAAGACAGCAACCAGTACTACCATCATTACACTTACACCCATGATCCCTAATAAGCAGTCAATTAAAAAAAAAAAAAAATCAGAATGGAGCTTTAACGAGATGTGTCTATGTGACATGGTTTTTTTTTATTATGATTGAAAACAAACACTGAGTATGCTTGAGAGACTACAAACAGGTCATATTACAATGAATTCTCAGAGACATGTTTGCTTTTAATGTAAAGGTCAGATTAAAATTGGCAAAGCAAGTCGAAGGGTCCGTGATAAAAAACTGGACCACACTCAGATGACATCCGAGTACTATCTGGTTTTCACAAAGCTTCAGAAAGGGGAAGTTGAAAAACTTTATTTTACTCCACGTACGAGAAAAATTGATGGCACTTGGACCACATTATGATGAAACTGAAACACACAGACGGCTGTCTGTTTTTTTTCACATACTCCTTGACTTTCATTGTTAATATTGAGCTTAGACTTGGATCAAAGTCAGACAAGTTTCTGTTAGGCCTAAAACACACTTCCGCATAAAAAACGTCCGTGTGACACGGTCCGTTTTTCGGGTCCGTGTTCCGTTTTTTTGGGGGCGTTTCTCCAGTACGTATGGCATCCGTGTGATGCCTTATGCGAGCCGTGTGTACGTGTAAAATGTCCGTGTAAGTGTACGTGGAATGTCCGTGTAGAATGTCCGTTTGTGTGTTGCACAATGTCGTTGATACATGTCGGCTGACAGCAGACAGAGTTGCGCGATGAGAATGAACTCGGGTGAACTTCACCCGACTTCATTGTCATGCCGCGGCTCTGTCTGTGTGCCGCGTACTGATTAGCGGTCACTTGTGAAGGATTCACCAGTGACCGCTAATCCCCCGAGTGACTGAAGTGAGCAGCCCTCTCTCATACTTACCGCTCCCCGATCACCAGCGCGGCGAGGAACAGCTGTGCAGAGAATACGCGGCAACAATTACTTTGAATATGCCGGCCGCTCATTAATCAATCTCGTATTCCCTGCTTTCCCCGCCCACCGGCGCCTATGATTGGTTGCAGTCAGACACGCCCCCCACGCTGAGTGACAGCTGTCTCACTGCACCCAATCACAGCAGCCGGTGGGCGTGTCTATACTGTGCAGTAAAATAAATAAATAATTAAAAAAAAGGCGTGCGTTCCCCCCCAATTTTAATACCAGCCAGATAAAGCCATACGGCTGAAGGCTGGTATTCTCAGGATGGGGAGCCCCACGTTATGGAGAGCCCCCCAGCCTAACAATATCAGTCAGCAGCCACCCAGAATTGCCGTATACATTATATGCGACAATTCTGGGACTGTACCCGACTCTTCCCGATTTGCCCTGGTGTATTGGCATTCGGGGTAATAAGGAGTTTTTGGCAGCCCATAGCTGCCAATAAGTCCTAGATTAATCATGTTAGGCGTCTCCCCGAGATACCTTCCATGATTAATCTGTAAATTACAGTAAATAAACACGCACACCGAACAATCCTTTATTAGAAAAAAAACCACTAACAAATTGCCTTGTTCACCAATTTTATAAGCCCGAAAAAGCCCTCCATGTCCGGCGTAATCCAGGATGGTCCAGCGTCACTTCCAGCTCTGCTGCATGAAGGTGACCGGAGCTGCAGAAGACACCGCCGCTCCTGTCAGCTCCACGCAGCTAATAAAGGGAATAGCGCGATCAGCTGAGCTATCACTGAGGTTACTCGCGGCCAACGCTGAATACAGCTGATCGCGCTATTCCCTTCATTAGCTGCGTGGAGCTGACAGGAGCGGTGGTGTCTTCTGTAGCTCCGGTCACCTTCATGCAGCAGAGCTGGAAGCGACGCTGGACCATCCTGGATTATGCCGGACATGGAGGGCTTTTTCGGGCTTATAAAATTGGTAAACAAGGCAATTTGTTAGTGTTTTTTTTTCTAGTAAAGGATTGTTCGGGTGTGTGTGTTTATTTACTGTAATTTACAGATTAATCATGGAAGGTATCTCGGGGAGACGCCTGACATGATTAATCTAGGACTTATTGGCAGCTATGGGCTTCCAAAAACTCCTTATTACCCCGAATGCCAATGCACCAGGGCAAATCGGGAAGAGTCGGGTACAGTCCCAGAACTGTCGCATCTAATGTATGCGGCAATTCTGGGCGGCTGCTGACTGATATTGTTAGGCTGGGGGGCTCCCCATAACGTGGAGCTCCCCATCCTGAGAATACCAGCCTTCAGCCGTATGGCTTTATCTGGCTGGTATTAAAATTGGGGGGAACCACACGCCGTTTTTTTTAATTATTTATTTATTTATTTTACTGCACAGTATAGACACGCCCACCGGCTGCTGTGATTGGGTGCAGTGAGACAGCTGTCACTCAGCGTGGGGGGCGTGTCTGACTGCAACCAATCATAGGTGCCGGTGGGCGGGGAAAGCAGGAAATATGAGATTGATTAATGAGCGGCCGGCATATTCAAAGTAATTGTTGCCGCGTATTCTCTGCACAGCTGTTCCTCGCCGCGCTGGTGATCGGGGAGCGGTATGAGCCGGGGGAAGAAAAAAACCGAGCGCCAATGCAAGTATGACTGAGAACATCATGAAAAAAGGTAAGTATACTGAATTTAATTTAAAAAAAATAAAAATAAGATCGCTAGTGTAAAAACGCACACGCACGAAACGTGCTGAACACGGACATACTCCGTGTGCGGTCCGTGCAGGCACGGACCCATAGACTTTAGCGGGTCCATAGATTTTAGCGGGTCCGTGCCTGCGTGCTGCCGGCCAAAAACGGACATGTCGTCCGTGCAGAAAAGCGCACACACGTACTTATCACACGGACACATGTTCCGTGTGATTTTACGTGTGTGTGCCATCTACCATTGAATAACATGGGTCTCCGTGTGTACGTGTCTCCGGTACGTACAAATACGTACCGCACACGTACAAAAAAAACGGATGTGTGTTGCGGGTCTTATTGTGTGAGGACCACTCAATCAGGAAAAATAAACAAACGTGGACTACTCCTTAGAACTCGTAGTTGTTATAGTCTATTTGTAAAAAATAAGATAAAAATTCCTATAAGGAAAGCTGGCTTCTAAACGAGTCCTTAAAAACAAACTAAAAAAAATAAAAAAATGATCAAAAACTAGGATTTACCAAATTCTTTTTTTTTCCCTTTTATCTTGTGTTTTTGCAAACATTTTCTAAAGCATTTTAACATTTTAGTGCCATTTTTGTTATTTTTTTTGTTTACATTTGGTGTGATTTTTGGATTTTTTTTTAACAAAGAGCAAATCAATAAAACTCTAACATTTTATAAGCTAAAATGATGAGCAAAAATGACATTTTTCAATGACCTAGCATGGGTACAACATTTTTTTCCCCAGGGTTTCAAGAAAAAAAATGTTGCCAAAAGGTAGGAAGCCTTGAAGTAGTAATAAAACAAAACTAATTGATTAAAAGAAGCATGTAAGCACAAAAGACTGATCGTGATTGTTTGGCAATTTATTGTAAATTTCTTGATTTCTGAGTCAATTAAAAGGTTACGAATGTAATATGGAAATATAGGAGAACTATACAGTAGGTATATTTTCTACATGACTGATTCAAAACTGTTTTATTCCAGGCTTACCACATGAGTACATTATTCCAATGTTCAATTTTTATAAAAGTCTTGGAGAACTGAAAATGATTGAAGAAGAATATGCTCTTTTGTCAGCAATAGTTATTCTTACACCAGGTATGTTGTCTCTATATACAAATGAAACATACATTAAGAAATTTCTATTCACCCAATAATTACTATTAGTATTTGATCACATGTGGAAAATGTGTAGAAATTTCTGCCAATAACCATTTAATTTAATTATTTTTGCAGTATGTACATGGATTTCTACAAGCATCATTAATATGAAGCATGGAGCAATGACAGTAAACCACTAAAGGATCTGCTCAAAGTGCTGCCCATTGTGTCGAATTGCCAATGCGATTCTCTTCTCCCACTCTTCACACACCGAGAGCAATACCGCAGATCCATGATCCAGGATGTGGGGCACCTGAAACAACGGATACAGGAGGCCTGTGGTAGCATTTCTTCTGCAGTATTGCTTTCGGTGTGCCAAGAGTGGGAGAAGAGAATCTGATTGACAATTCAACACAATGGACAGCACTTTGAGCACATCCTTTAGTGGGTTACTGTCGTGGGTTACTGTCATTTTTCCATGTCACAAACGTGTCAATAACTCGATAATGAATAAAGCTACGTTAAAAATGAGAGCACCACTGTTTTTCTTGTGCAATTCTCTGTGATTGATGTGTCACATGACCCCATTCCCGTTGAAAAAAGTAAAGTTGAATTCAAAATGGCGGCTTTTGCAGATGGCCGCCATAGGAGTCACCCGGCCTCAAATGTTTTACCCTCCCATGTACTAATATGCCACAAACGGTAAGGTGATATCAGCAACCCCTTCCATTTTATCAGGGTGTATCCATACTTACGGCCCACCCTGTAGATTTGCAATATCCTGGTCAAGTGGCCACAATGGTAATCCATGGCTGCTCAACTAGAACCCTGCAAACTACCTCTTACCAGCCAGCATCTCCTGTGGTGTATTTTAGTTCTTAGTAGACAGTTGTGTATAAATATGTGACTATTCAGATTTTGTGTTATACTTAGCCTGATGAAGAGACCTGAGTAGTCTTGAAAGCTTGCTATTATTATCTTTTCAGTTAGCCATTAAAAGGTATCAACCATTGAGGACTCTCCGTTCTTTTAAAACAATTTTTTTTGTAGACTTAGTACAATTACATACATGCATCACACCTAGTGATAGGCGAACCCGGACTGTAAAAGTCTGGATCTGCACGGCTTCAAATGTTCCTGGGTGCCGGGTCCGGGATTCCAGATATTGAACCGGTAGTCAGGAAATTAAAAAAAGATAAAGGAAAAATAAAGAAAATGAGAATGAAACAAGCACTTCATACTTCGGAGCGGCTGTAACTGCTCCCGCGCGGCTGTACACTGCTCTTACGACCTCTCCTTCACTTCCTGGGGCGCTCATCATTACTCATCCATATACACAGCCTTCCCTGCCCACCGACCGTCTTGGCGTCTGTGATTAGTTGCAGTGAGACGGGCCCCCAGCCTGTGTGACAGCGTCTTGGATGGTGCAAAATGTTGTTTTATTGAGTAGAGTAAATAATAGTCCGTGCAACGTTTCAGTCCTGATTGGACCTTTTTCAAGGACTATCAGACTAGTAACATAAGAGAAAATAAACACAATGTTACAAAAAGGAAAAGAAATCACAATCAAATTAAAATATGACAAAATAATCTCATGTCATGAAAAATGATTTCAAAGGATTGAATCTCCACATGTAATATACAAACATTTACATAAAAATCCATGTATAGAAGTCGAGAAATCTCCTTGATATATGTGAAGTCTATAGAGACATGCATATTCCATTGTACAATAGAAGTGACGAATAATTATGATGATATGCAGACATACCTAAATGTCAGAAAAAATGGTCAAGTCGCACCAATAGGAACTGTACAAAGACATCTCAAACAGGAGAGACTATACACAGTCTAGATGGAAAATACAAAATAAATGTTAGAGAATCATGTGAAAGATTACATATCAATATAATGTGATATGGGGTTGCGGGGCATATCCTAAGAATAATACAGTCATATGAAAAAGTTTGGGCACCCCTATTAATGTTCACCTTTTTTCTTTATAACAATTTGGGTTTTTGCAACAGCTATTTCAGTTTCATATATCTAATAACTAATGGACTGAGTAATATTTCTGGATTGAAATGAGGTTTATTGTACTAACAGAAAATGTACAATCCGCATTTAAACAAAATTTGACCGGTGCAAAAGTATGGCTACCTCAACATAAAAGTGACATTAATATTTTGTAGATCCTCCTTTTGCAAAAACAACAGCCTCTAGTCGCTTCCTGTAGCTTTTAATGAGTTCCTGGATCCTGGATGAAGGTATATTTGACCATTCCTGTTTACAAAACAATTCCAGTTCAGTTAAGTTTGATGGTCGCCGACCATGGACAGCACGCTTTAAATCATCCTACAGATTTTCAATGATATTCAGGTCTGGGGACTGGGATGGCCATTCCAGAACATTGTAATTGTTCCTCTGCATGAATGCCTGAGTAGATTTGGAGCGGTGTTTTGGATCATTGTCTTGCTGAAATATCCATCCCCTGCGTAACTTCAACTTCGTCACTGATTCTTGCACATTATTGTCAAGAATCTGCTGATACTGAGTTGAATCTATGCGACCCTCAACGTTAACAAGATTCCCGATGCCGGCATTGGCCACACAGCCCCAAAGCATGATGGAACCTCCACCAAATTTACTGTGGGTAGCAAGTGCTTTTCTTGGAATGCCGTGTTTTTTGCCTCCATGCATAACGCCTTTTTGTATGACCAAACAACTCAATCTTTGTTTCATCAGTCCACAGGACCTTCTTCCAAAATGTAACTGACTTGTCCAAATGTACTTTTGCATACCTCAGGTGACTCTGTTTGTGGCGTGCTTGGAGAAACGGCTTCTTTCGCATCACTCTCCCATACAGCTTCTCCTTGTGCAACGTGCGCTGTATTGTTGACCGATGCACATTGACACCATCTGCAGCAAGATGAAGCTGCAGGTCTTTGGAGGTGGTCTGTGGATTGTCCTTGACTGTTGGGAGAATAAAACATACCTGTGTCGGTGAATGGGGAGAGGATCCTTACTGGCGTGTGCGCCATGCAGTCGTTGCCGTGGATTATATAGGAGGTACTTATCAGCTGCGTACACTTCCTGGTTCGGAGGTGGAACGCAGCATGATCACAGTGACCGCACGCTCGTGCAGAAGGAACCATAATCGGGCATGGCGTAGTGTGAGGACGCGGTATTCATTGCCTGGTTACAGGAATTGCGACTAAGGATGGTAACAGTGCAACGCAAGCGTGCGCTTGCGCAGTGTGACCACAAAGCCATGTGTGTGTACAAGGATAAAACAAACTGAGGAAGGGTCTTGAGGTGTGTGTCCACATACTAACCTATATGGTGCAGGACACAGGTGAAAATATAGTGCTGTTTATGTGACCTCGTTGGGAGAAAGTGAGCCAGTGTACGATACTGTGAAGGACACTTTCTCCCAACGACGTCACATAACCAGCACTATATTTTCACCTGTGTCCTGCACCATATAGGTTAGTATGTGGACGCACATCTCCAGACCCTTCCTCAGTTTGTTTTATCCTTGTACACACACATGGCTTTGTGGTCACACTGCGCAAGCGCATGCTTGCGTTGCACTGTTACCATCCTTCTCGCAATTCCTGTAACCAGGCAATGAATACCACGTCCTCACGCTACATGCATGTGCGATTATGGTTCCATCTGCGCATGCGTGAGCGTGCGGGTCACTGTGATCACGCGCGTTCCACCTCCGAACCAGGAAGTGTACGCAGCTGATCAGCCCCTCCTCCTATATAATCCACGGCCACCACTGCATGGCGCACACGCCAGTAAGTATCCTCTCCCCATTCACCGAAACAGGTATGTTTTATTCTCCCACATTCTCTCACATGCTTTTTACAAGTTGTACTGCAATTTATCAACTTTTTGCATGTATTATCCGGTGACTCATAGTTTAATTCCTCATGGTTACAAGTACCCGCCATTGACTTACACTGGTCTTAGGACCGCTTCACTGGAAGGTACTTTTTCCTCCACATATTACCTTTGGATAAACTCTTTATTATACATCTAAGGCCCCTTTCACACGTCAGTGATTCTGGTACGTTTGTGCTTTTTTTTAAACGTACCAGAATCACTGACATACGCAGACCCATTATAATGAATGGGTCTGCTCACACGTCAGTGATTTTTCACTGCACGTGTCTCCGTGCGGCGTACCCGCGTGTGCGTGTTTGCCGCACGGAGACATGTCCATTTTTTTCTGGCATCACTGATGTTCCACGGACCACGCAGTGGTGTGGTCCGTGAAACACGTGCCAGAAAAAAACGTGCTTTTAAAATAAAAAACATTTTAACTCACCCGGTGTCCAGCGATGTCCTCTGCAGCCCGTTCTCCCTGCTGCTTCTGAGCCGGCTCATTATTGTCGCGCATATTCATTATGCGCGACACAGCCGACCCAGAAGCAGCTGCTGCGGGGGTCACCGCCGGCCGGATGCTGCACCGCGGGAGCGATCAGCACCATGGACAGCGGGAGCGCGCACAGGTGAGTAGTTTTCTAAGTGCAATCACGGGCCACGGAGAACAGAGCCCAGATTGCACTTAGACAACCCACGTGTGCCATGAATCACGGCACACGCAGGGACATGTGCGTGTTTTACACGCCAGTGAAAAACGTCACTGTTTTTCACTGACATGTGAAACGGGCCTAACAGTCTCTGCATTATCCAGACAGAGATCCTGTTGAGAGTATTATATACCCTGCTTTTGAATCATGATGTGATATCGGGTCAGAGGGTAGTATATCTTTCTTTTGTTTCTTTGTCAAGTCATTTCACATACTTACCATGAACTTATAATGGTCCTTTGTAATTCTTGTTTGTTGCCCCTCTGACATATGGATCTACCTCCATTTATTAGATATGTGTTCCCCTGGTGAATGATTTATACTGTGATACCAAGCAGCACTGGTTCAACTTGAGCTTTTTGCCTCACGTCTACAGGTGTTAGTCTGAGTATACTTCCTTCAGCTTGTGCATATGCTTATTTTCCGATAATCCGTCTTTATCATTGTGTAATTTTGACACAAGAATATATTTACACTTTAACCTTTCGGATCGTATTACCCTGATGGATATATTGTGCTTTATGGCCAAACAGTATAAACGTTGTCTTGGGCATTTTGCCATATGCATGTGTGGCGCCCTGGACTAGCCATGTCGTCACAGGTACTACAAAACACACCCCCACCCTGAGACAGGCACATCAGCCAGACACAAAATCTTTGTTGCCTCCCTCCAGGGGCTGATGTCCACACCAGGTGGGGTGGAGCCAGGCGGTTGGCCCCACCCACTGAGGAGTTCACAGTCCTGGAGGCGGGAAAGGAAGTGAGTTCAGTTCAGTTAGGGAAGTGGAAGAGAGAGGAGTGAGAAGTGAGGAGTAAACTGACCGTGTACAGGTGTGTGGCCCGGGCACCAAGAGCAAGGTTGGCCAGACGGTGGTGGCCGTCTGCAGGAGAGGCAGATCAACGTGGAACCGTAGGACCGGGGACGGGCGGTGGCCCGCCGGTACCGAACCGGGGAGCGAAGTGAAGCCAGCACACACAGGCAGGGCCTGAGGACCCCGACCAGGCTTGGAGTCGCCATTAGAGGTCAAATCCGTCAGTGACTTAGAAAGGGGGCGGTTCGCCGGTCACAGCGACGTCGCTGGGCAGGTAAGTATGTGTGACGGGTCTGGGCGATGTTGTGCGACATGGGCAGCGATTTGCCCGTGTCGCGCAACAGATGGGGGCGGGTACTCACACTAGCGATATCGGGACCAATATCGCAATGTGTAAAGCCCGCTTTAGGCAGCGGTCCCCCGTTGCACCGTTGTCCCCACCAGTACCGTTACCTGTTAAGTGAATGAATGAATCAACCGAGTAAATAACCTGATTGACATCGTGATTAACCCGGCAGTTGCCGGAAAGTTGTCCCCGCAGGGACACTTTGTACCGTTGGCATGAGGAACTCTTCATGGACACGCCTGAGAACTCACAGGGCACCCACGAACTGGTGGGATTGTAAATCAGTTGGAGCATGTTTTTCGTTGCCGCCTCCGGAGAGGCAGGTTTGGAGGATGGGCCTGGAGGAAAGTGATGGCCCAGGCCTGCCACTACCGCAACCGGTGGCGATCCTCCGGGAGTCAGGGGTCCCCCATGGACGTGGGGTCCCCTGAAGTGACAGCCGGGTGCGAGTCACCATACCCGTTCCCGCTCGGGCAGCCTGGATCTGGACTAGGGTCAAGGGATGCTGCCCACTTCTTAAGGGCAGCATCAGGGCTAGGTTGCTTGGGTGGGAGAGCGGAAGCCGTAACCGTTTACGTAACGTTTTAAGTAAGAGTACCTCCCGATGTGGGAAGAAGTTATTATAATTGTATGTGTGTTACCGTTTTTTTATCTTTTTCAGTTGGTGAAAATAAAACCGGTGATGGACGGGCAGCCCGCGGACGGTCTGCATTTAACTAAGGGGGAATGTGGCGCCCTGGACAAGCCAAGGGCCACAGAGAACAACACCCACAACACCCCACACTCCCAGCAGGCACACCGAAGTCAGACAAAACCCTTGTTGCCTTCCTCCAGGGGCTGATGTCCACACCAGTGGGTGGAGCCAGGGGATTGGTCTCCACCCACCAAGGAGTTCACAGTCCTGGAGGCGGGAAAACAGACAGATCAGTTTGGACAGTGAGAGTGGAAAGAGGAAAGTTTAGTAGTGGAGCAACTGACTGACAGCGTCCGGGTGTGTGGCCCGGGCGATACAGCAAGGTTGGCAGACGGTGGTGACCGTCTGCAGGAGTGACCGATTGGAGTCTACCGTAAGGACCGTGGACGGGCGGTGGCCTGGCGGTACCGGACCAGTACACGACGAGAAGTCAGCACCATCTGGCAGGGGCTTTTCGGACCCCGGCAAGGCTAGGAGTCGCAGTGAATTTGCCGAATCCGTTAGTGAAGGGGACCTCCTGGGTTTCCAAACAGTCAAGTCCCGACAGAAGGCAACAGTCCAACCGAGTGAGGGAGACACCACCACCGCCAAGGCAACCGTTTCTCAGGGCCAGCGCCTGCGGGCAAAAGGGGCTCCTCCGGCCCATATCCAAGCCGGGGAGCGGGTTACCGGTGGGAACCCATTGGAACCGTACAAAGAACTTAAGTGCAGGGAAAGGCAGTTACCACCAACCTGCCGGGAGCAACAACACCGCAGCCGTCTGTGGGACCCGTCCATCCAGCCGAGTGTTTTACCGAGAACTGTGTCTTCATCATTGGGCTGAGTGAGTACCACCGTGCCGTGCGGCACAGCGCTGCCCCCGCGACAGTGCACCTCGCCAGGCCCCGCAACCCGCCTGCCATCCATCCCTACCCCATCATCAGGCCCCGGGACAACCAGCCCCCTACCCACGGAGGGGAGAACTAACAACCAAGCTGCTCCCTGTCACCGCTCCCGGGATCCAGAGCAGCGGTGGTGTCACCAAAATCACCACAACCGTGGGTGGTGTCACGGAAAATATCCCTAAACCAAAACCACCCCTTTTCACTCACGGGCGAGGAGCGCCACTCGAGTCCCTGGGATCCGGCCCACCGCTCGAGCCACCACCGTCCGTTATTATTAAAAGTGTATGTCTATGTGGTTTGTAACGTTTAAGTGACCTGCCTCCTGTAAGGGAAGATTTAAAATGCATAAACTGTTGATGTTTTTATATTTTTGCAGTTAAAAGGAAAAAAAAAAGTAAAACCGGTGATGGACGGGCAGCCCTCGGACGGTCTGCATTTAACCAAGGGGGAATGTGGTGCCCTGGACTAGCCAGGTCATCACAGGTACTACAACACACACCCCCACCCTAAGACAGGCACATCAGCCAGACACAAAATCCTTGTTGTCTCCCTCCAGGGGCTGATGTCCACACCAGGTGGGGTGGAGCCAGGCGGTTGGCCCCACCCACTGAGGAGTTCACAGTCCTGGAGGCGGGAAAGGAAGTGAGTTCAGTTCAGTTAGGGAAGTGGAAGAGAGAGGAGTGAGAAGTGAGGAGTAAACTGACAGTGTCCGGGTGTGTGACCCGGGCACCAAGAGCAAGGTTGGCAGACGGTGGTGGCCGTCTGCAGGAGAGACAGATCAACGCGGAACCGTAGGACCGGGGACGGGCGGTGGCCCACCGGTACCGAACCGGGGAGCGAAGTGAAGCAATCACACACAGGCAGGGCCTGCGGACCCCGACCAGGCTTGGAGTCGCCATTAGAGGTCAAATCCGTCAGTGACCGGAACCCCAGGGGTTTCCTAACAGCCAAGACCCAATAGAAGGCAACCGTCTGACCAGCAAAAAGAAATACAGCTACCGCCACAGCTAGAGTTCCAAGGGCCAGAGCCTGCGTGCAAAAGGTTCCTCCGGCACATATATACGCTGGGGAGCGGGTTACCGGTGGGAAGCCATCGGGACCGAACATACACAAAGGTGCAGGGAAAGGCAGCCACCACCAACCGTCCGGGAGAAGCCACAGCAGCCGGCTGCGGGACCCGTCCATCCAGCCGTTTGGTTTACCAGAGACTTTGCGTACATTTGTGGCTGAGTGAGTACAACCGTGCCATCCGGCACCGCGCTGCGCAGTCCAGGCGACCCTGCACCTTGCCAACCCTGCCGCCCCGTCACCTCACCGGGCCCCGGGACCACCAACCCCTACCCACGGATGGGGGAACAACATTCCAGCTGCTCCCTACCATCGCTCCCGGGATCCCCGTCACCAGCAGCGGTGGTGTCCAACCTCACCACAACCCGTGGGTGGCGTCACGGACCAAATCCCCAAATCAAACTACCCCCTTTCACTCACGGGCGAGGAGCGCCGCTCGAGCCCCTGGAGCCGGCCCACCGCTCAAGCCACCGAGCAGCCATCGCAGCAGCGCCGGACCCGAGCGTTAGCGAGCGCAGCGCAGCGGCGTCCTCCCCGCCTGCGACACATGCAAGTATTTAATATTATTCTTAGGATATGCCCCGCAACCCCATATCACATTATATTGATATGTAATCTTTCAGATGATTCTCTAACATTTATTCTGTATTTTCCATCTAGACTATGTGTATAGTCTCTCCTGTTTGAGATGTCTTTGTACAGTTCCTACTTGTACGACTTGACCATTTTTCTGACATTTAGGTATGTTTGCATATCATCATAATTATTCGTCACTTCTATTGTACAATGGAATTAGAGATGAGCGAGCCTCTAGAGGCTCGAGTTCAGTTCGTCGAAACGGAGGCCGCGTTCGAGTTCGGCTCGATGAACCTCTCCAACCCCATTGAAAACAATGGGAGGTAAACACAAACACATAAAAACACATTATAAATATACACATACAGTTAATAAACATTGCCATAACACTTACAGGTACCCGCGACGCGTCCTGCACTCTGTCTCCTGCCGTTTTTCCTTCCGATAATCGCTGCGTCCTCCCGGTAACCAGCACTGATGATAGGACCTATCGTGACATCAAAATAGCCATGTGACCAGTCACGTGTCTATTATCTCATTCGCTACAGACTGGTCACATGGCTAGATGTCATTGCTAGGTCCTGTCAGTGCATCTCTCCGGTACGCAGTGCTCGTTTGTGCATCCCCGTGTACCGACGAGATGCTCTGGCACATGATCGGCTCCCCGTTCTGCTTCCCCATTCTGTTATTCACCGGCTGCCACAGCCGGTCAATAACGGAGATCACCGTTGCTATAGCAACGCGCCTGTCAGCAGTGACGTCACCGCTTATAGCCTGCTGCCTCTGCTACTCACTGAGTGATATAGACTGCACGGGAAGCAGCAGCGTCTTCCTCCCATGCAGTGCTGGCTGATGTAGCAGAGCTGCATGGGATGAAGGAGAAAGAAGACAAAAGAGCAGGATCGTGGAGGGATGCGAGGGAGTAATAAACATGGAGTCTCTAAGTGTGTCTGTGTATTTATTTCTATTAAAGTATTTTTTCTCTGTGTGGTGTTTTTTTTTTTTAACCCTTTATTGGAGATTCTTAATGGCCGGGTAAAACTTGCTAGTATTAAGTCAGAGATTCTTAATGTCAGGCTAGTAAAACAAAGCAAGTATTAACTCATTATTACCCAGCGAGCCACCTGGCTTCAGGGCAGCTGGAAGAGATGGATACAGCGCCAGAAGATGGCGCTTCTATGAAAGCGCCATTTTCTGGGGCGGCTGTGGACTACAATTCGCAGCAGAGGGGCCCAGAAAGCTCGGGCTAACCTGTGCTGCAGATTCCAATCCACAGCTGCCTAGTTGTACCTGGCTGGACACAAAAATGGGGCGAAGCTCATGTCGATTTTTTTTTTTAATTATTTCATGAAATTCATGAAATAATTAAAAAAAGGGCTTCTCTATTTTTTTTTAGTTCCCAGCCAGGTACAAATAGGCAGCTGGGGGTTGGGGGCAGCCGTACCTGCCTGTTGTACGTGGTTAGCATACACAAATATGGCGAAGCCCACGTCATTCTTTTGGTGGGCAAAAAACTCCTGCATAGTCCTGGATGGAGTATGCTGAGCCTTGTAGTTCTGCAGCTGCTGTCTGCTCTCCTGCATACACTAGTGAATGGAGCATGCTGAGCCTTGTTGTTCTGCAGCTGCTGTCTGCTCTCCTCCATACAGACAGACAGCAGCTGCAGAACTACAAGGCTCAGCATACTCCATCCAGGACTGTATGCAGGAGTTTTTTGCCCCCCAAAAAAATTATGTGGGCTTCAAATCCAAATACCTGATAGTACAAAAAGCCCTCAGATCGCTAGATCTGACCTCAGTCCTATACCAGGCACTCTTGTCATACCAATGAACAGAAAGCAGGAACCATTACAAGTTCAAGAAGCAACAAACACATGGACTTATAGGAGCAATACTCCAAACATGGTTGATTAGCTGGGAAGCTCCCTGCAGCTGAGAGGGAAGATCCCTGCATGCAAATAAACTGACAATAACCACAGCAAATGACAAA
The DNA here is from genome assembly GCF_048569485.1 of Anomaloglossus baeobatrachus. Lineage (NCBI taxonomy): Eukaryota > Metazoa > Chordata > Amphibia > Anura > Aromobatidae > Anomaloglossus > Anomaloglossus baeobatrachus. The sequence goes on from NC_134356.1 coordinate 223,102,322, forward strand.
CTCAGAAAAGAGCAAAAAGAACCAAACTACAAATAAAGAGCCACGCACTTATCTGGGGTAGATGTGGTCTGGAGCAGGATGACGCAGGCTGGTGAACAAAGAACTGACATCCGGCATAGCCTGCTAGCAGACCAGGGTTTAAATAGTCAGAGAGTTAGCAATGGAAATGCCCATTGCTCAACACACCTGATCTCTGTCCAAACCATTCCTGGCCACAAGAGGGAGCCTCAAAGTAGCAAAAGCATACCTGACATTCACAACAGAAGCCCTTTTTTTTTTTAATTATTTCATTAATTTCATAAAATAATTTTTTAAAAAAATGACGTGGGCTTCTCCCAATTTTTGTGTTCAGCCAGGTACAACTAGGCAGCTGGGGATTGGAATCCACAGCTCAAGGTGCCCAAGCTTTCTGGGCACCCCTGCTGCGAATTGCAGTTCGCAGCCGCCCCAGAAAAGGGCGCTTTCATAGAAGCGCCATCTTCTGGCGCTGTACCCAACTCTAACAGCTGCCCTGGTGATGGGTGGCTCGCTGGGTAATAATGGGGTTAAGGCTAGCTGTATATTATCAACTGGCCCTAAGCCCGAAATTCATGATGTCACGCCAATATTAGACATGGCCACCATGAATTTCTAGTACAGCTAAAAAAAAACACAACACACTGAAAAATATTTTTATTACAAATAAAACACAACACAATTAGTGACTCCATCTTTATTGAAATAAAAAAAAAAAACCTCCGCAGTAATCCTGGGTCAAGGGTCCCGCGCCGTCCAATCCGGATCCAATATCATCTGATCAGTTTGCTGGAAGGCAAAGCGATCAGATGTGTCAGGTTCAAGGGCCTGAATCACATGACACAGCAGCTAATTGTATAAACTGCTTTTATACAATCAGCTGATGCATCAGTGCAAAAAAAACAAACTACACACTCAGTGCAGACTCCTGTCCGACAGCATCAGCTGATAGTTTAGCCGGCTGGGCGGTAAAAAAACAGCCACACCGCTCGACTTATAGTGTCAGCTGATTCCGTCAGGTGACCGCATCAGCTGATCATTGCCAGGTCTGAAAAAGAGAGAGAGAGAAGAGAGAGAGAAGAAAAAAAAGAGAAGAAAAAAAAAGAGAGAAAAGAGAGAGAGAAAAGAGGGAGAGACAGAAAAGAGAGACAGAGAAGAGGAGAGAGATAAGAGGAGAAAGAGAAGAGGAGGAGAGGAGATGAGGAGGAGAGGAGAAGAGGAGGAAAGGAGAAGAGGAGAGAGAGAGAGAAGAGAGAGGGAGAAGAGAGGGAGAAGAGAAAGGAGAGAAGAGAGTGAGAAGAGAAAGGAGAGAAGAGAGTGAGAAGAGGAGAAAGGAGAGAGAAGAGAGAGGAGAAGAGGAGAGAAGAGAGAAGAGAGGAGAGAGAGAGAAGAGAGAGAAGAGAGAGGAGAGAGATAAGAGAGAGAGAGCGAGTGGGAAAGAGAAAAAAAGAGACTGGGAAAAAGAGAGAAAAAGAGAGAGAAAGAGAGAGAGGAGAGAGGGAGGGACAGAGAGAGAGAGAAAAGAGAGAGGAGAGAGAGAAAGAGAGAAAAGAGAGAGGAGAGAGAGAGGGAGAGAGAGCAAAAGAGAAAGAGAGAGAGAAAAATAGAGAGAAAGAGAGAGAAAATGAGAGAGACAGAAAGAGAGAAAGAGAGAAAGAAAAAAAAAGAGAGCGAGGGAGAGAGAGAGAGAGAAGAGAGAGGCGAGATCAATGCAGCCTCATTCCGTGAACTGCTCCGATTTTAGTGGTGTGTCTCGCGGCTCACAGCTGCTGTCCGGCTCCTCCCCTCAGTGCATAATTAAAATTAAATTATAATTATAAATATATAATAATTATAATTTAAAAAAAAATAAATTCTTTACCGGGACTAGAACTCGTGAAGTTATGCTTCTTAGGCGAGCTCTCTATCCACTGAGCCACTGCCTGTAATGATAAAGATAGGCAGATTTGGTAATCTTGAAGACTGCATTGCTGAAGTCTCTGGAGCTGATACAGAGCACTCGTGTTCTGTAGCAGAGCTGACAGTGTCGTGTGGATTACGTCGGACCTGGATGTATATTTGGGGATTTTAATAAAATGGTGAAACAGGGTGTTTTTTGTCTTTTATTCCAAAAAAAGAATTTTTCACTGTGTGTTTCTTTACTTTCACTTTAATCATGGAAGGTATCTCGGGGAGACGCCTGGCATGATTAAACTCATTATTACCCCGATTGCCACCGCACCAGGGCAATTCAGGATGAGCTGGGTGGAGTCCCAGGACTGTTGCATCTAATGGTTGCGGCAATTCTGGGCGGCTGCTGGGTGATATTGTTAGGGTGGTGGGCTCCCCATAATCTGGCGCTCCCCATCCTGACAATACCAGCCTCCAGCCGTGTGGCTTTATCCTGGCTGGTATCAAATATGGGGGAACCGCATTTTTTTTCATTATTTATTTATTTATTTTACTGCACGATATAGACCCGCCTGCCGGCAGCTGTGATTGGGTGCAGTGAGACAGCTGTCACTCATCGTGGGGGCGTGTCTGACTGCAACCAATTATGGGTGCCGGTGGTCGGGGAAAGCACGGAATACCTGATTGAATAATGAAGCGGTAGCCATTTTCTAAAGAGGAAAAGACGCCGCAGATTTTTCTGACAGCTGTGCAGCGAGACGCCCGTGATCGGTGAGTAGGAAAGAGAGAGGGATTGTGCTGGGGACGCAGGACGCATGCAAATAGCAATGTGTGCACATAGCCTTACTGTGAAAAGCCACGTTTTTGTTGATCGAACCGTTCTCGAACCTAACTCGAACTGTCGAGCTTTTAGCAAAAAGCTCACGTTTGAGTTCGAACACCCCCCAAAATCACTCGAACATGAAATTGGCGAACCTCGCTCATCTCTAAATGGAATATGCATGTCTCTTTAGACTTCACATATATCAAGGACATTTCTCGACTTCTATACATGGATTTTTATGTAAATGTTTATATATTACATGTGGAGATTCAATCCTTTCAAATTAAAATATGACAAAATAATCTCATGTCATGAAAAATGATTTCATTGTGATTTCTTTTCCTTTTTGTAACATTGTGTTTATTTTCTCTTATGTTACTAGTCTAAAGGCCCTGTCACACACAGAGATAAATCTGCGGCAGATCTGTGGTTGCAGTGAAATTGTGGACAGTCAGTGCCAGGTTTGTGGCTGTGAACAAATGGAACAATATGTCCATGATTTCACTGCAACCACAGATCTGCCAAAGATTTATCTCTGTGTGTGACGGGGCCTTAATAGTCCTTGAAAAAGATCCAATCAGGACAGAAACGTTGGACAGACTATTTTTTACTCTACTCAATAAAACAACATTTTGCACCATCCAAGGTTCTTTTCTCATTTTCTTTGTGGTGTTCCGGAGCTTTTGTGATTTACTGGGCTTATATTCTCCAGAGCACCAAATTATATAGTTGAGCCAGGTCTATTGTACTATTGTGTGACAGCGTCTGACTGCAACCAATCACAGCCGCGGTCTGCAGGTCAGTATCGGGGTATTAAAATAAATAAATAAATAAAACAATTGGCATAGGGTTTCCCGTATTATGATGCACAGCACAGTTAAAGCATATGCTTACAGGCTGCTGCCCCCAGGGGTGCGCCTATCTTGACTGTGTACCAAAATAAAAGGGACCACATGAGGCTTTTATTTTTTAAATTATTTAAATACTTTTAAAAAGCGGCGTGTGGTCCCCCCAATTTTGATATCTAGCCATGATAAAGTCCAACAGCTGGGAGATAGTATTCTCAGCTTGGGGCATCTCATGGTTATTGGAACTCCCCAGGCTAAGAATAGCAGACTACAGCTATCCCAGAAATGTCACATCCATTAGATGCAACAATCCAGGTGCTTTACCCGGCTCTTCCCGATTGTCCCTCGTGCTGTGGCTATTGGGGTAATAGGGGTTAATGACAGTGCACAACTGTCATCAAGCCCAGAATTAGTGATGGGTAGGGGTCTATGAGACCCCCCCATCACTAATCCTAAGAGTAAAAAGAAAAACACAAACACAGAGAAAAATCCTTTATGTGAAATAAAATACAGCACCTTCTTTATTAACCCCAAAAAGACACTTGAAGTTCCACCGTAATCCACACGAAGTCCAACAACGGTCCTGGTTCTGCTACATCTGAGCCTGGAGATACCATGTCTGATCTCTCTAGGCTCCGGGAAACACTGACAAAGGGGACCCGGCTGGCAGCAGGGATATTACTCAGCTCCACGGAGGACATACCCAGGTTCCCATGGTATGATCTCTAGTGACCCGAAGCACTTTGGCTTAAAGTGCGGGGCCGTGAACTGCCAGCTCTTTAACACCGACAGTGCCACCCGGGGATCGGGGAGTACGGGGATGCCCGCACTCTGTGACCCTCAGCCGACACGGTCACTGTTTAAGGGCTGGCGGTGTGTGGGACATGGCCCCGCACTTTAAGCCAGAGTGCGGTGTTCAGGTCACCAAAGGTCATACTGTGGGAACCTGGATATGACCTCTGGTTAACTGAGTGACGTCACTGCTTCCAGCCGGATGCCCCTCTTAAGTGTTTCCCAGAGCCTGGAGAGATCAGAAATGTTTTCAGTCTCTCCAGACACGGATGTAGCAGAGCCAGGACTGTTGTGGGACGTCGCATGGATTAGCGGGAACTTCAAGTGTCTTTTTGTCTCTGTGTTAGTATTTATTTCTTTTTACTTATAGGATTAGTGATGGAGATTGTCTCATAGACCCCTACCCATCACTAGTTATAGGCTTGATGACAGTTGTGCACTGTTATTAATCCCTATTACACAGATTGCCACCGCACCAGGGCAATCTGGAAAAGCCGGGTAAAGCGCCGGGATTGTTCCATTTAATGGATGCTATTCTTAGCCTGTGGGGGTCCCAGTAACCATGGGACTCCTCAGGCTGAGAATACTAGCCTCCAGCTGTTGGGCTTTATCATGGTTGGGTATCAAAATTGGGCAGAACCCACATGCCAATTTTTAAAATTATTTATAATAATAATAATAATAATAAAAAAAAATTATATTTATATCTTATTTTGATACACAGCCAAGATAGGCGCACAGCTGAGGGCTGCAGCCTGTAGCCGTGGACTTTATCTGTGCTGGGTATCATAAGATGGGGGAACTCTAAGCAAAATATTTTATTTATTTTTACTGTATGATACTGATCCGCAGAACGCATCTGTGATTGGAGGCGTCAGACACGCTGTTACACAGATTGGGGGCGCGTTTGACTGCAACCAATCACAATATACAAAATAGGGTCCAGCTCAACAGGATATACAGTTAGATCCAGAAATATTTGGACAGTGACACAAGTTTTGTTATTTTAGCTGTTTACAATAACATGTTCAGAAATACAATTATATATATAATATGGGCTGAAAGTGCACACTCCCAGCTGCAATATGAGAGTTTTCACATCCAAATCGGAGAAAGGGTTTAGGAATCATAGCTCTGTAATGCATAGCCTCCTCTTTTTAAAGGGACCAAAAGTAATTGGACAAGGGACTCTAAGGGCTGCAATTAACTCTGAAGGCGTCTCCCTCGTTAACCTGTAATCAATGAAGTAGTTAAAAGGTCTGGGGTTGATTACAGGTGTGTGGTTTTGCATTTGGAAGCTGTTGCTGTGACCAGACAACATGCGGTCTAAGGAATTCTCAATTGAGGTGAAGCAGAACATCCTGAGGCTGAAAAAAAAGAAAAAATCCATCAGAGAGATAGCAGACATGCTTGGAGTAGCAAAATCAACAGTCGGGTACATTCTGAGAAAAAAGGAATTGACTGGTGAGCTTGGGAACTCAAAAAGGCCTGGGCGTCCACGGATGACAACAGTGGTGGATGATCGCCGCATACTTTCTTTGGTGAAGAAGAACCCGGTCACAACATCAACTGAAGTCCAGAACACTCTCAGTGAAGTAGGTGTATCTGTCTCTAAGTCAACAGTAAAGAGAAGACTCCATGAAAGTAAATACAAAGGGTTCACATCTAGATGCAAACCATTCATCAATTCCAAAAATAGACAGGCCAGAGTTAAATTTGCTGAAAAACACCTCATGAAGCCAGCTCAGTTCTGGAAAAGTATTCTATGGACAGATGAGACAAAGATCAACCTGTACCAGAATGATGGGAAGAAAAAAGTTTGGAGAAGAAAGGGAACGGCACATGATCCAAGGCACACCACATCCTCTGTAAAACATGGTGGAGGCAACGTGATGGCATGGGCATGCATGGCTTTCAATGGCACTGGCTCACTTGTGTTTATTGATGACATAACAGCAGACAAGAGTAGCCGGATGAATTCTGAAGTGTACCGGGATATACTTTCAGCCCAGATTCAGCCAAATGCCGCAAAGTTGATCGGACGGCGCTTCATAGTACAGATGGACAATGACCCCAAGCATACAGCCAAAGCTACCCAGGAGTTCATGAGTGCAAAAAAGTGGAACATTCTGCAATGGCCAAGTCAATCATCAGATCTTAACCCAATTGAGCATGCATTTCACTTGCTCAAATCCAGACTTAAGACGGAAAGACCCACAAACAAGCAAGACCTGTAAAGGCCTGGCAAAGCATTAAGAAGGAGGAAACCCAGCATTTGGTGATGTCCATGGGTTCCAGACTTAAGGCAGTGATTGCCTCCAAAGGATTCGCAACAAAATATTGAAAATAAAAATATTTTGTTTGGGTTTGGTTTATTTGTCCAATTACTTTTGACCTCCTAAAATGTGGAGTGTTTGTAAAGAAATGTGTAGAATTCCTACAATTTCTATCAGATATTTTTGTTCAAACCTCCAAATTAAACGTTACAATCTGCACTTGAATTCTGTTGTAGAGGTTTCATTTCAAATCCAATGTGGTGGCACGCAGAGCCCAACTCGCGAAAATTGTGTCACTGTCCAAATATTTCTGGACCTAACTGTAAATAGGTTCTCTGGAGAAAATGTCAGTAATCATAAAGGATAACTACAGCACTCAAGAGATAACAAAGGGTCAAATAGAATTTTTAATTTTTTTATTTTTTGATTTGTTGCAAAAAGGATGCACCTCACCCTACACTAAACGACGTTTCGCTGCCGCCATTGCCTGGGACTTTGTCCATTACACCGGTGGACGCACAAAAAGGCAAACTGCTCCTCTATGTTCTGCATGCTTCCCCTTCTAACCTGGCATATGATTTATCTCTGCACTCTCTGGCACCTTACCCGTACCACAAACGCCCTGAGCACCTTCTGACATTGCAGATAGTTTCCTCCAAAAACCCTCAATGCTTTATACGCAAAACCCCGATGAAGGCTTCCTTGAAGCTGAAACATCGTTTTGCATAGGTTGAGGTACACGATTTTTGCAACACATCAAAAAATAAAAAAAAATTCTAAATTCTATTTGACCCTTTGTGATCCTCTTGAGTGCTGGAGTTATCCTTTATGATTGCAACCAATCAGAGGCGCCAGTGTCAAGGAAAGCAGTGCATATGCAATGAAGGTAAATTATTGGCCCCGGAAGTGAATGTGCCGCTGCGGGAGCAGTGTACAGCCCCCCCCCCTTCCCGAAGCCTTGGTAAGTACAGCACGCCTGCTCTTATCCCCCTATCCCTTCTACCAAAATTTTTAATTGACTGATTCTGATCCCCATAGACTTAGATGGCCCGGCCAGGAACCGAATTTTAAAAACCAGATAACACGGACCCGCTTGTCTGCAAGTCTGCTCATCACTGGTCATACCACAATGATGCCACCCTGTGCCTTCTAATTAGAGATGAGCAAACCGGTCCCGGTTCGGCTCGAGGCCGGTTCGCCGAACGGGGGTCCCGTTCGAGTTCGGTTCGTCGAACGTTCGACGAACCGAACTAGAACCAATAGGCTATAATGGGAGGCAATCACAAACACATAAAAATGCATTATAAATGTACACAAACAGTTAATAAACATTGCCATAACACTTACCGGTCCTCGCGATCCCTTCTGCACTCTGTCTCCTGCCGCTATTCCATCCGATGATCGCTGAATCCTCCCGGTGACCTGCACTGCCAGCAGAGAAGCAGGACCTATCGTGACGTCAAAATAGCCATGTGACCAGTCACGTGGCTATTATCTCATTGGCTACAGACTGGTCACATGACTATGACACGTCATGTAGGACCTGCGAGTGCATCTCTCCGGTACACGGTGCACATATGTGTATCGCCGTGTACCGGCGACATGCTCTAGCACACGGTCGACTCCCCATTCCGTTAGGGACCGGCTGACACAGCCGGTCATTAACGGAGATCACCGTTGCCATAGCAACGCAGTTAGCGGTGACGTCACCGCTAACCGCGGCTCCGGGAGCACCGTTGCTATGGTAACGCGTCTGTCAGCGTTACCGCTGTTACCGCTAGCAGCCAGCAGTGATCACTCACGGAGTGAAGGCTGCACGCTGCTTCCCGATTGTAGTGAGCATTGTAGTTAGGATGGAGGTTCCCCAGCCCCAAGTGATGCCCCTCACTACAATCGTCACTACTACTACACTAGAAAGAAAGAAGACAGAAGAGCAGGATCGTGGAGGGCTGACAGGGGGTAATAAAGATGGAGTCTCTAATGTGTCTGTGTATTTATTTCTATTAAAGTATTTTTTCTCTGTGTGGTGTCTTTTTTTAACCCTTTATTGGAGATTCTTAATGGCCGGGTCAAACGTGCCTGACATTAAGAATCTCTGGCTTAATACTGGCTGGTAAAACAAAGCCAGTATTAACTCATGATTACCCAACAAGCCACCCGGCTCCAGGGCTGTTGGAAGAGTTGGATACAGCGCCAGATGATGGCGCTTCTATGAGAGCGCCATTTTCTGGGACGGCTGCGGACTGAAATCCGCAGCAGAGGCGCCCACAAACCTCGGGCTAACCTGTGCTGCGGATTCCAATCCCCAGCTGCCTAGTTGTACCCGGCTGGACACAAAAATAGGGCGAAGCCCACGTCATTTGTTTTTTAATTATTTCATGAAATAAGTGAAATAATTAAAAAAAACGGGCTTCCCTATATTTTTGGTTCCCAGCCGGGTACAAATAGGCAACTGAGGGTTGGAGGCAGCCCGTGGCTGCCAGCTGTACCTGGCTAGCATACAAAAATATGGCGAAGCCCACGTCATTTTTTTGGTGGGCAAAAAACTTCTGCATGCAGTCCTGGATGGAGTATGCTGAGCCTTGTAGTTCTGCAGCTGCTGTCTGCTCTTCTCCATACAGACAGACAGCAGCTGCAGAACTACAAGGCTCAGCATACTCCATCCAGGACTGTATGCAGAAGTTTTTTGCCCCCTGAAAAAATTATGTGGCTTCGCCATATTTTTGTATGCTAGCCAGGTACAGCAGGCAGGTACGGCTGCCCCCAACCCCCAGTTGCCTATTTGTACCCGGCTGGGAACCAAAAATAAAGGGAAGCCCTTTTTTTATTATTTCATGAATTTCATGAAATAATTAGAAAACAAATGACGTAGGCTTTGCCCCATTTTTGTGTCCAGCCAGGTACAACTAGGCAGCTGGGATTGGAATCCGCACCACCGGTTGGCCTGAGCTTTCTGGGCCCCACTGCTGCGAATTGCAGTCTGCAGCCACCTCAGAAAATGGCATTTTCATAGAAGCGCCATCTTCTGGCGCTGTATCCAACTCTTCCAGCACCTGCCTGCTATACCTGGCTAGCATACAAAAATATGGCGAAGCTCACGTCCTTTTTTTGTAGCTTTTTGGCAAAAAAAAAAAAAATGCTTCCCTGGATTTTCCATTGCCAGTGAAGGTAACACCAAGCAGTGGGGGTTAGCAGCCAGTAGCTGCTTGGATTACCCTTAGCTAGCAATACAAAAAATGCAGTGGGAGCTAACATATATTTTTTTTAATTATTTATTTAAATAACTAAAAATAAAATGGGCTTCCCTGTATTTTGATTGCTGGACATCACAGTGCTGTAAAAATAAATCTTTAAAAAAATGACGTAGCGCTCCGCGGTATTTTTGATTCTCAGCGCAGATAAAGCAGACAGCTATGGGTTGCCACCCCCATCTGCCTGCCGTTACCTTGGTTGGCAATCAAAATACAGGGAAGCCCATTAATTTTTTCTATTTAAAAAATAGTTAAAAAAAAAAAATTACGTTGGGTCCCCCCATTTTTGATAGCCAGCTAGGGTAAAGCAGACGGCTGTAGCCTGAAAACCACAGCTGGCAGCTTTACCGTGGTTGGGGATCCAATGTGGAGGTCCCCTCAGGCTCTTTTTTATAATTATTTTATAAATATTAATAATTACACAATAAAAGTAGGGGACCCCCCAAATTGGATCACCAGCCAAGGTAAAGCGGACAGCTGTGGTCCGGTATTCTCAGGGTGGGAAGGTCCATAGTTATTGGGCCTTCACAGCCTAAAAATAGCAGGCCGCAGGCACCCCAGACGTGGCGCATCCACTAGATGCGCCAATCCTGGCGCTTCACCCCAGCTCATCCCGTGCCCTGGTGCAGTGGCAAACGGGGTAATAAATCGGGTTGATACTAGCTGTAAAGTCACCTGAGATCAAGCCCAGCAGTTTGTGATGTCATGGCGTCTATTAGATACCCAACATCATAAACTGTCAGTACTAACAAAAACAAAAAATCGACAAAAGAAATTTATTTGAAAAAACAGTCCCCAAAACATTTCCTCTTTCACCAATTTATTGTAAGAAAAAAAATAAAGGGGTCCCACGACGACTCTGGACTGTCTAGAATATGGGGGGGAGACACTCAGGGAACGTATCCCCCATTTTCTAGGAGTGCGGACCCTTCATGTGAGGAGTGTGGGTGCAATGAATCTGCACTCACTCTCCCCGGGTCCACAGCAGCAGAGTCCATGTCGTAATGGTTGCTACCAAAGCTGCAATGCCCTGCTCATGAGGTAAGGGCATGCCTAATCAGGAGAACTACTGTAGAGGAAGCTCTGCTCACTGGTATATAGGTGCTCAGAGGTAATAATAGATAAAATTAGTGAGTAACCTCGGCACTCTATATCTCCCAGACTAAGTCAGTAAGTCACAACGGATAGTAATGCAAAATCACTCTTTATTGGTCCGTATTAAGAAAATTTTTTTTTCATAAGCATATATGTTTTTGTCCAAAACAATTTACAAATGACGTTTCGGCCTGAGCCTTCGTCAGATTGGACTTATCTGCATGTAATCATGAAAAATGACAATAATCAGTATCACATAAGAGTGAGAGAACAATAACATAAACTCGAACAATGTAGAGGTACAATTGGGATGCAGCAAAAAAATTGCAACACAGCAAGAAATGAAACACATGATACAAATGTCATAATACAGTACAAGGACAATATAGTAATGACAAATATGGGGTCAGAGTAGACTTAGACAGCTCTGGTACGAAAGAGATGTCAATCATAAAGTAACATGTGCAGTAGGTGTAGAGCTACACTATGCATGGCAGAGCTAATGGGTAGACCGACCATAGAAAAAGTAGAGAAAAAGTGGAGAAAAAGTGGAGAATAAGTGGAGAAAAAAGTGGAGAAAAAGTGGAGAAAAAGTGGAGAAAAAGTGGAGATTAAGAGGAGAAAAAGTGGAGAAAAAAGTGGAGAAAAAGTGGAGAAAAAGTGGAGCATAAGTGGAGAAAAAGTGGAGAAAAAGTGGAGCATAAGAGGAGAAAAAAGTGGAGAAAAAAGTGGAGAAAAAGTGGAGAAAAAGTGGAGAAAAAGTGGAGCATAAGAGGAGAAAAAGTGGAGAAAAAGTGGAGAAAAAGTGGAGAAAAAGTGGAGAAAAAGTGGAGAAAAAGTGGAGCATAAGTGGAGAAAAAGTGGAGAAAAAGTGGAGCATAAGAGGAGAAAAAGTGGAGAAAAAAGTGGAGAAAAAGTGGAGAAAAAGTGGAGCATAAGAGGAGAAAAAGTGGAGAAAAAGTGGAGAAAAAGTGGAGCATAAGAGAAGAAAAAGTGGAGAAAAAGTGGAGAAAAAGTGGAGAAAAAGTGGAGCATAAGAGGAGAAAAAGTGGAGAAAAAAGTGGAGAAAAAGTGGAGAAAAAGTGGAGCATAAGAGGAGAAAAAGTGGAGAAAAAGTGGAGAAAAAGTGGAGCATAAGAGAAGAAAAAGTGGAGAAAAAGTGGAGAAAAAGTGGAGCATAAGAGGAGAAAAAGTGGAGAAAAAGTGGAGAAAAAGTGGAGAAAAAGTGGAGAAAAAGTGGAGCATAAGTGGAGAAAAAGTGGAGAAAAAGTGGAGCATAAGAGGAGAAAACGTGGAGAAAAAAGTGGAGAAAACGTGGAGAAAAAGTGGAGAAAACGTGGAGAAAAAGTGGAGAAAAAGTGGAGAAAAAGTGGAGAAAAAGTGGAGAAAAAGTGGAGCATAGGAGGAGAAAAAGTGGAGAAAAAAGTGGAGAAAACGTGGAGAAAAAAGTGGAGAAAACGTGGAGAAAAAGTGGAGCATAAGAGGAGAAAAAGTGGAGAAAAAGTGGAGAAAAAGTGGAGCATAAGAGGAGAAAAAGTGGAGAAAAAGTGGAGAAAAAGTGGAGCATAAGAGGAGAAAAAGTGGAGAAAAAAGTGGAGAAAACGTGGAGAAAACGTGGAGAAAACGTGGAGAAAAAGTGGAGAAAAAGTGGAGAAAAAGTGGAGAAAAAGTGGAGCATAGGAGGAGAAAAAGTGGAGAAAAAGTGGAGAAAAAGTGGAGCATAGGAGGAGAAAAAGTGGAGAAAAAAGTGGAGAAAACGTGGAGAAAAAGTGGAGAAAAAGTGGAGCATAAGAGGAGAAAAAGTGGAGATTAAGAGGAGAAAAAGTGGAGAAAAAGTGGAGAAAAAGTGGAGAAAAAGTGGAGCATAAGAGGAGAAAAAGTGGAGAAAAAAGTGGAGAAAAAGTGGAGAAAAAGTGGAGAAAAAGTGGAGATTAAGAGGAGAAAAAGTGGAGCATAAGAGGAGAAAAAGTGGAGAAAAAAGTGGAGAAAAAGTGGAGAAAGTGGAGAAAAAAATGGAGAAAAAGTGGAGAGAAAGTGGAGAAAAAAATGGAGAAAAAGTGGAACACCCTTTGGTACCTTTCATGTGGCACTAAGGGGTGCTTAGCTTTGTATTTAGCCAAAAAAATGAAAAAAAAATGACATAGGGTTCCCCCTAGTTTTGTAGCCAGCTAGGGTAAAGCAGACGGCTGCAGCCTGCAGACCACAGCTGGCAACCTCACCTTGGCTGGTAATCCAAAACTGAGGGCACCCCACGCTGTTATTTTAAATTAAATAAATAATTGAAAAAAAAAACACGTAGGGGTCCCCCAAAATTGGATCACCAGCCAAGGTAAAGCAGACAGCTGGGGCCTGATATTCTCAGACTAGGGAGGTCCATGGTTATTGGAATCTCCCCAGCCTAAAAATAGCAGGCCGCAGCCGCCCCAGAAGTGGCGCATCCATTAGATGCGCCAATCCTGGTGCTTCGCCCCAGCTCATCCCGCGCCCTGGTGCGGTGGCAAACGGGGTAATATTTGGGGTTAATACCAGATGTGTAATGTCACCTGGCATCAAGCCCTGGGATTGGTGAGGTCAGGCGTCTATCAGATACCCGACATCACCAACCCAGTCAGTAATAAAAAAAAAATACACGACAAACACATTTTTATTTGAAAAAACACTCCCCAAAACATTCCCTCTTTAACCAATTTATTAGATTGAAAAACAAATCCAGGTCTGGTGTAATCCAAGGGGTTGCCATGACGATGCACACTGTCCCAGTCAATGAAGAGCAGGATGTTCCCCATTGGCTGGGAGAGCAGTGCAGTGACCTGAGCTAACATCAATGGGTCAGCCCAGGTCACTGCAGGGGGGTGACAAGTGCTGCTGTCAGTGAGGTACATTACCTGCGCTGATCTCCAGCACACTGACAGCCCCTGTCACTGAGCTCAATGACCGCCCGGCGCCTTCACACCAAGTATCGCGAGAGGTCCGTGACGTCACCGCTAGTCAGTCTCGGGTCGGAAGCGATAGGTGATGTGACAAGCGGCGGCCATGGAGGACAGTGACAGCGCTGAGGTCGGGATGGCGGGACTTCATCACCGCAGGTAAGCCGAGCGAGCGAGCGAGCGGGCGGGCGGGCGGGCGGGGGGGGGGGGGGGTGATGTGGATGTGTGTGTGTGTGTGTGTGTGTATGTATGTGTACATGCCGCGGGCAGGAGGGGGTGGAGCGAGCTGAGCGGGAAAGTGTGGGCTTCCTGCACGTAACTAAGATAAACATCGGGTTACTAACCAAAGCGCTTTGCTTGGATACCCGATGTTTATCTTGGTTACCAGCTTGTGGCAGGCTGCCAGCGATGGCTCCTGCTCACTGTAGCTGTAAAAAGCCCTGCTTTTTGCTGCTAGAACCGTTCTCGAACGTATCTAGAACTATCGAGCTTTTAGCAAAAAGCTCGAGTTCTAGTTCGATCTCGAACAGCCCAAAAATCACTCGAGCCGCGAACTGGAGAACCACGAACCACGAACCGCGCTCAACTCTACTTCTAATCAGAAGAAAAGAACCTGTGAAAACTCTTGTTTCAGAAAAATAATTGTATTCCCTACATCAATGGTCCTCAAGCTTTCTGACCTAGAGAATCACATTCATCTCTGACAAAGGGTCATGAGCCACATCCAGCTCTCCCACCCTCACAGTAGTGACACCTACAGCCCCCTTTATATAGCTTTCGACAGCCAAACCTTGGCTACAGAAATCGCAGCTAGGCAGTGTACCAAGATCCAGGGGTCCTTACCTTGCCCCCATCCAGATCTGCTCTTCTGTGTGTGGCTACGCACAAGCGTCATCATCTGCAGATCTTCTATTCATAGCTGTTTGCTAGACCTGGTGCTTATGCAGTGAGCTGTAAGACAGCCGTGAGCCACACATCATGGTCCTGTGAGCCACAAATAGCTCCTGAGCACATGTTGGGGCCCCCTGTTCTGCATTATAACAATATGTGATTCAAAACACTGTTATTCAAAACACTTCATCCCTCAATACTTTGAAACAATTCAATCAGTACTGACAGTGTCAGCCTGTGTAGGAACTAGTGCTGAGCGGGCCCGGACTGTAAATGTCCGGATCCGCGCGGTTTCAGTACTATTCCCGGGCACGATCCGGAACCGGCAATTAATAAAAAATGAAAAAAAAACAATAAATAAATGAGCGTTTCATACTTACCGAGGCTCTGTCATGGTGGCACACTGCTTCCGAGTCACGCTTTCACTTCCTGTGCTGTCACACAGCTTTCCGTGTTTTCCCTGCCCACCAACTGTCCTCTCAGCTGTGATTGGTTGTAGGCTGACGCGCCCCCCAGCCTGTGACAGTGTCTGCCGTGCAGTCATCGTTTATCGCGGTCAGTAATAGGCTGCACTCAGAGAGGGCAGCCGTGCTCTATGGCTGCTCGCTGTGACATGTAGCAGAACTGTATGTGTCTTCGCTGGATCTCGTGTGGATTACGTCGGAGCTGCAGGGTGTTGGGATAATAAATTGGTGAAGGAGGAGGCTGCGTTTGTATTTTATTCTAAATAAAGGATTTCTCTGTGTCTTGTTTATTTACTGTCATTTACAGGTTTGTGATGCGGGTATCTCACAGACGCCCGTGCGATCACAAACCTGGGGTTTAATAGCAGCCATGCGCTGTTATTAACCCCTGCTATTACCTTGATTGCCACCGCACTAGGGCAAACAAGATGAGACGATATCGCGCCGGAATGGTCACATCTAACAGATGCGGCTATACCTGACGGCTGCGGGCTGAGGATATGCCAGCCCCTGGCCGGCGTTATCATGGCTGGGAATGAAAATTGGGGGGGACCACATGTCATTTTTATCAATTATTTAAATTAAAAAACAAAACGCATGCGGTTTATCTTAGGCAGCAGTCACACTTGCAAGGGACTCCCACGAGTGTGACATCAAAACACAGCCGCACACACATCTGACAGGAGCGTGCATGTGTTTCTAGGTACATGCACGCTCATGTTCATACAGCAGCAGGCTGTGCTGGGTGATGTCAGACCCGCACGAGTCTGACAGCGCATCACCGACACTGCTGCACACTTCTGACAGGAGCGTGCATGTGTGTGCAGTTTTATCCCACATCTGCATCTCCTGGCAAAAAACAGCCAAAAACCAGCAGTATGAAAACCATTTCATTACCGTTTTCTGCCAGGAGATGCAAATTTGTTGGTGAAGTAATACACCAAAATCCTGCACCAAATTTGCACCTCCTGGCACAAGACCGCACAAAAACAGCGTCTAAATGTTTGTTTCTTTTTAATTTTTGGACCAAGGGATATAAATTGTCTGATTATTACAATTTTACACCATATTCTGGCATCCAATCTACACCTCCTGGCAAAAAAACGCGCCAAAAATCGCGGGAAAATAACCGTGGCAAAAAATTGCCAGGAGGTGTAGATTGGATGCAGGAATTTGGTATAAAAATTTCAGCACAAAATCTGCATCTCTTGGCAAAAAAACCTGTGATTTTTCTACTAGAAGATGCAGGTCTGTGAACTCAGTGACCTCCACCTGAGGTCAGGTTACTTGCGATCACAGATGATGGACCATGGGAACTTCCAGCTGTGACCGCAAATGACCTGAGTGACGTCACCGCTCAATGCGCAGCTCATTCATTCTCTGGAGCTCACAGAGAGCGGCCGGTCATGCCGCTCTCTGTGATATTCAGATGTAGCAGAGCTGAAGCGGCGTGGGACTTCTCCTGTGGATTACGTCGGAGCTGCGGGGTGTTTGGGCTTAATAAAGAGGAGAAGCAGGGGGTGTTTTGTACTTTATTCCAAATAAAGGATTGTTCTCTGTGTCTGTGCTTATTTACTGTCATTTACAGGTTTGTGTGATGCAGGTATCTGACAGACGCCTGTACCATCACACAAACCTAGGGTTTAGCAGCAGCCGTGCGCCGCTGCTAATCCTGCTAATACCCCGACTGGCACCGCATCACGCAAGCGGGAAGAGCCAGTAGCGCACACCGATACGGTCACATCTAACGGATGCGGCTCTACCGGACGGCTGTGGGCTGAGGATATACCAGCCCCCGGCCGGCGTTATCTTGGCTGGGGATGAAAATAGGGGGAACCGCACGTCGTTTTTTTTTTTTTTATTTTCACCGGAATCACACATGCGAGGGGCTCACGCGCGTCTGCCATAGCAGCAGCCGGCAAAGCCTCGCACGGGTGACTCTGGGCACTGTATACACAGCACAGATACAGTGCGACAGCTGGGGCTGCAGCCGTGCGCTACACCTGTGCTGCCGAGTATTTATTTTTACCACCGGTCACAGCGACATCGCTAGGCAGGCGAATAGTGTGACGGGTCAGCGCGATGTTGTGTGCCACGGGCAGCAATTTGCCCGTGTCGCACAAACGATGGGGGCGGGTATGCACGCTAGCGATATCTGTCATGATATCTCAGCGTGTAAAGCGGCCTTAAGAAGCAAAAATTACTTAAACATCCAAACAAGAATTTTTCTTTATAGCTCTTTAAACCAAATGAAAAAAAAAAATTAAACTGTGGTCAGGAACGGCGGTAACTGGCCCATTCTTGAACTGGTTAAATAAAAAAAGTATTTTATACAAATTATGGTGCATTAAAAAGGTTGTCCCACAAACAAAGTACATTTTAATCAATAGATCTTGGAATATAATGTCCAAAATTGGATGTGCTAAATATCTTCTTGTGCTGAGGTACTCTTATACTGTATATGTGTCCCTGCTGTGTACTGTGTAACGGCTGTGTCTGACTTTATAGGAACATGGTCTAATCATACCACATCTCCTGGGCATTTAAATAACAAACACTAATCTTAGAAAGTGAATCCTTAATTAGCTTTGATAAGTGGTATGAAAGTTTTATTGTCCTAATATCCAAGGCTACCACCCCACCTTCATTGGTAATCCGACAATTAGATCCACAAGGACCCCTAGAAGTGAACTGCTTCAATACAAAAAAAAAAAAAAGAAAAATAGTCGTGTACCTCTGGTGGTGACCTACAACCCACAGCTGGAGGTACTGAGAAAAACAGCTAAGAAACTTCACCATGTTCTACACAAGGATGACGAATTAAAACAATATACAAAGACCGTCCTTTGTTGTGCTACAGACAACCTCCTAATTTAAGAAGCACCATGATCCGAAGTTCCATACCCTCAGATACACCAAGAGGAACCTATCCTTGGAATGTGAAGAGCTGCAAAACCTGCACTCATGTAGCCACCAAAGACTGGATACAGATCCCCAACACACAGAAGGACTATAAGATTCCTGGGACATTCACATATTCCTCTTTCAATGTGGTGTACTTAATCCTGTGCACTATATGTCCTATTAGGGTTTTTTATGCTGGAGAAACAGGACAGAGACTGAGAGCAAGGATGAGGGTTCACCGTCATGCGATTACAGAAAAAAACAAAACATTTACCCGTGGCTAAACATTTCTGTGCTTAAGGACATAACATAATCCACATGAAAGTTGTCATATGAAAAGGCAACTTCAGATCACAGAATCATAGAAGGGTATGGGAATACAAATTCATTACAATGTTTGATTCTGTCCACACAGGACTAAATATGTCAGGAGGATTTATGATTTACTACAAAATCTGAGGAGTCTGCTCCAGAGACTGAGGGCACCAGGCCTCTGATCCTACAGGGATATTGGGACAATAAAACTTTCACACCACTAATCAAAAAGCTAATTAAGTATTCCCTTTCTAAGCTTAGTGTTTGTTTATTTAAATGTCTTTTTTTATTACCATGCCTCTGCTCTGTTTGTGTATATACTGTATTTGGCGTGTGCCATCTTATACAAAGTGCCATCGTTGCTAAAGTGCTGGGCAGTTATTTCAATGGCAGTTAGTCAGGGCAGGAGGCAGCATGTAACTTAGTTTTTAACACCCTCTGGTACTACTATGATCTTTATTTCTACCTTCCCCATCCCATGTGCTTTTACTGTTCACTTTCACCACCTCATCCCCCCTCCATCACCACTCATCCACATCAGCCCCTCTCTCCTCCCCTTTCCTTTTTTTTTTTTAATTAAATGTTTTTTATTAAAGTTTTACAAGTTACAACCAAATAAACATTGGAGGCTACCCAGCCTCTACCCCCCTCCCAACCCTCCCCAACAAACATTAAACAGTCTTGTAGAAAGGAGAGATAATGTCAAATCTGCAGCTCCACACATTCCTAGACACAAGTTCTTAAGTACCATTATTACATTTATCAATTAATCCAATTAGACTTTTGTTTTTCTTTGAGTTTTTGCTTTGTTTGGCATTGTACACATTTAAATGTCACTTTTGATGAAGAATCTAACCTGTTCCCATGCTATTCTCTTCTCCCCAAACCTCTGTCATCATTATAGATAAGTTCTGCAGAAGCCCTTTTCCCTTTGTTATCAATTTAGAGTAAGCCCAATCTAAACCTAATCAGTTCCCTCGAAGCCAACCCTGACTCATCTATCCATCGTGCCCATATTTTTTCAAATTTGATTACGCCATTTCTTTTCCGATATATACTTTTCTCCACATTTATCACCCAGTTAACTTTTTTGACATATTCAGATATTGTAGGACTGTGGTCCGAGATCCAGTGTTGAGCGATTCATTTCCTGGCAATATATAATAGTCTAGATACGGCCACTTTGCCCTCCTCCTCCAAAGGTAAATCGTCCACATATCCCAGAATACATACAAAGGGAGTTAAGCTCGTCTCTATCGTGTATACTCTATCAATTATTTCTGTCACCTCTCTCCAGTAATGTTCAATATCAGGACACAACCACATCATATGTAATAGATCTGCGGAACATATTTTGCATCGCAGGCAGAAGGGGTCAGTTCTAACTCCAATATCAAACAGGAATCTAGGAGTGCGATATACTTGGTGAATAACATACAGGTGTGACAGTCTGTATGCCTCCCCCAATGATAGACTAGGATTTCTTTCTAAAATTTCTACCCATTGGTTGTCCTCAATAGGTCCTATAGCTCATTCCCATTTTTCTTTTGCGTTTACTGGACAATTCCGGTGCACCAGATATAATAGATCCCAATATAAACGAGATATCACTCCCGCTGAGCCTCTAAAGGTTGCTATGCGTTGCATGACTTTGTTCTGCTCCAATGCTCTACCCGTAATAGAGGTTTCTGCCTGATAGGCATGTCTCAGTTGCAAGTACTTATAAAACTCCGAATTCTGGATCCCAAACACCGCTTGCAACTGAGGGAAGCCTCTGAGTTGGCCCTCCTGCACAACATGTGTGAATCTATTTATCCCTCTCAAAGCCCAGCTCCCAAACCCCTCTAAACGATGCAAGTTAGGTAACCATGGAGTTCTCCATATAGAGGTATATTGTGAGATTCCCTGAATGTCTTGTAGTTTTTTAGTTTGATCCCAAAGTTTTTGGATTAGTAGTAGGGTTGGGCAACTATTAGCAGCAGCTCCAAAGCCTCCTGCCTCTAGAACCTCGTATAGACTAGTGGAGTGAAAATATTGTTGTAGAATCGTATACTGTGCCCCCCCCCCCCTCCAGGGTCCTCCCATCCCCGAATGTGCTGAAGCTGAGCCGCCAGATAGTAAACCCATGGATTGGGTACCGCCAGACCTCCACTACTTTTATCCCTCTGCAGGGTCTCGAGCCTAATGCGCGGCATCTGTCAGCCCCAGATCAATTCCCGGAATAATGCGTTTACCTTATGGAAAAATCTTTGTGGGATCCATTGTGGAGAGTTGTGTAGCTTGTATAGTAGTTGGGGCATCCAGATCATTTTGATCAGGTTAGTGCGGCCAACTGCTGAGAAGGGCAGGCGAGACCAGACTTCCTTCTTATCCTTAAATTTCGACAGAATAGGGGTTAGGTTGATACTCTCATAATCCTCAACACGAGTGGTGACCATTATCCCCAAATATTTAAACTGGGCAACAACCTGTAGGCCCGAGTCTACGTAATTAGGTGAGTTTGTGGTTCCATCCACCGGAAGTAATAAAGACTTTTCCCAGTTGATTAATAGACCTGAGTACTTCCCAAATTCTTGTATAACCCCCATTGCCCTTGGCAGTGATGATGTTGCATTGGCCAGAAAAAGAAGTGTGTCATCTGCGTACAACGCTATTTTTTCCTCCTGACCACCCCTCCTGAACCCTGTTATGTCTGGATTGGATCTAACCATTGCCGCCATAGGCTCAACAGCCAGAGCAAATAGTAAGGGGGATAGCGGGCATCCCTGGCGGGTGCCCCTACCTGGGTGGAAAGGAGAAGTAAGGCATCCATTAACTTTGATCCTAGCAGTAGGGTTATTATATAGAAGTCTTACCCAGGAAATAAAATCCCTCCCCAGTCCAAATCTGTCAAGTACTGCCCAGAGAAACTCCCACTCAATAGAGTCGAAAGCCTTAGCGGCGTCTAGGGAGCAAATTACTCCCCTGAGTTATCAACTGGCAATTGTAGGTTGAGGTGTAACCGTCGTATATTCACTGCCGTTGATCTGGAAGGTATGAACCCCGACTGGTCCGAATGGATTAGTGAAAGTATAACCTTATTAAGTCTGGAAGCTAGTACTTTAGCTATTATTTTGATATCTGTAGGTAACAGAGAGATAGGTCTATAAGAGTCAGGAATGAGGGGGTCCTTGCCAGGTTTAGGTATGACAACTATCACTGCTTCTCGCATCGATTGTGGCAAGGAGACATTTTTGGCTGCTTGCTGGAAGGTCGACAGCAGCTGGGGGAGCAAGATGTCTCCAAACTTTTTGTAAATCTCTGTGGGGATCCCATCTAAACCCAGTGACTTATTATTGGGCATGGAGGACACTGAAAAATGCAACTCTTCCAGTGTGAGTGGACTGTTTAGGTATACTCTGTCCTCATCTGAAAGTGAGGGCAAGGGGATGTCTTTCAGGTAAGAAGCTATCTGTTCCCTATCATATTGCAGTTTAGTACTGTAAAGTTGTTCGTAGAATTCAGAGAAGGTAGCCAAAATTTGGTCAGGTTGATTGACTATGGTCCCGGTTTTGTCCCTTAGCGCCCCCACAAATGTGTTTCCCGTTTGTGCTTTAGCAATCACCGCTAATAAATGACCCGCTTTTTCGCCCTCTTCAAAGAATCTCTGTTGTGTAAAAAGTCTTTTGTTAGTGGCCCATTCCTTAATGTCAGAATCATATGCTTCTTGTGCCTCCCTCCATTCCAGTAAGTCCCGTGTATCCCCTGACAGTATGTATTTCTGTTCTGTCGTCTGGACCCGTTCTTTAAGAAAAATTTCAAATTGTGCCGACTTAATTTTAGATCTACTGACTTCCTGTATCAGTGACCCCCTCAGACAGGCCTTCATGGCATCCCAAACAGTGTTAAGCGACATCTCCCCCGTACAGTTGTCCTGAAAATAGTATTCAAGGGCTAATTCAACCGGGCCCACATCTATAATCTGTAGCCAAAAAGGATTGAAGGACCACAAGCTATGGGTACGATCAAGCCCGGGTAAAATATTAAGTCGTGTCAACAGTGGGGAATGGTCTCCTAAACCTCTAGGAAGGTATTCTGTGTTTTCCACCAGTGGCAGTATATCCTCCGAGCCCAAGATCAGGTCTATTCTGTACAGAGTGTTGTGTGTTTTGGAATAGCACAAGAATCGCTTGATTCCAGGGTTTCTGATTCGCCACAGATCTGAAAGTGCCAGTTCAGCCACCGTGTCCCCAAATTTGGAGTTAGGATAGTGTTCTAAGTGAGTACCCGCATTGTGTTTGTCCCAATATGGGTGAATGATATTGTTGAAATCCCCCGTGCACACCACCTGTACATTGGGAGTCTTGCTAATCATTTTCGCAATTTTGTTCATAACAGTATTATTATATGGAGGCGGTATATAAACTGTTATCAGAAGGAGCTCCTTGTTAAATATTTTACAGTGCACACAAATGAATCTACCTTCCTGATCTACTGTGGATGAAATGATCTCAAATGGGATTGCTCTGTGGACTAAGATACTGACACCTCTGGAATGAGCTGTGTAGGTTGAGTGGAAACAATGGCCCACCCATGAGCAATTCATGTATGCTATTTTGTCGCCCTCCAAATGTGTCTCCTGTAGGCAGATGATTGCTGAAAAGTGGGATTTGACCTGTTCCATTACTGCTACCCTTTTTGTTGGGTCCCCCAAGCCACGGACATTCCAAGAAAGAATGTTAATCCTACCCGCAATCCTGGTGGTACACGTATGTAGTGAAAGCAGTCACACCCGGCAAAGAGTTCCAACCCTCCTCCACCTTCCTGAACCACATGAGAACCATTAGCAGACATAAATATAAAAGCATCATTAAAGCTGCAGAAACATTTCCCCCCGCATCTAACAGTTGTCCCACAACATAAACGTTGAAACTGAGGCACCAGTCCATCCTGAAGCCGAAACAAGAGAGACAAAATTCCCGCTTCCCAAAATGGTTTAAGGCAAGAAAAAAAAACAAAACAAAAAAAAAACAACCTGAGAACAATGAAAAATGCAGGGAAGTGAGAAAAACAAAAACCGTCTCTGGAAGTGAAAAAGGGAAAGAAAGGAAACCCAAACTCCTCTTCCAGGGAGTTCTGCTGGAACCAATCAATGGGTATCATAATAATTTTATCCACTGGGACAATCCTATGTAATCGCAGCAGACAGTCGAGTATTCATCATCCATAAAGTCTTTAAAGGGTTACATATCAATGTTGTGGATTTTGCCTGAGCCGTTGCTCATTCATATCGAGCCATCTGAGAGCATCTTTAGGATTTTCAAAAAAGAATGTCTCTTGCAGTGCAGCCACCCTGAGCTTCGCTGGGTACAGCATGGAGTACGAGACTTGTGCATTTCTCAGGCGTCATTTGACATCTGTAAATTGAGCTCTTCTTTTTGAAATTTCAACTGAATAATCAGGAAAGAAGGATAGTGCTTCCGTGTGGCTTCCGGGGATTTTACGGGCCCATTGACTTGTATTTTGTCACGGTCCGTTATTACGGAACAGAATGGGACATGTTCCATAATAACGGAACGGACATATGGCATCCAATGTGTTTTTTTGTAGGATCGGATGCACATGAAGTGCTACCGTGTACCATCCGATCCTACACAAAAGACATTGAAAAGATGGTCCTGTGCGTGGGTCCGCAAATAAACAGTAACTGAACAGGACAGACGGAACGGTCCTGTGAATGAGCCCTTAATCTGCTAGCCCTCACTGAGACCTGGATTCAGGATTCGGACACTGCTTCCCCTGCCGCCATTTCTCATGGTGGCTTACACTTTTCCCATTCACCAAGACCTGAGAACAGACATGGTTGGTGGAATCGCCTTACTCCTGTCCCCATAATGCACTTTCCAGGTCATCCCCCCAGCTCCATCACTCTCATTCCCATCCTTTTGAGGTCCACACCATCAGGCTCATCCATCCCCTCTCCCTCAGAGTAGCGGTCATATACCATCACCCAAGCTCACCCACCCAGTTCCTTGACCCCTTTTCAGCCTGGCAGCTGCACTTCATGTCCTCAGAATTACCAACCCTTATACTAGGAGAATTTAACATACCCATAAACAGCCCCACCTCCCCTTCTGCATCCCAGCTTCTATCTCTAACCTCCTCCTTTGGCCTCTCACAGCTCTCATCCTCTGAGACACATGAAGGCGGCAACAACCTTGACCTGGTCTTCGCCCGCCTCTGCTCCATCTCTCACTTTGATAACTTATCTCTTCCCCTCTCTGACCACAACATCCTCTCCTTCAAGCTCACAAACCCTTGCCCACCCAACATACTCCCACCTATCACACATTCAGAAACCTACAGGCCATCGATTCTCGGACATTTACAGACTGTCTACTCTCATCACTATCCCCCATCTCATCACTTTCCTGTCCTGATCTGGCTGTAAACCACTACAATGACACACTCAAAAGTACCGTAGACCAAGTAGCGTCCCTCACCTCCAGAAAGACCAAACACTGAGTAAAAACAGCCCTGGCTGACATCGCAAACTCAATTTCTCCAGCGATGCTCTAAGAGTGCCGAATGCCTATGGAGGAAAACCTGCACACCAGAAAACCTGATCCACTACAAATTCATGTTAAAAACCTACAACGCTGCCCTTAACCTCGCCAAACAGACCTACCTCACCACCATGATCTCCTCACTATACAATAATCCATAAAAGCTCTTTGACATCTTTCATTCCCTCCTCAGTCCCAAAGCATAGACCCCTTTCACAGACCTTCATGCTGATGATCTGGCCTCGTATTTCACAGAGAAAATAGAAAACATCTGGCAAGAGATCAGCTCCCAGACACCAAGCGTCGTGATTCCCATCCCTCCCCACATCCTGTCCGGATCACTCTCCACATTTGACCCAGTCATAGAGAAAGAAGTCTCCAGGCTCCTCTCTCCTCTTCCTACCACTTGCCCTACTGATCCATTTCCCTCACACCTAGTCTAGTCTCTCTCTCCAGTCATCACTACTCACTTAACTAAAATCTTCAATCTCTCTCTCTCTTCTGGTATCTTCCCCTCCTCCCTTAAACACTCTATCATTACTCAATTTTTAAAAAAAACTACTCTTGACCCATCTTGCGCAAACAACTACAGACCAGCCTCCAATCTCCCCTTTATTTCCAAACTCTTAGAGCGCCTGGTCTATTCCCGCCTTATCCGCTACCTCTCCACTCACTCTCTTGTAGATCCTTTACAGTCTGGCTTCCACCCCCTACACTCAACAGTAACTGCCCTCGTCAAAGTGACCAATGACCTACTGACAGCAAAACGTAAGGGTGACCACTCTCTCTTTATTCTTCTTGACCTCTCTGCAGCCTTCCACGCTGTTGACCACCATCTCCTTCTCTCTATGCTCCATTCAATCAGCCTAAAGGACACTGTGCTCTCCTGGTTTTCTTCCTATCTTTCTTGCTGCTCATTTAGCGTATCATTTACTGGCTCCACATCTTCTCCTCACAGTTGGGGTCCCTCAAGGTTCAGTCCTCGGCCCTCTTCTTTTCTCCCTTTACACTGCCACTATTGGACAGACCATCAGTAGATTTGGTTTCCAGTACCATCTTTGTGCTGATGACACACAACTATACACTTCATCCCATGACCTCACCCCCACTGTACTACAGAATACCAGTGACTGTCTGATTGCAGTTTGCAACGTCATGTCTGCTCTCTGAAATTTAACCTTTCCAAAACTGAACTACTTCTATTCCCTCCAACTTCTAACCTCCATAAACCCAACATCTCCCTCTCTGTGTGTGGCACCGTGATAACTCCTAGGCAGCAGGCTCCCTGGGTGTAACACTTGACACCGATCTGTCCTTCACCTCCCATATACAATCTCTTGCCTACTCATGTCGCTTGAACCTCAAGAACATCTCTAGAATCCGTCCCTTTCTCACAATGGAAAAACCCTCACCGTGGCCCTGATCCACTCCCATCTCAACTACTGTAACTCTCTATTAATTGGTATCCCCCTAACTAGACTCCCTCCTCTACAGTCCATCCTTAATGCAGCAGCCAGGGTCACCTACCTGGCTAACCGCTACTTGGATGCCTCCTCTCTGTGCCAGTCATTGCACTGGCTGACTATATATCTAAGGATCCAATTCAAATTGCTTGTTCTCACCTACAAATCTCTCCACAGTGCGGCACCCCCCTATAGCTCCACACCCCTTTCTGTCTATCACCCCACCCATTCTCTATGCTCTGCAAATGATTTTTGACTAACATCCACACTAATCTGTCCCACTCCCGGATCCAAGGCTTCTCCCGAGCTGCACCAATCCTCTGGAACGCTCTACCCCAAGAAGCTAGGACAAATCACAACTTACTCAGCTTCAGACGCTCCCTAAAAACGCATCTTTTTACGGTGGCTTATCACACTCCCTAGCAGAACTAAATTCACATAGTCCCTCCATGTCTTCTCAGAACATAACCCCACGTCAAACTCCATGGCACCCAAATGCATCTCAGGGTTCTGGCCAACTGGTCCAAGCAGCCATTATCTATCCCCCATTTCCTTGGGATGGTGGTTTGTCGTTGCAAATAAGCGCTTGTACCTTGCCGCCCCCCCCCATCACATTGTAGATTGTAAGCTCTCACGAGCAGGGTTGTCTTTCGTTTTTCCCATACTCTAATCATTGTATTTTCTATAACAGTTATTTGTTTGTATATAAACCTCCTGAATTGTAAAGCGCTGCGAAATATGTTGGCGCTATAGAAATAAAGATTTATTATTATTATTTGTCTTTCTTCAGATATTTTTTTATGCCATACCTGATGAAGAGACTTGAGGACTTAAGGAGTCTCAAAAGCTTGCTCTATATCATCATTTATTTTATTTTAGTTATCCATTGAAAGGTATCAGAACTACAAGATTATAATTTTGTTTCTCTCACTGAGAGCAATCATTTTCAACTGGCTAACACGATACCAAAACTTTTTTCTTTTAGCTAACAATACGTAGCAGGAACATATTTCTAAGATTATCTCTGCACAAGAACATATTTTCTTAATACATACAATTGTGAAAGTTATTATTCCAAAATCTACTGGTTAAAATGTACTGTGTTTGTGGAACAAACCCTTTAAGCTTGATAAAGCTCTCCAAATGATTGTTGATTCTTATAGTTGTTACCATTATTCACAAGAACTCTGAAAAAAGATGAATTATGACATTTCTAACATTCCAGTATGGTGACATTTATTTTATATTTTTCACCATTCATTGCAGATCGACAATACATCAAAGACAAAGAATCTGTGGAAAACCTTCAGGAGAGCTTCCTGCATATTCTAGAAAAGCTGTGCAAGCAGCATCACCCTAACAACCCTCAACACTTTGCTCGGCTTTTGGGTCGTCTTACTGAGTTAAGGACATTTAGCCATCACCATACAGACATGGTTATGTCTTGGAGAGTCAGAGATCACAAATTTACTCCCCTCCTTTGTGAAATCTGGGATGTTCAATAATGAAAATCTTTTTAGCCAAAAACTGTAACTTTATCTGTATTTTTGCCATCTATAAACTAGACCTGATCATCATTCTAATGGGATATAAATATATTTAAATACAGAGTAATTGACATTAATGTTGTATGTATTTGTATATAGAATACATGTATCTTTTTAAAACATAAAACCGTTTAGTGTCAATTTGGAGTGATGAAATAGAATTCATTAACCCATTATGCCATGTGATACAATATACATAAGGAACGTTCGTTTTTCTTTCTTGAAAATGGACAAATTAAGAGTTCATCTCATAAGAAGGATTGTTCCAGCAGAGTATAAGGGGTACTTTGTACACTACGACATCGCAAGCCGATGCTGCGATGTCGAGTGCGATAGTCCCCGCCCCCGTAGCGATATCTTGTGAGTGCTGCCGTAGCGAACATTATCGCTACGGCAGCTTCACATGCACTTACCTGCCCTGCGACGTCGCCCTTCCTAAGGGGGCGGGTCGTGCGGCGTCACAGCAATGTCACACGGCAGGCGGCCAATCGAAGCGGAGGGGCGGAGATGAGCGGAACGTAAACATCCCGCCCACCTCCTTCCTTCTCATTGCAGCCGGGACGCAGATAAGGTGATGTTCCTCGCTCCTGCGGCTTCATACACAGCGATGTGTGCTGCTGCAGGAACGAGGAACAACATTGTACCGTCGCTGCTGCAAAATTATGGAAATGTCGGACCCTACACCGATCATATGATAACGACGCTTTTGCGCTCGTTAATCGTATGTAAAAGGATTCACATACTGCGATGTCGACAGTGACGCCGGATGTGCGCCACTTTCGATTTGACCCCACCGACATCGCACCTGCAATGTCGCAACGTGCAAAGTACCCCTAAGTTGTCTAAGAACTATACTTGGTCCTCAGATTTGTATTAATATTTCTATTTCCAAACAAAAATGTATTTGATACAACTTGCTATTTATATATTATTCATTATGACATATCATGGTACCATACATTTACACCAGCGAATCTCAGAGACCATATTACAACCTTGTGAGCTGGGTGCAAAGAGTGTTAGCTCAATAAACTTGCCTTACGCTGTATGTTTTATTCCTTTTTTTAATAGAATTATGGCTAATTTTGCTTAGCAAGTTTCCCCAAATGTGAATTTGCTGCTATGAAAAAATCTCATATCATGCAGGAGATTATCACTGACTAGCTGCCCATGTGCCTCCTTATCCAAGAGCGCCCCTAGGAATGATTAGCAGCTCATTGTCAATATACAATGTACATAGAAAGCTGTGGTGTGGGTGGGGTTAATTGTCTGAGGTCTGCTACATGTTACATCTAAAACCTCTGTGTCACAACTGCTGCACTCAGTGAACTAACTGATAGATCACTGGGAATCAGGGTCTTTTTCGCTACATTATCAAATGAGGTAACAGAAAGCCTTTAAACCCTTACCGACACAGGACATACTGGATACATCATGATAGTCTATGCCTTCGCGATGAATGACGTATCCAGTACGTCAGAGATTATGAGGGTACAAATACTGTACCCCCATAGTTGCCGTTGGGTCTAAATGTTAAAGCATAGACCCAACTCTCACTGCCAGTAGCGGTGCCCGCATCGCTTTGAGCAGTTTAACGCCCTAAATTCAGCGATCAATAGCGATCGCAACATTTAGGTGGCAGGGAGATGATCCCGCTCCTCTCCCATAAGATTGGTGACAGGAGAATTTCTTATTTATCAATCAAGGAAGTCGAAAAAATCTGCTCTCGTTGAAGATTTTATTCTCATATATGAGGAGACAACTCAAAAGCACTTTCACTGATCAATAGGCGAGTGAGAGTGTCTGACCTTTTAGGATTACATCTGTGGTTTTTTTATACTTTTAAGGAATAGCTGCAAAAATCAAGTTTCATCTTAACCTTGAACATGTCTCTTAATTTCTAGCCCACCAGATAAGGAACTTGTAACAATATACTTTAGAAAGTACATTGTTTGCCCTTGGATAAATCTTTCATCTTCTGCAATATTATCCAAGTAGGAGAAGTATACAGTGCCTTGACAAAGTATTCAGCTCCCTTGAATTTTTCAACCTTTTCCCACATTTCAGGCTTCAACCATAAAGATAAAAAATTTAATGCTATGGTGAAGAATCAACAACAAGTGGGACACAATTGTGAAGTTGAACGAAATTTATTGCTTATTTTAAACTTTTTAAAAAAATAAATAACTGAAAATCGTGGCGTGGAATATTATTCGGCCCCTTTACTTTCAGTGCAGCAAACTCACTCCAGAAGTTCATTGAGGATCTCTGAATGATCCAATGTTGTCCTAAATGACTGATGATGATAACTATAATTCACCTGTGTGTATTCAAGTCTTTATGTAAATGCACCTGCTCTGTGATAGTCTCAGTGTTCTGTTTTAAGCGCAGATAGCATCATGAAGACCAAGGAACACAACAGGCAGATCCGTGATACTGATGTGGAGACGTTTAAAGCCGGATTTGGTTACAAAAATATTTACAAAACTGTAAACATCCGAAGGAGCACTATGCAAGAGATCATATTGAAATGGAAGAAATACCACTGCAAATCTACCTAGACCCGGCCGTCCATCCAAACTTTCATCTCAAACAAGGAGAAGACTGATCAGAGATGCAGCCAAGAGGCCCATGATCACTCTGGATGAACTGAAGAGATCTACAGCTGAGGTGTGAGAGTCTGTCCATAGGACAACAATCAGTCATACACTGCACAAATCTGGCCTTTATGGAAGAGTGGCAAGGAAAAAGCCATTTCTCAAAGATATCCATAAAAAGTGGCGTTTAAAGTATGCCACAAGCCACCTGGGAGACACACCAAACATGTGGAAGTAGGTGCTCTGGTCAGATGAAACCAAAATTGAACTATTTTGGCACAATGCCAAATGACATGTTTGACGTAAAAGCAACACAGCTCATCACCCTGAACACACCATCCCCACTGTCAAACATGGTGGTCGCAGCATCATGGTTTGGGCCTGCTAATTTTCAGCAGGGACAGGAAAGATGGTTAAAATTGATGGTCCTGTATTTGACTCCATCCATCTTCCCATTTTTTTGAAGAAAACCTATTGGAGTCTGCAGAAAACCTGAGACTGGGACAAAGATTTGTCTTCCAACAAGATAATGATCCCAAACATAAAGCAAAATCTACAATGGAATGGGTCACAAATAAACGTATCCAGGTGTTAGAATGGCCAAGTCAAAGTCCAGACCTGAATCCAATCGAAAATCTGTGGAAAAATCTGGAAACTGCTGTTCACAAACGCTCTCCATCCAACCTCACTCAGCTCGAGCTATTTGCAACGGAAGAATGGGCAAGAATTTCAGTCTCTCGATGTGCATAACTGATAGGCACATACCCCAAGCGACTTGCAGCTGTAATCGCAGCAAAAGGTGAAAAAAAAACAAGATAGCCAGCACTAAATGTGCAGCAAAAGGTGCTACTACAAAGTATTAAATTAAAGGGGACGAATAATCTTGCACACCCCACTTTTCAGTTATTTATTTTTTAAAAAAGTTTAAAAAACGGATTTTTGTGTACTCACCGTAAAATCGTTTTCTCTTAGCCATCATTGGGGGACACAGGACCATGGGTGTTATGCTGCTTATCCATAGGAGGACACTAAGTAGATGCAAAGATGTTAACTCCTCCCCTGCAGTATACACCCCCTGGCCCAGCCAGGCAACTTCAGTTTTAGTACACAAGCAGTAGGAGAACAAGTAACAAAAACGTGAGAGAATACTCATAACAAAAAAGTACTGAGACAGAAAAAAGCTAAGGCTCAACAGGGCAAAAGGGAGGGTGCTGTGTCCCCCAATGATGGCTAAGAGAAAACGATTTTACGGTGAGTACACAAAAATCCGTTTTTCTCTGACGCCTCATTGGGGGGACACAGGACCATAGGACGTCCTAAAGCAGTCCATGGGTGGGTAAACAATAAACAACGCAACCCAAGGACTAGGAACCAGTCCCAGATAGCCAGGAGCACCTACTGAGATAGGTACTCCACTATCGTTTGCAGAATTTTCCTACCTAGGTTCGCCTCAGCCGAAGCCTGGGTATGGACTCAGTAATGCTTTGAAACAGTATGTAGGCAAGACCAGGTCGCAGCCTTACACCTCTGTTTCACTGAAGCCTGATGCCTAATGGCCCAAGAGGCGCCAACTGCTCGCGTGGAATGAGTCCGCAGCCCATTAGGAATGGGCTTGTGTTGCAAGCGGTAGACCTCCTGGATCACAGAGCGAATCCAGCGAGCCAGCATTGCCTATGAAGCGGCCTCTCCTTTCTTAGGCCTTTCAAGAATGACGAACAAGGAGTCTATGTTCCTAAAGGGGCTGTCCTAGGTACGTAATATCTGAGAGCCCTCACAAGGTCTAGCGAATATAGAACCCTTTCCACCCCATGGACTGGGTGTGGACAAAAGGAAGGCAGAACAATGTCCTCCTTCATATAAAACAGGGAAGTAACCTTCGGAAGAAAAATCCGGAAGGGGGCGTAGAACCACCTTGTCCTGATGAAAGATCAGAAAGGGTTTGCGGCAAGAGAGTGCTGCCAGTTCCGAAACTTGTCTGATGGACGTAATCGCCACTAAGAATGTTACCTTCCAGGAGAGAAGAGCAAGAGAAGATTCCTTAAGAGGCTCAAAAGGGGACCTCTGGATACCGTCCAAAACGAGATTGAGGTCCCATGGGTCCAGCGACCATTTATACAGGGAAACTAGATGGGAAACACCCTTGAGGACAGTCTTGACTTGCGGATTGCAAGCTAGGCGGTATTGATAGAATATCGAGAGAGATGAAACCTGCCCCTTAAGGGAGCTGAGGGCCAACCCCTTTTGCAACCTGACTGCAAAAAAAATCAAGAATTCTGGGGATCGCCAGAGGCATAGGTTGGACATTAGATTCCCTGCACTGGGAAAGGAAAGTTTTTCATGTACGGTGGTAAAAACGGGATGAAGGCCGGCTTTCGGGCACTGCACATGGTGGAGATGACCGCAGGAGAAAATCTCGCTCTTGTTAAAGTCCAGGTCTCAATGGCCAGGTCGTCAGCTGCAGGGCTCTGGAGTTCTGATGGGAAATGGGCCCTTGGGTCAGCAGGTCTGGGATGCTTACGAGGCGCCATGAGCAATTTTACTAATTCAGCATACCAGGCGCACCTGGGCTAGTCTGATGCTATTAGTATCACCGGGACTCCTTCATCCTTGATCTTCCTGATTACTCGCGGCAGCAGGGGCAAAGGCGAAAAACATGTAAGGCAGACTGAAACGACTTCAGGAGACTAGGGCATCCGCGCCAATGGACTGTGGATCACGTGACCTGGCTAAGAACGCGGGTACCTTTGCGTTCAACCTTGAGGCCATTAGATCCACGTCTGGTGTACTCCAGTGAGTACAGATGTGTGGGAACACTTCTGGGTGGAGAAACCACTCTCCGGTTCTCTACTCCCGGTATGTGTAACGCTGAAAACACAGACCCCCGTCGATTCGGCCCAGGTGAGGATCCTGAGGACCTCGAGATAAGCTGTCTTGCTGCTGGTACCTCCCTGCCGATTGACCTACGCCACAGCTGTTGCATTGTCCAATTGGACCCGAATCAAACGACCTGCTAGCAGAAGGGGGGAATGACCTGAGCGTGAGAAGATCGCGCTGATTTTCAGGATGATTTCTGGGAAGGGAAGACTCCTGGGGTGTCCAACGTCCCGAAGCAGTGTAGAGCCAGTACGCTGCTCCCCAGACTAAGAGGCTGACGTCCGTGGTCAGGAGTAGCCAGTCCACTTGGGGGAGAAAAACTCCTTCTCGATATGGAAGAGGACTGAAGCCACCAGCAAAGCGCATACCTGACTGAAGGTGTCAGGTGAAAAGTTCGTCCAAGGAAAAGAGGCTCTTGTCCCAGGCAGCTAGAAGCGCAAGCTAAGTGTGGTGGTGTGGTGGTGGTGTGGTGTGGCTAAGCGAGCAACACTGCCTCTATAGCCGCCGCTATCCTACCTAGCACTCTTATACTGAATCGTATGGAGCAAGAGGAGTACGTAGAGGGCAGTGTACCGCTTGTTGTAGAGCAGTCGCCTTGTCTTGAGGGGAAAATATCAAGTCCCGAAGAGTGTCCAGGGACATGGCCAGGGAGGTGACGGATTTTGACGGGACCGGGGATGATTTGACTTGTGTCAGAAGCCGCCCTAAGCGGGATAGGGTGCCCACAGAGATCTGCACGGTGGTTGAGCCCTTGATGAGGA
The DNA here is from genome assembly GCF_048569485.1 of Anomaloglossus baeobatrachus. Taxonomy (NCBI): domain Eukaryota; kingdom Metazoa; phylum Chordata; class Amphibia; order Anura; family Aromobatidae; genus Anomaloglossus; species Anomaloglossus baeobatrachus. The sequence continues at coordinate 223,136,600 of NC_134356.1, forward strand.
GGTCATCCAAGGAAGGTAGAACAGCCACTCTCCTGGCGTGAAGGGCACACATGGAGGCCGCCATGACCTTAGTTAAGACCCTTGGTGTTGTGGCAGAGCCGAGGGTAGGGCCACAAATGAAAAAAAGAAGTCCTGAACCGCGAAGCGGAGGAACTTTTGGTGAGCTGGAGCGATCGGTATGTGCAGGTACGCGTCCCTGATAGCTAGGGAGGCAAGGAATTCTCCTTCGACCATAAAGGTAATAATGGACCCTAGGAAGTCCATTCTGAATCTCCTTACTAGAGATGAGCAAACCGGTCGCGGTTCGGCTCGAGTTCGGTTCGCCGAACGGAGGTCTCGTTCGAGTTCGGTTCGGCGAACCACTCGAACCGCATAGGAAACAATGGGAGGCAATCACAAACACATAAAAACACCTAGAAAACACCCTCAAAGGTGTCCAAAAGGTGACAAACAACTCACAACACAAACACATGGGAAAGTGACAAGGACATATACTCATGCGAAAACAAAAGAGCTGGACAAGGAAAAAGAGGAGGAGACACAGATATATGAGTATATGCAAGGAAACATCGATGCCATTACTGTGCAACTTGAGCCCTGCTTATTTTAGGCTTCCAATCTGGATAAATTGCCTGAGCTCGCCACGTACGCCTTGGGGATCTTGTCGTGTCCTGCAGCCAGCGTTCTCTCGGAACCTGTCTTCAGTGCTGCTGGGGGTCTGCTGGCAGATAAGCACACGCGTCTGTCCACTGACAATGTGGACATGGCTCTCAGAGGACTTTTCTTCCCCTGGGTCAGCCAGGGGACGCGACAGGCACAAGTATTTTTGAGAGTGCTTCATGCAAAGCATCTTTTTCATTTTGAAAAGGGGGATCAACTGATGCCAGTCAAGTGGGGTGTGTGTGGCCCAATTAGTGGAAACGAGGGAGACTGTGGTTGGAGTCCCCTCGCTGTGTTTCTAAAAGAACCAAGATGAACAAGTCATGGCTCTCAGAGGACTTTTCTTCCCCTGGGTCAGCCAGAGGAGACGAAAGGCATGCGTATTTTTGAGAGTGCTTCATGCAAAGCATCTTTTTCATTTTGAAAAGGGGGATCAACTGATGCCAGTCAAGTGGGGTGTGTGTGGCCCAATTAGTGGAAACGAGGGAGACTGTGGTTGGAGTCCCTCGCTGTGTTTCTAAAAGAACCAAGATTAACAAGTCATGGCTCTCAGAGGACTTTTCTTCCCCTAGGTCAGCCAGAGGAGGCGAAAGGCATGCATATTTTTGAGAGTGCTTCATGCAAAGCATCTTTTTCATTTTGAAAAGGGGGATCAACTGATGCCAGTCAAGTGGGGTGTGTGTGGCCCAATTAGTGGAAACGAGGGAGACTATGGTTGGAGTCCCCTCCCTGTTTTTTACATGATTTTCGAAGTGCTTGACATGCCTAAGAGGTTTAGTTTCGGCATCTCAAACTTGTTGGCTACAGAAAGGCTGCCTTTACACCCTTTTGTCACCGAGGATTTTCGAGACCTTATGCCCTTTGCAGTGCCCTAAGAGCCGATGGCCAAATCACTCCTTCTCCAAGAAAGGGGTGCCCGCGCTAACACAGCAGGTCGCACACAACATCACCGCTTCCTTGAGAAACTCTGTGTGTGACAGGGTGCATTTCACCACAGATACTTGGAACAGTAAGCATGGACAGGGGCGTTACATGTCGCTGACTGGGCACTGGGTAACTATGGTGATAGATGGAGAAGTGTCTGCTGTACAAGTCTTTCCGTCCCCACGAGTTGTGTGTTTAAATCCTTCCTCTGTATGTACAAGTTCCTCCACTGCTTCTGCCTCATTAACCTCGTGTTGTTCCTGCACCTCAGCCCAAACCCTGTGTGGTCAGGCCACCCTTCCTTGTAACTGTGCCCAAGGAATCCCACACACCTCCTTACTATGCTGGCAGCAGAGCTCAGGGCCATCAGGAGGTCAAATGTTTACTTTGAAATGTAGGGGAAATGTGAGACACCGCTGAGGAGTTGTGGACGGTTAGCTCTGTAGAGTGAGACCGAGTTTCATCAATGGTTGTCTCCACTCAACCAGCAGCCAGGGAATGCCGGGTGCGACAATGATGCTAAACAGTCTGCGGCCCTTCTTCAGGGCATTGTGACACACGTGCCTTGTATGGATCACGTGTTGAATCCGAATCTCCAGCAATTTTTAAAACACTATCCCGACCTACATGTCCTTCTGTCGAGGGCACGGTGTAACGCCTGCCTGGATCGACACACTCAGACGGGCTGTAAAGGATAGGCTAGAGGGAACCCACTCACCAAGCTGGACCCCCAGAACCCTGAAACCCTTTAATCCCTATACAGTAATGTTGAATGACACAGGGCCCAAGTTGATCAATACCTGTGGAAGGCTGCAGTTCCAGAGAATAGTAGTCATGCAGGGTCAAAACATTAATTGAGGAAGAGGAACAGAATGGGAGGGACAGGACTTAATCAGAAAACAAGCAGAGGTGAAATGCAAATCGGCCAACAAGGTACCTAAACAGCAAGCAGGAAAAGTAGTCAGGTAACAAGCACACAAACTCATAAAACTGAACTGGGGGTAACAGTAACCAGAGGTTCATAGCTATGTCTGGCAGTGGTCTTCAGACAGGAGGGGCCTAAAAAAGGGTGTTGTGTCTTGCCATTGGTTGTAGCTGAATGATGGTACTTCATCTGTGAGATACCCACCACCTGCATTCAGCCTGTGGTTCTGCATCTGTCAAGGTAACGCATCCCAGTGGGTGAGCATAACCTGCGTCCACCTGCGCCGCTGGCGTCGACTCCTCTCCCATCATCAGCACTATGCACGAAAGGAACACGTTGTCACCTTGCGACAGGAGTACAAATTGACGTAGCGGACTACGGTGGTGACTTAACAGCCGTGTGCGGCAATGATGCAAACATGGCAGCGTGCCTTCGTCAGGCCCATGTGACACACGTGACTTGTATGGCTCACGAGTTTAATCTGATTCTCCTGCAATTTTTAAAACATCCCGGCCTACATGGCCTTGTACAGCGGGCACGCTCACTATGTGCTCACTTCCATCGTTCGCACCCAGTAGCTCAACAACTTTCATCACTCCTGAAGTCTTAAGGTCTGGCGGTTAAACGTCAGAAATGCGATGTTCTGACATGCAGGAATTTTAATCTGCACATGTTGCAGCATCTGTGGCAGCACCGCAGAGCCCAGCTGAAATACGTTATGACGTATACCCTGGGCTAACTGGATCCAGAGGTGGTGCAGATCACGCTGCTGGAGTGGTGTCAGATCAAGGACATATGCACCGTTCTACACAGTTTACAAATGTCGACGCAGATGTTTAACACTGGCGATGACATTCTCAGCGTGACAATTTTGGTCATCTACATGATGGAACACACTTTAAGTATTATTCGGAGTCAGGTGTTGGTCCAAGAGGAAGGGAGGAAGTACTGGAGGAGTCATATGCGGAAGGGATAACAAGATCTACAAGGTCCAGATGGTCAGCGGCACCTTGGCGGCAGTCATGGTACGGTGGGGGAGAGGGATTATCAAGGGAGCATAGTATCAGCAAAACAGTTGAGGAAGGAGCCCAGGAAGAAATGGAGGACGAACTGGCGATGGGCATGGAAGACTCAGCAGATTAGTGAGAGCTTGCTCACATTTTGGTTGTGCGAGGTTGTGGGGAGAGGGCAGAGGAAGGAGGCACGATTCTCACCTCTCCGCCACCAACACACCAAGGACTTGGTCCTCCTGGATACTCAAGACACATGAGCGCCTTCTTGCTGCACTACCTACAACATGACCCTCGGATTGTACGAATTCCAAGTCATGCTGACTACTGGGTTGCCACACTGTTAGATCCCCGGTACAACACAAAATTTTGCGAAATAACTCCTGCCATAGAAAGGGACGCACGTATGCAGGAGTATCAGCAGAAGGTGGTACGCAATCTTACATCTGCTTTTCCACTAAACACCAGTGGTTCACAGAGTGAATCTCAACGCTTTTTCATAGATAGGAGGAAATTGTCTTACTTGTCCACATCTGAGGGACCGAGGGCTGGCTGCTGTGCTGAGACGGTGTTGAGTACGGTGTCTCTGCAGAGTTGCATTTTTGGTCATATACAAACTGAGTTGAAAAAGGAGAGATGCTGGTGGAAAGGGGAACAGGTGTGTTGGAAAGGGTAAAAAAGTTTGTGTCCATGGGTTTGGTGGTTAAGCAACATTAACATTTGCTGAAGAAACAACATCTGGTATGGTGGGACTGGCAGATTTGGATAAGGTGGTATATACTATGTTACTGCTATATCAAAAATATTAAGAAGAAGAGAAAGGTAGATATCCCAATCGCCATTCGGTGTCCACCGTGCTCACAGATGGAAAAGGAGAGGTTGGCAACTGGAAGGTTAGGTGGAGGATACAGAGCAGGTTGACTCTCAAACAAATAGTAGCCTGAACCGAGTTAGACGCAACTCGGATCTGGAGACTTGGAGCCCTGTTAGCTTGACAGGGTCCACACGACCACCCAGCCCCGGACCTCCCTGTTAACAACACAGGGGCCATTGGTTACGCAGTCCGTGTGCGTAGGGGACACACCTGTGGACAGCAGGTGCATCAGCAGCAGCAGGCCTGTTTATGCCAGTGGGCTGCACTAGCAGGACTGGTAGGAGAGGAGCTGTTCTTAAACGTTCTACGTTACCAACTGTGGTGGCGGCCTGCATTGATGACCTATCCCTGCCTACCTCTGGCCTAAAGCCGCAATGGGTTCAACACATGGAGGTGTGCTCTTTCGGAGCATAATAGAAGACTGGGCACCTTCTTCTTGGCTCCAGCCCCTTTTATAACCTGGGTCTGCCCGAAACCAGGGTGGACCACAATGCACCTCCTGGAGACAAAAGAAGAGTGACACGTCATGAGTGGCATAACTAGCGTCCTATTTGAACCGCCACTTGAATGACGACCTTATGGCTGCCACAACCAAAACACCTCAACAGTCATCGTCTGACCAACAACAATGAGGTGACAAGTCATAGGGGCGGCCCTCTGCAAGCCTGTTGGGAGTGGCCTGGCCAAATTGTCAGGACACCTGATGCCCTGTGGTCTATATGGGCTCCCCACATCAGGGGCAGGGCCAAAGAGTTAATTACCCGACCTAGCCTCTGATGCAGTAAGTGCCTGAGCATGCTCAGTAGCATGAAATGCAGTTTCTGAAAAAAAAGACTATCCGCTTCAGCATGCTGTCTAGGCACAACACAGGACTTAGACCCGGCACGGAGTGCAAGTACCTGTGCAAAGAGGCTTTTCTCAGTCAGTGTGAAGTCCCACAGGTGTTGTGTTGGTGCATTACCTTCAGGGACTCCATGTGGAGGAAGAGTCTGGTCACACTTAGGTTGCTTCTTTATATGTATTTTCGTGACGCCACTCTCGGTATTGCGGTCAGTGGGGACCGCCACTGCAGTGTAAGGGGACACCTGGGGCTGATGTTGGGTGCAGTCAGTTTTAGTGGCCTCCCGAGAGTGAGTCAAGCACCAGGGCCCTGTGTAAGTGTGTTGAGCCGCAGGTCGCAGAATGACTCAGGCACAGTCCAAACGAGCATGCGCTGTAGCCCAAAATTAAGACTTTGCCTCAGGAATCACACAGTCAGGCAGAGCATACTCAGTTGGCGAAACACTGGAGTTAGGCTGCGGCTGGGATAAATTGGCACACAGGAAGGAGCAACTGCGGAAACACTTCGTTCAATTGTGAGGGGAGTCATTTTGGAGTTTTGTGAGGAGTACCGTAACGCCAGTGAGCAGCATCCTGTGCCACAGACCAACATTCTTCCGGTGCTGTCTATACTGTTAGCCATGATAGGAGCGTAAAGTCTGTATTTATGGCAACTGGACATCACATTACCCGGGTACGGTAGGCTGTGCCCAGACAGTAATGCGTGCACGCAACACTTTGTTTTATTATGAAAACACATATCTGTTCTGGGTAGGACGACTATATAGACAATCACACTTCCTGCCTCTGCACAGTCAAATTGTCACGTACAGTTTAAATCATAGAGGGACAGCGACACATGTTTGCATTGAATGTTGCTTTTCAATATTTACATGACTGTGTTGCAGAGCTGTGTGGTTTGCATTCATACTGTTATCATCTGCCTTATCTGTGAGGCTTCAGCTAACAAGGGTATTCAGGGTGGGTGATGTGTTTTGTCTATGTTTAGGTAGATAATTGGGAAGCTCTTGTGATGCGCCACTAGTTAGTTGTCTTCGCACACACACACACACACGCACAAACACACAATTACTGCTGCTACGCAAAGGGCTTAGCAAGCAGTAGGCCACTGATTAGATTGTTCTATTATTTCAATTTAATACATGGTTCTTATTGTTTGTTTTGGGAAAGTGAAAGAATCATTTATGAACCCAACTGCAAACAATGCTTTTCATGTTGCGTGGTTTTGCTATATACTGTCGATCCCACCAAATACAAGACTTAAAATGAAGCATAAGTCGCAAAGGGAATTTCACTGTGCTACAATGCGGCCTAGCGGGGCTGTGCAACCACCGCCTGCCCCATCAAGTGCATCTGCGTGCTCTTCATCTTCTGTGACTGTGGGGACAGCAGTCACACATGCTTTTTCACAATGAACTTCCACCCCTTTACCCTTTAAGCGGGAGTGTGATTGCCAGGTCGTCACTTGTTTTGGAAGTGGAAATAGATGGTATTGTTGAGCTGTCAGACATCGAGAGAACCACCATTGGATGAAGGCAACATTATATCCACGCCTGCATCTTCGTCACAGATTGGCTGGACTACCTGCAGTTAATTATTGCGTTCCACAAATGGAAAGGAGTGTAGAATGCACATGTGTTGTACCTTGCTTGGCAGCAAAGGAACACTAACTTAGTATTCCAGACAATTTTAGGATGGCAGAAAAAGTGTCAGCTCTTTGGGCAAATTAAATAGCGTGGCAAAAGTGGGCAGGTGGGACAGTGGCTGTGTTCTGTGTGTACCAGGACAGTAAAGGAAGCCTCACTTTCTATCCCTCCTAATGGTGAAATGCAGCAAGGAATTCCATGAGTTTGCTTTAAAAATAGCATAGCTACTGTAAATGTGCAGGAGGGTGTCATGCAGAGGTGTTAGAAATAGCTTGGCACCATTGGGGCACAAATGGAGTACAACAACCACTTTTTGGATGCTGTCAGGGCCAGGTGGACGGGCAGACCCAGGAGGTGGATCCACTGGGCCGAACTCCTAGATGGTGGTAAGGGGTCCGGTAGCTGAAGCACTATAGGCAGCAGAACAGTCCGTGCATACGAGTATAACGGAGAAGTCCCTGGGACCACGGAGTCACTGATGGTAGTCCGGGTGACGCAGCTCAGGTTCGGAAGCCGAGAAGATGTCAGGCGGGGTCCGGAACCTTTGGAGCGAGATGACGGGTCACCGCAGGGATCCGAGATGGTACGGACTGTGAGGATGGCAGATGGACAGCGTTCGGGGTTCGGGATTCGGCAGGACCGGATGGCGAGGCAGGCACGGCTCTACAAGAGAGATAGGTGAGTATATCATAAAGACACCAGGAGACCTGACTCCTAGCTTAAGAAACACGAAGATCAGGCCCCGCCCCCTTGGACATTAAACCCCTTTATACCCTGTACCTGTTTGCATCATTTCCTGTTAATGGACGCTGGCCCTTTAAGAAAGGGTCAATGACCGTGCGCGCGCCCTAATGCGCATGCGCGCGGCCCGAGTGCCAGAAGCCAGAGCAGGAAGCTGCGAGGAGGAAGCAGCAGGGACGGGCTGGGGCTGAGAAGCCGACGGGCGCCGGGAGCGGGGACCAGGACGCCGGGGACGCGCCGGCAATGGATGCTGGAGAGCGGGGAGCGGCGGTGACCGGACCAAGGAATCGGGAAGCGAGGCAGGGAAGCCGGGGAGCGTGACAGGTGAGCCGGAGGGCAGCGCAGGGGACCCGGGGAGCGTGACAGATGCCACTAACTGGCAGCATTTTTTGCTATTATTATAGCTTATTAAAAACAGCAGGAGGGTGTCATGCAGAGGGGCTAGAAATAGCTTGGCACCATTGGGGCACAAATGGAGTACAACAGCCACTTTTTGGATGCCACTAACTGGCAGCATTTTTTGCTATTATTATAGCTTATTAAAACAGAGCAGGAGGGTGTCATGCAGAGGGGTTAGAAATAGCTTGGCACCATTGGGGCACAAATGGAGTACAACAGCCACTTTTTGGATGCCACTAACTGGCAGCATTTTTTGCTATTATTATAGCTTATTAAAAACAGAGCAGGAGTGTGCAATGCAGAGGTGCTGCAAATAGATTTGCACTAGTGGGACACTAATGGAAGTCCAACAGCCACTTTTAGGATGCCACTAAGTTTACTCAGTGTTTGCTAGTATAATGGCTTAGTAACAATGAGTTTGAGTGTGCAATGCAGAGGTTCTGCAAATAGATTTGCACTAGTAGGACACTAATGGAAGTCCAACAGCCACTTTTAGGATGCCACTAAGTTTACTCAGTGTTTGCTAGTATAATGGCTTAGTAACAATGAGTTTGAGTGTGCAATGCAGAGGTGCTGCAAATAGATTTGCACTAGTGGGACACTAATGGAAGTCCAACAGCCACTTTTAGGATGCCACTAAGTTTGCTCAGTGTTTGCTAGTATAATGGCTTAGTAACAATGAGTTTAAGTGTGCAATTCAGAGGTTCTGCAAATAGATTTGCACTAGTGGGACACTAATGGAAGTCCAACAGCCACTTTTAGGATGCCACTAAGTTTACTCAGTGTTTGCTAGTATAATGGCTTAGTAACAATGAGCTTGAGTGTGCAAAGGGCAGGAGGGTACAGTGGCAGGGTTGTGGGTCTGGGTAGAGGAAAGGAAGCCTCACTTTCTATCCCTCCTAATGGGGAAATGCAGCGAGGAAATCCCTGACCTTAGCTACACAGACGCTGGTATCTTCTGTAGCTGTTAAAATCTGTTTTCACTGACCTGACTGTCACCTATGGCTCTGAGCCTGCTGGTATTAGCCGTTACAAGGGCTAATAGAAACTTCTATCCCTATTCTGTATAGCGCTGTGTGTAGAGCGTACACAGCAGTATCGGAGACAGAAGCTACGCCAGCGGTGACTGACACCCAGACGCAGAAGGCAGATAATGGCGTCCAGATGGGCAGATGCCCGTACTTATAATGCAGGGACATGTGACATGGACATCCTATCACACATGCCGTTGCTTCTCTGGCTAAAAGTCCACTTAGCTGTGTGTGTGTCTGGGATTGGCTGACATGCTGGCCCGCCCCACTACACACGCGCGCTTAGGGAAGGAAGACAAGGAAAAAAAAAAAAATGGCGATCGCCATTATCCCAGCAGCAGTGCTCTGAATGCGCTGTTCCCGCACACTATACGCTGAAATTTCATAATAGTGTGAGTCACAGAGTGACTTACACTATTACAGCGGAAAGCCAGCTAGTAATTAGCTTGGCTTTTTGCTGCTAGAACCGTTCTCGAACGTAACTAGAACTATCGAGCTTTAGCAAAAAGCTCGAGTTCTAGTTCGATCTAGAACAGCCCCCAAAATCACTCAAACCGCGAACTGGAGAACCACGAACCGCGAACCACGCTCAACTCTACTCCTTACGTGCACATGTTTGCTCAGGTGTTAGAGGTCCAGGATGGGACGAACTGACCCGTCCTTTTTTGAGGACCACGAGAGGTTGGAATAGAAGGCCTTGAACCTCTCGCCGTCCGGAACTGGTACCATCACCCCCACCGTTTGGAGGGAGTGGATTGCTGAGGAGAAGGCCTCGTGGTGTTTTGGAGTCTTTGGGGGGGAGTTTGAGAGAAAAGACTGACCAGGTGATCGGGTCCAGAATTCAATGTGGTAACCGGAAGACACAAGGTATCACACCCATTTGTGGTTTGAGGCGGCGGCCCAGATGGAGGAGGACGAGACTCCTCGGTCTTTGTCTAGACTGCCAGGACGAGGTTGACTCGAGGAGGGCTGAGAAGGTCGGGCATTGCGTGTCTAGTAAAAAACATCCTGGGCTAGAGTTGGTGGAGGGAGGTACTCTTTTCCTCCCGTGGCGTCAGACAAAAAAAAAAAAAAAGAGCCTGTTTAGATGATCGGTCTGGAAAGGAGTACTATGAGAGGCTTCCTAGAGACCGAGTCCGCTCTCCATTATCGGAACCAGAGGGCCTTACGGATGGCTATGGTATTTGCTGCGCAGGTAGCAGTGCCGAGGGAGGCCTGCATGAGGTACTCTGCCGCCGCAGCAATGTGAACTGTTACATCTGTGAGGGTCTGAGGGAAACTGGTAGTCCTGGTGCCTGTGCGACCCACACGGAAGGGGAGAGGGACCTGCGGCCTCGAGGCAGAGCGATCGAGCTGCTCCACTTGTCTGTCAGGTCCTTGAAGGAGGATCCATCAAGTAAAAGACAGGAGTGGTCCTTCAGGCAGGCGGAAGCCGGGTGAGGGTCCACCGAGGCCGGATCAGCCCGGCCCTTAGAGACAGCTAAGCCAAAGGGGTACCGGGACTCCATGAGTTTACGGATACCGAAGCGGCGTTAAAATCCCTTTTTTTTTTTTTTTTTGAGGTTTCTTCACCCTTTTAAAGTAGTAGTGGATGGGAGATCTTCCACATGCAGAGTTTTGGTTGATTGCTGCAATAAGGGAGTCCATCGCAGCTTGATCGCTCGGGGAGGTTGAAACCAAGGAATCATCCCGGTACAAACATCATTCCCCTTCCTCCGGCTCCTCCGATACTGCGGAACATGTGGGAGAACCCCATCTGTGTACCCCAGAGGGAGACCCATGGGGGTCATGCCCATTTTCTGATCTGCAACTGGTGAAGCAAAGGGCTGATTCTTATCAGAAGGACACTCTATAGAGGTGTCATCAGACTGCGTTCTGTCCAGGGGCCCCGAGGGGTGTTAGGACGATGTTGTATAACCAGCACCAGGTTCTGGGAACTGTGCCCATTCCGGGGGACTGGGAGCCATAGGCTCTGGGCTGGCAGCGGTTGCTGCGGTGGTGGCGAGGGGGAGGGGGGTAAGCTACAGGGGCACTGGACTCACAGAAGGAAGAGGTGCTATCATCCCCTAGTAGCTCAGCATCTTATAGTTGTTGCTGTAGTTGTGCAGAGCATAAAGCATGTGACTGCAGCCCCTGGCTGATGAGCCACAAACTGATTGTAATGAGGGAGCAATGCTCTGCATAGCTAATATGCAAGTGAGGCTATAACTCACCCAGAACACTGATGGCCCTTCCCCCCCCCTCCTCCTGTGTCACAGTTCCTGTGGGAAGGAGGAAGCCAGCTCTGAGACACACCCACAGGCTCTGATCACAACAAGAGGGAGCAATGCTCTGCAGATCCTGTGTGAGGGGGGGCGTGGCTTATTGAGTGTCGGAGGGGACGGGGCTTAGCTCTGACAAGAAGGCATGAGAAAATATAATAAACAAAAAAAAATGGTGGGAAGGGACTCCCCTTCCTTCCTCCAGCCCTGCACAACAATGGTGGACAGAAAAACCTCTATAAGTGTACCATAGCTTAGGCTGCACTGAGTCCTGGGAGCTCTCCCCTCCCCCCGCCACAGGTGGAATGCTATGCAGGAGTCTGCAAACACAGCCCATGTGCATCCAGTCAGTGTGACCTTTGCTCCAATTTCCTGTCAGGGAGCCACTGTGCAGATTCTGACGCCTGCTGTGCCCGGTCACAGAACATGTATCAACTCAGACCCTGCCAGAGGGAGTGAGGAAGTTTTCATCTGCTCTGTGCTCTGGAAAAATCGGAATGATCTCACCTCAGCTCCTGTGGAGAATGCAGTCTTCTAACTGGTCACACTTGATGCAGAACATGTATCAACTCAGAGCCTACAAGAGGAATTGAGGAAGTTTTCATCTGCTCTGGACTCTGGAAAATCAGTGCCATCAGACCTGTCGTCCAGTGAGTAACAGCCCAGGATCCAGCGTCGCAGGAGGGGGTACGGGAAGGCGATACTCCGCGTTCCCGCCTGTTGATGGTTTTGGGAAATTGGTCCCCGAAGGAACCGTCGCCCTCTAAAAACAAAAAATTCTTGCTGCAGTAGTCTGCAGAGATGTGTCTCCTATAGAGACTAAGCTAAAACTGAAGTAGCCTGGCTGAGCCAGGGGGTGTATCCTGCAGGGGAGGAGCTAACATCTTTGCATCTACTTAGTGTCCTCCTATGGATAAGCAGCATAACACCCATGGTCCTGTGTCCCCCAATGAGGCATCAGAGAAATAAGCAATAAATGTTGTTCAAGTTCACAATTGTGTCCCACTTGTTGATTCTTCACCATAACAATACATTTTTTATCTATAGGTTTCAAGCCTGAAATGTGGGAAAAGGTTGTATTTACTACCTCGAAATGCTCTCTACTACCCTTATATTCCTGCCCACAACACCTTAATAATAAATTATAGGGAAGGAAAAGAGGAAAAGAAGCAGTAAAGAAAGGGAATTAAAGAAGTTGTCCAGTTACCAAAACCGATTTTTTTTTTTCTCATAAATCTTGCTAATATGTGCCTCTCCACATATCTATTACCTTTTATCGTGCTCTAGCAGCACATCCTCATTGCTGGCTCCAGCTCTGATGGGGTTAATCTCTCTCCTGACTTCCTGGGTCCAGTTCCTACAACTCCCATAATTCTTTGTGGCTGTAGGACTGTATCTAACACACCCACTCAGCTCACCACTCAAAGACTCCTCCATGCCTCTTCCCTGTGAAAGCACTGAGAGCAATCACAGCAGAGACAGCCAAAGCACCCAGCTCTGCACAACCAGGGAAAGAAAGCGGCTATCTTATGCTTGTTCTCATATAGTTCATAGTCTGTGTGTGTACAGAAATTGATTATTAGCCAGCACAACACGTGAAAAAAATAATTGGGGGGAAAAAAAATGATGGGGTCATGAGATTGCTTTTTCCCCTCTTGCTTAGTCTGTGTGTCGTCTGTATCATCCGTGTGGCATGCATTTTGCAGGCTACTTTCACATCAGCGTTTTTTTGCCTAAACTGCAAACCACATATGACCGGATCCTGTGGATTAAATGTGCAGCGCATGCAACCGTTATTTTACCGGATCCTTCTGCAGCGGGACACAGAATTTATCGGCTGGCACTGGAGTCAGCTGGCTGCTGATCTCACAGCCCGCACACGCTGCAATGGATGCAGGTTAACAGCAGTCACTGCCTGCTGCCGATCACATGTGATCGTGTGTGAGCTGTGTGGTCAGGAGTTCAGCTAAGTTCAGATCAGCTGATTCCAGTGTCTACCGATTAGGCTGGGGCCACACGGGGATTACTGCGATCCCCTCGCATGACACTCGGCTCACGCTGGCAGTACAGCAGAGCGGAGTGTCATGCGTGTGTCCCTGCGACTGAAGTCCGACTGTGCGAGTGGACCTAAGCTGCTTGGGGCCGGGCTGGCACTCAGGAGGGGCGATCCAGCGCTGCGGAGGGGCGGGCCAGCGCAGCGGAGGGGCGGGCTGGCTGGCTCTGAGGAGGGGAGGGAGGGATTTCTCTCCCTCTCTCCTCCGTAGCCGGCTATTGCGATTCTCGTTTTGCATTTGCAAACACCGGTATACCGCGAGTGCAGTGCGAATTTTCTTTCACACCATACACTTGAATGGGTGCGAGAGAAAGAGTCTTGCATTACAATTGCAGCATGCTGCGATTGTTTTCTCAGTCCGATTGCTGGACTGAACTCAGGTGACCTCACAGCCCGCACACGCTGCGATGGATGCAGGGGGACACAGAACAAGTAATCGTCTGACACTGGAGTCATCTGATTACTTGTTCTGCTGGCGCTGTGGTCAGGAGTAGGGATAAGTGAGCAGTAAAATGCTCTGGTGCTCGATGGGCGAAGCCAATGTCGATTTTTTTTTTTTAAATTCAATAAAAAAAAAAGCAAACAAACACACATAACCCTAACCCTAGGGTTAGCGGTTAAAAAAAAAAAAAAGTGTGGGCTTCCGCTGCATTTTCTATTGCTAAGGGTAACCCAAGCAGCTACTGGCTGCTAACCCCCGCTGCTTGCTGTTACCTTCACTGGCAATGGAAAATCCAGGAAAGACTTTTTTTTTTTTTTAAGGTATTTGCCTAAAAACTTTAAAAAAAATGACGTGGGCTTCGCCATATTTTTTGTACGCTAGCCAGGTACAGCAGGCAGGTACGGGCTGCATCCAACCCCCAGCTGCCTATTTGTACCCGGCTGGGAACCAAAAGTATAGGGAAGCCCCTTTTTTTTAAATTATTTAATGAATTTCATGAAATAATTTACAAAAAAAAAAAAATGACGTGGGCTTCGCTCATTTTTTTATGTCCAGCCAGGTATAACTAGGCAGCTGGGGAGTGGAATCAGCAGCACAGGGTGGCCCAAGCTTTCTGGGACCCCCGCTGTGAACTGCAGTACACAGAGCGAGGGAAAAGAGAGAGCGAGGGAAAAGAGAGAGCGAGGGAAAAGAGAGAGAGAGCGAGGGAAAAGAGAGAGCGAGGGAAAAGAGAGAGAGCGAGGGAAAAGAGAGAGAGAGCACGAGGGAAAAGAGAGAGAGAGCAAGGGAAGAGAGAGAAAGCGAGGGAAAATAGAGAGAGCGAGGGAAAATAGAGAGAGCGAGGGAAAATAGAGAGAGAGCGAGTGAAAAAGAGAGCGAGGATAAAGAGAGAGCGAGAGAAAAGAGAGAGCAAGGGAAAAGAGAAAGCGAGGGAAAAGAGAGAGAGTGAGGGAAAAGAGAGAGAGCAAGGGAAAAGAGAGAGAGCGAGGGAAAAGAGAGAGAGTGAGAGAAAAGAGAAAGCGAGGGAAAAGAGAGAGAGAGCGAGTGAAAGAGCGAGCAAAAAGAGAGAGCGAGGGAAAAGAGAAACCGAGGGAAAAGAGAGAGCGAGGGAAAAGAGCGAGGGAAAAGAGCGAGGGAAAAGGGCGAGGGAAAAGGGCGAGGGAAAAGGGCAAGGGAGAGGGAAAAGAGAGAGAGTGAAAAGAGAGAGAGAGGGTAAAGAGAGGGGGAGAGTGGGGGGAGAGAAGAGAGTGGGGGGAGAGAAGAGAGTGGGGGGAGAGAAGAGAGGGGGGAGAGAAGAGAGGAGGAAGAAAGAGGGGGAAGAGAGGGGGGAGAGAAGAGAGGGGGAGAGAGAAGAGAAGGGGAGAGAGAAGAGAAGGGGGAAGAGAGGGGGTGAGAGAAGAGAGAGGGAGAGAGAAGCGAGGGGGAGAGAAGGGAGAGAAGATTGTGGGGGGAGAGAAGGGAGGGGGGGAGAGAAGAGAGGGTTGGGAGAAGAGAGGTGGGGGGAAGAGGAGGGAGAAGAGAGGGGGGTAGGAGAAGAGGGGGGGGGAAGAGAGGGGGGGAGAGAGGGGAGAGAGAGGGAGAGAGAGGTGCTCTGTCACTAACTTGCTCCACTCTGTGACTTGTTGTGCAGGTGACAGAGTGGAGACTGTTGTGCAGGTGACAGCAGGACAGGTGACAGAGCAGAGCGGTGACTTGCTCTGCTCTGACACATGCGGTGTTGCATGTCACCAGCTTGTCAGTGTCTTGCTGCGTTGTGTAGTGCTGGTGGGAGTATATGATCACACTGACGACACCGCCCGTTCTCCTGACATCGGAGTAGAGCGGGCGGGTGGATAGTGAGATCACATACCTATGTGACAGGGGGGTTCATTTGAACCGTCGCCATTTTAGTCACCACTGAAAGTGCATCATAAAAAAGCTGCAGCTCGCGCTGGAGAAAGTAACCGCCCACAGAGAGGAGTGACAGTCTCAGAATCCCCAGAGCGCTCTGACCCCACAAGAAGAGGAAATGGGAGGACTAATCTGTCCCCGGACTGCTGGGACGTCCCCAGTCCTGTGGGAGAAGAAACAAAAATGAAACTAAGGCCAGCAGCTGATGAGCGAGGGAAAAAGCAGGATGGCGTCAGCAGAAGGTAATCAAAAGGAGCAGGGCTGGTCAAGGCCCATGACGGCAGAGGAGGTGGAAAGAATTGCTGACCACATGAAGGAGCAGCGGAAATGGGAGGTAGCTGCCTGGAGGCACAGAATGCTAATGGCGATCTGAAACCTGCGGTTGTCCGTGCAGCGGAGCCCGCCTGGAGGCGCCGCCCCTGCTCAGTGTAAGCCACAGTCAGCAACAGTGACCCCGCCACTGGATGTCTCCAGCATGACCCCAGGTGAGTCCAAAACTGCCCCTGCCCTATCTGATGTGCTGACCCCGCTGACATTATCATCAGAAGCCGATGTGGTGTCCGATGCGATGTCCGGTGCAACAAGCGATGCGACGCCTGCGGCCAGACCAGACCAGGCCGCAATACCTCCTGTTCCGATTGTCCGACCAGAGACGGTAACAGCGCCCCAGTCGCCGACTGGAGATCCAGCTCCTGCCCCCGGACCAGAGACGGTCACAGCGCCCCAGTCGCTGACTGGGGATCCGGCTCCTGCCCCCAGACCAGAGGTGGTCACAGTGCCCCAGTCACTGACTGGGGATCCAATTCCTGCCCCCAAACCAGAGGCGGTCACAGCGCCCCAGTCGCTGACTGGGGAACCAGTTCCTGCGCCCCGACCTGAAGCGGATACAGTACCTTCCCAGCTAAAGAGAGAACTGGATGCTCTGCTCCCGGCTCACCTGGTTGCTAGGTACCTGATCAACAAGCTGCCACTTGCCCGATCGGAGGTCGCAGCACCCTCTGAGAGAGAGGGAGGCCGTGAGGTCGCGCTGCTATTCCCCCAACGACCGGAAGAGGTCGCAGCACCCTCCGCCAGGGAGGGAGAACTGGTCGCATTTAGTCCCAGCACTTATGTTACCTAGTTGCCCGCTGATGACCAGGTGATGTCGATGTCAAGACCAGCCCGCAGAGAACGACGAAGGGTGAGAGCCAAACCCCCATGCCCCATTGTGAAGCCCGTTACAGAGAGTGAGGAGTTAGAGGCCCGGGACCTGCAAGAGAAGCAGTCCCTGCGATGGGCCTGACACCAGACTAGAGGTCCCCTTCACTTAGGAGTAGTGGAGGAGTTTAACTGCCGTACGGGGTGGTGCTTTATTGTAGAGGCAGGAGTGAAAGAGGTAATTTTTGTATCCCGGCGGGATGTACAATCCCATCTACAGCGGGGTCACCCTGGTCGTTATTTGTACGTGGGGGATTTAGTGGAATTCACGAGGCATATGAGAGAGAGAGGCTGGTTTGCCTTGGACGTAGTGCAGTGTCCAAGGGAAACCTTAGTCAGCCCAGGTTCCACCCCCACCGCTCCATCCAGGTCCCCACTGCCATCATCACCAGGGGACACCAATGACACCAACTCCAGGTATCAGTGCACTGAAGTGCCAAGCATTGGTCCTGGAAGGAGGAAGTCAGTTTAATATGTTCTTAGAGAAAAAGTTTAAAATGTTTTAAAGTTAAAGTAACATTCAAGAAAATTGTGCCCGCAAGAACGTTTGCGTGAACTTTTTAAGTTTTCCTTTTAGCACCTGGTTAAGTGCAGTTAATCTAAATGGACCATAGGTTATGAACTGGCTATAACCACATACTCTCGCAGTGTAAAAAGTTACCCCAGAGGTACCAACCCCAGAGTGTGCCTGTTTATGGGGAATGGCTCTGCACCACCAGGGAGCATGACTGTTTATGGGGCCTGCTCTCCAACAAATACGAAGCAGGTACGCCTGTTTATGGGGCCTACCTTACGCCACCAGGACAAAAAGAACTGTCGCCGGAATGGTCTGCGACGGACCAGGCCAAGACCAGGTCACCAAAAGGATTGATGATCACTCCATATACGGGTATTGGGTTAAAGACTCATGGTTGGTGGGTGGTATGGTACCAGGTATGTTGATATGTAAATATCTCCCCTGTGTGGGAAAAGTTGTATTTAATTTCCTTGTCTTTGCAGCCCGAGGATGTGCTGATGATAACCAAGGGGGAATGTGGCGCCCCTGACCTGGTCAGGCACCACTGAGTACTGCACCCATGGTAGGACAGTACTTCCAGGTAATCCTAAAGGCTGGAATGAGGTGTGTACGCACAGACACATTGCAACCAAGTCTCCCACAACATTACATGGGACCCTTGGGCAGTCCCTGGAGGGCTCTGGCCTTCAATACTTGTCAAGGGGTGTAGTGGAGGGGCTCGGAGCTAAAGTGCAGAGGTTGTCAGGGAAACAGAGGAGAGCCAGTGGAGCGCGGTGGTTGTAGTGACAGTTGGCGGGGGAGAATGGTCACGTGGTCAGTCAGTCAGTACGAGGTTGCCGGTGACTAGGCACGTACGGGGAACAGGTCCCTAGAGCAGACTCCAGTTTAACTATCTGCTAAACCTGACGGTGAGGGGAACTACAAGTACCTCACCAACCGAGCCTCAGCAGCAACGCAGGGACCCATAAGGGGACAGAGCTTGAAGCCATCTCACCTGGTCCACACTGCCGGCAAACGGTCCAAAAAGGGGAGAAAAGGCAGTTGCGACTCCCTGGATAGACCCCACGGTACTTCAAGTCAGGGGTTATCCGAACACAGAAGTGCTAGGAAGGCGAGCCAGTTAGTTACCCTCAGACTGATCCGAAGGAGCCCTGGTTCAACCTGGTTTATCACAGACTCGCCCGGGTCAGCTCACCATAACACCTGAGTGAGTAAAAAGCAGTTGAAAGACTTTTGGACTGAGCCTGAGTTATTCTTGGACCTGTTGTTCTATACACCTGAGCCCCTGAGGCCTGCCTCACTCATGGGAGGCTACAACATCTGACTGCAGATTCCATCAGCCCCAGACGCTCAAAAAACCTGCAGTGGCATCCATATCCCTGACCGCAAGCCGTGAGTGGCGTCACGACACATATTTAAAACTGACATACCTGTTTGCCATACAGAAAACGGCTCTGTGGCGTCCCTGAAGTTGGATTGGTATCCCTTGGGCGACACATACTCCACACTGGCGCCCCGTGCCTTAAACATCTGCCGGACGCTCAGCCCTCTTCACCGCTCCACACTGGCGCCCTCCGGATCCTCCCCTCGATGCTGGGCTGTGACGTGCGGTAGTCACCGCCCACAGCACAGTCAATCAATGTGAGTGGCGCCAGCATCCTCTGACGTAACCGTCCAGTTTCAGAGCCCGGAACTTGACGGGATGTCAGAGGATACTAGCGGCCGCAGCACCAGGGGGTCATGTGCAGGATAGCGCCGCTCAGTTCCAGAACTGCAACTAGAAGCCAATGAAGAAAACACCTAAAATGGTAAGTTACACTCATAGAAAATAAAAAAATGGGTGAACCACCCCTTTAAAGGATAAGATTACATCCTATGGACCGCTCCTTATGTATACAGGTATAGCAAAAATATATACATAAGAAAGAAGGAAAATGTTCACATATGTTTTTTCCTTATCATATCAGATACATTAATTTGTTAGTCCATACATATTATGTCCATTGACATAGTAAGAGTCCAGTAAATTCAGATAGTTGATAATGAATATTAGTAGTGTAAAGGTCATCGGCATACAATGTTAGTTGCTCACAAACCAATTGACTCAACATTAATTCATGGTTGTCTCGAATCCTCCATGCCTTCCATCATTCATGCACAGGGTTAGTAATGTTAAGCCTGCTTTAAACGTTTCAATATGTCGTGCGATCGCATTTGCGATCGCAACCGCTCCAATCGTTTGTGCGGCACGGGCAATTTGTTGCCCGTGTCGCACAATACTGTAACCCCCTGTCACACGTACTTACCTTCCAAACGACCTCGCGGTGGGTGGCGAACATCCTCTTCCTGAAGGGGGAGGGACGTTCGGCATCACAGTGACGTCACACAGCGGCCGGCCAATAGAAGCGGAGGGGCGGAGATGAGCGGGACGTAAACATCCCGCCCACCTCCTTCCTTCAGCATTGCCGGCGAGACGCAGGTAAGCTGTGTTCATCGTTTCCGGGGTGTCACATGGAGCGACGTGTGCTGCCTCGGGAACATTGAACAACCGGATGTTCGATTTTTAGAAAATGAGTGACATGTCAACGATGAACGAGAAGGTGAGTATTTCTCCTCGTTCATAGCTGTCACACGCTATGATATCACTAACGATGCCGGCTGTGCGCCACTTACGATGTGACCCCCGCCGACATCTCGTTAGATATATCGTAGCGTGTAAAGCCCGCTTTAGAGTCAAGAGCATTCAATTTCAGCTGCCCTTAAACTAACCGACATAATGTGGAAAATGTCAAAACCAGGAGAACAAAAGTGGGCTTAAAGAATTATATATAAAATGTAAATTTTATTGAAAACACTAAAAAATTGCGGACAATACATACATAAAAATACAGCGACAGATGACTGGCAATGCAGACAAAATACTTATAAATTGTGGTCATACCAAATTGCAAATATGCAGTGTTTGAGGTACAGATTTGAAAAAATCCCTGGAGAATATGAATAAAAGGCTAGTTGTGCCCAGGTTAGTAAAGACACCAGGGAAATATGGCGATAAGGTAACCAGATGAATCGGCTCCCTGCAGGGCAAAGGAGAGTAAAACAAGAGCTGAATTGAGAAAAGTACACGAAAGTGAAAAACAGTAAAGTGTAACATGTGAGTGCATGTAAAACCTCAGCTCACAAAATATACCTGCAGAGGGACTGATGCGGACCCACCAACGCGCGTTTCACGTGTCTCAGTGCTCGCTTTCCTAAAGGGGTATACTCGCTGGTGATCTGCAAGTACCTTTTAAACCATGTGACAGTGGTCACATGGTCCAAAAGGGCCAATCAAAATGGAAATATTGGCGCACGCGCACCGCTAATGAAGCTGTCCCATTGCCACCGTGGCGTCAGAGGGATGCGCGCATACGCGGCAGCCGGACGCGTCACCTAGGCTACCGGGCATGCGCACAGCCACAAAAAGACTCCGGGGAGACAAATAAAGGGATTTCACAGCGGCGCGCTAATGCTCACTCCCAGTAAAATTGAATCACCTTGTTTAAAAAATACTGTCAGATAAACAGTACAGCAATAATATACAGTAGTACAGCTCCATAGAAAGAGGATCCATGATGTTACATATTCCATAATAAAAGGATCCATATTAATCATATTCCTATTCAGTGTGGTGCCCAAGGAGAAAATCCAATGTGCCTGTGTGAGGAAATAGGGATTATATTCTGATCTATGAAGACATATTCCTATAGCAGCCATCTTGTCAAGGTACCACCATATCTCCCTCCTAGGAGAAGCCCCCAACCTTTTTTAAGGCCTAAGGAGACTTCAATCAGTATGCTAATTAACTTGAGGAAATTGTCTTTCAGCCAGTGGTTGTGACACAAGGTAAGCTCCTATGAAGTGGAGATTAGGTAAGGGGTACTTCACACACAGCGAGATCGCTACTGAGATCACTGCTGAGTCATGTTTTTGTGACCTCATTAGCGATCTCGCTGTGTGTGACACTGAGCAGCGATCTGGCCCCTGCTGTGAGATCGCTGCTCATTACACACAGCCCTGGTTCGTTTTTTTATTGTTGCTCTCCCGCTGATAAGCACACATCGCTGTGTGTGACAGCGAGAGAGCAACAATCCTGAATGTGCAGGGAGCAGGAGCCGGCGTCTGACAGCCTGCGGTAAGCTGTAACCAAGGTAAACATCGGGTAACCAAGGTGGTTACCCGATATTTACCTTCGTTACCAGCCTCCGCAGCTCTCACGCTGCCAGTGCCGGCTCCTGCTCCCTGCACAGCTAAGCTAAGCGGTGTGCGCTGGTAACTAAGGTAAACATCGGGTAACCATACCCGATGTTTAACTTAGTTACCAGTGTCCACAGCTTCCAGACGTCGCTGCTGGCTGGGGGCTGGTCACTGGTCGCTGGTGAGATCTGCCTGTTTGACAGCTCACCAGCGACCATGTAGCGATGCAGCAGCGATCCTGACCAGGTCAGATCGCTGGTCGGATCGCTGCTGCATCGCTAAAGTGTGAAGGTACCCTAAGGTGGTAGGCCTGAGAACAGTCACACAAAGGAAGACCCCCCTTTGTGATGCTGCAGAGTAGTGACAAACTAATTAGAGGAGTCATGTACAACCTAGACAGAGAGGGGCCAGGAAAAAATCTTTAATATCTCATGAGCTGTGCTTTCTATAAATATGTCAAGCAGAAATATCGCATCCAGACGATTCTAGCACATACTTATAAACTTATATATATATAGGTGTGGGACCTATAGGTGTGGGACCTCTGTAGGTAGCCCAAACTTGATATTGGCCAGTGAGATACTAGCAGACTAATCACAAGTCATATTATTGTGAAGATAAAATTATAACTGAAAATATGAAAGCATTGTCGTCAGCCTACGACATTCCCGGGCAAAGTTATGGCCAATAATAACTTCGGACATCTCATATCTTAACTCAGGGAGGTGGGAACTATAGGACATCCCAGGGGCAGGTGAAAGGTGTGAGATGGGCAGGACAGGGACAAACCTCGTACTGTACACAAAACGTCCCATCTCTTCTGCCTATTGGTATCGTCTGAAGGACATAATTTCAACACAGCCAGCGTATACCCTGAAACTGGGTTGCTCTATGCGGTCCCTTGTGGCGCCACCAGCACTACGGTGTAATGCCTGCCTGGAGTCACAGACTCAGACTGGCTGTAAGGGGAGTCTAGAGAAAAGCCGCTCACAAAGCAGGACCCCGAGAACTCCGCAACCCTTTAACCCCTATACAGGGATTTGGAATTACACAGAGCACCAGAGATCACTACCTGTAGTCAGGGCTGTATTTTGCCTTCATGCTGCCCTAGGCACTTTAAGTGGTCGCGCCCCTTAGTGATAACGTAACACTGAGTTTTCGCACACGACATCTGTTTAAGGCAAATCTACTCTGTAAAACACTTGAAAAAGTATCAATGAGAAACTAAGGGCGCTAACCCCCCCAATGGGGATCACCACAGGCACATCAAAACATAGCATGAGTATAAAATATTCCCACCACACCGTCCCCACTTATATACTGTGACTGTCACACTGCCCCTAATAAACTACACACTGCCCTCCCTTATAAATTATACCCACCACACCTTCCTCAATTATGAAATATGATCTGCACATTGACCTCACATCATGCTGCCCCCTCCTCACAATGTCCCATGCATGCTGCCCCCTCCTCACAATGTCCCATGGATGCTGCCCCCTCCTCACAATGTCCCATGCATGCTGCCCCCTCCTCACAATGTCCCATGCATGCTGCCCCCTCCTCACAATGTCCCATGCATGCTGCCCCCTCCTCACAATGTCCCATGCATGCTGCCCCCTCCTCACAATGTCCCATGCATGCTGCCCCCTCCTCATAATGTCCCATGCATGCTGCCCCCTCCTCACAATGTCCCATGCATGCTTCCCCCTCCTCACATTGTCCCATGCATGCTGCCCCCTCCTCACAATGTCCCATGCATGCTGCTCCCTCCTCACAATGTCTCATGCATGCTTCCCCCTCCTCACAATGTCCCATGCATGGTGCCCCCTCCTCACAATGTACCATGCATGCTGCCCCCTCCTCACAATGTCCCATGCATGCTGCCCCCTCCTCACAATGTCCCATGCATGCTGCCCCCTCCTCACAATGTCCTATGCATGCTGTCCCCTCCTCACAATGTCCCTTGCATGCTTCCCTGCTTCCCCCTCCTCACAGTGTCCCATGCATGCTGCTCCCTCCTCACAATGTCCCATGCATGCTGCCCCCTCCTCACAATGTCCCATGCATGCTGCCCCCTCCTCACAATATCCCATGCATGCTGCCCCCTCCTCACAATGTCCCATGCATGCTGCCCCTCCTCACAATGTCCCATGCATGCTGCCCCCTCCTCACAATGTCCCATGCATGCTGCCCCTCTCCATGAGCTCCTAATGCTGCCTTCCTCTTTTCCATAATGACACCTCCATGCTGCCCCATTCATCATACTAAGACCACCACACTAACGCTTATGCTGAGACACCCCCCCACACACACACTACCCCACTCTTGATATTGACTCCCCTACATTGCTCCACTCCATACTGAGCCCACACATGCTGCCCCTTCTCCATAATGAGCTCCCAATGCTGCCCCCCTTTCATTCTGAGTCCTTACACTCCCCCCATCGATTTTGTCATTGCACTATCCCTCAACCCTTGTCCTCTGTCTCTAGCATTGGCCCCTCTCTGCCATTCCCCCAGCAGCAGCCTCTCTCCCCCGCCTTCAGCAGCAGCCTCTCCCCCAGCATCAGCCTCTCTTCCCCAGCCCCCCAGCATCAACCTCTCTTCTCCCAGCCTCCCCCAGCATCAGCCTCTCTCCTCCCAGCCTCCCTCAGCATCAGCTTCCCCCTCCCAGCCTCCCCCAGCATCAGCCTCCCGCAGCATCAGCCTCTCTCCTCCCAGCTTCCCCCAGCATCAGCCTCCCTCAGCATCAGCCTCCCTCCTCCCAGCCTCCCCCAGCATCAGCCTCCCTCCTCCCAGCCTCCCCCAGCATCAGCCTGTCTCCTCCCAGCCTCCCCCAGCATCAGCCTCCCTCAGTATCAGCCTCTCTCCTCCGAGCCTTCCACAGCATCAGCCTCGCCCAGCATCAGCCTACCTCAGCATCAGCCTCTTTCCTCCCAGCCTCCCCAGCATCAGCCTCTCTCCTCCCAGCCTCTCCCAGCATCAGCCTGCCTCCCCCAGCATCAGCCTCCCTCAGCATCAGCCTCCCTCCTCCCAGCCTCCCCCAGCATCAGCCTCTCTCCTCCCAGCCTCCCCCAGCATCAGCCTCTTTCCTCCCAGCCTCCTGAAGCATCAGCCTCTCTCCTCCCAGCCTCCCCGAGTATCAGCCTCTCTCCTCCCAGCCTCTCCCAGCATCAGCCTCTCTCCTCCCAGCCTCCCCCAGCATCAGCCTCCCTTAGCATCAGCCTCCCTCCTCCCAGCCTCCCCCAGCATCAGCCTCTCTCCTCCCAGCCTCCCCCAGCATCAGCCTCTTTCCTCCCAGCCTCCCCCAGCATCAGCCTCTCTCCTCCCAGCCTCCCCCAGCATCAGCCTCTCTCCTCCCAGCCTCTCTCTACCCAGCCTCCCCCAGCATCAGCCTCTCTCCTCCCAGCCTCCCCCAGCATCAGCCTCTCTCCTCCCAGCCTCCCCCAGCATCAGCCTCCCTCATCATCAGCCTCCCTCCACCCAGCCTCCCCCAGCATCAGCCTCCCTCCTCCCAGCCTCCCCCAGCATCAGCCTCCCTCTTCCCAGCCTCTCCCAGCATCAGCCTCCCCCAGCATCAGCCTCTTTCCTCCCAGCCTCCCCCAGCATCAGCCTCCCTCCTCCCAGCCTCCCCCAGCATCAGCCTCCCCCCTCCCAGCCTCCCCCAGCATCAGCCTCCCCCCGCATCAGCTTCCCTCCTCCCAGCCTCCCCCAGCATCAGCCTCCCTCCTCCCAGCCTCCCCCAGCATCAGCCTCCCCAGCATCAGCCTCTCTCCTCCCAGCCTTCCCCAGCATCAGCCTCAGCCTCCCTCCTCCCAGCCTCCCCCAGCATCAGCCTCCCCCCTCCTAGCCTTCCCCAGCATCAGCCTCCCCCTCCCAGCCTCCCCCAGCATCAGCCTTCCTCCTCCTAGCCTCCCCCAGCATCAGCCTCCCCCAGCATCAGACTCTCTCCTCCCAGCCTCCCCCAGTATCAGCTTCTCTTCCCCCAAGTCTCCCCCAATATCAGCCTCTCTCCCCCCACCACATGCGCAGATCTCCAGTCTGCATTAGAGACACCCCCACTTTCCTTATGAATCTTCAGCTCTGCGAGCACTTACCTGCTTCAGGGCCCGCTGTCATCTTCCTGGCTCACGTGAGTATCCTCTTCTGACAGCGGCTTCCATCGCGGCGTCCTCTGCGGCGTCCTGCTGTGAGCTCTGCATGTGAAATCCACACAGCATTGGACGCAGCACAGAGGAAGGAGCTGATTGGCGCGCCTGTGACCCCGGAAGTGCAGGCGTCGGCAGTTCCGGGGTCAATCAGCTCTCTGTGCCCGGCTGCCGCAGTTTGTCTGCATTCGCGTCTTAATTGATGCGGATACAAATAAATGGAGGTGCGCCTCTCCCCCCTTCCCCCCTCCGAAAATACAGCGGATTTAATGGATATGTAAAAAAAAAAATTTTTTTTTTACTGCTAGAAGGTGCCGCCCCAGGCACGGGACCACGGGTGCCTAATGGTAAATACAGCCCTGCCTGTAGTAGACTGTAGTCCGTGGTGGTTAGGCAGGGTCAAAAACCAGGAAAAGCTAAACAGGAACAGAATTGGCAAGCAAGGGCGTAGTGAGGAGACAAAGCAGAGGTCAAATCCGGAACTGGCAGCAAACTACAAAAACAACAGGTAGGAGGGTAGTCAAAAATCAAGCAAAGGTCAGTGCACAGGACTCAAAATACAAACAGCACATGAACCAGGAACCAACTATCTCTGGCAGTGGTCACATGACAGGAGGGGGAAGAAGGGTGTGTTGTCTTCCCATTGGCTGCAGGTGAATAATGGCAACTTCAGATGGAAGACACACGCCACCTACAGTCAGCCAGTGGTACTGTAGGTTCTAGGGAAACCCAGCCTAGTGGATGAGCGGAGCCTGTGCTCAGCAGAGCCACAGGCACTGACTCCTCTCCCATCACCAGCACTATCCATGGTGGGAACACGGCGTCGCCTGGCGATCGGAGCAGAAGTTGCAGGAGCGGACTCCGGTGGGGACATGACAGTACCCCCCCTTCATGAGGGGCCACCGGACCCTCAAAACCTGGCTTGTCAGGGAACTGGAGGTGAAATCGCCTGACAAGACCTTTAGCATGGACCTCACTTGCTGGGACCTATGATCGCTCCTCAGGGCCATAACCCTTCCAATGTACAAGATACTGCACTGCCCCTCTAACAATACGGGAGTCAGGGATTCTCTGTACTTCATACTCCAGGTCACCAAAACAGGAGGAGGAGGGAGCTTGACTGGGTGAATGGGAAAACGATACAACTTGAGGAGGGATCTGTGGAACACGTTCAATATTTTGAAGGACTGAGGGAGGTTCAGGTGGAAAGCTGTGGGATTGATAACCTCGACTATCTCGTAAGGTCCAATAAATCTGGGACCCAGCTTAGCAGACGGGACCTTGAGTTTAATATGACGAGTGGACAACCATACCTTATCCCCAACTCCAATGCTTGGGCCCTTGGAACACCTCTTATTAGCAGCTGAGGCTTGCCCACCCTGTGCCCTCTTCAAGTTCTTTTTCACCTCAGACTAGATAGCTTTCAGTTTGTTTACAGTGCTATCAGCCTCAGGAGTATCCACTGTAGCGGAAGAAAAGGACCCAAAACGTGGATGCAACCCGAAATTGCAGAAAAAGGGGGTAATTTGGATAGACTCCTGATACTGATTATTGATGGCAAACTCAGCTAGTGGTAGATATTCCACCCAGTCAGACTGATGATCGGACACATAACACCGGAGATATAAGATCTGATTAGATCATTCAGTCTGACCATTGGTCTCTGGGTGGTAGGCGAAAGAAAAAGATAACTATATTAATCTTTTTACAAAAACCTCTACAGAATTTCGAGACGTACTGCGTTCCTCTGTCAGAAACAATACTCTCGGGAACCTCGTGTAACCGCACAATATGCCTAATGAACAACCTGCTAAGTAGAGTTGAGCGCGGTTCGTGGTTCTCCAGTTCGCGGTTCGAGTGATTTTGGGGGCTGTTCTAGATCGAACTAGAACTCGAGCTTTTTGTTAAAGCTCGATAGTTCTAGTTACGTTCGAGAACGGTTCTAGCAGCAAAAAGCCAAGCTAATTACTAGCTGGCTTTCCGCTGTAATAGTGTAAGTCACTCTGTGACTCACACTATTATGAAATTTCAGCGTATAGTGTGCGGGCACAGCGCATTCAGATCACTGCTGCTGGGATAATGGCGATCGCCATTTTTTTTTTCTTTGTCTTCCTTCCCTAAGCGCGAGCGTGTAGTTGGGCGGGCCAGCATGTCAGCCAATCCCAGACACACACACAGCTAAGTGGACTTTTAGCCAGAGAAGCAACGGCATGTGTGATAGGATGTCCATGTCACATGTCCCTGCATTATAAAAACGGGTATCTGCCCGTCCAGACTCCATTATCTGCCTTCTGCGTCTGGGTGTCAGTCACCGCTGGCGTAGCTCCTGTCTCCGATACTGCTGTGTACGCTCTACACACAGCGCTATACAGAATATGGTTAGAAGTTTCTATTAGCCTTTGTAATGGCTAATTCCAGCAGGCTCAGAGCCATAGGTGACAGTCAGGTCCGTGGAAACAGATTTTAACAGCTACAGAAGATACCAGCGTCTGTGTAGCTAAGCTCAGGGATTTCCTCGCTGCATTTCCCCATTAGGAGGGATAGAAAGTGAGGCTTCCTTTCCTGTACACTGACCCACAACCCTGCCACTGTACCCTCCTGCCCTTTGCACACTCAAGCTCATTGTTACTAAGCCATTATACTAGCAAACACTGAGTAAACTTAGTGGCATCCTAAAAGTGGCTGTTGGACTTCCATTATTGTCCCACTGGTGCAAAGCTATTTGCAGCACCACTGCATTGCACACTGAAACTCATTGTTACTAAGCCATAATAACAAACTATGCTGCCAGTTTAAGGGCCGTAGTTGCATTGTCAGGGATAGTTATTGTTGTTTATTCTGCTGTTAATAAAGATAGACCACCGCTGCAATCTACACCACCTCTCAATTTTTACTACCACATTTTAAGTGCCCAATCTTGTCGCAATCAAAATGAGTGGCAAAATGACAGATGCTGGTGGAAAGGGGAAGAGGCATGTTGGAAAAGGAAAAAAAGGGTTTGTCCGTGGGGAAGGTAGCAAAGCTCCATTAACATCAGCTGAAAATAGACCATCTTCCAGCAAAAGTAAGATGTCTACTACTTACCATGGACAATCCGATGTGCTCCCTTTTTTACGGACACGAACAACTGGAACAAAGGTAGATGATGGCCAAAATAAGAAAATGCTTGAATGGATCTCAAGTGGTCCAACAAGTGCCCTCTCCGCCACCTCAACTACCGCATCCAAAAAACACCAGTCCTCTGAGTTGTCATCCCAATCACACTTGCTTTCTCCCAGCTCTGAAGTCTCCATCCGCCCTGCACAGTATGGTGGAACTGAGATGGCTGAGTCTGCCGAACTGTTCAGTCACACTATAGCCTGGGAATCAGAGGTGTGCTCCCAAGCTACAGTGAGTACAGACCAGGAAATGGTCTGCAGTGATGCCCAGAACCTTTGTGACTCTGATTCAGGCCGTGGGGACCAAGTTTCTGAGCATAATGTTGACCCTTATTCACAAACTGTAACACCTGTTGTTATAGACAATGAGGAACATACTGATGACGATGAGACGCAGATACCAGATTGGGATTACAACATAAATATTCGGTCAGGGCAAGAAGAGGCTCGGTCTGAGGGTGAGGGGAGTGCAAACATAACAATTGATGAGGAAGTTCTAGATCCCAACTACTGTCAACCCACAGTCAGGCACTCGAGGAGGTCAACACAAACAGATGCGGTGGAGGAGGATGCAACTGACGACGAAGTTACCTTGCGCCTTCCTGGACAGAGTCAGAGTACTGGTAGCACGTCTACAACTGCATCCTCAGCCACCACTCTGCCTCTGAGCACTAGTCGGGGTGGATCAGCAGGTCGCATGCCCTCTAAGCCTTGCCTAGCCTGGTCCTTTTTTGACATAGCAAAAGATCGCCCAAATTATGTGATCTGTAAAATTTGTCGTGATTCTGTTAGTAGAGGTCAAAACCTCAGCAGTTTGACAGCTTCAGTTGGTTCCTAAGGTTGGAGGCTCTACGGAACGTAATCCCTGGGTGGGTGGGTAACACTTCTTTTAAATATGGGTCATTATGCAGTATAAGCCAGTGTTTTTTTAAAATCTTTCTAATTAGTTCGCCATCACAGCTGAAAGTAGTGAGAAAGTTGGAAGCAAACTTGTCATTATTTCGAATAACTCTTTCTTGAGGGGTATCCGCTTTCTTGATAAGATCTATTTGTCTCAAGTCCTTGTTAGCCTGATAGGCTCTCCTAATGGTCGCCCAGGGATATTTTTTGTCAAGAAACCTTTCTTTCAAAATGGTTGCCTGATCTTTAAAATCCTCATCCCTCGTACAATTTCTCCTGATCCTTTGGTACTGATTCTTAGGTATATTTATTAGCCATTTATCGTGATGACTACTGGTAAAATCTATATATCCGTTGCTATCCACCTTTTTGAAGAAAGTTTTGGTCACGATAGCATTATTGGTATGGGTTATAGATAAATCAAGAAAGTCAATGGAAGTACGATCTATTGTGGGTGAAAAACTTAAGCCCCAGATATTATTTTCGATGCTCTCTAAAAACAATGAATAATTATTATCAGCGTCATCCCAGATAATGAATAGATCATCTATGTACCTTTTGTAGATGACCACATGTTTAAACCACTCCGATGAATATATATATATTGCATTTCAAAGAGGCCCATTACCAGATTAGCAAAGGTAGGTGCAGCCTTCGAGCCAATAGCTACTCCACAACATTGCCGGTATATACAGTCTTGGAACGTAAAAAAGTTGTTTTCCAAAATGAACAACATACTTTTGAGCATAAACTCGTTCTGTGTCCCTGGAAGACGTCCATCAATCTCCAAAAATTGTCTAAAACATTCTAGTCCTAAATTATGAGAAATATTAGTGTATGGCGATACAATGTCCAAAGTAATAAAAAGGAAGGAATCTTTCCATGCAATCCCCTTAAGAATCTCTATAAGATGTGGGGAGTCCCTAAGGTAACTTTTCAGGTTTGTCACATGCATCCTCATCGTGTAATCAATATACGCTGCTAAGTTTTCTGTGAGGGACCCTATCCCCGAAATAATGGGTCTACCAGGAGGGTTGGATAAACATTTATGGATCTTCGGGAGATGGTAATAGAATGCCATTTTAGGGTTTTTTCTCTCCAAGAATTTAAACTAATTTTTATTGAGAATCCCAGTATCTACGGCCCTTTTAATTAATGCGTGATAATCTGAAATAGAGTTATGGTATTCCTTGATGTCAACAATTTTATAATGTGCAGTATTAGAAAGCATCCTTAGTAGTGATGAGCGAGTATGCTTGTTACTACTCGGTACTCGCACGAGTATCACTGTACTCGGGCTACTCGGCGGGGACCGAGTAATCTCGCGATACTCGTGCTGTACTCGTGGTCTTCATCCCTGCATGTTGGCGCTCTTTTGAGAGCCAGCCCTCATGCAGGGATTGGCTGGCAGACCACTGCAATGCCACAGCCCTGTTAGTTGTGGAATTGCAGTGATTGGCCGGCCTGACCAGCGTGACCGAGCCTTTATACCGGCAGGCGCGCTGTGCTCTGCACACAGCCATCCAGACAGTCAGTGCAGGGAGAGTGTTGCTGCTTCAGGGAAAGTTTTGCGGCCCTTTATAGTTATTTCCGTAGCAGGGCTGCAAACAGTGTGACCAGAAGTCCTTCTCAGGACTATTGTAGTTGTATACAGGCAGGCAGGGTATAGCCAGGTCGGAGTACAGGAGCAGAGTCCTTCTCAGGACTATTGTTGCTGTATACAGGCAGGGCAGGCAGTGTATAGCCAGGTCGGAATACAGGCTAGTGACCAGAAGAGTCCTTGTCAGGACTATTGTAGCAGTATACAGGCAGGCAGGCAGGCAGGGTATATAGCCATTCCTAGTGGTGACCGTATACCAGCCTTCATCATATCTGGGGCTGGTGCACACAGTCTAAAAAAGTCCAGATAGTGTCAGACTTCTCAGTAATTGTCGCTCCTAAAAACCTGTTAGGTTCTTAGTGCGTCCGTGCTTGCATTTAAAAACCGCACGTGTGTGCCTGTCGGTGGCAGCGTACAGGTGCACGTTTTGCACAAACTATTATATAACGCACAAGTCTAGTGTATAATACACGTCAGTCAGCAGTGTCTGATAGTGTCAGACTTCTCAGTAATTGTCGCTCCTAAAAACCTGTTAGGTTCTTAGTGCGTCCGTGCTTGCATTTAAAAACCGCACGTGTGTGCCTGTCGGTGGCAGCGTACAGGTGCACGTTTTGCACAAACTATTATATAACGCACAAGTCTAGTGTATAATACACGTCAGTCAGCAGTGTTTGATAGTGTCAGACTTCTCAGTAATTGTCGCTCCTAAAAACCTGTTAGGTTCTTAGTGCGTCCGTGCTTGCATTTAAAAAACGCACGTGTGTGCCTGTTGGTGGCAGCGTACAGGTGCACTTGTGTGCGTTTTGCACAAACTTGGATATAACGCACAAGTCTAGTGAATACACGTCAGCACAGCATTGCAAAATGCGCAAGGGCGTTGGCAACGAACAAGGAAGTGGACGTGATGGTGGTGCAGGCAGAGGCCGAGGTCGTGGGCAAGCTCTAATTTCGCCACAACAAAGGGCCATATCTAGTCGCTCGCACGTCCTGTCCCAAATTCTTGGGGACCGCAGCAGTACACCGCTCTTAAACCAAGACCAGTGTCAACAGGTTGTTAGTTGGATAGCGGATAATGCTTCCAGTCAGATTGGCACCACCACAAACACTCTGTCTTCCACACGGTCAAGTGTCAGTAGCCGTGATACTGCACCGCACATTTCAGAACCTGATCCTCCTTCCTACCACAAGGCTGAGTACACGTCCTCGGACATTACTGATCCCACACTTGGACACTCGGAAGAGCTGTTCACGTTTCCATTCGCACATTCTGGCCTCTCGCCAGCTCATGTTGAAGTGGGTCATGAGGAGATCGTATGTACAGATGCCCAAATATTTGAGCAGCCATGTTCTCACGAAGTTGGCAACGTGTCTCAACAAGGGGTGGACGATAATGAGACACAATTGTCAGGAAGTCAGGAGGAGGAGCAGGGTGCGGAAGAGGAAGACGACGTGGTGGATGATCCAGTAACTGACCCAACCTGGTAGGAGGATAAGCAGAGCGAGGACAGCAGTGCACAGGGGGAGGGAGGCGTAGCATCCCAACAGGCAGTAAGAAGCAGGGTGGTGGCTCCAGGCAGAAGTCAGGCAACCGTTCCCCGGAACAACAACACGACACAAGGTGCCTGTACAAATGTTAGGTCTTCCCGAGTCTGGCAGTTTTTTAAGTTGGCTCCAGATGATTCTAAAAAGGCCATTTGCAACACCTGCCGTGCCAGCATCAGCAGGGGTACCAAAACTAGCAGCCTGACCACCACCAGCATGATCAGGAACATGTCAGCCAAGCACCCGACTTTGTGGGAAGTACAACAGAGTCGAGGAGCAGTGCTTGCTGATGTCACTGCTACCTCTTCGCTTGTTGTGCATGCGAGCCAATCCCCTGTCCATGCTGCCTGCGAACAAGCCTCCTCCGGTCCTGCACCTGCAGTTGCCTACGCAGAAATAACACCATCATCAAGCACGTCCTTGTCCAAGCGCAGCGTTCAGTTATCCATTCAGCAAACCTTTGAACGCAGGCGCAAATACACTGCCAACGCCCCCCATGCCACAGTTCTAAATGCTAACATTTCGCGACTGCTTGCGCTGGAAATGTTGCCTTTTAGGCTGGTGGAGACAGAAGCATTCCGCGACTTGATGGCGGCAGCTGTCCAACGTTACTCGGTCCCCAGCCGCCACTATTTCTCCCAGTGTGCCGTCCCCGCGTTGCATAACCACGTGTCACAAAACATCACACGTGCCCTGAACAACGCTGTTTCACCCAAAGTCCACCTAACCACAGACACGTGGACAAGTGCTTGTGGGCAAGGCCGCTACATCTCATTGACGGCACACTGGGTTAATATTGTGGAAGCTGGGACCCAGTCTGAGCGAGGGACGGAACACGTCCTTCCCACACCAAGGTTTGCAGGCCCTACCTCAGTCAGGGTTTCACCCACACTCTACAGCTCTGGAATGTCATGCTCTTCAGCCTCCTCCTCCTCCTGCGCATCCTCATCCACTTTACCCTCCACACCAGTCCCAAGCTGGAAGCACTGCAGCACTGCCTCGGCGAAGCGGCAACAGGCTGTGCTGAAGCTAATCTGCATAGGTGACAAACCCCACAATGCAGAAGAGGTGTGAACAGCTCTCAAACAGCAGGCAGATCACTGGCTCACACCTCTGAACCTAAAGCCACGAAAGGTCGTGTGTGACAATGGCCGGAACCTGGTGGCGGCTTTGAGGCGAGGCCAGCTGACACATGTTCCATGCGTGGCCCATGTGCTCAACCTCGTGGTTCAGCGGTTTCTAAAGTCATACCCAGAGCTGTCTGATCTGCTGGTAAAAGTTCGCCGCCTGTCTGCACATTTTCGAAAGTCACCTACTGCTTCAGCCGGCCTTGCCGGCTTTCAGCGCCGTTTGCATCTTCCGGCTCACAGACTAGTGTGTGATGTCCCCACGCGTTGGAATTCAACTCTGCACATGTTGGTCAGGATATGTGAGCAGAAGAGGGCAGTTGTTGAGTACCTGCATCACCTAAGCCGTCGGGAAATGGGTCAAACTCCACACATAACACCTGAGGAGTGGAGATGGATGTCCGACCTATGTACCATCCTCCAAAACTTTGAGGACTACACCAAGATGGTGAGTGGTGATGACGCCATTATTAGCGTCACCATACCGCTTCTCTGCCTTCTAAAACGGTCTCTGCTCAAAAACAAACATGATGCATTGCAGGCGGAGCGCGATGAGTTGGAGCAAGAAACAGTAGTGGGTGTGGGTGATAACACACAGCCCAGCCTCGTCTCATCACAACGTGCAGTGGAGGACTATGACGAGGAGGAGGATGAAGACATGGAGCAACTCTCCGGCCAAATTGAGGATATGACATGCACACCAGTTATATCCTCGGTTCAGCGTGGCTGGCTAGAGGACAGGGTAGATGAGGAGGAGGAGGAGGAGGAGGAGGACAGCATGTTCAGTCATCGTGTTGGTCAGGATACTAAATTACTGGCTGTTAAGAGTCTGGCGCACATGGCTGACTTTATGGTAAGCTGCCTGTCTCGTGACCCTCGCGTTAAGAACATCTTGGCCGACAATCATAACTGGTTGGTAACACTGTTAGACCCACGCTACAAGGAGAACTTTATGTCTCTTATTCCCGAGGCGGAGAGGTCAGCCAAAATGCAGCAGTTCCGGAAGGCCATAGTCACGGAAGTAGGCAAAGCATTCCCCTCACAAAACGCTAGTGGCATAGGTCAGGAATCAGTGGACAACCAAGGCGTACAGCCGAGAGAGGAACAAGTCCAATCCGCCAGAGGTAGGGGAACAGTCTTTAAGATGTGGGACCGTTTTCTCAGCCCCTCACGTACCACAGCCCCTGAGGTGCGGGGTAGTGCCACAAGAAATCCTAAGTTTGCCCAGATGCTCAAGGAGTACCTTGCAGATTGAACAACTGTACTCCGACATTCCTCTGTGCCTTACAATTATTGGGTATCCAACGTGGACACGTGGCATGAATTGGCTCTCTACGCCTTGGAAGTCCTGGCCTGCCCTGCCGCTAGCGTTTTGTCAGAGCGTGTTTTTAGTGCCGCAGGTGGAATCATTACAGATAAACGCACCCGCCTGTCACCTGAAAATGCTGACAGGCTGACTCTGATCAAGATGAACAAGGGTTGGATTGGGCCAGACTTCACCACACCACCAGCAAATGAGAGCGGAATTTAAAGTTTGTAACGGGAATTTGCCATGTACCTCCACTCACCCATGGGTACACACTTCTGGACTTTGGATAATCGCTGGACTGCTCCTCCTTCTCCTCATGCGCCAACATGATGACCGTTACAATAGTTAGACCTTTGTTTCAACCTTTTGTTACCCACAGTGGTAAATTTTTTCGCCCATTCTTTCAGAATGGACATTACAACGACAGGAGACCCGCTCCTTTGCAATGGGAACAATGTTTTGAGGCCCTCATGCACGTCTCTATCCAGGGACAATGTGGAGCCTCCCAATTTTTGGCTGCCCTGCCTAAGGGCTATACTACAATAGACCCACTTCCTGACAATGGACACTTCAGGTTTACAGGCCCTCATGCACGTCTCTATCCAGGGACGATGTGGAGCCTCCCAATTTTTGGTTACCCTGCCTAAGGGCTATACTACAATAGACCCACTTCCTTACAATGGGCACTTCAGGTTTACAGGCCCTCATGCACGTCTCTATCCAGGGACAACGTGGAGCCTCCCAATTTTTGGCTGCCCTGCCAAAGGGCTATACTACAATACACCCACTTCCTGACAATGGACACTTCAGGTTTACAGGCCCTCATGCACGTCTCTATCCAGGGACAATGTGGAGCCTCCCAATTTTTGGCTGCCCTGCCTAAGGGCTATACTACAATACACCCACTTCCTGACAATGGACACTTCAGGTTTACAGGCCCTCATGCACGTCTCTATCCAGGGACAATGTGGAGCCTCCCAATTTTTGGCTGCCCTGCCTAAGGGCTATACTACAATAGACCCACTTCCTGACAATGGACACTTCAGGTTTACAGGCCCTCATGCACGTCTCTATCCAGGGACAATGTGGAGCCTCCCAATTTTTGGCTGCCCTGCCTAAGGGCTATACTACAATAGACCCACTTCCTGTCAATGGACACTTCAGGTTTACAGGCCCTCATGCACGTCTCTATCCAGGGACAATGTGGAGCCTCCCTATTTTTGTCTGCCCTGCCTAAGGGCTATACTACAATAGACCCACTTCCTTACAATGGGCACTTCAGGTTTACAGGCCTTCATGCACGTCTCTATCCAGGGACAATGTGGAGCCTCCCAATTTTTGGCTGCCCTGCCTAAGGGCTATACTACAATAGACCCACTTCCTTACAATGGGCACTTCAGGTTTACAGGCCCTCATGCACGTCTCTATCCAGAGACAACGTGGAGCCTCCCAATTTTTGGCTGCCCTGCCAAAGGGCTATACTACAATAGACCCACTTCCTTACAATGGGCACTTCAGGTTTACAGGCCCTCATGCACGTCTCTATCCAGGGACAACGTGGAGCCTCCCAATTTTTGGCTGCCCTGCCAAAGGGCTATACTACAATAGACCCACTTCCTTACAATGGGCACTTCAGGTTTACAGGCCCTCATGCACGTCTCTATCCAGGGACAACGTGGAGCCTCCCAATTTTTGGCTGCCCTGCCAAAGGGCTATACTACAATAGACCCACTTCCTGACAATGGACACTTCAGGTTTACAGGCCCTCATGCACGTCTCTATCCAGGGACAATGTGGAGCCTCCCAATTTTTGGCTGCCCTGCCTAAGGGCTATACTACAATAGACCCACTTCCTGACAATGGACACTTCAGGTTTACAGGCCCTCATGCAAGTCTCTATCCAGGGACAATGTGGAGCCTCCCAATTTTTGGCTGCCCTGCCTAAGGGCTATACTACAATAGACCCACTTCCTGACAATGGACACTTCAGGTTTACAGGCCCTCATGCACGTCTCTATCCAGGGACAATGTGGAGCCTCCCAATTTTTGGCTGCCCTGCCTAAGGGCTATACTACAATAGACCCACTTCCTGACAATGGACACTTCAGGTTTACAGGCCCTCATGCACGCCTCTATCCAGGGACAATGTGGAGCCTCCCAATTTTTGGCTGCCCTGCCTAAGGGCTATACTACAATAGACCCACTTCCTGACAATGGACACTTCATGTTTACAGGCCCTCATGCACGTCTCTATCCAGGGACAATGTGGAGCCTCCCAATTTTTGGCTGCCCTGCCTAAGGGCTATACTACAATAGACCCACTTCCTGACAATGGACACTTCAGGTTTACAGGCCCTCATGCACGTCTCTATCCAGGGACAATGTGGAGCCTCCCAATTTTTGGCTGCCCTGCCTAAGGGCTATACTACAATAGACCCACTTCCTGACAATGGACACTTCAGGTTTACAGGCCCTCATGCACGTCTCTATTCAGGGACAATGTGGAGCCTCCCAATTTTTGGCTGCCCTGCCTAAGGGCTATACTACAATAGACCCACTTCCTTACAATGGGCACTTCAGGTTTACAGGCCCTCATGCACGTCTCTATCCAGAGACAACGTGGAGCCTCCCAATTTTTGGCTGCCCTGCCAAAGGGCTATACTACAATAGACCCACTTCCTTACAATGGGCACTTCAGGTTTACAGGCCCTCATGCACGTCTCTATCCAGGGACAACGTGGAGCCTCCCAATTTTTGGCTGCCCTGCCAAAGGGCTATACTACAATAGACCCACTTCCTGACAATGGACACTTCAGGTTTACAGGCCCTCATGCACGTCTCTATCCAGGGACAATGTGGAGCCTCCCAATTTTTGGCTGCCCTGCCTAAGGGCTATACTACAATAGACCCACTTCCTGACAATGGACACTTCAGGTTTACAGGCCCTCATGCAAGTCTCTATCCAGGGACAATGTGGAGCCTCCCAATTTTTGGCTGCCCTGCCTAAGGGCTATACTACAATAGACCCACTTCCTGACAATGGACACTTCAGGTTTACAGGCCCTCATGCACGTCTCTATCCAGGGACAATGTGGAGCCTCCCAATTTTTGGCTGCCCTGCCTAAGGGCTATACTACAATAGACCCACTTCCTGACAATGGACACTTCAGGTTTACAGGCCCTCATGCACGCCTCTATCCAGGGACAATGTGGAGCCTCCCAATTTTTGGCTGCCCTGCCTAAGGGCTATACTACAATAGACCCACTTCCTGACAATGGACACTTCAGGTTTACAGGCCCTCATGCACGTCTCTATCCAGGGACAATGTGGAGCCTCCCAATTTTTGGCTGCCCTGCCTAAGGGCTATACTACAATAGACCCACTTCCTGACAATGGACACTTCAGGTTTACAGGCCCTCATGCACGTCTCTATCCAGGGACAATGTGGAGCCTCCCAATTTTTGGCTGCCCTGCCTAAGGGCTATACTACAATAGACCCACTTCCTGACAATGGACACTTCAGGTTTACAGGCCCTCATGCACGTTTCTATCCAGGGACAATGTGGAGCCTCCCAATTTTTGGCTGCCCTGCCAAAGGGCTATACTACAATACACCCACTTCCTGACAATGGACACTTCAGGTTTACAGGCCCTCATGCACGTCTCTATCCAGGGACAATGTGGAGCCTCCCAATTTTTGGCTGCCCTGCCTAAGGGCTATACTACAATAGATCCACTTCCTGACAATGGACACTTCAGGTTTACAGGCCCTCATGCACGTCTCTATCCAGGGACAATGTGGAGCCTCCCAATTTTTGGCTGCCCTGCCTAAGGGCTATACTACAATAGACCCACTTCCTGACAATGGACACTTCAGGTTTACAGGCCCTCATGCACGTCTCTATCCAGGGACAATGTGGAGCCTCCCAATTTTTGGCTGCCCTGCCTAAGGGCTATACTACAATAGACCCACTTCCTGACAATGGACACTTCAGGTTTACAGGCCCTCATGCACGTCTCTATCCAGGGACAATGTGGAGCCTCCCAATTTTTGGCTGCCCTGCCTAAGGGCTATACTACAATACACCCACTTCCTGACAATGGACACTTCAGGTTTACAGGCCCTCATGCACGTCTCTATCCAGGGACAATGTGGAGCCTCCCAATTTTTGGCTGCCCTGCCTAAGGGCTATACTACAATAGACCCACTTCCTGACAATGGACACTTCAGATTTACAGGCCCTCATGCACGTCTCTATCCAGGGACAATGTGAAGCCTCCCAATTTTTGGCTGCCCTGCCTAAGGGCTATACTACAATAGACCCACTTCCTGACAATGGACACTTCAGGTTTACAGGCCCTCATGCACGTCTCTATCCAGGGACAATGTGGAGCCTCCCAATTTTTGGCTGCCCTGCCTAAGGGCTATACTACAATAGACCCACTTTCTTACAATGGGCACTTCAGGTTTACAGGCCCTCATGCACGTCTCTATCCAGGGACAACGTGGAGCCTCCCAAATTTTGGCTGCCCTGCCAAAGGGCTATACTACAATAGACCCACTTCCTTACAATGGGCACTTCAGGTTTACAGGCCCTCATGCACGTCTCTATCCAGGGACAACGTGGAGCCTCCCAATTTTTGGCTGCCCTGCCAAAGGGCTATACTACAATAGACCCACTTCCTTACAATGGGCACTTCAGGTTTACAGGCCCTCATTGTTACGGGGGGCTGTCTGATAATAACCGAAAGGAGTATCAGACAGTCAGGGTCCACCGTGCAAAGACTTTGCTGCAGACTATGGCAGAGTGCAATACCTCTGTTAACTCACAGAAGGATATAATAAGTAAGTAAAGCAATTCCTCCCTTACTTGGAGGGTGTGTGGAATGATCTCTGTTAATAATCACAGAGACAAAGGCAATGTGTGCGAAATGGCACCTACCTAGGTCCGCTCTTCTAGTGGTGCAAAAGAGACGAACAGCAGCGTAAGCCGCACAAAGCTCCTACCTGCGTTCGCTCCACTAGTGTGCGAGGACACGAACCACTAGATATGGCACCTGCCTAGGTCCGCTCTTCTAGTGGTGCAAAAGAGACGAACAGCAGCGTAAGCCGCACAAAGCTCCTACCTCTGTTCGCTCCCCTAGTGTGCGAGGATACGAACAATTGCCAGACGCAGCATAAGGAACGTTACCCTAGCGGCAACGTCCACCTACGAGTCGAATCACAAGGCCCAGCCAGACCATGTGCCTCAGGCACCTGCCTATGTCCGCTCCCCTAAGAGGTAAGGATACGGACAGCAGCCGAAGCTGTAAGGTATAAGAACGCTACCCTGCCGGTAGCGCTCACCTAGCATAGACAGAGGAAT
The DNA here is from genome assembly GCF_048569485.1 of Anomaloglossus baeobatrachus. Lineage (NCBI taxonomy): Eukaryota > Metazoa > Chordata > Amphibia > Anura > Aromobatidae > Anomaloglossus > Anomaloglossus baeobatrachus. The sequence goes on from NC_134356.1 coordinate 223,177,399, forward strand.
GCCTAGAGGAACGCGCACAGAGCGTCTACTCATATGCATGAACCAAGAGGACTGAGCACCATGCGGCGTGTGTCAGGGTCTTATATAGACTCTGTGCCTCATCCAAGATGGAGGACACCAGAGCCAATCCGCTGCCAGAACGACAGGAGTGACGTCATGCTGGCCTATCACCGAGCAAGACGTCACAAGCACATGACCAGCGACCAATCGGCATAGAAGGTGTCAGAGACATGTGACCTCGTGTCAGCGATGATGTCACCCGCACATGTGCAATGGCTCCAAGATTGGACTTAGTCTCCGGCGCTCGCACATGTGCAGTAGCAAGAAATCTGGACTTAGTCTCCAGCGCTCGCACATGTGCAGTAGCAAGAAATCTGGACTTAGTCTCCAGCGCTCGCACATGTGCAGTAGCAAGAAATCTGGACATAGTCTCCAGTGCTCGCAGCAACCGTAACAGTACCTCCCCCTCAAGGGCCCCCCTCCCGGCGACGCAGGTAATCGGCAACTAAGTCGGGAGCATGGACAGCCTCCTCAGGCTCCCAAGAGCGATGTTCCGGGCCATAGCCCTCCCAATCTATCAAGAAGAACCTGCGCCCTCTAACCATCTTAGAACCAACTATGGCTCGTACCTCATAGCTAGAGCGAGAGGAATCAGAGGCAGGAGAGTGCACTTCACGAGCGTGAGGTAAAATAGCCGGCTTTAGCAGTGAGACATGGAATTTGTCATGAATCCTAAGATGGACAGGTAACTTCAATTGATAGACTACAGGATTTACCTGTCGAAGAACCTCATAAGGACCCAGGAAGCGAGGAGCAAATTTGACAGAGCTCATTCTAAGTCTCACGTGTTTTGCAGAGAGCCACACAAAGTCCCCTGGAGAAAAGACAGGAGCCGGGCGACGAAACCGATCGGACACCGTCTTCATACGGTCCTTAGCTGCTTGGATCGACTCTTGAGTCCGATCCCAAACCTCTCTGGCATTAGTTGCCCAGTCGGCCACAAGAGGAGGAGGTGCAGCAGCGGGAAACGGTACCGGTACCCTAGGGTGTTGCCCATTATTGAGTACGAACGGTGTCTGCCCAGTGGCCTCAGCCAGCGAATTGTTAAGGGCAAATTCTGCCCAGGGTAGGAGGGAGGACCAGTTATCGTGGTTCTCAGCAACAAAGTGTCGAAGGTATATAATCATAGATTGATTGGTACGTTCAACCAAACCATTAGTCTCCGGATGGTATGCCGAAGAGAGATTCAACTCAATTTGCAGAAGGCTACAAAGATCTCGCCAGAAACGGGAAGTAAATTGCGGGCCTCTATCACAAATGATACGATCTGGCATCCCGTGAAGCCTAAAGACATGCTTGAGGAATAGTTTGGCTAGTACCCTGGAAGATGGGATTCTCGATAACGGTACGAGATGAACCATCCGGGAGAAATGGTCCGTAATGACCCACACAAATCTATGTCCCTGTGAACATGGAAGATCACCCACAAAGTCCATGCCTACCACCTCCCATGGTCTATCTGGCACTGGTAAAGGATGCAAGAGCCCAGCCGGTCTCTGCCGTAATGGACGGTTGCGAGCACACGAGTAGCAGGAACCGACATATCTCTTGACGTGGCTGGCTAAGTGTGGCCACCAATACCACCTCTCCAGTAACTCTCGTGTCCGCCTAATACCAAAATGCCCACCCACCTTTGAGGTGTGGGCCCATGACAGTATATCATTCTGTCGATCAGGCGGAACAAAGGTCTTGCCCGGTGGGATTTGGTCTAACGTCACAGGGGAGAGCGTATGAAAAACCCTGGAGGGAAGGATAAGACGAGGTTCGTCAATCTCTTCCTGGGTAGAAAGCATAGAGCGAGACAGGGCGTCTGCCTTGTTATTCTTACTCCCAGACAAATAGTTGATGGAGAAGTGAAAGCGGGAGAAAAACAAGGACCAGCGGGCTTGGCGAGGATTCAGACGCTGAGCGGTTTGTAAGTACGTCAGATTCTTATGGTCTGTATAGACCTGGAAAGGATGTTTCGCTCCTTCCAGCAAGTGACGCCACTCCTCCAAGGCTAATTTCAAGGCGAGCAGTTCCCTATCCCCAATGGTATAGTTTCTCTCTGCCGGTGAAAAGGTTTTAGCAAAGAAGAAACACGGCCTTTTTCTACCTGCACCGTTCTTTTGATACAAGACCGCACCAGCACCCACTGAAGAGGCATCAACCTCTAAGAGGAAGGGCTTACTCTCATCGGGTCTTTGAAGAACGGGAGCAGTTGAAAAGTGTCTTTTTACTGCCTCAAAAGCCTGAGATGTCTCAGTAGACCAGGCTTTGGGATTAGCACCTTTCTTAGTCAAGGCCACCAAAGGGGCCACCAAAGTAGAAAAATGGGGTATGAACTGCCTGTAATAATTTATGAATCCTAAGAAGCGTTGCACCGCCTTCAAGGAATGAGGTTCGGACCATTGCAGGACAGCAGAGAGCTTCGCAGGATCCATAGCCAGACCCTCTTGTGAGATAATGTAACCCAAAAAAGGCAATGAGGACTGCTCGAATACACATTTCTCGAGTTTAGCAAACAATGAGTGCTCCCTTAAATGGGAAAGGACACGAACGACATCCTGACGATGAGTCTCCAGATCAGGAGAAAAAATCAGGATGTCGTCCAGATACACCACTACTGAGGATAACAGTAAATCCCTGAACACATAGTTTACGAAGTCCTGAAATACTGCGGGTGCATTACATAACCCAAAAGGCATGACGAGGTATTCATAGTGACCGTCTCGGGTGTTAAAAGCGGTCTTCCATTCGTCACCCTTTCGAATTCGTACCAAGTTATACGCACCCCGCAGATCCAACTTCGTAAAAACTTGAGCTCCTCTCAGTCTGTCAAAGAGCTCCGAAATTAAAGGTAATGGGTATTTGTTCTTTATTGTGATTGCGTTGAGACCCCTGTAATCTATGCAGGGACGCAAATCACCCTCTTTCTTCCGAACAAAGAAAAACCCAGCTCCCGCGGGAGAGACAGACTTACGAATGAACCCCTTCTCTAAGTTCTCTCTTATATAGGTCGACATGGCCTCCGACTCAGGTATCGACAGGGGGTAAACCCTGCCTTTAGGTGGAACCGAACCTGGGATAAGGTCTATGGCACAGTCATACGGCCTATGGGGTGGAAGAACCTCAGCACCCTGTTTGGAGAACACGTCAGCGAAATCCAAATAGGGTGTAGGTATGGGAGAGAGATCAGTTGATGCAACCGCAACGACCTTAGGTGGTAAGGGAAGACATCGGGACTGACATTTCGAACCCCAACTAATAATGCTGTCAGACTCCCAGTCAATGTGAGGAGCATGAGTCCGAAGCCATGGAAGACCCAGAAGGACGTTGTCTATACCCTCAGGCAAAACAAGAAAAGAAATCTCCTCTATGTGACCCTGAGACAGGGAAAGGCGCAAGGGAACTGTCCTCAATGTAATGGAGTCAGACAACATAGTTCCATTAACAACACGGACAGGAATAGGCGCCTCTAACATGATAGAGGGAATATTGTGTCCCTTTACAAATCCTGAGGACACAAAAATCCCGTCAGCTCCGGAATCCACAAAAGCCATAATAGGCCATGTATTCTCAGATAACGAGAGCTGACCTGGGATACAACACTTAGAGGGTGCAGAAGACGTCTCTAGTAACCCCCCTCTAATGGTTACTAGGCCAGGGAGTTTCCCTGACGACTAGGACACTTGTTGGCATAGTGCCCAGCCTGACGACATACGTAACATATAGGAGGACCAGACTTGCGTAGTCTGGAGAACGTATGACCTAACTCCATAGGAGTGGGAGATGTTTCAGATGCTGAGGAAGATGGTAGTGGACCCTCAACAACTGGAATAGCCGGATGCTTAGGGCGTGAGGAAGAGACCTCGAGTCTACGTTCCTTATGGCGTACATCGATCCTCGTTGCTACTGTGATCAAGTCCTCCAGAGAAGCAGGGACCTCACGAGTAGCAAGGGCATCCTTGACATAGCCTGCCAACCCTCTCCAGAAGATAGGAATCAACACCTTCTCTGGCCAATCTAGTTCTGCCACCAGAGTTCTAAAAGCAATGGCATAAGAACTAGTGGATAACGAACCCTGAGATAGATCTAACAGTCTCAGGGCCGCATCATGGGTAACCTGCGGACCCATGAATACCGCCTTAAGAGCATCAAGAAAGTCTTGATGTCTCAGAGTAACCACATCAAAGCGCTCCCATAGGGGAGTCGCCCATTCTAAGGCTTTGTCCTGAAGTAAGGAGATGATAAAGCCTACTCTGGATCTCTCCGTAGAGAAGCGAGAAGAGTTGACCTCTAGGTGTATCTGACATTGACTAATGAAACCACGACATGATCTGGCATCGCCAGAATATCTGTTTGGCAGAGCAAGTCGAGGATCATGTGCAGATGTCACCATGGTCTGAGGTTTATCCTCTATACTCTTGAGCCGTGACTCAAGTACTTGTATGTAACGGTGTAACTGCTGATATTCTGCCATAACTGCCAGACCCTTGGCTCAGTCCTAATGTTACGGGGGGCTGTCTGATAATAACCGAAAGGAGTATCAGACAGTCAGGGTCCACCGTGCAAAGACTTTGCTGCAGACTATGGCAGAGTGCAATACCTCTGTTAACTCACAGAAGGATATAATAAGTAAGTAAAGCAATTCCTCCCTTACTTGGAGGGTGTGTGGAATGATCTCTGTTAATAATCACAGAGACAAAGGCAATGTGTGCGAAATGGCACCTACCTAGGTCCGCTCTTCTAGTGGTGCAAAAGAGACGAACAGCAGCGTAAGCCGCACAAAGCTCCTACCTGCGTTCGCTCCACTAGTGTGCGAGGACACGAACCACTAGATATGGCACCTGCCTAGGTCCGCTCTTCTAGTGGTGCAAAAGAGACGAACAGCAGCGTAAGCCGCACAAAGCTCCTACCTCTGTTCGCTCCCCTAGTGTGCGAGGATACGAACAATTGCCAGACGCAGCATAAGGAACGTTACCCTAGCGGCAACGTCCACCTACGAGTAGAATCACAAGGCCCAGCCAGACCATGTGCCTCAGGCACCTGCCTATGTCCGCTCCCCTAAGAGGTAAGGATACGGACAGCAGCCGAAGCTGTAAGGTATAAGAACGCTACCCTGCCGGTAGCGCTCACCTAGCATAGACAGAGGAATGCCTAGAGGAACGCGCACAGAGCGTCTACTCATATGCATGAACCAAGAGGACTGAGCACCATGCGGCGTGTGTCAGGGTCTTATATAGACTCTGTGCCTCATCCAAGATGGAGGACACCAGAGCCAATCCGCTGCCAGAACGACAGGAGTGACGTCATGCTGGCCTATCACCGAGCAAGACGTCACAAGCACATGACCAGCGACCAATCGGCATAGAAGGTGTCAGAGACATGTGACCTCGTGTCAGCGATGATGTCACCCGCACATGTGCAATGGCTCCAAGATTGGACTTAGTCTCCGGCGCTCGCACATGTGCAGTAGCAAGAAATCTGGACTTAGTCTCCAGCGCTCGCACATGTGCAGTAGCAAGAAATCTGGACATAGTCTCCAGTGCTCGCAGCAACCGTAACACTCATGCACGTCTCTATCCAGGGACAATGTGGAGCCTCCCAATTTTTGGCTGCCCTGCCAAAGGGCTATACTACAATAGACCCACTTCCTTACAATGGGCACTTCAGGTTTACAGGCCCTCATGCACGTCTGTATGCAGGGGCATTGGTGAACCTCACAATTTTGGACTGCCCTGGCAAAGGAAAATACTACAAAGACTCACTTACTCAAAATGGGCACATTAGACTCAAGAGGCCTTCATGTACGTCTCTTCTCAGGGACATCGGAGTGCCACACAATGTTTTACGTAAAATCTTTCATGTATTAATCTCCAAAAGTAACATACACCAGCTCTATCTCACTATTGGGTATGTGCCCTTAACATTTCCGCCATGAAAATTCATTTTGGTGTCATTTTGGAAGGTTTTCTGGTGAGTCCGTAAAAATGGCGTAAAACTCGGACAAAATTGTTCACAGCTGTGACTTTTGAGTGATAAATGCTTCAAGGGGTCTTCCCCATGCTGTTGCCATGTCATTTGAGCACTCTTCTGAGACTTTTGTGACATTTTTAGGGTTTCTACATGCTGCCGGGGGTCATTTCACAAAAATACTCGGGTCTCCCATAGGATAACATTGGGCTCGGTGCTCGGGCCGAGTACACGAGTATCTTGGGATGCTCGGCCGGAGCCTCGAGCACCCGAGCTTTTTAGTACTCGCTCATCACTAATCCTTAGGGCTTCATTAATATAACTGTCTCTATCTTGTAGGACAATACCCCCGCCTTTGTCTGCGCTGCGGATGATCAAGTTAAAATTATTCTTTAATTAAGTGGGCGACCCTATTCCACCCAGGCAGTCCACTGGTGTGTCTGGTGGGTGTGGTGCAGTGTACCTAGGACTTTCATTGACTGATGTTGGCAACACCATGTAGTTGGGGACCCATAACCAAGGAGGAGGTGGATATTGCACAGAAGAGCAGATTGCACAATACCCTGTGACGACCTGATAGTCCAGGGCGTCACACTTAATTTGCCTAACCTAAGAGTATAATATTGCAGCCATTATGAGATATTCTATGGATTGAATAGGTTATATATCTTTTACCAGTAACATACGTTGATGCTGGATTTTGTGATCCCATTCATCTTTGAACATTGCTAAATATTAAACCGTCCAGTATCCCAAAAAGTATTAAAAAATAACCTACCTTAGGCTACATGCGCACACTGCTTTTTTTGCTGCTTTTTTGCTGCTTTTTTGGCTGCAGTTTTGTCAGCAGAACTTTCTGACATTTGACTTCCCAGCAAAGTCTATGAGAAGTCAGATTTGCTATGCGCATTATTTGTCAGCGTTTTTTTTGTCAAAAGTTTGTGACAAAAAAAATGCAGCATGTTCATTCTTCCTGCATTTTTGTCAACATTTGTCACCCATTGAAATCAATGAGGGCATCAAAAACGCAGGAAAAATGCATGCTATCAAAAGTGGTGCATTTTACCTGCGTTTTACCTGCGTTTTTGGTACCAAAAACGCAGGTGATTTGTCAGGAAGTGAGGTAACAGGCAAGTGGAAACCCCATTGTTCCATGCTAAATAGTGTAGGAGCAGTATTTTGGAGTGCAGCAGAAGACATGACCTGGTATCAACGTATGCAGATTAATGTAAGGAAGCTGATTGAATTGGTAAGTATATTTCCAAAATTTCCACTGATAGTCCCGTCCTCCACGTGTTCCCCGAAGTACGACTGTCCCCAGCGTGCACGCACAGGGGAGATGATGTGGAGGACGGGACTATCAGCGGCGGCGGCAGCGAGAGGGGTCCATCATCTCCCCCTGTGCGTGCACGCTGGGGACACGGTACTTCGGGGAACATGTGGAGTACAGGACTATCAGCGGCGGCGGCAGCGAGAGGGGAAAAATCAATGTTTTCAGCTGCCAATATCCATCCCCCTCTCACTGCCGTTGATAGTCCCGTCCTCCACGTGTTCCCCGAAGTACCACTGTCCCCAGCATGCACGCACAGGGGAGATGATGGACCCCTCTCGCTGCCGCCACCGCTGATAGTCCCATCCTCCACGTGTTCCCCGAACTACCGCTGTCCCCAGCGTGCACGCACAGGGGAGATGATGTGGAGGACGTGACTATCAGCGGCGCCAGCAGCGAGAGGGGGAAATCAATGTTTTCAGCTGCCAGAGCCACCAAATGAGGTGAGCCGCGCGATCAGATGAGCTGTCACTGAGGTTACTCGCGGCCACCGCTGGATTCAGCAGTGGCCGCGGGTAACCTCAGTGACATCATCAGCTGATTGCGCGGCTGTCTTCATTTGCAGCGTGGAGCTGACAGGAGCGGCGGTGTCTGCTGCTGCTCTGGTCACCTCCATGCAGCAGAGCTGGAAGCGATGCTGGACCATTCTGGATTATGCCGGACATGGAGGGCTTTGTCGGGCTTATTAAATGGGAGAACTAGGGAATTTGTTAGTGTTTTTTATTTCTAATAAAGGATTTTTTCAAGTGTGGGTTTATTTACTGTAACTTACAGATTAATCATGGAAGGTATCTCGGGGAGACGCCTGACATGATTAATCTAGGACTTATTGGCAGCTATGGGCTGCCAATAACTCCTTATTACCCCATTTGCCAACGCACCAGGGCAAATCGGGAAGAGCCGGGCACTGTCCCAAAACAACCGCATCTAATGGATGCGGCCATTCTGGGCGGCTGCTGGCTGATATTGTTAGGCTGGGGGCTCCACATAACGTGGAGCTCCCCATCCTGAGAATACCAGCCTTCAGCCGTATGGCTTTATCTGGCTGGCATTGAAATTGGGGGGGACCGCACGCCGTTTTTTTTAATTATTTATTTATTTCTATGCGCCATAGTGACACACCCACCGGCTGCTGTGATTGGGTGCAGTGAGACACCTGTCACTCAGGGGGGGGCGTGTCTCACTGCAACCATCATAGGCGCCGGTGGGCGGGGGAAGCAGGGAAAATGTGATGGAATAATGAGCAGCCGGCATTTTCAAAAGAGAAGCCGCCAGAGCAGTGTGACAACCGTGCAGCGCCGCGCCCATGATTGATGAGTATAAAGGAGGGAGGGAGGGAGAGACTGACCGACAGAGAGAGAGACCAACCGACAGAGAGACTATTTACACACAGTCTGGGCATGCCCAAAAACGAAACCGGCGCCGGCTTCCGGCATATGATCCGGCGTCCATAGGCTATCATTATAAAACACCCCACCAGATCCGTATTTTTGCCGGGTACAAAAACATTCCCCTCAACGTTCCATCCGGCCGCCGGACAAGCAAATTTTGCCGGATCAAGACAAGTATTATGGGCTTGTTTGAACTGAAAAATACTTGAAACAATTGTTAACAAAACTGCAGCCAAAAACGCACCAAAAAAGCAGCAAAAACGCACCAAAAAAGCACCTACATTTTTTGTGACATTTCCAGGCTCTCTCTGACAAGGTGCAGTTTTGGCTGCAATTTTGGCTACAGTTTTGGCTGCAGTTTGTGAACATGAAAAAGAAGCAGCGTGCGCATGTAGCCTTGGGTACGTGCCCACGATCCTGGACATGGCGGGACCTGTCCTGCGACACCACGAGTCTCCTCCGCAGGAGACAGCAGGAGACTGCAGCTGCCCGTGCCCATGTTCAGGGTTTGGGACACTGCGGTCTCTCGATGTGTTATCCCTGACATGTTTGTGGCTCAGAAAGCCGCACCGCAGGTCAGTGTACGCTGCAGGCAGTACACACAGTGGGCATGGGATTTCTAGAAATCTGTTTGTACTGTACATCGCAGTGTTTTGAACGCAGCTGAAACATGCTGCATCCAAAACGCTGTGAACCCTGATCGTGGGCACACACCCTTATTGGAACACCATAAAAACTTGGAAGGTATCTAGAAAACTTTGTAAACTGAATCCCCAAGGAACATTCCTGGGGCCAGGATTCATAGGAAATCCAGACTTTTTAGAAAGTAGACTATCTAGAATTCTGCAGAATTTGGCGCAGAGCGGATGTGAGGGTGTATCTGATATGTTATCAATAATCATAATATCCTCTCATTTAATGAAGTGGTTACTAAGTTTCAGCCTTTAGCCAGGAAAGAATTTGCATACCTACAAATGACAAATTTCCCAGAAACAATTTTGGCCTCAATTTCTGAGGCGTGTAGAGGCTATACATTAGATAAAATTTCAATAAAAGCAACATCATTCCCATTAATGTCAGTTATAAAGTTATTAATCACAAATGAAATGGTTAGTTACACCGACGGGCCGCACAAATGTTGTACTTAATGCCCTACTCTTTCAGTCCAAGATATATTAGACCAACACAAGCAATTGTCCCCAATCAGGAAACAAATCAGTGGTTCATGGTTAAAACAATGATTTTTATTACATAAATGAAATAACACACATTTTAAAAAAACAGAACTATCCTGTAGGGACACTAATGATTCCCAGAAAACATTTGTTACATCCAGACACAAGTGAAGCTATATACTAGAATGACAGAAACTTTCATATATGTGGCAGAATACCATAAGATAGTGCTGCTAGTAAGACCATACATGCCCTGAAATACACATTATGTCCATAAAGGTGCCCATACATAGAAAGAGCCTGATAGCTACAGAGTATACACTGCCCTGATGTAACAAAGAGTAATCCCAAGGCTAACGCCACAATAGCTACCTGATAGATAACCTGGATCTGGGTAAAGCGTCCCTGCACCCCAACGCCGTTTCGCCCTTGCTTCTTCCAGGGGTGTGTCTAATTAGGGAAGAGGCTGTCTATTTATAGTGACGCCAATGAGTTTAAGTCACTTCACCTGGTTGTTTCCCTATGATGCTCGTTGCAGAGGGTGTATCCCGGCTGCAGACGCTGATTATCAGCCACTCCCACAGGAACTACACAAGCCGCGCGCGTGGAACGCAAGCTTGAACCGCAAGCTGTGTTCCCATGTGCGCGCAACCGGAAGTTCGGAGGTCCGCGATCAGAGTCTGCGCACAACCATTTGCAAGGACTTATACACTTCATATAGTGAGCAAATGACTGGAAAAAGGATCTACACACAGCTCACTGTGGAATTAATGATAAGAGAAACTATTATTTATGTCATTAAATACATAGTCCTTCATAAATACAAAAGTGAATACTACTTTATATATAGTTTACTGCATAAAAAGAACGGACCAATTATTATCAAAAAAGATAAATGATAGGTAGATTGATCTATCTTTCTAGAAAAATACACATATACATAAGATCCACCCTATCAATAAATTATTAATATTATTATTATTATTATTATTACTATTAAACCTAAATCTCAAATAACAAGTACAATACATTCATATATCCATAAAAAAATATTATTACATTATTCAATATATATAAATCAATGGATCCCATTTAATAATGCACATATACAATAAATAGAATAAAATAAACTAAAGGCATATACAAGTGCAATGTTAATCAAAACTGTTAAATATGTGAAAATTGAGGATTAAAAATGTGTAACCCTGATAATAATAAAAGTGATATAATATTTATTATTTATTTTTTACGAAATTGCACTCAGCTCTACACACAACTATAAAAGTGACCAAAGAAAACATAAATGTCAATAGGGTAATTATGCACCTGTTATACAGAAATACATATACTAAACCCATGACGTGTACATTATGTGTACCGTATATACTGGCGTATAAGACGACTTTTTACCCCCTTAAAATAATGGCTACAGTGGGGGGTCGTCTTATACGCCGGATATACGGGGGGGGGGGGGTGCGTATGTACACTGCAGCGTCCAGGGGAGGTGGGGCAGCAGCTCTGGAGCACAGGGGAACGCTGCGGCCTGCATCCTTTGATCTCCTGCACCCGCTCATATAATATGCACAGCCGCTGTCCATCTCCAATGGTGCTGATAAAATGAATGGTGTCATTGAAAAGCAAAACTCGTACTGCAAAAACAAGCAATGATGATGGAAAAATAAAAAAAAGTTATGGTTCTTGTAAAAAGGGTAGGAAAAAACGAAAATAAAAAACGTAAAATAGTCGTGTCGGAAAAGGATAATTCACACTATACAGTAATGTGCTGGGGAGAAATGGGAGGAACGTTTATGGGGAAGGGAGGGATTGTTAAATTGGTTTATTATGTTATCAATATGAGAATAAGCTCATGATCCATCTGTATTTATATGTAGATGTTTCCTGACCTTATACAAACTATTAAAAAGAAAGAAAACAAACTTTCATTTTATATGTAACATTAAAAAAAGTTGCAATTGTTATGTTCAACCTAATACCTAGGCCTATAGCACAGTGAAACGTCATTGGCCAGTCACTGGTCACATGACCAGTGCCATGCATGCGGCTAGGGCAATTAGAATATTGTCATAGCGTTGGCAGTTGGAAGCTGAGAGTGACGGTTGGAGACTGGCGAAGAGGAAGGAGATTGTGTCTGCTGGACCAGGGCAGAGCGATTATTCAGAGAAAATGGAGGAGATTGTGAGGAGGAAGAGACCAGCATGTACCCTCTACTCATCGGCCGATGAGAAGACGTCATGCAAGAGTCCAAGGAGGAAGAGGAGAAGAATACTATCAAGCTCAGTGAAGTCCGTCAAACCACGGATTCATCATGAGAAAGACGTCGTCTTTAATAGACGAGCCAAGAAGAGAAACCTGGATTCTGAGGTGGAAGAAAAGAAGCCACCAGTCAAGATCCAGAAGAAAGACCCTCATGGACACCAGGGATGCTCAGGTCTATATACTATGTGTGTGTCTGTGTATATGTATATCCATGGGAAATATGGAACTAGAGGGTCATACGCACAAAACCTGTTGTCTAGCTTATTTGTCATTACTAAGGAAAGTAATAGAAATCTTACATTGTATTGTGTAATGTGAAATGCAAAAATAAAATAATGCAAATATTTGTTATATGTGATTTATAGAGCGCGGGCGGCTGAAATCATGGAATGACATTTTCTGATCATTGCTTCTCCCCAGATTCATATCTGGAGGACATTTCACCTCTTTGTTGTCTCCAAACCTCTTAATAATGTTTTACTTTTCTGTAAAATAGACCTATAAGGGCTTGGGGGGCTTGGGACAAGTTGTAGATCTGAATTACTTTGAGGAATGTGAAAAAATCTAAATGGGGTGAAAATCTGCAAAAAATATGAACTTGTATCATCTCATTGTCTTTGTTTTGCTTCTACAAAGTGCGATGGAAATGTATATTTTACTGTTTTAAAAAATTATTTTTTAATTTGGTTCCCCACGTGGTTCTTTAGTGGGAGAGGTGATCCATTTCAGAATGGTGGAAGGTGGAAGGAGGGGGACTTAGTCTTTTAGGTTTCTTTACATTTTTACTAAAGAAAAATTATTCCCAAGTACAAAATATTTTATTAATTTCAATAATAAAATGTGACAATCACAACATTAATTCAAGGTGATCTCTTAAATTCATTAAAATATAGGATACTCTCCCCATCTGTCCTTGATTGTCAGGGGCAGATTAACAGGATCCTAATCGGACCTAATAAATATATTATCACACAAACGCAGTTAAATACAGACAGTGTAGACACACAATGCTTTTTTTAGGCCAATACTCAGCAATGTTCCACTGTTTGGTCAGGATTATTAAGCCATTCCACTTCTGTGGATCAGGTAGACTTTGCTTGTTGGCATTAGTATAGCAGTTCTTAGTGTGTTTATTTACACCGTTATACACAGATGGCACATGTGGTGATATTGCCTCTTCGCCTCGACGCGTTTCCCCATAAATGGTTCCTCAAGAGCCCATAGTGAAGATGATAGATGATTTAAAGTAAGTGATGCATTTCCATAGAAAGCCCATCAAGGATACTGCTGCCTCAGGCACAGGCAATGCTGTCAGAATTCCACCCTCCATCAGGTACAAAGGCTCCTTTGTGAATAATTTTTCTTTAGTATTCATGTATATTCCCTGACTTATAGTCGATATTAAAATTCTTTACATTTTTGTTTCTTATTAAAAATTGTTTTAAACCATTAGATTTTTTTTTTTTTCCCTTAGAGAACTAGAAACTGCGTTCACTTGATCAATTGTGTAACATTCTGCAATATTTGACTTTTCTAGCATATTATTAAATCCACAATCCTCTATGAGGGTTCATGATGGAAATGGGGGCCTTCAGTAGTTAAAGGGGTATTGCCATCTCCAAGATCCTATCCCAATATGTATTAGGTGTGTCGCAGGCGGAGGAGGGGACGCTGCGCTCTCCCACTGCTCGGGTCCGGCTGCTGCTGCTCTGTGGTGGCTCGAGCGGTGGGCCGGATCCCGGGGACTCGAGCGGCGCTCCTCGCCCGTGAGTGAAAAGGGGATTTGATTTGGATGGTGGGGATTTGGTGTTTGTCCATGACGCCACCCACAGTTGTTATGATATTGGTGACACCACCGCTGCTCTAGACGGGGATCCCGGGAGTGGTGACAGGGAGCAGCTTTGCTGTTAGTTCTCCCATCCGTGGGTAGGGGGTTGGTTGTCCCGGGGCCCGGTGATGGGGTAGGGATGGATGACAGGCGGGTTACGGGGCCTAGTGAGGTGCAGGGTCGCGGGGGCAGTGCTATGCCGCACAGCACGGTGGTACTCACTCAGCCAATGATGAGGACACAGTTCTCGGTAAAACACACGGCTGGATGGACGGGTCCCACAGACGGCTGCGGTGTTGTTTTCTCCCGGCAGGTTGATGGTGACTGCCTTTCCCTGCACCTATGTACGGTAAACGGTTGCAATGGGTTCCCACCGGTAACCCGCTCCCCAGCTTGGATATGGGCCGGAGGAGCCCCTTTTGCCCGCAGGCTCTGGCCCTGGGAATGGTAGCCTTGACGGTGGCTGTGTTTCCCTCTCTTGGTTGGACTGTTGCCTTCTGTCGGGACTTGGCTGCTGGGAAACCCAGGAGGTTCCCTTCGCTAACGAATTTGGCAAATTTACAGCGACTCCTAGCCTTGCCGGGGTCCGTAAGCCCCTGCCAGATGGTGCTGACTTCTCTTTGTGTACCGGTCCGGTACCGCCGGGCCACCGCCCGTCCACGGTCTTTACGGTAAACTCCGATAGGCCACTCCTGCAGACGGTCACCACCGTCTGCCAACCTTGCTGTACCGCCCGGGCCACACACCCGGACGCTGTCAGTTAGTTACTCCACTACCACTTTCCCTCCTTCCACTTTCACCTCCAAAACTGATCTGCCTGGTTTTCCCGCCTCCAGGACTGTGAACTCCTCGGTGGGCGGGGCCAACCGCCTGGCCCACCCCCCTGGTTTGAACATCAGCCCCTGGAGGAAGGCAACAAGGGTTTTAGTCTGACTTCGGTGTGCCTGACCGGGAGTGTGGGGTGTGTGGGTGTTGTTCTCTGTGGCCCCTGGCTTGTCCAGGGCGCCACATTCCCCCTTAGTAAAATGCAGACCGTCCACGGGCTGCCCGTCCATCACCGGTTTTATTTTCACAACTGGAAAAGATAAAAAGGTAAAACAGAATACATTTATAATAACATCTTCCCACATCGGGAGGTACTCTTACTTTAACGTTGCGTAACGGTACGGCTTCCGCTCTCTCCCACCCAAGCAACCTGCCCCTGATGCTGCCCCTAAGCAAACAGGCAGCACCCCTTGACCCCAGTCCAGCACAAGTTGCCTGAGCGGGTTCTGTCCTTTTCAGGGGACCCATGTCCATGGGG
This sequence comes from Anomaloglossus baeobatrachus, assembly GCF_048569485.1. NCBI lineage: Eukaryota > Metazoa > Chordata > Amphibia > Anura > Aromobatidae > Anomaloglossus > Anomaloglossus baeobatrachus. Next base: position 223,192,718 of record NC_134356.1, read on the forward strand.
AACCCCTGAAACCCCCAGAGGATCGCCACCGGTTCCGGTGGTGGCTGGACCCCAGCCTACTCCACTGCGGGCCCTTCCTCCAATCTGCCTCTCCGGAGGCGGTAACGGTGAAAGCCAAAACAACATTATTTACATGCCACAAGTTTGTGGTTGCCCTGCCAGTTCTCGGGCTTGTCCGTAGTAGTTTCTTTGCAAACAGTCCCCACGGGGACAACAGTGCTTCGTAGCCAACGGGCTACCACAAACAAAACTGTAGGGTCCCAAAGGAGACTTGCCGTAGGGTCCCAACAGGGACTGTCAGCTGCGTCCCAGGGGCCATCCACAACACCTGGCTCCGGTACAGCTTCCTCCTGCAGCTTTCCCACAGTCCACCATCGAACAGCACGAGCCCCCAACGCCACCCACACACAGGGGTGACACTGTCCCACAGGACTCCATTTTCAGCTGCTGATGATGCGGGTACGACTGCTCCTCCAACCGGACTCCTTAGCCTTGAGGGCCGTCTGGAACGTCAGCAGAGTCCCAATGGGGACCGACAGCAAGGTAACCGGGAACCGCTACCATGCTCTAACCTTTCTTTCCTAATCAGCAATCCTGCGGCGCAGCTGCCTTTGCTGCCACTCCCGGTGCGGAGCACTTTCTGCTTGCTCCGGTTCAGGCGGTGTGGGGGACGGGCCCAGCCGGAGTCCCCCTGTGCCGGCTACGACCGGTACCTTCGGGAATGAGGGACCCCGCTGTGACATGGCCTGCTCTGCCTCCTGGCAGCTGCATCCCCGCCGTGCCTCCGGTGCATCTTTGCTGACGGGCTCAGCCTTCGGCTTCTTCCATGGAAGCGGATCAGGGCGGTCACGAGCTTCTGCTGCAGGTCGGTCCACCGGGGCGGATTGGCAGGGTACCGCTACCGGTGGTGCTGGTAGCGGGCCTAGTGGTGGGGCAGCAGCAGCCAACACGGGTAGCGGGGGAGGTAGCAGGGTGAGCGGGTATGGACCGGGTCCCTCGGCCGCGATGACCGACCCACTAGGGGTACAGGGGCATGGGTCACTTACCCTCCCTTCCAAGACTCCCTCCACCTCGCGTCTTCGTATGGCCGCCACCACTTCTGCCATGTCGGCCTCCCACTCCTCCAGGAGGAGCTGCATGCGGACCTGCAGACGGCTGCTTAGCTGGACGGTCCGGACTTCCACCCATGCTGCGGTGCCAGGCGCGGGGACCACGGTGTTGTCGGTCAGACTCAGCATCCTTAGCAGCGGCCTCTTCCAGGAACCAGTAAATGGCCGCAGGGTCCTGGCGTCCCTGCTTCCATAGCCGCGGGCTACATGCGGCCAGACGCCATCAGTCCCCCTTAGTTTCTTTCCGGCTCCTCCTCTACAGGGTCGGGGTTTTGGCCTTTGCGCCTCTACTACTCGAGGAGACGCTCGAGCGGGACTTCTTCGCGCCCAAGATGGCGGCTTCACAAATTTTTCGGCCGGACACCTCCGGCGGTCACACAAGGCACACTTCCACCAGTTGGTAGAACGGTAGGATCCTGTTCGTGACGCCAAGTTGTCACGGGCGGAGGAGGGGACGCTGCGCTCTCCAACTGCTCGGGTCCAGCTGCTGCTGCCGCTGCTCTGTGGTGGCTCGAGCGGTGGGCCGGATCCCGGGGACTCGAGCGGCGCTCCTCGCCCGTGAGTGAAAAGGGGATTTGATTTGAATGGTGGGGATTTGGTGATTGTCTGTGATGCCACACACGGTTGTGGTGATATTGGTGACACCACCGCTGCTCTAGACGGGGATCCCGGGAGCGGTGACTGGGAGCAGCTTTGTTGTTAGTTCTCCCCTCCGTGGGTAGGGGGTTGGTTGTCCCGGGGCCCGGTGATGGGGTAGGGATGGATGACAGGCGGGTTACGGGGCCTGGTGAGGTGCAGGGTCACGGGGGCAGTGCTGTGCCGCACGGCACGGTGGTACTCACTCAGCCAATGATGAGGACACAGTTCTCGGTAAAACACACGGCTGGATGGACGGGTCCCACAGACGGCTGCGGTGTTGTTTTCTCCCGGCAGGTTGATGGTGACTGCCTTTCCCTGCACCTATGTACGGTAAACGGTTCCAATGGGTTCCCACTGGTAACCCGCTCCCCAGCTTGGATATGGGCCGGAGGAGCCCCTTTTGCCCGCAGGCTCTGGCCCTGGGAACGGTAGCCTTGGCGGTGGCTGTGTTTCCCTCTCTTGGTTGGACTGTTGCCTTCTGTCGGGACTTGGCTGCTGGGAAACCCAGGAGGTTCCCTTCGCTAACGAATTTGGCAAATTCACGGCGACTCCTAGCCTTGCCGGGGTCCGTAAGCCCCTGCCAGATGGTGCTGACTTCTCTTTGTGTACCGGTCCGGTACCGCCGGGCCACCGCCCGTCCACGGTCTTTACGGTAAACTCCGATAGGCCACTCCTGCAGACGGTCACCACCGTCTGCCAACCTTGCTGTACCGCCCGGGCCACACACCCGGACGCTGTCAGTTAGTTACTCTACTACCACTTTCCCTCCTTCCACTTTCACCTCCAAAACTGATCTGCCTGGTTTTCCCGCCTCCAGGACTGTGAACTCCTCGGTGGGCGGGGCCAACCGCCTGGCCCACCCCCCTGGTGTGAACATCAGCCCCTGGAGGAAGGCAACAAGGGTTTTAGTCTGACTTCGGTGTGCCTGACCGGGAGTGTGGGGTGTGTGGGTGTTGTTCTCTGTGGCCCCTGGCTTGTCCAGGGCGCCACAGGTGTAATAATAATTATATTACCAAATACCTCCAATTAGAAATGTAGTATAGCACTGCTGATATAGCCATGTCTCTCACCTCATGTGCAGGGCATTGCAGCTTAGATATCCATGGGTTCATCCACTCATGGTGACAGTTCGTTTGTTAGTTGCCTACTACATATTGGGGTAGGATTTTCCAGATGGGAATGCTCCTTTAACAGCATTTGCACCTTGTGATGTTGGGATGGGGAAGCGATGGGCAACTAAATGTGATTCTCCTCCACTCCCCGGATCTTTGAAATCACTTAAAGGGAACCTTTAAAGAGGATGCAGAGTGTAACTAAGTACAAGGCCAAACTCCCTGCACGTCACACTTTTTGGGATAAACATTGGACAAAGGATTTCAATTCAATGGAGATAAATATTACAATAAATAAGCTATAGCCTTACAATATAAGGCCTCATGAAAGCGTCCATCTTGCACGTGCGTGTTCTGTACAACATATTTTTATTAGATTTTTTCCAACACAGACATTACAGATAAATACTTCCAATTTATGGGGGGGAATAAGGGTAAATGAGGTAACATCTTATTAGAAGAATATTATTGGAGAAAATAGGAAGGGATCGGGGGAGGGGGAAGTATTCTTTACAATGAAAAATAAGAGAACTCTTATGATTTATAAATATAGTACTAAATAACACAGTAAATCACTGATGCGCATCTTACTGAATGAGATCAGTACGTATCATCTGTGCTCGCATTCCACAACTAAAAGATACAGAGTTTAATACTTAATGTAAAATACCTGGGGGATAGATAGGGGCAGTTATAGGGGAACTGGGGAAGTTCTGGGAAGAAAACCGAGTAGAACAGGTGATGGTTTATCCTACATTAATTTTTTTACTCAATCCCAACTTATCATTTGTAGTTTCTGCCATCTGTTTACACTGCTGTCTACACTCTATATTTATGACATGTTGTCAATTAAATAGGTTGTTCTTGTCGTTAGCCGGCTATGCTTTAGGTGTTCTTGTGAAGTTGCTGATCCAAGGTCCCCATCTGGAGTTATATTTCCCTATCTGGTTACTTCTCAATGCTAGGATGAACTCATAGGAATTATGCAGGGACACTCTTTCTATAGGGTCACCTATTCCTGGTGGGGCTGGATTTCTCCATTTGGCTGCAATTAACAATTTTGATGTTAAAATAATGTGACATATCAGGTGTCTGTATCTACTGGGCAATGCTTCAATGCCTATCGATAATAAGACCATCTGGGGTCCAGGGCGAGGTTTAGGTGAGTTACCTTTGAAATTTGTCCCTCAATGTCCCTCCAAACGTTTTTCATGTGGTTGCAGCTTCAGAAAATATGGGCTAGGCTGCCAATTCCACCACAACCCCTCCAACAATCTGGTGACTTTGTTATTTTTAAGGCTTTAAATAGTTGATCAGGCTCGATGGTGACTTGCAATTCCTTTTTGCCAAGCAGTAATAATGTTGTGGTCTTTCATTTGTTTGTGCTCTTCACTAAATAACTGATAGATATTGTTGGTTCTCCAAAAAATTGAACTAGATGGTTGATTTATTAAATTAACAACATTAGATGGTAGATTAAAACAAGAGAAAGTTGCTGATTCGTGTCCACCATCGTTTTTCTATTGTGGGAATATTATATTTTTGCTGTATTTCCATGAAGGGAATAAGGGTATCATTGGCTATTATAGCTAATAGATTTCTTATACCTGCTTCTATCCATTTGGCGAGATTGAGGTTTGTTATCAATAGCTCTAGTGTCTTCAAGGAGACATTCCTTGGCCTTGTTAGGGTTCCTTCATTTTTAGAATTTTTAGCAAGTTGTTTCCAGGCTGTTATAGTGGCTTTAAGAAGGGGATTCTTTGGTAAAACTTTTGTTGGATTCACTAAGTGTGCCAACACTATACACTCCATGGGTCTGTTATTGATCATATTTCTCTCTATTGCTTTCCATGCTGGGTTATGGCTTTTAATAAACGAACTCTGACTAAGCTTAAAAGCTAGGTAATTAGCATACAGGTTCGGGAGTCCTAGACCCCCATTCTTTTTATGTTTTGTTAGTATGGTTTGTGGTATTCTGGGTTTCTTATAATTCCATGTAAAGGTAACAAGTTGCTTCTGTAGTTTCTGGAACCATAATTTTGGAATAACCAGTGGGATAGATCTGCACAAATAAATAATTTTGTGTAGTACTATCATCTTATAAGCCGTTATTTTCGCTAACCAAGTGATATCCGCCTTTGATAACGACAAGACATCCTGCTGAACGGTTTTATAGAGTGATGTCATATTGTGTTGAATTATTTTCCTTATAGAATTTGTTAAAATAATTCCCAGGTAAAGTAGTTATGGCTACAGGTCTGGTATATTGAATATAGGGGGACAGTCTAATGATGCGGTTTACCCAGTATTTTACTGTTATGAGGGCAGAAATCTGACTGCATCTCTGCTCTAGTGTTTATACGCAGGTGATTGTATAATTACTATATAAATTCCCCATATGATTTAATAATCTTCTCATTATAGTAATGTACGACCTGTCTTCCCCACCTATGGGTTTTATGTAGGTTTTATGTAGGTTTTAATTTGTATTTTTTGTCATGAATGTTTTTGTTTCTGTAAATAATTTTATTGAGTTTAAGGCAAATTGAACAAAGCATCGCTCATAACACATAGAAGATGAAAATGTACATCGATTGAAGTTAATTCAAACATGTGTATCAGGCAAATAGCACTGTATTGTGAGTACTTTTACTAAGATAGGAATGGTAAGAGAAGAGAAGAAAACAGAAAAAACAGAGAAAGCAAATCCAATCAGGTTATACCATGTCATGGTAATACATCTCAAAACAGTATAATGGAAACTATTTTACCTATAAAGACTGGGTGAAGGTCATAGAGAGAGAAGAAGAAAGAGAGAGATAGGTATAGAAAGGAGAAGAGGGTATGAGGGGGGGGGAGACATGGATAGAAAGATAGATAGGAGTAAGTCGGGCGTCCAGAGAACTTGTGCGTAGAAATGTACGAATGCTCATAAAGATTACAGATATCAGATAAAGGAACCTGAGGGAGAAAGGACCAAAGTATACTCCTCATCTGAGCCAAGATGAATATTCTGGAGTCTCTCGAAAAATGAGCCAGGAGGCCCACGTGCCAGCATGTGTGCCCCATTTGTCACTATTGTGAAGCCCCACAGGTGTTGTGTCGGTGCATTACCTTCAGGGACTCCACTCAGCTGGATCTTGTCACAGGTAGGAAATCTTCTATTTGTCGTGACGCCACTCTCAGAATTGCGGTCAGTGGGGACCGCCACTGCAGATTAAGGGATGCCTGGGGCTGATGGTGGGTGCAGTCGGGTGTAGTAGCCTCCTGAGAGTGAGGCAAGCCCCAGGGCCCTGTGTAGATGTGTAGAACTACAAGGCGCAGAATAACTCCACACAAGCAGGATGTCTTTCAAGGGTTTTACTCACTTCAGATGGCAGGGTGAGTAACCCGGGCGTAGCTGGGATGAACCAGGCTGGAACCAGGTATCCTTCAGGCTGACTTATGATGGTGACTACCGACTCGCCTTCCTTAGCCCTTGGTGGTTTGGGGTAACCCCGACTTTTAGTCCCTATGGGGGTTACCCAGGGAAGTTGCTGAAGCCTCTCTCCCCTTCGGTTGCCGTTTGCTTGTCGCCTGGACCAGATCACTCCAGCTGCTTGCCTCCTGTGAACTATGGGCCCTAACTGTGGCTACGTGGCTGCGGCTTTTGGGGGTTGTGGTGTGGGCTTTGAGGGCCCCACACCGGCAGGTTTAGCAAGGAAAGGTGGATCTATCCCCGCTCCGGGATCTGCCGCCCGTTTGGGCCTGGTACTCCCTAGCAGTCTCCTTACTTCCCACTCCGTGCTCTCTTTTTAGCTGAAGATGGATTTCGGGTAGCACTCCTAGGTGACCGTTCTCCCCCGTCGGTAGCCACTGCACGGGCGCTGTCAGACTGCAACAGCCCCAGGGGTCTGCTCCTGACGTCTGCTCTCCCTGGACTCTGCACTGAACCGGCTCACTGCTCCTCCTCTCCTGTTCTTGCCTACGCCACCTAGCAACCAGGCTCTCTTACCACACCCCTTGAGTGGAGATGGAGGCTTTTGGCCCCCTCCACTATTCCAGTGGAGGTGAAGGCTTTGCCCCCTCCTGGGATCCCCAGGGGTCCTCTCAAAGGTACATGTGTGAGACCTGATCACTATGCGCCTGTGTAGTCACACCTCGGTCAGCCTTCTGGATTACCTGTATTGTACTGTCCCCAGCATGGGTGCAGTACTCAGTGGTGCCTGACTAGGTCAGGGGCGCCACACTATCATCCGCCATCAGAGATTCCATACGCTCCAATCTATTCATCTCCTCCAAAAATTCCCTCAAAGAGGGGGTGGTGGTTGTCTTCCAATGTCTTGGAATAATCATACGAGCAGCGATGAGAAAAAAGCGCAGGATACCTCTTTTGGTCACAGAAAGAGATCCAGGAACTAGAGACAGCAAGGCTATTTGAGGAGTGGGGATTACTCGAATACCCGACAGTTGAAAGTACATTTCAAAAATTGAATCCCAAAATGACCTTATCAAGGAGCAATCCCACCATATATGTTTCATAGTACCAATTTCGACTCCGCATCTCCAGCAGGTATCTGGTACTGTGGGGAAGATCTTATGCAGTACGTCAGGGCATCTGTACCAGCGTGTAAGAATTTTAAAATTTTTCTCCTGTGCACTACAAGAAATGGACATTTTATGAGAGAGTGTAAAGATTTTGAGATGATCTTGTTCCGACAAAGTAATCTGGAGCTCTCTTTGCCAGGCCTCTAAATACGTTGGTGTGCCTTTATACTGGGCTGTACATAAGTGGTTGTAGATCAACGCGATGGCATGCTGCGGCCCGGTTTTTGATGAAATTAGGGTCTCAAAGTGTGTAGGTTTGGATAAAAGAGCGTTTCCCGGGAATTTCTTTTTTAAAAATGTGGTCAATTGAGTATATTCCAGCCAGGATAATCTCCTCTCCGGGCATGACTCCTGCAAAGCCCCAAAAGACACGGTTCCAGATAGTCTCCTGATGAATGTTTTTTAGAAAATATGCCATCAATAAAAAGCTTTATTTAACTGGTTGTATAGTGTTTATTGGGATATTTTGGTTGATTTAAAGTTCACTTACATTGTCAGAGAAACCTGATTCTAATTTGATCCCGTCCTGAATTTCTTGATCTAGGAAATATCCCATCAGCTGGGATTTAGCTAGGTCAATCATATATAGCGACACGACGCAAATGCATCCAATGTTTTAGTTAAATCCCTGATGAAGCGGAGAGGATCTGACAGGGTGAGCAGAATGTCGTCTGCTAATAGGGAAATTTTGTACTGTCTCAAGTTCAGAGATAAACCCCCAAACCCCAGATCAAATCTTATAGACTCTGCCAAAGGCTCAATGTACAAGGCAAATAAGGTCGGGGAGAGGGGACACCCCTGACTGGTCCCATTAGATAATGCAAATTTTGCAGATAGAAAACTATTTACAGATCCAGCAAAGACGGAAAACAGGTGGCACTCAACGGCATCCAACTGGTAGATTTATTCAATATTCATACCAAGGGGTACAGGAGGTGGGGGAGGGTGAGTGTGAAGCCCCACAGGTGTAGTGTCGGTGCATTACCTTCAGGGACTCCACTCGGCTGGATCTCGTCACAGGTAGGGAATCTTCTATTTGTCGTGACGCCACTCTCAGTATTGCGGCCAGTAGGGACCGCCACTGCAGGTTGAGGGACGCCTGGGGCTGATGGTGAGTGCAGTTAGTTGGAATAGCCTCCTGAGAGTGAGGCAAGCCCCAGGGCCCTGTGTAGGTGCGTAGAACCACAAGGCGCAGAATAACTCCACACAGGCAGAATGTCTTTCAGGGTTTTTACTCACTTCAGGTGACAGGGTGAGTAACCCGGGCGTAGCTGGGATGAACCAGGCGGGAAACAGGTATCCTTCAGGCTGACTTCTGATGGTGACTACCAACTCGCCTTCCTTAGCCCTTGGTGGTTTGGGGTGACCCCGACTTTTAGTCCCTATGGGGGTCACCCAGGGAAGTTGCTGAAGCCTCACTCCCCTTCGTTTGCCGTTTGCTTGTGGCCTGGACCAGCTCACTCCAGCTGCTTGCCTCCTGTGAGCTATGGGCCCTAACTGTGGCTACGTGGCTGCGGCTTTTGTGGTGTTGTGGTGTGGGCTTTGAGGGCCCCACACCGGCAGGTTTAGCAGGGAAAGGTGGATCTATCCCCGCTCCGGGATCTGCCGCCCGTTTGGGCCTGGTTCTCCCTAGCAGTCTCCTTACTTCCCACTCTGTGCTCTCTCTCTAGCTGGAGATGGGTTTCGGGTAGCCCTCCTAGGTGACCGTTCTCCCCCGTCGGTAGCCACTGCGCGGACGCTGTCAGACTACAGCAGCCCAGGGGAAGGGGTCAGCTCTCCTCGGAGCTCCCTGGACTCTGCTCTGAACCGGCTCACATCTGGGACCTTCACTGCTGCTCCTGTCAGAGCTTCACTTTCCTGCTCCTCACTCCTCCACACTCTGCTGCAGACTGTTTACTCCTCCTTCTCTTTTCCCTTTTGTGCCTGCCTACGCCACCTAGCAACCAGATTCTCTTACCACACCCCTTGAGAGGAGATGGAGGTTTTTGGCCCCCTCCACTATTCCAGTGGAGGTGAAGGCTTTTCCCCCTCCTGGGATCCCCAGGGGTCCTCTCATAGGTACATGTGTGAGACCTGATCACTATGCGCCTGTGTAGTCACACCTCGGTCAGCCTTCTGGATTACCTGTATTGTACTGTCCCCAGCATGGGTGCAGTACTCAGTGGTGCCTGACCAGGTCAGGGGCGCCACATTCCCCCTTAGTTATCACCAGCACGTCCTCGGGCTGCAAGACAACATTTTAAAATGCATAAAACATTAAAACATGTAAAACATTTTTAAAAGCACCAGGTACCATACATCACCACCCTCCACCCACAAGTCCGTTAACCCACCCAAAACCCTCTCATGTTGGCCGCGCCTTCAGCCACTTCTGGCAGGATGTAGAGGCGGCTTTCATGGTCTGGTGGTCTTCAGGGTATACCTGGCCTGGTGAAGCCGCGTCTTCAGCCACTTCTGGCAGGATCCAGAGGCGGCCTTCACAGTTGGTGCTGACCAGGTACCCTCTTTGTGGTGGAGAGCCAGGCCCCATAAACAGGCATGCTCTCTGGTCGCAGGTAAGCCAAGGCCCTATATACGGACGTGCTCCCTGGTTGCAGACGAGCCAAGCCCCTAAACAGGCTGACTCTGGTGGTGGTGGTGCCCTCTGGTGTAACTATTTACACTGCGAGAGTTTGTGGCTATAGCCAGTTCATAGCCTTAAGGTTCATTTCTCACACAAGTTTATGTGGGCACATACTTGAACTTTTAAAACGTTGCAAAACAAACTTTTTCCAAACTGGTAACTTGCTTTACGTTACATGGACTTATGCAGACTCCTCTTCACCAGGGCTTGGGCCTGTAGGGCTGCGGCACCTGTTGCTTCCTTGACCTCTTTCCTCATCTGTAGTGGTCTCATCATTAGGTCTTTGGTCTTTTCTTTCTTTATTACTGTCTTTCCTTTCTTCTTTGGGACATGGTACTACATCTAGGGCGTACCAGCCTCTTTCGCCTTGATGCAGGGTAAACTGTACGGAGTCTCCCATTTTAAGTTTCTGCCAGGGTGTCCTCTGGGCAGATGAGCTCTCACATCTCTTCTATTGACGAAGATACCTTCTTTGATACCAGGTGCAACAATGAACCCGTATCCTGACTTTAGGCTGAAGTCCTCCACTACTCCTCTACAAAGGGGTCCTCTGACCTGTGCTTTGGCTCTTCTCAGGAACCGTTTTTCTTGTAGGTCTCTGGCCGTGACTTCTCTCTGCTCTGGGGATGGCGGTGCAGGGAAAGACTGGGTTCTACTGCGGCGCTGTGTCTTGCGGGCTGGATTCTGCGAAGTGCAGCTTACAAGCTCCCAGGTGAGGCTTTGGGGCAGATCTTCCTCAGCAGAAGTTGTCAGGTCTTCCTCGTCCCAGCGGGAATACGGCAACATCTCCGGCTCTGGGCATGGATCCACTGCTGGTGGCTCCTGAGTCAGCTCCTCAGCTTCCTGGCCTCCCCTCCCCCTTAGTTCTTCTGAGCACTCCTTTTGTGGTAGTGCTGGGGATGGACTTTCTTCAGCAGGCCCAGGCAGGGATCTTTTTGGCATGATTGCTGCAGGAGTCGTCTTGGGGGTATGCGGAGGGAGTATGTACTGGTCCACCAACCATTGTGGAAACTTGGCCTCCATGTCAGCCTTCAGCTGCCAGTATGCGGGGTCCTCCCCCAGCGTGGGCTTTCCAGCAGGGACCTCTTTGGACTGGGGAGCGGTGTCTGCTCTGGCCTTGCAGGCCGGGGTAAGTGGTGATGCAATCTCTTGGCGGGCCGCGCCCTGTATGGCGGCGGCCTGGTCTTGGCGGGCCGCGCCCTGTATGGCGGCGGCCTGGTCTTGGCGGGCCGCGCCCTGTATGGCGGCGGCCTGGTCTTGGCGGGCCGCGCCCTGTATGGCGGCGGCCTGGATCGGCGTCGCAGCTGCGATGGGATCTGTGCAGGCTGGGCGTCGCTGCAGGGACCGGGTCTTGGTGGGCCGAGCAGGGCATCGCTGCGGCGGCCGGGGCTTGGCGGGCCGAGCAGGGCATCGCTGCGGCGGCCGGGGCTTGACGGGCCGAGCAGGGCATCGCTGCGGCGGCCGGGGCTTGACGGGCCGAGCAGGGCATCGCTGCGGCGGCCTGGGCTTGGCGGGCCGCACCTGGCGTGGCTGCGGCCTGGCTCAGCGTCGCCGCGCCGGGCGCCTCTTCAGGGACCGCGGGCGTGGCAGCAGGGGTCGGGGCATCCGGGCCGGCAGGGGTAATACTGGACTCACCCATCGGTGGCAGCATCGGGGTCTGAGTCGTCGCCGTCCGGTCTGGCACTCGTCGTGCGGTTCCCCTCTCATAGGCCTGAACCGCGGCAGCCATCTCCAGAAGTTCCATGCGTTCTTCTCTGATCTGCTCCACGACCCGGGTCTCCAGTCGGTCGCAGAACTGGGCAAGCTCCCGATACCACCAGGCAGCGGAGCCTGGTTCTGGGTTTCTGCGTTCAGACGCCATTTCCTCTGCGCCTTCTTCTGCACGATTTCCCAGCAGTGGACTTGTCGCTGCCTCCAGTAGCAGGCTCTTCAGTTTCTGCTCTGCCTCTTTCAGCAGCTCCTCTCCCAGCAGCAGGCTTCTGGCTCCCTTTCTGTCCCGACGTCTCTGAACGCTTCCGCTCTCTTCACAAGCGAGGTCAGAACTCTGCAGGGGATCTCTGGGTAGCCGCACCTCTTCGTGGGCGGTAACTTCTCCCAGCGCGGGCTGCTGTTGTTTTTCGGCGCGCTTTTCATGGTGGCAATATGGCGGCGCTTCCAATTTTTCAAGCGGACCGCCCAGGCACATGGTCACCTGTCTAGACAGGTCTAGTCCTTATCCTGTTCGTGACGCCAGATGTGAAGCCCCACAGGTGTAGTGTCGGTGCATTACCTTCAGGGACTCCACTCGGCTGGATCTCGTCACAGGTAGGGAATCTTCTATTTGTCGTGACGCCACTCTCAGTATTGCGGCCAGTAGGGACCGCCACTGCAGGTTGAGGGACGCCTGGGGCTGATGGTGAGTGCAGTTAGTTGGAATAGCCTCCTGAGAGTGAGGCAAGCCCCAGGGCCCTGTGTAGGTGCGTAGAACCACAAGGCGCAGAATAACTCCACACAGGCAGAATGTCTTTCAGGGTTTTTACTCACTTCAGGTGGCAGGGTGAGTAACCCGGGCGTAGCTGGGATGAACCAGGCGGGAACCAGGTATCCTTCAGGCTGACTTCTGATGGTGACTACCAACTCGCCTTCCTTAGGCCTTGGTGGTTTGGGGTGACCCCGACTTTTAGTCCCTATGGGGGTCACCCAGGGAAGTTGCTGAAGCCTCACTCCCCTTCGTTTGCCGTTTGCTTGTGGCCTGGACCAGCTCACTCCAGCTGCTTGCCTCCTGTGAGCTATGGGCCCTAACTGTGGCTACGTGGCTGCGGCTTTTGTGGTGTTGTGGTGTGGGCTTTGAGGGCCCCACACCGGCAGGTTTAGCAGGGAAAGGTGGATCTATCCCCGCTCCGGGATCTGCCGCCCGTTTGGGCCTGGTTCTCCCTAGCAGTCTCCTTACTTCCCACTCTGTGCTCTCTCTCTAGCTGGAGATGGGTTTCGGGTAGCCCTCCTAGGTGACCGTTCTCCCCCGTCGGTAGCCACTGCGCGGACGCTGTCAGACTACAGCAGCCCAGGGGAAGGGGTCAGCTCTCCTCGGAGCTCCCTGGACTCTGCTCTGAACCGGCTCACATCTGGGACCTTCACTGCTGCTCCTGTCAGAGCTTCACTTTCCTGCTCCTCACTCCTCCACACTCTGCTGCAGACTGTTTACTCCTCCTTCTCTTTTCCCTTTTGTGCCTGCCTACGCCACCTAGCAACCAGATTCTCTTACCACACCCCTTGAGAGGAGATGGAGGCTTTTGGCCCCCTCCACTATTCCAGTGGAGGTGAAGGCTTTTCCCCCTCCTGGGATCCCCAGGGGTCCTCTCATAGGTACATGTGTGAGACCTGATCACTATGCGCCTGTGTAGTCACACCTCGGTCAGCCTTCTGGATTACCTGTATTGTACTGTCCCCAGCATGGGTGCAGTACTCAGTGGTGCCTGACCAGGTCAGGGGCGCCACATGAGCACAGGTTCAAAACGCCGGACGACGGCGAGCCGTTTCGCACCTTAGTGCTTCCACGGGTCCAGCGATTTGAGCCCCAAGATCTGTCTCCCTATTAAGGGTAATGTGGATCTTGCGTCATCAAGTGATTAAAAACATTTGCATGTATTTAAATAACAACAGCAGTTGTAAATACAAAAGTGGACAATAAAAAATATACATTACAGATAGGGGTAAAAGTTTTTCTGGAAACAGTTTTAACCCCTTCACGACCGGCCGATTTTTCGCTTTCCGTTTTTTTTTTACGCCATTCTTTTTCTGAGAGACGTAACTTTTTTATTTTTCAGTCAATATGGTCAAGTGAGGGCTCATTTTTTGCGGAATGAGCAGTACTTTTAAAGGAAACCATCAGTTTTACCATATATTGTACTGGAAAATGGCAAAAAAATTCCAAATGCAGAAAAATTGCAAAAAAAGTGCGATAGCACTATGGTATTTGAGATATTTTATTCACTGTGTTCACTATATGGTAAAACTGATGTGTGCGTGTGATGCCTCAGGTCAGTGCGAGTTCGTAGACACCAAACATGTATAGGTTTACTTTTATATAAAGGGTTAAAAAAAAATCGGAAGTTTGTCCGAAAAAAGTGGCGCACGTTTTACGCCATATTCCGTGACCCGTAGCGTTCTCATTTTTTGGGATCTATGGCTCAGTGACGGCTTATTTTTTGCGTCTCGAGCTGACGTTTTTAACGGTACCATTTTTGCGCAGATGCTACGTTTTGATCGCCTCTTATTGCATTTTGCGCAAAAGTTGTGGCGACAAAAAAAGTCATTTTGGAGTTTGGAATTTTTTTGCCGCTACGCCGTATACTGACCAGATTAATTGATTTTATATTTTGATAGATCGGGCGTTTCTGAACGCGGCGATATCAAAAGTGTGTATATTTTTTATTTTTTTAACCCTTTAATTTTCAATGGGGCGAATGGGGGGTGATTTGAACTTTTAGGTTTTTTTTTTTGTTAATTTTTTAAAACTTTTTTTTTTACTTTTTTTTTTTTATTTTACTAGTCCCCCTAGGGGGCTATTGCGATCAGCAATCCGATCGCTCTGCAGTATCTGCTGATCACAGCTACACAGCTGTAAACAGCAGATACGCTCTCTTTCTCTTTTGCTGTGCCGCTGGCACAGCGAAAGTGAAAGGAAGTCATGTGTAGTACAGGAGTCATCACATGACCCTGTGCTACCATGACAACTATCGGAAGTCACGTGATCGCGTCACGTGACTTCTGGTATCGGGCAGTAAGTAAAAGTTTACCGCAATCGCGCTTATAATGGCGCTGTCACGTATTGACAGCGCCATTTAAGGGGTTAATCGTTACGAGCAGATAACGATTCTGCTCGTGCCTAGCAGGCACACATCTCAGCTGTGAAAATCAGCTGAGATGTGCGCCGATCGCAGCATGCTGCCGCCAGCAGACCGCGGGCAGTAACATTATGACATTTAGGATGTAATTTTACTGCCCGCGGTCGTTAAGGGGTTAAATATATATAGAAAAAATATCTTAAATTTTATCAGGAAAATACAGTCTGGATTTATTATAAAAAGATGTCATTTTTATCATTCATGCCCAGAGGGCCTAGAGCTTTTAAGTCCATAATGAGTCTGGATTCTTTCTGAAGTAGGAGGCAATGGGTGTCGCCTCCTACAGCCCGGGGGTTAACCTTTATTATGCCGGCAAATAGTAAAAGGCGTGGATTTCGTCTGTGAATAGGGAAATTTTGTACTGTCTCAAGTTCAGAGATATACCCCCAGACCCCAGATCAAGTCTTATAGACTCTGCCAAAGGCTCAATGTACAATGCAAATAAGGTCGGGGAGAGGGGACACCCCTGCCTGGTCCCATTAGGCAATGCACATTTTGCAGATAGAAAACTATTTACATTAACCTTTGCCGTAGGAGACGAGTATAGTGCACAAATTATATACAGTATCTGACCCTTGACGCCAAATTTCCTCAAGGTCACGAATAAGACGTTACACTCCACCCTGTCAAATGCCTTCTCCGTGTCCAATGTTACCACGACCAATGGAATTTTATTTTTCTCTATATGAGACATATAGAGTTCTCCTTGTTCCATCTGACGTTCCCCTCCCACTCATAAATCCAACCTGATCGCTATTGATTAGGTTTGGGATGAATTTTTGTAGTCTCATTGCTATTAGTTTTGCAATGATTTTAGTATCTGAGTTCAGTAGGGAAATTGGTCTAAAATTGGCCACATTCTCGGGATCCCCCTTCCCCTCAGGAAACACTGTTATAGTAGCCTCCAACATCTCATTGGTGATCTTACCTTCATATGCAATTGTATTTGCTAGTTTAGTAAGGTATGGAGTCAAATAATTTGCAAAAATTTTGAAATATTCATTTTGAAGGCCATCTGGCCCAGGTGACTTGCCCAGTGTTATAGATTTAACTATGGAGAGTACCTCTGAGTCTTGGTAAGGAGCGTTTAGTTCTAGCTCTTTATCTGTTAGTTTAGGGAGTTGTAACTTATCCAAGTAATTATTAATAATTTTTTCCGATGGTTGAGGTGTAGAAGAGCCTCTCGGGAGATTGTAAAGTTTACAGTAATACTCAGCGAATGCTTCCGAGATTTCCTTTGGGTGTTTGCAGATCTGTTTTAAACTATTACGAACCTGCAGAACTCTAAAGGGGGCTTTACACGGTAGCGATATCGCTAGCAATTTCTAGCGATAGCGAGCGTGTAAGTACCCGCCCCCGTCGCGCATGCGATTGTTTGTGATCGCTGCTGTAGCGAACATTATCGCTACGCAGCGTCACACATACTTACCTGGTCGGCGGCGGCGCTGTGACTGCCGAACAATCCCTACTTCAAGGGGGAGGGACGTTCGGCATCACAGCGACGTCACCGCAACGTCACTAAGCGGCCGGCCAATGAAAGCGGAGGGGCGGAGCTGAGCGTGATGTAAACATCCCGCCCACCTCTTCCTTCTGCATTGCGGCCGGCGGCAGGTAAGGAGACGGTCCTCGCTCATGCGGTGTCACACATAGCGATGTGTGCTGCCGCATGAGCGATGAACCACAACGCTAAAAAACCCTTACCGATTTTTGAGTTTGGGATGACCTCTCCATGGTGAACGATTTTCACCATTTTTGAGGTCGCCTAAGGTCGCTGGTAAGTATTACACGCTGCGATATTGTTAATGACGCCGGATGTGCGTCACTAACAATGTGACCCCGACGATAAAACATTAACGATATCGTAGCGTGTAAAGCCCCCTTAACTTCATTCCTTTGTTGTTTCAATTTATTTGCGAACTCTTTTGGTGGTCTATTGTTTGAGTGATAATGATTTTCTTTCACAGATCGCATTACTTTATCGTACTCCTCTGTAAAGCTGGTGTCACACACAGCGACAACGACAACGACGTCGCTGCTACGTCACCATTTTCTGTGACGTTGCAGCGACGTCCCGTCGCTGTCGCTGTGTGTGACATCCAGCAACGACCTGGCCCCTGCTGTGAGGTCGCAGGTCGTTGCTGAATGTCCAGCTTCACTTTTTGGTCGTCACTCTCCCGCTGTGACACACACATCGCTGTGTGTGACAGCGAGAGAGCGACGAAATGAAGCGAGCAGGAGCCGGCGTCTGGCAGCTGCGAAGCTGTAACCAGCGTAAACATCGGGTAACCAAGGGAAGACCTTTCCCTGGTTACCCGATATTTACCTTCGTTACCAGCCTCCGCTCTTGCTGCCAGCGCCGGCTCCTGCACTGTGACATGTGGCTGCAGTACGCATCGGGTAATTAACCCGATGTATACTGTAGCAAGGAGAGCAAGGAGCCAGCGCTAAGCAGTACGCGCTGCTCCCTGCTCTCTGCAGTGTGACATGTAGCTGCAGCACACATCGGGTTAATTAACCCGATGTGTACTGTACCTAGGAGAGCAAGGAGCCAGCGCTAAGCGCGGCTCCCTGCTCTCTGCACATGTAGCACAGCGACGTTATGATCGCTGCTTCTGCTGTGTTTGACAGCTAAGCAGCGATCATAACAGCGACTTACAAGGTCGCTGTTACGTCACAGAAAATGGTGACGTAACAGCGACGTCGTTGTCGCTGTCGCTTAGTGTGACCCCAGCTTAAGAGCTTCTTTGAGTTTGATTCTTTTTTTGCAGCATCTCTACATGATCATTGCTTTGGGAACTGTTAAGGAGTTCTTGTTCTAACTCTCCTATCCTTTTTGAAATTGCTTCGACTTTTTTTCTATTCTCCTTTTTCAACCTGCTATATAGTTGTATGAGGACACCTCGCAGCACTGCCTTATGAGCATTCCATAATGGGAATACCGAGATATTATCTCTATCATTTTCACAGTAATTCACAATAGCCTCCTCCACAACTTTTTTATATTGAGGGTGATAATATAAATATGAATTATTTCTCCATAGTTTTTTAGAATGATTATATGGGGCGATTTTCACATTAAAGAGAAGGGGTGCATGGTCTGACCATGTTCTCTTTTCAATGCTTATTGATTTGAATTTGGGGAGGGTGAAGATATTAGTAATTACGAGACCTATTCTTGAAAAGGTTTTATGTCTATCAGAATAGTGCGTGTACTCAACTGATGAAGAATTAAGACATCTAAATGCGTCATACAGCACTTCTTTTTGGAGCCAGGGATCCAAGACCTGAATACGACCTCTCGTTTTGGCTGATGTATCTAGGGTTGCATTTGGTATGATATTAAGGTCTCCAAACAAAACTAGGTTACCATTCATATTATCTTTAACTAATTTGTTTAAAAATCTTGTTTGTCCCTTATTGTGTGCGTAAATATTGACTATAGTAAAGATAGCACTATTGATTTTACAAACTAGGATGACAAATCTACCATTTTCATATCAAATATGTGATTTTTTTTCAAAAGAAACTGAATCCCTAATCATAATTATAGTTCCTGCTTTCTTTTTAGTATTTGTGGAATGAAAAATGTGCGGGAAATTTTTATGGGAAAATGTAGGTATATGATCTTTGGCAAATTTGGATTCTTGGATCCCTACAATGTCAGCGTTAACATTTTTTACTTCCTTCCACAACATATACCGCTTCTATATATACTATAGCTGTACTACCCGGCTTTGCCCGGGTTAATAACTGCTGTTAACAAAATAGTCTATCTCTGTCACTTTCCGTGTCTGTCTCTTTCCCTCTCTTTCCCTGTCTGTCTCTTTCCCTCTTTCCCTCTGTCTCTTTCCCTGTGTCTGTCTTTTTGTCTGTCCCTTTACCTGTCTTTGTCTGTTTCTTTCCCTTTCTTTCCCTGTCTGACTGTTTCCCTGTGTCTCTCTGTCTCTTTGTTTCTGTCTCTTAACCTGTCTCTCTCTTTCCCTCTCTTTCCCTGTCTGTCTCTTTCCTTGTCAGTCAGTCTGTCTCTTTGTCTGTGTTTGTCTCTTCGTGTCTGTCTCTCACCCCGTCTATGTCTGTTTCTTACCCTGTATGTGTCTGCCTCTTTCCCTGTCTGTGTCTGCCTCTTTCCCTGTCTGCGTCTGTCTCTTTCCCTGGCTGCATTGTGACACGCCAACATTCCATATAAGGGCGTGGCTGCACATTCTTCTGAAGTTCCGGCTGCACTGTGGCTCCCAGCTCCATTCGCTTTAACGGAGGCAGATTTTTTGGCGAATAACTGTAAAGAGCGGGGTTAAAATTGCCCCTCAAAACATAGCCTATGACGCTCTCGGGGTCCAGATGTTTGAGTGTTCAAAATTTTGTGGCTGTAGCTGCGACGGTGCAGATGCCAATCCCGGACATACACACACACATACACACACACACTCAGCTTTATATATTAGATTTAACCCATTGAGGTTGTATGACATGAATCTAATCGACATTTTTGTTTTTTACCTCGCTATACATTAAGTCATCAAGATTACACAAACTTATCATTAATAAGCAATTAAATGAATTAGACATTGAGCAAGTGCATGTTTTAGTCCATCTGAAAGAAAACAAGAGATTAATACATAGCCGGCTTTAGGCATGTGCGAGTTGTACGGCCACACAGGGCACCGGCTGGCAGACAGCAAAGGGGGCGCCTAGGGAGCAGCTGTTTACTTTCACTTTGCTGCTCCTTAGGTGCACTGCCTCCAGCAGAGAGCGCCCCTCCCCCCCCCTCTATGCCTCCCGCTCGGCACAGCCTCAGGCAGGGGGCGCCCTCACCTGCTCTCCGCTCTGTGTCCTCTCCTGTCTTTACCATAGAGAGGGGGGAGGGGCAGCAGCAGCTCTGACGGAGATGCAGTTACAAAAGCCACACTGAACTCCTGGAGCTCAGGAAGTGACTGAGTATAACATGCTGTGTCATATCTGTACTGTATTATGTGCTGTGCGTGTGTGTGATGTATAACATGTGTGTGTCCTGTATACTGTGCAATGTCTGTCTATCTGTCTGTCCATCTATTATCCGTCTGTCTGCCTATCTTGCTATTATATATCTGTCTATATATCTCAATTATCTATCCTATATCTATTTATTATCTATCTATTATCTATCTATCTATCTATTATCTGTCTGCCTATCTCTCTATTATATATCTGTCTTTATCTATGTATCTCTATTATCTATCTTTCTATTATCTATCTTTCTATTATCTATCTGTCTGATATCTATTTGCCTATCATCTATCCAGGGTTGGTCTGGTACACAGACACCAGTCAATGCCCCAGAAAGCTCTCTTAGGCTGCTTTCACACATCCGTTTTTTGCAGTGCAGCTCAATCCGGCTCCAAAACCTATGCAACAGATGCGGCGAAAAAAACGGATCTGTTGCATAAGTTTTTCCATGCGGCCCATCCGTTTTTTGACGGATGCGGCTTGAAACTGAGCATGCGCAGTGTAAAAAACCGCATCCGGCGGTTTTTGCCGCAGGACGCCACATCTGGCGTCCATAGGCTTGCATTGTAAATCGTGCTGCATCGCGCCGGATCCGGTGCAATGCGTTTTTTGCGCCGCACAAAAAAAGTGCCAGGCAACGTTCCATCCGGCCGCCGCATGGGCTAAATATGCTGCATCCGGCAAAAAACGGACACAACGCAAGGCCATGCGACACAATACGGCGCTAATGCAAGTCTATGGGGAAAAAAATGCAGCCGGCGACAAAAAAAAAACGGTTGCGTTCTTTCTGCAAAGCGCCGTATTGTGCCGCTCAGCAAAAAACGGATGTGTGAAAGCAGCCTAACTGAACATAAAAGGAACCCGCCGGCAGGGACACCACTGGCATCAAAGATCCAGAGCTCTGACCCAGAACTTCTTGGCCGGAGCCCTGAGTCTTCTGCAACCACCGCACTGAACTATGTCGGCATCACCCCGATACAGTTCAATCCTGTGACCGAGCACAGACCTCCCTGCTCTATCACTGCCCATCTCCTAAGCCACAGACCGCTGCAGGCCTGTGTCTTAGGAGACCGTATATCCACAAGGGCACTGCAGTGACATCATTGCATCGCGCTGCCTCCGCAGGCCACCATAGAAGAGAAGTGAGTATAATTTTTTTTATGTCTATATGGGATCTGTGAGGGCTCCTGTTGTATATAAGAGGCTATGTGGAGGCCACTGCTGTGCATAGGAGGCTGTGTGGGGGCTCCTGCTGTGTATAGGAGGCTGTGTGGGGGCACCTGCTGTGTGCAGGAGGCTGTGTGGGGGCTCCTGATGTGTGCAGGAGGCTGTGTGGGGGCTCCTGCTGTGCATAGGAGGCTGTGTGGGGGCTCCTGCTGTGTGCAGGAGGCTGTGTGGGGGCTCCTGCTATGCATAGGAGGCTGTGTGGGGGCTCCTGCTGTGTATAGGAGGCTGTGTGGGGGTTCCTGCTGTGTATAGGAGGCTGTTTGGGGGCTCCTGCTGTGTAAAGGAGGCTGTGTGGGGGCTCCTGCTGTGTATAGGAGGCTGTGTGGGGGCTCCTGCTGTGTATAGGAGGCTGTGTGGGGGCTCCTGCTGTGTGCAGGAGGCTGTGTGGGGGCTCCTGCTGTGTGCAGGAGGCTGTGTGGGGGTGGCTCGCCCACCCCAGGGCTATGGGACACCCAGTGCCGGGCCGGACTAGTCCGGAGGTAGTCAGTGGTGGCGGGGCCCGACTCCGTGGCCCTGGTGGGTGTCAGTTAAATATGGCTGGTGACTTGGGATTTGAATAAAGTTTGTGTTCGTGACGCCACCTGTGGTATGCGGCTATTAAGCCGCCGCTGCTGTGTGAGGCCTCCGGGGTGATGAAGTGGCAGCAATGGTGGTACTGCTCCCCACAGGTGGAGCGGTGCCCCGGGGCACAGTTGGTGCTCGTGAGAGTCTATGGTGTAGTGGAAGTCTAAGCAGACGGAATAACAGAGGCAACACCAAGGGTGCAGTTTCAAGTTGTTTACTCACACATCCTGGTATGCGCACACTGGTGCCCTCAGACGACTGGAACCCACTGTCAGGGACCTCCGCCGTTTCTGGGTGATTCCTGGAGTGAAATCCGGTACCCTTCTCTCTAAGGTGTCTCTGTCTTCAGCTGTCTTCCTAAGCCTAGCTCTTTTAGGATGAACCTGCTCGGCCTCCACTACAGCCTCCAGGCTGGGGGGTCACCTGTCAGATGATTGTCCTCTTTCTAGAGGTTCTGCGGTGGGCTGTGGCCCGGGGAGTTTACAACTTTCCCTGGGCCTCGGTTTTTACTTTTGGAGATGATTTTGCACTCCTCCGGTTTCTAGGGACCGTCCCCTGTTGCAGCTTGATCCCTCCACCGATGTTCCTGTGGAACAGGCCACCACAGCTCTACAGCTATCCGTGGCCCTGGAATCCCTTCTTCTCTCTGCTTGGTGTCACCTGGACCCTCTGAGTCCCAGGATCTTCACCAGGAAGCGTCTCTTTCTTCTGCTTAGCTCCTGACTGACTAGAGCTGTCTTTCTGCTTCTCCTTCTCGTCTGCCTCCTGCAGACCTCCTCCTCCTTCCCCACTCTCTCTCAGACTCCTCAAACTTGACCTTCCTTTCTCTGACTGCACTCTAATGGCTCCTCCCACCTCCCCAGTTGCTAAGCTGTACCCTATAGGAGCAGGGATGGGTCTTACGGCCCCTCCCAGCATGCAGCATGGGAGGGTTACTGCCACTGTCCCTGGTCCCAGTGTGTACCTAACAATGGGTGTAGTGTAGATTTACCAGGGGACCGGCGTTCACTCCTTTCCTCACTCAGAATGGGGCATCACACCGCTGGATGGGGTGCAATGTCCTGTGGCGACGGAAGCCCCAGGGGCTCCTGCTGCTGTGTGCAGGAGGCTGTGTGGGGGCTCTTGCTGTGTGCAGGAGGCTGTGTGGGGGCTCCTGCTGTGCATAGGAGGTTGTGTGGGGGCTCCTGCTGTGTGCAGGAGGCTGTGTGGGGGGAATCCTGCTGTGCATAGGAGGCTGTGTGGGGGCTCCTGCTGTGTATAGGAGGCTGTGTGGGGGTTCCTAATGTGTATAGGAAGCTGTGTGGGGGCTCTTGCTGTGTATAGGAGGCTGTGTGGGGGCTCCTGCTGTGTATAGGAGGCTGTGTGGGGGCTCCTGCTGTGTGCAGGAGGCTGTGTGGGGGCTCCTGCTGTGTGCAGGAGGCTGTGTGAGGGCTCCTGCTGTGTATAAGAGGCTGTGTGGGGGCTCCTGCTGTGTATAAGAGGCTGTGTGGGGGCTCCTGCTGTGTATAGGAGGCTGTGTGGGGGCTCCTGCTGTGTGCAGGAGGCTGTGTGGGGGCTCCTGCTGTGTATAGGAGGCTGTGTGAGGGCTCCTGCTGTGTATAAGAGGCTGTGTGGGGGCTCCTGCTGTGTATAAGAGGCTGTGTGGGGGCTCCTGCTGTGTATAGGAAGCTGTGTGGGGGCTCTTGCTGTGTATAGGAGGCTGTGTGGGGGCTCCTGCTGTGTATAGGAGGCTGTGTGGGGGCTCCTGCTGTGTGCAGGAGGCTGTGTGGGGGCTCCTGCTGTGTGCAGGAGGCTGTGTGAGGGCTCCTGCTGTGTATAGGAGGCTGTGTGGGGGCTCCTGCTGTGTGCAGGAGGCTGTGTGGGGGCTCCTGCTGTGTATAGGAGGCTGTGTGGGGGCTCCTGCTGTGTATAGGAGGCTGTGTAGGGGCTCCTGCTATGCATAAGAGGCTGTGTGGGGCCTCCTGCAGCGATTTGCATATAGTTGCGGGCCTCTAGAGTTAACTCCTCCTGTGGACCCCAGACACCCCAGCATCCATTTATCTTTTCCATAGTATCTATGTATGTGTCATGTATATTGTGTAATTTACGCAGTGGCAAAATGACTGGGCCTGTCGGTGATGGGGGCCATTGCTATTTTCTCGGATGCATGGTTGAACGCCATTGAGGACTGGATGGCCACTGGCTCTCTGTTTCGCCCCTGCTCTGCAGCTGTGGGCCCCGGATAGGTGTAATGACATCAGGGGGAGCCTGTGACATGATGCCAGTCGGCCCTTCAGCTGCAGCTGGAGTGGCTGCAGAGCATGTGTAGTGGGTAATAGATACATATACATATATTTACTAGCTGTAGTACCTGGCGATGCCTTGGATAGTAACTGTCTCTCTCCCTCTCTCCACTCTCTGTGTCCCTCTCTGTCTGTCTGTCTCCCTCTCTCTCTCTCTCTGTGATTCTGTCTCTGCTTGTGTTTGTATGTATCTCTGCGTGTCTCTGGCTCTATGTATCTCTGTCTCTGTGACTATATCTGTGTCTCTGTTTCTGTCTCTGTATGTTTCTGTCTTTGGGGGTCTCTGTGTGTGTCTGTCTGTGTATCTCTGTCTATGTGTCTGTCTCTGTGTGTCTCTGCCTCTGTGTCTCTGTCTGTGTGTCTCTGTGTGTTAATGTGTGTCTGTATGTGTCTGTGTTTCTGTGTGCGTCCGTGTCTTTGTCTCTGTATGTGTGCCTCTGTGTGTCCCTGTGTGTGTGTCTCTGTCTGTGTCTCTGAATCAGTCTTTGTGTGTCTATGTCTCTGTGTGTCTCTTTATCAGTCTCTGTATCAGTCTGTCTCTGTGTGTGTCTTTGTGTTTCTCTGTATCAGTCTCTGTTTGTGTGTCTCTGTGTCTCTGTTTCTGTGCGTCTGTGTGTCTCTGTGTCTCTCTCTTTGTCTCTGTGTGTCTCTTCTCTGTCTCTGTATCAATCTCTGTGATTCTATGTCTGTGTCTGTCTCTGTGTGTCTGTTTCTGTGTGTCTCTTTTAGTCTGTGTCCCTGTGTGTGTCCCTGTGTGTGTCTCTGCCTCAGTCTGTGTGTGTGTGTGTGTGTGTGTCTCTGTTTCTGTGTCTGTCTCTGTGTTTGTGTGTCTGTGTGTCTCCGTCTCTGTGTGTGTCTGTGTTTGTCTCTATTGACATCATATTATCTGACACATTACCTGTCTTAAAAAAAGAATGTCCTTTGTTGCCTATAGCAACCAATTACAGCTCTTATTAATGTAGTTCCCAGCGCCGTTGATGTTAGTGTAAGCAGGTTTTTGCGGCGAATAACTAAAGTGTGGGGTTAAAATTTCTCATCAAAACATAGTCTGTGACGTTCCCTGAGTCACATGAGGCGCCTGTGCAATATTTCGTGATTGTAAATGTGACGGTGCAAATTCCTTTATTGGACGGACACACACACACACACTCAGCTTTATATATGATTATACACCCTACATATGCCCTGTACATGTCACGTATAGTGTGTAATGTAATGTAATTCTGAATATTGACCTGCCATATCCTATAGGTGTGTAATATGCACTCTGTTAGGATTTCACCTGCTGATTCGAGTAGTTGTCACCTGATCACTCCCATGCGATTTGCAATGTGTGGTCATCTGCAGAATGACGTCTCCTCCTGTTCCTCTCAAATTGAAAATGATAGCAATGAGAGAAGCAGGAGGAGACGTCATCAGCAGATGACCCTGAGTCTGCAAATCACTTGTGAGTGATTTCATTGGAAAATTAAATCCTAACAGTGTGTATTACACATTTTGGGGGTTCGACCAGTCAATGTGCAGCAGAGCATGGAGAAGCCATTGGCCACCGGCCTCCCGGGCTCCTTATCCTGACTGCATCATCCCCGGCCAGAGATAAAATGTGTTTTATCTGAAATGTGGAAGCATCAGAGTAAAATATACAGGACTGCAATAATGGAGCCGGTGTCTGATTCCTTCCACTCGGGGTCGTGCAGGGGAATCAGCTGTCAGATTCCTTACCTGGTAGAAAATAACAGTGGAGTCTCATATGTTACATGGCTTCGCTGCCGTATGCACATCACATGGAATGGTTTAGAGCAGGGGTCTCAAACTCGGCTGGGTGTATGGGCCGCACAGATGAAAAAAAATAAATTGGGGGGCCGCATTCTTTGCAGGACAAAGTGACATTTTTACTGGTACCATATATAATATATTTTATTGTTTTTTACACACCTTTGGATCACTGATTTTGAACATTTTCACTTGTTCATTATAGCAAACGTGCACATTCTTTGTTTAAATATAATTTTTTTTTTTACATATTATCCCTTTCTTGTAACTAACAGTCTTACAATTAGCACTATAAAGAAATTTTGACCAACATCTTTTAGTAATGTTCCCCATATTGTTGTAACGTGCCCATCCTTGTCCCATTGTAGTATTGTGCCCCATCCTAGTCCCCATCCCACAGTAATGTGCTCATCCTTGTCCCCATCCTAAAGCAATGTTCCCCATCCTTGTCCCCAATTTGGAGTAATGTGCCTCATCCTTGTCCCCATGTTATAGTAATGTGTTCATCCTTGTCCCCATCCTATAGTAATGTCCCCAATCTATAGTAATGTGTCCATCCTTGTCCCCCATCTTATAGTAATGTTCTCCATCTTTGTCCCCTTGTAGCAATGTCCCCATCCTATAGTACTGTCCCCATTCTATAGTAATGTGCCCATCCTTTAGTAATGTGCCAACCTTGTCCCCACCCTAAAGTAATGTCCCCAGCATTATCCCTATTCTATAGTAATGTTTCCCATCCTTGTCCCCTTGTAGTAATGTCCCTATCCTACAGTAATGTGCCCACCTTGTCCCCATCCTGTAGTAATGTGCCCATCCTATAGTACTGTGCCCATCCTAGTCCCCATCCTATAGTACTGTGCCCACCTTGTCCCCATCCTATAGTAATGTCCCCATACTATAGTAATAATGTCCCCATCCAATAGTATTGTGCCCATCCTTGTAATGTCCCAATCCTATAGTAATGTCCCCAGCCTTATCCCCATCTCATAGTAATGTGCGCACTTTGTCCCCGTCCTGTAGTAATGGGTCAGCAGCTCCCCTCACCTTCCACAGACGCTGGAGTAAAGCTGAGGGGGAGTGGTCTCCTGCCCCAGATCCACAGTGATTGGAGAGAGATTGGTCACAAGGCCGGTCTCTCCAATCAGAGCTGGGGGCGGGTGAAACACAGGTCACCCAGCTCCAGCCAATGATCAGTGCTACAGCTGCACTGATCTTGGCTGGATTTCAATGTTTTAGCGATTTTCAATGGCTGAAACATTAGTGGCTGTGATTGGCTGAGCGGCGTTCGTCAGCCAATCACAGCCTCTGTAAGTCCGGGGAGGAGACACCACCCCTCCTGAGGTCCCCTCCTCCCCGAATCTAAGGTATTTGCAGCGATCGCAGCCACCGGGGCCGCGATTTCGCCATGATGTACATGGGCCCTTAAGTACCAGGGAGCCATAGCGTACCCAGTACGTCATAGGTCGCTGAGGGGTTAACTTCCAACACACACACACACACACACACACACACACACACACACACACACACACACACACACACACCATTCATCTCACCTGTCCCGTGCTCCCTCACCTCTGCTTCATGCGGTCCCTCAGGCTAGTGCCCCTGTTCACTATCGCGGCAGCTGCAGTGTCACTGTCAGTGGTTTATGTCAGATGATTGTATTGCCGGAGCGAGAGCGCAGCACCAACAACACATTCATCTGACATAAAGTGCAGACAGTGGCTGCGGCCCCTGCACCTGCCGCGATAATGAACAGGGGCACGGGCCTGGGGGCCGCACGAACTAGCCTGAGGGGCCGCATGCGGCTCGCGGGCCGCGTGTTTGAGACCCCTGGTTTAGGGGATGTTCACACGGGGCATCTTTTATACCACAAATATGCAGTGTTTTTGTCCCAAGAATGCACCAAAAATGCACCGCGGCAAAAAAGCATAAAAAAACGCAATGTGTTTTTGACACATTTTACCGCGTTTTGCCTAATGCGGTTTTTAAGTCTAATCTATTGACTGGAAGGGTTCAAAAACGAAAACACAAAAAGAACTGACCTGCTGCATCTTCAAAAACGCAGCCAACAAAAGATGCCCAGTGTGGACAGCAAAAGAGAAATCCCATAGACTTTGCTGGGAGGAGGAAATGCATGTAGGGGCATCTTTGTGACCTCAAAAATGCTACAAAAGATGTCCTGTGTGAACTTAGCCTTAATGTTGTTATGAACGCCATTATATCAATGTAATGCATCGTCAGCAGCTGAGGTGTGTCTAATGAGGTTCTGCAGCCGCTGAGTTGTGTATTATGGGGTTCTGCAGCAGCTGAGGTGTGTATTATGGGGTTCTGCAGCAGCTGAGGTGTGTATTATGGTGTTCTGCAGCTGCTGAGTTGTGTATTATGGGGTTCTGCAGCAGCTGAGGTGTGTATTATGGGATTCTGCAGCCGCTAAGTTGTGTATTATGGGGTTCTGCAGCAGCTGAGGTGTGTATTATGGGGTTCTACAGCAGCTGAGGTGTGTATTATGGGGTTCTGCAGCAGCTGAGATGTGTATTATGGGGTTCTGCAGCAGCTGAGGTGGGTATTATGGGGTTCTGCAGTCGCTGAGGTGTGTATTATGGGTTTCTGCAGCCGCTGAGTTGTGTATTATGGGGTTCTGCAGCAGCTGAGGTGTGTATTATGGGGTTCTGCAGCTGCTGAGTTGTGTATTATGGGGTTCTGCAGAAGCTGAGATGTGTATTATGGGGTTCTGCAGCAGCTGAGATGTGAATTATGGGGTTCTGCAGCCGCTGAGTTGTGTATTATGGAGTTCTGCAGCAGCTGAGATGTGTATTATGGGGTTCTGTGGCAGCTTAGGTGTGTATTATGGGGTTCTGCAGCCGCTGAGTTGTGTATTATGGGGTTCTGCAGCCGCTGAGTTGTGTATTATGGAGTTCTGCAGCAGCTGAGATGTGTATTATGGGGTTCTGCAGCAGCTGAGGTGTGTATTATGGGGTTCTGCAGTCGCTGAGGTGTGTATTATGGGTTTCTGCAGCCGCTGAGTTGTGTATTATGGGGTTCTGCAGCAGCTGAGGTGTGTATTATGGGGTTCTGCAGCCGCTGAGTTGTGTATTATGGGGTTCTGCAGAAGCTGAGATGTGTATTATGGGGTTCTGCAGCAGCTGAGATGTGAATTATGGGGTTCTGCAGCCGCTGAGTTGTGTATTATGGAGTTCTGCAGCCGCTGAGGTGTGTATTATGGGGTTCTGCAGCCGCTGAGGTGTGTATTATGGGGTTCTGCAGCAGCTGAGGTGTGTATTATGGGGTTCTGCAGCAGCTGAGGTGTGTATTATGGGGTTCTGCAGCAGCTGAGATGTGTATTATGGGGTTTTGCAGCAGCTGAGATGTGTATTATGGGGTTCTGCAGCAGCTGAGATGTGTATTATGGGGTTCTGCAGTAGCTGAGGTGTGTCTTATGGGGTTCTGAAGCAACTGAGGTGAATTATGAGATTTTGCAGCAGCTGAGATGTGTATAATGAGGTTCTATAGCATCTGAGGTGTGTATTTTGAGGTTCTGCAGCAGCTGAGGTGTGCATTATGAAGTTCTAGAGAATATTACATTATTCGGTGTGGATTTATCTTACAAATATTCCAACAAAATTATTTGCAGCATTGCCAAATGGGGTGTGCCCAGTCTGGTTAATAAAGGGATTACAATATATATGCTGTAGTTCTTCCATACACCGTGCCCCTCCCTCATGGTGTGTATGTGGTGCTGCACCTCAGTCTGTTCAGGTCATTTTAGCTGAGAGACAGCTGAGACAAGATAGCTGTGGAAAGAAAGCACGTATAGGGTCTTACCCCAGTATATAAGGGGTGAGAGGGGGGTGAAACTACTCACCAGGTATCGTTGTGAGAGTCACAACAACTGTAATAGCATGTAGAATTTGATCAACGGCTGCAGCCACCCAAAAACGGCAGATAACAGAGAGCAAAAGAGAGGGGTGTTCAATACTGCACCAAAAGATCACTGGGACAGATTTTCAGATTAATGTATCTTTATTTTCATCCAGGTCTACGCGTTTCAGGAGCCACTGCCCTCTTCCTCAGGACCGTCAGGAAAGACAAACATCAAATCTCGATTTGATGTTTGTCTTTCCTGACGGTCCTGAGGAAGGGGGCAGTGGCTCCTGAAACGCGTAGACCTGGATGAAAATAAAGATACATTAATCTGAACATCTGTCCCAGTGATATTTTGGCGCAGTATTGAACACCCCTCTCTTTTGCTCTCTGTTATCAGCTGAGAGACAGCGACACATACACAGCGCTCTCCGTCCTTATGGTGTGTATGTGGTGCGGAACTTCAGTCGGTTCAGGTCAGTGGAGCTGAGAGGCAGCGAAACATACACAGCACCCCCTGTTCTTATGGTGTGTATGTGGTGCTGCACCTCAGTCTGTTCAGGTCATTTTAGCTGAGAGGCAGCGACATATACACAGCGCGCCCCATCCTTATGGTGTGTATGTGCTACTGCACCTCAGTCTGTTCAGGTCATTGGAGCTGAGAGGCAGTGACACATATAACCTGAGGACTCTTTATTATGTAGAAAGCAGACATTTTTTCTAAGTTCGTACATTCCCCTTTAACATCTGTATTTTGGACTTTTTGGTCCGGCGTACACATATCATCGGCCGCTGGCTCCATGGTGCCTTGTCTGCTATCATCTGGTACATTTATCCTCAGGATTTGTATAGTAGATGTCGATCCCACCAATGGGACCTCGACCTGCGCCACTCTAAGTGTATAGGAATTTATACCATCTCTCCACAAGAGCATGTACAGCATGTACGAGATGAGAAGACCCCAATAACAATAATTTTAGATGTGGTGGAATTAATGTGGATTTGAGAATCAGATTCTCCAGCACAAATCTGGAGGACTTTATTGTACATTTGAAGAAATACTGAAATAGCATGTATTCAACACCAATAGGTATCAGAATGGAACTCTTACATGTGTGATTAATGTGAAAGTAGCAACATGTGACATTTAAAACTTAGCTTTTAATTGGGTTGTGTTAAGAAATATAACAATAGGTGCAAACAGTGCCATTTACCTCCCCTGATGAGCATATGATACGATGTGAAACGCGTCGGGAGGCACTTGGTCTGGATACTAGGGCTAGCCACAACAGGGCCAGCTGTGGACTTCCCTTGTCAGGGCGGGAGTTTATTGTGAAAAAGGGTCAGCTTTATCCCTGACAGGGCCAGCGACCAAGCCACTACTCCCGTCACCCTGACCTATGGATTTCGGTAACACAGGAGAAATTTGACCCCTGAACAGGACATAGGAATTGGGTGAGATCACTCCATTTTTTGTGTCTATAACACTGCATAATACTTGTTGCCTATTGCCTATCGATAGACAGGGTTCTTTTCTGATTATACTAGATCTATCCAGAGTCACCATCTTTTGGATACCTTATTCTATATTGTATATACCTATTGAGGTGTCCCTCTGTCTGATAATGTACAGTGTGTGATTCTATAGCTAGGCAGTTTTTCATTTTTGCTCAATATCATTATTGCTGTTTATAATTCTGAGTTGTTGTAAAGCCTCTCTTAATACTGCAGGTCACATACACCCAGTATCCCTACAGCTGATGATATTGGACGGGTTATTTATATACATGGTACTTTACCCTCTTTCCTACCTGTGTTATATCATGAAAGTGATGGCGCTATAATCCTTGATTGGCCTCATCATTTTCAGGTTTTAAATTGGTGTGTGGATCACTGTTTGCACCTATTGTTATATATCATAACACAACCCAATTAAAAGCTAAGTTTTAAATGTCACATGTTGCTACTTTCACATTTGAAGAAATCAATTTTCTTAGGATATAAAAAAATTGCCTCTGGTCCTCGTTTGTTTCCTGGAAACTGGGTACAACATCAGTAGGGGGGGCACCAAAGGGCAGTTTTGCACAGGGCGCCATACAGGCTAAGGCTGGCCCTGGATTAATACAAACATGTAAGTGAAGCTTACATTCGGCTTCATGTATCTGAAAAAAGGATGGCTGCCCCATAACCGAGCCTGGGATAGCCTCAAACCGAAAAAGTTCAACAATAAGGCACACAAAGGAAAAAACATGCTACATCCGGTACACCATTTCGAGACTCCTTCTGGGGCAAAGTCTATAACTTCCACGAATCATCAGTTCACAAGTGATACAAGTAGAACTCTTGTAGTGGAGTATTATAGATCCATAAGGAGAGTCCAGTTAGTGTGTTTGTGATCAAAGTGGTAAAGTCGAACCATTGAAGTGGAATACTGTAATCCAAAAGGCAAATCCAGTATGGGTATTAAATTCTAATACACATTATGAAGTGAGTATTTTTTAGTTCTCTAAGAGTTTTGGTGTCTTGTTCTGGATTTGAGATGGTGACCGCTTTCCCTTGATGAGTGAGGATTATCTTGGTGGAGAAACCCCACCTATATAGAATCTTTTTCTGTCACAGTATCTCGGTTATGTTTCAAAGAGCTCTTCTTTGATTCAGGGTTTCCTTGGAAAAGTCCGAAAATACCTGAGTGTTCTCATAAGGCTTTGGGAGTTTCCGGTTCCTCCTAAGATATTCCATTAGCTGCTCCTTAACATAGAAGAAATGGATCCTTATTATGATGCCCCTTGTTATTTCTTCTTTTAAGAACTTGGGTCAGGGGAGACAATGGGCTCTATCAATTACTAGATCCAGGTCCGTGGAGGAGGGTATGACTGTTTTGAGTAGCTTTTTGATATAGGGCTGTAAATCCTCATTTTTAATAAACTCAGGGATTCCTCTAAACTTGACGTTGTTCCGTCGGTTTCTGTCCTCTTGGTCCGCCAGTTTGAGTTTTAGGTTTTTTATTTCCTCCTGCATGCTCTTCTGTTCTTTTGTTATATTTTTTGTATTTTAGGTGAGGTCTATTACTTCAGTTTCAACACAATCCATTCTGAAAGTGATGGAGTCTAATGAGATTTTAAGCTCGTCAAATCTTTTGTTCAAGGTAGCTTCAAAGCGATTTGTAATTTTTTCCAATATACTCAGAAACACTTCTGGGGTGAATGATTCCATTATTGCTGTCTTCTGTTTAATATTTTCTTCAGGAGATATAATTATATTTTCCTTCCTGGGACGTTGTCTTAGGGGACTCGTGTTAGGTGAAGAATCGCTTTCAGTATCTGAGTCCAATTCTGTGTTAGACTTATGCGGGCGTCACACGGGACGATAAATCGTGCGATCGCATAAGCGATCGCACCCGCCCCTGTCATTTGTGCGTCACGGGCAATTCACGTCACAAAGTCGTTTACCCCCGTCGCACGTACTTACCTGCCGGACGACCTCGCTGTGGGCGGCGAACATCCTCTTCCTGAAGGCCAATAGAAGCGGAAGGGCGGAGATGAGCGAGACGTAAACATCCTGCCCACCTCCTTCCTTCCGTATTGCCGGCGGGACACAGATAAGCTGTGCTCGTCGTTCCCGTGTTGTCACACAGAGCGATGTGTGCTGCCACGGGAACGACGAACAACCGGAGCACAGAAGGAGGAACAAATTTTTGAAAATGAATGACGTGTCAACGAGCAACGATAAGGTAAGTATTTTTGCTCTTTCACAGTCGTTCTGAGGTGTCACACGGTACGATATGTCTGACGATGCCGGATATATCGTACCGTGTGACGCCCGCATTACTCTCAAGTTCTTTCCTTTTTTGTTTGGCAGTCCCCTGGTCAAAGGGCATTGAGTCTTTGACCGATGGCTCCAGATCATCTAACCATGAATCATCCCGCTTAGCTTGTTTCTTTTTTTCCAAGATTGGCTTGTAGTTACATAGTTACTTAGGTTGAAAAAAGACCTAGGTCCATCTAGTTCAACCTTCCTCCACCAGTTGTAACTTAGACAGATATGATAGTTGTGTTTATCTCTTTGCAATTTGCGATGTCCCTCCAGATAATTCTGGTTTAGGAATTTGTGACGTTTTTGTCGTATGGTTTTGCTTTATGGAGATATGCCATTCTGGTTACCGCTTGTTATTGAATAGTTAGTGATGATAAAAATTATTTTTGTTTGATATATTGTAGACTGTGTCTTGGTGTTGCTCTTTGTTAAAATGCAGAGAGAATATAAGTCAGCCAGTAAAAGAAGCTGTAGTGTCGGGATTGTTGTTATAATAGCGATCTGTCAGCAGACAAGGGGGCACGCTTAATATAGTTCCTTCCTCCTCGACCTATAAGGCCCTGTGCGCACTGGAAAACAGAATTTTATTAAGAAAATTCCGCAGGGTCTGAAAGATTACCGCACCCGCGGCAAACCGCACCCAAAAACCGCATGCGGTTTGCTGCGGTTTTACTGCGGTATTGTTCGCGGTATTGCCGCGTGCGGGTTGGTACATGTGTTTTATTGCATTCAATGCAATAAAGCACATTGGAAAAAAAAAATAATAATTTCCTTCTGAGATAGATAGTAGATAGATAAATAGATAAATAGACAAATAGATAGAGGGATAGACAAATAGAGGACAGATCGCTGCATTTCTCCCGAGCGGTAGTGAGTTCACATTACCAGCCGTGGGAAATGCCCTGTGGTTACCTCTGCTGTCTCGCTGCGAGGCTGCATTCAGTACTGTGTCAGTGTCAGTCGCGGCTGGATGCAAGCATCACAGGAGGTGGATTACGTCGGAGCTGTGTGTTTCGGGGAGTTAATATAAGGGTGAACGAGGCTTATTTGTGTTTTATTTAAAATAAAGGATTTTTCGGTGTGTGTGTTTTTTCACTTTACTTACGGGTTGATCATGTCAGCTGTCTCATAGACGCTGCCATGATCAAGCCTGGACTTAGTGGCGGCGATCTGTCGCCATTAACTCCTTATATTACCCTGACTGCCACCGAATCACGGCAGCAGGAAGAGCTGGGGACACTCCGGTACTGCCGCATAATGGATGCGACAGTCCCGGGGCAGCGGCGGGCTGATAATCTCGACTGCAGGAGGGGAGGGGGGCATTAACCCTGTCCCTCGCTCTCCCCAGCCTGAGAATACCGGGCCGCCGCTGTGTGCTTACCTCGGCTGGACGGTAAAAATACAGCGGAGCCCACGTGTTTTTTTTTCTATATTTCCATTTGCTTTTTATGTGTATTCTATGTCTGTGTGTGAGTGTGATGTGTGTGTATTGTATGTCTGTGTCTGTGATCTGTGTGTGTTTACTCTGCTCCGCTTCCTCTTCCGGTCATAATGACATCACTTCCCTGCAAACCGCAGGCAGCGATGTACATTACCGCAGGTAAACCACGAAATACCGGAGAGAATAACGCAGGAAAACGCAATGAACTGCACAGAATTTGCTGCCTGCGTTATTCCCTGCGGGATTTCACGATTACATTGCAGTCAATGGAGTGAAATCCCGCAGCGACGTGTGGAAAAGAAGTGACATGCAATTGTTTTTGCTACGGGAATCCCGCAGCAAAACATGCAGCTGTCAAAATCCGCATAGTGCGCACAGCATTTTTTTTTTCCATAGGTTTTGCTGGTGGTTCACTGCAGAGATGGTATGAACATTTTCTGCAGCGAAACATGCAGCAAAACCGCAGGAAATCCGCGGCAAAAACCGGCAAGTGCGCACAGGGCCTAAGGCAGCAGATTTGCTCAGTTGCCGTCAGGTTCGGCCAAGACCAATGGTCACAATAACCAATTAGTCAAAGGCGGGCACCCCGGTGTTCCCCTACTGCCTCCGCTCCGTGCTGCTACCACCGGCGCTACACGATGCCTCCGTGTGGTGTGTTACAGGCCGCAGCAGCCTGTCACTCACCCTCCTCCTCCGGTATGGTCCAGTCCTCTTCTCTCCACAGGGAGAGTGAGCCATGGGGTCGGCACTGAGGCACTCTCCTTGCCCCTCCATAGCCAGCCATCACGTGCTGCAGCCCAGTCAGTTGGTATCTTCTTTTACCTCTGCGGTGATTGTGAGGCACTGCTGGGAGACAGGAATCAGGAAAGTCCCCTGGCTCCAGAGGCTCATACCAGATGCTAGGCCTCATGCTGGGGATGCTCAGAAACGGCTCCAAAACTTGAGATTTTGGGCACAGAGGGATCTCCTTAGTTAGTTATGTGGTTCTTGCGCTTAGTTAGGAATCCTGGGTGTAAATAAAGCCAGGATTCCTGTCGCTTGTTATAGATGATCCTGGGATCTAAGAAAAGTGCATCTTCACATTCCCAGCTCAGGCTCTCAGCTCACGCATGTACGTGTTCTATCCTTGTTTTTCCCAGATAAAAGTATTATAATCGATGGGGCAGTTCACATGTCATTGGTTTTCCGCTGACTCTATGTCTGTGCAAAATTCATGGAGACGTCCATATTATTCTGATATCATGTATGAAAAATGCCAATAATAGTCTATGGGTGTGTGAAAATCATGGACGGTACACGGAGGGCATCAGTGTTCAGTTTGTGTACTGTCCGTGATTAACATTGCAAAGTATAGGAGGCGCTTTGTAATTTACACATAGACGTCAGTGTGATCCGGAGAGTCTGAATTGTCATCATGTGACTCAGAAGAGGACGGAAATGGCGCTGAAGATGATTGGCGAGTATATATCATATACACTACAGTGCATACACAGATTCACAGGTTTAGGGTAAAAAATGTTCTTGGAAGAAAATTCTTTAAAGGGAATCTGTCAGTAGGATCAGCCCTCTTTGTCTATATGAGCTAAATTATTATTATTTTTAATTATTATTATTTATTTATAGAGCACCATTGGCTCCATGGTGCTGCACATGAGAAGGGGTTATATACAAAATACAGATATATGTAAATGAGCTGTTCTAGGCTATGGGCCGGATTCTGATCTGCAGGAGAATCTGCCTCCAAAACTTGTTTTAAATAAAAGGGGACATTACCAGTGTGATGTGTGATGTCCGCTCTCTGTTCTCCTGATCTCACTGCAGAGCTGTGTGTGATTATAACTGACACATCTGCAGGGTCCTCTCAGCTTCAGCCTCCATCTCACAGGCAGACAGTGTTACAATATTGTCACAATACAACAAAGCTGTGAGAGCTGCAGCACTAAGACAGTATGGCCAGTGTGGTCCTGCTGTCTCCCTGGACTGTCTGGGAACATTACCAATGTGATGTCTCATGGCCACTCTTTGCTCAACTGATCTGACTGTAGAGCTGTGTGTGATTATAACTGACACGTCTGCAGGTTCCTCGCAAGACTTCACCTTCCATCTTACAGGCGTCTGCATCTGCAGGTTCCTCTCAAGACTTCACCTTCCATCTCACAGGCATCTGCAGGATCCTCTCAAGACTTCACCTTCCATCTCACAAACATCTGCAGGTTCCTCTCAAGACTTCACCTTCCATCTCACAGGCATCTGCAGGGTCCTCTCAAGATTTCACCTTCCATCTCACAGGCATCTGCAAGTTCCTCTCAAGACTTCACCTTCCATCTTACAGGCGTCTGTATCTGCAGGTTCCTCTCAAAACTTCACCTTCCATCTCACAGGCATCTGCAGGGTCCTCTCAATACTTCACCTTCCATCTCACAGGCATCTGCAGGGTCCTCTCAAGACTTCACCTTCCATCTCACAGGCATCTGCAGGTTCCTCTCAAGACTTCACCTTCCATCTCACAGGCATCTGCAGGTTCCTCTCAAGACTGCACCTTCCATCTCACAGGCATCTGCAGGTTCCTCTCAAGACTTCACCTTCCATCTCACAGGCATCTGCAGGTTCCTCTCAAGACTGCACCTTCCATCTCACAGTCATCTGCAGGTTCCTCTCAAGACTGCACCTTCCATCTCACAGGCATCTACAGGTTTCTCTCAAGACTTCACCTTCCATTTCACAGTCATCTGCAGGGTCCTCTCAAGACTTCACCTTCCATCTCACAGGCATCTGCAGGTTTCTCTCAAGACTTCACCTTCCATCTCATAGGCCGGCAGTGTTACAATATAGTTACAATACAGCAGAGCTGTGACAGCTGCAGCTGCCAATGTGTTTGTAAAACCACAAAGGTCATTTCTACTGAGATATCTACATGTCTCATGCAGGCAACTCCTTTTTAGTAAAAATAACCTTTGGAGGCAGACTCTTATACAGATCAGTATCCATCCCATAACCTGGAACAGCTCATTTACATATGAGAAATTTGTGGATTTCTCTGGAATAAGACACCAGATCGCACTTATCGAGGTATCATTTTATTCAGCTTTCCATGACCTTCATGCCCATATAGACGGCTCAGGAAGGTTGATCTTACTGACAAATTCTCTTTAAAGGAGAATATAATTGACAACAGTCATATCCTTTCTTTCTAGTAGACTTGGTTACATGTATAAATGTGGTGCAGGAGTTTCTATTGCACCCGGGCCCTGGAGCCTAAGGGGACCAAAAAATCCCTTTGTCCTATATGAAAAGACCAATGCTATTAAAGACGTGCAACAATTGGGGGAATCATTTTATCTTTTGCGTTGGGGTCCATGTGCGTCAAGTTACGCCACTGGTTGTACACATTACAATCCCAGCATCAGCCAAAAGCACAGAAAAGGAATTGAAAAGTTTGCAGAGCCATAGATTGCAGTGGACAGATACAGTATACCTAAGCTTACATTCCTCTATTCTTAAGCCGGGTATACAGTATGTTGTTACAAGTGCAGTAAAGCTGCTACGCTGTGCTTTTCTACACTCTTTATCAAAAGCATATGTGAAGCCCCTCCAGTGTTGTGTCGGTGCATTACCTTCAGGGACTCCACGCAGCTGGATCCTGTCACAGGTAGGAAATCTTCTATCTAGGATTGTCGTGACGCCACTCTCAGAATTGCGGTCAGTGGGGACCGCCACTGCAGATTGAGGGACGCCTGGGGCTGATGGTGGGTGCAGCCAGTTGTAATAGCCTCCTGAGAGTGAGGCAAGCCCCAGGGCCCTGTGTAGATGTGTAGAACCACAAGGCGCAGAATAACTCCACACAAGCAGAAGGTCTTTCAGGGGTTTTACTCACAGAAGGTGGCAGAGTGAGTAACCCGGGCGTAGCTGGGATGAACCAGGCTGGAACCAGGTGTCCTTCAGGCTGACTGATGAGGGTGACTACCGACTCGCCTTCCTTAGCCCTTTACGTTTTGGGGTAACCCCGACTTTTAGTCCCTATGGGGGCCACCCAGGGAAGTTGCTGAAGCCTCTCTCCCCTTCGTTTTGGCCCGTTTGCTTGTAGCCTGGACCAGGACACTCCGGCTGCTTGCCTCCTGTGAACTATGGGCCCTAACTGTGGCGACGTGGCTGCGGACTCTGTAGTGTGGTCTTGGGGGTATGAAGTGCCCCCTCATGCAGGTTTGGCAAGGAAAGGTGGATCTATCCCTGCACTGGGACCTGCTACCCGTTTGGGCCTGGTAACTCCCTAGCAGTCTCCTTACTTCCCACTCCGTTGCTCTCTCTTTAGCTGAAGATGGATTTCGGGTAGCACTACTAGGTGACCGTTCTCCCCCGTCGGTAGTCACTGCGCGGACGCTGTTAGACTGTCACAGCCCCAGGGGTCTGCTCCTCACGTCTGCTCTCCCTGGACTGCACACTAAACCGGCTCACTGCTCCTCCTCTCCTGTTCTTGCCTACGCCACCTAGCAACCAGGCTCTCTACCACACCCCTTGAGTGGAGATGGAGGCTTCGCCCCCTCCACTCCTCAAGTGGAGGTGAAGGCTTTGCCCCCTCCTGGGATCCCCAGGGGTCTTCTCAAAGGTACATGTGTGAGACCTGATCACTATGCGCCTGTGTAGTCACACCTCGGTCAGCCTTCTGGATTACCTGTATTGTACTGTCCCCAGCATGGATGCAGTACTCAGTGGTGCCTGACCAGGTCAGGGGCGCCACATTCCCCCTTAGTTATCACCAGCACGTCCTCGGGCTGCAAGACAACAGTTTAAAATGCATAAAACATTAAAACATCGTAAAACTTTTAAAACCACCAGGTACCATACATCACCACCCTCCACCCACAAGTCCGTTAACCCACCCAAAACCCTTTCAGGAGGCAGGTCACCGGTTTCTTTTGGTAACCAGGTCTGGGCCATCCACTTCCCCAGACCTTTCCTCCAATCTTCCTCTCCCGTTGGCCGCGCCTTCAGCCACTTCTGGCAGGATGTAGAGGCGGCTTTCATGGGCTGGTGGTTTCAGGGTATACCTGGCCTGGTGGAGCCGCGCCTTCAGCCTCTTCTGGCAGGATGTAGAGGCGGCCTCCACAGTTGGTGCTGACCAGGTACCCTCTTTGTGGTGGAGAGCCATGCCCCATAAACAGGCGTGCTCTCTGGTTGCAGGTGAGCCAGGCCCCATAAACAGGCGTGCTCCCTGGTTGCAGGCGAGCCAGGCCCCATAAACAGGCTGGCTCTGGTGGTGGTACCTCTGGGGTAACCATTTACACTGCGAGAGTTTGTGGCTATAGCCAGTTCATAGCCTTAAGGTTCATGGGTTTCTCACACTAGTTTATGTGGGCACATTTCTTAAACATTAACGTTGCAAACTTTTCAAAACTTTAACTTGCTGTACTTCTTACTTTTCTCTACATAGATTCCTCCTCACCAGGGCTTGGGCCTGTAGGGCTGCGGCACCTGTTGTTTTCTCCATCCTTGTCATCATCGGTTGTGGTCTCATCAATGGATTCTTTGTCTTTTCTTTCCTCTTCTTCTGTATCTGTTTCTTTTTCTGTTGAGACCGCAGGTTCACTGTAGGGATGTCTGGGACATGGTGTAACATCCAATGCATACCATCCCCTTTCTCCTTGGTGCATGGTGAATTCCACTGAATCTCCTGTCCGTAGGTTCCTTCCTGGATGTCCTCTGGGCAAATGGGCTCTAACGTCTCTTCTGTTAACAAAGATGCCTTCCTTCATACCAGGAGCTACTATGAAGCCATATCCTGATTTCAAGCTGAAGTCTTCTACTACACCACGACAGAGTGGACCTCTGACCTGGGATTTGGCTCTCCTTAAAGACCGTTTTTCTTCCAAGTCTCTGGCTGTTACTTCATCTTTTCTATCCGGAGATTGCGGTGCAGGGGAAAACTTTGTTCTGCTGCGGCGCCGTGTCCTGCGGGCTGGATTCTGCTGGGTTGCTACTTCACTGCTTGCAGACTCCCAGGTGAGGTTTCTGGACAAATCTTCCTCTTCATCCCAGCGGGAGTATGGCAACATCTCTGGCTCTGGGCATGGATCCACTGCTGATGGCTCCGGGGTCAGCTTCTCAGCTTCCTGGCCTCCTCTCCCCCTTAGTTCTTCTGAGCACTCCTGTTGTGGCAGCGCTGGGGATGGGTGTTCATCAGCAGGCCCGGGCGGGGGACTCTTTGGCGTGGTTGCTGCAGGAGTCGCCTTGGGGGTGTGCGGAGGGAGCAGATACCGGTCCACCATCTCCTGTGGGAACTGGGCCTCTAGACCAGCCTTCAGCTTCCAGTATGCGGGGTCCTCTCCTATCAGGGACTTCCTAGCAGGGACTTCCTTAGACTGGGGAGCGGTGTCTGCTCTGGCCTTGCAGGCCGGGGTAAACAGTGGTACAGTCTTGTCTTGGCGGGCCGCGCCGGACATGGCGGCGGCCTGGTCTTGGCGAGCCGCGCCCTGCATGGCGGCGGCCTGGATCAGCGTCGCTGTCGCAATGGAATCTGTGCAGGCTGGGCTGGGCGTCGCTGCAACGATCTGGGCTTGGCGGGCCGCACCTGACGTGGCTGCGGCCTGGTTCAGCACCTCACTTGCGGCGCGGACGAGCGTCGCTGCTGCGGTGGGGTCTTGGCGGGCCGGGCCTAGCATGGCGGCGGCCTGGGTCAGCGTCGCACCTGCGGCGTGGAGGAGGGTTGCGGTGGCAGCCGGATCTTTGCGGGCCGGGCAGGGCATCGCTGCGGCGGCCTGGGCTTGGCAGGCCGCACCTGGCGTGGCTGCGGCCTGGTTTAGCGTCGCCGCGCCGGGCGCCTCTTCAGGGACCGCGGGCGTGGCAGCAGGGGTCGGGGCACTCGCGCTGGCAGGGGCAACACTGGACTCACCCATCGGTGGTATCATCGGGGTCTGAGTCGTCGCCGTCCGGTCTGGCACTCGTCGCGTGGCTCTCCCCTCGTAGGCCTGAACCGCTGCAGCCATCTCCAGAAGCTCCGTGCGTTCCTCTCTGATCTGCCTTACAACCCTGGCCTCCAGTTGGTCGCATAGCTGGGCAAGCTCCCGACACCACCAGGCAGCGGAGCCTGGCTCTGGGTCTCTGTATTCAGACGCCATTTCCTCTAGCAGCAGACTTCTGGCTCCCTTTCTGTCCCGACGTCTCTGAACGCCTCCGCTCTCATCACTTGCGAGGTCAGGACTCTGCAGGGGATCTCTGGGTAGCCACACCTCTTCGTGGGCGGTAACTTCTCCCAGCGCGGGCTGCTGTTGTTTTTCAGCGCGCTTTTCATGGTGGCAATATGGCGGCGCTTCCAATTTTTCAAGCGGACCGCCCAGGCACATGGTCACCTGTCTGAACAGGTCTAGTCCTTATCCTGTTCGTGACGCCAGATGTGAAGCCCCTCCAGTGTTGTGTCGGTGCATTACCTTCAGGGACTCCACGCAGCTGGATCCTGTCACAGGTAGGAAATCTTCTATCTAGGATTGTCGTGACGCCACTCTCAGAATTGCGGTCAGTGGGGACCGCCACTGCAGATTGAGGGACGCCTGGGGCTGATGGTGGGTGCAGCCAGTTGTAATAGCCTCCTGAGAGTGAGGCAAGCCC
This sequence comes from Anomaloglossus baeobatrachus, assembly GCF_048569485.1. NCBI lineage: Eukaryota > Metazoa > Chordata > Amphibia > Anura > Aromobatidae > Anomaloglossus > Anomaloglossus baeobatrachus. The sequence continues at coordinate 223,235,220 of NC_134356.1, forward strand.
CAGGGCCCTGTGTAGATGTGTAGAACCACAAGGCGCAGAATAACTCCACACAAGCAGAAGGTCTTTCAGGGGTTTTACTCACAGAAGGTGGCAGAGTGAGTAACCCGGGCGTAGCTGGGATGAACCAGGCTGGAACCAGGTGTCCTTCAGGCTGACTGATGAGGGTGACTACCGACTCGCCTTCCTTAGCCCTTTACGTTTTGGGGTAACCCCGACTTTTAGTCCCTATGGGGGCCACCCAGGGAAGTTGCTGAAGCCTCTCTCCCCTTCGTTTTGGCCCGTTTGCTTGTAGCCTGGACCAGGACACTCCGGCTGCTTGCCTCCTGTGAACTATGGGCCCTAACTGTGGCGACGTGGCTGCGGACTCTGTAGTGTGGTCTTGGGGGTATGAAGTGCCCCCTCATGCAGGTTTGGCAAGGAAAGGTGGATCTATCCCTGCACTGGGACCTGCTACCCGTTTGGGCCTGGTAACTCCCTAGCAGTCTCCTTACTTCCCACTCCGTTGCTCTCTCTTTAGCTGAAGATGGATTTCGGGTAGCACTACTAGGTGACCGTTCTCCCCCGTCGGTAGTCACTGCGCGGACGCTGTTAGACTGTCACAGCCCCAGGGGTCTGCTCCTCACGTCTGCTCTCCCTGGACTGCACACTAAACCGGCTCACTGCTCCTCCTCTCCTGTTCTTGCCTACGCCACCTAGCAACCAGGCTCTCTACCACACCCCTTGAGTGGAGATGGAGGCTTCGCCCCCTCCACTCCTCAAGTGGAGGTGAAGGCTTTGCCCCCTCCTGGGATCCCCAGGGGTCTTCTCAAAGGTACATGTGTGAGACCTGATCACTATGCGCCTGTGTAGTCACACCTCGGTCAGCCTTCTGGATTACCTGTATTGTACTGTCCCCAGCATGGATGCAGTACTCAGTGGTGCCTGACCAGGTCAGGGGCGCCACACATATACTTGGAGTAAGGTTGTCACACATGAGTATAGGCGTACTACATCGCTAGTGTGATGCCCTAGACCCCAGGGGTCACAGAATAACATCACATACACACACACCCCCTCCCCCGGTCAGGAACACCAGTCAAACAAAACCCTTGTTGCCTCCTCCAGGGTCTGATGTCCACACCAGGTGGGGCGGAGCCAGGCGGTTGGCCCCACCCACCGAGGAGTTCACATGCCTGGAGGCGGGAAAAGTAGAGAGTTCAGAAAAGTTGTAGAGGGAGTTGAAGTGGAGTCAAGTTCAGAATTGGAAGTGAGAGGAGGAAAGTCTGTGTGTGTCTGAGTCGGAGCCCAGGCACAATCAGCAAGGTCGGCAGACGGTGGTGGCCATCTGCAGGAGTTGGTGGAGGTCTGCGGAACCGTAGGACCGGGGTCGGGCGGTGGCCCGCCGGTACCGAACCGGGGAGCGGATTGAAGCCAAGCACCAAGGCAGGGTACTCAGACCCCGACTAGGCTCGGAAGCCGCCGTAATGGTCAAATTCTCTGATTGCGGTCTGGACCTCAGGGGTTCATTCCCAACCAAGTCCCGTCAGAAGGCAACAGCCCAACCCGTCCGGATAAGAGCAACCGCCAGCGGCCAGAGATCGAAGGGCCAGCGCCTGCAGGCAAAACGGGCTCTCCCGACACGTACAAGCCAGGGAGCGGACTACCCGTGGGAATCCATAGGGGTCAAACACTTACACACAGGTGCAGGGAAAGACAGCCACCATCAACCCGTCCGGGGAGAGTGAAGACACCGCAGCCGACTGCGGGCCCTGTCCATCCAGCCGTTTGGTTTAACAGAGACTCTGTTCTTGTCTACCTGAGTGAGTACACCAGTGCCATCCGGCACCGTGCTGCACCGCAACGTTGTCCCCGCGTCCACGCTGCCTCCCCCCATCGGCACCTGCACCTACCCCTCCTCACTACTCCCCAACCGGGGCCCCGGGACCAACAGCCCCTACCCACGGAGGGGTCAACACCTTAGCTGCTCTCCGCCATCGCTCCCGGGATCCCCCGTCACCAGCAGCGGTGGTGCCCACCATCACCACAACCCCGTGGGTGGCGTCACAACCGACATCCCATCCCCCAACTAACCAAACCTCCCTTTTCACTCGTGGGCGAGGAGGCACTGCTCGAGCTCCCGGGTCCGGCCCCGTGCTCGAGCCACCGAGGAGCAGAAGCACTGGACCCGAGCGCCAGCGATTCCCCAGGCGAGCGGCGTTCCCGACCCCTCCGCCCCCGACACTAGCCTCTGAATGACTTTTATGTGTTCTTTATCAAACATAATCAGCTAGGTCACCAATGTACACTTGTATTCCACAACAATGCAACAATGAGAAAAGGGAAAAGTGTATGAGATATCAGTCACATATTATCCTGTATAATACATTGGAAATCTGTGCACAGAGAATACCACATCTAGTATACAGGAGAATACAGTATGTGACCGCTGTATGACATCTGATGTCTGTAGTCATCGTATATCATGCAGCAGTCAGATATTATCCTGTATACAATATGTAACATACTACATAGCTCCCAACCAGGGCCGGAATGGCCATAGGGCAGTTCTGGCAATTGCCAGATGGGCCAGTGCCTGCAGTGGGCCGCTCGCTCACTCACTCCAAGGATGCACATGCAGCTCTTTTATCAGAGGTGGGGTGGGCCGGCATGGCATTTTCCTCTGGGACCGGTCCTCCAGCAGCTATTTAAGACTGCAGGGCCGCCGGTTCTTTTAGTAGCAGTCCACCTGCATTGTGCCTTTGGGAGGCTGCAGCTGCTGATGTCACTACGCAGCTTGCGGGCTGGAACAGGGAAAGATGGCATTTGATGTGTGGTTCAAGTCCTGCCGACGGGTCACTCACAGAGAGCTGCCCTCTCTCTGCCTGCACTGACCTATGTGATCGGCGCAGAGCAGAGGAGGAAATGTCCTGGACCAGAACGGAGGCTGAGGGGAAGGACCTATCAGGTCATCTGAATAATCATGTGCCTGATCACTTGACGGGTGAAGTGGCAGGTCTTGTTGTTCAGCTGCTGCAGCCTCCGTGCAGGTCCCAGTAGCTCCTCTCCTGCTCTGCTCCGCTCAGGAACTGTAAGATGTAGTAATGTATAGTGTGTGCAACTGCAGGTAGTCTGTCTGTCTCTGTCAGCCTCTCTCATTCCCTGTCAGTCTTTCTCATTCCCTGTCTGTGTCTCTCATTCCCTGTGTGTCAGTCTCTCTCATTCCCTGACTGTCAGTCTCTCCCATTCCCTGTGAGTCTCTCTCATTCCCTGTCAGTCTCTCTCATTCCCTGTCAGTCTCTCTCATTCCCTGTGAGTCTCTCTCATTCCCTGTGAGTCTCTCTCATTCCCTGTGAGTCTCTCTCATTCCCTGTCAGTCTCGCTCATTCCCTGTCTTTATCTCTCATTCCCTGTCTGTATCTCTCATTCCCTGTCTGTATCTCTCATTCCTTGTCAGTCTCTCTCATTCCTTGTCAGTCTCTCCCATTCCCTGTTAGTCTCTCCCATTCCCTGATAGTCTCTCTCATTCCCTGTCAGTCTTTCTCATTCCCTGTCTGTCTCATTCCCTGTCTGTCTGTCTCATTCCCTGTCTGTCTCTCCCATTCACTGTCAGTCTCTCATTCCCTATCTGTCAGTCTCTATCATGCCCTGTCTGTCTCTCCCATTCTTTGTGAGTCTCTCCCATTTCCTGTCAGTTTCTCTCATTCCCTGTCAGTCTCTCTCATTTCCTGTCAATCTATCCCATTCCCTGTCAGTCTCTCCCATTCCCTGTCAGTCTCTCTCATTCCCTGTCAGTCTCTCTCATTCCCGGTCAGTATCTCTCATTCCCTGTCAGTCTCTCTCATTCCCTGTCAGTCTCTCTCATTCCCTGTCAATCTCTCCCATTCCCTGTCAATCTCTCCCATTCCCTGTCAGTCTCTCCCATTCCCTGTCAGTCTCCCTCATTCCCTGTCAGTCTCTCTCATTCCCTGTCAGTCTCTCTCATTCCCTGTCAGTCTCTCCCATTCCCTGTCAGTCTCTCTCATTCCCTGTCTGTCTGTCTCATTCCCTGTCTGTCTCTCCCATTCACTGTCAGTCTCTCATTCCCTGTTTGTCAGTCTCTATCATGCCCTGTCTGTCTCTCCCATTCTTTGTGAGTCTCTCCCATTTCCTGTCAGTTTCTCTCATTCCCTGTCAGTCTCTCTCATTACCTGTCAGTCTCTCCCATTCCCTGTCAGTCTCTCTCATTTCCTGTCAATCTATCCCATTCCCTGTCAGTCTCTCCCATTCCCTGTCAGTCTCTCCCATTCCCTGTCAGTCTCTCCCATTCCCTGTCAGTCTCTCCCATTCCCTGTCAGTCTCGCTCATTCCCTGTCTGTTTCTCTTATTCCCTGTCAGTCTCTTCATTTCCCTGTCAGTCTCTCTCATTCCCTGTCTGTTTATCTTATTCCCTGTCAGTCTCTCTCATTCCCTGTCTGTCAGTCTCTCTCATTCCCTGTCTGTCAGTCTCTCCCATTCCCTGTGAGTCTCTCTCATTACCTGTCAGTCTCTCTCATTACCTGTCAGTCTCTCTCATTACCTGTCAGTCTCTCCCATTCCCTGTCAGTCTCTCCCATTCCCTGTCAGTCTCTCCCATTCCCTGTCAGTCAGTCTCTCACATTCCCTGTCAGTCAGTCTCTCTCATTCCCTGTCTGTCAGTCTCTCCCATTCCCTGTCAGTCTCTCTCATTCCCTTTCAGTCTGTCTCTCTCATTCCCTGTCAGTTTGTCTCTCTCATTCCCTGTCAATATCTCTCATTCCCTGTCAGTCTGTCTCTCTCATTCCCTGTCTGTCTGTCTCATTCCCTGTATGTCTCTCCAATTCACTGTCAGTCTCTCATTCCCTGTCAGTCTCTCCCATTCCCTGTCAGTCTCTCTCATTCCCTGTCAGTCTCTCTCATTCCCTGTCAGTCTCTCTCATTCCCTGTCAGTCTCTCCCATTCCCTGTCAGTCTCTCTCATTCCCTGTCAGTCTCTCTCATTCCCTGTCAGTCTCTCTCATTCCCTGTCAGTCTCTCTCATTCCCTGTCTATCTCTCTCTTATTCCCTGTCTGTCTCTCTCTTTCACTGTCTTTCTCTCTCATTCCCTGTCTGTCTCTCCCATTCTGTGTGAGTCACTCCCTTTTCCTGTCAGTCTCTCTCATTCCCTGTCAGTCTCTCCCATTCCCTGTCAGTCTCTCTCATTCCCTGTCAGTCTCTCTCATTCCCTGTCAGTCTCTCTCATTCCCTGTCAGTCTCTCTCATTCCCTGTCAGTCTCTCTCATTCCCTGTCTATCTCTCTCTTATTCCCTGTCTGTCTCTCTCTTTCACTGTCTTTCTCTCTCATTCCCTGTCTGTCTCTCCCATTCTGTGTGAGTCACTCCCTTTTCCTGTCAGTCTCTCTCATTCCCTGTCAGTCTCTCCCATTCCCTGTCAGTCTCTCTCATTCCCTGTCTGTCTCTCTCATTCCCTGTCTGTCTCTCTCATTCCCTGTCTGTCTCTCTCATTCCCTGTCTGTCTCTCTCATTCCCTGTCAGTCTCTCTCATTCCCTGTCAGTCTCTCTCATTCCCTGTCTGTCAGTTTCTCTCATTCCCTGTCTGTCTGTCTCTCCCATTACCTGGGAGTCTCTCCCATTCCCTGTCAGTCTCTCCCATTCCCTGTCAGTCTCTCCCATTCCCTGTCAGTCTCTCTCATTTCCTGTCAGTCTCTCCCATTCCCTGTCAGCCTCTCGCATTCCCTGTCAGTCTCTCTCATTCCCTGTCTATCTCTCTCATTCCCTGTCTATCTCTCTCATTCCCTGTCTATCTCTCTTATTCCCTGTCTGTCTCTCTCATTCCCTGTCTGTCTCTCCCATTCCCTGTCAGTCTCTCTCATTTCCTGTCAGTCTCTCTCATTCCCTGTCTGTTTCTCTTATTCCCTGTCAGTCTCTTCCATTCCCTGTCAGTCTCTCTCATTCCCTGTCAGTCTCTCTCATTCCCTGTCAGTCTCTCTCATTCCCTGTCAATCTCTCTCATTCCCTGTCAGTCTGTCTTTCTCAATCCCTGTCAGTCTGTTTTTCTCATTCCGTCTGTCTCTCCCATTCCCTGCCTGTCTCTGTACAATGTGAGTATATGTCATTGTTATTTTACAAGGGAGGTAACCTTATTTAAAAAAAGTCACTGTCCAGGTAGTGGATAACACCTATAACTTGCCCAGTCCAGTGAATTGTTTAGAGCATACTCACGACATTTCTATTCTTCTTATAACTGTTCCTCACTACTCAGACAATCTTTTCTGAATTCCTGTGTTCAGACAACCCCCCCCCCCCCGGAAAAATAATACTATTTCAGTGGTGCAGGCTCTGCCCCTCCCAGGGCTCATGTGACATTTTTATGTTTCACGCTCCCTGCGACCAATCAGCGCTGGCCTCATTCTTTCCTCCTACACATGTAAATGACATCGGAAGGAAATGAGTGAGCAGCAACTCTTACTTCGACTGGATGTACTGATTTTTCCGACAGGGGATAAAGTGAAGTCAGCGCTGATTTTCCACAGGGATTGTGTGACATAATGTCATGTGAGCCCCGGGAGAGGCAGAGCTGACACCAGTGAAACAATGCCAGCACCAAAAATGAGTATAGGTGTTATTATTTTGATTAGGGGGAGGGGGAGCATAGGGCTTCAGAAGGGGTGTTTAAGTTCTGGGTTACCTATTTAACGGTTACTATCAACTAATTGCAGTGTATCCATGTTCAGCAGAAGTGTCCTGTGTAAAATGCCAGCAACGTTAGTATATTTTAATCTTGATCTTTAAGACTGTGTGCGCATACAAGGTCGGACTGGGCTGTCTGGGGCCTACCAGGGGAATTGACTCCAGGGGCCCTCCCTACAGCTAAATATAAACACCCACTAGCGTTATCCCCATTATTATGTTGCTTTGACTGTATACACAGGCGGCTCCTGCACATCTATATTGTGCACCATAACTGGGATGTACAATTATAGTAGTTTGCAGTAATGGGGTCTTTGGTGAAAACAAGTTATCACCGATTCACAGGGTAGGTTGGTGATAACTTATTGATCGGTGGAACCTGATCAGTGGAAACCGCACTCGGAAAATTGGGGAACTTTTTGCAGCAGCAGGTGGGATGTGTGACTGTAGAGACATTCATCCTCTGTGGAGCAGCCAGATAAAAACAAGCACAGCGCTCGCAGCCACTGAGGGAATGGATGGATCAGGGGTCGAGTCGGACACGAGCTCCAGTGTAATGGGGGATAAAAGTTGCACGATCGGTGCAGGTCCCAGCAATCGGTCCACTGCCCACTGATGAATAAGATATCACTTATCCTGAGGCCTTGTTCACACGTTCAGTATTTGGTCAGTATCTTACATCAGTAGTTGTAGTCAAAACCAGGAGTGGGTGATAAATACAGCAGTGGTGCCGTGTTTCTATTACCCTTTTTTTCTGATTTTACCGCTCCTGGTTTTGGCTTCAAATACTGAGGTAAAAACTCACTGAATACTCAGTGTGTGCACATGGCCTTAGTAAAGGTGATTACCTGTTTTCACTGGAGAACCTCTGTAAGTACATATTTACTGCAGTGTAATAGTCAAGGACAGGGAGGGGTTAAATGTTTAAGTATTTAATTTCTATTGGAAATAATCTCCCCCTTATAGAGAGAAAGAGTGACCTCCATACACAACACAATCCACTATACCAAGAGCAATAATAGCACATACAAGGGAGACATACCGCCACACTATGACCAGACCACATATTACCACCAAACAGTGACCAAATACAGCCACATACAGGGAGAAATACCACCACACCCTGACCAGACCACATATTACTACCAAACAGTGACCAAATACAGCCACATACAGGGAGAAACACCACCACACCGTGACCAGACCACATATTACCACCAAACAGTGACCAAATACAGCCACATACAAGGGAGAAATACCGCCACACTATGACCAGATAACATACTACCAACACATAGTGATCAAAAGCAACCACATACCAGAGAGTAATACCGCCACACCATAATCCGACCACATAGTGACCGAATACAACCACATACAAGGGAGAAATACTGTGACACTATAACCACACCACATAATGACCAAATAATAACACACATGAGACAAATATCAGCACAACATGACCAGATGATATATTACTACCACACAAGGACATATAAAACTACAATAATGATCATGAATAAAAACTACAATGATAATAATACTAATATTACCATCAGTGCCATAATACACAGGAGCTCTGTATATAGTGTATAGGTAATACAGTGCTCACCAGTGACATTATACACAGGAGCTCTGTATACAGTGTACAGTATAGTGTGTGTGTACATGTAACACACTGACTTACCAGTGACGTCTCTAGCTGACGTTATTCATCTTCACATTTTCTCTTCATCCGGCACTGACCGCCATCACTTCTTCCTGCTATAACGCGACTCTACACAAAATAACAATCACCTATAGCCGATCACTTCCAGAGCACATTCTATACTTTTTCCCCAATTTCTACACATCATCAGACTCTTGTTCCCCCACTGGAGACAGTATCCTCAAAATTAACTTATATTTCATCAGTAATAATGTCCCCTAATTTGCCCCTACAGTAATTATGCCCCACGTGCCACCATAAACTAATAATGTATGTTCCTCATTCTGGCCCCATATAGTAATTATAAAAAAAGACAGTTTGCGCTCTGATAATGATAAAGTATGGAAACCATGAATGTGTGAACATGGACCTGCATTACTGCTAAGGAAAATCTAAAAAAAATGAGATATTTAGCATATAGAAATGGCCATTTGTATATCTGCCCAATTGCCCCTTCACGGCATATCTCGTATCTGGGTACCTAATGCTATTCTGAAGCCTCTCTCTGGGTTAAAAACCTCCTGTGTATGGGCACGTAGGTACCCAGTTACGAGATATGCAGTGAAGGGGCAACTGGGCAGATATACAAATGGCCATTTCTATATGCTAAATATCTCATTTTTTTTTAGATTTTCCTTAGCAGTAATGCAGGTCCATGTTCACACATTCATGGTTTCCATACTTTAGCATTATCAGAGCGCAAACTGTCTTTTTTTGTATTTTATGTTATGTTCAGTCATGCGCCTGTCGATGAGGCTGAGTGCAGGCAGTCTTTTTTGTCCATATAGTAATTATGTCCCTCATCCTGACCCTTTTTATTTAATAATGTCTGGGGAAACAAGTGGAATCAGAAGGGTTGTTAATTGCTTCCTGCACAAAATATCCCCCCACACACTGCTCCTCTCCAAAATAGCCCCACAAAGTGCCCCTTTCCATAATGCCCCCCAAAAATCTATTTGCCCTTTCTATAATATCTCCCCCATACTAAATCCCTGTATAAATCCCCCCCCTACTCCTCATTATACTATTCTGCCTTCCACAATCCTTGATGTCTCATAATGTCCCCCATTGCCCTATAATGTCCCAAGTTCTTTCATAACATCCCCCACTGACCTATAATGCCCCAATTTGCTTCATAATGTTCCCTATTACCTTATAATGTCCCCAATGCCCTATAATGTCCCCCACTGCCCTATAATGTCCCCCACTGCCCTATAATGCCCCCCACTGCCCTATAATGTCCCCCACTGCCCTATAATGTACCCCACTGCCTTATAATGTCCCCACTGCCCTATAATGTTACCCACTGCCTTATAATGTTCCCCACTTCTATATAATGTCTTCCACTGCCTTATAATGTCCCCACTGCCCTATAATGTTCCCCACTGCCCTATAATGTCCCCTACTGCATTATAATGTCCCTCACTTCCCTATAATGTCCCCCACTGCCTTATAATGTCCCCCACTGCCCTATAATGTCCCCCACTGCCCTATAATGTCCCCCACTTCCCTAGAATGTCCCCAACTGCCTTATAATGTCCCCCACTGCCCTTTAATGTCCCCCACTGCCCTATAATGTCCCCCACTGCCCTATAATGTCCCCTACTGCATTATAATGTCCCCCACTGCCCTATAATGTCCCCCACTGCCCTATAATGTCTCCCACTGCCTTATAATGTCCCCCGCTGCCTTATAATGTCCCCCACTACCTTATATTGTCTCCCACTACATTATATTGTCCACCACTACCTTATAATGTCCCACACTGCCTTATAATGTCCCCCACTGCCCGATAATTTACCCCACTGCCCTATAATATCCCCCACTACCTTATAATGTCCCCCACTGCCTTATAATGTCTTCCACTTCCTTATAATGTCCCCCACTGCCTTATAATGTCCCCCACTGCCCTATAATGTCCCCTACTGCATTATAATGTCCCCCGCTGCCCTATAATGTCCCCCACTGCCCTATAATGTCCCCCACTGCCCTATAATGTCCCCCACTACCTTATAATGTCCCCCACTGCCTTATAATGTCCCCCACTGCCCTATAATCTCCCCCACTACCTTATAATGTCCCCCACTACCTTATAATGTCCACCACTACCTTATAATGTCCCCCACTGCCTTATAATGTCTTCCATTGCCTTATGTCTTCCACTGCCCTATTATGTCCTCCACCACTTCTTAATGCCCCTTGTAAAATAACACTGCCCCTCCCCCACCACAGCCCATGTAAAATTACTGTATATGACATCTTCGGCTCCTCTGGAGCGCTTACCTGTGCCTGCGCATCTTCATCCCTGCAGCTGCGGCCCCGGTAATGATTGCTGTCGGTGCAGGACTGAGGCTCGCTCCTCTGCCTCAGTCCTGTCGTGTCCTCCTCCTCTACAGCCTCGGCCCCGGTGATGACGTCCCGTCGCAGTGCGGGGCTCAGCAGCGCTGCTCTACCTCCTGTCACCGGCCGCACTGTACAAATGTATGTGTGCCTGAATGACGCGCATACATTTGAATGCCGGCGCGGTCTCCAGGCCCTGCACACCTCATCGGTACAGGCCTGGGGACTTCCACAGTGCACCGCTAGGACCCTTCATGAGTCACATGACACACGTGATGTCACTAAAGGTCTTGCAACTGCAGAAACTTCAGTGATCGATTTATGATTGAAAGGCTGGGGTCCCCTCAGAGCGTGGAGGGCCCTGGATGAGCTGCCCAATCTGCCCACCAATAAAGGCCGGCCCTGAGAAACAGGCGGCCCCGCGGCCCTGTACAGCTGCCCGCACTATATAATTCACGGGGCCCCTGAGGGCCTGGGGCCTACAGGGGGATTTCCCGCTACCCCGCTGGGCCAGACCGACCCTGTGTGCACGTGTGCGTTTTGCATGCCTTGACACTGCATATTGCACTGCAGCGTAAAGGCATGTGTCCCAAGCACAATTTATTAAAATTGTACATAATCCATCTGCATGTTGCATTTGAGAGCGCAGCGATTTGCATTCAGAAATTTTGATCCAAATCGATGCATTCTAAAAAGCATGTCACTTTTTTTGTGCATTTTGGATGCTTTTCCCACTCTATGGCAGAACAAGCATCCAGAACGCATGAATTCTGCATTCACAATGCATCCAAAATGCAGCTTTTAGGCTGCGTTTTGAAACGCACAAGCAGTGACAAAACTCTGCAGAATATTTGTCACGGCAGAATGCAACGTGCGCTCATACCCTTAAAGTAAATAAATATATGATCATGTCAAGGTGAAATAAAATGACTTATCGCTCGGTCCATAGCCCTATGACTGTAAGCCAGTGGCTCCTAGGAGGTTGTAAGTTCACCAGTTTCATTGATTTACTGTGCATGCCCAGGGTAGGAACAGTGACACCGTTTTCGGCCAGCCCAAGAGTTGTAAAGAGCTGAAGGTGACGTTGCTCTAACATCAGATAGGGCCATAATTGTAATAAAAGAGAGCCGAGTGTAGAAGAAATAGGTGGCCCTCACCCCGATCCATAAGGCTATGTGCCCACGCTGCGGAGAATGCGCGGATTTTGCCGCGGATTTTGCGCGGAAAATCCGCGGATTTTCCAGAAATCTGCAGCACAGCTACTCCCCAGCCATTTCTATGGCATTTGGGAAATGCTGTGTCCACGCTGCGGATTTTTCCGCAGCGGAAATCGTGCGGAAAAATCTTCAGCATGTCAATTATTGTTGCGGATTTCTCCGCAGGGTCCCATATACTTACCTGCCTTGATAGAGACCCGAGTCACTTCTCCGTCCGGTGCACAGCAGGGCAGTGGATCCAGCCAGGTACAGGAAGGAAGAGGTGGGCGGGGCCTGCACGAGCTCCGGTCATGTGACAGCCAGAGCTAGTTCAGGCCCGCCCACCTCCAGCACAGTGAACCAGACGCTACCTGACAGTGACCCGGCCGCCGGAAAGCGAGGTGCTGCATGATGGACGTAAGTATGAGCACCCCGATCACTGCAGCACTTGTTCTGCATTGAGGATGCAGTGCCGAAGCCATGGTACTGTATCCTCAATGCAGAAAGCCCGCACCATATCCGCACGACATTCCGCTGTATATCCGCAGCATTGAAACAGAGAAAGTTCTGTTGCGGATTTCTGGGAGCACCTGCGGAATGTCTTGCGGATATATCCGCAGGACAATGTCCCCGTGGGCACATAGCCTAAAAGTCCTTTATTTTGTTTGCTTAAAAACCATAGATGCAGGAGGATGCAGGCCGCGCTGCTTCGTCCTCCTGCATCCATGATTTATAAGCAAACAAAATAAAGGACTTTTATGGATCGGGGTGAGGGCCACCTATTTCTTCTACACTCTGCTCTGCTACGTATGTCATCTATTTGAAGGTTTAGCTCCACTTTCTCCATGTGACCAGTTAGTGCTCATTGTACTCCTTTTTTGTCCTATGATGAGTTTGGTGGATTAATGTTGCCAGATCTATTTCACTGGTTGTGGTCACAATTGTAATAAAGACCCCCATCTAAGCAAGTAAGTATGTGTGTAGGGAGGGGGCAGCATATCTGCAATTGTTTTGTGACAGCATGTAATAAAGACCATTGAGGTTTTTATTACAAATATTGTCCTGCCTCCTGACAACAATCGAAATTTTGTGTAGGGCGACTTAAATTACATATAGTGTAATTCTGGCTTTACAGCAGTTTGGACGCTGTAATTGTGCTATAGACCTCAAGCAATCCGCAAACAAATCTACTTCACATTCACTTCATAGTAGGTGGGCCTGTCTGCTCCCAAATGCCAGGGCTGATTTTCAGTCCCAGTCCGGCCCTGTTTCCAACTGTTGTAGAATAGAAAGAGGGACAAATATGTTGTGCGCCATGCATGCCGTGGTAAATTTTGACCACGCTCCTAGCCACACCCCAAGCCACACCCATTTGCTATTTCTTTCCCCCCTGGCAGGAGGGGATTGTAGCAATATGTATATGCTGTATGTCCCCTAGGGGCCTCTAGGGGTCTCTCTTCTTGTATGCGTTCACAAGCAAGTGGGAACTTGCTGGTACTGCAGAGTGCAGGCAGCAGGGAGAGATGCAATGGCTGACAATACCACCTAATAAATAGCCTGAAGATCTCCACTGAGTGTGATTACTGAGAGACACAACAACAGAACATGGTGGCAGCTGGGCACAGAACCTTCATGTGACACCTGCAAATCCTTAGAGCTTGTGTGTGAGACTGGGACTGTACAGAACATCATTGCAACTGTGAGTACAGATTTCCTGTCATTATACAAGATGGAGACTGGTCTGAAGCCCCCTCAGAAACTGGATGTCTCATCATGTAATCTATCCCAGACATGGAGACACTGGAAAGAGGAGTTTACTCTGTATGTGGATCTGACAGTGGCCCCCAGTGATGACAAATGTAAAGTAAAGCTTTTTTATTACTTAATTGGGGAAAAAGGCAGAGAACTAGCCCAGACCTTACTGCCAGACACAGACCGCCTCGTCCTAGCAGACATTGTGGAGGCATTTGATAAGCACTGTGACCCCAAGAGAAATGAGACTGTGGAGAGATACAAGTTTTTCACAAGACAGCAGGCGGATGGTGAAAATGTAGACAGATATGTGACAGAGCTGAGGACATTGGCTGCAACATGTGGCTTTGGGGAAATCAGAGATAGCCTCATAAGAGACAGATTTGTATGTGGCATTATGGATACTCGCCTCAGAGAACATTTACTCAGAGACGAAGAGCTGACCTTAGAGAGATGCATGCAAATCTGCAGGGCTGCAGAGCTGACAAAGCGCAGCCTGAAGATGATGGCAGGCACCAGTAATAATAATAATGATGATGAGGTACATGCAGTATCTATGAAAGGAAAGACAAGACCAAGCTCCCCTATAAGAATGATCCACTGCAAATATTGTGGTAAGAGACATGAGAGAGACAAGACCAAGTGTGCAGCATATGGCGAAACCTGCAGGTTATGTGGCAAGAAGAATCATTTCTCAGCTGTCTGCAGGCTGGGAACAAGCAAACAGCATAGACAGGTCCACACTGTGACACCAGACACTGACAGTGCAGAGGACATTACATGGCTACAGCTGCAACCTGCAACAGAGAATGTCAATGTAATCAGGCAGCCAGTAGTCAAAGATGCCAAGCAGCTCTATGCAACCTTCCTGTTGGATGAGAAGCCCATTAGATTTCAGCTGGATTGTGGAGCAAGTTGTAATGTAATTCCAAGTGCTCTGCTGAACAAACAGGTTTCCATTGAGCCAATGGATAAGGTACTGGTGATGTACAACAAAAGTGTTCTGAAACCTATGGGGACATGTAAGCTCAAAATACGGAACCCATGTAACAGGAAAAGTTACAGAGCTGAATTTACCGTGCTGCATGGTGGGAACTGCAGTGGGTGAGCAGACCCCCTGCAAAAGGGAGCATAGTTAACCCGGAAATGTTATTAATAAAAATGTTTTATTTGTATGTACATGTGTATTGTGTTAGGGTCCCCCTAGTGGCCGGGTGGGACGGCTGTCACCACAGTGGAGAGGAGGAGCCGGCAGAGACAAGGGGAGGAGAGAGCAAGGGTGTGAGGAAAAGATTAGATCAAGGGAGCAGTCGTCTCGGGGACAGGAGCGGAGCAGCAGAGCCGGGGCAGAGTGTGGGAGCTGGAAATCAGGGAAGCCGGTGAGAAAAGGAGCGGGCGGAACCTCATAGTGTGAAGCAGTCCGGTGTGGGTCCGGGCTGTGGGTAGCCAGAAGTGGGAGCCGGGCGAAGTGGAGTAGTCAGGCACATCCCCACTGGAGGGGACGCAAGGACAGGCTTCCCCCAGCTAAGAAAGCGTATCATCACCTTTATTGCTTTGTTTGGGACTTTGTGAAGAATAAAAGAATGTTTGTTCATTGCATCGAACCCTGCCTGAAGAGTGTTTGTGCGCCGGATAACATCTGCATCACCACCACACTCTGCCCCACCAAGTCATCTCCTGTCCCCATAGTGGCGGTGGAACCAGGGGTAAGCCTAATTGCAAGGGCCACGACTACAAGGCCAGAGGCACCCCTGGCACCCCGTTACATGTGGCGTAGTCGGCAGGATGCGATTCCCCTGCCAGGAACCCAGGAGGCTGGAGATCGGGTCATGCCTGAAGCACAGGATCCGGACCGTGATACAGGATTTCCAGTCCCGTGGTGGGAAGAGAACCTAGTACCCGTAGCGTTGGACCGGGTACAAGATGGCGGCAAGGAGGCCGTTATCTGTGGGGAAGAAAAGGCGCGGAAAATTGGCGCCGAAAGAAGAGCCTGGGGCTGGCCGGTGCCGAAGAGAAAGCATGGAGTACTCCGCCCAAAGAGGGGAGGCGCCAGCTCCAGGGCACGGAAGAAGAAAAAGAAGTACCTCAGCGGAGGAGTCAAGATGATGCGTGAGGCTGGGGGTGGAGTTCGTTTAAGAGCGGGAAACGAAGACCCGCCTCCACTCTACCCAGTCTCAGCATTGACACCGCCGCCGTTACCAGCAAGATTGTCAGGGGCAGCGACGCCTTCACCACCGAGAGGAGCTGCAGCAGCTGCGCCTGTGGAGCCACCCTACGCCCCTGCGTCCTTCCAGAGGATCCGTCAGCAGCCGGGACAATCCCTGGGGGCATACATCCAGGCCCAAGCGGAGGAATGGAAGAGGGCCTGGTCCCCAGAGTAAGTCACCACTGCTGATCTGTTGTTTAAGTTCGGCGCTGTTTAGCCGGCAGAAGTTCTTTTAAAGTTTCACGGGACGAGCTCCCTTCTGTGTGTTTGTACGGGCAGTCGCCCCATCTAAGACCGGGAGCGCTGTTGCCAAGCCTCCGGGCGCCCATCTAAGACCGGGAGCGCTGTTGAGCCTCCGGGCGCTAGTTGAAAGAAGGACCGGGAGCGCTGCAGAAACCGCCGGGCGCGGGACTGGTGGCCGTCCAGAGGAGGAGAACTGGGCACACTGGTGGCCGTCCAGAGGAGGAGAGCTGCGCACACTGGTGGCCGTCCAGAGGAGGAGTGCTGCGCGGGACTGGTGGCCGTCCAGAGGAGGAGAACTGGGCACACTGCTGGCCGTCCAGAGGAGGAGAGCTGCGCACACTGGTGGCCGTCCAGAGGAGGAGAGCTGCGCACACTGGTGGCCGTCCAGAGGAGGAGAACTGGGCACACTGGAGCCCTCTGTGTGGGTGCTGCGCCTATTGTGGACGGTATTGCAGACTTTACGTGCTTCTGTGTGTTTTAAGTAAGAGCCGTGCCGGGAGGCTCGGGTTTTAAGAGGGGAGGTATGCAGTGGGTGAGCAGACCCCCTGCAAAAGGGAGCATAGTTAACCCGGAAATGTTATTAATAAAAATGTTTTATTTGTATGTACATGTGTATTGTGTTAGGGTCCCCCTAGTGGCCGGGTGGGACGGCTGTCACCACAGTGGAGAGGAGGAGCCGGCAGAGACAAGGGGAGGAGAGAGCAAGGGTGTGAGGAAAAGATTAGATCAAGGGAGCAGTCGTCTCGGGGACAGGAGCGGAGCAGCAGAGCCGGGGCAGAGTGTGGGAGCTGGAAATCAGGGAAGCCGGTGAGAAAAGGAGCGGGCGGAACCTCATAGTGTGAAGCAGTCCGGTGTGGGTCCGGGCTGTGGGTAGCCAGAAGTGGGAGCCGGGCGAAGTGGAGTAGTCAGGCACATCCCCACTGGAGGGGACGCAAGGACAGGCTTCCCCCAGCTAAGAAAGCGTATCATCACCTTTATTGCTTTGTTTGGGACTTTGTGAAGAATAAAAGAATGTTTGTTCATTGCATCGAACCCTGCCTGAAGAGTGTTTGTGCGCCGGATAACATCTGCATCACCACCACACTCTGCCCCACCAAGTCATCTCCTGTCCCCATAGTGGCGGTGGAACCAGGGGTAAGCCTAATTGCAAGGGCCACGACTACAAGGCCAGAGGCACCCCTGGCACCCCGTTACAGGAACCATGTACCAATACTGGGAGTAAAAGCAGTGCAGGCAATGGACTTAATAAAAGTACAGTCTCAGAACATTATGTCTGTTGAGGTTTCCCAGGATATACCAAATCCCAAACTAAATGCAGAGCGCAATTTGGACTTTCAAAAAATAAAAATGGAGTATGCTGATTTATTTGAAGGTGATGGATGTTTTGAAGGTAAATACAGGCTAGAAATTGATAAAACCGTGCAGCCTACCAGATTACCTACAAGAAGGGTGCCTGTAGCTTTAATGCAACCGCTGAAAGTAGAGCTACAAGATTTACAGAAAAGAGGCATGATCGCACCAGTCCAGAAGAGTACAGATTGGATCAGCAGTTTGGTCATAGTGCAGAAACCATCAGGCAAGTTAGGAATATGCATTGATCCGAAGCCACTCAACAAGGCGCTGAAAAGAAATCATTACCCGATGCCAACATTGGATGATGTTCTCCCAGATCTATCAAAGGCTAAAATATTTTCTGTATGTGATGTCAAAAATGGATTCTGGCATGTGGAACTGACTGAAGAATCAAGTTTGACAACATTTTCTTCACCATTTGGACGCTATAAATGGCTGAGACTGCCCATGGGACTAAAACCTGCTCCAGAGATGTTCCAGCAGAAATTGATGCAGTCTTTGGAAGGACTTCCTGGAGTAAAAACAATAGCAGATGATATCCTTATAGTGGGAGAAGGTGAAGATATGGAATCTGCAATCAAGGATCAGGATCAGAAGATGATACAATTTTTGGACCGATGTAGAGCAAAACAAATAAAGCTGAACGTGGACAAATTCAAACTGAAAATGACAGAAGTTGCATATATTGGACATCTTCTGACCTCAAATGGTGTAAAAGTGGATCCAGAAAAGGTGAGAGCAATTCAAGATTTGCCAACCCCAACTGATGTGTGTGGAGTACAACAATTTCTGGGCATGGTAAATTATCTCTCCAAGTTTTGCAAGCATCTGTCAGATATGTGTGAGCCACTGAGACAGCTAACCCACAAAGATGTGCTCTGGGAATGGACAGAAAACCAGGAAACTGCTTTCCGGTCAGTAAAGAAGGCTATTGCAGATGCAGCAACCCTGAAGTATTTCGACCCAGATCGAGAAGTGGTGGTACCATGTGATGCTTCAGAAAAAGGCCTTGGAGCTACACTAATGCAGAACAAACAGCCAATCACGTTTGCAAGCAGAGCCCTAACAACAACAGAGCAGGCATATGCTCAGATTGAGAAGGAGTTACTGGCTGTGGTATTTGGGATGGAGAAGTTTCACCAGTACACCTATGGTCGACGAGTAACAGTGCAATCTGATCACAAGCCATTGGAGAGCATTACAAAGAAACCACTACTAAATGCCCCAAAGAGACTACAGCGCATGCTGTTACGACTTCAGAAATATGATTTTGACATCTGTTACTGTCCAGGAAGAGACTTACTGATTGCAGATACTCTAAGCCGAGCATACCTACCTGTCACAAATGATGAGGAGAATGAAATTGAAACCATCAATATGTGTGCCTATCTGGCGGTGTCAAAAGACAAGTTTAAGCAAGTACAGACTTGTACAGAGAAGGATAAAATACTCCAGATCTTAAAGACTGTCATCTTGCAGGGCTGGCCAAAATACAAGCAGCATGCACCTAGGGAAGTTTCTCCATTCCTCCACATAAGAGATGAACTGTCAGTGCAGCAAGGAATCATCTTTAAAGGAGACAGAGCTGTTATACCAGAAGCACTCAGGAGAGACATACTGGAAACACTGCACTCTTCGCACTTAGGTATGAAAGGATGTCTACGGCGAGCAAGAGAATCTATTTATTGGCCAGGAATGAATGACCACATTAAAAACTATATAGCACAATGTGAAATATGTGCATCCTGCAGTGATAAGCAACAAAAGGAGACATTGCAACCTCATGAAATTCCACAGAGGCCTTGGTCAAAAATTGGAACAGATGTGTTCACATGGAATGACAAAGAATACCTGATTACAGTGGACTATTTATCTAACTTTTGGGAGATTGATTTGTTACAGGACACAAGGGCGAGAACAGTGATTAAAAAACTCAAGGCCCATTTTGCCAGGTATGGCATTCCAGATATCGTGTTCTCTGACAATGCTGCTCAGTTTACTTCAGAGGAGTTTAAAACTTTCAGCAACAGATGGGAATTTGAACACCAGACGTCTTCTCCAAGATATCCACAGAGTAATGACAAAGCAGAGTCCGCAGTAAAAACGGCCAAAAGACTACTTAAAAAAGCAAAACAGGCAGGTACTGATGTATATCTGTCTATACTGGATCATAGAAACACACCCACCCAAGGCATAGACAGCAGTCCGGCACAGAGGCTCATGAGTAGACGTACAAAGACACTCATACCAACCGCTAGTCACCTGTTAAAGCCAAAGTTGGTGGGAAACATCAAAGCTCAACTAAAGAAAAATCAAGTAAGGCAAGCTTTCTATTACAATAAATCTGCAAAAGATCTGCCAGCTCTCCAGAGGAATGACAACATACGGCTGCAGCCAAGCAGCAAATACGACAAACACTGGCAAAAGGCAAAGGTTGTCCAGAAACTAGGACCTCGGTCCTACGAAATTGTAACAGAAGACGGAAGAAGCCTAAGGAGAAATAGGAGATATTTGAGGAAAACACAAGAACAAGATGATTCATGGCCTTTTGAACAATATCCTGATACCCAAGATAACGAGGCAGCAAGTCCAAGCCAAGTACCAACAGTGACTGCTGACCATCAGGGTAAGACTGTTAACCAGAGACAGGCAATATCAGAAGGCACATTACCAGAATCAGAACAACTACCAGAGGTGGACATTGACTCTTCTTATGTTACTAGGGCCGGCAGAATGATCAGAAAGCCTGCACACCTCAAGGATTATATCTAACTGTATATATTGTAATTCTCTTTTACTTGGTCAGATTAACTTGTGTTTATTAAGTTTGATTGTTATTCTTGTTTAAAGAGAAAGGATGTAGCAATATGTATATGCTGTATGTCCCCTAGGGGCCTCTAGGGGTCTCTCTTCTTGTATGTGTTCACAAGCAAGGGGGAACTCGCTGGTACTGCAGACAGAGTGCAGGCAGCAGAGAGAGATGTTATGGCTGACAATACCACCTAATAAATAGCCTCAAGATCTCCACTGAGTGTGATTACTGAGAGACACAACAACAGAACAGGAATGTCAGAGGAGCGGTGACAGTGAGTGACATTCAGCAGATGCCCAGGACTGCAGGGCGTAGACCCAAATCCAGGACTGTCCATTGTATCCAGGACAGTTGGGACTAGAGATGAGCGGATCAATTCACGGGTCTCCCGTCCGGCATCCTGGTTAGTTGTACCTGGCGGCTGGACAGGAGGCTGTGAATCTCTCACCTTCCGGGGTCCCTGGAGCGGCTTTTGATTATCCAGGGCTGGAGTGCTGTTATCTATACTTCCTGCTCATCTCTAGTTGGGACCTATAGATTATTTTTTGTTCATTCATTCATAGTCGTAGCAGCCAGAATTGTCTAATTTCTCCGTAAGCTTTGCTATACAATATCTGGCTTTTTTGTGTCTCTAAGGCCGTGTTCACATGTTACATAAATACCTTCTTTTCTGCAAGAGTTTAAGCCAAACTACGCAATAATAATCTTCTTTAAATATTGCATTTTTTACTGCATTTGTTATGCCTTTTTCCCATTATTTGGTGCAGTTTTGGTGCAAATGTGAAAGGTTTTATGTCATTTTTATAGAAAAAAAAATCTTTAATTCTGCACCTAAAAAAGTAACTTTTATTTTTTTTGTTCAGTCTCCACATAGAAGTCTATAGAGAAACAAAAGCACCAAAACCGCACAGTTCAGCCGCGTCTTTAGATGTACAGTGGGCGCAGTTTTCATGAAATCACATCCATTTTGCTTGGACATTTAAACACAGCAGAATTTCTGTGCAAAAAAGCAGCAAAAATAACCGCAACATTTCCACTACATGTGAACACGGCCTAAATGTCCAAGCAAAGTGGATGTGATTTCATGAAAACTCTGCCCTCACTGCTACTGCTCAAGTGTGCGGTTTTGGTCTTTATTTTTCTTTATAGTCTTTTATGTAAAGCCTGAAAAAAAGCAGGTGAAAAAAAATAAAATTTTTATGCACAGAATTAAAACTTTTCTGTAGTATTAAAAATATGAATTCACATCAGCACCAAAAAGGCATCAAACAAGGAGCAAAATGCATAAAAAATGCAACTGTGTCACCCAGGGTTATGGGGTACTCGGTCCCGGGCGGTATAACTGGGGAAAATGTCACTGTGCCCTGGGTGCTTTTTAAAAGGGGAATATTTACAGGGGATTTTTGAATAAAGTTCACACGTGACGCCACTTGCGGTTTTGCAGCTATGGGGATGGAGCCACCGCTGCACAGTTTTCACTACTGGGGCTGGTGTTAGTGGCAGCCTGGATATTAGGCCCTCTGCAAGCAGGGCCAGGCCCCAGAGGATAGGTGATGTAGATGGGTGTTGAAAGAAGGTAGGCCACACAATGGGTTGCAGTGTTCCTTTACTCACAGTAAGCTGGAAACTGGTCACTCGAGGCCAGCTGGTCTCAACCGCAGGTC
This sequence comes from Anomaloglossus baeobatrachus, assembly GCF_048569485.1. Classification (NCBI taxonomy): domain Eukaryota; kingdom Metazoa; phylum Chordata; class Amphibia; order Anura; family Aromobatidae; genus Anomaloglossus; species Anomaloglossus baeobatrachus. The sequence goes on from NC_134356.1 coordinate 223,257,156, forward strand.
CCCTTAGTTCCAGTGCCAGTTTATTAACCTGGTAGCTTTTTTCCCCTGCACCTGTCTTTGGTTGGTGGGTCCCCGTGGCTTCGAGCGGCTGGGGGTCCCCTCCTGGTAGTCTCTTAATGGCAGTCCGCATGACGGTAGCGTGAACCCTGTGGGGTTGGAGTCTCTGGTCCTGTTCCCCGGTTCTCCCGTCGCTACTGAGTCCCGAACTTCAAGATTAGTGAGGTCCTTGATGGTTTCCTCACTGTGCAGATTTTATCAGGTCTGCCTGGAGCGTTTCCCTGACTTAGGATTCTGTACCCCGTTAGTGCGTGGTTCCGGGAGCACTCCAACATACTCCACCAGCAACCAACCGCCTGGGCCCTCAAGTCACTGTCACACTCCTGTCAGTGCTTCCTCTCTCTCTCACTGTCACCGACTTACTGCTCACTGTCTACTGTCTGGCTCTCCCACCTGCTCGTCTAGTGGACTTTATTGACTCCACCTCTAGGTGGCCATCCACTGGTCCAACCCTAGCCTGGTACCAGTCTATGGGGGATATTGGGGAAAAACAGGGATTATTTGGAATGTTTGTGTTTTTACTGGCACTAGTCTTCTGGGTCCTTAGAGGGTAGGCCCTGCCTCCTGGTAGGGATGCAGTACCTTGTAGCTCCCTGTTGGCTTCAGGGGCGCTACATTCCCCCTTGGTTAATTCTAGCACGTCCTCAGCTGCAAAGTGATACAGGTTAACACTTTTATTTTTGCATCATAACATAAACATCAATAGTCTTCCCACGCAGGGGAGGTTCTGACTTTAACGTTGCGTAACTGGAGTACCCCTCTCCCTTCACTCACCACCCAAAGGTCCTGGTCCCAAAACCCTCTAGGAGGCAGGTCACCGGTTTCTTTAGTGACCAGGTCTCGGCCATCTCTGCCGCAGACCTTTCCTGCACCCGGACTCTCTTTGGTGGCGATGTTAAGCAGGGTCCACTGGTTGTACTCTGGTGATGCACAACTGTTGCAACTATTTACAGGTAACGTTTTCAGCTGCTGCTAGTCCTGCAGCCTGGGTTCATTTTTTTTATCAAACATGAAAACTGGTGAATGCAACGTTGCAAACTTTTATCTTCTATTGTCCATTTTTAGCAACCCTCAAAACTCAGGTTAAATTATATTTACATTTTACACTTAACTTTATGTACATTCTGTTTTATACACCGTGTGCAGAATTATTAGGCTAGTTGTATTTTAGAGGATTTTGCTTTATTATTGATCAACAACTATGTTCTCAATCAACTCAAAAGACTCATAAATATCAAATCTTAATATTTCTGGAAGTTGGAGTGTTTTTTTTTAGATTTGGCTATCTTACGAGGAGTCGAGGATATCTGTTTCTGCAGGTAACTATTACTGTGCAGAATTATTAGGCAACTTATTAAGAACCAAAAATACTCCCATCTTACTTGTTTATTTTCAACAGGTAAACCAATATAACTGCACAAAATTTAGAAATAAACATTTCTGACATTCAAAAACAAAACCCCAAAAAATTAGTGACCAATATAGCCACATTTCTTTATGATGACACTCAACAGCCTACCATCCATGGATTCTGTCAGTTTCTTGATCTGTTTACGATCAAAATTGCGTGCAGCAGCCACCACAGCCTCCCAGACACTGTTCTGAGAGGTGTACTGTTTTCTCTCCCTGTAGATCTCACATTTTATGAGGGACTACAGGTTCTCTATAGGGTTCAGATCAGGTGAACAAGGGGGCCATATCATTATTTTTTCATCTTTTAGACCTTTACTTCCTAGCCACGCTGTGGAGTAGTTGGATGCATGTGATGGAGCATTGTCCTGCATGAAAATCATGTTTTTCTTGAACGATGCCAACTTCTTCCTGTACCACTGCTTGAAGAAGTTGTCTTCCTGAAACTGGCAGTAGGTCTGGGAGTTGAGCTTCACTCCATCCTCAACTCGAAAAGGTCCCACAAGTTCATCTTTGATGATAGGAGGTCCATACCAGTACCCCACCTCCACCTTACTGGCATCTGAGTCAGAGTGGAGCTCTCTGCCCTTTACTGATCCAGCCTCTAGCCCATCCATCTGGCCCATAAAGAGTCACTCTCAATTCATCAGTCCATAAAACCTTTGAAAAATCAGTCTTAAGACATTTCTTGGCTCAGTCTTAACGTTTTATCTTATGTTTCTTGTTCAAAGGTGGTCGTTTTTCAGCCTTCCTAACCTTGGCCATGTCCCTCAGTATGGCACACCTTGTGCTTTTTGATACTCCAGTAACGTTGCAGCTCTGAAATATGGCCAAACTGGTGGCAAATGGCATCTTGGCAGCTTCACGCTTGATTTTCCTCAATTCATGGGCAGTTATTTTGCGTCTTTTTTGCCCAACACACTTCTTGCGACCCTGTTGGTTATTTGCCATGAAACGCTTGATTGTTTGGTGATCACGCTTCAAAAGTTTGGCAATTCAAGACTGCTGCATCCCTCTGCAAGACATCTCACAATTTTGGACTTTTCAGAGTCCGTCAAATCTGTCTTCTGACCCATTTTGCCAAAGGAAAGGAAGTTGACTAATAATTAAGCACACCTTATATAGGGTGTTGATGTCATTACACCACACCCCTCCTCATTACAGAGATGCACATCACCTGATTTACTTAATTGGTAGTTGGCTCTCAAGCCTATACAGCTTGGAGTAGGACAACATGTATAAAAAGTATCATGTGATCAAAATACTCATTTGCCTAATAATTCTACACATGGTGTATACCTTATTTCCTGTACCTGAGCGGAGGTTGACCTAGGTTGCTACGACTGGACCTACGTAACCCTGGTGTCTCAGCTAGTCTTTGTGGTGTTCTAATGTCTGGTGTCTGTGTCACTCTAGTGTCTCTAAGTGAACTAAGTGGTTGCTTTTCACTTCTCAATCTTCTGGTGTGATTGACAGATGTGCTGTTTGTAGGCTTCCCTGGTGTTACTACAGCAGGAAGTTCTTCTGGAGCTGGGATTACTTCTTCCACTGGTTGTGGAAATGTGATCACTGGCACAATTATGGCTCCGTTGTATTGAGGCCAGTTCTCAGGAAAGTCTCCAAATATTGTGTGTATCACCTTTTTTTTTGTTCTGGCACTTCAAGTATACCTGACCTCTTCTTGAGCTCTTAACTGGTCTGGACATTTCTTCAAGTGATCCCTTGATACTGTGGACATAGTTTTTCCTTTATCCTGGTATATTACACAAGCTTTCTTGTTGTTTGTGTTAGAAGGTAGCACTGTCGTCAAGTTTGTGAACTCTTCTCTAGAGTTGAGCTATGTTCGATTCAAATGGTTCGCCAATTTCAAATTCGAGTGATTTTCGTCAGTGTTCGAGTTGTTCGACGAACTTGAACGATTTGCTTCAAGTTCGGCTGTTCGAGTTACCGTACGATAACGGTTCGATCACCAAAAGCGTAGCTAGTTACTAGCTGGCTTTTCATTGTAATAGTGTCAATCACGGTTAATAATGATATTATCAAAATTCAGCGTAGAGTGTGCGGGGGGGACGATGTTTAGATCAGTGCTGCTGAGTGCTGAAAGAATGGCGATCGCGGGCCAGGCCTTTAGTCAATCACAGACACACACACACACACACAAACACACTGAAGTGGATTTTTGCCAGACAAGCAAGGGCATGTGTCATAGACTGTGCATGTCACATGTCCTTGCCCTATAAGACCCGGCCATTTTCCCCTTCACCGCCATTATCTCTCTGCTGCGGGTGGGTGACAGTCACCGCTCCCGCTCCCGCTGCTACTGTGTGTGCTATAGACATACAGTGCAATCTACACAGCGCTTTAGGGATTAGGGACTACTTGTAATTTCAGCCCTTTTCAGACCTACATTACAGCCGTTCATAGCCATTGTTGCTAGGCAGGTCTGTGCCAGCGCTGTGCAGGGGTTTATATCACAGCATCTGGCTAAATCAGCTCACGCAATTCCTTGGGGCATAGTTTCATTGTCAGGGATAAAAAGTGAGGGTTCCTTTGCTGCCAAGCAAGCTACACCACCTGTGCATTCTCCACCACCTGTCCATTTTTGCTACGCAAATTTAATTCCAAAAAGTGCTGCCATATTAAGGCAATACTTTCATTGTCTGGGATACTATGTTAGGGTTCCTCTGCTGACAATTTTGCTATACCACCTCTGCATTCTCCACCACCTGTCCATTTTTGCTACGCAATTTTAATTGAAAAAAGTGCTGCCATATTTAGGGCAATACTTTCATTGTCTGGGATACTATGTTAGGGTTCCTCTGTTGACAAATTAGCTATACCACCTCTGCATTCTCCACCACCTGTCCATTTTTGCTATGCAATTTTAATTGCAAAAAGTGCTGCCATATTTAGGGCAATACTTTCATTGTCTGGGATACTACGTTAGGGTTCCCCTGCTGACAATTTAGCTACACCACCTCTGCATTCTCCACCACCTGTCCATTTTTGCTACGCAATTTTAATTTCAAAAAGGGCTGCCATATTTAGGGCAATACTTTCATTGTCTGGGATACTATGTTAGGGTTCCTCTGTTGACAAATTAGCTATACCAACTCTGCATTCTCCACCACCTGTCCATTTTTGCTACGCAATTTTAATTGCAAAAAGTGCTGCCATATTTAGGGCAATACTTTCATTGTCTGGGATACTGCGTTAGGGTTCCTCTGCTGACAATTTTGCTATACCACCTCTGCATTGTCCACCACCAGTATACAGCAAAACCACGCACTAGGAAAAGAACTCTAGGCAGTTGTGTTGATAAATGATTGTTTAACTGTACCAAAACAAACAATAACAACCATGCATAAAACTGAAAGAATAGAAAAATCTATTCACAAGACCAAAAGCCTACACCCTTATGCTGCGCCATTCGCAATGGCGATTTATACCCCCTTCTCACCAACCTTTGCCTAACCAAGGGACTGTATAAACAGTTGCCTACTACCTGGTAATCCCTCTGCGTAGCAGGAGTAATTGTGTGTGTGTGTGTGTGTGTGTGTGTCTGTGTGTGTGCGAACACAACCTACAAGTGGCGTATCACAAGAGCTTACAACTTATCTACCTAAACATAGACAAAACCCATAAGCCCCCCTAAATACCCTTGTTTGCTGAAGCCTCACAGATAAGACAGATGATAACAGTGGGAAGGCAAACCACACAGCTCAGCAACACAGTCCTGGTAATCTTCTAAAGTCAATGCAAACATGTGTCGCTGTCCCTCTAAGATTTTAACTGTAACTGACAAACTGACAGAGCAGAGACAGCAAGTCTTATTGTCTATATAGTCGACCTAAGCAGAACAGCTATGTGTTTTGTTACCAAGTCCAAGTGTTGGGTGCACGCAGTCCTGGCTCGGCCCAGCCTACCGTACTCGGGTACTGTCGTGTCCAGTAGCCATGAATACAAACTTGACAATCCTCTCATGGTAACCAGTATAGAGAGCAACTGAGGAATGGCGGTCTCCGGCCCAGGATGCTGCTCACACGCGTTACGGTCCTCCGCACCAAACTCCAACACGAGTCTCCTCACAATCCACCAAAGTGTTTCCACGGCGGCTCCTTTCTGTTACGCACACCTTTCGCATTTCCTTCAGCTCACATACAGCACCTACTCCTCTGGTCTCCAAGTCCACAGCCGAAAACCGTTTTGCTATTGCTATAGTGACAAAACAGTCAAAGGCAGATGCAAAACAGAAGCCCCTTGTGGGTAGTCAGCAACAATGCATACAATGAACGGCAAATAAGCATCTTGCATTCACAGTGGATAAAGTTCATCAATACACCCTCACCCTTTCACTTCATATCCATGTGACGGTTCATGGACGAAGTACTCAAAGTAGTGATTTGTTGGCCTCTACTTAGAGATTGGTGACAAATCTTACAGATGAAATGAGTTGTGTGATCCTTTGCGATGTCAAAAAAGCCCCAGGCTAGGCAAGGCTTACAGCCCATGCGACCTGCAGAGCCACCATGACTTCTGCTCAGAGGCAGAGTTGTGGCTGAGGATTCAGTTGTTGACGTGCTTCCAGTACTTTGTCTCAGGAAGACGCAACCTAACCTCGTCATCAGTAGCATCCTCCTCCACCTCCTCTGCTGACCTCATCGAGTGGCTGACTGTGGGTTGACAGTAAGTTGGGTCTCCAACCTCATCATCACCCTGTGTGTTTTCACTCCCCTCGTCCTGACTCCTCAAAGCCAACCTCTTCCTGCCCTGACCAAATAGTAAAGTTGTTGTTCCAATCAGGTATCTGAGTCTCATCAGCATGTTCCCCATTGTCTCCACCAAGAGGATTTACAGTTTGGGAATGAGGGCCTACATTATGCAGAGAACCTTCTTCATCAGGGCCTGGATCCAACTCACAAAGCTTCTGGGCATCAGTGCAGATCATTTCGTTGTCTGGACTCACTGCAGCTTTTGAGCAGACCTCTGATTCCGAGGCTATAGTGTGACTGAACAGCTCTGCAGACTCAACCATCTCTGTTACCCCATACTCAGCAGGGCGGGTGGAAACCTTAGAGCTGGTAGGAAGCAAGTGCGATTGGGTTGACACCACCGAGGAATGGAGTATTTGGGATATTGAAGTTGAGGTGCAGGAGAGGCCACTTGATTGAGCACTTGAGATCCATTCAAGCACCTGCTCTTTTGGTGCCTCATCTACATTTGGTAGTGATGGTCATGTTCGTGAAAAAATGGATCATATCAGATTTTCCACGGGAAGAAGTAGACATCTTATTTTGGCCGGTAGTTGGTGTTACGAATCGGTGCCCCCGTAGCCGCAAGCAGCCTGCTGCGGTTCCAGTTGCGCCCAGGTGTCAGCTGCCATTTTTGGCCGTGCCTCGGTTCGTCCAGCTGGCTGCTTTGTCCTCCACATCTAAGTGTGGAGAGGTGACTAGTGCGCATGCGTATGCCGATTTACACCAGCCACAGCCTAAGTCAAGTGTTTTGCCTAGTGAGCATGCTCAGCTTGACTGTGCCATTCCTAAGGCTAAGTCCTCAGTTCATGCTACTGAGCATGCTCCCACACAGTGCGAAAAGCCTCTTTCCACAGGTACTTGGACTACGTGCCATATGTAAGCCCTGTGTTGTGCCTACAGAGCATGCTGAAGCTGATAGTCTGTTTTCTGAGACTGTTGTTCAGGCTACTGAGCATGCTCAGGCACTTAGTGCATCAGAGGCTAGGTCCAGTAAGGAACTCACTGGCCATGTCCGTGAGGTGGCAGTCCCTGATAGGCCAGAGGGCATCAGGTGTCCTGATGATGTGGCCACTCCGGACTGGCTCGCAGAGGCCCGCCCTTATGACTTGGCACCTCATCATTGTTCGTCAGACGATGACTGGTGAGGTGTTTGGGGCGTGGCTGCCATAAGCTCATCAGTGAAGTGGCGATTCCGGATAGTCCGCTGGTTATGTCACTGATGACGTGACACTCTGCTATTGGCTCGTAGAGGTGCATTGTGGTCCACCCTTGGTTGGGGCGGACCCAGGTTATCAAAGGGTCTGGAGACAACAAGGAGGTGCGCAATCTTCTATTATTCTCAGACAGAGCACACCTTGATGTGTTGAACCCATTACGGCTTTAGGCCAGAGGTAGGCAGGGATAGGGCATCGGTGCAGGATGCCACCACACTTGGTAACGCAGAACGGTTACGACCAGCTACTGTCCTACCAGTCCTGCTAGTGCAGCCCAGTGGCATTAACTGGGCTGCTGCTGCTGCTGAGCCTGCTGTCCACAGGTGTGCCCCCTACGCCAATGGCCCCTGTGTTGTTAACAGGGAGTTCCTGGGCTGGGCGTATGGACCCTGTGACGCTAACAGGGTTCACAGTCTCCAGATCCGAGTGTCGTGTAACTCGGTTCAAGCTACCATTAGTTTCAGAGCCACCCAGCTCTGTATCCTCCGCCTAACCTTCGGGTTGTCAGCATCTCCCTTTCCATCTGGGAGCATGGTGGACCCCGACTGGCAATTGGGATATATACCACCTTATCCTAATCTGCCAGTCCCCCCGTAACAGATGGTGTTTTTTCAGCAGATGTTACTGTTACACCAAACCCACGGACACAAACTTATTTTCTCCTTTCCAACATACCTGTTCCCCTTTCCACCAGCATCTGGCCTTTTGCCACTCATTTTGTATATTTACAAATTTGCAACTCTGCAGGGACACCCTACTCAACGCCATCTCAGCACAGCAGCCAGCTCTCGGTCCCTCAGATGTGGATAAGTAAAAGACCATTTCCTCCTACCCATGACAAAGCGTTGAGATTCACTCTGTGCAGCACTGGTGTTTAGTGGAAAAGCCGAGCTAAGATTGCGTACCAGCTTCTGCTGATACTCCTGCATACATGCGTCCCTTTCTATGGCATGACTTATTTCGCCAAATTTTGTCTTGTAACGGGGATCTAAGGGTGTGGCAACCCAGTAGTTAGCATTACTTCTAATTCTGACAATCCGAGGGTCATGTTGTAGGTAGTGCAGCAAGACGGTGCTCATGTGTTTTGCGCATCCAGGAGGACAAAGTCCTTGCTGTGTTGTTGGCGGCAAGGTGAGAATCATGATTCCTTCCTCTGTCCTCTCCCCCCAACCTCGCACAACAGAAATGTGATCAAGGTCTCCCTCATCTGCGGAGTCTTCCATGCCCATCGCCAGTTCGTCATCCATTTCTTCCTGGGCTCCTGAACCTTCCTCAACACTTTGACTGCTACTATGCGCCCTTGTTAATCCCTCTCCCCCACCTTCCCATGCCTGCCGCCTTGGTTATACTGACCATCTGGACCTTGTAGATCTTGTTATCCCTTCCACATATGAATCCTCCTGTACTTACTCCCCTTTCTCTTGTCCCACCACCTGACTCCGAATACTGTTTAGAGTGTGCTCCAGCATGTAAATTACTGGAATTGTCTTGCTGATAATGCCATTGTCAGCACTAAACATCTTCGTCGCCATGTTGAAACTGTGCAGATGGGTGCATAGGTCCTTGATCTGAGACCACTCCAGCAGCGTGATCTGCCCCACCTCTGGATCTCGTTGGCCTAGGCTATACGTCATAACGTATTGCACCTGGGCTTGGCGGTGCTCCCACAGACGCTGCAACATGTGCAGATTCAAATTCCTGCGTGTCGGCACATCGTATTTCAGGCGTTGAACCGGCAGACCGAAAGACTTCTGGAGCAATGCAAGTCGTTCAGCTGCGAGGTGTGAACGGTGGAAGTGAGCACATAGTGAGCGTGCCCTCTGCAGAAGGCCATGTAGGCCGGGATAGTGGTTTAAAAATTGCTGGACAACCAGGTTCAACACGTGAGCCATACAAGGCACGTGTGTCACATTGCCCTGGTGAAGGGCCCCACCCAGGTTTGCATCATTGTCGCACACGGCTGTTACGTCACCACCGGAGTCTGCTCCAGCAACTTGTACTCCGATCGCCAGGTGACACCGTTTTCCTTTCGTAGATAGTGCTTGTGATGGGAGAGGAGTCGATGCCAGCGGCGTCGGTGGGCGCAGGTTGCGCTCATCCACTGGCCTGGGTTACCTTGAGATCTGCAGTACCATTGGCTGACTGTAGGTGATGGGTGTGTCACAGCTGAAGTACCATCATTCAGCTACAACCAATGGGAAGACACCACACCCTTTTTTATGCCCCTCCTGTCTGCTGGCCACTGCCAGGCATAGTTCTGAACTTCTGGTTCCTGTTTCGCCCAGTTCTGTTTTGTGATTTTGTGTGCTGACTATCGCTTGTTTCCTGACTACGTCTCCTGCCTGCTGTTTATGTACCTCGTTGCACGATCCGCATTTGACCTCTGCTTGTTTTCTGATTACGTCCGTGCCATCCGATTCTGTTTCTGTTCCTCAATTCATGGTTTGACCCTGCCTGACTAGTACTCTCTCGGACTGCAGCCTTCCACAGGTATTGATCACCTTGGGCCCCGTGTAATTCCAAATCCCTGTATAGGGGTTAAAGGGTTTCAGGGTTCTAGGGGTCCTGCCATGTAGGCCGGGATAGTGGTTTAAAAATTGCTGGACAACCACGTTGAACACGTGAGCCATGCAAGGCACGTGTGTCACATTGTCCCGGCAAAGGGTCGGACCCAGGTTTGCATCATTGTCGCACAGGGCCTTCCCTGGCTGCTGGTTGAGTGGAGACATCCATTGATGAAACTCAGTCTCCAGAGCTAACCGTCCACAACTCCTCAGCGGTGTGACTCACATTTGCCATACATTTCAAAGTAAAGAGTCGACCGCCTGATGCCGTTGAGCTCTGCTGCCAGCATAGTAAGGAGGTGTGCGGGATTCCTTGTGCACAGTTGCAACATGGGTGGCCTTACCAGACAGCATTTGAGCGGAGGTGGATGACAGACGAGGTTGAGGAGGCAGAAGCAGTGGAGGAAATTTGTACAGCAGACCCTTCTCCATCTCTCACTATAGTTACCCAGTGCCCAGTCAGCGACATATAACGCCCCTGTCCATGGTGACTGGGGCAAGTATCTGTGGTGAAATGCAGCCTGCCACACACAGAGTTTCTCAAGGAAGAGGTGATGTGGTGTGCAACATGATGGTGTAGCGCAGGCACGCCTTTCTTGGAGAAGTAGTGGCGACTGGGCATCTGCTCTTGGGGCACTGCGATGGACATAAGGTATCGAAAATCCTCTGTGTCCACTGGGTGGAAAGGCAGCATTTCTGTAGCCAACAGCTTGCAGATGCTGAAAGGCAACCTCTTAGGCATGTCATGCCCTTCTAAAATCATGTAAAACACAGCAAGGGGACTCCAACCAGAGTCTCCCTTTTTTCCAAAAATTGGGCCCGAGACAACACTTAAGTGGCATCAATTGTCCCACAGATGCAAACTTAAAATGTTGATTTGCATGAAGCACTATCAAAAATCCACAAGCCTTTTGTCTCCCCAGAATGACACAGGGGTAGAAAAGTCCTTGCAGATCCATGATTTGTTAATCTTGGATCATTTAAAACATAGCAAGGGGACTTCAACCAGAGTCTCCCTTTTTTCCAACAATTGGGCCCCAAACAACACTTAAGTGGCATCAATTGTCCCACAGATGCAAACTTAAAATGTTGATTTGCATGAAGCACTATCACAAATCCACAAGCCTTTCGTCTCCCCAGGATCATACAGGGGTAGAAAAGTCCTTGCAGATCCATGATGTATTCATCTTGATGAACGTTAGTCTGTCCACATTGTCACTGGACAGATGCGTGCGCTTATCTGTCAGGACACAACCAGCAGCACTGAAGACACGTTCCGAGAGAACGCTGGCTGCGGGACACGACAAGATCCCCAAGGCGTAAGTGGCGAGCTCAGGCCATTTTTCCAGATTGGAAGCCCAAAATGAGCAAGGCTCAAGTTACACAGTAATGGCATCGTGATGTTCACTTGCAGATACTCCTATATCTGTGTCTCCTCCTTCTTTTACTCGTCCAGCTCTTTTGTTTTCCCATGAGTATATGTACTTGTCACTTTTCCATGTGTTTGTGGTGTCTTGTGAGTTGTTTGTCACCTTTTGGACACCTTAGAAGGTGTTTTCTATGTGTTTGTATGTGTTTGCCTCCCATTGTTTTCAATGGGGTTCGAAGGTCTTCGTCGAATGTTCGCCGAACTGAGCCGCCGTTCGACTAAGCGAACCGAACTCGAACACTAGGGGGGTGGCTCATCTCTACTCTGCTCTTCCTTTTCAGAACTATTTCTCCAGGTGTTAAAGGATCAGCTTTTGCTTTCTAATCATAGTCATTTTCTTGCTTTCCTTGACTTTGGTTCAAACTCTTTTCGACACATTCCTGTATTTTCTTGTACTGCGCTTGACGATTAGAATTCCAGTCACTCTCTGATAAATCCAGTTCTGTCATGACAACTTCCATTTCAAGATTAACTGGTAATCTTCAAGGTCTCGCTCTCATAAGATATGCGAGCGTGCAGTTTGTTGAACTTACTGGGATGATATTGTAGATATCCACTAGGTCAGGTAGCTTCTCTGGCCACAGGTTTCTTTCCTCTAGTGGGAAGTTTTAAGCAATTCAATGACTATTTGATTCATTCTTTCACACATGCCATTGGTTTGTGCATGGAAAGGGGTGGTACGAATCTTCTTGTACCCAAACAAGTTGCAGAACTCCTGGAATATCTCAGCTTCAAATGAAGGTCCTTGATCTGTTAATATCTGTTCTGGGTATCCATGTTGTCTGCAGAAATGTGCTTGAAAGGTTTTTTCTGCAGTCTTTGCTGTTAAGTCCTTTACTGGAACGACCACTAAGAACCTGGAGTAATGATCCACCATGGTGAGGGCATAAGTGTAGCCTGTTCTACTGGGTGTTTACATGGTTCAGGGCTACAAGTTCCAAGGGCTGTTTAGTAACAATAGGCTGCAGTGCTGCTCTTTGACTTTCATGATTCTTCCTTCTCAAGGCACAGGGGCCACAGTTTCTGCACCAGTTTTTCTATGGAGTTCCTCATCCCAATCCAAGAGAAGCGGTCACGCAGCAATGCTTCCAACTTCTTGCAGCCAAAGTGTCCTGCTCGATTATGGTAGGCTTCTACCATCTGGATGTGGCTTTTGAGTATTACCACTTGACGTACTCATTCATGGTTTTAGGGTTGGTAACACTTTTGCATAGTTTACCTCGGTGGATGCACAGTCTGCTTCTTTCTTTCCACAATTGTTGTGCTTCAAGTGGGGCATCAGGTCCTAGGCATGAACCTGGTTGTGTGATCAGGTCTTTGACCAACTTCACAGCAGGTTCACCATCCAGGGTCTCATTCCAACCATGATGAGGCAACGGGTTTAATGCAGCCTCTTGATGCTTGTTACAGGACTGCTGGTACTGGGAGGCATTAGGGCGATGGAAAGCTGGTAATTCGATCTCCTCCAACTCATCCACATCTCCCTCCTCTGGTAGGTGAGGCATCCTGGATAATGCATCTGCGTTGGCATTCTTGCGACCAGCACGATACTTGATGGTGAAATCATAATTTGCTATTCGATCCACCCAACGTTGCTCCAGTGCACCCAACTTTGCTGTATTCAGGTGGGTCAGAGGGTTATTATCCGTGAAAACAGTGATTTTTGTGGCTGCCAGATAGTGTTTGCATCGCTCTGTGACAGCCCAAAAGAATGCAAGGAACTCCAGCTTGAAGGAGCTGTAATTTTCAGGGTTCCTCTTTGTAGGACGGAGCTTCCTGCTTGCGTAGGCAATTACTCTTTCTTTGCCATTCTGAACTTGGGATAGCACAGCTCCCAAACCTATGTTGCTGGCATCGGTGTATAGCACAAAGGGTAAGTTGTAGTCAGGATACGCCAGAATCTGATCGCCAGTGAGGGCCAATTACATCTGTATGAATGGGTTCTCTTCTCCCTCACTCCATTCGAATGGAGGACCAGAAGTTTTACCCTTTTTGGTTTGGCCTACCAGGAGTTCTTGTAAAGGTGCTGCCATCTTCGTGTAGCCCTTGATGAATCTCCTGTAGTATCCTACCAGGCCCAGGAACTGACATACTTCTTTGACAGTGGTTGGTCTTGGCCAGTTCTTGATGGCAGTAACCTTTTCTGGGTCTGGCGCCACTCCCTCTGCGCTGACAACGTTTCCAAGGTATTGGACCCTGGGTTTCAACAAGTGACAATTTGATGGTTTCAGCATTATTCCATACTTGGACTATGCCTCAAATACCTCAACCAGATGTTCCCGATGTTCCTTGTAGGTTTTCAAGTATACGATCACATCATCCAGGTAGAGCAGTACTGTCTCGAAGTTGCGGTGTCCCAGACAACATTCCATCAACCTTTGAAACATTCCAGGTGCGTTGCGGAGTCCAAATGGCATACTATTAAACTCACACAGTCCCATCAGGGTGGCAAATGCAGTTTTCTCTCGAACCTCTTCTGCAACAGACACTTGCCAATAGCCACTGGTGAGATCTAGGGTAGAAAAGTAGTTAGCAGCTTTCAATGCAGCAAGGGATTCTTCTATACAGGGTAGTGGATAGGCATCTTTGTGTGTTATCTGGTTGATCTGCCTATAGTCCAACCACATCCTCATGGTGCCATCCTTCTTCTTGACTAGAACCAATGCAGCTGGAGCTGCCCAGAGGCTACAACTTTCTCTGATAACCCCAGCCTCCTTCATGTTTCTCAACATCTCTTTGGCACACTAGTAACTCTTAGGTGGTATAGGTCTGTATCTTTCTTTAATAGGAGTGTGATTCCCTGTGGGTATGTGATGGTGTACCCCTTTTATCCTCCCAAAGTCTAGTGGGTGTTTAATGAAGATTTGCTCGTATTCCTGTACTACCCTGTAAGCCCCGTGTTTCTGGTGTGTAGGGGTGGAATCAGTACCTACATGCAATTCCTGACACCAATCCTTTAAATGTTCTTTAGGGCTGTCAACCTCTGCCTGTTCTGATGGGGTCAGGGATTCCACTGCCTGGATGGAGTCGTCTGTTACTGTGAACAATTTGGCAATGGTAGCGTACCTGGGCAATTTGGTTTCCTCCTCCCCACAATTTAACACTCTCACGGGTACTCTTCCCCAGCGAACATCAACCACTCCCCTGGCTGTCAGGACTGTGGACCAATTTTCTGAATAGATGGGCTCCACTATCGCCTGGTAGTTCTACTTTTTTAAGCCTATGGCCGCCAGACACCAGATCATCATTTCACTTCTGGGAGGTATCACAATTGAACCAGAGTCTATTACCCGTAAATTACCAATTTACCAGACATGTTTACCTGTTGTTCTTGCAGGAGGGCTCGGATTTCCAAGAGGTTGTCCAGCACCTGCAGTTTCAGCAATCTGTTGGAGTAAAAACAACACTTCCACCAAACAATTTTCAATCATATTGGTACCAAGAAACTCCTGCGGATTCCTGTCATTTACATCAGTTTCGACTATAATTAAGCCGTGGCCCTTTAACTTTACCCTCTCCACTTTTATGGTTACTTCTTTAAACCCAACTTGAGTTACTGGTAGTCCATTTACAGCATAAATAGTGAGGCCCGAGTCCGGACGGGTAAGTTCAGCATCTCACTAAAACCTTTTATAAAGTACATGGGGTATGATGGTTACCTGGGAGCCGGTGTCCAGCAATGCAGAAGTGGGGATTCCGTCCAGGGTGATGGACAGACTCAACCGTCCTCCTACATACCGGTCTCGCCAGTCAGATAGGCCTTGTTGTCTTAATCCTGGGGGTTGACCCTTGGTCCCAGGGTTTGCCGGTTTAAAGGACACCTGCGTGCAAAATGGCCGGCCTTGTCGCAATGACGGCAAATGGGTTGTAGGACTGAGGACGCCGGTAATAATTGGACAACAAAAGGGCCATAGTTTCATTTAACTTTTACTTGGTAGGTGAATGTACAGGCCCGGGAGATTGGTCCAGTAGGTAACAGAGGTCTGGTCTGCCTAGAAGCAATTGAGGGGAACCACCTTGCCAGGTGGGTTCAGAGGCCTTCTTGCTTGCGCTGTGATGTGTGGGTCCCTGCAGCTTGAAGCTACTCTGAGACCCTCTTCCTTGTGTATGTTCTGGTTCTCACCCATATGGCAGGCAGCGCAAGTCCTTTACTGGTTCCGCGCTATTGTCACGGCTCCTGGCTCTATTATGCTGCTGCGCCCCGGGCAATCTGTGGGCCAGAAGATCTGAAGTCTCCTGACTTTCGGATTCTGTTGGTGGGACTTTAGTTTCCACGCAGCCTTGGACTCCGATGTCTGGTTCTAAGCGCTCGGCACTGAGGGAGCTATGCACAGCTCTCGGTTCTTCTCTGCACTCCTGTCTTGTTCTAACAGTTTAGTTTCACTTTCATGTGTCTGTGTGTTCCTAACTCCTCCTCCAGGCCAGAATGCATAGGGGAAGCTCCCCTCAAACCGGGTTCTTGAGCTCCACCTTCTGGTCTGGAGTAGGAAGTGTTGAGTGCTAGTGTCGAGGGCGGGGGCCGGCTTCCCCGTCGCGGAGGCTGCTCAGGGAGATCGCGCCCGGATCCGGTGCCTTCTCCTCGGTGGCTCGAGCGGGGCCGGACCCGGACCTCGAGCAGCGCTCCTCGCCCACGAGTGAAAAGGGGGAGGAATTTGGGATGGATAGTGTTTGTGACGCCACCCACGGGTTGTGGTGATGGTGGGCACCACCGCTGCTGGTGATGGGGTTCCTGGGAGCGGTGTTGTGGCGCAGCTTTGGTGTTAACCCCTCCATGGGTAGGGGCGGTGTGTCCCGGGGCCCGGTGGGGGAGAGGGATGCTGCAGGGCGCAGTGCTGCGGTGCGGTGCCTGATGGCACTGTTGTACTCACAATTAAACCACACACAGTCACTGGTAAACTAGAAACTGCCGGAGTCCGCAGCCTTCGGTGCGGAGGGTGTTTGGGGTCCCACACACAGTGCAGCAGGATCCTGTTCTTGTTTTGCAGCCAGACGCTTCTTTCTCCTTCCTCAGTCGGGAATGGGGAGCCCACTCCCCTGCAGTGATCCCTTGGTACCAGCGGGTCACCACCCTGCCCCGGTCACCTCGGGCCCCTTCCTCTCATTTCCCTTCCTTACATCAACCAGGAGTTATCCTCCCCTGGTCTGCTCTCTTCACTCTCCTCACTCACTCTGCTCCAGCCCCTCCCCTGGCTGCTCTGTTTAGCTCTTAACTGGGGGGGGGGGGTGTCTGTCCTGCTGCACTGGTGTGGGATCAGGTTACCAAGGAGGAGAATGGCCTGCACTTTGCTGGATTTCTGCAGGCTCTGTGACACCCTGGTTTTGCCAGGGTGTCACACTAGTGTATCTAGCATGGGAGACCCCCTCTCTTGCTTCCAGGCATAGCATCACCCCCCTGTGGGGAGGGCAATGTTACTGTGGCAACTGGGCCACTGGGGTGCAACATTATGACTACTGTATATCAGATATTAAACTAGTCACATATTAATCTGTATATAATATCAGGTATCCTACGTGCGTATATAGGGAATGATCATTCTCTCATGGACAGCAGGCTGTCAGAAGCCGCCAGGGCCCAGCCTGATCTACTACCCTCCGGGTGGCTATTAGACCATGTTTTGTCTCTGAAACACAGCGGAATTTCAGACTTCAATGTGTATGGCTTAAATTATGCAATCAGTATTTGATACATGCTCTCAATGGATCAGCCATTGTACATGTACGGTGCACCTCAGAAGTGGGGTGAGCTATACCTGGCAGATGATGGCTCTTACACACAGCCACAATCTGACTCTAACAACCGTGGGTGGAACAGAGCGCTGCCTGCTACAGTTAATGCTGGCCTGGGGGCACCAATAGATTTCTATGTAGTATGGGGTCTGTTGAAAATCTTCAAGCCTGTTTTCACGGAGCAATGTTGAATCTGAGCCTGTGCACAGGCTTCAAAGGAGTCAATGACGTTTGGTATATACAGTGGCGTAACTTGAAGCTTATGGGCCCAAAGCCCTAACATGGCCACTAATGATTACAAATCTTTACCAACGGTGGTCTTTTAACATATAAATATGTGATCTCACTGCGTTTTCAAAGTCCAATCTATGAAAATATAAAATGAAATTACCAGATCGGTAAATCTATAAAAAATAATAAAATTACAAAACTGCAAAATTGCATTTCTTTCATCACCGCAATAAAAATATATTGCTGTAAAAATGTAGTAAAACGTCATATATGCTCCAAACTGGTATAAATGAAAATGTCTAGTTCTGCAATATACGGTATTTTTCGCTTTATAAGACGCCCCTGATTATAAGACGCACCCCCAAATTTTGTGAAGGAAAAGAGACTTTTTTTATGTTAAATGGGGTCTGTCTTATAATGCCAGTGTCCCTCTAACAAATCATATAGGGTATATGTCCCTCATAGCCCCCCCATCCTAAAATTAAACCCATTAATCTGGATATGGCCCCCTTATATTGAATATAGCCCCCTTGTTCTGCCACATGTCCCCCATTGATGGCACATGTCCCCTATTACTGGCACACGTCCCCTACAGCTGGCACAGGTCTCCTATAGATGGCACACGTCTCCTACAGCTGGCACAGGTCTCCTATGGATGTGTCACGCTCCCGGTGTCCCAGCAGCGCTCCTTACCTACTGAGCCGGTTTCACCATCCAGGCACTGCTCCGTACCCACTGATCCGGTCGCACCTGCATTGCACCGCTCCATGCTCACTGATCCAGTCTCGCCATCGCACCACGGCTCCTTGCTCACTGGTCCAGTCCATGCGTCCACCGGTCACGCCTGCTGCTCCCGCTCTCTTGCTCCCCTGAGTCCTGTTCCAGGTCTCAGGAGTCTGACTCTGAATCTTAGACACATGTTTCTGTATAGAACCGGGCCTCGCCCACTCACCTGGTCTTATAGGCCCAGCACTGCTGCAACAGGAAATGACCTGAGGCTGTGCTGGGTATATAAGACTGGCCTTTCCATGTGGGCGGGGCCTGATCATCTCTTGTGTTTCTTTGCTTTGTCTTGTGAGCTAAGTGCTCAGGTCCTTTTGTTCCTGTTTCCTGTATTACTGCCTTAAAGTACGCTGTGACCCTAGTGACCTGGTCCTGCCTTTGCTTCCTGATACCTACACCTGTTCCTGTACTGTCCTATGGGACTCCATGACCCTGGTGACCTGGTCTTCCCGTTCCCTATGGATGGCACACGTCCCCCTGTGCTGCCCATGGCCCCCTATGGATGGCACACGTCCCCCTGTGCTGCTCATGGCCCCCTATGGATGGCACACGTTCCCCTGTGCTGCCCATGGCCCCCTATGGATGGCACACGTCCCCCTGTGTTTGATATGGCCCCCATGCTGCTGCCCATAGTAAAATAAAAGACTCTTTACTTCCCTTCTCCAGTGCTGTCCTCCCGTGTCTCCCTCCGTGCTGCTGAGCTCCTGCACGTCCTAGTTCTTGGTGCTGTTCATGTGATCCGCAGAGCAGAGTGACATCATCTCTGCGTGCCTGATCACAGCGGCAGCAGGGAGACCGGGGAGACACGATGGAGGTGGTAAGTAAAGAGTTTTTTTATTTTAGGATGGGCAGCAGCATGGGGCAGCAGCATATAATGTGCGTTGCTCCCCCAGCCCATCATCGCGGTGCGATTTCAGCACCACGGTGATGGACAGCGGCAGTGCATATTATATGAGCGGGAGCAGGAGATCTCCCACTGCCTCCTGCAGCCTTCACCAGCCTCCACCAGCCTGCCTCAGCCTCCAGCACCATTCCAGAGCTGCCCAACCTCCCCTGGGCCCTGCGGTATATTCAAATTATAAGACGCACCCCCTACTTTCCCCCAAAATTTGGAGGAACAAAAGTGCCTCTTATAAAGCGAAAAATACGGTAAGTCCTCACAAATCTCCATTGAACAAAAAAATGAATATGTTACAAATTTTGGCAAAAAATGGCGACACAATAAAAAATATGGTTCCTTTTTATAAATTTCCAGCTTGTGCTGCGCTGAGCAAGGCCATATTGAGTATTTGGTGAGTTTTTACCTCAGCATTTGTAAGCCAAAACCAGGAGGGAGTGGTGCTCGTGTTTTTATTATGCCGGCTTCTCACTTGCGAGTTTCTCGCAGTAGTGCAATGCGAGAAATTCTCGCATTGCACTCGGACACATGTTATTCAATGAATCAGCTCTCATCTGCAATTTTTTTCTCAGTCCAAATCGGACTGAGAAAAAAATCGCAGCATGCTGCTTTTTGGAGAGTTTCTCGCACGAGTCTCTCCAATGCAACTCTATGGGAGTGTGAAAAAAAAGCATGTCACACGGAAAGGCGCTCACACCATCTTAGTTAATCGCATGTTTCTCAAAACAATGGAAATGAGTGAGGTCTCACAATGTCTAAGGGGGCGGTTCGTGCAGCGTCACAGCGGCGTCACTAAGCGGCCGCCCAGTAGAAGCGGAGGGGCGGAGATGAGCGGCCGTAACATCCCGCCCACCTCCTTCCTTCCTCATTGCCGGTGGCCGCAGGTACGATGTTGTTCTCCGTTCCTGCGGTGTCACACATAGCGATGTGTGCTGCCGCAGGAACGATGAACAACCGGTGTCCTGCAACAGCAACGATATTTGGGATTAGAATGACATGTCAACGATCAACGGTTAGGTGAGTAATTTTTGATCGCTAATGGTCGTTTCTGCGTTTCACACTCAACGATGTCACTAACGAGGCCGGATGTGCGTCACGAATTCCGTGACCCCAACGACATCTCGTTAGCGATGTCGTTGCGTGTAAAGCCCCCTTTACTGCTAGATCTGCAGCAGAGAAAACATTGATTTTATCAAAATGACAGCATACAGCCCAGTAAGTGACACATCGCTGGAATCAGGACCTCTGTCTACATTATGCTGCTCTCAGATGGGGGAGCAAAAACCTGGTGACAGAGTCTCTTTAAATTAGAGAAAGCAGCACACGTTTGGTATCTGCGTACTTGTACTGATCTGGATAATCATACTGCCATGTCTGTTTCACCATAGTGAACATTTTAAATAAAAAACAATTGTGGAATTGCACTTTTTTTTGCATTTTCACTGCACTTTACATTTTTTCAACTTTTCCAGTACACTGTATGTCAAAATTACAACTTGTCCTACATAACAAGACCAATGCTATTAAAGGGGCTCTCCACTACTAGGACAACCCCTTCTGATTCCCCACTTACCCCAGGTAACATAATAAACCTATACTCACCTCCTGTACCGGCGCCTTCCAGTCATCTTTCCTTGGGCAGTTTGCCCCATTGTCCTTGGTTCTTCTTATGACCATTCATTGCCACTTTTACCCTTGATGAATTTTGTTCCTGCTCTATTATCTCTGACGTCGCAGTCTTCATCTTCTTCATAGTCACCATAATCCAAATCCTCACCTGTAAAATAATTAGCATAACCGCCAAAAGTAAAATGTTTCCAATGACCTTACCTATAAGCCCCATTATTAGATTTCAGCAAATCTACATAGCAAAAAATAATAACACCACAACACACTTCAATGATAAATCTTCAGATAAGTTCTCACAAGGAACCAGCCTCATGCTAAGCAGCATGGGCAACGGATATGGAGACAGCGTGGGGTTTCCTGGACCCCATTAACAGGTTCTAGGGTTAAATTTCAGTGTCTCTCAAAAAAAGCATAAGAACACAGTATAGATTGATAACTAAGCTTCAGGAAATAATACAAAGTCTGTAAATAAATGAAAAAGTAATGAATAATGTAGCAAATATTGCAATTAGTATAATCTTTCCTATTTTTTCACTTCCCTAGGAGGGCCCAGTAGTGTTCAGCCAACCTGCTCCACAAGCCTCATCTCTAATTTCATCGAAAAGAGATTACAGTTCCATCATGTGCTTGGACAGGGGAGTTACGGGAAGGTCGTGCTGGCACAAAATACCGCTACCAAACAGCAATACGCGGTTAAGGTCATCAGAAAGAGAGCCCTGCTAGCTGAGAGTGATGAGGCCGATGTGATGGTGGAGCACCGAGTCTTCCGGCAGGCATTTGGGAGCCCCTTCCTAGTCCACGCACACTTTGCATTCCAGACCAAGGTACAACTGTCAGCACACTCCATGTTATATGTACAGTCAGGGCCGTGGCAAATAGTATGAGAGGAAGGCGACTACTTAGGGCACCACCTCTTAACACCCTGAGGAGGGGGGCACAATTTGAGTTACTGACCCTGATCTGCTTCCACCCCCCCCAGCCCTTACTAAGAGCATGCTAAGCATAACACTATTAATAGTGATGAGCGAGCACTACCATGCTTGGTGCTCGGTACTCATATCAAGGAGTTGGATGCTGGGATAGGCACGACTCATGTACCGAGTATAATTGAAGTCAATGGGGGACTCGAGCATTTTTAATTAAGATTTCCCTGAAAAATGCTTGAGTTTCTCATTCACTTCCATTAAACTGGGGTCTTGTCCATCTGAGCATCCAACTGCTTGTGACCAGTACCGAGCACCCGAGCATGGTAGTGCTCACTCATCACTATTAATCACTGTCACTAAAGACACTTCCTGGTTTACTAAGGCTGTGTTCACATACAGCATAAAAGCTGCATTTTTTTCAGATTTTTTTATTTACATAGTTTTTGCAGGTGTCCACACCAAAATACGAAATAGCAATATTTCTTGCATTTCTTAAGTTTTCCCCTTTTTATGTGTGTATTGAGTGGATTTTAGGCCTCTTTCCCACATCTGTGAAAATCACGCACGTTTTTCACAGACGTGTTAAAGGTGCATATTGCCCTCCGTGAGCCATGTTTATGGCACACGTGTGTTCTCCGTGTGTTATCCGTGATAACACACGGAGAACGGGAACTTTCTACTCACCTGTCCCTGGCTTCGCTGTCCACGGTGCTGATCTTCGGTCTCCGTTCCTGCCGACTCCCCGCTGATTCCGGCCGCAGTGAAGTGAATATGCAATGAGCATAATGAGCGGCGGTCGGAAGCAAGTGACAGCAGCGGCAGAGACAGCAGGGCTGGAGAAGGTGAGTAAAGTTTTTTTTTTCTCTCAGATACATGTGTTTTCTCCGGTGCATGTCACACAGAACACATCCGTGTGGTCCGTTTGCGTTCCGTGTGACCCATTTGCGTTCCGTGTGACACCCGTGATGCCGGAGAAAAATGGAGATGTCTATGTGTGGAGCACACGGACACACGTATGCTTCCCACGTACACACAGTCCATGGCAGAATATGCACGTGAGCGCAGACCTATTGATTTTAATGGGTCTACGTGTGCCCGTGTCTGCGATACGTGAGGAAACGGACCAAACACGTACCGGAGAGACGGACGTGTGAAAGAGGCTTAAAACAGTTTATTGATGCATTTTTTTTTAGCCTAGAAACACTGGGATTCTGCACTTAAAAGTGCAACTGTCTATCTAGATGCGCTTTTTCAGGCTCCCTTTAAAACCCGCAAAGTTCAAGGGCGCCTTAAAATACACAGTGGGGATGAGTTTTCATAATATCATATTCACATGAATTGAATTGTTAGGGTAGGTGTACACAGTGCGTTTTTATCACATTTGTTGATGTGGTTTTAGTGCAGTTTTGTCACTAAATTGCACGCAAATCCTTTTGTCAGCAAAGTCAATGAGAATCCTGAAGTTTTGTGCACATGTTGCTTTTTTCCCTTGCAGATTGCATGTTAATTCTTTCAGTATTTTTGCTGCCAGAATGCATAGAAAACACAGACAAAATGCATCAAAAACACAGCAGCACATACATGTTGTTTCTTCCAAGAGATGCAGATTTGGTGGAGAAATTTCTGCTTCCAAATACTCAGCGTGTGCACACAGCCTTAAACTCAGTGGATTTTCCTCCTAAGAAACCAATGCAGAAAAATCACAGCATTTTACTTCTAGAGATGATTTGGTGTTGGTTATGAATAGGTTAAAACGAGGTGGAAAAGTTGCAGATTTCTCTTATTGGTAATGCGGCGCCCCTGAGGCTTCAGTCGCCACAGGGTACTGCACCTCACTTAAGTTGTAGGTGCACTACAACTTGGCGTCACGAACAGGATTCCGTACCCATGACAAACGGGTACTGTGCACCTTACAGAATTGTGTTGAACCGTGTTTCTTGAAAAGGACAGTCGCCATTAATCATTCCGTGCGAGAAGAAAAGGGGGTGTGCTGTCGTGGGTGGCACCCCAAAAAGCACGCGAACAGAGGCCCCGCTGCTGGAGGTGAGCGCTACAAGCCCGGGGAACCAGGCACAACCGGAAGGAAAGATCCTGTCGATTAAGATAGAAGACCAGGATGATCCAGACACCACACCTGTGACACCGGAGATGCTGGACTTACAGCCTTACACTTTTGGAGAGGAGTGAGCTCTGCAGTGCTCAGAGGAAGCATCTCTGCTGAGTGTCGGTGGGGACGGACTCTGTGATTTGGCAAAAGCATGCCCCCCGACCGGGACTCTCCCGATGTTCCCTATGGCCCAGCCGGGTCTCTGGGGAGTCCAGCGTTGACAATATAAACCACTGGAGCCCCGCGATGGAGGAAAGACTGAGGTAATTGCGATCCAGCTGTCATGATGTGTTTTGCCTTCTCACTGTATTTCCTGTAATACTATGTCTTGGGATGTAAGTGACCATACCCCCCCAGCCTGTATCATATTGCAATCAGGCTTCAGCAGTAGCTATTGTCATTGATTTGGTGAGGGTTGCATATATATATTGTTCTTCTCAGAATGGGACTTCTCCAATCTACAACTTGGTAAACAGAACAGAGCCAGCAGTCTAAAGTCCATTCATGCATCAAATGGCCAGGGGGAGGTGTGCCCAACTAAGGGGCTGATCCCAGGAGAGAAGAACATGTTAGAGCAGTTAGTTGGGAGCTGAGTTTTGAAGAGGTTGGGAGCGAGATCTGATTCTGCGGACAGATCTCGCCGTCCAGTGGATTGTGTGGGATTTCTGGGACTCTGAAAAGGACTATTACGTCGTGATCTGGCACTTTGGATTATCGGGAGGTGCCCCCGAATCTGTTTTATTTGGACTTGTGTGCTGTTCCTGTATTCCTGTTAGTAAACCTGTTGGATCATCCTCGGCCTGTTGTCTCTCCTTGCTCTGCTGTACACCCCGTCACAAACTGGTGGCAGCGGCGGGATCAGAGCAGAAGAAATGGAGGACAACGGCCAATCAACGTCTGAAACCAGAACCTCAGGATACAGGAACTGGACTGTGGTGAGCCTACAAACAAAGGCCCGTGAATTAGGTGTCGGCTACAAAGGACTCTCTAAGGAGCAACTAATTGAGGCATTGGAAAACGCTTGCCTGCAACATGGCACCGAGGAACAATTTCCACAGCAAGGGGAGCAAAGACGGGAGCCGGATGTAAATACCCAAAAAAGTCAATGGGTTGTGTGGTACGAGGAGGAGATGGCCTTGCTGGGAGAGGAGACCACCATAGAATATAAGATGGAGGTCATGCGTGGAGCTAAAGAGAAGGAGCGCAGGATGGAGGAGATGGCATTGCTGGATAAGCAGCTCACTGTGGAAGCCGCAAGAGGTTCCAGACAGACTGTAACCCCAGCACCCATCATGAGGGAACTTCCCAGGGTGTCCCGCAAAGACTTCAAGCAGTTTAATGAGGCTGCTGGTGACATTGAGGGCTTCTTCCAGGACTTTGAGCATCAGTGTCGATTAATGGAAGTCCCAGAAAGGGAGCGCGTCCGGCATCTGGTTGGGCTCTTAGAGGGTGGAGCTGCTGCAGCCTATAGAGCTATGGACCCTCGGTGGAACTGTGAGTATGCGGATATTAAACAGACTATTCTAGAACATTATGCTGTAACGCCAGACACTTACAGGACTCAGTTCCGTACTCTAGCATGTGATGAGGAAGTGTCCTTCAAGATGTATGCCCACAAACTCAAACATCTGTGGCATCGTTGGTTGGAGGCAGAGGAGGCCTTAACCTTGGAGACCGTCCTCCAGGTCCTCCTAAAAGAGCAGTTTTACTTCAAGTGCCCCGCTGAGATCCGGGAATGTTTGCGTGAAAGGAGACCAGCCACTGTGGAGGAAGCTCCAGCTCTAGCTGATGAGGCTCTCACCATCAAGTCTCAGTGGAAAAAACTACTACCCAGTGAGAAGAAAACCACCAAAACCCCAACGCTGGCGGCCCCTGGTCCTTCTGGCCCCAATGTTCACCATCACCCTAGACCGTCAACTCATGGGGACCTTCGTGTGACTGTGCCTCGCATTACTCATGCTCCACCTTTGGGAATACGACGTGGAGGAAGAATCCCAGAGCGCAGATGTTATGGATGTGGGCAGCCTGGGCACATGCAATTCCAATGTCCAGGTGTTCGGAGACAGAACAGCTGCAGACCGCCTTTGCCTGTTCATTATCCTTAGACACCTTCACCAGGAGAAGAGCTGGATTCTGTGCCTGATGACTTGCCAAGTGACTCAGATGTGGGGAATCTTCATTGCCACTTTGTCGGTGCGGTAACCAGAAGTCAAGCCAAGAGAGCAGCCCATGTGGACGTGTACAACCCATCCATGGAAATGAGGCCACCAGAACTGCCATTACAGCCGGTGAGTGATTCTTCTTGTGGAGATAATATGAATGTTACTTGGGATAAAGTTCAGTTTAGACAAGAAGTAGAGACTGACCCCACCCTTGCTAGTTTTAGAGCCCGAGCTGAAATAGGGCAGCTAGGGGAGAACGGAGAAAGAATTATCAGAGAAAATGGACTTCTGTATCGGGTTGCCAATGCCGACTCCCTAGATAAGCCCTGGACTTATAGCAAACAGCTGATTGTTCCTCAGAAGTACAGAATTCCCCTATTACACCTGGCTCATGACATTCCTACGGCTGGCCATCAAGGCAAAACCCGCACTGAGAGACGATTGACTCAAACTTTTTATTGGCCGGGGATTTCCCAAGCAGTGGCGCATTTCTGCCGAACTTGTGACATATGTCAGCGTAGAGGGCAACCCGGAGATCACCCAAAGGCACCCCTGCAACCGCTCCCTATAATAGAAGAACCCTTTAAAAGAGTAGCTGTTGATATCATTGGACCTCTGGCTAAACCAAGTAAATCTGGAAAGCAGTACATTCTCACTGTTGTGGACTATGCCACCCGATATCCAGAAGCCGTGGCCTTGTCAAGTATCTCTGCAGCCAAGGTGGCCGAGGTCTTGGTTATTATTTTTACCAGAGTAGGATTCCCCAGTGAGATCTTGTCGGACCAAGGCTCCCAGTTTATGTCAGAGTTGGTCCAGTGTCTGTGGCGCACCTGTGGAGTACGAGCGATCTGAACGACCCCGTATCATCCCCAAACAAATGGACTTTGTGAACGATTCAACGGCACTCTGAAGAATATGCTGAGGGCCTTCACGGACCGAGATTCAGACTGGGAGAAGTACCTACCCCATCTCTTGTTTGCCTATCGGGAAGTTCCCCAGGAGTCCACTGGGTTCTCCCCCTTTGAACTACTCTATGGAAGAAAGGTCCGAGGACCCTTAACCCTGCTCAAGGAATACTGGGAGGGGCAAGTTGAAGATACAGGAACCCCTGTTGTCCCTTATGTCCTAAAGCAGCGAGAAACCCTGGCCCAACTTGCTAGTTTTGCCCAGAGTCATTTGCGTATGGCTCAAACCAGACAGAAGACATGGTATGACCGTAAAGCACGCTATCGGGAGTTTGTAGAAGGACAACAAGTCTTAATGATTGTTCCCCATCGGCAGAATAAACTGCAGACCACATGGGAGGGTCCTTTCCGGGTTCTCAGAAAACTGAATGATACCAATTACCTTCTTGCTTTAGATGATCAGGGGCTAAGGCAAAAGACTGTCCATGTGAATATGATTAAGGAGTACCATGACCGGAACATTCCAATGATAGCAAGCTGTCGGTTGGCTTCAGAAGATGGTCAAGAGGATGAGGACTCTCTACCTGATCTCGTGGAAGCAGCGAGATCCCCATCCACTGTGGAACAGGTTCCCCTGGGAGATCAACCTGGACTCCTTACAGAAAATCCAGATGCTGGAAGTGCTTCAACAGAGACGGGCTGCTTTCTCATCCCAATCAGGTCGAACCACCGTCACCCAACATCATGTGGACACTCAGGGCATCCGTCCCATACAACTGGCTCCTTACCGGGTACCTGAATCAGTTCGAAACACCATGCAGCACGAACTCGAGGAGATGTTACAGCTTGGGGTAATCCAGGCCTCCCATAGCCCTTGGGCCTCCCCTGTGGTGTTAGTACCCAAGAAGGATGGGAGTACTCGATTTTGTGTGGACTATCGGCGACTAAACGACCATACCGTCAGCGATCCTTACCCAATGCCTCGTATTGACGAACTTCTAGACCGACTGGCTGGGTCCCGATATGTCACTACCTTGGATCTCAGTAAGGGATACTGGCAGATCCCTCTAACGGATGAAGGGAGAGAACGGTCCGCTTTTATAACCCCCTTTGGTCTGTATGAATTTCTAAGCATGCCTTTTGGAATGAAAAATGCCCCGGCCACCTTCCAGAGAATGGTGGACCACATCCTCCGGGGATGTGGTGACTTTGCTTGTGCCTACTTGGATGATATCGCCGTCTTCAGCCACACATGGGAGGAACATCTGAATCAAGTAGCCATTATTTTGGACCTGATTCTGGCAGCCAGCCTAACTACTCGACCCGATAAATGCCAATTGGGGATGGGTGAAGTCCAATATCTAGGGCATAGAGTGGGAGGAGGGAAGGTCCGTCCTGAGCCTGCCAAAATCCAGGCTATTAGAGACTGGCCTGTACCCCAAACTAAGAAACAAGTTATGGCTTTTCTGGGCACTGCCAGTTATTACCGAAAATTTGTTTCTCATTTCAGTACTGTGGCCAAGCCTCTTACCGACCTGACCAAGAAAACAATGCCCCGGCTGGTGATCTGGACTCCAGCCTGTGATGAGGCTTTTAACCGGCTGAAGGACGCTCTGGTCTGCGATCCTGTCCTGGCTGCTCCAGACTACAAGCGGAGATTTATTGTGCAAACGGACGCCTCTGCTTATGGACTGGGAGCTGTCCTCAGCCAGGTGAATGCAGCTGGGGATGAACACCCCATCGCCTATCTCAGCAGGAAACTGCTGGACCGAGAAGTGGCCTATGCAACTGTTGAAAAAGAATGTCTGGCTGTAGTGTGGGCCCTTAGGAAACTACGGCCGTATCTGTATGGACGGGAATTCACTGTGGTTACTGATCACAATCCCCTCACCTGGCTGAACAGAGTCTCTGGGGACAATGGACGCTTGTTACGATGGAGCCTGGCTCTGCAGCCCTATAACTTTACCATACAGTATAGAAGGGGCAGCCAACACCAAAATGCAGATGGACTGTCCAGGCAAGAGGAGCCTTGAGTCCTGTCAGCCATGCCTGCGTGTACTTAACCAGCGACCTGTAGAGGTCCCTAGTACGTACACAAGTTGGGAGGGGAAGGAATTGTCATGATGTGTTTTGCCTTCTCACTGTATTTCCTGTAATACTATGTCTTGGGATGTAAGTGACCATACCCCCCCAGCCTGTATCATATTGCAATCAGGCTTCAGCAGTAGCTATTGTCATTGATTTGGTGGGGGTTGCATATATATATTGTTCTTCTCAGCATGGGACTTCTCCAATCTACAACTTGGTAAACAGAACAGAGCCAGCAGTCTAAAGTCCATTCATGCATCAAATGGCCAGGGGGAGGTGTGCCCAACTAAGGGGCTGATCCCAGGAGAGAAGAACATGTTAGAGCAGTTAGTTGGGAGCTGAATTTTGAAGAGGTTGGGAGCGAGATCTGATTCTGCGGACAGATCTCGCTGTCCAGTGGATTGTGTGGGATTTCTGGGACTCTGAAAAGGACTATTACGTCGTGATCTGGCACTTTGGATTATCGGGAGGTGCCCCCGAATCTGTTTTATTTGGACTTGTCGTGTGCTGTTCCTGTATTCCTGTTAGTAAACCTGTTGGATCATCCTAGGCCTGTTGTCTCTCCTTGCTCTGCTGTACACCCCGTCACACCAGCCTCTGCAGAGTGTTTTACCGGAGGAGTGCTCTAGGGCTGCTCCTGAGGAGAAACCTTCTCCTGACACCATAGACATGTTTGTCGCTGTTGTAAACAGGCTGGACATTTTGACTGAGGATGTCCTTTAAGTGCCCAGAGTCAGGGGGCTGGGACCAGCCCTCTGGTACCACCAGCAGCCAAGAAGGAGTAATGTTTTTCTATGCCAAGAATTGTTGGTTACATGTTGCAATTGATTATTCTGCTGATTTGAAATGTTTGAAATACCCTTGTCTCCCATAAAGGGAAGATAGTTATGTTTTTTTCTTTATGCATACAAAAATTGTGGTATACTAACTTTTTTGGTTGCAGCCCGGGAATGCTGCCATTTGCCGTGGGGGAAAGTGGCTTCAGTTGCCACAGGGTACTGCACCTCACTTAAGGTGGGGTACTCATCCCGGGTAAGGAAGAGGTTAATTGCTGGTGTTTCTCACATTCTCAAACCACACAGTTAGGTGCTTTCCCACCAGGGGTTGGCCTGGGGTAGATAGTGGGGTGGCTATGAAGAAGCATGGGACTTTCCAGGTCACTGGGAAAACCACCTGGGGGGGCGGGTACCACTTGGGGAAAAGGAAGGAGCATCTCCACACATAGTTAGTTAGCCCCGGACACAGCTTGGGGTGAGTCGTACAGTCGGGACTTCGGTCCAGGCACATTCTCTCTAGTTTCACACTTCTGGGAGCACTGCAGGACCCATGGCTTGGAGCAGGCTGCTCAGCCTGGGTTCTCTACAGATTCTAGGGTCTGCGGCGAGTGCATGAAACACCCGCAGCCCATTCCACATTCCATCCACGGGATTGGAGGGACCCTGACCAGAAAGGACACACAGTGGTAACACCGGCGGTTACCTCCAAACTACCCAGGATCGGCTGGGGCCCATCATGGCAGAGACCGGAACCCTGAGGCTGCATTGGAACAGTGAGTAAAAAAAAATCTGGAACCGCAGTACCTGCCTCTTATTGCCCGTGCCGGCACCCCGCGCTTCGGCGCTAGCCATCACTACAACTCTCATCATTTTCCCCGGGGTCCGCTCCAACTGTGGGGAGCAGAACCATCTTTGCTGCAACACCATCAGCCCCGGAGGACTTCACCCGCAGCGGCGGCTAATCCCTGGCCGCGTACCCCAGGAGGCGTCACGAGACAAACTATCCCCATCATCATCATTCTCCCTTTTATTGTACGCCTCGGGCCACAAAGCCGGGCAGGGCCACCCGTGACTTACCCAGACCTGACATCACCGGTGACGAGTAAAGTTAACCTATTGCCCCGTGGGTGCTACTGTAACATTTTCTGAAGTGCAATTAGCCAGTGGCTGTGTGAGATATTAACAACATCTCACATCATGTGGAGTTTTCTGCTCTCATATTGACCTCCAGTGAGGATTTTCCAAGTTTTTGCACCTCAACGTCTCATGCTGGTTTTTATTATGAATTTAACCCCTTTTACTGTGATAAGTGAATCTGTGGCGCCCCTGAGGCTCTGGTCGCCACAGGGTACCGCACCTCCGTTAAGGTGTGATACCCATCTCAGGTAAGGGGGGGGTTACCCATCGGTGCCACCACATTTCATCTCACACACAGTTAGGTCCTTTCCATTGGGGAGCTGTCTTTGGGCAGACGGGGGGTGGCCATATAGAGTCATGGGACCTTCCAGTCGCCAGGGCAACCACTAGGGGGCGGGCACTATTGAGGGTAGAGGTAGGCGCAACACACTCATACAGTTAGACAAGTCGGGACCATAGTTCTGACAAGACACCTCTGGAATTCTTGGACTTCACTAGGCCCAGTGCTTGGAGCGGAAGCTCAGCCTGGGTTCCTAACTGCTGAGGGGGACATCCTAAGAAAAGGACACTCTCTCTCTTTATCTCTTCACACATCGGTGGTAGCCCTTTAATTGCTTGGGATTGATCGGAGCCCACGACGGCAGAGACCAGCACCTGGGTGCAGCTTTAAAGCAGTGAGTAAAAGAACCTGGAACCGTAGTTGCTGACTCAGACTCTGTTGATCGACGCCGTCGTCCAGCGCTTCGGCGCTTCCAAGCGATTGCCAACCCCAAGGCCCGCTCCGCCTGTGGGGAGCAACGCCATCCCGGCTGCCATAACATCCGCCCCAGTGAGGAATTCTGCAGCGGCGGCTACTCCCTGGCCGCATACCACAGGTGGGGTCTCGACAAACTTTCCCAATCAGCCTTCATTTGCCGTATGCCTTGGGACAATGGAACCGGGCAAGGCCACCCGCTACAAATCCATAGCAAATTCCACCATAAAACACCACATCTTACACGTGCTGTGGTCTTGGCTGCTGCTATAATGCGAATTTGATAGAAAATCTGCAGGAGGATTTGAGGAGAAATAAACTCCCACAAGTGAATTTACCCTAAAGTTTAGGAAGAAACTATGCTGATGAATGCTATATAATAAATGTCTGAATATTATTATACTTTTATATTAACCAATGTGCTTATATGTCTGCTGTGTATTACAGATGCTTGTTCTACTTGGCCTGGAATACATGAGCTGCGGGGACTTTGACAAATTCTTGCTGTCGAAGGGGCGGCTTGTCATCCCCAGTGCAAGGTAACAATTTAGGTTACATATAGGTTACAGATTAGCCTGGACCAGGGGCAGACACAGACTGCAGGGGGCCCCTGTGCAAGAAATATTTTTGCCCCCCCTTCATACCACAACAAAATGATGTAAACTTATAGATTGCACTGTTTATTACCATCTTAGGACACAACTACCAAACCTAAACAATAACTAAGCTCCATATTTGCCATCTGAATATAACACAGAACAGTCCTGCCGCCCTTCTATCTGCTGCAGCTTCAGCGCTGCCTCCAATGCTTCTATTCACATTGGCAGGAGATGGCACAACCAGGATAATCTGTGTGTTTTGCAGCTTGTTAGTGGTATACGGCTCGAGTCTGAAGCCAGTGATTGTCTGCAGCGGTCACATGAGGCACCTGGGCTGTGATGCTGCAAAAATAAATTATTAACACTAGAACTACTGGACTCGTGACACCTATATAGAAATACATGGTGCAAAGTAGTCAAAATGACTACCTCAGTAGTTCTAGTGTTAACACCTGCTGTCACCCTCCTAGATCCTTAAACAGATGCAAGAAAGAACATTTAATACCCAAAGGACTATGTACCTCCTAGATCCAGCGCAGGCCGTCCTGTGGTCTGTGCCATCATTTAATTATGTCACCGTTCTACCAGACACAGGACCGCTGCAGCTTGTGATGCCTGCAGTTCAAGTCACCTGAGCGCTGCAGCCAATCACAAGCTGCAGTGGTCATGTGTCTGGTAGAACAGTGACATAGTTAATGCTGGCACAGACCACAGGACGGCAACGCTGAATCCAGGAGAGTGATGGCAGGAGTGAATAATTTATTTCGTTAGTTTATAAAATTTAACCCCCATATATTATTTTTGTAGACAGTTTCTTTACAGTACATGTATTATTTCGGACAACTTCTTTAAAGGGAACCTGACAGCTGAAACCCATGAGCCGTGGGCAGCCTGTAACACCTAACAGAAAATCGTAGATGGGGTAATTGCAACCGAAAAATACCCCAACTAAAATACAAAACTTTATTCATTAACACAAAATTCAAAAGTGCATTGCAAAAACTAGGTTGCTACACATATATAGCAGGAAAGGGGCCCAGGACAATAGTCCCTGATATCTCCCTTCCTGACTGTGGAGGTTGTCACCTTATTGAAATGTATTGGCGCCCCCGCTCAACGATGACTAGCCCTTCTGACCCTATACTGAATATTAAAGTGCTGCTGATCTAAATCACGGGCTTACAAAAATTATAGTGAATATTCCTTATTGCCCACATTCATTCAGACCAGTTTATAATTTTTGGGTGGATTTTTCTAATATTCCCATAATCCAACTAGTGGTTCTGGTTCAGTCCACATATAGATATTCTTGGTCTAAGTAGATATAAATATTTTGCATATATCCTACTAGCTCAATTAGTCACTTTCAGGGTCAGATAGAGTAAATTTCATATGTGTGCAATAGTATCCATCATAATATTAATATTAGAAAAAAGGCCCCGATGGCCAGTACTTAGCAGCTCATCGCTCGACGCGTTTCTCCCCCAAGCATAATCAGTTGGAGGTTCATCAGGGGCTGTCCTCAATCAGACCACATCTTATGACAAGCTGAAATATCAATACACATTGTTAGCAAGTGGCCATCCCATCCCAGATATCCATTCTAGGAGTTGTTAATATATTCAATACTCACAATAGGGCCATATCATTCAGGAGCTGTCCTCAACCAAACCAATATGTATATCAGCTGAAAAAACAGTATACATTAATAGTCCATTCCCTTCTCCTTCCACTAATTCACCCAAATTAAGTTAGTGTACTCACTCAGGGACCATGCTGTTCCACATAGCTCAAACTGCAAACGCCGGTAATATGGTGGCTAATGACGCACATTCGGCCCCTGTCATGTGATCTTACAACATACACGGAGCATTTGCACTATATCACTTTCGGTTCTCGGACTTGGGAGAGGATTATCCCCTAACTCCACTGCGCATTTCTGGAACTGCATGCATTCAAACCCTAACGGGTAACGGAATACCTAGAAATTAACGCCCACGCATACGCATAGATGATTCACCAGTATTAAATTATAGACTAAGTATTCATCTACGATAACCTTATATTAAACAAAAATCCTGATATAACATCGCGCATCACTCCAAAAGTCTATACGTTCAAAACGTCGGGATGGAACAAATTTACACATACTTAACCTGTTCATATCTTCCAGATACAGCATGTCATACTTAATTCAAAAAAAGACCTTGATCACTACACACTATATCTGATACTACCAAAACATTTTAGATATTATAGATTGAAGGACTGATATTTATAAGCCTAAACACAGACACTACTGTTCCATTGGAACGTATATTATGTGTCCGCCGAATTTCATAGAATCCCCAATTTGATTGTATTACATAAAACTGTCATAACTAAGATTCTCATTAACTCCCTCTGGATATTTTGTTTCTAGCCAAAATATCCAGCGGGTTTCCCTCTGAATAATCATTCTATCCCAGTCACCTAATCTCATTGATGGTGGAACCGTTTCAATGTCTCTAAAGGACAAAACGCCTACATCACCTCCATGAAACTTATTAACATGACGGGCAATGGGAGTGTCTCTCTTGTTTCTCACATCCCCCAAATTCTCACTGATCCGTACCCTAAATTGCCTCTTTGTCTTCCCTACATACAGTAGTTCAATGGGCATGTGCATGTACATAAATACACTTCCCTTTCTGTTCTACAATTTACAAAATTTCTGTTCTTATATGTCCTTCCAGTACTCACACTTGTGAATTCTTTAGATGGAGTCACAAATCTACAGAAAGAACATTTCCCACACCTAAATGTGTCTACCTCCCTTTGATCTAACCAGGTACCTGTCTTCTGAGGAGGGGTATAGAGGCTATGTACCACATGATCCTTAATGGTTCGTCCTCTCCTAAATGTAACCACCGGCGTGTGTGTGATTGAATCACTTATATCTGGGTCACTAAACAGGATCCCCCAGTATTTCTTGAGGATCCCCATAACTTTGTTATTTTGATCATCAAAAGTCCCGATTAATCTAGTTTTAGATTCCCCATCCTCCTTCCATCTCAGGCTCAGGAGCTCATCTCTCTCACTCTGCCATGCATTATCATACGCTTGGTTTATCATTGCGGAAGGATACCCCGTTTGAAGGAATCTGTTTTTAAGATGGCGTACCTGTCTAAGTCCTCATTCAAGGAGCAGTTCCTGCGAAGTCTCAAGAACTATACCTTGGGAATGCCCCTTTTTAGAGGAGCCGGTTGAAAGCTGTTCCAGTCTAATAAACTATTTGTAGAGTTGGGCTTCCTATAGATGTCTGTCTTTAAATACCGATTCTCATCCTTTTGAATAAAAATATCCAAAAATTGAATCCTATCGCCTCCAATTTCATAGGTCAATTTCAACCCCAAATCGTTGATATTAAGTTGTTCAACAAAGGATATGAAAGATTCACGTGTCCCAGACCAGAATAATGATTTCATCAATATAGCGCCCCCAGTAAGATATCTGGGGCCCCATACCTCATCCTCTTCATTGAAAACTACTGTATCCTCCCACCAAACCAGAAACAAGTTGGCATACATAGGAGCACAAGGGCTCCCCATTGCTGTGCCCCTGAGCTATTGGTAGAATTTGGAGTTTAAAATAAAATAATTCCTAGTCAGGATAAATTCCATGAGTTTACACACAAATTTGCTATGAGGTGCATATTGAATCCCTCGAGACTGAAGAAAATAGTCGACAGCTCTCAAACCACAGTCATGAGGAATCCGACTAGAGTGATTCTACATCAATGGAAGCTAAAATCGCTTCTTTATCCACTACCATTCCATCCAACCTCCTAAGCAGATCCAAAGTACACCTAATATGAGAGGGGAGAGTTGTGAGAAAGGGCTGCAATATCTGATCTACATAGGTACTAGAATTTTGACAAAGGGCATCGATCCCCAAGACAATGGGTCATCCTTTAAGGGGATCGATGCCCTTTTGTATCTTGGGCAATGTGTAAAATGTAGCAGTTTTGGGAAACATGGGGAGCAGAAAACTAGACTCATCTTTCAAGATGAGTCTATTCTCCAAACCCCCATAATCAGAGTTTGCAATTCCTCACTATATGTAGTGGTAGGATCCTTTTTCAAAACCTCATAGGTAAATCCATCATTTAAGAGAACAAGGCACATATGTAAATAATTATCCTGATTCATTACTACCACATTACCCCCTTCATCAGATGGTTTCACAACTATATTTGGGTTCTTCTCCAAATTCAAAAGTTCCTCCCTCTCTTGTTTAGTCAAATTTGCAGGGGCGGGGCTTCGTTTGGGGTGAATCTTCCGCAATTCTGTGGACATCAACTTACAGAAAATATCAGTACTATCATGATCACCTAATGGAGGCATCTTGGTGCTTTTATTTTTAAGAGAGGAAAAAGGACCCTCACCAATCTTCCTATTACTTTCCTCCTCTAATTCCATCAATATATCAAGATCATGTATCATATCTGTTGGTATATCTAATTTCTGACACCTAGCCCAATTGTTTAATGCAAAATACTTTTTCCGTTTTAGCTTGCGAATAAATAAATTGACATCTTTTACCCAAGTGAAAGCGTCATACTTCACTGTAGGTACACATGTAAGGCCTGTCCTTAATACCGATACCTCGTTTTCTAATAAAAGACAGTGGCTGTACGATCTCCGCCCGGCATGTCTGACCCTAAAATGCTGCAGACAGTCAGAGAACATATTTTAATAGATGGGGGTTGAGCTGCATCAAATACTAGTCGGACAGATGTGATGTCTGATTCAGGCTGCTTGATCCACTGGTGACATGCATCTGCTCTCAGGTTCCTTGTAAGCAGTGCTTTATACCACAGGAGGGAACAGAAGAGAAACAGAGGAAGTACAACAAAACACAGCCGCAGTATCTCTGGTGTCCAGCGTTGTTTTGTTCCTCTTCTCAGTTACATCAATGCTCTCCAGTATCTCTGGTGTCCCACGCTGTTCTGCTCCTCTTCTCAGTGAGGTCACTGCTCTCCAGTTTCCCTGGTGTACCGTGCTGTTCTGCTCCTCTTCTCAGTGAGGTCACTGCTCTCCAGTTTCTCTGGTGTCCCACGCTGTTCTACTCCTCTTCTCAGTGACGTCACTGCTTTCCAGTATCTCTGGTGTCCCGCGCTGTTCTGTTCTTGTCCTTAGTGGCGTCACCGCTCACCAGTATCTCCAGGTCACACTGAGCTCTGCAGGACCCCAAAGTGACTTTTACAATGTAAATCTATGGAGCGTCAGAAAGAGGCCAGAAAGAGACGCTATAGACCTTTATTGTAAGGCTATGTGCGCACACTATAATTTTGATTCTTCAGCAAAAAACGCACCCTCTGGCCGAAAAAACGCATCAAAAAACGCATTGCCTCATTTTCGCTGCGTTTTTGCCAAGTTTTTCCCATAAGTTTTTGCCCATAAGTTTTTTTCACTATATTCAATGGAAAAATGCAGGTAAAAGCGCAAAAAGAAGTGACATGCTGCCTAGATAGATAGATAGATAGATAACATCATAGATAGATAGTGTAGAGATTTGCTCAGGTCAGGATGCAGTAAAGAGGCTCACACAGTTGTATAGTGCAATAACATAAGGGTTTTATTCACACTTACGGTGACAGTCAGCAGTTCCAAAGGAGAAAAAAAACAAGAAAGTCCATTCCCTCAGTCCTTTTTGTTCCACAGGACTGGTGAACACCCTTGCCTGGGTAGGTTACCAGTCTCTTAAATATAATTCCATACAAACACTGCCCGGTAGTGTGAGATGGCTGTTCTCTCCTCGAAGTACAGTAACACACTGAGATTCTTATCCTGCCCCAGCTTCCAACTCTGTTTGGGGATGATATACGGAAGTGCGCAACTGCTTTACACTGAGCAACCGGCATAGTTCCTTCATAATCTTGGACATAAATGGAGTCCCCTGATCTGTCAAAATCTCTTTTGGAATTCCCACCTGAGAAAATATATTTATCAATTCTTTGGCAATGAGTTTAGCGGAAGTACGTCACAAGGGTACTGCTTCCAGGTACCGAGATCAAGGATCACCAGTATGTGTTGGTGTCCACGAGCAGACTTGTTCACAGGACCAACGACATCCATAGCCACTCGTTCGAAGGGTACCTCTATAATTGGCAGCGGCACCAGTGGACTCCGGAAGTGTGGCTGGGGACTGGTCACTAGTGTTGAGCGGATCCGAACTATAAAAGTCCGGATCCGCACGGTTTCAGCGTCCGATCCGGGTCCGACATAGAGCAGGGAATCCGGCTGCACGATCCGGGTTCGTTTTTTTTTTTTCTTCTCTCTCTCTATCTCTCTCTCCCCCTCCCTCCTCATCCCCGGATCCGCTCCGGACTTCTTTCACAACCAGCGACGGATCCGCCGGACCCGGATTATTAGCAATCCACTCAACTCTACTGGTCACCTGACAGACGGAGAGGAATTACATTATCGTTTTATCTCCTTAAAAATGCCTATCCAGAAAAACCGCTGCAGGATCCGATCCAGGATTTTCTTGTGAACTAGGTGTCCCCCCAACACATGTGTATGAGCTAAGTCCATTACCAAACTACGGTATGCCCTGGGTACCAACAATTGCTCAACCGTTTCTTCCCGTATTCGGGTTACCCGCTACAACAAATTTTGTGTCATCTCGAATCGTGGCCATACGGTATGTGCCCTGGAACACTGTGGCCCCCTTTAATAAACAGTATGTTTTCTCATGCATGAGACAGCGTAGGATCTTGGACTTGCGCTGTACCGAAATTGTCACCCAATATATTTAAATCTGACAATTCAGGTCCCGGCGGCAAATCTTCCACATCCCCGGCCAAAACTTCTATGGAGGACTATTCTCCCTACCCCACATGAGTGGATGTACTGCAAGCACCTCCTCCTCAGGACTACCAGGTTCCTGCTCCCCCATGGGAGAAAGCAGCATTGTCGGTCTTAGTGCCGCTGGTTGGTCACTATGTGGGACCTTCGGGGACCACAAAACAGAAAACAAGGGTAATCTCTCCCAAGTATCAACTGATAATGTAAATTTTCAACAACCCCCACATCATGACACCGCCTCCCCGCAGGTGTACTTATCATGACTAGAGCAGTAGGATAGTCTTTTAAGTCTCCATGGATGCACAGGACCCCCACTTATAATCCAGTGTAATCACTGAAAGGCACCAGGTTGGCTCGCACCAGAGTCACGAGACTCCCTGAGTCCAGAAGAGCCACAGCTGAGGTACCATCCACACTCACACAACATAAGTGTCCATTGTTGGAACCCTCCGGGGTGCCAGTGGCGCAGAGCTTTGTCGCATACAGGGACTGTCGGAATCCAAAGTTCACATCCATTGGCTCTGCCAGATTAGGACAATCAGCCCTTACATGACCTGGCTCCTGGCATCGCCAGCAGACAACGAGGCCCTGCTCAATCCCAGAATGGTCTGGAGGGGCTCCCCTGGGCAACCCAGTCCTGGAGGGAGCACGGCAAAGCCCTCAAAAATGTATCCGCCACAAGTCGATCCACCATCTTGGCAGGAGTCAGTTCCTCCAGCTGTAACCACTTTTGCATGGTATGCAACAAGTCATAGTACTGGGACCTTGCCAGCTTGGAAGGTTTAAACTCCCACTGATGCACATGCTGGGACCAGACTAATACATCCACACCGATACGTGCAAGTATCTCACCCTTGACGACGGTGTAGTCGGTCGTCTGCTCCACCGGAATGTCATTGTAGGCCTTCATCGGTCCTGATGCCAGAAACGAAGCAACAATTTCGGCCCACTGGTCCTTCGTCAACCTCTCTCGCTTGGCAACTCGCTCAAAGGTCTCCAAGTACGCCTCAACGTCATCCATTCTTTCCATTTTAGGTATCTCTGCACGGACCGTCTTCTGGACCTCATGGATTCCCGGGTAACTCCCGCTGCAGATGCAGATGTAACATGCCGTAGCAACAGCTGATTGGTCTCTTGCTGCTGCTGACTAAAGACCTGTTGCTGCTGCATGGCGGCTTGCTGCTGTTGCGTAGTGGCTAGCAGTGATTTTATTGCGACCTCCATCTCTGCTGCTGTCCTGGACTGAGTCTGCGCCACCACTTTCATACAGGACAACTACTGGTGACCAGCCAGCAGAAAAAAAAATCCACAGCAGGAGTAAAAAAATAGAAAAAAATACGCCAGCCTCACTGCAACTGTAGAGATTTGCTCAGGTCGGGATGCAGTAAAGAGGCTCACGCAGACATATAGTGCAATAACATAAGGGTTTTAGTCACACTTACGGTGACAGTCAGCAGTTCCAAAGGAAGAAAAAAAACAACAAGAAAGTCCATTCCCTCAGTCCGGTTTGTCCCACAGGACAGGTGCCTGGGTAGGTTACCAGTCGCTTAAATATAATCCCATACAAACAATGCCCGGTAGTGTGAGATGGCAGTTCTCTCCTCGAAGTCCAGTAACACACTGAGATCCCCAACTCTCTACTCATATGCACTGAACACCAAGCACCTTATGCCTCCCTAATTACTGCAGCTGTTTTTGTCGAGTGTTGCCCTGAAAACTCGGATAATCAGAAGGCTTCCAGACCAGAGTTCTGCTTTCTCCAGCCAGAGCTTCAGCAGGATTGCATTTTGCCAGATGAAATATACCTGCCATCCAGTACCGCACCACAACAGATAGACAGATAGATAGAATCTTAGATAGATAGATAGATAGATAGATACAGGGATAGATAGATAGATGATAGATAGATAGATAGATAGGCGATAAATAGACAGATAGATAGATAAAGGGATAGGTAGATAGATAGAATGATAGATAGAATCATAGATAGATATATAGAGAAATAGATAGAATCATAGAAAGAATCATAGATAGATAGATAGAAAGATAGATAGATAGAATCATAGATAGATAGGCGATAAATAGACAGATAAGCGGGCTTTACACGCTATGATATCTCTAACGAGATGTCGGCGGGGTCACGTCGTAAGTGACGAACATCCGGCATCGTTAGTGATATCGTAGCGTGTGACAGCTATGAACGAGCAGAAATACTCACCTTCTCATTGATCGCTGGCATGTCGCTCATTTTCTAAAAATCGCACGTCCTGTTGTTCATCGTTCCCGTGGCAGCACACATCGCTCCGTGTGACACCCCGGTGTTACGCTCACCGAGGAGCGGCTAGCGTCCGGAGGTTGACCCACTGGACCGTGCATCGGTCTCCCCTGAGAAGGCGACCAGCAGAGAACCCCTATACAGGGACTGTGCGGCGCCTCCCCAGAAGGCCTAAATGTACGGCAGCCAGGAACCGGTAGTAGGAGTCTCTGTAGGGCCAGGTATAGCAAGGTTGTGACGTCCACAGCCGGCAGGACACGGAAACTGCACCGGAGATGTTCACAGCAGGTGACGTCCGCAGCAGGTACGGCACGGATAATGTCCACGGCAGGTAGGGCACGGTGACGTCCACTGTCGGTATGAGCGGTGACGTCCACGACCGGAATGGTACGGATGGCACTACGGTGAGACAAGGGATTAGAACCAGGTATCAATGCACAGAAAACAGCACAAGGGGTTTGGACACTGGCAAGGCTCTAATGGAAGCGTTGCTCGGGCGCCTGCTGCTGGGGGAGGTGAACCTAAATACCCATTAGGTAACAGGTGACCTCTGAGGTCACTTCCAGAAAACGGGGCATACCACTTTAAGAAAGGGGGCGTGGCCTCGCGCGCAGCCTAGAGTCACTTACTGCAGCTCTGTGTAAGGAAGGGAGACAGGAAGAGGCTGCAGCATGCCTGGGAGCAGGACATACAGCAGGGCCTGGAGCAGGGGCAGCGCCTGCAGAGCCATGGGACCGGTAAGAGGAAGGCCGTCGCTGCCTGGGGCTATGACTGGGAGTGCTAGTGGGAGCCATGCTGGGACTGGGCACATGTGAGGGAGCGTGCCCCCCACGGGGTCTGGTGGGACCAGGCGCTACAGTAACCCCCCCTGAAGACCCCACCTCCTCAGGAAGCTCCGGAGGAGACGAGGAGCATCCACGTCCTCCGCAGGTACCCACGTCCTCTCCTCAGGACCGAACCCCTTCCAGTCAACCAGATAGTAGGTTCTACCTCGGACCTCCTTAGCCGCAAGGATGGCTTTTACCTCATAGACGTCGTCATCACCAACAGGAGGAGGCGTATTACCAGGATCACTGTGGAAACGGCTCAGGACCACCGGCTTGAGGAGGGACACATGGAAGGAGTTCGGGATGCGAAGTGTAGACGGCAGCTTCAACTTGTAGGACACCTCATTGATCCGTCGGAGCACTTCAAAGGGACCAATAAAGCGGGGACCCAGTTTGTAGGACGGCATCTTCAGGCGGACATACTTGGATGAGAGCCAGACTTTATCTCCGGGTTGAAAGAAAGGAACATCCAGACGTTTCTTGTCAGCGTGTTTCTTCATGCGGACAGAGGAATGTTCCAGAGCCGACTTGGTCTCAGCCCAGACGGCGGAGAAGGACCTCACAAGGTCATCAGCTGCAGGGTTGCCTGAAGAACATGTCACAGGGCACGGCACTTTGGGTCGCTGTCCAAACACCACCTGGAACGGGGATTTAGCAGAGGACTCGCTGTCATGATTGTTGTAGGAGAACTCGGCCCATGGAAGCAGGTTGACCCAGTTGCTATGGTGTTCGTCCACAAAGTTTCGGAGATAGTTAGTCAAGACTTGGTTAATGCACTCCACTTGCCCATTGGACTGAGGGTGGTAGGCAGAAGAAAAGTCCAATTGAACATCCATCATTTTTCAGACTGCTCTCCAAAACCGAGCGGTAAACTGGACCCCTCTGTCGGACACGATATGGAGAGGCAAGCCGTGAAGCCGGAAGATATGTTGAATGAATAATTCAGCAAGAACCGGAGCGGACGGTAGCCCGGAGAGTGGTGTGAAGTGGGCCATCTTGGAGAACCGGTCCACCACCACCCAGATGACTGTGCAGCCAGATGATTTTGGCAGGTTCGTGATGAAATCCATGCCGATATGTTGCCATGGAGCGGATGGTACGGGTAAAGGAAGCAAAGGGCCCACCGGAAGAGTCTTCGGGACCTTGTTCCGGGCACAGGAGGAACAGGATGAAACAAAGTCCTGGACGTCTTGACGTAGCCCTGGCCACCAATAATATCGGGATATCAATTGCATAGATTTCTTTTGACCCACATGACCTGCTATTCGGGAAGAGTGTCCCCACCGGAGTACACGTTCCCTATCGACCTCAGCAACAAACGTCTTACCGGGAGGAACGTGGTGCATGTCAACTGGTGCCGCCATTAGCTTGGAAGGTTCAATGATGTGCCGAGGTTCATCTTCCTGATCCTCTAACAGGAATGATCGAGACAGCGTATCGGCC
The DNA here is from genome assembly GCF_048569485.1 of Anomaloglossus baeobatrachus. Classification (NCBI taxonomy): domain Eukaryota; kingdom Metazoa; phylum Chordata; class Amphibia; order Anura; family Aromobatidae; genus Anomaloglossus; species Anomaloglossus baeobatrachus. The sequence continues at coordinate 223,300,702 of NC_134356.1, forward strand.
TTCAGGTTCTTCTCGGCTGGACGGAAATGCAGAACAAAATCAAAGCGGGCGAAGAATAATGACCATCGGGCCTGTCGGGGGTTTAGCCTGTGGGCTGTCTGGAGATATGCCAGATTCTTGTGGTCAGTATAGATGGTAACTGGATATAATGACCCTTCCAGCAGGTATCGCCACTCTTCCAGGGCCAGCTTGATTGCCAGCAACTCACGGTCTCCGATTGAGGAGTTTCGTTCTGCTGGGGAGAAAGCCACAGGTTACTGTCTTACCCTCTGACGTTTTCTGTGTAAGAACCGCACCGGCTCCGGATGAGGAGGCATCTACCTCAAGGATAAATGGCTTGTTAGTGTCGGGTCTGTGTAATGCTGGAGCAGAAGCGAAGGCTCGTTTAAGGGACATGAACGATTCTTCAGCTGCCAGGGTCCATTTCTTAGGGTTCTCCCCTTTGCGAGTGAGAGAGGATATGGGACGCACCAGAGACGAGAAGTGTGGAATGAATTGCCGGTAATAGTTGGCGAATCCCAGGAATCGCTGGATAGCCTTCAACCCTTCCGGACGGGACCAATTCAGTACGGCTGATACCTTATCGGGGTCCATCTTCAGGCCAGTATCAGAGACTATGTGGCCAAGGAAGGGTAGCGAGGTCTGCTCAAACAGGCATTTCTCGAGTTTGGCGTAAAGGCGATTCTCTCTCAATCTCCGCAGGACAAGACGGACATGTCTTCCTGTGGGTATGCAAGTCTGGAGAGAAGATAAGGATGTCGTCTAAATACACAACCACACAGGTGTATAGAAGGTCACGGAAGACGTCGTTCACAAACTCCTGGAAGACCGCTGGAGTGTTACTGAGCCCGAAGAGCATCACTCGATATTCATAGTGCCCATCCCGAGTGTTGAACGCAGTCTTCCATTCGTCTCCCGACCGAATGCGGACCAGATTGTACGCACCCCGGAGATCTAATTTAGAGAAGATCTTGGCACCTTGAAAGCGGTCAAACAGTTCCGGTATCAGGGGTAGCGGGTATCTGTTCTTCACCGTGATCTTATTCAATCCGCGGTAGTCAATGCAAGGCCGTAGACCCCCGTCCTTTTTCCCCACAAAGAAGAAGCCCGCTCCAGCAGGAAAGGAGGATTTTTGGATGAAGCCTCGTGCAAGATTTTCCTTTATGTAATCAGACATGGCTTGGGTCTCTTCTCGGGACAGAGGGTAGATGCGCCCATGCGGAGGGGTTGCCCCGGGGAGCAGGTCGATGGGACAATCGTAGGGTCTGTGTGGCGGCAACGTCTCAGCCTCCTTCTTGTCAAAGACATCGGCATAGGCCCAATAGGCAGGGGGTAACCCGGAAAGGGTGACCGGTTCAACGGGTCGGTGCGGAGGATGCACTGGTTTCAGGCAGTTGCTGTGGCAAGACGCACCCCATTGTAGGATGCCTCCAGAATTCCAGTCCAGTACTGGCTTGTGCGACCAAAGCCAGGGTATTCCCAGTAGTAGGGCATGCGTCATGCCAGGGAGTACGTGGAAGGCGATGGTCTCAGAGTGTAGCAACCCCACTCGCATAGTACAGTTCTCCGTGATGTACCGGATGAGTTCGGATAGCGGTTTTCCATCCACGGAAGAAAGACTGATGGGGGTAGCAAGACATCGGACGGGAATCTGGTGTAGGTCCACCACGGATTGTTGGATAAAGTTCCCGGCAGAGCCTGAATCCAGGAACGCATGCTCTGACAACCGGATGGAACCACAGGACAGGGATACAGGTACATGGAGAAAAGTAGAGGACTTGGCATGACCTAGGGTGGCCTCTCCGATGGACCCTAGGCTCTGTAGTTTCCCGGCTTTACTGGATAGTCCTGAATCAGATGTTTGGCACTTCCGCAGTAGAAGCACTTTCCTGCCATTCTCCGATTCCTCTGTCGCAGTCTGAACTCACTGACGCGATCGACCTCCATGGGCTCGTGCGGAGCAGTAGGCTGAGTGGAGGGAGGTGACATCGGCCTTTGGAAGGTGGGTGCAAGGCGCGGGGTTCTTCTTGCCCGGGTGACCTCTCTGGCACGCTCTTGGAAACGGAGATCAATACGGGTAGCCAGAGGGATCAGCTCTTCCAGGGTGGTAGGTACATTCCGGCCGGCCAGTTCATCCTTGATTTTACCGGATAACCCTTCCCAGAAGGCAGCTACCAAGGCGTCATTGTTCCACTTGAGTTCGGAGGACAGAGTGCGGAATTCGATTGCATACTGTCCCACGGTGAGATTCCCCTGGTGGATTCTCATGAGCGATGAGGCAGTAGACGAGAGACGGCCTGGGTCATCGAACACCTTACGGAAGGTGGTCAGAAAGACGGACAGGACTTGAACAATCGGGTCATTCCTCTCCCAGAGCGGATTCATCCAAGCCAGAGCCTGACCAGTCAGATGAGACATGATAAATGCGATTTTCGAGCGGCGACAGCTCAAAGTGCAGGGAGCACTGGTTTAAGAAACCGCGACACAAACGGGGATCCCCTCCATACATGGGTGGGGAGGCCAGGCGGGAAGGAGACATGCATGTCGATAATCCCGCAGAGTCGGGGGTTGTTGAGGAGGCCGGATTCTGCAGCGCGTATAGACGGGAATCCACGGACGCCATATATTCGGCCATGCGTCTCTGGGCCTCATGCTGGCGGGACAGTTCCTTCTGTAGTTCACTTAACTGGGAGCCGTCGGAGGATCCGAAGGTTTGCATGGATGCCAGACGGGATTCCACAGACTTCATGTGAGCCACTAATCTTCCTTGGGTCTCGCGTTGGCGGAAGAGCTCCTGTTGCAGGTCAGTCAGCGGGTTAACCTTGATCCCGGCGGAGTCCATGGCCCGAACAAACTGTTACGCTCACCGAGGAGCGGCGAGCGTCCGGAGGTGGACCCACTGGACCGTGCACCGGACTCCCCGGAGAAGGCGACCAGCAGCGAACCCCTATACAGGGACTGTGCGGCGCCTCCCCAGAAGGCCTAAATGCACAGCAGCCAGGAACCGGTAGTAGGAGTCTCTGTAGGGCCAGGTGTAGCAAGGTTGTGACGTCCACAAGCGGCAGGACACGGAAACTGCACCGGAGATGTTCACAGCAGGTGACGTCCGCAGCAGGATAATGTCCACGGCAGGTAGGGCACGGTGACGTCCACTGTCGGTATGAGCGGTGACGTCCACGGCCGGAATGGTACGGATGGCACTACGGTGAGACAAGGGATTAGAACCAGGTATCAATGCACAGAAAACAGCACAAGGGGTCTGGACACTGGCAAGGCTCTAATGGAAGCGTTGCTCGGGCGCCTGCTGCTGGGGGAGGTGAACCTAAATACCCATTAGGTAACAGTTGACCTCTGAGGTCACTTCCAGAAAACGGAGCATACCGCTTTAAGAAAGGGGGCATGGCCTCGCGCGCAGCCTAGTGTCACTTACTGCAGCTCTGTGTAAGGAAGGGAGACAGGAAGAGGCTGCAGCATGCCTGGGAGCAGGACGTACAGCAGGGCCCGGAGTAGGGGCAGCGCCTGCAGAGCCATGGGACCGGTAAGAGGAAGGCCGTCGCTGCCTGGGGCTATGACTGGGAGTGCTAGTGGGAGCCATGCTGGGACTGGGTACATGTGAGGGAGCGTGCCCCCCACGGGGTCTGGTGGGACCAGACGCTACACCCGGGAACGATGAACTGCAGCTTACCTGCGGCCGCCGGCAATGCTGAAGGAAAGAGGTGGGCGGGATGTTTAGGTCCCGCTCATCTCTGCTCTCTGCTTCTATTAGCCGGCCGCTGTGTGACGTCGCTGTGACGCCGAACGTCCCTCCCCCTTCAGGAAGTGGATGTTCGCCGCCCACAGCGAGGTTGTTTGGAAGGTAAGTACATGTGACGGGGGGTAACAACATTGTGCAACACGGGCAACAAATTGCCCATGCCGCACAAACGATGGCGGGTGCGATCACAAATGCGATCGCACGATAAATTGTTAGGTGTAAAGCAGCCTATAGATAGATAGATAGTTAGATAGATAGATAGAGGGATAGGTAGGTAGATAGATAGATAGATAGATAGATAGAATCATAGATAGAATCATAGGTAGATAGACAGACAGAGGTGCACACATTACACATGAACTCACCCTCGCTGCAGATGATTGCACATGGTGCCCAGGATGGGCGTTTGGAGCATGCACTTCTATCTTCTCTGTTGTGCAGACTACTTTTCTCTTGGGGTTCGACTGCTGTGTCCTCCTGCAGTAATTTCAATGCAGGAGGGTGAGAGCAGCTCAGCAATGATGAGGACAGCATGGGAGGCAGGGAGCCCTGTTTGTATCCTGCAGAGGCCTCTCTATTGCAGACAGAGCTTTGGGCAGAGTCTCTTTCTGCCTCAGACACAGTCTTCTTTCCTCTGCGCGGCCGGCAGCTTCTTCAGAGATGAGTCATCGCTCCTACAGGCCTCTAACAGGTGAGGAAGGGGCCCATGTCAGTTAGGCATAATCATATACGGTCAGCTGATTGGGTTCCTGCTTCTCCTGTTAGTGTTCAAAGCTGCTACCTGCAGTGGAAATTAACACATGTTTTCAGGCTCTAGGGGCCCCCTCCCACTTGTGGCCCCTGAGCGACTGCACGGGCTGCATCGGCGATATGTCTGCCAGTGACTTGGGCTCAGTGTTAAATAAACTAGATGGGAAAGGACTTTTACACATCAGAGGTAATTACTTTAATGATTTTTTACTATTGTTGATCGTGGCTTGATTGTTTGGCAGTACATCCAACTCATGGAAATAGTGGATGTGCTGCCACCAAAAGTATAGAAGGTATGAACCAAAATAAGTGTAGTGCACATGTCATCAAATTTTTCATTTTGAACACAACACACAAAGTAATTGTGGGTGCCGAGTAGCATACTTTTTTATTTTAGTTTTGCCTCTCTGTTGCAGAAATATTAAATGCCAATATGTTTGGTATCTAATGAGTTAATTTTCTTTAAGTCCAACTGGGCGTTATCAGAGTTGTCACTGGTGGGTGTGTAGTTCTTCTTCCTCTATGATGATGACCAATCATAAGCAGTCAGCAACACTCAGGCAGAAAGAGAAACACGCTCCAACTATAGCTTAGACATATTTCTCAGTACGTGAGATGTAATGGCCTTGATCTCCTGGTCTAACCTCCTGCATGATTAGGAAGTGCTGCGTAGAGCACAGATGACTAACATCTTTCAGATAAAGTCCTGGCAGTTATTGTCACCACTTCTGTACTGCTCCTTCCACCACAACATGGGGTGGTCAAAGGTGTCAGTATTCACACTAATGTCTGTTGTGCAGAAGTGACAGTGCTATGAGAGGAAGAGAGCAGATAGAAGGGTTTGTATTCTGACACAGTTAAACTCAGCTCTGCTGACATTCCCTCCACACTTACTGCCTGGACCTTACCTGAAAGGTTCTTTTTTATAGCATAATAGCCCCAGGAACTGAATGTCAGTAAGAAGCTGAAAATCAGGAGACCAGGACATCCGACGAGAGGTTCACATAAGGTGTTTATCCCCTTGAATAGACACAATAATATGTTTGTGAAATGAATAAGGAAGCCCCGCAGATGCCATAGCACAATTATGGAATTGTCCAATCCATTGATGCTAATATAAACTAATGACAGAATATAATAAGGTGTTTTGTGTGCTCCTCGGGTCATCATAGTAATTATTATTTTCTTTGCTCAGATTCTATGCCGCCGAGCTCGTGTGTGGCATCCAGTATCTTCACTCCAAGGGCATCATCCACAGAGACCTTAAGCCTGAGAACATCCTGGTGGCTAAAACGGGCCATGTAAAGATCACAGATTTCGGTCTCTCCCTTGACAACATGTTTGGAGACCGAACAGCCACCGACTACGCTGGGACTGAAGGCTACATTGCTCCTGAGGTAAGAGGAATAGATTTTACCTACTGTTTACTGATGTGATTACGTTATTAATTTTGGGAAGACATTAGAAATAAAAATGTGGAAATCTAGAATAGAATATTGCAGGGACATAAAGGATGTAATTATGTTTTAGTCACTTAATAATTATTGTCTGTATTATGACAGATGCTGGCCAAGGAGGAGTATAATGCCGGAGTGGACTGGTATTCATTTGGAGTCATCTTGAATAAAATGATTACCGGTGAGTGTGAATACAATCCAACACTCTTTTATGAGACCCACTCCGGTGCAAAGGACATCATAAAACAACTCCTCCTGAGAGATCCCGCCAAGCGCTTAGGAGTCAATGGAGACATCAGGAAGCACCCGTTCTTCCAGCGTATTGACTGGGTCTCTGTGGAAGCCCTTAGGATGCCCCCACCACACGTCCCTAAAGTAAGTAAATGTATGGAAATTGAAACAAAGAATTATGTATATAAGAATATGCCACTCAGTCTCTAGTAATTGCAGGACGTTGTAAACCTTTACCCCTTCAGGACCTGGAAGATTTTTCAATTTAACACTTTTGTTTTTCTCTTCCCTTTTCCTTCAAGAGCAAGAAGATTTTATTTGTCCTTCAATATGGCTGTACACATCTTGTTTTTTGAAGGACAAGTTGTACTATAGAATGACTTAATTCATTTTATTCTATTTTCTACTACAAAACAAGAAAAAATTTAAGTGGGATAAAATTGAGAAAATCTGCAATTCTACCATTGTTTTTTGAGAAGTGATTTTAGGAAGTTTAATATACAGTAAAAATAATTTAGCAGCTTGACTCTTGAGGTTAGCGCGATCACAGAGACACCAAACCTGTATAGCTCTATTTTTAATTTTAGTAATGAAAAAAAATTCTGAAATTTGTAATAAAAAAAAAAATCCTCTCCATTTTCAGAGATTTATAATTTTTTATTGTTTTCAATCATTGGAGACGTGGGATGGCTTGCTTTTTCTGCATGCGGAGGTGTAGTTTTCATTGATACTATTCCGGGCCACATACTGTAAAACATTCTAATCCTTTTTATTACATTATTAATAGAAATTGCGGTGGCTGAAATTCTGCAAATCTGGAGTTTAGATTTTTTTTTTTTAGTTTCTGGATTTCAATATATATTTTACACAAATGTATTTTTTGAAAGACCTGACACTTATGAACTCAGTGATGCCAATGATGGGAACTTTCTAATTATTATTATTATTATTATCATTATTATTTTGTTTTGTTTTAGTAGTTTATTTTAACACTGGGAACAGGAGGCAATTGACACATTTATATTATTTTAGTTTTAAAATAATTTTTTAAAACATTGATTTTTTTTTGCCCTACTTTTTCGTTCTCCATGAGGACTTTAACCTGCAATCATTTACTCACTTATAATATATACTGCAATAATACAGTATTGCAGTATATAGTATAAAAAGATGTCTTCATTGAACTCAACATACAGTTGCGTCTCAGAGGAGTACCAAGATGGCAACTACCATCCACTGCCTTTGATCATGTCTTGGGTGGCTAGTGGGCACCGTCAATCGCGCTGTGTAAATCTCACTGTGAGTGGATGACAGTGACATTTAAATAGTTATACTGCGGTGACTGGAGGTATTGCCGATATTGCTGTTACGGGCAGATGCTGTCTATAATTACAGCAGTCATTTCCTGCGTATGAATCATACCTGTGCCTGCTCCATACACGTGCCCAGTACACGCGCACCCCATACACAAAGGGGTTGTTGATAAACACAAGGACATTTTAGATCTCAGTCACTGATCCTTTTTAATGTGAAAACTTTTGATATTTCTATTTTTTAATTAGTTTGTATCAGTATGGTAATAGTCATTATGATAAACCTCTCTAACTTTTCTTTGCAGCCAACTAAGCCTCTTCATCAACCCAGAAAGTTCCATCTGAAAACCATGGAGGCAGCAGAGGCCAGAAAGTGCCAATTGTCATCTAAAGACCAGGCCGAATTCAGAGGGTTTTCATTTGTCAACTTGAAGACCTTCGCTGACACTCCCTCTAAAGTCATCTGAGCCGGCTGCCCTCCTGAGCCCCTGGGAGAAGATGAGGGCAGAAGAATGGACACTGGTATAGTCTATTGACAGCAACATATTACCATATGATGTAGTCTTTTATTTTTCCTAAAACAATGAAATATCTAATTTTTATGAAATTAGGTCTCAGATTTCCTAATGGAAGAGGAATGGTTATATTTGAGTTCTGTTGATAAACTTCATCATCTTTATTGTTGTTGAAAATGTGCAATTTTAATAAATGCATTTTTTTTCTCATAAGTAAAAAACGGTCCTTGTATTTTTCAGTGCACTAGACCCATGTTTGGTCCATGTTAAATAAATCATTCTCGTATCTTCTCCTATCCCTTAAACAGCAAAATATAGACAGCCCATGGCTGTATCACTGGGCCATAGTCTTCTGATGGGGAGTTTGATCCACCACATGGATCAAAGTAGGACACATCTTCATTTTCATTTTTTATCAAATATCGGTCTGATAAAAGCATATTGGTAAATAATGGGTCACTGATCTATCCATACAAATAATGGCTAGAAAACGTACTACAAGAACAAATGCAGGGTCTTTTATACAGTGCCTTGAAAATGTATTCATGTCCTGTGAACTCTTCCATGTGTTTCATGTTACCCCACAATCCTAAATGTATTTTATGGGGATTTTATGTGATACAACAACACTAAGTAGCAAGTATTTATGAAGTGTAAAGAAAATGTTCCATGGCTTTCTAAGTATTTTTAACATTTAAATCTGAAAATTATAATGTGAATTTGTCTTCGCCTCCTCTGAGTTTTGTAGGACCACCTTTCGCTGCTATTAATGCTGTAAGTCTTTTGGGGAATGTCTCTACCAGCTTTGCACATCTAGATGCTGAAATGTTTGTCTGTTCTTCTTTGGAAACCATCTCTAGCTCAGTGAGGTTGGATGGAGGCGTCTGTGAACAGCAATTTTCAAGTCCTACTACAGAATCTCACTGGGATTTAGGTCTGGACTGTGACTGGGCTATTCGCACACATGAATATAGACCATTCCATTGTAGCTCTGGCAGTGTGTTTAGGATCATTGTCCTTCTGGAAGGTGAACCTATATCCCAGTCTAAAGTCTTTTGTAGCCTCTAACAGGTTTTACTCCAGGGTTACACTAGATTTAGTTCCATCCATTTTCCCAACAAGTTTCACCAACTTTCCTGTCCCTACTGAAAAATGTCTCCCCACAGCATGATGCTACCACTGCTATGTTTGACAGTGGGGGTAACATTCTCGAGGTGATGCTTGCTACTTTGTGTTGGTATATCACATAAAGTCCCATTAAAATACATTTAAGTTTGTGGGTGAAATGTGAAAAAATGTATAAACGTTCATGGGCTTTACAAATTTTCATGGCACTGTATGTGTGGATTAATGAGTACATATGAATGTGTAGTATTGTTATTTACTCTATTACTGGGTTATTTACTCTATTAGATATAACACCATATCAAGATCATGAAGTCCATGGGAATTGAAGAACTTGCAGAGTGGATGCCACAATGCTGTCAAGAAGTCTTCAGTATTTATTTGCCAAGGACACCTGCTGAATAAAGTGAGAAGTAAAAGTGGAAGAGCTATGTGGAGAAGACTGACATGGGCTGACCACTGCATAACAGAGAAGCTGGTAGGTATGGACAACTGTTGGTGGTAAGTAGAAGCACCAAAACATGTGCTCTCCATCTCAATTATAGGCATGTGTGAAACACTGCAATTTTTTTTTACCGGTGATTACATTTCATCTCATCCATAACAGCACTAACACATGTAGTGCTGTGTTGGTTAAGAGGGAAATAAATAGGTGAGTGATGGCCAGCTTTTAAGGGGGTGGAGGAGGCTGGACACATGCCTATAATAATTCCATCTATATGGTATTATATATAGATTTACACTCTGCATATAATACACTAAAAAATACCGGTAGTTAAATTTCCTCAAGGCCATGACAATGGTTTCATAGCTTTGGGGAAAAAGGTGAGTGATGGACGCCTATTAAGGGGGGGTGGAGGCCGGATTTTTGTTTTTTTAATTTTTTAATTCAGTATATAGGAAATCACATCTATCTATCCATCCCTCTATGTATCCCTCTATCTATCTATCTTTCTATCACTTATCTATATATCTATAAATTATCTATCTATCCCTCTATCTAACTATCTATCTACCTATCTATCTATCTATCATTTTTTTATACATCTATCCAATTTTCTATACATCTATCTATCCATCTATTCATTATCTATCTATCCATCTATCTATTTATCCATCTATCTATCAATCCATTATCTATCCATATATCTATATATCTTTTTTTATCTATCTATGCAGCTGCCCTCTATCTATCTATCTATCTATCTACCCATCCATCTATACATCCATCTATCTATCCATCTATTAATCTATCTATCAATCCATTATCTATCCTCTATCTATCCATCTATCCATTATCCATCTGTCCATCTATCTATCCATCTATCTATCAATCCATTATCTATCCATCTATCTATATAGCTATCTATCCTTTTTTTATCTATCTATCTATCCATATATCACTCTATCCATTTATCTATCTATCCATCCATCTATCCATCCATCCACTTTCTATCTATCCTTTTTTATCTATCTATTTAACTATCGATCCATCTATCCATTATCTATTTATCTATCCATCCATCAATTCATCTATCCATCTATGCATCTATCCATCTATCCATCTACCTATCCATCTATCTATCTATCTATCCATCTATCTATCCTTTATCTATCTATCTTTCCATCCATTATCTATCCGTTATCTATCTATCCATCTATCTATCCATTATCTAGCCATTATCTATCCATCTATCTATCCATCTATCTATCCATTTATCTATCCATCTATCTATCCAACTATCTATCCATAATAATATAATAATAAGAGCAGTAACTAACATTAGTTGTATAATAATGATAATTAGAGCCATAAAAATAATCTTAGCAGGTTTGATCCAGGGTCCTCGGACTGATCGCCTTTTCTCGGGGTCGAGAAGGAATTTTTCCCCTTAAGACACAAATTGGCTGAATGTGTCCAAGGGTTTTTGCCTTCTTCTGGATCAACAGCTTTAGGAATAGGAATCCAAGTTATAATTTTAGTAAAATATCAATACAAATGTTAGTAATAATAGTAATAATAAAAATAGCAATAATCCAAAAATATCTAGAATAAAATATGAGAGTAGAATAACAATAATAGAATAGTAATACGATCAGTAAAATAGCAACAAACTAAAAATAGCATAAATAATAGTATTAATAATAATAGTAATAATAATTTTACAGTGTTTATAGTAATGACTAGAATAATTAGTATATCAATAATAGGTATTAGGGGATTTGATCCAGGGTCTCGGACTGATCGCCTTTTCCCGGGGTCGAGAAGGAATTTTTTCCCTTGAGACACAAATTGGCTGAATGTGTCCAAGGGTTTTTGCCTTCTTCTGGATCAACAGCTTTAAGAATAGGGATCTAATTAATAGCAAATAAAGAAATAATAGAAATATTAGTAATAATAATTATATTAGAAAGAATTGATTAAAAAGGATAGAAATAGTATTTAAAAAAATAATAGTAATAAAATAGTAATACAAATGATAATATTACATTATTATTAGGAATAATATAGTAATAACATAACACATTATTAGGCACCAGGAGGATTGATCCAGGGTTCTTGGACTGATCGCCTTTTCCCGGGGTCGAGAAGGAATTTTTCCCCTTGAGACACAAATTGGCTGAATGTGTCCAAGGGTTTTTGCCTTCTTCTGGATCAACAGCTTTAGGAATAGGAATCCAAGTTATAATTTTAGTAAAATATCAATACAAATGTTAGTAATAATAGTAATAATAAAAATAGCAATAATCCAAAAATATCTAGAATAAAATATGAGAGTAGAATAACAATAATAGAATAGTAATACGATCAGTAAAATAGCAACAAACTAAAAATAGCATAAATAATAGTATTAATAATAGCAGTAATAGTAATTTTACAGTGTTTATAGTAATGACTAGAATAATTAGTATATCAATAATAGGTATTAGGGGATTTGATCCAGGGTCTCGGACTGATCGCCTTTTCCCGGGGTCGAGAAGGAATTTTTTCCCTTGAGACACAAATTGGCTGAATGTGTCCAAGGGTTTTTGCCTTCTTCTGGATCAACAGCTTTAAGAATAGGGATCTAATTAATAGCAAATAAAGAAATAATAGAAATATTAGTAATAATAATTATATTAGAAAGAATAGGTTAAAAAGGATAGAAATAGTATTTAAAAAAAAGAATAGTAATGAAATAGTAATACAAATGATAATATTACATTATTATTAGGAATAATATAATAATAACAATTTATTATTAGGTACTATCAGATTTGATCCAGGGTTCTCAGACTGATCGCCTTTTCCAGGGGTCGAGAAGGAATTTTTACCCTGTGACATGAATTGGCTGAATGTGTCCAGGGTTTTTTGCCTTCTTCTGGATCAACAGCTTAGGAATAGGGATCTAATTAATAGCAAATAAAAATAATAGAAATATTAGTAATAATAATTATAATATTAAAAAGAATAAGTTAAAAAGCATAGAAATAGTATTTAAAAAAATAATAGTAATATAAATGATAATATTACATTATTATTAGGAATAATATAGTAATAACATAACACATTATTAGGCACCAGGAGGATTGATCCAGGGTTCTTGGACTGATCGCCTTTTCCCGGGGTTGAGAAGGAATTTTTCCCCTTGACACAAATTGGCTGAATGTGTCCGGGGGTTTTTTCGCCTTCTTCTGGATCAACACCTTTAATTCTAGTGATCTTATAGTATATTACTAGAGTAATTATACTAATAATAAGTATAATAATATTGTAATAGTAATGAATAGGTTACTAGGATAAGAATAAGAATATTATAAATACAATAAATAGGTTAGTGTAGGGCCCCATCTGATGAGGTCGCCTTGTCGTTGGCAGATGGGCTTGCACAATTTGGTTAAAATGTGCACTAAGAACCTCACATTTATATGTATAGTAAATATGGCAGTAATAAAAAGGTAGATTATAAATATATTGCCTTTAATTTCCTGCAATAAAGAAAAACAGAAAATCAAACACATTTGCAAACAGTTGTCTTTCAATGTAGCAATGAGGTGCATGATCTAGATGTCACCCGCACATGCCACTGTGTAACCCTAATCTAAAGTGTTTCACTGGTGGCTGATCAGCCAGTAATTGTGAGCTATGGGAATGATGAGTCCAGTTGTTCTCATCTGCATACAGTCTTATAGGCAGTGGGAAGCACAGTGTGCTTACAATGGCGATCATGTCTGTTAAACGACTACTGATCGGCCACATCTAGTCGATCGTCTGTCATTTAATGGTCTTTCTAGATCGGCCGATCATTCCACTTCAAGGCGCACAAATTACAGTTGGTAAAAATCGATTTGTATGACCCAGTATATCGGCCATGTCAGTAATCTGTGGCTGCTGGATGCCCTGAGAACCGTCTCCTTCCTCCGCGGATCTCAGGGCTCTCAGATTACTGATGATTTTCCGATTACTGACGAGCTCAATAGACCGGATCCTGTGAATCGATTCTGAATAACTCCAGCACAGGACAATCATCAGCACAATGATCTGTAGCTCGATGGACAACTTTTTGCTCCTCTGTCGGGTGAGTGGCGGCCTATTTAATCAGCCGATAATCCGGAAATGAACTTTTGTTTCATTTGAAAATTTGCCTGATGAAGAATCCTCTTTGCACCAAAAGCAAATATTTTTTGGGTTGGCCAGTAGAGAAAACTTTTGTCTGTTTTGGCATAAAATTATTTACAGTAAGATAAGAAGTTCAAACTTTACAGACAAATCAAAGCCCAATGGATCCCCTTCACCTGGCAGCAGAAAGTGGCATAAATATAGCAGAGGTCTGTATCAGCTGATGGCTGGAGTAGATTTAGTCACTGGTGTGAACGCTGCCTGAGATGTGCTAAATATATCAAGAGTCATCCACCTGCAACAAATTTGCGGCATCTGATTCCTCCTTCACACGTCAGTGATTTTTCTCAAACACAAAAAACTCTCTGAATTTCATCCAGGTAAAATTCATCTCTGTTCCGTGTTAGCCAGTAGATAGAAGAAAAATGTTTAAAAGAGATGAGAGTCCTCAGTGGTTGATCCAAGTTTCATTAGTATTATCCATCAGAGTCATCAGCGTTTGGTCAGAGGACCGTGTGTGAGAGGAGAGCTGTTTTTCTGCAGATCACAGCAATGCTGCTCTAATCTACTGAAATAAATGAGCGATCAGACTGCTGATCCTTATACTCCCCTAGGGAGTCTAGTAAAATAAAATAAAAAAAAAGTCTTTAAAAAAAAATGAAAAAAACCCTAAAAAGTTCAAATCACCCCCTGTTCGCCCCATTGAAAATTAAAGAGTTAAAAAAAAAAATATATACAGGTTTGGTATCGCCGCATTCAGAAATGCCCGATCTATCAAAATATTAAATCAATTAATCTGATCGATAAATGGCGTAGCATAAAAAAATTCCAAATGCCAAAATTACGTTTCTTGGTCGCCGCAAATTTTGCACAAAATGCAATAACAGTCGATCAAAACGTAGCATCTGTGCAGAAATGTTGTTATAAATAACAACTGTTAAATACTGTTAAAAATGTCAGCTCGAGATGCAAAAAATAAGCCATCAATGAGCCATAGATCCCGAAAAATGAGAATGCTACGGTTTTCGGAAAATGGCGTAAACGTCTGAATTTTTTTTAACCCCTTAGATAACAGTAAACCTATACATGTTTGGTGTCTACAAACTTGTACTGACCAGAAGCATCAGACTGACACATCAGTTTTACCATACAGTGAACAAGGTGAATAAAATATCTGCAAAACAATTGTGCAATTACCGTATTTTTCTCTTTATAAGACGCACTGGATTATAAGACGCACCCAAAATTTAGAGATAAAAAAGGAAAAAAAAAATAAAAATGAGGTCCATCTTATATTCCGGTATTGTTTTACTGGAGGGGTGAAGCAGTGGTGGTGAAGCGGGGTCACAGGAGGTAGAGATTGTGCTGGCAGGTGCATCGAGTCAGTGGCGGCAGGTGCATCGTCGTCTGTGGTGGCAGGCGCAGTGGGTCTGTGGCGGCAGGCGTCTTTGGCAGCAGGTGCGGCGGGTCAGTGGCAACAGGAGCGGCGGTTCAGTGGCGGCAGGCGCGGCGGGTAAGTAGTGGCAGCAGCAGCGGGTGAGTGGTGCGGCATGCCAGTGCGGTAAGTGTCCCAGTGTCCGTGGTCCTGGTTCAAATGATTGCGCCTGGAGCGGCGCATGCGCAGATGGAGCTCTCATCCAAGGGCTCCATCTACGCACGCGCTGACACCTGGCGACATTATTTGAAACTGGGACCGCGGACACACTGGGAAACCTGCCGCACAGCTGCCCGCATGCACAGAGTAGCAGTCAGCAGGCCGCCCTCCCACCCGCACAGAGAGGCAGCCAATACACACAGGCTGCCGCCCGCACGCAGCTACAGGCACCCGGCTGCCGCCCTTATGCAGCCACGGGTGCCCGGCCGCCTGAACACACCCTGGTCGCTGCACAGACAGGCCCCCCAGGTAAAGCTATATTTGGATTTTAAGACGCACCCCTCATTTTCCTCCCAAATTTTTGGGAGGAAAAGTGCGTCTTATAATCCGATACATAGAGCAGCTATTCAAAAAAAAAAACATAGAGGTGCAGTCTTAATTTGATTACATAGATTTTCATTAAAAAGTGGTACCAAATTTATAGAGAAACAGAATAAATTTTAAAACTTTCTTTCAATGTCCTATACTTGGGGAAAAAAAATCCACCTGCTTTGGGGACATTTCTGGAGTTTCACATCTTTAGTGATGTAACCTATGATGAATTTGATGGGTGAACATGACCACGCTTGTTCCCACCCATGCGCTGCGCATCCTATGCTTGTTTTGGTGTAGCTGGCCGACACGGTGGTGTAAATGCCAAAAATCACAATGTTTTTTGCACAACTTCCAAGTTGTGAAAACATTGCAACCTAATAAAGAGAGCCAACCAGCAGGATTTTGCTGTATAAGGCCTCTGCCACACTTCCGCAAAAAACACGTGCGTGTCTCACATTCTGTTTTTCGGGTCCGTGTTCTGTTTTTTTGGGGGCGTTTCTCCGGTACGTGTGACATCCGTGTGATGGTGTATGCTTGCTGTGTGTGCGTGTTGCATGTCTGTGTATGCGTCAAATACGTACGTGTGGTGTCCGTGTGATATCCGTTTTTAATGATCCGTTTTTCATTGAAAATGACGTAGAGAAAGCATCATCATGAGATACTGGTGTGTTTAATTGGTCAATTAGCTGCCATAATTGGAACTAATTGGGAAACATTATTTAAACTCAGTTTAAAGGGTTTATTGTGCTCACTACACATACACAAAAATGTCTCTGTCAAATGAATCAACTATGTATCTGCTATGGTTGATTTCTAGGAGATTTGGGTTAAGGCGACATATGCTTGAACATAATCCTACTTTTGAAAAAAGGTTGTGGATCCATCCCCTAGTAATGTTTCGTAAATCGCATGGGCATTGTCACACTCTATATGGTGAATTTAGGAAATATCCGTCTAAGTTCCATGCCTACTGCAATCCTTCAGCAGTCTTCAGTTTGAATTCCTATTGGGGAGATCGACAATTGGCATGATAATACTGCATACCTGCACTGTGATATGGGAAACCCTTATGCACCATGTCATGCAGCAGCCTACATCACAGGATTGGATGCGCATTTCTGATGATTTTTTTTGAGAAAACAACATTTCCTAATTGTGTTGGCACCTTAGACAGCAAGCACATTAGAGTGAAGAAACCACCTAACTCTGCTACTAGATATTTTAATTTTCACAAGTATTTTTCTGTTGTTATTCTTGCTTTGGTTGACACTAATTATTGTTTTATTTTTGTAGATATTGGGGCCTATAGCAGTGCGTCTGATACACGAATTTTCCTTTGCTCACGTTTATCACGGCGTTTAATGTCCGAAGACCTAAATCTACCTTCACCAAGGCCTCTACCTGGTACAACTGGACCTAATCCACCATTTGTCATGGTTGTAGATCAGGGGTTTGCCTTGTCTCGCCATGTGATGCGTCCATATCCAAGACGGGGCCTAGACAGGTGAAAGGTCAATTTAATAGCACCTTGGCCAGAGCACGTTGCTATGTCGAACGTGTCTTTGGCATCATGGCTTCAAGATGGCGCATTTATCAAACCACCATCCAGCTGCAACAAACCACTGTCAAGGCTGTCATTAAAGCTACAGTAATTTTACATAATTACTGTAGATTGAATTAAATCAATGACGAAGATTTTGATGACTTGCCTGATCTTAATGCCCCATTAGTAGGTAATGGAAGATTAAGATCCAATTGGGCCCCATCTGGTCTTCAAGTTAGGAATCAGTTTAAAGATTATTTTAGTTTAAATGTGCATAGTAACACAGAATATTTTTTTGTTTGTTTGGGGTTTTTTTAGACATTATGTTACATATTGACAAACACATATGTAATGAAAAAGGAAAATTGTCCATACATAGTTAGCTATATGTTCTAATTGTTATTCTTGGATTTATATGTTTAGTACGAACATTTGGTTGTCATAAATCTTTTTTTTTTTTTTAATTTTATTAAATTTAGGAGTGTAACTACAACATACTTTGATGAATTACGTTGTTGTTCCAAATTTTTTCATAAAATAAAAATTGATAATGTATTTTTGACTATGTTTGCATGTTTCCTTTATCAAGACACACTGTATTTTTAACATATTTTTAAAATATTTTCTGAGACATTATCCCACAAAACACACCATACTGTATTATGCCATAGTGTCACGTAAACATCATTTGTTTGACACTATGGGAATACAAGTAAGGGACCTGAACATATGCAGACACTGCATATTGCTAGGATTTAAATTTTTAGAAAGGTGTATGAATGGAAATGTAGTTGGTTATGTGCGTGCATAAATTTTAACAACACATGGAATTTTTAAGATGGTCATAACCTCCTGTCAAGAGAAAACCCACATCATACAATGCAGGTCATGTTTTTGAAGTGATAGACCAACTTACAAGAAATTTCCTATAAATGTTTAAAAAGTAATCATCCACAAGTTTGGACTGATTAATCTGAAACATTTATGGATGGTTAGAATACTACTGTTAAATTCTAGGCATTTATCAATTTAGATGTAAATGTATTTTGTCAAATTATGTGTCAACTAAATCCTCTAGGCTAGCTATGCTTTCCTGTGTAGTCTCCATTGCATTGTCACCTACTGAATGTGGAGGCTGGACAACACTAGATGTTGTAGTAAGTGACTGAATAGTGTTTCCACCTGTTATTGTTGTTGTGCTCGGCACAAACATTGCTGTAGTTGTGGGAACAGATTGTTGACCTTGTGACGTGGTAAATATGGTTGCAATGGAACAGGCTGTGGATGTGTGTATGTGAAGTTGGTTGGGTAAGGCTGACTTTGAAAGTACTGCTGCTGTTGACTATGTTGCATATGGTATGATGGCGGTTGATGTAGCATTTGGGGGAGTCTATGAACACTACTAACATTACTTTGATAGGTTTTAGAGGTTTGCAAAGGTGCTTGTTGTTGCCCTTGAAGGTAAAAAGATGGCTGTTGTCCAGTCATTTGGGTAACTAAAGGCTACTTTACACACTGCGATATCGGTCCCGATATCGCTAGTGTGGGTACCCGCCCCCATCTGTTGCGCGACACGGGCAAATCGCTGCCCGTGCCGCACAACATCGCCCAGAGCCGTCACACATACTTACCTGTCCGGCGACGTCGCTGTGACCGGCGAACCGCCTCCTTTCTAACGCGGCGGTCCGTGCGGCGTCACAGCGACGTCACTGAAGCGTCACTGAACCGCCGCCCAATAGCAGCGGAGGGGCGGAGATGAGCGGGACGTAACATCCCGCCCACCTCCTTCCTTCTGCATAGCAGCCGGGAGGCAGGTAAGGGGAGCTTCCTCGTTCCTGCGGCGTCACACGCAGCGATGTGTGCTGCCGCAGGAACGAGGAACAACTTCGTTACTGCTGCAGTAACGATTTTTAAGAATGGACCCCCATGTCGCCGATTAGCGATTTTGCACGTTTTTGCAACGATGCAAAATCGCTTATCGGTGTCACACGCAACGGCATCGCTAATGCGGCCGGATGTGCGTCACAAATTCCGTGACCCCAATGACTCCGCATTAGCGATGTCGCAGCGTGTAAAGCCCCCTTAGAGCACCTGATTGTAGAGGTAGACTTGAAGGCCTTGTTTGAGGATCATTAATCAAAGATGAAGTTGGCCACTGTCTTTGTGTTTGTTGCACTAGAGTATTTGTTTGTTGTGAATTATATGTGTTTTCTTCAGTTTGGGTTTCCATAGTGTGTAGTGTAGTGGTTGTGTGTGGGCCACGCGGATTACCTCTCCATTGCTCTATCACCTCAAAAACATATATTGGCTCAGGCTCCCGTTGGCATGCAGAAATCAGTTTGATTATAGACGCCCTCAACCTGTCCTGCCTATCTGCAGCAACCAATGCAAGAGAGGGTGAGAGGGAGCGACAAAATCTCTCTCCATCACTCTCTGGAATTAGTGAATTCATCATGTGAAGTATTCTAGTATCAATGATCTCTGGCATGGAACGCAACTCCTCATGATGCCTATGTCTGCGACCACGGAATGTTTGTGCTAGTGACCGAAGGTTATGTGTTGTTGCTCTAGGCTGTGTGCCTGCATGTGTTTGTGGGCTTCCCTCGACAATAACTGGTGATGGGCCAGTTTGGAGCCCTGTAGACTGGCCTGTGTTTTGGGTAGTGAATTGACTTGTCCCAAGCCTAGATCTGATGAGTCTTCATCTGCTTCAGGCTGGATGGTGTTCGGGCTTGAGGGTTGCTGATAGGATGTAGGCTCCATCTGTGATGCAGAGCTGAGAGCGTCGCGGGACCTAGTGTGGATTACGCCAGACCTGGAGGGGTGTTTGGGCTTTTTATTAAAGTGGTGAAAGAGGGTGGTTTTTTTGTCTTTTATTAAAAATAAACGATTTTTTCTGGTGTATGTGTTTATTTACTTTCACTTACAGGTTAATCATGGAATGTGTCTCATAGACGCCTGCCATGATTAACCTAGGACTTAGTGGCAGCTATGGGCTGCTGCCATTAATTCCTTATTACCTCAATTGCCACCGCACCAGGGAAATTCGGTATGAGTTGGGGCGAAGCGCTAGGATTGGCACATCCAATGGATGCGTCACTTCTGGGGCGGCTGTGGCCTGCTATTTTTAGGCTGGGGAGTGTCCAATAACAGTGGACCTCCCTAGTCTAGGAACACCAGACCACAGCTGTCTGCTTTACCTTGGCTGGTTATCCAATTTGGGGGGGACCCCACGTTTTTTTTAATTAATTTTTTATGTACTGTAAAATAACAGCACGGGGTGCCCTCTGATTTGGATTACCAGCCAAGGAGAAGCTGAAAGCTGTGGTTTGCAGGCTGCAGCCGCTAGCTTTACCCTAGCTGGCTACAAAAGATAGGGGGGACCTCACGTCGTTTTTCTAAAAAAATTTTGGCTACATTCAAGACTAAGCATCCTTTAGTGCAATATGAAAGTCAAGTAAGTGGGCATCTTAGAATATGCAGGGGGGTGGGACATTATATATGTCTTTCACATATATCTATCTATCTTTCTATCTATCCATCCATCCATCTATCTATAAAGCTATCTTTCTATCTATCATCTATCTATCCATCCATCCATCTATCTATGTATATCAATCTATCTATCTATCTTTCTATATAAATCTATCTATCTATCTATCAATCCCTCCCTCAATTCATTCATTCATCCCTTTATGTCTCTGACTCAATATCGAGCAAACCATCTCTATATCTACTCTTCTGTTTATTATTTTTACTGGTTTATTTTTAAGGGGTCCACACAAAAAAAAAACAAACAAAAAAAAACGGAAGAGAGAGAGATAAATTTTTGCGCGTTTTTCGGCTGCGTTTTTGGCCTCAAAACTGCATGACTTTGCTTCCACAGCAAAGTCTATGAGTTTTCATTTTTGCTGTCCGCACACAACTTTTTTTTTAAGCCGCTGCAAAAAGTTCCCCAATCTTCCTATCGGTGCAGTTTCCACTGGTCTGGTTCCACCGATCAATAAATTATCACCAACCGAACCTGTGGATTGGTGATAACTTGTTTTCACCAAAGACCCCATTACTGCAAACCACTATAATTGTACATCCCAGTTATGGTAGATAATATAGATGTGCAGGAGCCGCCTGTGCTTTACAGTCAAAGCAACACAATAATGGAGATAACGCTAATGGCTGTTTATATTTAGCTGTAGGGAGGGCCCCTGGAGTCAACTCCCCTGGTGGGCCCCAGAAGCCCCAGTCCGACCCTGTACATAGCTAACACTTGCTGATAGATTCCCTGTAAGAAAACAATAAATCATTCAGATCTCTACATCCTCTTTAAGGGAATCTGTCAGATCCAATATGCACCCAGAACCATGAGCAGTTCTGGATGTATATTGCTAATCCCTGCCTAACCGTCCCTGTATACACTAGCATAGATAAAGAGATCTTTAGAAAAAGTATTTCTAAAGATCTTATACTGTATGCTAATGAGCGAGGGGACTAGTCGGAGAGGGAAGTGAGATCATCGTCTGACGCTACGCATTCAGTAGCATTTTAGCACACCCACAGGGATGTACTAACATGCTAATGGGGGCGACCAGCATGGGAAGCAACGCTACTGCCCTCACTCATTAGCATATGGTAAAAGATCTTTAGAAATACTTTTTCTAAAGTTTCCATTATCTATCTTGTGTGTACAGGGACAGTTAGGGCCGTTTCATTCATCCGGCTTTTCGCCGGATTGCCGGATCCAGCGCACTCCAGTACAGTGTGATACAGTACAACGGCAGCGCAACAAGCTCCGGTCACATGCTGTCATGTGACCGGAGCATGTGACCCGGAAGTTGCCGCGCTGCCATTGTACTGTATCCCACTGTACTGGAGTGAACTGGATCCGGCAATCCGGCAAAAAGCCAGATGTGTGAAACGGGCCTAAGGCAGTGATTAGCAATATACACCTAGAACTGCTCGTGGTTCTGGGTGAATATTGCACCTGACAGGTTTACTTTAAGAATACTTAGGGCGTTCTTCAATTATAAGTTAGTATATGTGGCACACTTGAAGTCAATTGAAATGTCCTTGCTGTAATTGGGTTATAATGGATAAATGTGGTGTTAGCCAAGGCAGAGGAGTATCTAAGGGAAGTTGGCATACACCCGTGGAACAGCTGTCAAGGGGCGCCGTCAGGCCGGCTGATGAGGTGGTTCAAAATTCTCCCAGGCAGCTGTGTTTTGTCACCCCCCGTAGTAGGAGCTAGCTATTCTTTCTGACTCTGGCTGGCTAGCTGAAAGCCAGGACTCAGAGAAAGTGCTGCGCGCAACTCCCTGAGATCAATTGTACTTCTATATTTCAGATAACATTTTATTTGTGATACCGACTAATTGTCATCAGCACTGTGGTTCCTGTATGGTCCACAGTCTGATGATTGATAAATCCCAGTATCTCCTTAGCATTGTTAAGTATGTATTGAAAGTTGTAGGTACATGCAGTACAAATGTAGATGGGTCTGACCTGACATTATAATTGATCTACCATAGTCTGATGGTGCTCCTGGTGATTTATTTCTGTACTGATGAGCATTTTAATGCTATGCATCTGTACTGATGAGGTTATATGGATGTATTTCTGCACTGCTGGTGGTTCTGGTGATGAATTTCGGTACGGTTGATGGTTCTTATGATTACTGTATTTTTCGCTTTATAAGATGCACCTGATTATAAGACGCACCCCCAAATTTGGTGAAGGAAAAGAGAATTTTTTTTTTGTAATGTTAAATGGGGTCCATCTTATAATGCCAGTGTCCGTCCAACAAATCATATAGGGTATATGTCCCTCATAGCCCCCCATCCTAAAATTAGCCCCCCTAATCTGGATATGGCCCCCTTATATTGAATATAGCCCCCTTGTGATGGCACACGTTCCCCTGTGCTGCCTATGGCCCCCTATGGATTGCACGCGTTCCCTGTGCTGCCTATGGCCCCCTATGGATTGCAATACGTTCCCCCGTGCTGCCTATGGTCCCCTATGGATTGCATACGTTCCCCTGTGCTACCTATGGCCCCCTATGGATTGCACACATTCCCCTGCGCTGCCTATGGCCCCCTATGGATTGCACAAGTCCCCCTGTGTTAGATATCGCCCCCATGCTGCTGCCCATAGTAAAATAAAACACTCTTTCCTTACCTCCTGCAGCGCTGATCTCCCTCCTGTCTCCCTCCGTGCTTCTCTTCCTCCACTTACTGGTTCTTCGTGCCGGTCATGTGATCGGCACAGCAGAGTGAGATCTCTGCATGCCTGATAACAGTGGAAGCAGGGACACCGGGGAGAAACGCTGGAGGGGGTAAGTAAAGCTTTTTTATTTTAGAATGAGCAGCAGCATGGGGGCCATATCTAACACGGGGGGGGGGCATGTGCCATCACAGGGGGGCGCAGGCTCATATAATATGCACCGCTCCCCCCAGCCCGTCAGTGCGGTGCGGTTTCAGCACCACGGAGATGGAGCTGTGCATATTATATGAGCAGGAGCAGGAGATCAAAGGCTGCAGCCCGCAGCTTCATCAGCCTCCACCAGCCCCCCCAGCAGCCCTCAGCACCGCTCCACAGCGGCCCCCACCTCCCCTGGACCCTGCAGTGTATATATATATATATATATATATATATATATATATACACCCCCCGTATATTCGGCTTATAAGACGCACCCCCTACTTTCCCCCAAAATTTGGGGGAACAAAAATGCGTCTTATAAAGCGAAAAATATGGTAATTTCTTTACTGCTGGTGGTTGTGATGCTTTGTTTCTGTTATGATGGGGGTTCTAATTATGTATTACTCTACCTCTGGGGATTCTGGTGATCGTATCCCTGTGCTGTTATTAGTTCTGATCCTGTACAGAAGTAAGAACTCATAACTTGTAAGATTATGTTATACATGGCTTTATTAAAGAGGTTGTCCACTACTTTAACATTGATGACCTATTTTAGGGTAGGTCATCAATGTCTAATTGAATGGCGTCTGGCCCCCGCCAATCGGCTGTTCCAGGTACCTGCGGCAGCTGGAAGTACTCAATTCCGGATCTGCTCCGTTTTCTGATAGGGGCCGCGGTCAGGTGCTGCACATTCACTCCTATTCAAATCAATAAGGCGAATGTCCAGCACCCAACTTACTTGTGCTGAATCCTAAAAGTGTGTAAAGCTTATGTTGTGAAAATTCAGAAGTTTGCAGTCACCTAGATTGACTGCAGACTTTCATCATAAACCTAGATAACCCCCTTAATTATAAAATTAAGCAATGTAGCAAGTCCAATCCTAACAGCGTGTAATATAATCCATGTCAGGATTTAGTTCTGCTCGTTGGTTCCAGCAGTCATCACATGGCCACTCCACTCATATGCAATTTTCATATTTAGTCATGTGACAATTAGCTTTTTTTCCTACTTCTCTGTTTTTCATTGATCATATATGAATGAGGGGTCACATGAGGAGCCAAACAGATTTCTTTCCCCGGGTGCCAGAAAGCCTAGATACACCTCTGACCCAAAGATCAAATTCATTTACGTTAATTTTGGGAAACACTAGTCTAGTGTAAATCCTGAGAGCAGTCAGTCCATAGTCTAGTTTTATTTTACATGTTACACTTGATTAACATCTACATTAAAACTTTTCGTTTTTCTGTTTCATTTTAACCTTGTACCTACAGACAGGCAAAGGCTGCATGTGTTTTTTACTGAGTAAGAGCTGATCTGCAATATTCGAAAGTGGCCACTACACATTGTACGAAGCTGTGCTGATTTCCTGTGTACACTGTTTACAATAGCACTGCTGGAACTGGTAACAGCTGATCGGTGGAGTAGCCAGGTTTCAAACCCCCATCGATTTCATATTGGTAACCTCTGCTGGTCATCGGTCATATTAGTGATAGAGCTGGGAGGACCCGCAAAAAATGGGACCGGCACTTTTTTTAAAAAAATCCAGACCCGGTCTGGAATCCGCCCCCCATATAAGTGTCTATGCGGATCAGAATCCGGAGATTAAAAATGGTGGTAGAAAGGATAGAGGAATGGGAGCGCAATCGGTGGACATACCAAGGCTCCGACATGGCTGCACGCTGCTCCCAGGTCTCGCATTCACTGCCTGGGCTGCTAATTACAGTCAGGCCTCGTATTCACTGCCTGGGCCACTAATTACAGTCAGAAGCGCAGTCAGACACGCCCCCACCCTAAGTGTCAGCGTGTCAGCTGACTGCATCCAATCACAGGCGCCAGGACAGCGGGTGGACAGGGAAAGCAGTGTGACTGAAGGAGCCCATGCATTCTAGCATTTACTGTGAGCCTAGAATGTATGGCCTCATTCCAGGTTAGTGGGCGTGGTGATGTTTCCTCTTCCACCATAATCATGCTATGAGGGGGCTTTGCCCCCCCACCCTGCACCCTCCCTATCCGGGGGTCTCATCCCCACACCCCCGGTTCTATTACAAAACAGCTCCTTGCCCACATGGAGTTAGAAACAGAATGTTTATTTCTGGCTGGAAACATTGGACGGCATTTTGAACATGCCCCTATCATGTGATTTATCTTTCCCATGCTCTGAAATCCCTCTATCAGCATCCAACTTTCCTATGTTCTGATATCCATCTTGTCCTCGGCACCCTGCTTTTCCATGATTTGCTATACATCTTGGCCTCAGCATCCAACTTCCCCATGCTCTGCTGTACATCTTTCCTTCAGCACACAGCTTTCCCTGCTCTGATATACATCTTTACTTCAGCACCCAGATTTCCCATGCTCTGCTATACATCTTTACTTCAGCACCCAGCTTTCCCTTGATAGCAAAGCATGGAAAAGCTGGATGCTGAAGGAAAGATTTTTAGCAGAGTATGGAAAAGCTGGATGGTGAGGGAAAGAGCCTTAAACACCCAGCTTTCCCATCCCATACTTGAATCTTTGTACCCCATCCTTGTATATATGTCCCCATTATGGTACATATGATCCCCATAACACCGCACACTTTAAAAAAAACCGTAACAATTATACTCACCTTCCCTCTGCTGCCTCGGTGAGTGGTGTTCTCTTCTGTTGCAGTTTTTCCACATGCACTCATATACCCCTACAGAGAAACACACCCTGTATACTGTACGGACACTATTAGAGGCCTAGTATACTGTGCACAATATTACATTTACTGCATACCATATAAAAACTTATATACAATAAAAACTATTACCGTATATACATTATATGCCAACTTCTATACACTACATACTACCTACAAGCACACTCATACACACTATATATTACCTACAGACACACTATATACTACCCACGTACACACTGATATACACTATATACTACCCACATACACTATATACTAGCCATATACACACTGATATACACTATATACTATCCACATGCACACTCATACATTAAAGAAATGGTTAGAACATCCATCATGCACAAGACAATGGTCTGTGCCATAATTCAGACATGGAAATAGCCATATACAGAGCCCAAAATGCAAAAGAAGAAAAATTTTGTACAACGACAATTCAATCAATTTATATTTTTATTAACAACACTTTTTAAAATCCAAATATACAAAATCACAAAGTTGTAAAAAGGAGAAATTGGAAAAATGCAGTATTGTAAAAAGGAGTAAGTGCAGGAATGTCAAAACATCCCTCCAGACCCCCGGAAGAAGGCTAAAAACTGAAACCTATAGGTCGGGGTTTTCCTTGGTTCTTCACCCCACAAGTCAGGTAAATATAACTTTCACTATTGCTCTCTGGAGGGATGTTTTAACATTCCTGCACTTACTTTCTATGTCTCTCTGTCACTATTGGTGGTGCTGGTTTATATCCATGCTTTGATGTTACTATGAGCACCATCTAGTTACTTTTATATAGATTCAATAGAATCTGAGAGATACATTTTTCAGGATATTTTGCAGCATGTCTTCTCCCTCCAGTTTTGACGATTTTTTTGCTGAGTTGTGGAGTGAGGTTGCCACCTGCTGGCCCTCCAATTTTTCCTTTTTTACAACTTTGTGATTTTGTATGTTTGGATTTTAAAAAGTGATATAATTGTTGTACAGAATTGTTCATCTTTTACACTCATACATTAGCCAGATACACACTGATATACACTATATGCTAGCCACATACACACTGATATACACTATATGCTAGCCACATACACACTGATATACACTACATACTAGCACCATACATATTCATACATTAGCCAGATACACACTCATACACTAGCCACATACACACTGATATACACTATATGTTATCCACATACACACTGATATACACTATATACTAGCCACATACACACTGATATACACTATATGCTAGCCACATACATACACACTGATATACACTATATACTAGCCACATACATACACACTGATATACACCATATACTACCAACATACACACTATTACATGTAATTACCTGTCTTGGTGCGATCACATCTGGTGCCGTTCGTGCGCGCGCAGCTGGGGCTATCTTTACGTCGCGCGCATGCGCGGGAGCCTTGGTGACGCGTCCCCGCTCCCGCGCATGCGCGACTGTGACGTGATGGCCGTCATCTCGCGTGATTTCGTCCGGTGCCGGGTGTGATTGCCGCGAGCGAGACTTCCGGGTCCGCGGCAATCACTGTGGCACATTTAAGAACCAGCGACAGGGGAGTGTGTGCACTTTATGCCTCCTCCCTGACGAAGATTTAATATATCCAACATCGAAACGTACGTAGGTCTTCCGAGGCTGCAGTAACCGGCGGACCCTTCCCCCATATGTGGTTACATTGGTAATGGGCTTTGGCAGCACTTGTGCTTTATGTATGCAGGTCTTGTTTGTACTCTTTAAACATATCACAGCCATAACTATACTATGCCAGTGCCGTGTCGGCAGTATGATTTGAAAGCGCTCCTGGTGACCTATTCATTCAGGGTGTTTTTGTACAACTAAACTTTTTACATGATATATAGAGACACTCTGTGGCATTGTGCCAATTGTAGGAATGCTTTACTAACTCTGCTTGACAATATGCTGATTTGTTTCTCATTGTGGCCTGTTGATTTATTATCTATGTGCTCTCCTTGCACCATTTAGTACGTGCTGCTTACATGCCTTTTGTACTGACAATTGAATTTATGTACCATGACCTAATGTAAGGGATGACCGCCATATATGTTTTTATATGTTTTTAATGACCTTTTGGATTCCCCCCACCTGTGTTTAATAAAAAGATGTTATGTTTTTGCACTATAAAAACTCGTGTTCTCCTCTATTTGCATAGTTTATGAGTTTGTGCTCCACGGGTTGGACTCCAGAAAAGTCTGGGTCCACCCCTACTTTTGTGATGGTTTTTTGGAGTATTTTTCCTTTAACCATATTTTTTCTGTTTACTACAGATTTATCTCCAGCCGCCATGACCTTTCGGGCCAGGGATAGCACCTGGCAGTCACAGTTGGACGACGTCCTTAAGACCGGTGGGGTCACAGGTGACGTGAGCAATGGCATTCAGTCTGATGAGGCGATTATGACTAAATACAAGGAGTTACTTAAGAAGCGCACCAGACTTTGGTGGAACAAAGCGTTTTTGGGGAAATACTTAGAGAAAGATCTGGTGCCCAGGGGCCTTCGTGTGCAGGTTTTCCCCTCCTTCCCCTTGGAGGATGAAGCCTTTAAAACTAAATGGGAGGAACTTGCACAAACCTGTTCTCGGGGCTTCCTGGGTCTGCTGTGGGACCATAATTCCACCTCATTAGTCTCAATTGAGTCTGAATTAGAGACATTGGAGAAAAGCCTAGCGGATATTTGTACACCAACTGTCGTAACCCGTTTTTATGCCGAGGTTGATAAAGAGTTGGAGAAATGGGAGCAGGAAATTAGGACCTTCAAACTAAAGAAATTGAACAGGGATATTCAGGACTATACCCTACGGAGGGCATATAGATGGAGAAACAACACAATTAGAGGACGTACGGGGGACATTGCTAACAAGAACCCCCGTTTAAGATCCTCATCATTAGTGTCCATGACCTCAGCAGGTGGTTCCTCCTCCGGGGCCTCAGTGAGCTCCACGGACCTTGGAGATTCTGTGGGGGCGCGTGTTAAGCATCGGAATCGGCCTCCAGTGACATATAATAAGAACAAACGTCAAGGGAACAAACTCCAGGTACTTAATCTATCTCAACGGGTGCTCACTGGGGCTCAGGTGGAGGTCCTCTCACGTGGTCTGTCCTTTTCTCCTTCTAATGCTTTCCACTTGTTCTCAACTTTGAAGGACCTAAACTTGTTCTCACGAAAACTAATTCTCAAAAAACTCTTTCACAAGCGGAATGACGGGTCCGACAGTGTGGTGGAACGCGAGGCTATACGCAACCTTGAGGATCTACTCCAGGAACAGGAGATCCCGACAACAGGTATGTTCCCAGATGCCCTTCTACCCAAGTCAACTAAGTTTCCCCCATTGTCTATTAGCCCTGCCATTGAGATCTTTACCAAAATGGTGAGTGAGGATCTGAAAACCATCCCGACTAATCGGAAAAAAGATAATTTGACCCACTCCCAAAGAAAGGCTCTGATTGAGCTGCAGGGTTTTCATGACATCGTGATAAAACCTGCAGACAAAGGGGGTAACATTGTGGTGCTGTCTTGTGCTAAGTATGAACAGGAGGTTTTTAGACAGCTTCGGGATAAGAGTACCTATAGGAAATTATCCTCCAATCCTTTGACTGTTTTTTCCAATGAACTTACCGCGATACTTCGTAGGGCTCTGGATACCGGCCTGATCAACAAGAAAATGTTTGACGGGCTGTGTAAGAAATATCCCAAAGTCCCTACCTTTTATATATTGCCCAAAGTCCATAAGGATGCCGTCAATCCGCCTGGTCGTCCGATCGTGTCGGGCATAGAGGGTTTATGTGATCCCATTTGTCGATTTATAGACTATCATCTTAAAACCTTGGTTGAAACGTTACCCTCTTATGTCCGGGACACTACGGACGTCCTTAGGCGCATTGACGGCATTTCTTTGGAAGAGGACATGATCCTTGTTACAGCCGACGTGGAGAGCTTATACACGTGTATTTCTCACACGGATGGAATACGAGCTGTCCGCTTCTTCCTCGAGATGTCCGGTCGGAATGGTGAATTAAGTGAGTTGATTATTGAGCTGCTCGAGTTTGTGCTGTCACACAATTTCTTCGTCTTTAAAGACATCTATTATCTACAGCAACGCGGCACTGCAATGGGCGCGGCTTGTGCGCCTTCGTACGCAGGCCTCTTTCTGGGCTTCTGGGAGAGGCAGATTTTTGCGGACGAGGGTCCCGGGCTCAGCGCCCATGTGCAGTGTTGGCTTAGATATATAGACGACGTATTGTTTGTGTGGCAAGGCACGGCTGAGCGGCTGGATTTGTTTATGAGGCAGTTAAACATCAATGACCTTAATATTAGACTCACTTATAAAAGTAGCAGACAGCAGATAGACTTCCTTGACATTTTGATCAAGGTGGATCAGAGGGGAGTGATCCAGACGGACGTCTTTCGGAAGACGACTTCCGTCAATGCTCTGCTACACGCTACATCCGATCACAATCCATCCACAATTCGTGCCATTCCCACCGGACAGTATCTGAGGATGAGGCGAATTTGCTCCTCCAACGACAGCTTTGAGGCCCAGTCGGCTGACCTCAGGGATCGTTTCCGTGAAAGGGGGTACAGTGGTAGGAGCATTAGGGCGGGTTATAATCGGGCTAAAACTACCCCCCGACTGCAACTACTCACTGGTGCCCCGAAGAGATCAGCGGAACGTGATACCGCGGTGCGGTTCATCGGAACACACAGTCAGGAGTGGGAGACCATACGCCGGATCCTGAAAAAACACTGGCCGGTCTTAATGACCGACCCTATTCTGGCGAGTGTGCTCACTCAGAATCCCCTTATGACATCCAGGAGAGCTAGGAATTTGAGGGACATATTAGTCCAGAGCCACTATGTTCCACCTCGAGTCAATCATTTTGGTTCTCTTGGTCCTCCACAGGGGTGTTTTCCCTGTGGCCACTGTGTGGCATGCTGCAATGTCCTTCGTAGTCAAACATTCTGTTCATCTGATGGACATAAAATTTATAACATCAAACATTACATCACGTGTGCAACCACACACGTGGTGTATTTTGCAACATGCACATGCCCCCTGACCTATGTGGGACTCACTTCTAGGGAGCTCCGCATTAGGGTCAGGGAGCATGTGAGGGACATTGCTGCGGCCAAAACGGAAGTGGACCCCACAACACTCAAAACACTGCCCAGGCATTTCAGATCACATCACTCCTGTGACCCCTCAAAATTGAAGATAAAGGGGATTGATGTGGTAGTGGGGGGGGTCAGGGGCGGTGATCTTAAGAAACGCTTGGCGCAGTGTGAGACCAAGTGGATAGTGACCCTGGACACACTGGCCCCTAAGGGCTTAAATGAATCGGTCAGTTATGCCCCCTTCCTGTAGTATAGACATCTCCCTGATTTTGTATAGCTTGTCCCCCTGTCGGGCACTTGACTATATCATCTTGTGAAATCACGGTGTTTGGGATTATTTCCCTACACATATAATGGACTACATATAGGTGTATATATATATATATGTTATGTGTTCCATTTTTGAGGTTATGCTCCTCGCCCATTCTGAATCAGCCATTTGCTCCTTCACCTGGATCCTTTGTCCTATTTTATTTTATTTATGCTTTTAACTGTTTTTAATCTGCCTCAAATTTGTGCATCCCTCCCTGTTTGTTCTGGCTCATCTATTGATTTACATATGTTCCTTTTTTAGGATCTAGAAAATGATTGGATGCCTGCTGTGTGCGATCCATCACCTCTTCTAAAGTATATGAACAACCAAAGATGGATTACCCCATGCGATTTCCTGTCATTTTACTGTCATATGTTATCATGTTTTTCTATATCGTGATGAGATCTGTGTATACTTGCCGAAGCTCCGGCTGTCTTGGTGCGATCACATCTGGTGCCGTTCGTGCGCGCGCAGCTGGGGCTATCTTTACGTCGCGCGCATGCGCGGGAGCCTTGGTGACGCGTCCCCGCTCCCGCGCATGCGCGACTGTGACGTGATGGCCGTCATCTCGCGTGATTTCGTCCGGTGCCGGGTGTGATTGCCGCGAGCGAGACTTCCGGGTCCGCGGCAATCACTGTGGCACATTTAAGAACCAGCGACAGGGGAGTGTGTGCACTTTATGCCTCCTCCCTGACGAAGATTTAATATATCCAACATCGAAACGTACGTAGGTCTTCCGAGGCTGCAGTAACCGGCGGACCCTTCCCCCATATGTGGTTACATTGGTAATGGGCTTTGGCAGCACTTGTGCTTTATGTATGCAGGTCTTGTTTGTACTCTTTAAACATATCACAGCCATAACTATACTATGCCAGTGCCGTGTCGGCAGTATGATTTGAAAGCGCTCCTGGTGACCTATTCATTCAGGGTGTTTTTGTACAACTAAACTTTTTACATGATATATAGAGACACTCTGTGGCATTGTGCCAATTGTAGGAATGCTTTACTAACTCTGCTTGACAATATGCTGATTTGTTTCTCATTGTGGCCTGTTGATTTATTATCTATGTGCTCTCCTTGCACCATTTAGTACGTGCTGCTTACATGCCTTTTGTACTGACAATTGAATTTATGTACCATGACCTAATGTAAGGGATGACCGCCATATATGTTTTTATATGTTTTTAATGACCTTTTGGATTCCCCCCACCTGTGTTTAATAAAAAGATGTTATGTTTTTGCACTATAAAAACTCGTGTTCTCCTCTATTTGCATGTAATTACCTATGCTGAAGTTAGTCTCTAGGATCAGCGGGGCCTTCACATCACTGCCCCATTACAGGGCAGCAGCCATGACCAGTGAAGTCTCTGGTCTGCAGGAAATGAAGGACACAGCACAGAGCAGGACTGGAAGCTGAGCTGCCCCTGTCACAGGTTCTGCTGCCATAGCTGCCATGCTCTCCTTCCTCTCCCTCTGTCGCAACCTCTGCAACCACGGTTGTTATGCCCCTGGTTGTGTATCAAAAGAAGAGGTCCTGCATGCATTTTATTTTCTTATTTACTTTATTTAAATAAATAATAAAAAAAAAGACGTTAAGTCCCCCCCAATTATGATACCCAGCCAAGATAAAGCCAGCTGGGGGCTGGAATTCTCTGAATGGGGAGACCCATCCTAAAAATATCAGCCTCCAGTCACCCAGAATTGTTGTATCCATTAGATGTAACAAGCCTGGCACTTTACCAGCTCTTCCCGACTGCCCTGGTGCTATGGCAATTGGGGTAATAAGGGGTTAATAGCAGCCACAACTGCTACTAAACCCTAGATTAGTGATGGCAGCATCTAAAAGACACCCCCATCACTAATCTATAAGTGAAAGTAAATAAACACGAACACAGAAAAAATCCTTTATTTGGAATAAAAAACAAAAACCCACCCTTTTACCACTTTAATAACCCCCAAAACACCATTGCAGGTCCGAAGTAATCCACACAACATCCCACGGTGATTCAGCTCTGCTACATCCAAGTCACAGCGGGCGGCCATAGAACATGACTGCCCGCTGTGAGAGGAGAGAATGAATGAGCTGCGCAATAAGCATGGACATCACTCACGTCATTCGCGATCACAGCTAGAGGTTCCCACAGTCCTTCACATGTGATTGCAGGTAACCTGACCTCAGGTGGAGTTCACAGACCTGAATCTCCTGGCAGAAAACAGCAGATTTTTGCAAAGAGATGTAGATTTGGTGATGAAATTTTTACATCATATTCCTACACCCAACTTACGCCTCCTGGCAAAAAAACGCATTTTTGACATATTTAGTTGTGCTGCGCTTTTTGCCACGTTTTTATTGCTGTGATTTTCTGCAAGGAGGTGCACATTTGGCGCTGAAATTGTCTGCACCAGTTGTCAGCACCAAACTTTCACTTTCTGGCAAAAAAATAGGTTTTTATGCATTTTTGGGCCAAGGGATGCAAATTTGGTGATTAGATTATTACACCATATTCTTGCACTCACTATACACCTCCTGGCGAAAAAACTGCGGTTTTGTGACTCTATTTTTGCCGCAGTTTTCTGCTAGGAGGTGTAGATTGGGCGAAGGAATATGGCGTAAAAATGTCATCACCAAATTTGCATCCCTTGGCTCAAAAATGCAAAAAAAAGTTTTGTTTTTTTTTCTGCCAGGATGTGCAAATTTGGTGCTGAAATCTAGTGCAGATGACTTCAGCACCAAATGTGCACCTCCTGGCAGAATACTGCAGCAAAAAAATGCATAAAAAATGCAGGTTTTTGCCACGAGGTGTAGATTGAGTGCAAGAATATGGTGTAAAATTTTCAGCACCAAATCTATATCTCTTGGCAAAAAACCCTGCGGTTTTCTGCAAAGAGATGCAGGTCTTACCTGAGGTGAAGTCACTTACTTTACTGAGGTCATCTAACGTAAGGTAACCTGCTGTTACAGGTGGAGGACGGTGGGAATGTCCAACTGTACCCGCAAATAACCTGAGTAACGTAATTGTGGCTCAGTCATTGTCTGTCTGCACTCACAGTGGGCAGTCATGTTCTATGGCGCTAGCTATGAGATTCAGATGTATCAGAGATGAATCGCCGTGGGATCTCATGTGGATGACTTCGGACCTGCAGCTGTGTTTGGGGGTTAATAAATGGGTGAAAGAGGGTGATTTTTGTCTTTTAGGCTATGTTCACACACTGCATCTTTCACTGCATTTTTGATATCACAAAGATGCACCTAAATGCATGCACTTCCTTCTCCCATCAAAGTCAATGAGATTTCTATTTTGCTGTCTGCACAGTGCATCCTTTCTTGGCTGCACCTTGGCTGCATTTTTGAAGACGCAGCCAAGATGCAGCATGTCAATTCTTTTTGCGTCTTGTCCCTGTGTTTTGGAGGACTGGCAGATGAATCCCCCGCTGACTCGCGGTCGGCAGGTTTTGATGCCTGGTATCTGGCTAGATGCCGGTTTCCATAATGTCAATGGGGACAAGAATCTGGCACCAAGGGGTAAGATCAAGCGCTTCATACTTACCGAATCACCAGCATGGCTGTCACACTGCTCCTGCGGTCGGACATTCACTTCCCGGGCTCATTACCTTCATTGAATATGCACTGCTTTCTCTGCCCACCGGTGGCTGTGATTGGTTGCAGTCAGATAAGCCCCCACCCTCTGTGACAGCGTGTCTGACAGCAACCAATCACTAACGTCAGTGGGCAGGTCTATATCATACAATAAAATAAATAAATTAAAAAAAATTGGCGTAGGATCCCCCAATATTTTGATACCAGCACAGAAAAAGCCCGACAGCTGGGGGCTGGTATTCTAAGGCTGGGGATACTCATGGTTATTGAGCACCCCCAGCCTAAAAATATCTGCCAGCAGCTGCCTGAAATTGCCACATCGATTAGATGTGACAGTCCCGGCACTTTACCCAGCTCTTCCCGCATTGCCCTGGTGCGGTTGCAATCGGGGTAATAAGGAGTTAATAACAGCCCACGGCTGCCACTAAGTCAGTCCTAGATTAGCAATGGCAAGCGTCTACCCGAGACACCCCCATCACTAATTTGTAAGGGAAAATAAACACAAACTCCGAAATAATGCTTTATTTGTAATAAAAGACAAAAAAGCACCCTCTTTCACCTTTTTATTAACCCCAGCAAAGCCTTCCAGGTCCGACGTAATCCACACGAGATGAAGCAGTGCTGGAAGCATTGTGGGACATCTGAAGCTCTCAGGGAGCGCAATAGAACAGGACTGCCCGCCGTGAAGTTCAGGCCACAAATGAAGTGAGCCGCGCACTCAATGGTGAAGTCACTCAGGTTAGCTATGGCCACAGCATGGCCACGATCTCCACCTGTAAACAGGAAACCACCTGAGAAACGTCCCGCTGATCGCATGGCTCACTTCAGTCGCGGCCTGATTTGCAGTCACTGGTGGAGGACTTCAGCTGTGGCCGCCAGTGACCTGAGTGATATCACCGGTTAACGTGCAGCTCACTTAATTTGCTGCGTGGAGCTCACAGCGCGCAGTTTGTTCTATGATGCTCGCTGTGAGCTTCAGATATGTAGCAGTGCTGGAAGCTTTGTGAGACCTCATGTGGATTACGTCGGACCTGGAGGGTTGTGTTGGGGTTAATAAAGTTGTGAAAGAGGGTGCTTTTTTGTCTTTTATTCCAAAATAAAACATTATTTCGGTGTATGTGTTTATTTAATTTCCCTTACAGATTAGTGATGGGAGATGTCTCATAGATGCCTGCTATCACTAAGCTAGGGCTTAGTAGCAGCTGTGGGCTGTTATTAACCCGTTATAACCCCGGTTGCCAAGGGAAGAGCCAAGACCAGCGCCAGAATTGGTGCATCTTATGGATGTGCCACTTCTGGGGTAGCTGGGGGCTGTTTGGGGGGTTAATAAAGTGGGGAAAGAGGGTGCTTTTTTGTCTTTAATTTCAAATAAAGGATTTTTTTGGTGTTTGTTTATTTACTTTCATTTACAGATTAGTGATGGGGGGTGTCTCATAGACGCCTGCCATCACTAAGCTAGGGCTTAGTAGCAGCTGTGGGCTGTTATTAACTCCTTATTACCCCGATTGCCATGGGAACAGCCGGGCTCAGCGCCATATTATGAATGCATCACTTCTGGGGCGGCTGTGGGCTGCTAATGTTAGGCTGTAAAGGGCCTAATAACGATGGCCCTTCCCACCCTCATAATATCAGCCCCAAATAAATCAAATAATTAAAAAAAAAAGCGAGTGGAATCCCCTCTATTTTTTATAACCAGCCAAGGTACAGCACACAGCTGAGGGTTGCAGCCTGCAGCTGCTGCTGTTCCTGTGCTGGATATGAAAAATAGGGGGACCCCAATTTAGACAAACAGCTGGGCAAGCTAGTTATCCCTCTATCGAGCTATTCTGTTATTTCTTTCTACCAGTTCTTTCTTATTATCTATTCTATATGTTCTATTATCTATTTATATCTATTATCTATCTATTCTATTATCCTATCCTATCATTGTTTCTCCGTTAAAAAACATTAACAAAAACGCGGCAAAACGTCATGCGGTTTTTGGGCCACAAGCTGCATATTCTGAGACCACAGGAAAAGATGCACTCAAGATGCACTCAGAAAAAAGATGCAGTGTGTGAACATAACCTTATTCCAAATAAAGGACTTTTTTTTAGTATCTGTGTTTATTTACTTTCACTTACAGATTAGTGATGCGGGTGTCATAGACATTGCCATCACTAATCTGGGGATTAGTAGCAGCTGTGAACTGTTATTAACCCCTTATTACCCCTATTGCCACCGCATCAGTGCAATTGGGAAGAGCCGTAAAGCGACAATTCCAGGCGGCTGGAGTCTTATATTTTTAGGCTAGGCCTCCCCAGCCTAAGAATACCATCCCCCAGCTGGCTTTATCATGGCTGTGTATAAAAATTGGGGGGGACCGCACTTTTTTTTTTTTAAATATTTATTTAAATATAGATATAAAAAAACAAGCCGCATGTGGTTCCTCTTCTTTTGATACACAGCCATGATAAACGCACAGCTGGGCCTATAGCCGTGGGCTTTATCTCTGCTGGTTATTACAATACCGGGGGACCTTGCTCCAATTGTTTTATTTATTATTATACCTTGGTACTGACCCGCAAACAGCGTCTGTAAATGATTGCAGGCAGACACGGTTACACAGGACGTTACACAAGCTGGGGGAGCATCTGACTGCAACCAATCACAGACCATAAGATGGCCTGTGGGCGGGAAAAGCATGGAAAGCCGTATGTATGCGATCTCTGCACAGGAAGTGAATGCACGACCTGGAAGCAGTGTGCCGCCATGACACAGAGCCTGTGTAAGTATGAAGCGCTTGCTTCATTCTTGTGTTCTTTATTTTTCCTTTATTTATTTATTTTTTTTTTCATTTCTCAAATGCCAAATCCGGATCAAACATCCGGCACATCTTTGAAACTACGTGGATACTAACTTTTACAGTCCGGGTCTGTCCAGTCCTAATTTGTGGTTAACCCCTCTAAGACTTGTTAGAAAACTATGCCCTATCCACAGGAAATGGGATAATATCCAGATTTTTGGGAATCCAAGCTGATCTCAAGAATCAGGGTTCTGAACAGCCCACTGTGAATGGTGGGGCGGTGGAGCATGTCTACTGTTCCACTTACAGTGGAACCTTGGATTATGAGCATAATTTGTTCCGGGAGTGTGCTCTTAAACCAAGTTACTCTTATATCAAAGCGAATTTTCCCATAGGAAATAAATGAAACACAAGATAATTCATTCCACAACCCAAAAATATTTACTGTATTTATACAAACTTATTACAGTAATACAAAATAATGTACTGTATTCATATAAAATTATTACAGTACACTAATACAAAATATTGTACAGTAAAAAAAACACAAAGCAAATCAAACTGCACGTTAGCTTACAATAGAATTGTTGGTGTGCGGGAGGTACTATAGAGAGAAAAAATAATGTATAAATATGGCAACCTTTATTTTAGTACAAAACACACCCCAAAATAAGGGCTGAACTAAACCAAGTGTGGGGTAGGAATACTGTACAGGTAATTAGATTACAGTATAAGAAATGTGCTGTACTGGTTAGCAGAAAGAAAGTACAGTATTGTATCCACAATTGCAAATTGATAGGCATGCTATATAGTTTATACAGTGGAACCTCGCTTAACGAGTAACCCAGTTAGCGAGCATTTCGCTTAATGAGCAAAGCTTGCTGTAAATTTGTAACTCAGTTTATGAGCAAGCTTTGCTGTATGAGCAAATACTCACCGCACACACTTCCGGTTCCATACATCCAACGTGCTCTAACCCGCTCTTGGAGTCCGCACAAACACACACAATCATGCATAAACACACAGAAACACACACAAACACGCACGCACACACATATTATGCTCACTTTACCTTCCGTTCCATCGCCGGCCTCACGGTTCTTGTAGTTCGCCGCTACAGGATGTGTATCGGTAACCATCACGACGAGGGAGGAACTTCCGCTGTCAGCCGCCACTCAAAGGCAGCGCGCTGGCCAATCAGAGGCAAGCGGCTCCTGCTTTTGACGTCAGCGCTCTGGCAGCGGAAGTTCCTCCCTTGTCGTGATGGTTACCCGATACACAGCCTGTACCGGCGAACTGCAAGATCCAGGAGACCAGCGATGGAACGGAAGGTAAGGTGAGCATAATATGTGTGTGTGCGTGCGTGTTTGTGCATGTTTGTACAAGTGTGGAATGGCACAATAGGGGACCAGGATGGGACATTTAACAAGTTGTGGAATGAATTGTCTGCATTGCAATGATTTTTTATGGGAAATCTTGCTTTGCTGAACGAGTAACTTGCTTAACAAGCACACTCCCAGAACGGATTGTTCTCGTTTACCAAGGTTCCACTGTACTGTACTGTACAAGGGTATACTGTATACAGTACATATGTACAGAAAGTTACCTCCAGAGCGAGTTTGAACGTGGTGAAAGGACAGAATCAGAAGTGTGCACGGTGAGTTTTGCTCCTATTGCAAATTATTGCTCTTAAACCAAGTTACACATTTTTAAAAAGCTTTGCTTGTCTTGAAAAACACTCTCAAACCAAGTTACTCTTAAGGTTCCACTTATTCTCAATGTGCATGCCAAAAACCAGCCGAAAGCTGTGCTTGGCTATCCCTGGCGGCCCCACAGAGAATGAATGAAGCGGAAGTGCGCACGATCAACTATCGCTCTATTTCCACTTGACTCTTCAGAACCCCAATTCTTGGGTCTGAGCCGGATCCCAAGCCATTGGGAAGTTATCCCCTATCGTATGGATAACACATAAAGCAGGCTTTACACGCTACGACATCGCTAGCGATATCGAGCGTGTAAGCACCCGCCCCCGTCGTGGATGCGATATCGTGTGATCGCTGCCGCAACGAACATTATCGCTACGGAAGCATCACACGCACTTACCTGGTCGTCGTCGTCGCTGTGACTGCCGAACAATCCCTCCTTCAAGGGGGAGGGACGTTCGGCATCATAACGACGTCACCGCGACGTCACTAAGCGGCCGGCCAATCAAAGCGGAGGGGGCGGAGATGAGCGGGACATAACATCCCGCCCACCTCCTTCCTTCCGCATTGTGGCCGGCGACAGGTAAGGAGATGTGCCTCGCTCCTGCGGTGTCACACACAGTGATGCGTGCTGCCGCAGGAGCGACGAACCACATCGATAATCAACCATTACCGATTTTTGGATTTGGGACGACCTCTCCATGGTGAACGATTTTCACCATTTTTGAGGTCACTTAAGGTCGCTGGTAAGTGTCACACGCTGCGATATCGTTAATGACGCTGGATGTGCGTCACTAACAACGTGACCCCGACGATAAAACATTAACGATGAGGGCCTCCATATAAAGTATCCTGTAACACCTACATTCTACCTGCTACCAAAGATACATAAGAACCCCCGTTGTCCCCCAGGGCGTCCCATTGTCTCTGGCATGGGAGGGCTGTGTGATCCTATTTGTAAGTTCATTGAGTATTATTTGCATCCTTTAGTTGAGACACTGCCCTCTTATGTCAGAGACACTTCTGACGTCCTGAGGAGGATTGACGGGATATTTCTTGACTCTGGTTCTATCTTGGTAGCAGCGGATGTGGAGGCCCTCTACTCTTGTATCCAACATAAAGATGGCCTTGAAGCAGCTAGATTCTACCTGCGATCGAGCCGCTGGGATGTCCATTTACAAGATCTTGTGCTTGAGCTCCTGGAGTTCATCCTGACACGTAATTTCTTTTTGTTCAAGGATCGGTTCTTCCTCCAGAAACGCGGTACTGCAATGGGCGCGGCCTGCGCGCCGTCATACGCAAATCTCTTTCTCGGCTATTGGGAGAGCGAGATTTTCGGTGACGGCGCCTGGGCCGCTTCCCATGTGCAGTACTGGTTGCGTTATATTGATGACGTATTCATTATCTGGGGGGGACCGATCCTGAACTTTTTTCTTTCTTTACTGAATTAAATTCCAATAATCGGAATGTCAGGATGACCTTCAGGAGCGATAGCAAGATTATGGACTTTTTGGACATCAGTATTTTTGTGCAGTCGGATGGAGCTATCCAAACTGACGTTTTCAGGAAGGAAACCTCAGTTAACAGTCTTTTACATGCAACATCTTCCCATTTGCCCTCAACCATCAGGGCCATACCTACGGGTCAATTTTTAAGACTTAAAAGGATATGTTCCTCTGACTGTATTTTCGATGTCCAAGCAAAAGATCTTTCCCAGCGGTTCAAGAACAGGGGATATAGCTCGCGTAACATCAAACAGGGCTATTCTCGAGCTAGATCTACTCCAAGGAGCCAACTACTTACATCTTCTTTCAAATCTAAGTCTCCATCTCCAGT
Source organism: Anomaloglossus baeobatrachus (assembly GCF_048569485.1). Classification (NCBI taxonomy): domain Eukaryota; kingdom Metazoa; phylum Chordata; class Amphibia; order Anura; family Aromobatidae; genus Anomaloglossus; species Anomaloglossus baeobatrachus. The sequence continues at coordinate 223,342,444 of NC_134356.1, forward strand.
GATCAGGTTTATTTCCACGTATAATAATCAGTGGGGGGAAATTAGGCGTATTCTCGATAAGCATTGGTCGGTTTTACGTACTGAGCCATCTTTGGGAAAGGTCCTTCCGGATCGACCGCTTATGACTGCCAGAAGAAGCAAGAACCTCAGGGATATATTAGTTCACAGCCATTATGTCCATCGTGATACTCTTCCCTTTAATACAGGGAAGCCACGGTGGGGCTGTTTTCCCTGTGGTTCTTGTTTATCTTGCACTAACATAGAAAGGGCCTTTTTGTTTGTATCGGCTGATGGTCTGAGGGAATACAGGATTAGGCATTACATCTCTTGCAGCACGGATTATGTCATCTATCTAGCAAGATGCGGATGCAATTTAGCCTATGTAGGCTTAACATCTAGGCAGCTCCGCATACGCACGCGGGAGCATGTGCGTGATATTATAGCTGCAAGGGATGTGGTCAATCTGGATTCCCTTAAGACCATCCCCCGACATTTTAAGGTGTACCATTATTGTGACCCATCCTCTCTTAAAGTTCGGGGTATCGACAAACTCCACCTGGGCGCAAGAGGCGATAATTTCAAACAAGCCTTGGCGCGCCTGGAGTGTAGGTGGATAGTCACGCTGGGGACCATGTCCCCTGGCGGGCTAAATGAACAATTGTCGTTTGCCTCTTTTCTCTGATCCATCAGACTCGTTGTACTCTGGTTGTGGGACTTAAGGATTGTTCTTGTTGCCTTGGCTTTATTTTAATTTTGTGTTTTGTGTGTTTTTTGTAGGTTTTTATTTCTTTTCCAAAAATCCTTTTCTTGGGCGTAGGTTTCTCCTTGATGAATTAGGACTGCCATTTTTTTTTTTTTTTTTTTTTAAATATTCTTGGCGAATAGTGAAGCAGTCAGGCTGCATCTCATCTTATTTACCAACTTCCATGAATAATGGATCAAGATTACATGAATATCTCTTTATATTGGATGGATTCTCTCTTCATCCTCTTGCGATTTGTTTTTTGGATTCCCTGACGTGTATCTGGTCTAATGTAATTTTAATGTCCCTGGATACATGTATTTGTTAATTATATGTCTAAAATGTGTTTTGATACTTTCTTTATATATTCAATATTTGGTATAATTGCATGTTTCCATGATCACCTAATTACATGTATAGTCAGTGGATATCCTTGGGTTAAACTAGACTATAATTTTACCCAGGTATAGGAAATTATTGTATTGTATACTACATGTAACACATATGATGAGATTTGCTTTACCTGGTCTTTACCGGGTTGTAATGGAGTGGCTTGATTGCTTTGTATGTTCACTTGATTCATTGAGAACCTTTTTCTGGTTATGCATATTACGATACAGCCTATTTATTTTTATAATATGCTGCTGTCAGTTCTATTGTCTTACCCTGTATTGGGGAGCGCGTGGCGATGTGACGCATGCGCGGTGTTCTTTTCCCTACATGCTGGCGTCTGCCGGCTTCCGTACGGCGTGACGGGGGTGTCTGTGTGACGACACAGTAAACACCCTCGTCACTTCCGGGAATGCCCAATGACGCCTACCTCTGTCGGGAATACACACCTCCCGTGCGTCCAATCAAGCGCCGCCACGTGTTCCCCTCTCCTGCATTTAAACCAGCTGCCCTAGGATGCACACATCACACCACGGCCCCCCGAGGAAGCTAACGAAACGTGCACGTCGGGGCACGTTCTCCACGCTGGCATCCACCTGAACATGGGAAAAATTTGTGATATGTTGCATTGCTGCATCTTGTGTTAGGGGATAACCAGGTTTCACTTTGTACTTTGCTATTGCAATAATTATTGTAATTCCCCTGCCTCCATAGCAGCATGCACCTTAATTCCTATTGACACTCTGAACGCCCACATGGTAATTATGTCTTGGATATGCAGACTATATGTCTTGAATGATGGTAACCTATGTGAGGCCTTCTCCTTATGAGTGTCATAGGATATTGTAATCTTCCCATGGTTAGTATTGGACCTTAGTGTTTCTTGTCAGGATTCCCTCTTGTTTAAACCTATATGTGATTTATATGTTATTTAACATGATGTATTTATAATCTTGCTGAATAAATCTTTTTGGAAAAAATAAAAAAAACTTTTTAATGCAAGATTCTAGCTTTGACGCATTTTTATATGTGTAGACTATGATTCCCAGTCTTTCTCTGGTTTAACATTAACGATATCGTAGCGTGTAAAGCCCCCTTTACTCTCAAACTTAGTACAACCCATTTAACGCAACAGAAAATGTAAAATTCTCTAATATTTTACATACTTTCAGAACACACAGCTTGTGAAAGAGGCAACATTATGCTAGGGTATCACTATTCATGTGGTTCCACTATACACAGGTATGTTACACAGACTTTAGAGTATTTAGAGCAATCAGACAAAGGCTATGTGCGCACTAGAAAAAGGATTTTTCTCAAGAAATCTCTTGAGAGTGAAGGATTAGCGCACCTGCGTTAAAAAAATGCACCAATAACGCACCGAAAAACGCATGCGTTTTTACCATGTTTTGGTGCGTATTTTTTCAGGTTGGTCCCTGCGTTTTTTAATGTTTTAACAGCAATAAATAATATAGATAATAGATAGATAATGGATAGAGGGAAAGATGGATAGATGAATAGATAGATAGATAAATAGATAAGAAAGACCTATATAATGTCCCACCTCCCTGCATATTCTAAGCTGGCACCCTTTAGTTACTTTCATGTGGCACTAAAGGGTGGTTAGCCTTGTATTTAGCCAAAAAATAAATAATTAAAAAAAAAACGACCTGGGCTCCCCCTATCTTTTGTAGCCAGCTAGGTTAAAGTAGACGGCTGCAGCCTGCAGAACACAGCTGGCAGCTTCACTTTGGCTGGTAATCCAAAACAGAGGGCACCCCACGCTGTCATTTTAAATTAAAGAAATAATTTAAAACAAAAAATGTGGGGTCCCCCCCAAATTGGATCACCAGCCAAGGTAAAGCGGACAGCTGTGGTCTGGTATTCTCAGACTAGGGAGGTCCACCGTTATTGGACACTCCCCAGCCTAAAAGTAGCAGGCCACAGCCGCCCCAGATGTGGCGCATCAATTGGATGTGCCAATCCTGGCGCTTCGCCCCAACTGATCCCATTGCCCTGGTGCGATGGTAAACCGGGTAATATATGGGGTTGATGCCAGATGTGTAATGTCACCTGGCATCAAGCCCTGGGGTTAGTGATGTCACGCGTCTATCAGATACCTGACATCACGAACCCAGTAAGTAATAAAAAAAAATAGACAACAAAAAAAGTTTTATTTGAAAAAACACTCCCCAAAACATTCACTCTTTCACCAATTTATTTAAAAGAACAATCAAATCCGATCCGGCGTAATCCAATAAGGGGGTCACACGATGATCCATACCATAGTCACTGTCCCAGTCAATGAAGAACAGAATGTTCCTCATTGGCTGGGAGAGCAGTGCAGTGACCTGAGCCAACATCAATAGGTCAGCCCAGGTCACTGCAGGAGCGCTGCTGTCAGGAGGTTAGATGAGATCATTACCTGCTGTGACAATCTCCTGCACTCCTGACATCAGCGCTGTCACTGACTTCCATTGCCCGCCGCGTTCTCATCAGTATCTCGGGAGCCCATGACGTCACCGGTAGTGACAGTCTGTGGCCGCCCATGAGATGTGACGTGAGAACACAGCGGGCATAGAAGGCAGTTACAGCGCTGACGTCAGGAGTGCAGGAGATCGTCACAGCAAGTAATGATCTCATCTAACCTCCTGACAGCAACGCTCGTCATCTCCGCGGCTGCCCGCACTGCAGTGTGAGAAGCTGCTGATACTGAAGTGCGGGCAGCCGCGGGGCTGGCAGGGAGCGGGACACAGACTGCAGGGGCACCCGACGGAGGTCACACGGAAGTGCTTCCATGCGGCTTCCAGGGATTTTGCGGGCTTATTGACTTGTATTGAGTCACGGTCCGTTATCACGAAACAGAATAGGACATGTTCCATAATAACGAAGTGGACATACGGCATCCGATGTGTTTTTTTGTAGGATCGGATGCACACGGAAGTGCTTCCCTGTGCCATCCGATCCTACACAAAAGATATTGAAAAAATAGCCCTGTCCATGGGTCCGCAAAAAAACAGGAACTGACCAGGACAAACGGAACTGTCATTTAATGAGCCTATAATGACATCACTTCCTTGCAAAACGCAGGGCAGTGATGAACATTATGTCCCGAAAATTGTGAAATAATGTGGGAATAACGCAGGAAAACGCAATAAAACACACATAATTTGCTACCTGCGTTATTCCCTGCGTGATTTCATGATTACATCAGTCAACGGAGTGAATAACGCAGTGACATTGCTCATTCTTTTTATCAAGAAAATCTACTGAAAGAATTTTCTTGAGAAAAAAACGCAGTGTGCACACAGCTAATGTTTTTTTCCATAGGTTTTGCTGGGGAATGTCTGCAGAAAGGTTACAACTATTTTCTCAAGAAATTTCTGCAGCAAAAACGCACAAAAAAACGCAGTGTGCGCACAGGGCCTAAGGATTCCAACTAACCCGATTACCTAGAGAAGAGAACCAAGGGGCTAATTCAAACACTTTGTACCATAAATCTGACATAAAACTGCTTAAGGCCTCCTTCACACGTCCTTGCAAAACATTAATGTTTTGCATGGTCCAAGGTGAAGTGGAGCGTGTGTCTGTGTTTTACATGTGCTGTCCCTGTGGTATCCGTGTGACATCCGGATAGCACACGCACAGCATGAGATGGTAGTAAAGTTACCTGTCTCCGGCGCTGCGGCTTTCGGGTCTGCAGTGAGTACAGTGAATATTCATGAGCATAATGAGTAAGCCCGAAAACAACAGAAGAGGCAGAGACAGCAGCACCAGAGACAGGCAAGTATAAAAATTCTTTATTTTTATGCAACCTGTGTTTTCTCTAGTATGTGTCACACGATGACATTAGTATGCGGTCTGTGTGAAACCCGTGCTGCCGGCAGAAAACAGACATGTCGCCATGTGGAGCAAACGGACACACTTGTGCTCCACATGGACCACGTCAAAACACGGATGTGTGCGTAGACCCATTGATTTTAATGGGTCTACGTGTGTCTGTGTCTCCAGTACGTGTGAAAACGGACGTCACACGTACCAGAGACACGGATGTGTGAAGGAGGCCTAAAGGGAACCTGTCTTGTGTACATACGCTAATAACTTGCAGATATGGGGTCTGTAGGTTCATGGCGTTTGGGAACCTGGCTGGCGCCTGCACATTTTACTCTTTTACTCCACTAGCGGGTAGAAAAGAACTTTGGTCATCCCGGCAGCGTTCTGGTTTCAGTCACTGAGGTGGTGCCAGTGTGGGTTCAGTCACCGGTGGCTGTAAACCCTAAATTAATTCCTTGAGAGTTGTAGTTTCCAGAATGGGGTCACTTGTGGTGGTTTCTGCTGTTTTGTCATGTCAGGGGCTCTTCAAATGTGACATAGCATCCACAACCTGTTCAAGCACAAATTGTGCTCCAAAAGTCAAACAGCGCTCCTTCCCCTCCGAGCCCTGCCGTGCACCCAAACAGTAGTTTTCCTCCACAAATGGTGTATCCCTGTACTCAGGAAATTGCACAACGAATTGTGGGGTCCATTTTCTCCTTTTCCCCTTGTGAAAGTGAAACATTTTAGGTTAAAGCAACATTTTAGTAATAAAAAAAAAAAGTTGTCATATTACCACATGAACTGACACAGGCCAGACGGATTTGAAACATTCGAAGTGGCCAGGGAGATGACATATGTGAAAGGGTTAAGACTGGAGCCTTGTTTTTTGGATTACGGGTCCCAGTGCTTAGACCCTCAATGATCACGTTTTCGCAGATCCTACTATTATGGTGATATATTATTTTTAGGCAATAACTGCCCCTCATCTGTGCAGCTACACGTGGTAAGTCTCCATTTTCCCACTATATACATTTCTTGGACATCCATAGACCATACAATAAATGCTTTTTTTTTGGGGGGGGGGGGAGGGGGGGTTGCCTTTATTTGGAGGGATGAGCCCACTTGCATCATCACCTTATTAACCATTTACCTCCTACATGCAGCTCATTAGCCCTAATGCCTTTCCTAGCAGCACATCATTCCCCTTTTGCATGAGAACCAAGTGTACAGAATATTAACCCCTCCTGCATTACAGTACTGCCCCCAGCAGTCCCACACAGCGTCAGCCCCTCGGCTGGAGCACCTGTTTCAGAGCCCCCCTCACTCCAGCAGGCGGCTACAGCGGGGGTCGTCCATTACTGTGAGTGTGGAGCCTCCAGCTGCCGCTCTGCAGCACGGACTCCCCCTCCTTCTCCTCACACCTCTGCCCTGGGCGGGTCATCACAGGGCTTGCAACACCCGAAATCTGATTGGATAATTCGAAGCAGTGTAGAACTGCCCGCCAATGGTGATGAAGAATGGGGAAGAGGGCGGGGCAGGCGGTTTGTCCGAACTGCAGAGTGTGTGACTGTAGGTCCGGGTGCTGCGCCTCAGAGCGGAGGGATCGTCCGTCCCGGGGACAGCGCACTGAGGATACGGCGGGAGCCGGGCTGTACCGTAGTATCACCGGCCGGTGAGTATCCGCACTATCTGCTGCAGTGCGTGCTCCACGTATCCGCACAGAAGTGCCGTGATTTAGGGCGGACTGCAGCAGCAGGGGGCGCTGTGCTAGGCTGCAGCTGTCAGTGCCCATCACTGGGGACCACTGGTGTCCGCTGCCTGGACCCTGCCTGTTCCTCAGAGCACAGCAGCTGGCACTTTCTTATTAGGGGTGGGAATCTGCAGTATACAGTCCCAGAGGAGATGTTATATGGTGGCCATACAGTGAGCAGCTATATAGGGGGCTACCAGCCATAAGCCTGAATGGGCTGATCAGAGACCCCCAGGGGGTCCACACAGGAGGCTTCATCTGCAGTATACAGTCCCAGAGGAGATGTTATATGGTGGCCATACAGTGAGCAGCTATGTGAGGGGCTACCAGCCATAAGCCTGAATGGGCTGATCAGAGACCCCCGGGGGGTCCACACAGGAGGCTTCATCTGCAGTATACAGTCCCAGAGGATGTTATATGGTGGCCATACAGTGAGTAGCTATGTGAGGGGCTACCAGCCATAAGCCTGAATGGGCTGATCAGAGACCCCCGGGGGGGTCCACACAGGAGGCTTCATCTGCAGTATACAGTCCCAGAGGATGTTATATGGTGGGCATACAGTGAGCAGCTATATAGGGGGCTACCAGCCATAATGGGCTGATCAGAGACCCCCGGGGGGTCCACACAGGAGGCTTCATCTGCAGTATACAGTCCCAGAGGAGATGTTATATGGTGGCCATACAGTGAGCAGCTATGTGAGGGGCTACCAGCCATAAGCCTGATTGAGCTGATCAGAGACCCCCGGGGGGGTCCACACAGGAGGCTTCATCTGCAGTATACAGTCCCAGAGGATGTTATATGGTGGCCATAGAGTGAGCAGCTATGTGAGGGGCTACCAGCCATAAGCCTGATTGAGCTGATCAGAGACCCCCGGGGGGTCCACACAGGAGGCTTTATCTGCAGTATACAGTCCCAGAGGATGTTATATGGTGGCCATACAGTGAGCAGCTATGTGAGGGGCTACCAGCCATAAGCCTGAATGGGCTGATCAGAGACCCCCGGGGGGTCCACACAGGAGGCTTCATCTGCAGAGATTCCCAAGCAAAATCTGCTACGGTTTTTGTTGCAGAAATGCTGATTTGCTGGGGATTCCAGAGTGAAAACCATGAATTTCCAATCTGTGAGGGGGTTATTGTGGTTGCCATACCCACCAGTAATGCATAAGGCCCGCTGTGGTCTCACCCATGGGGGCACTCACTTTATAATGTTGGAGGGGCGTGTGTATGCCCTGTATCTTGCAGGCATGCATCGCCTATAAGCGTCCTGTAAAATCTATACCAGCAGTATATGGTTGTAACACTACTTACAATGTAAAAAAGTAGGGTATGACCTAAGGATGAATGTGGCCTTTGAGACCTCATCTGTGTTGGTTTTTATGTGTCACCATATCACATACTTACAAGACCAAAAACTGTTTCCTATGTTAATAATGTCAACATTGCCATAAATCAGGCACTATATGTATGATCCGTATGGGAGCCCCTGGCATGGGTAAGTTTTCTGTATGGAAAAGCTGCCATCTGAAGAGTGCTATTCAATAACATCAGAGTCCTGTATGTAAGGCTAGTTTCACACTTGCGTTGGCCGAAATCCGCTGGGTCCGTTGCTGCGTCGTTTTAACGCATCCGTTATTTTTGTGGTGTCAACGGATGCAACGGATCCGTTATTTCACAGTAATCCGTTAACTGATTCCTGTGAAATAACGGACCGTTGCATCCGTTTGGCGTCCGTCTAACGGAATCCGTCGGCTCTTTTCTTTTTTCATTTTTTTCATTCTGGGCATGCTCAGTAGAAATTAGCGGAATCCAGCAGCGGATTCCGTTGTTAAGCACTTAGCAACGGAATCCGCTACCATAGGGAAACATTAAAAATTTTAACGGAAGCAACGGAGCGTCGGCCAACGGAAGCAAAGCAGGTCCTTTTGGCACAATCCGTCATCAATGCAAGTCTAAGGGAAACAGCGGAATCCGTTAACGGATTCCGCTGATTCCCAAGACAGCGGATTGCGCCAAAAAAAAAATAACGCAAGTGTGAAAGTACCCTAAGTGAATAGGGGTGAGGTGTAGAACCTGGGAGCAGCCATGGAACAAGGTATGGAGACCCTCTGCTCCAACTTTATACATTGTTTACATCTGGGCGCTGCCCATGTTGGAGCCCCCTTATTACATTGATAAGCTAGCTGTGCTCAAAATGTTATTCCCAGGCAACCCCCATAAATTGTATGAAGCGGCAGTAGTGTGCTCACTGTTATTTCATTGAAAGGGAATCTGTCAGTAGGGTCATCCTATCTATATAGGTATACAGGTCATAGGAAGCTGAATAAAATGATACATTGATATCTGCAATCTGATCTTATTCCCAAGAAATCGGGTTTTCTTATAGATCTCCCCAAGAGTCTGCATCTAGAGCTTATTCTACATAGAAAGGGGGAAGGTCCTCTCTGTGGTTGTGCAGTAAGGAGGAACAAGGGACTCATTACCCCTGTCCTAGAGGTTAGGTTGGGTGGCATTGATCATTCCCTAGGGTTGGGTGACAAATGTTGCTTAGCCAAGTGTGGCAAAACCCCTTTAAAGGGAACCAATGACCAGGATTTTTGTATATAACCTAAAGCCAGAGCTATACTGGCACTATCAGGCTGATTCTATACATACCTGTAGTGGTCAGCTCGGATGTCTAGGTTTTGGAATCCAAGAAAGTAAAGTTTATAAAATCGGTAGCTGCTTGAGTGACAGCAGCTGAGGATCAGATAATATCTGGGGGGAATTCATAGTTATCCTCTCCCCGTTAGAATTAGCATAAGTACTATACAATCAATTTACTTTTTCACTAGCAGGACCTGCGTGAGGTCATACCCATGTGACCAGAAGGGGCGGGTGCTTGTATGTGCTTTTTTTTAAATCATTGGAGTTCCTTGCAGCTATTTCCTCATCTCGTGGTCTTTACCGAGGGACCTTGCTGCAGGGAAGTCTGGTTATGTCACAGGGTGGATCAAGTTCATGCCAGCAGATCACCGGGGTTTCCTGCAGATCCACCGGCATGAACTCTGTTCACCTTGTGACATCACTGGGGTTCCCTGCCAGAGTCAGCAGACATTTTTTTCATCTTGCGGTCTTTACCATGGGACCTTGCTGCAGGGACCTCCGGTGATGTAGGTGCTCAGGTCTGTGAGGCGATCTGTACCTCAGGAACCCGGCCGGGGTCGTCATGGTGACGACCCAGGGTTATCATTACAGCAATCGGGTCCCTGTGATCACATTGCAGTGACCCGATTGCCAGGGAGAAATAAGCGATTCCTCTCCTTGCCTCCTCAATGCTGCAATCCCACTGATAGCAGCATTCAGAGAGTTAAACTGCCGGAAGCGGCGCAGGCACTGCTCCTGGCAGCGAGAGCAGAGTCCAGGCTGTAACATCAGCTGGTGACCCAGTGGCCATTGCGGGGGGTACAGCGCCTAAACCCCCAGTCGTCAAGACTTAAAAAAATAACAGAAGCATGGAAAAATTATGTGAAAAAACGCGCAGACGCAATAAAAAAAAGTGTGTTTTTTCAGCTTGTTTTTTCCTGCCAAAACATGCGTTTTTGCGTGCAGGTTTTTCTGCACATAAACATGCAATGTGGGCACATAGCCTAAAGAAATTCCGTCAGCACAGAATCACTATTCACACCAAGTACAGGCGCTTGGAGCATCATGGCAGGGCCAAACATTTATACACCTTCTCATCTACTTGTTTTCCATCTATTGCCGCCCTTTTTGCTCTATGAAGCCAGAGCTGTCAATCGCAGAAGTGGCGAGGGTGGAGACAGAGGGAAAACAACCCGGTGAGAAGGTGCAGGTAATTGTTTAGCCCTGCCATGATACACGAGCGCCTGGACTTGGTGTGAACAGTCATTCTGTGTTCCAGTGCTCAAAGTAAAGAGGTTCTCCGCTACTTTTACAATGGTGGCCTGTCCTTAGGATAGGTCACCAATGTCTGATTAGCCGTGGTCCAACACCTGTCGCTCCAGCCTATCTGCTGTTCTTGGTGCTGGCAGAGCAGGTTGCCAGAAATGCTGTGTCGGAGCTGCTCCGTCTTCTGATAGCGGACAGGTACTGCACATCTGCCTCCTGTTGATTTTGATTGAAAGGCAAAAGTACAGTACCTGGCCACCACTATCAGAAGAGGGGCAGCTCCGGAACTGAGCATTTCTGGCTGGCATGGAGAACAACTGATCGGTGGAGGTGCCGGGTGTTGGTCCCTGGCTGATTAGACATTGCTGATCTATCCTAAGGATAGGCAAGAAGGGCCATTTCTACTGTGGATGCCGTAGGCAGAGGAGTTTTTAATAGATATAATTTGAAGTCCTAATACTTCGGGGTTTTGCGCTACCTGGGCAACTTCTTCTTAAATTCAGTTGTGCCACATGTAAAATAAAATTACCCTATACTCACCTCCAGCACTATCTGTGCAGGATCTCCCAGTGCTTGGGTGACATTGTCATGCCATGTAAGCCCTACAGGCCGCTAATGAGGTGCAGTTTTCACATTTTATTCTGATAAAACTCAGATATCCAAGGGAAGTATGAGTGAATGTTAGACCACATTGGGGCCACTGATTGGCTGCAGCGCTTTTGTGATATAATAATGTTATGCGAGTGCTGAAATCACTGTTACGGTGCTGGGGCAGGGCGTGTGTATAAGGTATTCTTATTTCAAACTGGGTAATTAGGAATGGGTTGTCCGAGTACTGGACAACCCCTTTAATAAATAAGAATACTAGATAATTGCCCATTGATTGATTTCTTACTTTTTGTCAAATACCATGAGCTGTTTCCTTACTAGAGTCATTAATGTTAGATGGCGTCATCAAAAGTGTACCCAGTGCTATAGTACTGTCTTCTATGTGGTTTAGTCTGTATTTTGAATATATTTTTATGGTTTCCTGGCAGATTTCCCACTTGCATATTCGCCAGCCAGTTTGACAGACATATTGGATGTACTGTAATTGCCTATTGTCTTCATAATGGTGACAGTGCCTCTGATCTTATCCAAAACATCCTTCAGTTGTAGCTATTTACAGCTTCTCATTGTGATATTTGTATCTTGAGGCAATGACCTGATGAGGGTCATGGTACAAAAATAAAATCTTTGAAAGTGTCCCATAGGGATGTCTTTGAATAGGTACTGTGATGTATGAGACACAATGTCTCACGGGTTCTTACTGTTTACTGCACAAAGCTCTGGCTGATGGATGGTGGTCCTGAGAAAATCCCCTTCATGCCCTAATGGAAAATATGGACAACACTTGCCGTTCACCGTGCATATAAGTGATTACTTGACTTTTTGTTTCAATAAATTGTTTTAAATGAGAAAATCACCATTGCATGCTTCTACTTAAAGTGCACCAATCACCAGGATTTTCCTATATAATCCAAAGCCAGTGCTATACTGGCACTATCGGGCTGATTCTATACATACCTTTTAGTTTTCAGCTGGATGTATAGGTTTTGAAACACAAGCAAGTAAAGTTTCTAAAATTAACAGCTTTTTGATTGGCTGCAGGTCCGAGCAGCTAACATCTGGGGTTGGTATTCATAGTTATTCCTGCCCCCCCTGCCTGTCCTTTCTCCCGCTATCTATTTTTTATGCTAATTCCATTATAGATGTTTGTGGCTATAAATCATGGTGACTAGAAGGACCTTGCTGACTTCATACGCATGTGATTAGAAGGGCAGGGGCCTCAGCCAACAGAAAAATAATGTTGCTTCCTGGTATCAACTGTGTTGGCAGAAGCCCCGCCCCTTCTGGTCACATGGGTATGACGTCAGCAAGGTCCTTCGAGCCATCATGATTTATAGCCACAACCATTAGTAAAAGGTAACGTCTAAAACCCAGTAGCTAGAGGAACCTCTGCTGACGTCATGCCCATGTGACAAGAAGGGGCGGGGCCTCTGCCAACATAGCTGATACCAGGAAGATACTTTATTCTTTAAAGTCCACGTAGACATGGAGTTTATTATAATAGAAGCGGGGGTCTGGGGGTAAGAACCACAGACAAGGGAGGTTCAGGGGGGGGGAAGGCCCCCCCCCTTGCATGAGTATAGTGGATTAGAGGAAACCCACTAACCAAGCCTGTCACGCCCACAGGTCCTTCTACCCATTGGGATTTAGTCACACCCATTAGTAAAACACTTATATAATGGAATTCGCATAACTAATAGGGGAAGGATGGACAGGCAGGGGTCGGGAATCGCTATCAAAACCCACCCCAGCTATTGGTTGCTACCAATTAAAAAACTGTTCATTTTACAAACTTGCCTGTATTTCAAAACCTATACATCCGATCTCACAACCAAAGGTATGTATAGAATCCGCATGATAGTGCCAGCATAGCACTGGCTTTAGGGTATATTGGAAAATCCTGGTGATTGGTGCGCTTTAAATGCCCTAACTTCACCTGCAGGACAAATAACCCTAACGTTTTGTGAGTAGTGTATGAATAATTGGGTGACAATTGTTTTACCAGTGTTGGGTGTGCCCCTGCATGCTCACACTGTCCAATCACTGCTCAGTGTTAGATTATTTAGGCACACTCCTTTCACAGGTGGAATGGTAACACTTAGGCCCTGTGCGCACTGGAAAATGGAATTTTCTCAAAAAAATTCCGCAGTCATTGAAAGAATACCGCACCCGCGGTAAAAAAACGCGGCAAACCGCACCCGAAAACCGCATGCTTTATTACATTCAATGCAATAAAGCACATTGAAAAAAAAAATCATTTCATTCTGAGATAGTCCCTGTGAGCACACGCTGCATTTCTCACGGTCGGTAGTGTGTTCACATTACCGGCCGTGGGAAATGCCCTGTGGTTACCTCTGCTGTCTCGCTGCGAGGCTGCATTCAGCGCTGTGTCAGTCGCGGCTGGATGCAAGCGTCGCAGGACGTGGATTACGCCGGAGCTGTGTGTTTCGGCGGGGTTAATAAACGGGTGAACCAGGAGCTTTTTTGTGTTTTATTTAAAATAAAGGATTTTCCGGTGTGTGTGTTTTTTCACTTTACTTACGAGTTGATCATGTCAGCTGCCATGATCAAGCCTGGACTTAGTGGCGGCGAACCGCCGCCATTAACTCCTTACATTACCTTGATTGCCACCGCATTACGGCAACAAGAAGAGCCGGGGACACTCCGGTACTGTCGCATAATGCATGCGACAGTCCCGGGGTAGCTGCGGCTGATATTCTCGGCTGCGGGAGGTGGGAGGGAGACGGGGGACATTAACCCTGCCCCTCGCCCTCCCCAGCCTGAGAATACCGGGCCGCCGCTGTGTGCTTACCTCGGCTGGAAGGTAAAAATACGGCGGAGCCCACGTGTTTTGTTTTCTATATTTCCGTTTGCTTTCTATGTGTATTCTATATGTCTGTGTCTGTGTTCTGTGTCTGTGATGTCTGTGTGTGTCTGCGATGTGTGTGTGTTTACTCTCTGCTCCGCTTCCTCTTCCTGTCATAATGACATCACTTCCCTGCAAACCACAGGCAAGCGATGTACATTACCACAGGTAAACTGCGAAATACCGGAGGGAATAACGCAGGAAAACACAATGAACCACACAGAATTTGCTGCCTGCGTTTTTCCCTGCGGGATTTCACGATTACATGGCAGTCAATGGAGTGAAATCCCTCAGCGACGTACGGAAAAGAAGTGACATGCAATTGTTTTTGCTGCGGGAATCCCGCAGCAAAACATGCAGCTGTCAAATTCCGCATAGTGCGTGCAGCATTTTTTTTTCCCATTGGATTTGCTGGTGAATCACTGCAGAGATGTTATGAACATTTTCTGCAGCGAAACATGCAGCAAATCCGCAGGAAATCCGTGGGAAAAACCGGTAAGTGCGCACAGGGCCTTAGCTATTAACTTATTTGTAGCTGTTAAGGAAGAATAATGGTGGAATGGCACAACGTAGTTATGAAAATTTTTCACTAAAACTGCTAATTCCAGGTTATTATTAAACGGCCTTCAGCTTGAACTCAAGCTATGGCAGCTTCATGGATGAACGTTCTGTAGTTAGTTCGGGATCCTAATCTTCCTCTTCGCCTTGTTCCTTCTAATCTTCTGACCATGATGTACTTCTCCTGTGATTGCTCTCTTGATATGATGTGTCCAAAATAGCCAAGTTTTAGCTTGGTGATCCTTGCTTCAAGTGACATGTCTTGCTTGATTTGTTCCAAAATTTTTTTTTTCCTTCTTCTTGCCATCCGTAGTATAGATAACATCCTTCTCCAGCACCACATTTCAATGGCGTTTATTCTTCTCCTGCCTTGTTTCTTTATCGTCCAGGTTTCACATCCTTATGTTACTACAGAAAAGACCAGACTATGTACGAGCCGTTTCTTTGTCACCAGTGAAATGCTCCTTGTATTGATTTCTAAATTGTGTATTTGATCATTCCAAATAAATCGAAGTACTTATTAACCACTATTTATGGGCCACTTTCTCCGTCTCTGACCCAGCAGATTTTCAGATTTTTGTTTTGTTAGTCGCCACCCCCCCCCCCCCTGCATACATATGCTTTCGACAACTCTAAGAACAATGGCTGGTATTATCATTGGCGGTACATATTTAAAATGAGATAATCTTGCTACCTTTGACCACCACTATGGGAAGCTTATACAAGGGGCTGTTAATAAGTCTTTGGATTTACCCATAAAGAAACGAGATGGGAAGATGAAACTTTATAATTATTCCACTGATGTCAACACACTTCTTGCACCAGTATTCCAAGTTCTGTAAGCCTAGCAAAAAAGGATTTTGGTTGTGCCTCAAACCAAGCATCTGTAGCAGCCATGCCATCAGAAATGGTGTCAAATTTGGTACCCTTGAGGTGTTACTTCAGGTTTGGAAACGGATGATAGTCAGAGGGAGCTAGTTCTGGTGAATAAGGTGGGTGGTCAACAAGCTGGAAAACCAGCTCTGCCGGTTTTGTCGTGGTCACTTGTGCAATGTGAGCGGTGGCGTTGTCTTGCAGGAACAAGATTCCTTTGGACAGCTTGACGCACCTTTTGGCCTTCAGAGCTTCCTTCAATTGGTCCAAAAGTTCAATGTAATACCTTGCATTGATGGTGGAACCCTTTTGAAGGTAGTCCACTAGCAGCATGCCCTCCTTATCCCAGAACACAGATGCCATCACCTTTAGTGGCTGATTTTTGCACCCTGAACTTCTTTGGACGAGGAGAACCACTGTGCCTCCACTATTTTGACTGCTGCTTGTTTTCAGGGTCATACAAATAAATCCAGGTCTCATCCATAGTGACCAGTCCATCCAGGAAGTTCTTATCAGTCCGGAAATGCTGACAGTGACGTTGAATGTGGAATATAAAGGGCATTGATCCCCCCCAATGTCTGCAACATATCCCCATGAATATCCTTCGCGGACTTTCCTTGCAGAAACAAGAAGAATGTTATCACTCCTCTGCTCTCAGTTGCTGTGAATATCGCATTAGATTCCGCCATTTTGTTTTGCCTTAATCAACAAACACAACATTTTGAAAACATATATTAGACACATAGCTTTCATGTGATGTAACATTCGTTAACATGGAAACAAAAAGATCACAAAGCCAAAGACTTAGCAGCAGCCCCTTGTTTAGCTCCCTTTGACTTTAAATAAGTCGTCCAGTATATTGATGACCCATATAAGATTGGTGGGGATCAGAAAATTGACACCCCACCAATCACCTGTTAACACCTCCAGTGGTGGCTGCCAGATGGAACTGATGTACGGAGGCGGACATCACAGCTCGGTACACTGTTTAATATCCGCTGCAGAATTGTTGTTCTTAAAACGAATAGAAGCTGGTCTGGAGCAGCCACTAAACAGCGCACGGAGCCACGCTGTACCGCTCCATATGTCGTTTACATCAGGCTGCCGCCACTGGAGGTGATGACAGGTGATCGATGGTGGTGACTGTTGTTTGATCCCCACCAATGTCACTATATAAGTACCGGACAACCCCTTTGCCATATAAATACATATACCATGAGGTGGCCACTAGCTGCTGCGCAGTATAATATTTCATACTTCATTACAATTCTTATGCTTTACTTTTCCAACTATTGATTGAATTTAGCGTTTCCCATTTGTGACAATGAAGTCTCTGTCTTAAATGTCATAGAACATTTTCTGGTGCAGACATTCTCTGGCATTTGCTTTACTAGTCGTGGTATTCAGAATGTAAATTCCTCCATTTATCTGTAGCCCATGTGGGCAGCAGCAGTGGATGTTTTATCTTCTTGCCGGAGGGTCCGGCTCATACACATTCCTGCGCCAACATCTGACATTGTTTGGTCACTTCTTAGACTCTCCATTTTATGCCTAATTTCTTACAGATTTTCTTCATATTATGCTAGCATACAGCACAGAGATCGACCCTACATCCTGTAGATATATTTGGATTCTAGGAGGAAATGATCTCATTAAAAACATGGATGCGTTCAATGCAACTACTGCCTTTCTGATGTTCAGATGTTAGTGCCCAGCAGTGCAAGGCAGCACTGCGAATAACACGCATGTCAAAAAATACTGTTCACTTGCAGATATGGGGTTAATCTGCAGGTCGATAAACCTGTGTAGCCACTGCACTGAAAGCCTGGATACCAGGAAAAAATTAACTTTATTCTTCCAGGCAGCCTCCAGCTTTCAGTCAGAGGCGCTTTCAGTCACTGCTCAGTACATAGTAAACGGCGGTTGTAACCACACCCTGGCACTAACTGACCGTTGTCTTTGTACTAATGCACTGTAGAGTCAGCTGTCAGTTACTGTGGGATGTGGTTACAGCTGCTGCTCTGTGTACTGAGCGGTGGACTGAAGCTCCGCCTCCATAACTGAAAGCCAGAGGCTGCCAGGAGGAATAAAGTTAATTTCTTCCTGGTAGTCATGTTTTCAGTGTGGCAGCTGCACAGTTTTCAAACTTCATTGCTTTAGTTCAGCTCCTGCAATAGACTCAATTACAAAGCGGGGTACAGGGATTGTACACTACTGTTACAGAGCGGTGTATGGGCTCAATAGTAAGTCAGTATGGCCATACACTACTGTGGAGTGTCGGGGACGGATACATTGGTGCAGGGGCACTATCAATACATCAGTGCTTAAACATGTGTGAAACCTTCAGATTTTTTCATGTTTGCAGAAATTTGAAACTACCTCAGATTTTCACACAAGTCTCAGGCTATGTTCACACTCAGCGTTTTTATGGTATTTTTCCTGCAGTCGAAACCTGCAATTAAAACACATTTTCAGCGTTTTTGTGGTGTTTTCACTGTTTGACTCATTTTTTTTTTTTTTTTTTACAACATTTTTTGGGGTGCAAATTACATGTGTGCTATGTCTACAGTAAACTTGTGTTTTTGCAGCTTTTTTTTTCCTGACTGCTTTCTATGAGTGGGGAAAAAAGCTGCAGAAACAATGAAAAAATAGATTTAAAAACACCTGCAGTTTTCCAGTTCAGGTGTGTATATGAGATTTCTGAAATGAAAGAAACATATCTGCAAAACACAATGTGTGAAGATAGCTTTAAAAGTAGAAAAGATTATTAAGGCTACATTTCTACAATGAGCTTTTGGTGACTTTTTGTTTTTGATGTTGCTAAATGGGTGCACATATTAAAGGGAACCTGTCACTAGGTTTTCCCAGTATAAGCTGCGGCCACCACCAGTGAGCTCTTATATACAGTATTCCAAAATACTGTATATATGTGCCCAGACCGCTCTGTATAAAATAAAAATGAGCTTTTATTATACTCACCTAGGGGGCGGTGGGGTCGGATGGTTATTGCTGCTCTCGTTCCGGCGCCCCCTCCATTTTGCGCAGTCGCCGTCCTCCTTCCCAGCCCCATGTGTATGATGCATTCACAGAGAGGCCTCCATTACGCTCCTGCGCATGCACACTTTCATCTGTTCTACTGAGGGCAGAGCTAAGTACTGTAATGCGCAGGTGCAAGGAAAACTCAAAGACCACCCGCGCATGTGGAGTACAATACTTTGATATGCCATCAGCCGGGCAGAGAAGTGCACTTGCACAGTAGTGCAATGGAGGCCTGTGTGTGGATGTCATAGGACATCAACTTAGAGCTTGGAAGGAGAACATCGACTGCACAAGACAGAGAAGATGCCCGGCCGAGAGCAGCGACACCCATTGGACCAGACCACCCCCTAGGTGAGTATAATAAAGGTGTTTTTTACATTCTAAAGCATGGCCTGGGCTCTTGTATTGTGTATTGCTCTATATAAGAGCTCAGTAGTGGTGGCGGCTGCAGGTTATAAGGGGCAATACTGGTAACAGGTTCATTTTAAGTACATCGGGTTATTTGTTTTTTTGTTTTTTATTTTTCCTTGTATCTTTGTGGACTTTTTTCTCTGTATGTGTTTTTGATGCTGCGGTTTTGTAATTTGGTATGTCCTGTTTTAACACTAGAAGTCCCAGAGAGGGGTCATTTAACATTTCTACCATTGGAATCCTATGGAGCTCGAAATCTCTGGGACTTCTAGTGTTAAACCAAGCTGCTTTGTTTTTGATACTTGCTGATATTTGGCTTTGATAAAACGTTATCTTCTGAACACTTCCGGTCAGTGCGCCTCTCTGAAGCGGGGACGCTTTCATTCGGCTTCAGAAGCTCAATAATGTGAGGAAACAAATCCGCGCGCATGCGTGAACTTTGTATGGTGGTGGCGATGACGTTGGCTCTTGTAAATCATCTTATCACACCCACAGATGTGTAATAACATGCTAGGTGGCCTTACTAGTCTGAGGAACTAACACCCCGTCATCTAGTCAAGGGGGTCATTTGCAGATCATAAAACGGGCTTTAGAAATACTTTTTTCTAAAAGATCTGTTTGTGTGCTATATAATAAAGGCATTGTTAGGAGGGGGAATTTAGATGGTACACCCAGCTGCTGGTGGTTGTGGGGGCACGGGGGGACCTGACATGTTCCCTTTTAATACTTTTTCCTTCTGTTTCTCTACTTGCCTCAAAAAAAACTGAAGGGAAAGCATTCTGTCAGCATGTGATCATAAATATGATAAGAGTAAATGGAATGTGGTCAATCATGTGACGAGAAGTGTAAAGGCCGCTTTACACGGTGCGATATCGTTACCGATATCGCTAGCGTGCGTGCCCACCCACATCGGTTGTGCGTCACGGGCAAATCGCTGCCCGTGGCGCACAACATCGCTCGGACCCGTCACACTACTTACCTGCCTAGCGACGTCGCTGTGACCGGCGAACCGCCTCCTTTCTAAGGGGGCGGTTCGTTCGGCGTTACAGCGATGTCACTAAGCAGCCGCCCCATAGAAACGGAGGGGTGGAGATGAGCGGGCCGAACATCCCGCCCACCTCCTTCCTTCCTCAATGTGGGCGGCCGCAGGTACGGTGATGTTCCTCGTTCCTGCGGTGTCACACATAGCGATGTGTACTGCTGCAGGAACGACGCACAACCTGCGCCCTGCAACAGCAACGATATTTGGGAACTGGACGGTGTGTCAACGAGCAACGATAAAGTGAGTATTATCGCTTGTTAACGGTCGCTCCTGCGTGTCACATGCAACGACGTCGCGAACGAGGCCGGATGTGCGTCACGAATTCCGTGACCCCCAACGAGACCTCTTTAGCGATGTCGTTACGTGTAAAGCGGCCTTAATCCTAACGGTGAGTATATTGCACATTGTTAGGATTCAACATGTTACTGTACTTTGCAAATTTGATATGGCCCTATCACCCCCTTTTAGACTTCGTGTGTATGACCGCAGTTGCTGGCTGCTATCCCAGTATACCGGACCTCCATAATTGAGGCTTGTGTGATCTCATACACCATGTTTTGAACTTGTCATTCTTTTGTGATGAAATGATGCGGCATGTGCAGAAAGGCATGGAAATTGTGCTGCTAGAACAAATGTGCTATTCTATTTTGTGTGCCATTCCTAAATATCTGACCCTCTGATTTCATATGCTCGGCTAACTTGTGTGGGTGTAGTGACATGCATGTTTCCAGTCCAGCATGGGGCTGGGAAAGGGAACACTCACTAACGTTTAGCACAAGGATTCCCACTGTTTATTACCAGATGCATGAATAGTGGGTTTGTTGAAGGCAAAGAAAATCCTCAAAAAAAAAAAAATGTGGAAAAAGGTCCCAAATGGAAGATAATTGTTCAACTGAAGAGAAGTAATTTAGTTTGGAACGATGCAGGCCACTTTATATACTGTAATGTCACGAGTAAAGGGGACAAAAGTATTGGGATGGGCCTCAATAATTGAATTCAGGTTTTTTTTCAGTCCCATTACCACGGGTGTAGACCCCCCCCCCCTTCCAGCCATACTGTCTGCCTGTACTAACAGTTGTGATTGTCTCCTTCTGAGCTCACTGGTACCAGCATGGTCCTGAAATTGGATGCCACCGGTGTAACTAGTTGGGTCACGAAGTTTCCTCCCTTCTATATAAGCCATTGTTGATTACAAAATAAAGGGGTAGTATTGAAAAATGTGACACTATCAACTCAGCCATAAAGTGGAGACCACATAATGGTAGAGCGGGGTCATAGAGTGAGTGCCGAGGTGCATAATGTATAAAAGCCGCCATTGTTCTCCTGACTGAAGGCCAAATCTCTGCTGTATCTGCACAAACACCGTCATGAGTTTTTGTGTCTTGACAGGTAGCTGCCTTATACCACCAAACACAATAAGTATCAGATGGAGTGGAGTAAAGCACACCACCGCGGGAATTTGGAGCAGTGGTGACGTATTCTGTGCGGCAATGAATTGCACTTCTCTAATGGAAGAGTGTGGCTTTTGGTAAAGCCAGGAGAGCAGTACTTGCCTGACTATATTGTGCCAACTGTAATGCTATGGTTTGTTTTTTTTATTTTAAGATTTCCTTTATGTTCCTGTAGAATGTTCTAGTTTGTCCTATGTTCAGTCCCCACTTAAAGGGAACCTGTCAGGTGCAATATGCACTCAGGACCACGAGCAGTTCTGAGTGTATATTGGTAATCCCTGCCTAACCGTCCCTGTATACACTAGCATAGATAAAGGGATCTATAGAAAAAGTATTTCTAAAGATCCCATATGATATGCTAATGAGCGCAGGAACTAGTCTCAAGGGCGTTCCTGCACTCAGTCCGCCCTCTCAGCATGTTGGCACGTGCTAACATGCTATTCAATGCCCATTGCCCAGCATCATCATTGGTACTGACACTCGTACCTGTGTCCATTACACCGCTTCAGAACACTGGGCATAGGGTCAGTGCGCATGGATCAGAAGTCAATGGCACTTCCGGTCATGTGCACTACATAAGTTTGAAGCCAAGACAAATACACCCGGCTTCATAGTGCGCATGACCTGAAGTCCGGGGATCATGCGCACTAAGCCGAAATCCAACATTTGGTGCGGTGGCAGCAGAGAGGTGAGTGCGACCATGCCTCTGACACTGCGCATTCATTAGAATAATTGTACGCCCACAGGGGCGTGCTTACATGCTAAGGGGGCCAACTAGCCAGGAGAAGTAATGACTTTGTGACTAGTCCCCTCGCTCATTAGCATATAATGAAATATCTTTAGAAATACTTTTTCCAAAGATCTCTTTATATATACTAGTACAGGCTGGGATTGCTAGGCAGGGTTTCACAATATGCACCCAGAACTGCTGGTGGTTCTGGGTGCATATTGCACCTGACAGGTTCCCTTTAATGAGAAGGTTCAGCAGTTGCCGGCTGTGTCAAACAGCCAGCATCTGTCTGTAACAGTAGCGACTGGAACTTTGTTCTGATTGCTACTTTTCAAATATTTAAATCCCACTGTCAATCACTGGCAGTTATTCCTTTACCGACATATGACATACTGAGAGAGAAAAGTGAAAGCAATACAATAATAATATAGGGATCAACCAGTATGCATACTTAAAATGGATCAATAGGAAGCAAAAAAGAAGTATGCGATAATACTGGGATAACCGAATAAAAAAATCTTTTACATAATATGTAATTATGAGATAAAATATAACAAAAGCAATAAAAAGCCAATAGACTACAAAAGAACAAACATGGTGTGCCTATAATGAGGCTAGAGCTGATCCTCATCTGCACACACAGGGAAATATAAATGGGCTGAGGCAACAGAGTGAAGAAAAAATGGCAGCAGTAGATAAATATGCTTGATAGCCCTGTCCTGGTGTTAGAGAGTGTGGTTCTTCATCATCATCACAAATGATGCCCAACTGTGTGTGGTCGCGGGCGTAGGAGGGGACGCTGCGCTCACCCACTGCTCGGGTCCGGCTGCTGCTGCTCGGTGGTGGCTCGAGCGGTGGGCCGGATCCCGGGGACTCGAGTGGCGTTCCTCGCCCGTGAGTGACAGGGGGTTGGTGTGTGGTTTGGGGATATTGTCCGTGACGCCACCCACGGTTGTGGTGAAGTTGTGACACCACCGCTGCTCTGGATGGGGATCCCGGGAGGAATGACAGGGAGCAGCTTGGATGTTGGTTCTCCCCTCCGTGGGTAGGGGGGTTGGTTGTCCCGGGGCCCCGGTGAGGGGTTTTGGGGATGACAGGCGGGTTACGGGGCCTGGTGAGGTGCAGGATCGCGGGGGCAGCGCTGTGCCGCACGGCACGGTGGTACTCACTCAGCCAGTAATTTACACGGAGTCTCTGGTCAAACAAACGGCTGGATGGACGGGTCCCACAGACGGCTGCGGTGTTTCTCCTCCCGGCAGGTTGATGGTGACTGCCTTTCCCTGCACCTGTGTTGTGTTTACGGTTCCAATGGCTTCCCACCGGTAACCCGCTCCCCAGCTTGGATGGATGCTGAGGGAGCCCCTTTTGCCCGCAGGCTCTGGCCCTGGGAACTGTAGCCTTGGCGGTGACTGTGTTTCCCTTTACGGTGTGAGCTGTTGCCTTCAATCGGGTCTTGACTGCTGGGAAACCCCGGAGGTTCCCTTCGCTAACGGATTTGACCAGTTTTACGGCGACTCCTAGCCTGGTCGGGGTCCATAGGCCCTGCCGAATGGTGCTGGCTTCTCTTCACTTCCCGATCCGGTACCGGCGGGCCACCGCCCGTCCCCGGTCCTTACGGTTCACTCCAATCAGCCTCTCCTGCAGACGGTCACCACCGTCTGCCAACCTTGCTGTATGTGCCTGGGCCACACACCCGGACACAGTCAGGCTGCTCCTCTACCACTTCACTTCCAAAACTCAACTGCCAACTCTTCCCGCCTCCAGGACTGTGAACTCCTCGGTGGGTGGGACCAACCGCCTGGCCCACCCCCTGGTGTGGACATCAGCCCCTGGAGGAAGGCAACAAGGATTTGTGTTTGACCTAGGTGTGCCTAGCCGGGGTGTGGGGTGTGTTGGTGTAGTACCTGTGACGACCTGGCTTGTCCAGGGCGCTACATGTGTCTCATATATATCCATCTCTAACCCTGCCCCAAAGTCAGCAGCCACATACCTACAAGACTGTTGATTTCGGGTCATCAGACCCATGGCTGATCTGTGCATTACACCTTGTAAATGCGACTGTGTGAATCTAGCACTGAAAAGCAAGTAGCTCTTAGAAAGCTGCAGTCATTAATCTGCTGTCCATTTTTCCTCTTTCACTAATGGTGTATAATGGCGACAGTGTGGTTGCAGATTACCTCTCGGATCTCTTTAGAAACTGCGGAAGCGGCTTTAAGGCAATGATTACCACTAAATGCTATTTTTATCACTTGTTTGCATCTGTATTTTCAAGCAAAAATTACATTTAAAAATAAAAACAATAAAACGCTTGGTTTAGGCTTTAATATATAGGTGTAAATTCAGCCCTTGTAAAAGTGGCCTTATCTGTAGCCCACAGTTATTGCTTCCTGTAGCTATAGTCCTCCGAGGGTTTTTAGTGCTAATTTAGTTTTGTTTGTTGTAGATATAGTGATGCTGTGTGCATTTATCTGTATGCTTTTTTTCCTTTAAGGTCATGACTGCAGAGTTCATCCCTAGCACAGCCCATGTTGGAAGATTCCTGAAGGCCAGGTGGGTTTTCTCCCTTTTCTCTTCGAGACTATTTTCATGACTGGACCAGTCCATTCTTCAAGGTATAAGCCCAGGTCAATACTGAGCTTGGGAGTTATCTCCCAATGCATATATTAATATTCCCATTGGCTGACATTGGCCAAAGTAACATTGTCAATATTAGAAAGCAAATTGCACTGCATTTTCCTATACAGAAGGTAATATATAGTGCGCGGCGGCATATATATTAGATGGATATATATCTCTTTTCTCAATATATCTATCTATCCAAAGAATCAGAAGGTAGCACGCTACATTCCTTTCAGATAAAATCTTCTTTAATGGCCCATCACACAGGACGTTTATTCTTGTTCATAGAAATGAAGTATAGTCCATGCGAGAAATTGCCAAGAAACTGAAGATTTGTTACAACGGTGTGTACTACTCCCTTCAGAAGAGAGCACAAACAGGCTCTAACCAGAGTAGAAAGAGAAGTGGGAGGCACCGCTACACAACGGAGCAACAAGACAAATACATTAGAGTCTCTGGTTTGAGAAATCGACACCTCACATGTCCTCAACTGGCAGCTTCATTAAATAGTATCCGCAAATCGCCAGTGTCAAAGCCTACAGTGAAGAGGCTACTCCGGGATGCTGGCCTTCAGGGCAGAGTGACAAAGAAAAAGCCATATCTGAGTCTGGCTAATAAAAGGAACAGATTAATATGGGAAAAAGAACACAGACATTGGACAGAGGAAGATTGGAAAAAAGGGTTATGGACAGATGAATCAAAGTTTGAGGTGTTTGGATCACACAGAATACCATTTGTGAGACGCAAAACTACTGAAAAGATGCTGGAAGAGTGCTTGACACCATCTGTAAAGCATGGTGGAGGTAATGTGATGGTCTGGGGTTGCTTTGGTGCTGGTAAAGGGGGAGATTTGTACAAGGTAAAAGGAATTTTGAATAAGGAAGACTATCACTCCATTTTGCAATGCCATGCCATACCCTGTATACAGCGCTTGATTGGAGCCAATTTCATCCTACAACAGGACAATGACCCAAAGCACACTTCCAAATTATGCATGAACTATTTAAGGAAGAAGCAGGCAGCTGGTATTCTACCTGTAATGGAGTGGCCAGCCCAGTCACCAGATCTCAACCCTATTGAGCTGTTGTGGGAGCAGCTTGACCGTATGGTACGCAAAAAGTGACCATCAAGCCAATCCAACTTGTGGGAGAAGGGGGGGGGGGGGGGAGCATGGGGTGAAATATCTCCAATTACCTCAGCAAATTAACAGCTAGAATGCCAAAGGTCTGCAAAGCTGGAATTGCTGCAAAGGAGCATTCTGTGCCGAAAGCAAAGTCTGAAGGAGAAAATGATTATTTCAAGTAAAAACCATTATTTCTAACCTAGTCAATGTCTGGACTATATTTTCTATTCATTATGCAACTCATTTGATAAATAAAAGTATGATTTTTCATGGAAAAGATGAAATTGTCTGGGTGACCCCAAACTTTTGAACTGTAGTGTGTGTGTGTGTGTATATACGTACATGTGGTACCGATATTTAAGAAAGGTAAGAGGATAGATCCAGGCAACTACCGTCCAGTAAGCCTGACATCAGTAGTATGCAAAGTCTTTGAGGGTTTTAAGGGATGACATGCAAAAATATATTTGGAGAAAATAATATAATAACTGACAAACAGCATGGATTCATGAAAGATAAGTCGTGTCTAACCAATCTGTTGGGGTTCTATGAGGGGATAAATGCAAACCCGGATATTGGTAATGCAGCTGATGTGATTTATTTGGACTTTGCAAAGGCATTTGATACTGTACCACATAATAGCCTTATACTAAAGCTCCAGAAGCAAGGACTAGGGGACACAATATGCAACTGGGTAAGGAATTGGCTAAAAGATAGGAAACAAAGAGTAGTCATAAATGGTACCTTCTCTAAATGAGCTATAGTCAGCAGTGGGGTGCTGCAGGGATCTGTGCTAGGACCGATTCTTTTTAATCTCTTTATTAATGACCTTGTGGATGGGATTGATAGTAAAGTGTCAGTCTTTGCTGATGACACCAAACTATGTAGGATATTAAAAACTGACCTTGATATTACAATATTACAAAAGATCTGGATAAGATGTCAAAATGGGCAGATACTTGGCAAATGAGATTTAATGTTGATAAATGTAAAGTAATGCACCTAGGACAGGGTAATCCTATAGCTGCGTATACCATATTTTTTGGATTATAAGACGCACTTTTCCTCCCAAAAATTTGGGAGGAAAATGGGGGGTGCGTCTTAAAATCCGAATATAGCGTTACCTGGGGGTCCTGTCTGTGCGGCGGCCGGGTGCCTGTGGCTGCGTGCAAGTGGACGGGTACCTGTGCTTGCTTGCGTATGGTTGGCAGCCGGGTACCTGCGCCTGCGTGCGGGCGGCAGTCGGTTGCCTGTACGGGCGGCAGGCGGGTGCCTGTGTGCAGAAGGGTTCCGGCACCGACAAGCACCCGGCTGCTGCCCGCACACAGGCACCCGGCTGCTGCCCGCACACAGGCACCCGGCTGCTGCCCGCACACAGGCACCCGGCTGCTGCCCGCACACAGGCACCCGGCTGCTGCCCGCACACAGGCACCCGGCTGCCGCCCGCACACAGGCACCCGGCTGCCGCCCGCACACAGGCACCCGGCTGCCGCCCGCACACAGCCATAGGTACCCGGCTACCACCCGCACGCAAGCACAGGTACCCTGCCGCTTGCATGCAGGGTGGGCGGGCAGCCTGCTGGCTGCCACTCTGTGCGTGCGGGGCGGGCGGCTGTGCAGCAGGTTACCCAGTTTGTCCGCGGTCCCAGTTTCAAATGATGGCGCTGGGAGTGGGCACGTGCGCAGATGGAGCTCTTGGATGAGAGCTCCATCTGCGCACGTGCCGCTCCGGGAGTCAGCGCGTGCGCAGATGGAGCTCTTGGATGAGAGCACCATCTGCGCATGCGCCGCTCCAGGCGCCATCATTTGAACCGGGACCGCGGACACTGGGACACTCTCACTGTACTGGCCTGCTGCACGACTCTCCCGACGCCGCTCCTTCCGCCTTGGACGCCACCGCGCCTGCCGCCTCAGACTCCACCGCACCTGCCACCACAGATCCCGCTGCCACTGACCCACCGCGCCTGACAGCACAACCTCTGCCTCCTGTGACCCCACTTCACCACCACTGCTGCCCCCTTCCAGTAAGAGAACACCGGAGTATAAGACGGACCCCATTTTTCTTTTTTTTTTTTTTTTCCTTTTTTTATGTCTAAATTTAGGTTGCGTCTTATAATCCAGTGCGTCTTATAAAGCGAACAATACGGTACATTAAATGGAAGTAAACTCGGGACTACAGAACAGGAGAAGGAGTTAGGTATTCCTATTACAAATAAGCTGAGCAGCAGCACTCAATGTCAGGCAGCAGCTGATAAAACAAACAAGATTTTAGGGTGTATAAAAAGAGAGATTAGATCCCATTATCCCAACATATTGTTACATAGATATATCTATCTATCTATCTATCTATCTATCTATCTATCTATCTATCTATCTATCTATCTATCTATCTGCCTTATACCGTGAAGAATGGTCTAATCTTATCCAAAGACTGTTTGATTATTCTACACCATATTTGAATAGAAATCAAAGAGTATTCTTAGACTAGTAAGTTTGTATATTAACCATGCAATTTCTGTTTTTTTCTAACTTCTAGTATTGGAATGATGCTTTTAAGGGAACCTGGCAGCAAAAAAAAAGCTTTTTATCTGCAGTCACTGCGGTAATCTGCTGGTCAAGACCGTATTAAACATATGGAAGAGTCTAATGGGAAGTTGGTCTTAGGGAGAAAAAGTAGATGGTTTCAATATGTAGTGGCTGCTGCCAGGTACTACAGAACAGCTCATTTTTTTTTTTTTTTTTTTTTTTTTAATCGGTTAAATTTTTATTTTTCACCAGGTATACAAAACATGTGTTTATATTTTCAGCAATAACGAGCAGAACTATAATCTTTCCCTCCTCGACATCCCCTCCCTCCCTCTCCCCCCTCAGCGTACATATTACCCATATCATTATCAAAGATCTTACATTTTAACCCTTCAATAGCATATATTGGAATGTATAGAACTATCTCTGCCCCTAGTCAAACATCTCCCAACTCTAATATTTATCCATATTGCAACCACGGATTCGACAATCTATCAAAAAGTGCAAGTGGTTTCCTTTTCCCATATATGCTTCTCTCCATTCGAACAATATGATTAAGATATGTGACAAATTCCCCTCTAGTCGGTGGGTCCCCCTGCATCCAGTGTTTGGCAATTACCTTCCTTGCCGCATACAGCAGTCTGGCTATCGCTATTTTAAAATTGTTGTCTACTTTAATTTCCTCCACGTAACCTAAAAGACATACCAGGGGTTGTTGGAAAGTTTACATCTAGAAGCTCCTTCTATTCTATTAAGAACAGTTATCCAAAAGGGTGCCAACCTGGGGCACATCCACACCATGTGGAAAATGCCGGCACCTTCTCCATTACATCTAGGATAGTCGGAGTTACTCCTCAATCCCATTTTACACATAATTAGCGGGGATCTTTATGCCCTATGCACCACGTAGAGGTGGGCTAATCTTGCTGGTTCACTCATTGATAATTTCGGTATGTATTCCAAAACACTATCCCATACCTCATCAGTGATCCCGTCTATCTCTGCCTCCCATTTAGTCCTAGTGTTTACAGGGTGATCAAGTAAATATGTATGCAGTAGGTCCCTATATATAGTAGACATGATTCCTCTTGTGGGTCCACTACTACACACACATTTCAGTACTAGGTCTGTCTGTACCAGCAATGATTGCTTAACCCCCTGAGCCACCACTGCACGCGCCAACCGTTTATATTGGTACCACCCAAGTGGGGATATTCCAAGCTCATCCTGTATTTGTGTAAACGATTTCAAACATCCCTGGCTAAGAATTTGCCCCATATACCTTTACGTGCCCATTCCTTAATTTTGCCTATCTTGTATATCTCAGAGCAGTTTTCATTGTCCCACAACGGAGAGAATTCAGTTATTGCTGTAGTCCCTCTTATTTGCTTGATCTTCCTCCAGTTTCTATTCATCAAGGTAAGTGTGGGGCTCGTTTTTCCTATTCACCCAAATGATCCGTCCTCCAGACCGAACACTAATGGTTTCCGATGCAGAACATGCCCTAACAGTTTGGATGCTGGGTCTACCACCCCTAAATCTGCCCATCCCCTGAAATGTTGACTCTGAGCTGCCAGATAATATATTCCCGGATTTGGTGGTGCTTGCCCCCCCTTATCCTTCGGTCTCTGTAGCGTCTCGAGTTTAAGTCTGGCTTGTTTGTTCTTCCATATTAGAGCACGGAACATGGAATGAATCTCCTTAAAGTGACTCTGAGGGATCCAAACAGGAGAATTGTGCAACACATAGAGTATCTTGGGCATAAGCACCATTTTAATAAGATTAATCCGTCCTATTACTGATTAAATAAAGCTTATTCCAAGCAGTTATCTTACTTCGCAGTCGCTTCAGCAAAGGGACTAGATTAATAGTAATGTAGTTCCCAATTAGCATGGATACCTGAATGCCCAGATATCTAAACTGGTCCACATCCCGCAGTCTGTTGACCTCATCACCCAGGATCGACCTATCCACTCCCGCATCCACCTGAAACAGATTTGATTTGGTCCAATTGATAGTCAGTCCAGAGATTCCCCCCCCCCCCCCCCCCGTACCGCTCGATCACCTGCATGGCACAGCTCAACAATGCCCCTGGGTCACCCGGAAACAATAGAATGTCGTCAGCATAGAAGGCTATCTTCTCTTCTAGATGGCCATATACAAATACCTTTGTCTCTGTTCTGCCGTATAGCAGCCGCCAGTGGTTCCACTGCCAGAGCAAAAAGGAGAGGCGAGAGCAGACATCCTTGGCGAGTACCCCTTTGTAAATCCACCATGTGTGACAACATTTCATTAATCCTCACTTTAGCTACTGGTCTAGTATATAACAGCTGTATCCAGGATATAAAATTAGTGCCAAATCCCATATGTCTTAGCACTCCCCACATTACTCCTTGTTCCGGATTGTCCACCGGCAGTTGTATGTTAAGGTATAATCTTTGTATATTTTTTTGCCGTGGATCTATTAGGCATAAAACCAGACATCCTGGTAGATTAGGGTAGATATCACTTCTGTTAATCGATTAGAGAGTACTTTGGCCAAAATTTTAACATCCGTCGTTAACAGTGAGATGGGCCTGTATGATTCGGGGAGTTTTGGATCCTTATCCTCTTTAGGTATTACTGTTATCGCCTCCTTCATAGACTCTGTCAGTGCCCCCCCCTCTCGCTTGCCTCCTCCAAGACACTCAGCAAATTGGGTAAGAGTATTTCTTCCAAAGATTTGTATATACCTCCACCGGTAGATCATCTACCCCCGGGGCTTTTTCATTTGCCATGCCATGCAAAGCGCTCTCTATCTCCTCAAGTGTGATAGGGCCCTCTAGACTGTGTTTCTCTGTCTCTGTAATTTTGGAGAATGTCATTGTACCTAAGAAAGCCTCTAGGTCGCTCTGCCTCGTCTCCCCTCTAGTGGAATATAATTCCTCATAAAAGGCTGCGAACATGTCCAGAATATCTACCCCCTCCGTAACCAAATCTCCCATCCAAAGGATGATTGTCTCTGGGCTGCCGTCACAACCGACAACAGATGTCCCAGCTTTTCTCCCTCCACATAAAAGTTCTGTTTTTGAAAAGCCTGCTTCCTAGCTACTTTCTCCAATAGCACCTTATTACATTCTTCCTGCGCTGCTTTTAGCTTCTGCCTATTCTCTGGTGTGGGCTGTGTTACCATCTCTGTTTCTGCTCCCTTCAAGGCCTCTAAGCAATCAATTCCCCCCTGTCTACTACGAGACTTACACCGGCAAACGTCTCTAAATAAAAGGCCTCTCAGGTATGCCTTTATGGCGTCCCAAACTACCAATGGATCCGCACTCCCTCTATGAAGGGTAAAATATTCCAAAATCTCACTGGCTATACCATCCATGTCAATACTTTTTACCCAAACCGGATATAACTTCCATTCTCTTGTTAGCCTCTCCCCTACTCCCCATTTTTTAATAGATACCAATATTGGACTATGATCCGATATTACTCTAGCCAAATATTCAACACTTGAAATTCCAGAGTCCATAAGTTCATTTCCCAAGGCCAGGTCTATACGGGAAAGCGTACCATGGGTCGCTGAGTAACAGGAAAAACAGGTCACCCCTACATTCCTTATCCTCCAAACGTCTACCAACCCCAATTCTTGAATAAAGATACCAAATGCTGTTGCTCCGTCCCTCATCGCCTCACGTGAGTTTCTGCTCCTGTCCCAATATGCATTTATGACATTATTAAAGTCACCGACCAGCAAGAATGGCAAATTCCCCCATTTAGCCGAACGCTCGCTCACCTCTCTAATTTAGACACTAGTGTAAGGCGGTGGAACATATATAGCAGTAATGCATAATAATTGTCCATACAACTTACAGATCACCATTACATATTGTCCCTCTGTGTCTATCCATGTCTCCATATAGGGCGGATATATGGACCAATACAGAGACCCCTCTAGCATAAGTAGAAAAAGTAGAGTGATACGCCTTTTGCACCCATCGCTTGTTCAGTACATTTGTCATTTCGTTCGTCAAATGCGTCTCCAATAAACACATTCATGGTCTCTGGTCTAGCATATATTTTATCATTGCGTCTCTTATACCTCTATCTGACAGTCCCCTTACATTCCAACATAATATTTTAATCTCTCCCATGTTGAAAATTACTGGTTATCTTTAAACAAACATCCTGTCCTTCTGTACGCTGAGTCTTTCCCTTCCCCGCCCCTTAGAACCACCCCAACAAAACTCCTCCACCTCCGATTTACATCTTTAACTCCCTTATAGGGAATGAGGTCTTTCTCTCCCAGACCGGTCATCCTCCTTCCTCCTTTTCTCTCATACCAAAGCTGTCTCATCCCAGTGAGCAGAACCCCCTAACTCACCTCCCGCCTTCACCATATTCGTTTTCGTTTGCATATATCATATATAATGTAAACTACTAACATATGAATTTTTGAAAACTTAAGCATTTATCAATCGCCGCCGCATGGCCAGAAGAAAAAAAAAATATGAAAAAAAATGTATTATCCTCCTCCTGTCATTGTCCAGCTTAGTGTTACTAAATTTCTCCCTGCCCCGTGACGGACGCACTAACTATGTTGTTCGTCGTTGGCAGGGTGTCAAACACAGCAATATGTCTGCTGCGTTCGAACGACGAACAATATTTTGAAAATGAACGACGTGTCAGCGATTTTCGCTATATTTGCGATCGATTGAAGTCGCTCGTAGGTGTCACACGCAACAACGTCGCTAACGACAGAAGTGTTTCACGAAAACCGTGACCCCGACGACATATCGTCAGATAAATCGTAGCGTGTAACAGGGCCTTAAGTCTTGGGATAGGTCAAGTGTCAGAAAACTCTATTGTGTGTTTTTTTTGTTTTTTTTTTTTTTTTTTTAAATTATGGAATACATTCTAAGGCTTTGTGCGCACTAGAAATTGACTTTTTTTCAATCCATACCCTCTGAAAGAATCCCGCACCTGCGGTAAAAAAAAACGGACCAAAACCGCAACGAAATCCGCATGCGGTCTTGCCGTGGTTTGGTGCGGATATGCCACGGTTTTTCTGCAGATTGGTCCCTGCGGATATTTACCATTATCTATAGCAAAAACCGCAGGTACCTGCGGAAAAGAAGTGACATGCACATTAATTCCACAGTGGAAATTCCGCGGTTAAATCCGCAGGTATAAAAAACGCAGTGTGCGCACAGCATTTTTTTTATACTCATAGGTTTTGCTGGGGAATGACTGCAGAAATGTTAGATAAATTTTCTGTGACAAATCCGCGGTACATCCGCAGCGTGCGCACATAGCCTAAGAGAGCCGACATTGCTTCTTTCCTTCTACTGTGACAAATCTGCCTATTAAAGCCTTCTATATAAAACAATATGAATTCCCTGGTGCTTGTAGAAGTAATCTAAATTCAGGTTTTATTCCAAGTGAACACCATCTTCAATGCTGAAATTTCTCCACTTCTGGACTCCATTTGCAGAGATTTCCAGCATGGTCATAGTTGGCTGCTCCCTTGGAATAACTACCTGAAGCACCAGGGGTCCTGTATATGGAACTGATTGATAGCTAGAGTTTATTTCCATTGCAAGTAAACACATTTGGATTTTTTTGTATCCTTTTTAGAAACTGAGCATAATCTGACGAGAAATATGATTCCAGCTGTTCAGGTAAATATCCCAATCTTACAACTATTACTTTCAATTTACACCTCCCTACCTCCTTCATATAATGGAAATAGTGGTTTCTGTTTGCCTAACCATTACTTTTAATTCTTGTGTGTAAAGCTCACCAAATATATTAGATTGCTGTTAGTGATGAGTGCACACTGCCATGCTCAGGTGCTCTGTACTTGTAAAGAGCAGTTGGATGCATGGATGGGCGCAGCTTGAGTACCCGAGTATACTGGAAGTCAATGGGGGACTTGAGCATGTTTCAGAAGAGTTCCCAGAAAAATGATTGAGTTCCCTATTGACTTCTATTATACTCGGGTACTCGAGTAACGCCCGTTCATGTATCCAACTGCTCTTTATAAATACCGAGCATAAATGAATGTACAACAGCAAAGGGAAGCACATGGTTTACGCTTATGAATTGACCACAATAAATAAAGATACAATAATCTACACTATGCATATTATTTACCCAAAAATCATATGAATGGGCATGCCTCGAAGCGCGTTTCGCCTGCTTCTTTCTCAAGGGGATGCTAGGGGATGTGACATAAGTCCTCCTTTTTACTCCCCACTAGCTAATCATGAAGTTGATGACATATGGAAGGCAGTTACTCCCTTTAAGTGCTCACCTAGTTCACAATTCACTCACTTTTTCTCTATATATACACTTCTTGTATCTTGTTTCATTTTTTTTAAGAATTTACGCTTCAGTATCTTCCTTTCCTTCTAATGTACTTTTAATACTGGCGCTCCGGGTGTTAAACTTATTTATACCGTCACATGCGCACCGTAAATGGTCACATTTGTGTTCCACAGTGGAGCGCATGATGTGATGCGTTATCATGTATGCATACTGCAGATTATTGTCTTATTTATTGTAATTAATTCATATGGGTAAACTGTGCTTCCCTTGCTGTTGTACATTTATTTATTTTTATAATATATGATCTGCATAACTACCATTTGATACTTCTATGAGAGGCTGCTGAGAAGTCTTTGGCTTTGTGATCTTTTTTTGTTTCTATGGCAAAGAATGTTACATCACATGAAAGCCTTATGTGTCTAATATATGTTTTCAAAATGTTGTGTTTGTTGCTTATGGCAACACTATTCTACGTACGCGGGAAAACAAAATGGCGGAGTCTAATGCGAAATTCACAGCAACTGAGAGCAGAGGGGTGATAACATTCTTGTTTCTGCAATGAAACTCCGCAAAGGATATTCACGGTGATATGTCGGAGACATTGGTGGATCAATGCCCTTCATATTCTACAATAAAGAACTGGGTTGCCAAATTTAAAACTGGCCACTTCAGCACTAATGATGAGGAAATTCCTGGACGACCGAGAGTGGTTGTTGTTCCAGAGATCTTTGATGCTGTGCACAACCTCATACTGGAGAATCGACGAATTTCAGCTAAAGCAATAGCAGACATCATGGGGATTTCCCGTGAACGTGTTTGTCATCATCCATGAACATTTGGACATGAGGAAGCTATCTGCAAAGTGAGTCCTCAAATGTTTGACAACAGATCAGAGAAGCACGCAAGGGAAAACTTCCCAGTCCATTTGTCAGCATTTCCGGACTGATAAGAACTTCCTGGATCGACTGGTCACTATGGATGAGATCTGGATTTATTTGTATGACCCTGAAAACAAGGAACAGTCAAGAGTGGAGGCACAGTGGTTCTCCTCATCCAAAGAAGTTCAGGGTGCAAAAATCAGCCAGTAAGGTGATGGTGTCTGTGTTCTGGGATAAGGAGCGCATGCTGCTAGTGGACTTCCTTCAAAAGGGTTCCACCATCAATGCAAGGTATTACATTAAACTTTTGGACCAATTGAAGGCAGCTCTGAAGGCCAAAGGGCACTAAGCTGTCGAAAAATCTTGTTCCTGCAAGACAACGCCTCTGCTCACACTGCACAAGCGACTAAGGCAAAACTGGCAGAGCTGGTTTCCCAGCTGGTTGACCACCCACCTTATTCACCAGATCTAGTTCCCTCCAACTATCATCTGTTTCCAAACCTGAAGAAACCCCTCAAGGGTACCAAATTTCACACCATTTCTGATGCCATGGCTGCTACGGATGCCTGGTTTGAGGCACAACCGAAATCCTTCTTTTTGCTAGGCTTACAGAACTTGGAATACCGATGTAAGAAGTGTGTTGACATCAGTGGCGAGTATGTGGAATAAATGTAAACTTTCATTATCCTATCTCGTTTCTTTCTGGGTAAAGCCAAAGACTTATCAGTAGCCTCTTGTACATATGTCCGTTAAAACAAATTCAAGGAAATACAAAACCAATAGTTTAATCTTGAATAAAATATTATGATGTACTATTGTAATATTTATCAGCAAAATTATATTTTCTTTGTCGCTCCATTGGGAGACCCAGACAATTGGGTGTATAGCTTCTGCCTCCGGAGGCCACACAAAGTATTACACTTTAAAAAGTGTAACCCCTCCCCTCTGCCTATACACCCTCCCGTGCATCACGGGCTCCTCAGTTTTATGCTTTGTGTGGAAGGAGGCACACATCCACTCATGCATTCTCATATTAGTTATATCGGTTGGAAGAAAAGAGGGCCCTCACGGGGCCCCCGGCATGTTCCCTTCTCACCCCACTACGTCGGCGGTGCTGTTAAGGTTGAGGTACCCATTGCGGGTACAAAGGCCGGAGCCTCATGCCGTCTCCTTCACCATCCCTTAGCGGCTCTGGGAGAAGTGGGATCCTGACCGGTCATCCATTTACTGGGACCGTGCTCCCTCCGCAGCCCCTGTGGGAATCTGCCGGACAGGAGTCTATTCATCCTCAGGGACCGGGCCCTGCATCTCTAAGGTACTCTGTGTCCCCATGGGGACTGTGCAGGGAGCGCCTTCTTCCCGGACGCTGCAGCAGCTGCTGATTTGAGAAGACCGGCGGACTTCCGCGACGACCGCGCCTGCTTGTCGGCCGCGGTCTTAAATTTAGTCCCCGGCTTCATCGCGGCCTAGTAGCAAAAATCCCGCCCCCGGGCCTGCCTGTCAGGGGTAAGGGCGGGACTGCCGACCTGACGTCGGATGTGAGGGCCGGAGCATCCTGTATGTTTCCTCCCCCCTCACTGATCACTGTGGGGACCCCAGATTCCCGCACTTTCCTAGCGCCGCCCACGGCTCCACTCCTCCCCTGAGAGCTCCGGCAGCCATTTTTTTGGCATTCTGCCGGTGGAGGATTATCAGGAAAGAGCTCTGCAGCTCTGGGAGACCTAAGGCAGGGAATCTGGAGGACACACACTCCGCTTTTTAGCGGTCGGTAAGCCACACCGGTCACCCGGTGCTGGTCCCCCTAGGGTGCCGGAATAGATACGTATTTATATATATATATTTCTGTTCGGTCGGGCTGTATACCCTTTCCCATATACCCTCAGTGATCACTCTCCTAGGAGACAACAGCATGTCGTCCACAAGGAGCAAAGGTGCTAAGGCACAGGGTTTTTTTGCGGCCTGTACCTCTTGTGGGGCTTTGTTACCTGCGGGTTCCACCTACCCTCACTGTGAGCAATGCTCGACCCCTGTTTCGCTTGCTCAGCCGGAGCCTCGGTCACTAGTGGGCCCCTCGGCTCATGTAGACCCCCCTGCTCCCCCTGTCCAGGCGGCAGGGACAGAGTTCGCCTCTTTTGCTGAGAAACTCTGAGTCACTTTCACAATCCATGGCTCAGTCTATGGACAAATGGTCTGCCAAGCTGCTAGAAGCTTTGCAGTCCAGACCGGTCCTTACACAGGCCCCGGCCCCTGTTGGATCGTCGCCTCCAGGCCCCTCTCGGTCCGCGCCGCAGCGCGCTCCCAGGGTGGGCCCTAGGTCTCACGTGGAGGACTCCTGCCCGGACCACAGTCCTAGACAGGCTAAGCGGCCGCGCTGGGAGTCTTCCCCGACTTCTTCACGCTGCTCGGGTTCCCAGCTTGAGGACTTGCTGGAGGACGAGGTGGACGTCGCAGCTCAGGGCTCTGACCCTGACGTCGCCCTCAATCTTGATACACCTGAAGGGGACGCCTTAGTAAATGATCTTATCTCGTCCATCAACCAGGTGTTAGATCTCTCTCCCCCACCTCCACCTGTAGAGGAGTCGGCTTCTCAGCAGGAGAAACACCAGTTTCGGTTCCCAAAACGTACACGGAGTGCGTTTTTCGATCACTCTAACTTCAGAGATGCTGTCCAGAAACCCAGAGCGGTTCCGGACAAGCGCTTTACTAAGCGCCTTACTGACACATGTTACCCCTTCCCCTCTGACGTAGTTAAGGGTTGGGCTCAATGTCCCAAGGTGGATCCTCCAGTTTCTAGGCTGGCGGCTAGATCTGTGGTATCGGTTGCAGATGGCTCATCGCTAAAAGATGCCACTGACAGGCAGATAGAGCTCCTGGTGAAATCCATCTATGAAGCCACGGGCGCGTCTTTTGCCCCGGCCTTTGCAGCCGTGTGGGCACTCCAAGCTATCTCAGCTTGTCTGGCTGAGATTAATGCGGTCACATGTAATTCTGCTCCGCAGGTTGCGTCTTTGACTTCTCAGGCGTCAGCTTTTTCTTCCTACGCCATGAACGCAGTCCTAGACTCTGCTAGCCGTACAGCGGTGGCATCCGCTAATTCTGTGGCAGTCCGCAGGGCCATGTGGCTGCGCGAATGGAAGGCAGACTCGGCCTCCAAGAGGTTCTTAACCGGTTTGCCGTTTTCTGGCGACCGATTGTTTGGCGAACGATTGGATGAGATTATTAAGGAATCCAAGGGAAAGGACTCCTCCTTACCCCAGTCCAAACCTAAGAGACCTCAGCAACGAAAAATACAATCGAGGTTTCGGTCCTTTCGTCCCTCCGCCAAGCCCCAATCCTCTTCATCCAGCAGGCCGGAGAAATGCCAGAGGAACTCCTATGCGTGGCGGTCTAAGTCACGCCCCCAAAAGGCCGCCGGAGGCACTGCCTCCAAGGCGGCCTCCTCATGACTCTCGGCATCCCCGAACCGCATCCTCGGTCGGTGGCAGGCTCTCCCGCTTTTGCGACGCCTGGTGGCCACATGTTCAAGACCGATGGGTGAGAGACATTCTGTCTCACGGTTACAGGATAGAGTTCAGCTCTCGTCCTCCGACTCGTTTCTTCAGAACCTCTCCGCCCCCCGCTCGGGCCGACGCACTTTTTCAGGCAGTGGACGCTCTGAAGACAGAAGGAGTTGTGATCCCCGTTCCCCCTCAGGAACGTGGTCGCGGCTTTTACTCCAACTTGTTCGTGGTGCCAAAGAAGGACGGATCGTTCCGTCCCGTTCTGGACCTCAAACTACTCAACAGACATGTGAGCACCAGACGGTTTCGGATGGAATCTCTCCGCTCGGTCATCGCCTCGATGTCACAAGGAGACTTCCTAGCATCGATCGACATCAAGGATGCTTATCTCCATGTGCCGATCGCACCCGAACATCAACGCTTCTTGCGTTTCGCCATCGGGGACGAACACCTTCAGTTCGTGGCATTGCCTTTCGGCCTGGCGACTGCCCCACGGGTGTTCACCAAAGTCATGGCATCCGTTGTGGCGGTCCTACACTCTCAGGGCCACTCGGTGATTCCTTACTTAGACGATCTCCTAGTCAGGGCCCCTTCTCGGGTGGCGTGTCAACACAGCCTTACCGTCGCTCTGGCGACTCTCCAGCAGTTCGGGTGGATCATCAACTTCCTAAAATCCAAGTTGACACCGACCCAATCACTGACTTACCTCGGGATGGAGTTTCATACACAGTCAGCGGTAGTCAAGCTACCGCTGGACAAACAGCTTTCTCTGCAGGCAGGGGTGCAATCTCTTCTTCGGGGTCAGTCACACCCCTTGAGGCGCCGCATGCACTTCCTGGGGAAGATGGTGGCAGCGATGGAGGCAGTGCCGTTCGCGCAATTCCATCTGCGGCCACTCCAATGGGACATTCTCCGCAAATGGGACAGGAGGTCGACTTCCCTCGACAGGAACGTCTCTTTCCCTTGCAACCAAGACGTCTCTTCAGTGGTGGCTCCTTCCCAATTCTCTATCGCAAGGAAAATCCTTCCTACCCCCAACCTGGGCTGTGGTCACCACGGACGCGAGCCTGTCAGGGTGGGGAGCGGTTTTTCTCCACCACAGGGCTCAGGGAACCTGGACTCCGATAGTCTTCCCTTCAGATCAATGTTCTGGAGATAAGGGCAGTGTATCTAGCCCTATTGGCTTTCCAGCGGTGGCTGGAGGGCAGGCAGATCCGTATCCAGTCGGACAACGCCACTGCCGTCGCATACATCAACCACCAGGGCGGCACGCGCAGTCGTCATGCCTTCCAGGAAGTCAGGCGGATTCTGCAGTGGGTGGAAGCCACAGCTTCCACGATCTCTGCAGTTCACATCCCGGGCGTAGAAAACTGGGAAG
The DNA here is from genome assembly GCF_048569485.1 of Anomaloglossus baeobatrachus. NCBI lineage: Eukaryota > Metazoa > Chordata > Amphibia > Anura > Aromobatidae > Anomaloglossus > Anomaloglossus baeobatrachus. The sequence goes on from NC_134356.1 coordinate 223,382,938, forward strand.
CAGATTTTCTCAGTCGTCAGGGCATGGACGCGGGGGAATGGTCTCTTCACCCAGACGTGTTTCGAGAGATCTGTCGCCGCTGGGGAACGCCGGACGTCGACCTCATGGCGTCACGGCACAACAACAAAGTCCCGGCATTCATGGCCCAGTCTCAAGATCACAGAGCTCTGGCGGCGGACGCATTAGTTCAGGATTGGTCGCAGTTTCGACTGCCTTATGTGTTTCCTCCTCTGGCGATGCTGCCCAGAGTGTTACGCAAGATCAGGTCCGACTGCCGTCGCGCCATTCTCGTCGCTCCAGATTGGCCGAGGCGGTCGTGGTACCCGGATCTGTGGCATCTCACGGTGGGTCAACCGTGGGCGCTTCCAGACCGCCCAGACTTGCTGTCACAAGGGCCGTTTTTCCATCTGAATTCTGTGGCCCTCAACCTGACTGTGTGGCCATTGAGTCCTGGCTCCTAGCGTCTTCAGGGCTATCTCAGGATGTCATTGCCACCATGAGACAGGCCAGGAAACCAACGTCCGCCAAGATCTATTACAGGTCTTGGCAGATCTTCTTATCCTGGTGCTCTGATAATGGTTTTACTCCATGGCCGTTTGCCTTACCCACTTTTCTTTCATTCCTTCAATCCGGAATGGACAAGGGTTTGTCACTCGGCTCTCTCAAGGGGCAAGTATCGGCGCTCTCCGTATTTTTTCAAAAGCGCCTAGCCAGGCTTCCGCAGGTCCGCACGTTCCTGCAGGGAGTTTGCCACATAGTCCCACCTTACAAGCGTTCGCTGGAACCCTGGGACCTTAACAGGGTGCTAACGGCTCTTCAGAAACCACCTTTCGAGCCGCTGCGGGATGTCTCTTTATCACGTCTTTCGCAGAAGGTGGCATTTCTAGTGGCAGTTACATCACTCCGAAGAGTGTCGGAGCTTGCAGCGCTGTCATGCAAAGCCCCCTTCCTGGTCTTTCACCAGGATAAGGTGGTTCTGCGTCCTGTCCCGGAATTTCTCCCTAAGGTGGTATCTCCTTTTCATCTCAATCAGGATATCTCCTTACCTTCATTTTGCCCTAATCCAATTCACCAATGTGAAAAGGATTTGCACTCCTTAGATCTAGTGAGAGCACTCCGTCTCTACGTGTCTCGCACGGCGCCCCTGTGTCGTTCAGATGCGCTCTTTGTCCTTGTCACTGGCCAGCGTAAGGGTTCGCAGGCTTCCAAGTCAACCTTGGCTCGGTGGATCAAGGAACCGATTCTTGAAGCCTACCGTTCTTCTGGGCTTCCGCTTCCTTCAGGGCTGAAAGCCCATTCTACCAGAGCCGTCGGTGCGTCCTGGGCATTGCGGCACCGGGCTACGGCTCAGCAGGTGTGTCAGGCAGCTACCTGGTCTAGTCTGCACACTTTCACGAAACACTATCAGGTGCATACCTATGCTTCGGCAGACGCCAGTCTAGGTAGGCGAGTCCTTCAGGCGGCGGTTGCCCACCTGTAAGAGGGGGTCGTTTCGGCTCTTTTTATCGAGGTATTCTTTTACCCACCCAGGGACTGCTTTTGGACGTCCCAATTGTCTGGGTCTCCCAATGGAGCGACAAAGAAGAAGGGAATTTTGTTTACTTACCGTAAATTCCTTTTCTTCTAGCTCCTATTGGGAGACCCAGCACCCGCCCCTGTGCCCTTCGGGCTGGTTGTTTTTTTGTGTACACATGTTGTTCATGTTGAATTCTTCTTTTGGTTCATGGTTTTCAGTTCTCCGAACATCCTTCGGACTGCATTTACCTTAGACCAATTTTATAAGTTTTCCTCCTTCCTGCTTTTGCACCAAAACTGAGGAGCCCGTGATGCACGGGAGGGTGTATAGGCAGAGGGGAGGGGTTACACTTTTTAAAGTGTAATACTTTGTGTGGCCTCCGGAGGCAGAAGCTATACACCCAATTGTCTGGGTCTCCCAATAGGAACTAGAAGAAAAGGAATTTACGGTAAGTAAACAAAATTCCCTTCTTTATTAATTTTCAGATGTGTGATATAGTACTTTTTGTAAGGATATATGAATAGTTGTGTACATAAATCTACTGTTATTCTTTATATTTATGTATAGTTTTTTTGGTTGATATTAATGATACCAGGTCATGATCCAATGTTCATGTCATGATGATGTGGTCTGGTTTGATACATGGAAATCTACTTTTCTATAATATTTAGAATACAGTATAGTGGCTTTAGTGGTGATGTGATAAATATGTAATCCTTTGGGAACCAACCCTTTTTAATGTATTTGTTAAGGTTTGGTTCGGAGAGGATCTCCCATTAAGTCCAAGAAGTCCTCTAACGCCAAGACATGGCCCAGGTCTGTCTGATGTTTCTCAGTATGATCAGTGGTTGGCTGTTCGCCATGAAGCCTCCCTTGTACCTATGCAGGAAGATCTGGCAATATGGCTAAGTAGTTTGTTAGGTAAGTAATAATTGATCCATGTTTTAAAGTCATCTGGCCTAATTAGTCGTCATGTGCCTTGAAACAATTTACTAACCCCTTGCTTTTCTAGGCTGTTTACAGACTGTTTTTTGGTGCTGTCAAGAGATCACAACGTTTTGCAAGTCAAATGCTCCTCCTTTGGGGAGTTTTTAATTTCCTGAAGTGGTTTGAGTTGTTGACTCATGTTGGAAAATGCATTTTCAGAACCTTTAAGGCCGCTTTACACGCAATGATATCGCTAGCGATCTCGTTAGCGATGCGATGTGCCCAGATTGTTGCTACGATTTGCCAAGATTGCTCATAGGTCGTTTTGTAGCGGTCACACGTACCCATCTCATAAACGACGCTACATCGTTCAGCGATCTATTGTTTGACCAAGGCAGTCGTGTGGACACCGTCACACAGCATTCCTCCCAACGATTCTGGCAATGACAGAGGCGTATAATTTTCCATAGCATACACCCTGGCATGACACCTTAGCGGAGGAGGCGTGGAGCATTGCTCGTAACGACACGCCCGCGTCGCTGATAACGAACGCACGAACGATGTTCGTCGTTGGCAGGGTGTCAAACGTAGCAATATATCTGCTGCGTTCGAAGCGATGAACAATATTTTGAAAATAAACGACATGTCAACAATCAACGGTTTTCGCTAGTTTTCCGATCGTTCGGAGTCGCTCGTAGGTGTCACACGCAATGACGTCGCTAACGAAGACGGAAGTGCGTCACGAAAACCGTGACCCCGACGACATATAACGATATGTCGATAGATATATAACGATAGATATATCATAGCGTGTAATGGGGCCTTTACACGCTCCAACATCGCTAGAGATCGCACCCGCCTCCGTCGTTTGTGAGTTACGGGCAAATCGCTGCCCGTGGCGAACAATATCGCTAGTACGCGTCACACGCACATACCTTCCTAACGACATCGCTGTGGCCGGCAAACAAACTCATTTTTTTAAGGGGGCGGTTCGTGCGGCGTCACAGCGATGTCACGCAGCGGGCCACCAATAGAAGCGGAGGGGCGAAGAGCAGCCGCATGAACGTCGCTCCCACCTCGTTGCCGGAGGATACAGGAACGCTGTTGTTCGTCGTTCCCGGGGTGTCACACGTAGCGATGTGTGCTGCCTCAGGAACGACGAACAACCTGCGTCCCAAATGAGCAACGATATTTGGGAAAGGAGCGAGGTGTCAACAATCAATGATTTTTGCCGCTTTTTGGATCGTTAGCGGACGCTCGTAGGTGTCACACGCAACAACATTGCTAACGACGCCGGATGTGCGTCATGAATTCCGTGACCCCAGCGATAGCTCGTTAGCGATGTCGTTGCGTGTAATGAGGCCTTAACAGTTAATTATTGGTGTGGCTTTTGGCTTTACCCTATCTAGAGTTATTTGTATATTAGATGATCATTGCTTTCTTATATGTTAAGCCTCATGAATTATTCACGTAGCATGATGTGTTGCAAATTCTCAAAATGATTGTGTTTTTATAGGTGTAGAGGTTAGAGGGGAGCGCTTTATGGATGACCTTGACAATGGTGTTCATCTCTGCCAGCTAATTCATGTTGTGCAGCACACAATGAGACAATGCTGTACGGCTGAAGAGCTAGTGGTAAGTGTATGACTTTTACTACAGAGTGCCTAAGAACTAACAATAGAGCAGGCAACCCCTGTAAATGTAGGAAGATAAAAAACGACAATTACAAAAGCACTTCCTAAATTTAAAACACGTAAACCTAGAAAAAAAAACTAATAAAAACATAATACACTCAAAAAATGGGACTAGGGTTCAACCCATATGACCTTCATGACAACTAATAGTGCAATATAAAAGTACTGGAGATCTGAAAAGGATGTATGGTTAGCACTTTCCCCTAAAATGTTGTCAAATATAAATCAGTAAAGAAAAAAAGTTGCAGTACAAATATGCAGATAATACACCAAAAATAGGCAGATGCCATCTCTGTGCCATCTATACTGGAGAAACCCGTTAAGAAGAGTATATTTTGTATATTTGTTTAATATGACTTCTCTATTTTCCAGGGTATGCCCATGAGGAGAGTCCCATGTAGAAAAGACGCACCACCCGGGTCATTCTTTGCTCGAGACAACACAGCTAACTTTCTTCGTTGGTGTAAGAGTATTGGGGTGGATGATATCTATCTTTTTGAATCTGAAGGTCTGGGTAAGTGTTTATGTAGAGTTTTCAATAAAATGTTTTAACAGAAGTATTAAGATTCTACATTTGAGAACAGTTAGAGTATGGGGCCAATTCATGATATCCGTTTCCCCCAGTTTCACGTTTGCACCATCTTCTGAGCTTAGAGCAGTTTGATCATTAACTGCCAGATTGACAAACTTTCATAGTCACTGAAGACTTTTCTTCTCACTCTTCTCAACTCTCTACCGGCAATTTTGTTTTTTGCTTCCCTTCTGCCATAACTTTTTTTTTTTAAATTTTCATTGATAAAGCTATTAGACGAATGAACCAGTGGAAGTTCGTTTCGGTGGATGCAGCCCAACCGACCCACCAGGGGTTCAGACTTGACCCGAACCCCAATGGACGTCACTAATTGGCAGTTCGGATCTCCGCCCGCATGCAGCCAGCCATAAGCAAAACACATCCGGGGGAAAGTGGACGGGTTTTTTTTTTTTTTTTTTTTATTGGGTGGGGGTTGCACACCAAATCATGCTGCTGTTACCCCCAGTGTGAGCCGTTGAAACACTGCAAGTGGCTCACACTGGGCTGAGCGATGAGTGTACCCTAGCACAGCGATGCTGACGCAAGTGGTCAGCATACGTAAAGCACCTGAACTGGTTTGGGTTTTTTTTGGGGTGGGGGAGTCTGTATTTGGGCTGAAAACCAAACATGGGGTTTGCTCATCTTTAAGTTTGTGAGGTTTTGTTTTTCTTTTCTTTATGGGGGGACAAGAATTCTAAGTGAGGTGAAAATTGTTTTGTATTTTGTTTTTACAATGGTCAATATGCTGTAAAACATATCTGGAATTATGATTCTACAGGTCAGTAAGAATACATAGATGCCAAACTTGTATAATTTATTATTATTGTGGGGGAGGACTTGGTTCTGTCATGACTATAATGTCACGATCATGGGGGTACACAGCGCATAGAGAGGAGGATACTGTATCCTAATGTATGTGAAACACCTCATATGGTGTCATGCGCCGTCCGTATCCACACATGCGAATTACTTGTACTGTGTTGACTCTGTTCACATTGCAGATTCCGACTGGCAAACTGGTCTCTTTTAAGTGCTCAGCTCGGCTGGGCGCCGACTCAGTTTCACAGCTCCCAGCCGTGCATGTGTTAATCCTTGTTGGAGTAGCGTGCTTAAAGCCAGGTTACTGATTTCCTACCACAGCTGGTCTCCTCCTACTAAGGCTGGGGAGTGTAGTAGAAGACCGTTGAAGATGGCTTCTGCTTGTTGTTATCTCAGAGTCATGGTGATCCTCTATTTGGTGACCAGCCATTTATCTGCGCTGTATGATAGCTCCCTGGTGTGCCTTACTCCTTCCACTTTGGTTTATTCCCTCCAGTGTCTTTTTTTTTTTTTTCTCTTTCTTTTCTTTTCTCTCTGCTGTGACTATTTACGGTGTAACCTTCAGTTTATCCCCATGTCTTGTGGGTGGTGGTGTTCTTCATGTCCTGCCTAGCACTGGGTTGGGGGATATTAGGTCAGGGCCCGACAGGAGACAGGAACACACTGATGGCTCGACCCTGATTATCTCCAAGTCTAGCGTCGGAATAACGGACAGCACAGGGTCCCCAGCCTTAGCGTCAGCTCAGGAGCCCCTGTGCCATCCGTATTTCCCGTGACATATGGCCCCTAATGCTACTTCTTGGGGAAGCCTGGCCTATGTACGATTTGACAAAAAGTAGCCTCTCATTACAGTCAATGCTGTACCCTATCTAAATATGTTTCTAATTCTACATCTTCCTAGACCTTTGGCTATTTTTACTGTTACCTGGTCACATTCAATAACAAAAAAAAAAAAAGTCTGGAGCCTAGCCCTTTACATAGTCTTTCTTTCACACTTATCTGGTGTGTGGCACATGGATCATGTTATTTTAAATGTTCTTGTGTTAATATTTATTTGACCCAGTTCTGATCATTAATAATGGCTTTGTATATATTCTTATGATGAGAAACTAAAAATAAGTTCCAACAAATGACTCCTTTGTGAGAGGCCATTTTGAATCTACTATCCTTTTAAAAATATAATATCTTGTGATTGATACTTGGGGACTGTCAGGAGATGCTCGATCTCTACAAAAGCTTTACATTCTTCACATTACAGCCTCCACATTCATGTAGTAAATTCTGCCTTTAAGGTACTGGCTACCAGCTGCCGTGTAGCATTTGTCAGAACATTTCGCAGCTCATTATAAGAGGGAATGTATCTCCTATTGCAATTAAATTCCTCTGCCTCAATAGTCCTTTTCAAGACTTTCTTTTTGTCAGACCCCATCGTATTTTGATTGACGTGTAACTCTTTTGAGAAACAACCCCACATAATAGATGATTTATTATTATAGATCCATTTATTCCATGGCGCTTTACATGTGAAAAGGTGTTTACATAGAGGGGGGGGAGTACAATAATCATAAACAATACAAGGCACAGACTTGTACAGGAGAGGAGAGGACCCTGCCCGCGATGGCTGTCTACAAGATAATAGTAGTACATCTTTTTTTTTTTGTATTGGTGATTGTGTTTTTATATGCAGTAAAAAATGTTTGGGATCTCAGTGGTAATCTACCATATTTTTCGGATTAGAACAATTGGGAGGAAAAGGCAGGGTATGTCTTATAATCTGAATGTTGCTTACTGGTGATGGTGGTGAGGGGTCACAGGAGCAATGCAGCGGGTGCCATCTTGAAAATGTTGGCGGTGTGGACTTCAAAATAACGACGTCAGTCGGCGTGTGCGCAAATGGAGTTGTTGACTCAAGATCTCATCTGCACGCGTGCCTCCTCCGGGTGCCATTTTCCTGAAGTCTACTGCCGGGAGATCAATGGGCCGGAGGCGGCGCGTGCGCAGATGATATCTTAAGTCGAGAGCTCCATCTGCGTACATGCCGACTCTGGGCTCCATTATTTGAAGTCTGCACCGCTGACATTTTCAGGATGGCGCCTGCAGCCTCAGCACAGCGCCCTTAGCCTGCAGCCCCAGCACAGTGCAGCTCCAGTATGTCGCCTGCAACCCCTGCAGCATCGCCCTATTCCACCACCGCCTCAACCTCCTGTGACCCCGCTCCACCACCGCTGCTGCCCGCTCCCGGTAAGACAACACCAGATTGTAAGATGGACACCTTTTACTTTATATATATATATATATATATATATATATATATATATATATATATATATATATATATATATATATATATATATATATATATATATATATATATATATATATATATATATATAAATATAATATTTTTTTTTCCCTTGAGGTGCATCTCATAATCCGATGTACCTTATAAACCAAAAAATATGGTACTTTTGATTAAATCTGTCTTAACTCTTTTCCAGTTCTCCATAAAGACACTCGACAAGTGTGTCTCTGCCTCCTTGATGTGGGCCGAATCGTATCCAGGTATTTTATTTATTTTTTTTTTTACCTTTTATTACCTTAACAATGAAATGTAAAACTACCTTCTATTAATATACCGTATTTTTCGCTTTATAAGACGCACCTGATTATAAGACGCACCCCCAAATTTGGTGAAGGAATAGAGAATTTTTTAATAAATGGGGTCCGTCTTATAATGCCAGTGTCCGTCTGACAAATCATATAGGGTATATGTCCCTCATAGCCCCCCCCATCCTAAAATTAGCCCTCTGAATCTGGATATGGCCCAGTGATGCCACATGTCCCCTATGCCTGGCACACATCCTCTATGGCTGGCACACAGCCCACTGTGGCTGGCACACAGCCCACTGTGGCTGGCACACGGCCCACTGTGGCTGGCACACGGCCCACTGTGGCGGCACACGGCCCACTGTGGCGGCACACGGCCCACTGTGGCGGCACACGGCCCACTGTGGCGGCACACGGCCCCATGTGGCTGCACACGGCCCCATGTGGCTGCACACGGCCCCATGTGGCTGCACACGGCCCCATGTGGCTGCACACGGCCCCATGTGGCTGCACACGGCCCACTATTGCTGGCACATGGCCCCATGTGGCAGCACATGGCCCACTATTGCTGGCACATGGCCTCATGTGGCTGCACACGGCCCACTATTGCTGGCACATGGCCCCATGTGGCTGCACACGGCCCCATGTGGCTGCACACAGCCCACTATTGCTGGCACATGGCCTCATGTGGCTGCACACGGCCCACTATTGCTGGCACATGGCCCCATGTGGCTGCACACGGCCCCATGTGGCTGCACACAGCCCACTATTGCTGACACATGGCCCCATGTGGCGGCACACGGCCCCATGTGGCTGCACACAGCCCACTATTGCTGGCACATGGCCCCATGTGGCGGCACACGGCCCCATGTGGCGGCACACGGCCCCATGTGGCGGCACACGGCCCCATGTGGCTGCACACGGCCCCATGTGGCTGCACACAGCCCACTATTGCTGGCACATGGCCCCATGTGGCGGCACATGGCCCCATGTGGTGGCACACGGCCCCATGTAGCTGCACACAGCCCACTATTGCTGGCACATGGCCCCATGTGGCGGCACATGGCCCCATGTGGCTGCACACAGCCCACTATTGCTGGCACATGGCCCCATGTGGCGGCACCCGGCCCCATGTGGCGGCACACTGCCCCATGTGGCGGCACACGGCCCCATGTGGCGGCACACGGCCCCATGTGGCTGCACACGGCCCACTATTGCTGGCACATGGCCCCATGTGGCGGCACACGGCCCACTATTGCTGGCACATGGCCCCATGTGGCGGCACACGGCCCCATGTAGCGGCACATGGCCCACTATTGCTGGCACACAGCTCCCTGTGTTATATATCGCCCCATGCTGCTGCTTTTAGGAAAATAAACTTTCCTTACCTTCTCCAGCATTGTCCTGTCTGTGTCCCCTCCTCGGGGTTGATCTCCAGCCTCCTGCATTTCCTGGTTCTCGGCCGGTCATGTGATCGGCACGGCAGAGTGAAATCTCTTGTGCCTTATCATAGCAGCAGGAGGGAGGCCGGGCAGACACGCTGGAGGAGGTGAGTAAAAAGTTTATTATTTTACTGTTTGCAGCAGCATAGGGGACATAGCTAACACGGGGGAGGGGGCATGTGCAATCAAAGAAGGGGCAGGCAGATATAATATACACTGCTGCCCCAGCCTATCGCCGCGGTGCACTTTCAGCACCATGGTGGTGGACAGCAGCTGTGCATATTATATGAGCGGGTGCAGGAGATCAAAGGCTTCTGCTCCCAGCTTTTATAAGTCCCCCAGCAGAGCTCCAGAGCTGCCCGCACCTCCCCTGGACTCTGTAGTGTGTGTATATATATATATATATACACCCCCCCCCGTATATTCGGATTATAAGACGCACCCCCTACTTTCCCCCAAAATTTGGGGGAACAAAAGTGCGTCTTATAAAGCGAAAAATACGGTATATTTTTTTTTAAGATATGGAGTGGAACCTCCTGTCCTTGTAAAGCTTGAAAAGGAGATTGAACTTGAAGAAACCATGTTAATGGAGTCTGGACCTCTAGCTCCCACTACTATTGAGAAATCCTGCTGTCACCATGAGCTCCATGAGGCCGTAAGATACTACATAGTCTAGCTTGATATAATTGTAGCACTAATGATGAGTAGTGACTAAACATGCTCACCTCATTTCCTACCACATGTTGTCGCCAGAATCCGTATTCACGCTTTGGTTCCTTGCTGTAAACAGAAGGAGGCTTGTTACTTGGCGTTCTGCTGCCACTTACTTTGCAAATTTTATTTTTGTGTGGGTTAAATGTGCGGAAAGTCAAACATTACATCAGATCCCAGCATTCCTAAGTAATATTTTCCATGTCAGTAGGTGCTGTCAGTCCAATGTTTTATCAAAACCCGCGCTGAACTGTCCCTGATTTGTCTTGCAAATTGTAAACCTCTTTTGCTACAGCACCATAAGAGACTTTTCTGCTTTTAGTCCTGTGATTATGTCATAAAGAAGTTAAAAATTGCTGCGAGGGTTAGAAGAATGTATGGAAAAAAAATAGACTAAATTTGATAATCAGTTGAGTGAATAATTTATTGTAAAGTCAATCAAAAATACCTAGGGGAAATCTCTTGACTTCATCTCCTATATGCTCTACTGCTTGTTAAACATTTGTTCAATAGTTGCCGTAATAGAAAAACAGAAAATTGTTAATTTTCTTCATTTTTTTTTTAATTGCATTCTCTTTACAGGTGACCCACATTGCTCAAGATCCTCCCTGCAATTGCTCACACAGATTCTCTATTGAATACTTATCAGAAGGTCGCTATCGGTTAGGGGATAAAATCCTATTCATAAGGGTAAGTTTAAAGGGTTATTCTGATCGTGTCTTTAGCAGCACACAGCTCTCCGATCTCTTCACTTGTTGCTGGAGAGGGTAAGCATTCCTACTTGAGTGAGCGTTTTGGTCACTTCCCTTCTGCTGAGCTTATGTGCTTTTATGACACTAAGATCTTTCAATGTCCTTGATAAAGAGTATAAACTGCTTTCCCTAGCTTTGCATATAGCGATAACTGGGCCTTTGAGCTAGCACATGGCTCAGGAAAGTGAGAGCAGTGATTAGGAAAACTGCCCTGGAAGCAGTGACAAGTGTTGGCAAGGGGCTTATTTCTGCTGCACTGATTACTATACAGCAGTTAGCTGATGTTGTCAGTGGGTTGGAGAGTTGGGACCAAGATCTTGGTGGTCAGTGCACTAATCGTACATGTGGGTTCCTGGCGGCTTCTTCCCACCCGCTGTCCTAGACTAATAGGTCTTTGCCTATGCACGCACATGCCAGTCACTGTCAGTGGGTGGGGGAAGTCGCCAGGGACCCGCCTGTATGACTAGTGCACATTGTGGCTCAATCCCTAGCGGCTATTAAGTGTGTTCTGTTTTTTTTATGTTAAACGCTGTAGCATATCATGTGGAGCATACCTGGCTGTGATCATACAACCAGTGGGCAACTGTATCAGGTGACTGGTTGCCTTTAAATTCTCAGCCTAGAATATAATTGTTGCCATAATCAGCCAGGCTGTAGTGGTCGATCTCCTTAACAACCAGCTGTAAGCTAGTAGTAAGACAAAAGATCTCTTAGCAGGAGAATGACAGCAGATAGAAAATGCACGTCAACTGCCAGTTTGCCGATTTTCATGCTGCCTGCCAATTCCATAACCCGAGAGTAACCCTTTACGACTTTTAAAACATGATTGCAAGTTCTAGAAACAATGTACAAGTAACATCACTACTAAAATGTCTTCTGTAAAATTCCATTTCACAACAATTTAATGCCTGTATGGAATCCACATCAAAGCAGTAGCTTTGCATTAATTATGAGATGCCCATTAAAACGTCAGAAAGATCAAAAATCACTGAAAGAATTTCCAACATGCTAACATTTGGAATTACGACCTAAGGAGGATTTTGCAGCCACAAGGCACATCTTTTTGTTTTCTCTCTTATATAACGGTGCCTCACAATACGAGTAAATCAGCATTGCTAAGGTATTGCAGACAGATCAGCAGGAATGGTGTACAGTGAAGAATAGACTGCATAAAGAGGTGCCTTTTTAGCATATCATTACGTAATTTAGGCACATCAGTCTTTTGTTTCCTCTCCATGAATTGCTAGAGCTCAGACCTGGCAGCAGTTTCCTTGAGGAAGCATCTGTGTCTGTAACCCAATGTCAATGTCCAGCGGGTAAAGGAAACTGCAAAATTAATGGAGTGTTAAAGCATCACAAAAGGAAGCCGTGCGCCCCCTGTAATACGCTGGTCTTTGTGTTAACCTTTTTCCTGATTTATGGTCTGCTCTGAAGATTTTATATTTTTTTTTCAGCAGTAGTAAGAACATTTAATTTGCCATTGAAGTCACTTGTAAATAAAGCTTACATTTTTTTGCAATGAGCTGAAGCCAAACCGAGCTAAAACACTGGCAAAAAATGCATGGTAGACAAAAATACATACATTTATTAAAAAAAAATCTTAAGATTTATCAACAAAATCTTATTCTTTTTAGGAATCCTCTGACTCAGCATCAGGTGGATAACTTTATACTTTTGGAATTTATTTTTCTGAATTTTAGTAAGAATGCTTCACTTGCTGACCACAAGCAGAGATCGTGCCGGTGGTGAGGGATTAAAACATTAAAAATAAACTTGACATAAAATGGGAGAAGCCAGTGGCGAAATAAACTGGTAGAATAAGATAGAGATGACGTTAATGCTCTGCCTTTGACAAATTCACGGACTGTGCCTTTTTTCTTATTGCATTTTGATGGTTGAAATGAACTGCTATACACGTCACGGTGGCCTCATTCTGTCCAGTTACAGGCATTCGGAAAGACACAGATGCATCATGAATCCTATCACTTTGGTTACTTGATACACATTTGCAAAAAGACAGATTTGTAAGAAAAACTATATAAATAGAAGAAATATAATCTACAAAATGTAGTGGCAATGTATGTGTGAGTGTATATATGTGTGCGATTTTTATATATATATATATATATAGATAGATATATAGATATAGATAGATATATATAGATATATTATATATATAAATAATATGTGTGTTTATACCGTATTTTTCGGACTATAAGACGCTCCGGACCATAAGCCGCACCCTGGTTTTAGAGGAGGAAAACACTTATGGGGGGGGTAATGTCACCAAATTCTCTACTAAGGTACCCTATCCTGGTAATGATCCTCCTGCCTTGTATATGATCCCCATCCTTGCATATATGTCCCTCATCCTGCTATATACCCCCGTCCTGGTATACGTCCTGCATCCTGACTTACACAAAAATAAACGTTTATTCTCCCCGGTCCTCGCTCCAGCAGCATCGCTCGTCTTCCTGTCTGTTCCAGCAGCAGCGCCGCTGACCTGTGTGGGAGCCGGTCGCCAGTCCCTGCAGCATCGCAATGTCCTCCTATCTGCCGGCCTGCTGATGTGTGTGCAGAGTGCCCACAGGGATGACTACATCGCTGTGCTCAACGCTCTCTACACAGATCAGAGGGCCGGCAGACAGGAGGACATCGCGATGCTGCAGGGAACAGTGAGTATACCGTACTTATTCACTGCCCCCCGCGCTGCTGATGATATGCGGGGGGCAGTGAATATAGCTGCACATGATCACTCCAGGCTGTAGTTGCCGGGGATGATCACGTGGGTTCTGCTGCTAATTATGCGCGTATCCCCCGCCCATCATCCCACCCACCTGTCAGCAACGGCTTCAGCGCTGAGAGATGATGGGCGGGAGGATGCATGCATATGAAATGAGCGGGCCCACATAGTCACGACAGGCGCTGCTACAGCCTGCGCATGCCGCCGATGACCTGCTCCACCGCAGCACCCTCATTCCCCGCAGCCATGCCCTACATTTAGACTAAGACGCACCCCCCACTTTCCTCCAACATTTGGGGGAAAAAAGTGCGTCTCATAGTCCGAAAAATACAGTAATATTAAACACACATGCTCTAGACATATATACACTGAAATAATAGAGCAAAACTCGAATAAATATTGCGCGCACACACACATACTATGGACATATATACACTGAAATAATAGAGCTAAATTTTTATAATGTACTAGACATAACTAACCAAATGGTATAAAATAGCTCAAACAAAGAGTATATTACGCTTAAGATATTTTATTTCCGATGACATATGTAAATTAAATAGTAATTAAAGAATACAGTGCAGAATGCTACCTAAAATGCAGGGATGGACATATAGAATGCTCCCACATATGCATTGCACATCACAAAATGCTCTGTCTTTTTTTTTTAGTAAAAAAAATTCCTTATCGATAAGTAGTAGCCTGTCAAAATAACATGGGGATTAAAGGGATACTCCAGGGACATAAAAATATTCGTCCATGGTCCGTTCCCTCATATCTATAAAGCTGAGATGTCCAGTGCAGTTCTATTATCCTTACAATAAATTTAATTCATTGTGACAGGAGCTGCTCTTTCTGCTTCCCCTCGCATCTGGGATGTTACATCAGGGGGTGTGACTGGCTCCATGCTGTTAGTAACAGCCAGCTCCCTTATAGTAGCTGCTACTGTCCAAGAAGATGCAGCGTAGTGTTGGTGTGGCCATGCTCCCTGTTCTCCGACAGCAGAGAATCTGCTATTACCAGGGGGCTGGCTGTTATTAACATGGAGCAGGCCACACCCCCTGATGTGTGATGTAACATCCCAGATTGGAGTGGGAGCAGAAAGAGCAGCTCCTGTCACACTGAATTACAGGTATTGTAAAAATAATCTATTATGGATTAATTCTTTACCCTGCTGTTTTTATTATGACCTCCTGTCCTATTTTTTTTAGTATTTTGTGATGTGCAATGCATATACTGGATTGTTCTATTTGTACATCCCTGCACTTTAGGTAGAATTCTACTATATACTTTTAACTAATTATTATATATGTTATTGGAAATAAAATATTTTGAACTTGGTATACTCTTTATTTGGGCTATTTCTTTGTCGCTCCATTGGGAGACCCAGACAATTGGGTGTATAGCTATTGCCTCTGGAGGCCACACAAAGTATTACACTTAAAAGTGTAAGGCCCCTCCCCTTCTGGCTATACACCCCCAGTGGGATCACTGGCTCACCAGTTTTGTGCTTTGTGCGAAGGAGGCAACACATCCACGCATAGCTCCACTTTTTAGTCAGCAGCAGCTGCTGACTATGTCGGATGGAAGAAAAGAGGACACATATAGTGTCCCCAGCATGCTCCCTTCTCACCCCACTGTATGTCGGAGGTGTTTGTAAGGTTGAGGTACCCATTGCGGGTACGGCGGCAGGAGCCCACATGCTGATTCCTTCCCCATCCCTTTTTACAGGGCTCTGGGTGAAGTGGGATTTACCGGTCTCCAGGCACTGAGACCGTGCTCCATCTACAGCCCCTGGAGAAGATGCTGGATGGAGCGGAGTACATCAGGGACATGGCCCTGCTTCCTCAAGGTACTCTGTGTCCCCGTGCATTTGGCGCTCACACCGCAGCATGCTGGGTGTTGTAGTGCGCCGGGGGACATCAGCGCTGCGGCGCCTGTGCCATGGCCTCATTCAGCTTTGCTGAAGCAGGCTCACTTATGGGAATTGGTCGCGCCGGCCGCTGGGACTGCGGCGCGGCTGGCACTTGTAGTGCGCCGGGGACTTCAGCGCGGCCTGCGCTTTTACGGCGGCCGCGCTGATAACTAGAGTCCCCGGCTTTTGCGGCCTGCTTCCGTTCGTTCCCGCCCCCAGACCTGCCAGTCAGGAGAGGGGCGGGACGCTGGCCACTTCCAGGAATCGGTCGCGCCGGCCGCTGGCAGCGGCGCGGCTGGCACTTGTGGTGCGCCGGGGACTTCAGCGCGGCCCGCGCTTTTACGGCGGCCGCGCTGATAACTAGAGTCCCCGGCTTTTGCGGCCTGCTTCCGTTCGTTCCCGCCCCCAGACCTGCCAGTCAGGAGAGGGGCGGGACGCTGGCCACTTCTATGAATCGGTCGCGCCGGCCGCTGGAACTGCGGCGCGGCTGGCACTTGTGGTGCGCCGGGGACTTCAGCGCGGCCCGCGCTTTTACGGCGGCCGCGCTGTTAACTCGAGTCCCCGGCTTCTGGGCCTAGTCTCCCTTCGTTACCGCCCACAGCCCTGACAGTCAGGGTAGGGGCGTGACGCTGCATAGAGCAGAGCTGAGAGCTGGAGTATGTTTTGCATACTCCACCCCTCTCACTGTGTGCACTGTGAATCCGGATTCCCGCACTTTCTCAGGCACGCCCACGGCTTCCTTCTCTACAAGGACACCGGCAGCCATTAGTGTCAGTTTCTGTACGATACAGAGACAAGTGTGGAAGACCCTGGCATTCTGATAGTCACACAATCGCTGTAACAGGCGTTAAGCAGCACCTGTGGTGCTAACCCCACTAGTGCAGAAGTGCACTTATAGATATGCTTGTACTATATACATTGCACTGTTTGGTCGCACGTTGTATATACCCTCCTGGATTATGCGGAGGAGTTATCAGCATATTCTCTGTGTAAAACAAAGGTGCAGAACCACATGTTTTTCTATACAGCTGGTACAGCATGTACGGCTATACGGCCGGCAGGTACATAGACTCCCACTGTATGCACTAATGGCCAGGGGATGAGGACGGTGTCTGCAGTATTTACTGACAGTTTTTCTGAGACTATGGCTATGATACTAGAAGCCTAGCAGTCCGGACATGTCTCTCACAATATGGGCACTGTTGAATCATTGATCCATGGCCCCCCTCAGTGTGAATAACTAACAGCTCCGGGAATGTCACACGCATCCCAGAGTCACGGCTCTGCACGGACGTCAGTCCCAGACAGCCTAAGTGGGCTCGCTATGAGCGGCCTCGGTTTCATCAGGGTCCTAACAGAAGGACTCGCTGTGTAATGAGGCGGAAGTAGCGGCTCAGGATTCTGATCCTGAGACCGCTCTCAATCTGGATACACCTGATTGTGACGCCATAGTAAATAATCTTATAGCGTCCATCTATAGAATGTGGGTTATTTCTCACAGCTCCTCCAGTGGAGGAGTCAGCTTCACGTATTTTTCTGGACCACTCTGCCTTCAGAGAGGCAGTCCAGGAACACCACGCTTATCCAGATATGCGCTTCTCCAAACGGCTTAGGATACACGTTATCCCTGTCCCCTGACTTGGTCAAGGACTGGACCCAATGTCCCGAGCGGCATCCTCCAATCTCCAGGCTTGTAGCTAGATCCATAGTTGCAGTGGGAGATGGAACTGCAAACTCAAAGATGCCACTGACAGACAGATGGATCTCTGGTCGAAAGCCATCTATGAGGCTGTCGGCGCACCGTTGGCTCCGGCATTCTCTCCCTTGGGGCACTCCAAGCTATTTCAGCTTGTCTTACACAGATTGACACGGTTACACGTACATCTGTGCCGCAGGTGGCATCCTTAACCTCTCAAATGTCTGCATTTGTTTCTTACGCGATTCAGGTTGTCCTGGACTCTGCGAACCGTGCGGCGGTAGCCTCCGCTACTCCGTGTTTTTAAGCAGAGCCTGGTCTGCTCGTTAAGTGAATGGAAGGCAGATTCTGCTTCCAAAAAAGGTTGCCTAACCAGTTGCCTTTTTCTGCTGACCGACTGTTTGGTGAGCGTTGGATGTAACCATCAAACAGTCCAGGGGTAAGGATTCATCCTTTCCTCAGCCCGGACACAACAAACCCCAACAGAGCAAGAGGCAGTCGGGGTTTTCGGCCTTTTCGAGGCTCGGGCAGGTCCCATTTTTCCTCGTCCAATGTGGACTCAAAAGGATCAGAGGAGCTAAGATTCTTAGCGGGCTCAGTCTCGCCCAAAAAAGCGACAGTCTGAAAACCCGCTTCCAAGGCGGCTTCCTCATGACTTGCGGCCTCGGTCGGTAGCAGGCTCTCCCGCCTTGGCGATATTTAGCTGCCATAGGTCAATGACCATTGAGTGTGAGACATTCTGTCTCACGGGTACAGGATAGAGCTCACTTCTCGTCCTCCAACTCGATTCTTCAGAATTTCTCCACCTCCCGGCGGGGCCGCTGCTCTTCTGCAAACAGGGTGCACTCTATAGGCAGAAAGAGTGATGACCCCCGTTCCTCTTCAGGAACAAGGTCACGGTTTTTACCCCAAATTCTTTGCGGTATCTATAACAACGGGCCGTTCCGTCCCGTTCTGGATCTAAAAATGCTCAGCAAGCTCGTGGACACCAGGCGGTTCCGGATGGAATCCCTCCGCCATGTCATCGCCTCAAGGTCCCAAGGATATTTCCTAGCATCATTAGGCATCAAGGATGCTTATCCACACGTGCCGATTGATCCAGAGCACTAGCGTCTCTACGCTTCGTTATAGGAGACGAACACCCTCTGTTCGTAGCTCTACCTTCCGGCTAGCGACAGTCAACTGGTCTTCGCCAAGGTCAGGGCAGCAGTAGTCACAGTCCTGCACTCTCAGGGTCACTCTGTGGTCCCGTATTTAGACGATCTACTTGTCAAGGCACTCTCTTAGGAAACATGCCAACACTGCCCGAACGTTGCGCTGGAGACTCTCTAGAGTTTTGGGTGGATCATCAACTTTTTAAAGTCAGATCCGACCCCGACCCTATCGATAACATATCTAGGCATAGAGTTTCTTACTCTCTCAGCGATAGTGAAGCTGCCGCTAGACAAACAGCATTCACTACGGGCTGCAAGCTCTTCTTTAAGAACCAGTCGCACACATTGAGACGCCTCATGCACTTCCTACGTAAGATGGTAGCAATGGAGGCAGTTCCTTTCGCGCAGTTTTACTGCGTCCACTACAATGGGACATTCTCCGCCAATGGGACGAGGAGTCGACGTCCCTCAACAGAGTCGTCGTTCTTTCTCAGGCGGCCAAGGAATCTCTACGGTGGTGGCTTCTTCTCACCTCTTGGTCAAAAAGAAGGTCCTTCCTATCCCCGTCCTGGGCGATAGTTACGACAGACGCGAGTCTATCAGGGTGGGGAGCAGTTTTTCTCCACTACAGCGCTCAGGGTACGTGGACTCAGCAAGAGTCCACTCTTCAGATCAATGTTCTTGAACACAGAGCAGTGTATCTTGCCCTACAATCCTTCCAACAGCGGCTGGAAAGCAAGCATATCCGACTTCAGTCGGACAGCTCCACAGCGGTGGCATACATCAACCACCAAGGAAGAACGCGCAACCGGCAAGCCTTCCAGGAAGTCCGGCAGGTTCTGATGTGGGTGGAAGACACGGCATCCACCATATCCACAATTCACATCCCAAGTGTGGAAACTAGGAAGCTGACTTCCTAAGTCGCTGAGGTGTGGCCGAAAGAGTATGGTCTCCTCACCCGGACGGGTTTCAGGAGATCTGGCGCCGCTGACAGAGGCCGGACGTCGATCTAATGGCGTCACGGCACAACAACAATGTGCCAGCTTCATGGCACGGTTTCACAATCATCGAGCTCTGGCGGCAAACGCCTTAGTTCAGCATTGGTCGCAGTTCCAGCTACCTTAGGTGCCACCTCTGGCATTGTTGCCCAGAGTACTGCGCTAGATCAAGACCGACTGCGGCCGCGCCATCCTCGTCGCTACAAATTGGCCGAGGATGTTGTGGTACTCGGTTCTGTGGTGCCTCACGGTAGGCTAACCGGGGGCACTACCAGACCAATCAGACTGGCTGTCTCAAGGGCCATTCTTCCATTTGAATTCTACGGCCCTCAACCGGATGGTGTAGCATTGAGTCCTGGAACCTAGTGTCGTCAGGATTACCTCAGGACGTGGTTGCCACCATGAGACAGGCTAGCATACCAACGTCCGCCAAGATTGACCACAGGACGTGGAAGATGTTCTTATCTCGGTGCTCGGCGCAGGGTGTTTCTCCCTGGCCGGTTGCATCGTCTATGTTTCCTTCCTTCCTGCAATCTAGGTAGGAAAATGGGTTGTCGCTCAGTTCCCTTTAGGGACAAGTCTCAGCGCTATCTGTATTTTTTCAGAAACGACGACTTCCTCAGGTACGCACGTTCCTACGGGGAGTTTGTCTTCTCAGCACTCCGTACAAGCGGCCGTTAGAGCCCTGAGATCTGAACAAGGTTCTAATTGCTCTCCAGATGCCGCCTTTCGAGCCTTTGAAGGATGTCTCCCTTCCCGTTTTTCACGGGAAGTGGCCTTCTAGTAACGGTCTCGTCTCTTAGGAGAGTTTCCGAGCTAGCAACGCTCTCATACAAACTCCCTTCCTGGTCCTTCACCAGGACAGGGTAGTTCTGCGTCCGGTTCCGGAATTTCTCCCTAAGGTGGTATCCCATTTTCATATCAATCAGGATATCACCTCACCTTCTTTGTGTCCTCGTCCAGTCCATCAATTTCAGAAAGATTTGCATCTGTTGGTTCTGGTGAGAGCACTCAGGTTCTACTTCCCGCATGGCGCTCCTGCGCCACCCGGATGCACTCTTTGTCCTTGTCGCTGGTCGGCGTAAACAGTCGCAAGCTTCCAGATCCACCCTTGCTCGGGGGCTCGAGGAACCAATTCTTGAAACCTACAGTTCTACTGGGCTTCTGGTTCTCTCAAGGCCGAAGGCCCATTCTACCAGAGCCGTGGGTGCATCCTGGGCATTACGGCACCAGGCTACGGCTCAGCAGGTGTGTCAGGCATCCACCTGGTCGAGTCTACTTACTTTTACCAAGCATTATCAGATGCATACCTACGCTTCGGCAGACGCCAGCCTAGGTAGATAAGTCATTCAGGCGGCGGTTGGCCACCTGTAGGAGAGGGCCGTTTGACGGCCCTATCATGAGGTATTCTTTTACCCACCCAGGGATTGCTTTTGGACATCCCAATTGTCTGGGTCTCCCAATGGAGCGACAAAGAAGAAGGGAATTTTGTTTACTTACCGTAAATTCCTTTTCTTCTAGCTCCAATTGGGAGACCCAGCACCCGCCCTGTTTTCTCGGGGTTTTTCTGTTTTTTCGGGTACACATGTTGTTCATGTGGTATGGTTCAGTTCTCCGATGTTTCCTCGGATTGAATTGGTCTTTAAACCAGTTATTGGCTTTCCTCCTTCTTGCTTTGGCACTAAAACTGGTGAGCCAGTGATCCCACTGGGGGTGTATAGCCAGAAGGGGAGGGGCCTTACACTTTTAAGTGTAATACTTTGTGTGGCCTCCAGAGGCAATAGCTATACACCCAATTGTCTGGGTCTCCCAATTGGAGCTAGAAGAAAAGGAATTTACGGTAAGTAAACAAAATTCCCTTCTTTACAGTATATTCCAAAAGTGAGTACACCCCTCACATTTTTGAAAATATATATTAGCATCACTTTATAAGATGATAGTAACCCTTTAATATAATTCAGTGAGTGGATTCCTGTTACATGCAAAATGTTCGGTATTTTTGCTATTATTGTTAATATTATTTATTTATTTATTTATCTTATTTTTTTTTGCAGATGCTACACGGAAAGCACGTCATGGTAAGGGTAGGAGGAGGATGGGACACTCTTCAAGGATTTTTGTTAAAATTTGACCCTTGCAGAGTCCTTCAATTTACAACTTTGGAACAAAAGATTCTACAGTTCCAGAAAGGTGTACAAAGTGACAGCGTGTCAACACAAAACAGCAAATCTCTACATCCTCCTGTAATGAACCCCATATCTGCAATCAATGGGTCACAAAAACTGACATCTACCCCATCGCCACAAGTAGCCCCTTCCAGTGTTAATCTCAAAAGTCAAAACTCCCCTACATCGACTACTCCTAGAGGAACCAAGATTACGCCATTGCCATCAGTACGTCCCAAAATCCAGGGCATGCCGAGAAAGGGGTCTCCTTTACTTCCTGAGCCACAGAAAAAGGTAGCAAAAAAATCCTATTCGCCACCACATACTGCTACGGCTAAGCCTGAAATGAAAGGTACACAGAAAAACCTTGGTTCACCTACTAATGTTGGGAAAACCAATTCTACCAAAATAGTTCAGAATGGTAAAAGCATGCAGTGTGGGGGTACAAACGAGAGGATGCAGACTTCCAGAACTTCTCCCACATCTTTGGCTCATCAAGTAACCAAGTCTAAGGGTGTGCCTGATCTTCAGACAAAGCCAGGACCATTAAAAACACCATCTTCTAGTAAACCAGCTGTTACAACATCAATTAAAAGTGATTTATCTAAACGGACTGAGGTTGTAAAGCAGAACTGCAAAAGCACTGCCAATCAGAAATCTGTCCCAGCCACAATTTCCCCCAGGGATGTAAAAGTAAGTAAAAAAACAGATATGCCAAAGAACAATCTCCAGGAGAGGAAGCCCTTTGTGGTATCTTCTCGTGTGCCTGACAAAATCCCTATTTATCCATACCTTTCTCAGCCATTGTCTAAGCAGCCAACTGCAGGTGCTGTTAGCCGGAATACTACTAAACCAGCCCAGTCTGCCACAAATGGCACCAACAAGAATGCACCTGATAAGATGGCAACCTCTGGACGCACCCCACTTTCTGTAGTTAAACTTCCACAGTCTGCACCCAAAACACAGTCCGTACCAAAAACAAAATCCTCTGCCAAAACTCAGCCTATAAGCCATGCTGTAAAAAAAGATAAAGCACCAACTATGTCCGATCAACTGGGTTCAAGAGCAAAATTGTCTCGACGGGCTGCTCCTGATTCCACAAAAGAAAAATTGCTTAACAATAAGTAGGACCACCTTACTGTAACAGTGATCCAAAAGACCTTTCCAGTGTCACTAAGCTATTCATTGGCGAATAAGTTAATTCATATGTTTTTACTATAGGTTTAATATAGTAGGATGTTTTTATTCTCTAAACGTAACGCAAAGTACAATCATAAAGCTCTAGCTATAACACTATGCAAGAAACACATCTATAGGTTGTGTTACCGTAGCACTACAATTACCAGGAATCTATCTACATACGCACAATGCTCTATGGATATTCCTGCTGGCAGGAACCTTCCAGTTTTAAAGACTTTTACAAAATACTGCCTCACGTGGAGATTGTAATAGTTATGTGCCTTCCCATAAGGGTGTTACATGAATTTATAGATGGGTATTTTACAAAATTATGACTGGATCTATGTAAAGTTTAAAAAAAAACAAACAAAACCCAAACAAATCCTATACACTACAACACCAATTTAGTCCTTCACTGGAGGTTAAAATGTTTGGTATGGAATGATGTGTGTATTTTAGGTTTGCCAAACATAACCCTTTAAGTAGTCTTATTTTATTATTTTTATTTTTTTTAATCACATGATACATTTTCAAGCCCTCGGCCATTTTTCCCCCATTGCTGATTAGGCACATTTTCAGGTTTTGTTTTACATGCGCTTTTAACAACTCTTTAGAAAAAAAAATTCTGGCTTGGATATTTATATTTTTTTTTTCTGGCAGTATAAGGGCTTTATTTTTCCCACATTATCCTACATTTTATGTGGTTGTTAAAAGAAAAAAAATCCCTCAAAATGTTTTCCTTCGTCCGTAGAAATTATTTTAATATATTGGACATATTCTTTCAATGTGGGTGGTCCAAGAAACAGGGATTCATACTAGCAGTATAATGTATTTTTATTTATGCTTTTCTATTTTTAATTTTTTTTTTTTATTAATTTTACACTGTACCCCTATAAGGTCTTTGAAGATCTTTTGAGGGGAATTTTAACATAATACACCGTTAATTTTTTATTGCTGATTTCCCCTGTAACTGGGTCAGTTACTGGGGAAATTTAACCCCTTGTTTGCATTGCGGAATTGACTGGGTCTCCTAGAACCCAGCAGCTTCTGCTCCTTGCTACATCCAGCGAAAAAATCCAGAGAAAGCTGCACCGTTTGTGCTTCCCAAATCTGTATTCTGGTCCAGCACTGCATATACAGAGATTGACAGGGTAAACTCTGTAATAAACCATGTTAATCTCTCTAGGGAGTCTGGCTATGTCTGACAGCCAGCTCCCTGCCCCAACAGCTGCACAATCTTGTGCAATAGTCTTATACTACATTGATGTTTTAGAAGGTTGGTACAAAGAAAAGAGTGGACTGACCAGACATTTATAATCTGATTAGCTAACTGAAGAGTTACTTGTATAATGGAATCAAAATCGAATTTTTAACATTTTATGTTTTCACATATTGGTTTTCTTATTTCTAAGCCAGCCTTGCATTTTCTACCTCCTTTCTCTTTTCTATCACCCCCTTGTTACAAGTAAAGTGTGATGTGGCCTTTTAATTAGTTTATTCTCAATCATTTTCTAATATTACAAGGAGAATTTATGATGTGTTCATTCCACTCATGGTGAAGAGAAAAAAAAGAAGAGCATGCCATTCCCTTAAGATAACTTTCAACTACCATTTTGGTAAAATTAGGTAAAAGAAGCCAATGAAATATTACGGTAATTTGAGGGAAAACCGGAAGCAGTAAAAATACAAAATGTAGCGTGGTCTCAGCCAGAACCGTATTGGTGCCTTCTAACACCAGGAATGTATTATCATTATGAGGTCATTGTCCCTTCATGTAAATTTCATCCATATTCTTTGCGTACATTAAGTGGAGTATACACATTGTCCATTTACTGGCTTACTAATGGTCTGGTCTCAGCTGCAGCACTGATCCTATTGACCATAGTTGCCATAAACATCGCAGTGTCATAAAACTCATTACTATAAAGTGATGGCACTTCCTTTTTATTACGTTTGTGCCCAATTGTACAATTTAAAAATGTCAATACCATAGAATTAACTACCGTAACTTGCCTTTTTTCTTTTGGACACTCTTATATTTTTCTTTGTGGTTGGGTTTAAATTTAAACCTTGAGGAAAAACAGTCTATAGTTAACCTTCTAACCTCCTTGTGTACACCAACTAGATTTAAGACCACGACTTATTTTGCAGAAGAATTCATAAGGGGTTTGAACCAGATACTAATGAGACGTCAGCTGGATTCCAAATGTTAAGTTAGAAACTATCGTTTTTCCATTTAGTTCCCATAAATCATTATAAACAGTCACTAAAGTGGTATTTTACTGTAGTTCTCTGAATGGTAATGTGTTGGGGACTACTACATTATAAATGTGATGGTGTAGGCTGGTTGTTTTTTTTACTTGTTACTAGAATAACACATACTGGCTTAGATTTTGCACTTTTTCCCCACATTTATTAATCAGCTTTTGCCAGTTTTTCACATGTATGCAAAATATTGGAGTATATCGTATGTGGAAACTGTATGTGCTTTTGAAATTCTTTACGCTAGTCTCAATAAGTTTGAAAACTCCTTTAAAAAAAAAATATCTTTTTTTTTAGTGCAAATTATTTGTAAATGTTAGCCAAAAGATATAAGGCATAGGGATGTGTTCAACCTGTTTAATGAGATGCACAAAATATGAGTGACCATTTTATTCAATTCTGCAATATCTGTATCCTTACAATCATGCCACAACCCTTGAAGTCTCAGAGATAAATCTGGCAATACCCACTGTAAGCTTTACAAATAACTTTGCTAGCCTTTATGTTACAGAAATGTTTGCATTGTTTTGTTGTTTCTTTTCATTCTCCTATTCTGACCTAAACCTTTTTTGCAACAAATTTGCAGTGCAGTGCATGTGACAATACATATATGTAAAGCTCTTTCCAACTCTGCTTAAATATGTAAATGCTATCCAGTTTGAAAGGAGTCAGCGCCAAATAATTGTTCAAAGCAAGTACACGAGTTTGGGGCACCCTTAGCCTGGCTGATCAGCACAGGGCATCTTCCCACTTATTTGTCCTGCGTCTATCGCCTCTACTTTGATGTGACAGCTCTGCCTTTACAGGAGCCAGATGAGGGTAGACATATAGAGCAATTAGGAGAGAGGTGCATTGAATGATTGGTTTAGCCATGCAAAGGGTAAATGGGTCATGTGTGCTTGATTTACAGTTATTTTATATTGATTGACTCACTTTTAAAGAGACTCTGTTAGTAATATTAGTCTAAAGCAAGTAAGAGTCTTTAAGAGAAGGCAGTGTAAAACCTCAGTGCACTTAATGAGCTAGTCTCCAAAGTTAGATAAATTGGGAATAATAGGATGAGACAGAAAATCCCTATATAGATATATTGAAAAATTTTAATACATTTTACTAATATATTGTTCATATGATTTCCTTTGCTTTTTTAAACATTGTCTTCTATTTGAACCCCTTCACGACCTTAGGCATACCGGAACATCCAAGGTTGTCTGTTCCTTAATGCGGACTTGCTCGGTGAGCCCATGTTTCTCTGCACGTCTACTGATCTGCCGATATGTGCAACTAACAGGCACTGGTGGATCTCCGGTCCATCCACACCTGTTGATCAGTTAAATCCCTCTGTCAATTTCGGACAGAGGGATTTAACGCGTGCCAGTTGGGAGTACGTTATTCCCAACCCCCATTGCAGCCCCCTGACGCCGATGGGTGGTCATGACAGCGGGGGGGTCAGCTGATCGCCACTGTCATGGCATACTTCCTGTGAACACTGAGTGCCAACATTCACAGGAGATGAGCATTTCTACTGTTCAAAGCGGTGTTTATGTACTGCTCTATACAGCACAAGCAATCAGACTATATGCTTATATTTTTTATTTTTTTTTCACCACTTAAAAAAAACAAAAACAAAACTATACATGCTTAGTGTCTACAAACTCCTACTTACCCAAGGAATCTAACTACCAGGTCAGTTTTACAATATAGTGAACATGGTAAATAATAAAACAATCATGGAATTGGACTTTTTTTTTTTTTATTTTTTTGCAATGTCACCAAACTTGAATTTTTTGTTTTCCTTTTTTCCAGTACAATGTGGGGCAGAATGACTGGTGTCATTCAATAGTACAACTCGTCCCTCAAAAATCAAGCCCTCCTATGTAATGTTGAGTGAACGTGCTCACCACTGCTTGACATTTGATCTACTAGCAAAACATCCCTGCTCTCTTTTCCCTGGCAAGTGTTTGTGGGTGGAGAGACAAACTGCCCAATCATTGACTTCCATTATACTTTTTACTCGATTTGAACCCTTTCAGAGTATCTGACTTGCTCTACTCGAGTAATAAACACCCGAGCATTTTAGTGCTCATCCATCACTACTCATGGTTATAAAGTTATGGATTTTGGGAGAAAAGGATGGGGAAAAAGCCAGAAAATTGCTGGGTGGTGAAGGTGTTATCGTGCTTAAAGGGAACCAATCATCAGGATTTTCGTGTATAAGCTAAAGCCAGTGCTATACTGGCACTATCAGGCAGATTATCTACATACCATTAGTGGTCAGCTCAATGTTTAGGCTTTCAAATCCAAGAAAGTAAATTTTAAAAAATCGTCAGCTTCTTGAGTGACAATTGCAACTGAGCAGATAATATATGGGTGGGTATTCATATGGATTCCCGCCCCCCCCACCTGTTGTTCCTCCCTCCTCTCTGTTCTAATGTTGCTATTCATCTTTTTCGTCTCTAAGAAGGCGTCAAAGTTGGCGCCTGCGCATAGCTCTTATCTCCGGCGCCATCTTTGTGAAGACCCTGTTAGTCTAGTCTTGTGGCTGAGAGGGCGGCGCATGAGCCCTCGCTTCAGCTCTCATTGGGAGCGCGCGTGGTCACAACAGGAGTGGAGAACAGCTGATCGTAGCAATTCGCTGCAGAATAGGACACCGGGCGCCAACTCCGATGCCATCTTAGTGACGAAAAAGATGAATAATAACATTAGCATAGAGAACAGAGAGGGAGGAACAACAGGCAGGGGGGCTGGAACCTTCCCGAACCCACCCATATGTTATCTGCCCATTTGCAATTGTAACAAGAAGCTGACGATTTTTTTTTTTTTTAAAGTTTACGGTCTTGTATTTGAAGGCCTAAACTTCCAAGCTGACCACTATTGGTATGTAGATAAGCAGCCTGATAGCACCAGTATAGCACTGGCTATCACTGTCACCTTTTGAGTGAATTTGCTTTAAGGATTTTGCTTGTATATATCAGTGAACTTGTAGTTCTCAGCTCCTCTTTGCTTCTCCCTACTGGCAACAATGGAGACAAGCTCTGCATATAAATGTCGCATTTCTGAGCAAATTAACCCCAGATAGTGACAAAATTCTATCCTTAGGCGTGACGCTGCACTATCGTGCAGAACCTCTGCTTGCCTAGGGCAAATGTTCCTGACAGATTCCTTTTTAAAGCTGAGATGCACATACAAAAAATCCTGGTTTCTCTAGAAACTGGTAAACTAGCTATAGACATTTCAGTGTTTCCAATAAGTCCTACTATTTCTGGTGGGATCTGCTGACAAGCTAATGTCTTTAGGCACTATCAGACTTAATTGTCCATTTGTTCTGAGATATAGACTTGTCCCTTCCAAGATATGAAAGTTTATGCTGCATTTCTAGTTTAGACTGGTAATTATAGCTTTAAATATTCAGAAAAAACTTACACTTTATATCCGATGATTACTTAACCCACAATGAAGTCAGTTAGATACTCCATATGTGAGTGATAATTACTGAGGAGCAGGTGTGCTCACCACCAATCATTACTCGATCGAGCCTCGGTTTGAAAATAATATTCAGTTATATAGTGCCATTAATTCCGCAGCGCTTTACATACCTCAGCAACACTGTCCCCATTGGGCCTCCCAATCTAATTTCCCTATCAGTATGTTTGTGGAGTGTGGGAAGAAACTTGAGGAAACCCACACAAACATGGGGAGAACATGCAAACTCATTGCAGATGGTGTCCTTGGTGGGACTTGAACCCAGGACCCCAGCGCTGCAAGACTGCAGTGCTAACCACTGAGCCACCGTGCCGCCCTAAATGCTTGAGTTTCCTGTTGACTTACATTGTACTCATTGCGGCCGAGCACCGATTAACAAGCAGGTCACTAGTTATAATGCATGCCTTAAAAATAAAGATGTAGCTAGACAGACTATAGTACATTTTATAAATATGTTGCCTAAATAGCTATAAAATGTAAATCTTGCATTTATGGTAATTAAAATCAATATTCTGATATTTGGGAAAATGTGGTGTGCTTTAATTTAAAATCCATCTTGGACACCAATTTGCACTCATTTACCCAGAGAGATATAGTGTTGTTTGTTCTGATGGTCAATTTGCATAATTTAAAATAACCCGTATAAATAGGTTTTAAAAAGCACATCTGAGGATTAGCAGTGACTGTTTTTTGTTTAATTTAGATTTTTTTTTTTTTCTTCTCTCCAAGACCTAAAACTTCTTAGTGACTCAGAAGTTGCATAGTTAAGATGCTTGGCAAAAATGTTTTCTCTTTAAAAAAAAAAAAAAAAAGTGCCTAGAATTTGCTTTTTTACTTTATGTATTGTAACGGCAGAGTGATGTAAATACAAGTTGTCTATTTTTATTGCCTCCTGTTCTTTCGCAGTCTGGTTTGGTTACAGAAAATCTACAATTGTATGTGCTCTTGTTATCTCTGTATTTGTGAGTGAGCCCTATCCTTATCATTATCGAAGAGGAAACAAATTAACACCATATCTTATGATTATGCATTTTTTTTATTCTGAGATTCTCCGATCATGAGTATGTACAACAAAATTCTATCAACAGTGATTTTTTTCAATTGGGTAAAATTTCTTGAGCATATTCCTTTTACTGAATGTAATGAAAGTTGCACAAATGACCCATTAGACAAGTGTAATGTTGAGTGAATATATAATATTGTGTCTCCCTGATTACGATATGCTCTACTCTTGGTAATGCAACAATCTACTTCGGGTGTAAGTTGTATTCTACTTGATCTTTCTAAATTGCTGTATTATATTATTAAGCACCGTTTCTTGTCTCGTCTCTTCAGCCATGAGTATTACATTTTTATTGTATTCAAAAATGTCTTTTAATTTTCTGTAAAATGTCATCTAAATGTTTGCTTTGATGTTTGGAATAGAGGAAACTGCACTTTAATAAACACTGGGGAAAAGCAGAACGTGTTCATGACTAGTGAATGAGAAATAACTCTTTATTTTTAACTCTACTGTAAGAGGAAATCAGTGTATCATCTGTACTGAGTCACGGTTAGTCATAAGACATGGTGATATACTTTTGCTTCCTCATATAAAACTGTAGGAAAGGCATGTAGTGAAAGTTTCCATCTTGATTGAAATCAAATGCTTGGCACAAAATGTCAAATTCAGTTGGACCAACATTGATTTGTAACGTCAGGAAAGTTGAACAGATTTCCGAGAAGGAGACTTGGCCTGTGCCTTGTGGATCTCTACTTTTTAAAATTGCCTTTACTTCTTTCCAGTACTTGGTAATATCTCCGGTGATTCTGGTTTGGACAGTCTCCACTGGACTCTGTCTTTTGCCTCCTGTAGATAGAATTACAAGTGAAAGACTAGCAAAATCACTAGATCACCTTTTTTTAGACACAAAACAGTCACGGCAGTAAATGGAGTCAAAATTCTTCAACCCCAATTGCTAATTAGGTTTATTAGTATGAAAGAACAAACTTCATGATGATTGTAATAAACCACATAAGAACAATTTCGATGAGTCCATATAGTTAATATATTGAATCGTTTGTACAAATTCACACACAAAATACTACTTAGGCTGCTTTCACACTACGTTTTTTTAACATGCATCCTGAACGTTTTTTTAACGCAAAAACGGATCCAGTGCAAATGCGTTTTCATTTCAATGCATTTGCAATGGACTCGCGTCAACATGCGTTCACCTGCGTTTGCGTGCGTTATAGTGAGGATCCAGCAACTTGCAGTTTTTTAACTTTTTCCAAAAACCGCTACTTGTAGCGTTTTTGAGCTGCGTCCAAATACTGCAAATTGCTGGATCCTGACTATACTGCACGCAAACGCATGTGAACGCTGGCATGCTGACAGACAGGATCCTGCTTGCTCTACTGAGCATGCCCAGAAACCAGCCTGGTGTGATCAGTCTCTCTCTCCCCCTCCCTCTCTCCCCCGCCTGAGAGCTGCGGAAGCTCGTAACCAAGGTAAACATCGGGTAACTTGCTTGGATACCCGATGTTTACTTGGTTAAGTGTGCAGGGAGCCCGGCTCCTAGCAGCTGCAGACGCTCGTAACCAAGGTAAATATCGGGTATCAAAGTAAGTTACCCGATGTTTACCTTGGTTACGAGCCTCCGCAGCTGTCAGATGCCGGCTCCCAGTCTATCACGTTCAGTTCCCCTCACTCCCGATCACATGACTCCAATGCCCGCCCATAAACTTCAAGTGACAGGATCCTGCAAAATAACACATGCGTTTGCATGCGTTTTTCTCAAAAACAGGATCCGCTTTTGCAGCAAAAAAAGTTCATGACGCATGCTAAAAAAATGTAGTGTGAAAGCAGCTTTATACAGACTGTTGTAGTGGTTGGTAGAGCACACCTGGCTGATATGACCTGCTGTGATGTTAAGCAAAGCGAGACACCAGCTTTTGGCAGCATCCAAAACGATTTGCTTAGGCTGGTTTCACATCAGCATTTTTTTGAAGGACGTAAAAAACCTGCAAACCACATGTGACTGGATCCTATGGATTAACAGTTGAACGCATGGAAATGCAAGTGTTATTTGACAAGATCCTTTCACTTGCAGTTCATGGGTGGGCAATGGAGTCATGTGCTCGGGAGTCGAGAGAGGGAGACTCTGTTATTACGCCTGCTTTCTGGGCATGCTCAGTACAGCAAAAAGGATCCTTTCTATCAGGATACCACCGTTCACATGCGGTTGCATGCAGTAGAGTCAGGATCCAGTGACATGCAGTATTTGGATGCAGGACAAAACTGCTAAAAGTAGCGTTTTTGAAATAAGGTAAAAAAATCGCAAAACAACGGATCCAGTATATGACACATGTAAACGCATCTTACTGTGAATCCATTGAAAATGCATTGAAATAACGCATTTGTCAAGGATCCAGTCACAAGCGTTATGTGGGGGTTTTTTCGCAGTCAGACAAAAAAAACGCTGATGTGAAAGCAGCCTTATTCCATTCCTCATTGCAATGCGCTACATTGTGCTTGGGTTCTGGAGAGTGGTCCAAAATACAAATTGATTTTCATTCTTAAATCCCCATCTATGCAATGCCATAATCTAAACCATTTTCTAATACTTGAAGTAAAAATTCCCTATCTTTCCCTAACTACACAAATTGCTTGCCAAGACAGAGCCTTGTAGCACCCCACTTGATACGCTCTTTCAATTGGATGTGCAACCATTTTACTACCACTTTTTGAATGTGATCATTCAGACAGTTATGAAGCCACTTAACCGTAGCTTTGTCAATCCCAAAGTTGGTCATTTTCTCAAGTGAAATGTAGCGTCATCAGAGGCTAGTGTCATGACTTCTGTACGGTAGCCTGCGCTTCATTGCACCAACCAATTTCATTAAGGTTTACTTTCAGAATAAGCCCTGAAAGATTATGGTGTGGCCATCAGTTGAAAGACTTAAAGGAAATTTGTCACCAGGTATTTGCTACCCAATCTGAAAGCAGCATAATGTACAGGTAGAGACCCTGATTCCAGTGATGTGTTACTTACTGAGCTGTTTGCTGTCATTTTGATCAAATCAATGTTTTCTCTGCTACAGATCTAGCAGTTATACAGAGCTCATGAATATGCTGGACTACCTGGCAGCACGCCAAGTAGTCCTCTAATGATGATCTATTGCTGGTTCATCAGTTATTTTATCAACACTACACTAAGCATACCAGTAAGTGACACACCGCTCCAATCAGGATCTCTGCCCCTACATCATGCTGCTCTCAGATTAGGTGCAAAAAAACTGGTGACAAGTTCACTTTAAAATCCCACTAAAATTCAGCATTTAAGAAGGTTGCCACAAACAAATTCAAGAATATTGGAGCATGCATGAATATTGGTGAACTGCAGGCCACTGCCTGTTAGGGGCTAAGAATCCTCATGACTGCTGCCACACAAACTGATTATGCATCACATTTGCAGTAAGTCAGAACAGCCAAAGATTGCTTTATAGAGTTTAGCAAAAGTCCTCACTTCCTCAGCTGGCTGAACGTCTCTGTTGTTTAAGTCTTTCATGACATTGCAGGCTCTAGTAAACACTAAAACATAAAGGCTCTAAAGATGTCAGCTGCTGAAGGAAGTCTGACGTAGTCCGGCTATTACTGAAAACTGGCCTGGACCTCATACCAGGGCAAATCTATTTGTACAACTCTACTGCTCTATTATTAGGCTATGTGCCCACAGGAGTTTGTACCTGCGTATATATCCACAGGTACGGCCACAAGTTTCCTGCAGCTGCTCGCCGGAATCCGCAACTATTTCTAGCTGCGGTAGTACAGCAAAATAGCTGCGGAAAACCTGTGGACATTCATGCGGATTACCTGAGGAAGTCCCGGCCTCTATCTCCATAGTGGAGGGCCGTGATTTCCGCAGGTAATTCTGCAGAATGAATAGACATGCAATTACGTGCGACTGCGGAACATCCGCAGCATGTTCCGCAGCCGCACGTATCCGCAGCATGGACACAGCACTTCTCATGTCCCATAGGATAACATGGGGATTGTACATGCTGAAACCTACGGATTTTCCACAGATAAATCCGCAGGTTTAGGCCCTGTGCGCACTTGCCGGTTTTTGCCGTGGATTTCCTGCGGATTTGCTGCATGTTTCGCTGCAGAAAATGTTCATACCATCTTTGCAGTGATTCACCAGCAAATCCTATGGGGAAAAAAAAATGCTGTGCGCACTATGCGGATTTTGACAGCTGCATGTTTTGCTGTGGGATTCCCGCAGCAAAAACAATTGCATGTCACTACGTTTCCGCAGGTCCCTGCGGTTTCGAGGGCTGGCAGATCAATCACCCGCTGATTCTGGGTCGGCGGAGAATTGATCCCCGGTATCTGGCCAGATGCTGCTACCCATATAAAGTTTATGGCGAACAGAATCTGGCCCAAAGGGGGTAGGAGCAAGCACTTCATACTCACCGATGACCGGGCGGCTGTCACACTGCTCCCGCGGCGCTCTTTCATCTTCCAGAGCCGGCCGCTCATTATTCAATCTCTTATTCACTCCTTCCCTGCTCACCGGTGGCTGTGATTGGTTGCAGGCAGACACACCCCCACACGAAGTGACAGCTGTCTCAGTGCAACCAATCACAGCCGCCAGTGGGTGGGTCTATAGCGTACAATAAAATAAATAATTTAAAAAAAAATGGCGTGCGGTCCCCCTCAATTTTGATAACCAGCCAGGATAAAGCCTCACTCCTGGGGGTTGGTATTCTCAGGATGGGGAGCCCCACATTATGGGGAGCCCCCCAGCCTAAAAATATCAGCCAGCAGCCACCTGGAATTGCCGCATCCATTAGATGTGACAGTCACGGACTTTTCCCAGCTCTTCCCATTGCCGTGATGCGGTGGCAATCGGGGTAATGAAGGAGTTAATGGCAGCAGCCCATAGCTGCCACTAAGTCCTAGTTTAGTGATGGCAGGCGTCTATATGACACCCCCTCATCACTAAACTGCAAGTGAAAGTAAATAAGCGCAAACACCCCAAAAAATCCTTAATTTGAAATAGACAAAAAAGCCCTGTCTTTCACCACTTTATTAACCCCTAATAACAGCCCTCCAAGTCCGAAGTAATCCACAAGATGTCCCACGACGCTTCCAGCTCTCCTACACCTGGCAGTCACAGTGAGCGCCATAGACCCATGACTGCTCGCTGTGAGGGTCAGGACGCAAGTGAAGTGAACCGCTGGGATCAGCGGTGACTTCACTGATGTGCTTTGCAGTGACAGGTGGAGGACTCCAGAGGTGACTGCACATCAGCTGATGTCACCGCTGATCTTATACTCACATTCTCCTGCGAGGCTGCCTCCGGACACTGCTCTCCTGCTTCCAGGCCGGCTCATGCATATGCAGTGCAGAGCTGACCTGCTAACAGCAGAGCGCCGGAGGGACAAAAACACAACTTCAGCACCACGGACAGCATGAGCGGGGAGAACTGTGAAATCCTGCAGGGAACAACCTTCGGCAATTCCGCACCAAATCCACAACAATACGCAACATACCGCATGCGGATTTTGGTGCGGATTTTTTGCTTTTTTTTTTTCCCCCCCGCAGGTGCGGAAATCTTTTAAGAGCCTGCGGAATTTTCTTAAGAAAATTCCATTTTCTAGTGCGCGCAGGGCCTTAAGTGGGCTTTACACACTACGATATTGTTAATGTTTTCTCGTCGGGGTTACGTCGTTAGTGACGCACATCCGGCGTCATTAACGATATCGCAGCGTGTGATACTTATGTGCGATTTAAAACGATCGCAAAAGTGACAAAAATCGTTTGCCGTGGAGAGGTCGTCCTAAAACCAAAAAATCGGTCACCTCTCATTAGCGATGTTGTTCTTCGTTCCTGCGACAGCACACATCGCTGTGTGTGACACCGCAGGC
The DNA here is from genome assembly GCF_048569485.1 of Anomaloglossus baeobatrachus. Taxonomy (NCBI): domain Eukaryota; kingdom Metazoa; phylum Chordata; class Amphibia; order Anura; family Aromobatidae; genus Anomaloglossus; species Anomaloglossus baeobatrachus. The sequence continues at coordinate 223,418,487 of NC_134356.1, forward strand.
GCGAGGAACATCTCCTTACCTGCCTCCATCGGCAATGCGGAAGGAGGAGGTGGGTGGGATGTCCCGCTCATCTCCGCCCCTCCGCTTCTATTGGACGGCTGCCGTGTGACGCCACACGACCCGCCCTCTTAGGAGGCGGATCGCCGGCCCTAGCGACGTCGCAGGGCAGGTAAGCCGTGTGACGAGGGAGTGCGATTTTGTGCGCGACGGGCAGCGATATGCCCGTGTCGCACAAACAAGGGGGCGGGTACGCATGATAGCGATACCGTTACCGATATCGCTCCCGTGTAAAGCCCCCTTTAATCTCACATGGGCAAGAGGTTTGTAGTGAAGACTGCCTTAGCCCTGTACCAACACAGGTTGTACTATGTACATCATATGTCTGCTCCCTGTCTTTGGTGCGAGCTAGCGAGTCTTATCTTTCCCAGCAAATGATGGCTGTGATAATCAGCAAACATCTGCATCTAACAGCTCTACTCTATCCCAGGCAGCTGTTAACCTGTTAAATGCCTTTGGCGATCTCTGACAGTGGTGTTTAATGCTCGTCTGCAAGGGGGTACTCTATTCTAACCCCTCATCGGTGCTCCATCGACATGATTGCAGACCGCCGATGGGTTGTCGTGATAGACACAGAGGTCTTCAACAGACCTTGGCTATCATCCTGGTACGCCTGTGAAAACCAGCCCATGTCTACTCTTTCTTTGTAGTGATTTTTGCTATATACATCATACTGTGGCATTGTTGTTATAGCACAAGTGCTCAGATGATAGATAGGTAAAAGTCCCCTAAATGGACTAAAAAATGCCGTGAAAAGTAAAAACTGGCTTAAAAAATATATGAAAATAAAGGTTAAAATCACCTGCTTTTACATAATTAAAAATGAAGAAATAAATTAAAATACACATTTGGTAACATTACGTTCCTAAAAGTCCGTTCCATCAAAATAGAAAAGACAAATTTATTTAACAAAATTAAAAAACTGCCCGGAGTGCGTTTTTTTTTTTTTTGGCAGCTGCAACAACACATAAAAAAATGAAAAATGTAATAACAGGAGATCAAAATATCCTATTATCCCCAAATAATATAAAAAAAAACCATCGGCACAGGGCACAAAAAACAAGCCCTCATACAGCTCCATATCTTCAAAAATTTAAAACGTTACAGTTCTTGGTAAATGGTGACATAAGTAAATTCTTTTTAGTCTCCAAAAATTAATAAAAATTCACCACAAGTAAAATAAATATCGTACTTTTCATTTTATAAGATGACCCTGTTTTATAACGCACCTCAAATAATATGAGGTCTATCATATAATCCGGGGTGGGGGAAGGAGGGGTGCAGCTGTGGTGGAGCAAGGTCACAGGGGGCAGTGGTAGAGTAGGGAAATGGCGCGCAACACGTGCTCAGATGGATCTTTCGGCTCGATGACAATCCAAGATCTCATCTGCGCATGCGCCACCTCCGGATGCCGTCTTCTTTAGGGTGCTCTCACATCAGCGATATTTCGCCACACTGCCGGATCCGTCACAACTCCAGTACAGTGCAATACAGTTCAATGGCATCGAGGCAAGCTCTAGTCACATGCTCCGGTCACATGCCAGCATGTAACCGGAGCTTGCCGCGATGCCCTTGAACTGTTTTGCACTGTACTAGAGTGTGCCGGATCCGGCAGTGCGGCGAATTACCGCTGATGTGAAAGCACCCTTAAGTCCTCTGCAAGGAATCAATGGGCCAGAGGTGGCGCGTGCGCAAATGACATCTTGAGCCGAGAGCACCATCTGCGCACTCGACGACTCCTGGGCGCCATTATTTGAAGCCTGCACAGCCGACAGTGGCCCCTGCCTCACTGCTCACAGCATCTCCCCTGCCTCCTGTGACCTCCTCTCCACCATCCCCGGTAAGCTACATTCGGGTTATAAGACTCACTCCTCATTTTCGTTCCAAATTTTTAGGAGGAAAAGTGCCTCTTATAAACCAAAACATACAGTACTATGCATGTTTAGTATCGTGGTAATTATGCTTTCGTGGACACTTATATTGCCAGGTCATTTTTACCGTAAAATGAACGCTGTAATTTAAAAACAAACATTTGTTTTTTGCTATTTTGCCACAATTGGAATCTTTTTGCCTGCTTTCCAGTACATCATGTGATAAAATGGATGGTGTCACTGATAAGTACAACTCTTCTCGCAATAATTAAATCCTCATGGCTATATCGACGAAAAAAAAAAAATCTTATGACTCTTGGAATAAAAGAAGGAAAAAATGAAAAATTGGAAAATCACTCTCTCCTTTGAGATTTATGTGGAATTTGGAGAAAGCACTTGTTATATTGTGTTTGTTTGGCAGAGTTCAATAAAAATGTGTAGCAACCTTGCACAGAAATATCATGTTTAGTATCTACAGCTCCTATGCTAACCTCTGCTTACAGACTACAAACAATAGATATAGTATTCTTTAGCCATATTTTATTCTTTTTTTTTTTTCCTCCTTTAGAACCCAGCTCCGCCCCATACTTCTATTCGAAGATTAGCAAAAAGTAGAGGACACGTGCAAAAAGAGTAAAGTACAATATTTCTTTAGCTTCTTCTGTGGGAGTACATTGTTGTTTTTTTTTTTTAATTCATGATCACATCTTACCAAAATCTTTTGGTCTCTTCATGTTCACGAAATATGAAAGGAGCTTTCGTAAGGAGATTGATTCAACAGGGTAAGTTATCGGTAAGCTGTGCCAGAGGGTTTTCAGTTCTTCAGGCAGCAGAACACAGTTCATTCTGCAAAAATGCAATGCACAATTGTTACGCAATAGAGACCTCTAGTGATGTTACTGAGGTAGTGCAGTTTTGAAACAACGTTTTTTTAAGTTTCTTAGAAAAGAGTATATTCGTTCCCTGAAGTTTTCAAGCTTTTCAGGTCATAATGGAAATCTTGTAGCTAGTGATCATGTCAGTACCAGCTCCATGGTGTGCTTTGATCTTGTTTCTGTTATAACTTATTTTGCTATCCTATATAACTGTATCCTATTACAGTTCTGTACTCCCCTCAAGTGTAAAGTGCCGCAAAATATGTTGGTACTATATAACTATAACTATTATTACAGCAGCCAAAATCGTGTTAATAAAATATTTGCCAAAGGTCCTATTAACCTTTCTAGGTTTCCCCAAGATCCTATTTATGAAGGTCATGGAAATTTGAATAAATAAAACATTGATAACTGCGAACTGATATGCTATTCCAAATCAAACTACATTTTTCTCAAAATGTAAATGAGCTGTTAAGATCTATAGGCCGGACATAGATCTCACTGAGAATCTGCCTCCAGAGCTCATTTTAAAGGGAACCTGTTACGGTTGCTGCGAGCACTGGAGACTATGTCCAGATTTCTTGCTACTGCACATGTGCGAGCGCTGGAGACTAAGTCCAGATTTCTTGCTACTGCACATGTGCGGGCGCTGGAGACTAAGTCCAGATTTCTTGCTACTGCACATGTGCGAGCGCCGGAGACTAAGTCCAATCTTGGAGCCATTGCACATGTGCGGGTGACATCATCGCTGACACGAGGTCACATGTCTCTGACACCTTCTATGCCGATTGGTCGCTGGTCATGTGCTTGTGACGTCTTGCTCGGTGATAGGCCAGCATGACGTCACTCCTGTCGTTCTGGAAGCGGATTGGCTCTGGTGTCCTCCATCTTGGATGAGGCACAGAGTCTATATAAGACCCTGACACACGCCGCATGGTGCTCAGTCCTCTTGGTTCATGCATATGAGTAGACGCTCTGTGCGCGTTCCTCTAGGCATTCCTCTGTCTATGCTAGGTGAGCGCTACCGGCAGGGTAGCGTTCTTATACCTTACAGCTTCGGCTGCTGTCCGTATCCTTACCTCTTAGGGGAGCGGACATAGGCAGGTGCCTGAGGCACATGGTCTGGCTGGGCCTTGTGATTGTACTCGTAGGTGGACGTTGCCGCTAGGGTAACGTTCCTTATACTGCGTCTGGCAGTTGTTCGTATCCTCGCACACTAGGGGAGCGAACAGAGGTAGGAGCTTTGTGCGGCTTACGCTGCTGTTCGTCTCTTTTGCACCACTAGAAGAGCGGACCTAGGCAGGTGCCATATCTAGTGGTTCGTGTCCTCGCACACTAGTGGAGCGAACGCAGGTAGGAGCTTTGTGCGGCTTACGCTGCTGTTCGTCTCTTTTGCACCACTAGAAGAGCGGACCTAGGTAGGTGCCATTTCGCACACATTGCCTTTGTCTCTGTGATTATTAACAGAGATCATTCCACACACCCTCCAAGTAAGGGAGGAATTGCTTTACTTTCTTATTATATCCTTCTGTGAGTTAACAGAGGTATTGCACTCTGCCATAGTCTGCAGCAAAGTCTTTGCACGGTGGACCCTGACTGTCTGATACTCCTTTCGGTTATTATCAGACAGCCCCCCGTAACATTAGGACTGAGCCAAGGGTCTGGCAGTTATGGCAGAATATCAGCAGTTACACCGTTACATACAAGTACTTGAGTCACGGCTCAAGAGTATAGAGGATAAACCTCAGACCATGGTGACATCTGCACATGATCCTCGACTTGCTCTACCAAACAGATATTCTGGCGATGCCAGATCATGTCGTGGTTTCATTAGTCAGTGTCAGATACACCTAGAGGTTAACTCTTCTCGCTTCTCTACGGAGAGGTCCAGAGTAGGCTTTATCATCTCCTTACTTCAGGACAAAGCCTTAGAATGGGCGACTCCCCTATGGGAGCGCTCTGATGTGGTTACTCTGAGACATCAAGACTTTCTTGATGCTCTTAAGGCGGTATTCATGGGTCCGCAGGTTACCCATGATGCGGCCCTGAGACTGTTAGATCTATCTCAGGGTTCGTTATCCACTAGTTCTTATGCCATTGCTTTTAGAACTCTGGTGGCAGAACTAGATTGGCCAGAGAAGGTGTTGATTCCTATCTTCTGGAGAGGGTTGGCTGGCTATGTCAAGGATGCCCTTGCTACTCGTGAAGTCCCTGCTTCTCTGGAGGACTTGATCACAGTAGCAACGAGGATCGATGTACGCCATAAGGAACGTAGACTCGAGGTCTCTTCCTCACGCCCTAAGCATCGGGCTATTCCAGTTGTTGAGGGTCCACTACCATCTTCCTCAGCATCTGAAACATCTCCCACTCCTATGGAGTTAGGTCATACGTTCTCCAGACTACGCAAGTCTGGTCCTCCTATATGTTACGTATGTCGTCAGGCTGGGCACTATGCCAACAAGTGTCCTAGTCGTCAGGGAAACTCCCTGGCCTAGTAACCATTAGAGGGGGGTTACTAGAGACGTCTTCTGCACCCTCTAAGTGTTGTATCCCAGGTCAGCTCTCGTTCTCTGAGAATACATGGCCTATTATGGCTTTTGTGGATTCCGGAGCTGACGGGATTTTTGTGTCCTCAGGATTTGTAAAGGGACACAATATTCCCTCTATCATGTTAGAGGCGCCTATTCCTGTCCGTGTTGTTAATGGAACTATGTTGTCTGACTCCATTACATTGAGGACAGTTCCCTTGCGCCTTTCCCTGTCTCAGGGTCACATAGAGGAGATTTCTTTTCTTGTTTTGCCTGAGGGTATAGACGACGTCCTTCTGGGTCTTCCATGGCTTCGGACTCATGCTCCTCACATTGACTGGGAGTCTGACAGCATTATTAGTTGGGGTTCGAAATGTCAGTCCCGATGTCTTCCCTTACCACCTAAGGTCGTTGCAGTTGCATCAACTGATCTCTCTCCCATACCTACACCCTATTTGGATTTCGCTGACGTGTTCTCCAAACAGGGTGCTGAGGTTCTTCCACCCCATAGGCCGTATGACTGTGCCATAGACCTTATCCCAGGTTCGGTTCCACCTAAAGGCAGGGTTTACCCCCTGTCGATACCTGAGTCGGAGGCCATGTCGACCTATATAAGAGAGAGCTTAGAGAAGGGGTTCATTCGTAAGTCTGTCTCTCCCGCGGGAGCTGGGTTTTTCTTTGTTCGGAAGAAAGAGGGTGATTTGCGTCCCTGCATAGATTACAGGGGTCTCAACGCAATCACAATAAAGAACAAATACCCATTACCTTTAATTTCGGAGCTCTTTGACAGACTGAGAGGAGCTCAAGTTTTTACGAAGTTGGATCTGCGGGGTGCGTATAACTTGGTACGAATTCGAAAGGGTGACGAATGGAAGACCGCTTTTAACACCCGAGACGGTCACTATGAATACCTCGTCATGCCTTTTGGGTTATGTAATGCACCCGCAGTATTTCAGGACTTCGTAAATGATGTGTTCAGGGATTTACTGTTATCCTCAGTAGTGGTGTATCTGGACGACATCCTGATTTTTTCTCCTGATCTGGAGACTCATCGTCAGGATGTCGTTCGTGTCCTTTCCCGTTTAAGGGAGCACTCATTGTTTGCTAAACTCGAGAAATGTGTATTCGAGCAGTCCTCATTGCCTTTTTTGGGTTACATTATCTCACAAGAGGGTCTGGCTATGGATCCTGCGAAGCTCTCTGCTGTCCTGCAATGGTCCGAACCTCATTCCTTGAAGGCGGTGCAACGCTTCTTAGGATTTATAAATTATTACAGGCAGTTCATACCCCATTTTTCTACTTTGGTGGCCCCTTTGGTGGCCTTGACTAAGAAAGGTGCTAATCCCAAAGCCTGGTCTACTGAGACATCTCAGGCTTTTGAGGCAGTAAAAAGACACTTTTCAACTGCTCCCGTTCTTCAAAGACCCGATGAGAGTAAGCCCTTCCTCTTAGAGGTTGATGCCTCTTCAGTGGGTGCTGGTGCGGTCTTGTATCAAAAGAACGGTGCAGGTAGAAAAAGGCCGTGTTTCTTCTTTGCTAAAACCTTTTCACCGGCAGAGAGAAACTATACCATTGGGGATAGGGAACTGCTCGCCTTGAGATTAGCCTTGGAGGAGTGGCGTCACTTGCTGGAAGGAGCGAAACATCCTTTCCAGGTCTATACAGACCATAAGAATCTGACGTACTTACAAACCGCTCAGCGTCTGAATCCTCGCCAAGCCCGCTGGTCCTTGTTTTTCTCCCGCTTTCACTTCTCCATCAACTATTTGTCTGGGAGTAAGAATAACAAGGCAGACGCCCTGTCTCGCTCTATGCTTTCTACCCAGGAAGAGATTGACGAACCTCGTCTTATCCTTCCCTCCAGGGTTTTTCATACGCTCTCTCCTGTGACGTTAGACCAAATCCCACCGGGCAAGACATTTGTTCCGCCTGATCGACAGAATGATATACTGTCATGGGCCCACACCTCAAAGGTGGGTGGGCATTTTGGTATTAGGCGGACACGAGAGTTACTGGAGAGGTGGTATTGGTGGCCACACTTAGCCAGCCACGTCAAGAGATATGTCGGTTCCTGCTACTCGTGTGCTCGCAACCGTCCATTACGGCAGAGACCGGCTGGGCTCTTGCATCCTTTACCAGTGCCAGATAGACCATGGGAGGTGGTAGGCATGGACTTTGTGGGTGATCTTCCATGTTCACAGGGACATAGATTTGTGTGGGTCATTACGGACCATTTCTCCCGGATGGTTCATCTCGTACCGTTATCGAGAATCCCATCTTCCAGGGTACTAGCCAAACTATTCCTCAAGCATGTCTTTAGGCTTCACGGGATGCCAGATCGTATCATTTGTGATAGAGGCCCGCAATTTACTTCCCGTTTCTGGCGAGATCTTTGTAGCCTTCTGCAAATTGAGTTGAATCTCTCTTCGGCATACCATCCGGAGACTAATGGTTTGGTTGAACGTACCAATCAATCTATGATTATATACCTTCGACACTTTGTTGCTGAGAACCACGATAACTGGTCCTCCCTCCTACCCTGGGCAGAATTTGCCCTTAACAATTCGCTGGCTGAGGCCACTGGGCAGACACCGTTCGTACTCAATAATGGGCAACACCCTAGGGTACCGGTACCGTTTCCCGCTGCTGCACCTCCTCCTCTTGTGGCCGACTGGGCAACTAATGCCAGAGAGGTTTGGGATCGGACTCAAGAGTCGATCCAAGCAGCTAAGGACCGTATGAAGACGGTGTCCGATCGGTTTCGTCGCCCGGCTCCTGTCTTTTCTCCAGGGGACTTTGTGTGGCTCTCTGCAAAACACGTGAGACTTAGAGTGAGCTCTGTCAAATTTGCTCCTCGCTTCCTGGGTCCTTATGAGGTTCTTCGACAGGTAAATCCTGTAGTCTATCAATTGAAGTTACCTGTCCATCTTAGGATTCATGACAAATTCCATGTCTCACTGCTAAAGCCGGCTATTTTACCTCACGCTCGTGAAGTGCACTCTCCTGCCTCTGATTCCTCTCGCTCTAGCTATGAGGTACGAGCCATAGTTGGTTCTAAGATGGTTAGAGGGCGCAGGTTCTTCTTGATAGATTGGGAGGGCTATGGCCCGGAACATCGCTCTTGGGAGCCTGAGGAGGCTGTCCATGCTCCCGACTTAGTTGCCGATTATCTGCGTCGCCGGGAGGGGGGCCCTTGAGGGGGAGGTACTGTTACGGTTGCTGCGAGCACTGGAGACTATGTCCAGATTTCTTGCTACTGCACATGTGCGAGCGCTGGAGACTAAGTCCAGATTTCTTGCTACTGCACATGTGCGGGCGCTGGAGACTAAGTCCAGATTTCTTGCTACTGCACATGTGCGAGCGCCGGAGACTAAGTCCAATCTTGGAGCCATTGCACATGTGCGGGTGACATCATCGCTGACACGAGGTCACATGTCTCTGACACCTTCTATGCCGATTGGTCGCTGGTCATGTGCTTGTGACGTCTTGCTCGGTGATAGGCCAGCATGACGTCACTCCTGTCGTTCTGGAAGCGGATTGGCTCTGGTGTCCTCCATCTTGGATGAGGCACAGAGTCTATATAAGACCCTGACACACGCCGCATGGTGCTCAGTCCTCTTGGTTCATGCATATGAGTAGACGCTCTGTGCGCGTTCCTCTAGGCATTCCTCTGTCTATGCTAGGTGAGCGCTACCGGCAGGGTAGCGTTCTTATACCTTACAGCTTCGGCTGCTGTCCGTATCCTTACCTCTTAGGGGAGCGGACATAGGCAGGTGCCTGAGGCACATGGTCTGGCTGGGCCTTGTGATTGTACTCGTAGGTGGACGTTGCCGCTAGGGTAACGTTCCTTATACTGCGTCTGGCAGTTGTTCGTATCCTCGCACACTAGGGGAGCGAACAGAGGTAGGAGCTTTGTGCGGCTTACGCTGCTGTTCGTCTCTTTTGCACCACTAGAAGAGCGGACCTAGGCAGGTGCCATATCTAGTGGTTCGTGTCCTCGCACACTAGTGGAGCGAACGCAGGTAGGAGCTTTGTGCGGCTTACGCTGCTGTTCGTCTCTTTTGCACCACTAGAAGAGCGGACCTAGGTAGGTGCCATTTCGCACACATTGCCTTTGTCTCTGTGATTATTAACAGAGATCATTCCACACACCCTCCAAGTAAGGGAGGAATTGCTTTACTTTCTTATTATATCCTTCTGTGAGTTAACAGAGGTATTGCACTCTGCCATAGTCTGCAGCAAAGTCTTTGCACGGTGGACCCTGACTGTCTGATACTCCTTTCGGTTATTATCAGACAGCCCCCCGTAACAGAACCTGTCACTAGATTTGGCGACTATGAGCTGCGGCGACCACCAGTGGGCTCTTATATAAAGCATTCTAGAATACTATATATAAGAGCCCAGGCCGCTCTGTAGAATGTAAAAAACACTTTTATAATACGTAGGGGGCAGTCTGGTCAAATGGCTGTCTCTGCTCTCTGGTCTGGTGCCTCCTCTCTGCTGCGGTCTCCGTCCTCCATCTATCCAGCCCAGGCTGGCATTGTGGTCTTGCGCAGGCGCATTTTCATCTGTAATGCTGAGGGCAGATTAAAGTAATATAATGCACAGGCGCAAGGAAAGATTAAAGATCGCATGCGCACTACAATACTTTGATCAAAGTGCGCCTGCGCGGGGCCTCAATGCTGGCTAGTGTGGATGATGTGGGACGCGTCATGCACATGGGCCTCAGAAGAAAGAGGACGGAGATCGCTGCAGAGAGGAGGCGCCGGAATGAAGAGCAGCGACACCCATTGGACTGGACCAACCGCTAGGTGAGTATTTTATAAAGTGTTTTCTACGTTTGGCCTGGGCTATATACCTATATACCTATATATATATATATACCTATATATATATATATATATATATATATATATATATATATATATATATAATGTATATATAATATAAAAACACTTTAAGATAAAAAAAAAAACAAAAACAACTCCTCCTGGCACATCCTGAAGCAGTTTTTGTTTTGGCCACATGAGAGAGAAATAAAGTCATGAGGACATAGCATAGTAGTTTCCGTAAGGCTTACCGCATTAATACAGCATCAAGCTTCTCCTTGTCTGCACTACATTCATTGTTTCTACATTCACTGATGAAAGATCTGCAGAATTGCCAGAATTTATGCTGGAGAAGATCCCAGACAATCAAATGTATCTGCATCAAGAAGAAAAATATTCTACATTAACAAAATGTTCCCCTACATGACAGCCATATTGTCTGTCGGTATAAAATATTTAAAGGGAACCTGTCAGGTGTAATATGCACCCAGAACCACAAGCAGTTCTGAGTGCATATTGCTAATCCCTGCCTAACCGTCCCTGTAGCATAGATAAAGAGAGCTATAGAAAAAGGATTTCTAAACATCTTATATGCCTATGAGCTTGGGGGCTAGTCCCCTGGGCGTTGCTTTCCTTGCTAGTTGCCCCCATTAGCATGTTAGTATGCCCCTGTGGGCGTGTTAACATGCTAATGAATGCGCAGCGTCAGAGGATGATCTCACTCACCTCTCCACTGCCATCGCCGCCCGACACTGGATTTCAGATCAGTGCGCATGACCCCGGAGTTTTGGTCATGCGCACTATGAAGACGGGTGTACGCGTCCTGGCTTCAAACTGAAGTAGTGCGCATGACCGAAACTCCGGGGTCATGCGCACTGAGCCGAAATCCAGTGTCAGGCGGCGATGGCAGCGGAGAGGTGAGTGAGATCTCCTCTGACATTGTACATTCATTAGCATGGTAGCACACCCACAGGGACGTACTAACCTGCTAATGAGGCCAACTAGCAAGCGAAGCAACGGCCTTGGGACTAGTTCCCTCGCTCATTAGCATACAATAAAAGATCTTTAGAAATACTTTTTCTAAAGATCCTTTTATCTATGCTGGTGTATACAGGGATTTTTAGACAGGGATTAGCAATATACACCCAGAACTGATCGTGGCTCTGGGTGCATATTGGACCTGACATGTTTCCTTTAAGGGTATAGTGCAGAAGGCTGTATTTGGTAATAATATACAAAAAAGTCTGGAATATAGTCCAAAGATTTAGGTAATTACCAAAACTTTCAGAGTTTTCTTATTTCCAAGTTGGTGCCTTTGAACTGAATGCCTGTGCTCTAGCCTCAAGAGCGATCTACTCTCTATAAGGCCTCTTTCACATATCCATGAAAATCACGCACGTCTTGCACGGACGTGTAAAAGGTGTGCCATGATTTTGGCACACGAATCACGGATAGCACACGGAGAGTAGGTAGCAGGAACTTTCTGCTCACCTGTCCCAGTCGCTGCTGTCCGTGGTGCTGATGTCTTCTGCTCTGCGGTCTCCGGATCTGCTAACTCCCCGCTGCTTCTGGCCCACAGTGCAGTGAATATGCGATGAGCATAATGAGCAGGGGTCGGAAGCAAGTGACAGCAGCGGCAGAGACAGCAATGCTGGAGAAGGGGAGTATAGAAATTTATTTTATTTCACAGAAACGAGATTTTCTCCAGTATGTGTTACTGTGATGTCACACGGATCACATCCATGTGGTCCATGTGACACCCGTGCTGCCGGACAAAAACGGACATGTCTACGTGTGGAGCACATGGACACGTATGCTCTACACAGACACATGGTCCATGTGAAAACACGCATGTGTGCGCAGACCCTTTGATTTTAATGGGTGTGTGCCCGACTGCCCGTGTCTCCTGATACGTGTGAAAACGGACGTCACACGTATTGGAGACACGGATGTGTGAAGGCGGCCTAAAACATAGTACATATATTTTCTATCTTCACTAGAGTCTAAGTGATGCATCTTCTGGAGCAATATATAATCATTATCCATTATTACTGGCAAATAGAATCTTCCATCAGCTACATTTATTAGTAAGCTTTGGGCTTTAACTGTATAATGTAAAACCTTAAAAGACAGAACCGAGCCTTTTATTAAAATGTTATTGTGCAACCCATATCATGGACTGCGAGATCTGGCAAGATTTTTTACAAAGATGGAGCATCCATTAACCCGGCATACTAAAGAAAAGAACAATTCTGTAAGTACTGTGTAACCTTTTTCTCAGGAAGTGGAAGGTTTACTTAAGCTTAGTACAAAAAAAGACCTTTAGATAGCTTTCATAAAATCATGATGGACGCCTCTCAAAAATAGATGCATAGTTAGGCTATGTGCGCACGTGTGCGCTCTGCACCGTACCCAAAAGGTGCGCTTCAGAGTGCAGCTGAAAAGCTCCGTTCTGAAGCGCATGGTGCCGGCAGAGAATGTGCGCTCTGCATGCTGCCTCTCCCTATAGACAGCATGCAAACTGCACGGAAGAAGTGACATGTCACTTCTTAGAACGCAGCGATTCGGGCAGCAGCCGAATCGCTGCGTTCTAATATGCCATGTGCGCACGGCTCCTGCACAATCTCCATAGACTGTGCAGGGGACGCAGGACGCATGCAGTTACGCTGCGGTGCAGAACGCAGCGTAACTGCATGCAATACGCACACGTGCGCACATACCCTTATGGAATGACATCTACATTGCTTACCTCGGGCAACTTTCTTGGGGTTTGTGCATGACTGTACCTTGATAAATCCATTTCAAAGCTTTTGTGATAACGAATTTTGTCTATGCGGTAATGAACTTTAATCAGAGATGAAAGCCGTTCCACTTCTTCCTTTAGCTCAAACGTTGAAGGCCTTTCATAATAATAAAATTATCATCATATTGGAGGAATGCAAGTTACATTGAAATGGATTTCTTTTTTCTAATTTCATTAAATATTGCTAAAGCTCATACCTACACCTCAGCTGTTACCTGGTCAGTGTACCTCAATTTGCTCACCATAACCATTAAAGGGAACCTGTCAGGTGCAATATGCACCCAGAACCACGAGCAGTTCTGGGTGCATATTGCTAATCCCTGCCTAACCGTCCCTGTATACACTAGCATGGATAAAGGGATCTTTAGAAAAAGTATTTCTAAAGATCTTTTAAAGTATGTTATTGAGCGCAGGGACTAGTTCCCTGGGCGTTACTTCCCCTGGCTAGTCGGCTCCATTAGCATGTTAGTACACCCCTGTGGGCGTGCTGACATGCTAATAAGTGTGCAGCGTCACAGGATGACCTCACGCATCTCTCCGCCACCCTCAACCCCGGAGTTTGGGTCATGTGCACTATGAAGCCGGGTTTACGCATCCTGGCTTCAAACTGAAGTAGTGCGCATGACCAAAACTCTGTGTGGTTCTTGGTGCATATTAGCCCTGACAGGTTCCCTTTAAAGCCAATACATGAGTCTTGTTCTATAACATCACAAGTTAGCCTATGTATAAATACGGTGCAGAGATCTCTACCATCACATCAAATCATGCTATTCACATAGAATAAAGTTTTGTATAATAGATTATACATTTCCAAAGAGAAAAAAATTATAGCAGAACCCCTTTAAATAAGACTATTTCAGACTCCTACATTTTTGACCTTGGGATTACTGAAAATGTCATTACTTAAAAACTTTTTTTTCCACTAAATAATGATGTGAGTTAGACATACCTATCTTGAATAAGATCAATAAACTTCATGAAAGGTAAAACTGTAGAGCCCTGTTCTCCAAGAAGAACAGCAAAGCTGTTGACTTGTTCTGCAGTGAGTGGAGTTAGAATTGTTTTCTCAATGATTTCCTTAAAGTCATCTAGATGAATGCAGCCGTTTCCTAGAACATCTGCTTGGCTAAAATGCAAATACATGTCAATATGAAATAGCAATGCATTTATCAACAGCCCAATTAATATGGGTGGGTAGGGATGGTGACCCCGGGACCCGGTGACTTGGTGCAGGGGACGGTGATGGCAGGGACCGATGCACCTGGTCAGACCAGGGAGTCTTAGCTTACTCACGATGAAAGAAGTCAGACAAGTCCTTTGGTTAACCAATGTGATGGTGGCCGGCCGCCGCGGCCGGGTGTGTTCTGGTCTCCCACCCGGGCTGGTGGTCTCTTCCCTCTGCACTGTGCTGTAGTGTTTTGGACTTCCCGGTCTGGAACTCGAGAGTCCGCTCCCGGTAATACTGCTGGGAGCTGTGCCCGCTGACGCTGACCCGTGGGATCTACAGGCTCTGACGGATGCCCTATCCCTCTCTGTGGGTGGTTGTCTCTTTTCGGGACTTAGGTTTGGACAGGACCTATAATCCTGCCCTCAATTGGTTAATTAGCTAGGCCGTTGGTTCCAGTCCTGGCTTCAAGGTCCGTGTACCCCCTCTGTGCATGGTTTCTGGTCGGGTCTCCGGTGTCGGTACCGGCGGGCTCCAACCCTGTCCCGGTCCACCTTGGATCTGCCGAGCCGTCTTCCTGTCTCCTGCTAGCTACGCGCCCACTGTATGCCACCAAGCTAATGTGTCCGGGCTCCGACCCTGACACCTGTCAGTTCAGCCTCAGGCCTACAGCAGAGGCCTGGACTTCACTCCACTCAACTCCACTGCTCACTTAAAACCTTTTTCAAAACTGACTCCTTTTACCTGCCCCGGGCTCTCCAGACCCCTAGGTGGGCGTTTCCTTCTGTCTGGTTCCGCCCACTGGTGTGCCTGTCTTTCCCTGGGGGAGGTGATTAGGGTTTTCTGGTTGGCTGTGTGTAACCTAGGTGAGGGAAGGTGTTATGCGGGGGCCTATGTGTGACTACCTGCAGTGTCAGGGCTTCACATTCCCCCTTGGTTAAATACAGACCGTCAGCGGGCTGTCCTACCACTACCATTTATTAAACTGGAACTGTAGAAAAAGGGGATAAAACAGGTTTACAAGTATAATAACATATTTACATTGAGATAACTTTCTTCCCTTACGGGAGGCACAAAGCTTAAACATTGCTAACGGACCGGGCCACCTTCTGTTCGCTCCCGCCACCCAAACAACCTGTTCCCTAGTGCCACCACTAAGACAGGTGACACCCCTTTACCCTTTACCCCAGTTCAGAAACAGGCCCAGGTAGCACCCACATGGACCGGGTAATAAGTTCCTTACCCGGCAGTCCTTGCTACGGGTCCCCATGGTCTGGAGGGTGGTCACCGGTTGCAATGGTGACGGACCTCGGCCGACTTCCTCCAATCTGCCTCTCCGGAGACTGGGTCGGTGCTGTATGAAGGTGGACGGTAATTATTTACAAGACCCAATAGTTCTTGGATTGGCCTGTCAGTTCACGGCCATGGTCTATGTTTAAAACGGTGTCACTGCAGAACGGTCCCAACGGGGACACATAACTGGGTAGCCGGGAATCTTCTACCTACTCATTTTCAGGCAATGTAGAAGGTGAAGGAGGATATGGACACATCATTCCTTTTACATTCACCCAGTTCCGAACGTTGAGGACGAACCATCTTCTCTCCCCACAATGCTGGGTGTATGTAACCAGCTCTCCGGGCTCCAGGTCGCGGTCCGGGTGTCCTGTGGGCAGGTGCGGGGCTACGTCTCTCCGGGACACGAAAATTTCGGCATCCATGCCCGGCTCGTAGATGAAGCCCCACCCACACTTGGGGTTAAAATGGCAGACCTGCCCTTGATAAGTTGGACTCCGCACTCGGAAGGTGGATTGCCGGAGGTGATCCTTTTCTAGGTATGTTTGGGACAACACATCAGCCTTCCTCTTTTCCCAGTCTGCAATCTCCCCCCACAATTGCCTCTGCTGCCGCTTCCAATATGGAGCGCAATCCTCAGGCTCTTCCCCCTGCTCGGGAGCTCGGCTCATGCGGAGGCTCTCACTGCCGGCCACCACCGGTTCCACTCTTGGTTGAGAGCTCCGCTCCATAGCTTGCTCCGCTTCCCGGCAGGTATACACTGGCTGCTCCACAGCCTGGTCTGGGTACGAGCTGATGCGGGGACTCGCTGCCGGGGTTGTCTTCTGGGTTGGCTCTGCCTCCGATGCGGCTGGGCGGACTGCCGGGGCCGGTCTCGTCAGACGTGTGGCCATCCTCGTGGCCGGAGGTGACGTCATCTTCGGCGCGGCCGGGCTCGGGGCTGGAGAGGATGTCTTTCGGGTCTTGGTCTGGCGCGGGACTCATACGGGTGCCGGAGTGGTGGCATGCTCATGGCCTGAGGGTTCCATGACCGAGGCCTCGCTAGCAAATGGAATGGGCTGCACTGCCGTTGCTTGGGGCAGCGGACCAAGCGGGACATCAGCTGCAGGTACGGGCGTCAAGGGAGGCGACGTGGCGGACGGGGGCAGACCGAGCTCCTCAGCCTGGTGGGCCGGTCCCAGTGGGACATAGGGGTTTGGGTCGCTTACCCGCTCCTCCGAGGCCATCTCCACTTCGCGGGCCCGAACGGCCGCAGCCAGATCCCTCATCTCGGCCATCCATCTTTTTAGCAAGAAATTAGCCTGGGCCTGGATCTTGCGGCACATCCGTTCTGTCTGGGCTTCGACGCAGTCAGCAGTCCTGGGAGCTGGTTGCTCCATCTTCGGGTCGCCGGACCGGTCGGACATCCTTCCACTTGGTATCCAGGAGCATAAGATGGCAGAGTCCTGGCATCCCTGCCCTTTATCCCTTCGGGTCACATAACGCAGCTTCTCTGCCCGCCCCTTTTGGTCTTTTGCGAGCACTCTCTTTTTTGCTCCGCTCCTTAGTTTCGATTTCGGCCTCAGTGTCCTCCTTCCGGCTGTGATCCCAGGGGGCGGGGCTTCAGCTTTGCGCCCTTTCTCGGGGAAGAAGACGCTGGGTTGTCCTTTTTCTCGCACAAAAATGGCGGCTAAAATGGCGGTTTTCCAAAATTTCGCAGCGGAGCACCACTGACAGTCCAATACAATGGCGCACTTTCACCAGGTAAGTGAACGGGTATTTATCCTGTTCGTGACGCCAAAAATCGAGGTGTGCCACCCCTGTGCCAGCAGCTGGCGCTGCTCGGATCCGGATATACGGTATGGCTCGAGGAATCCTGCCGGACCCGGGGGTCGCGCGGACACTCCGACTAAAAGGGGACGTATTTGTACGGGTATGGTAGTAAACTGTCGGTGACGCCACCCACGGTGTGTGGTGAGATGTGGCACCACCGCTGCTGTTGTGGGACACCCGGGGCGATGGGATGGCAGCTTGTTGTTAACCCCTCCATGGGTAGGGATGGTGACCCCGGGACCCGGTGACTTGGTGCAGGGGACGGTGATGGCAGGGACCGGTGCGCCTGGTCAGACCAGGGAGTCTCAGCTTACTCACGATGAAAGAAGTCAGACAAGTCATTTGGTTAACCAAGGTGATGGTGGCCGGCCGCCACGGCCGTGTGTATTCTGGTCCCCCACCCGGGCTGGTGGTCCGTCTCTCTTCGCTCTGCACTATGCTGTAGTGTTGTGGACTTCCCAGTCTGGAACTCGAGAGTCCGCTCCTGGTAATACTGTTGGGAGCCGTGCCCACTGACGCTGACCTGTGGGATCTACAGGCTCTGACGGATGCCTTATCCCTCTCTGTGGGTGGTTGTCTCTTTTCGGGACTTAGGTTGGGACAGGACCTATAATCCTGCCCTCAATTGGTTAGTTAGCTAGGCCGTTGGTTCCGGTCCTGGCTTCAGGGTCCGAGTACCACCTCTGTGCACAGTTTCCGGTCGGGTCCCCGGTGTCGGTACCGGCGGGCTCCAACCCTGTCCTGGTCCACCTCAGATCTGCCGAGCTGTCTTCCCGTCTCCTGCTAGCTACGGGCCCACCGTCTGCCACCTAACCAATGTGTCCGGGCTCCAACCCTGACACCTGTCAGTTCAGCCTCAGGCCTATAGCAGAGGCCTGGACTTCACTCCACTCAACTCCACTACTCACTTAAAACCTTTTTAAAACTGACTCCTTTTTCCTGCCCCGGGCTCTCCAGACCCCTAGGTGGGCGTTTCCTTCTGTCTGGTCCTGCCCACTGGTGTGCCTGTCTTTCCCTGGGGGAGGGGACTAGGGTTTTCTGGTTGGCTGTGTGTAACCTAGGTGAGGGAAGGTGTTATGCGGAGGCCTATGTGTGACTACCTGCGGTGTCAGGGCGTCACAGAACCGGTTACATTGAACTCACTAGAAGTTACGAGTACTAAGCACCCAAGCATGGTAGTGCTCGCTCATCACTAGAATAACGCTTCCACTCCTCCACTAAACCTAAGTTAACACTAATATAGCTGTAAATATAATCGACTTACCGGAATTGTGCCAGTAACTGAACAAATGGGCCCTGGCATAACTGGAAAAGCAACCATTCGGCTTCTACAGCAGAAATTACTTCTTTTGTGCCATTGGATGGTCCACAGAAATTACTGCCCTGCCTAAAACAGAAAAGTAGGAAAGATCATTGTTTCTTATGCATATTTATTTTATTTTTTTCATACAAGTCATTATTGACTTTTATAAGAAGATTTACAATGTTTGCGTGTTCGTTTACATTGGATACATCTCCTATAAAAACTTATGCAGGAAACCTGTCAATCACTCTGTGTCCAATACATTCCCGCTTTCAGTTTTGCTGCTAGGGCAATTCCAACAAGCCCACAATTTCTTTAGCTTTGCTTTATAACTGGGACAATATGGGAAAAGTTATAACATTATGATAGAGGGTGAGCAAGTAAAACTGAGTTCACATATTCTGTAATCATCCGTTAAAACGGATCCTGCAGAGATCAACTGGCAAAAAAGTTTTGCAAACACAACTTTTTGTGTCCATTGTTAAGTAACTAATCTCTGCTGGATACGTTTTTTTAACCTTGGAGTTTATGGAGGACGGATTCATTAATGGATTGCTATTTAGACATTCATTTTTCTTGCATTTCGAAGGCTGCTTTCACACATCCGTTTTTTGCTGTGCGTCACAATCCGGCTCTTTGCAGAAAAAACACAACCGTTTTTTTTTGCCGTCGGTTGCGTTTTTTCCGCATAGACTTTTATTAGTGCCACAGTGTATTATGGGAAATTTCCTAGGCATTCTGGGTAACGGCATCTATTTTCAGGAGTTAATTCACCACAGGAAGACGTGTGCTATTCTGTGTCCTAGCACTCTCCTTGTTAAAAGCCTACTATCCTTACAAAAGCATATCTGGTACGGGATTACTACTGTATGTAACTACATGTTGTTCAAGTCTGTTGTTTAATTATATAGCTGTGATTATATACAGAGATTAGGCCAGATAGAAATTCACATGTATGTGCAGTCTCCATTTTGTATAGCACTTCCTCTGTACAATGAATGTATTACCAATGCGCATTATGTGCTCCATACTTACTATTGTTATTTATATTCTTAAGGCTGCTTTACATGGTACGACCGATTGTGCAATTTCACAATCGATCGTACCCGCCCCCGTCCTTTTTGCGTCACAGGCAAATCGCTGCCCGTGTCGCACAAAGTCAGTAACCCCCGTCACACATACTTACCTCTCGTGCGACCTCGCTGTGGGCGGCGAACGTCCACTTCCTGAAGGGGGAGGGACGTTCGGCGTCACAGCGACGTCACACGGCCGCCGGCCAATGGAAGCGGAGGGGCGGAGATGAGCGGGACGTAAATATCCCGCCCACCTCCTTCCTTCACATAGCCGGCTGCGGCCGCGTGACGCAGGTGAGCTGCTGTTCATCGTTCTTGGGGTGTCACAAGGAGCGGCGTGTGCTACCCCGGAAATGAACTACTAAATTAAACGATATTATGGAACCTAGCGAGCAGTACACGACTCACGATTTGTGAGCGATACTGCGTCTCTAGGAGGTGTCACACAGGCCGGCATCGCCAGCGATGCCGGATGTGCGTCACAAAAACCGTGACCCCGACGATCTATCGCACGATAGATTGTCTGGTGTAAAGCAGCCTTTACAGTTTTACCATATATACTCTTTCGCACCAAGTGTACTGTTAACCAATAAATAAGTTTAGACTACAGAGCAACAGTCTGCTTACTTGAGAAATAGTGAAGGTTTATGCTGTATGTCAGATTGCACACTGTGCAAACGTGCATGAAGACAGAACAATAGTAGATTACTGGAAAAGAAATGATAAGGTTTGTAATATTTGCACCGAACCAGACCTTTGTTCTACTTGTTTCACCATTTTCTTCATGAAGCTGAGTCTGGATCTGCTCTTCAGTTTATTCACAAACATGATAAAGTCCACAAGGCCATCTTTTCTTCTCATATTAAATCTAAATGCAAATATATATATTAAAGGGATGATGAAAAAGCAACACTACAGTATGCAGTCAGCTAATCTTCATTTAAGGCAGACTTCCCTGAGAAGACATGTACTTGTAATTCCAAAACCTGTTGGTAAACTTTTCAAGAATACAATTTTTGAAGCAACAAGCAAATTACGTGCTCATGAGCAGTACGAAGCACCATCCCTCAATTAGTTAAGCTGCCCAATTGCAATGCAATTGTAATGCCGTGTATTACAGCCTGCAACTGGCCGGGCCTAAGAAGCTTTCAATGATAGCAAGCCCAGAGGCCATTGTAAGGAAATAAGCATTGGCGCATCGCAAATGGGGTACAGGGGATCCAATGGGGTTACAGATGTTCATTTTTGACTGGGCTATTGTTACGGAACTGCCTAATAAATGGTGGAAGCAGGCTATCAGGCAGTCAGGGTCCACCGTGCAGAGCAAACCTGCTGTTGGTGATGGCAGAGGGTATAGGGAACCTGTACCACAAAAGCGGTACTTGGCGCTGTTACCTCACAGCGGCACTAGGACCAACTGCGGTACTCCCTGTTAACTCACAGTGACTACCGAATTAGCATAAACGTAAATGAGGAAATGCTAATAGGCTTATGGGGAGTGCCTAAATAATATTAGAGGTGAACATGTAGTTCCTGTCCAATCACAGCAACTACTATACGTGAACGGATGGTAACCCCAACCGTAGTCCACTAACTGACTTCCTCTGTTGCCTCACAGAGGTAAAGTATATGAATGAAGGTAGGAAATCCGTTACAGGTCACGGAGATCCCTGGACGCTAACCTCTATTAACTCAGAGGATATGTACCTAAGGTGTAGGTGCAAGCAGTACTAACCGTACTGTCAAGGCTCAATGTGCAAGTTCCTGCCTAAACCTTTTGTGCTAGCCGCCAAGTAGGGAGAAAGGAAGCTCTCTATGCTAGCCGCAGAGAGTCACCTGAGAGCACAGTGAATGAGGTGCCTGCCTAAGCCCGGTTCCACTAAGATGCAAGGTAGCGGACACTAGTGGTGCACTAGTAGGTAGGTGCGCTTAACCAGCGGGTGTTCACTGGCTTGTAACTGTGAGCATAGGCTAGCTAATAGGAGAGGTCACACATGAGGCGGCTACCTCATGCATGCACCAAGACGACTGAGCACCGAGCAGCGTGCTGCAGGGTTCTTTATAGATTAAGCACCACCCACAAGATAGAGGCACCGAATCGGTTCTCGACCAATCAGCATCAAGAACATCAGCGGTGACGTCACCCGCGGCCAATCCGCAAGGAGAGCATCACAGTCATTGCATCAGCAATGCGTGACCAATCAGCGGCTGCCACGTGGTGAGCATGCTCAGGGCGACCAAGGCTGACTTAGTGCAGATAGCAGCTTGTCTACTCGCGCATTCGCAGAAGCCCCATTTCAGGACTTAAGGGTGCTTTATACGCTGCGACATCGCTAACGACATATCGTCGGGGTCACGGTGTTTGTGCACATCCGGTGTCGTTAGCGACATCGCAGCATATGACAGCTAGGAGCAATGATCAACGATCGCAAAAACGTCAAAAATCGTTGATCGTTGACACGTCGCTCCTTTTCATAATATCATTGGTGGTGCATGCCGCTGTTTGTTCGTCGTTCCTGCGGCATCACACATCGCTATGTGTGACACCGCAGGAACGACGAACATCTCCTTACCTGCGTCCACCGGCAATGAGGAAGGATGGAGGTGGGCGGAATATTCCACCCGCTCATCTCCGCCTCTCCGCTTAGAAGGAAGGGCGGTTTGCCGGCCACAGCGACGTCGCAGGGAAGGTAAGTCCGTGTGACGGGTGTAAGCTATGTTGTGCGCCACGGGCAGCGATTTGCCCGTGACGCACAACCGATGGGGGCGGGTACTCTCGCTAGCGATATCGCAGCGTGTAAAGTGCCCTTTAGCCTCAGCTGCTAAGGATTTCTCAGGCGGGTAGAACGCCATGGCAGAGAACCAGAGGGAGAAGAAGGAGGACGCGGACCAGCAGACCCACGAGCCGTAACAGCCATCTAGGGGTATACAGGTCTGTGCTTTGTGCTAGCACTTATCCCAGCAATTGCCTGCTGCCATAATAAGTTAAGCTAAATCCCCACAGAACTGTTCAGTTCATGTCATTTGGACACAATGGCAGCACTGCCTAGTCACATATACTGAATACTCAGCGTGTGGGCTGTAATCATGCCCACTCTTCTTTGATTGACAATCCTTTCTACCCAGTACAGCTATGAATAGTCAGATCTTCAGCTCCGCCCAGATGAAATGAGCATTTCATAGTGAGGACCTTAATTTCTATTTTGTTTTCCATTTTTCACTGTTAATTTCAAAATTAATACATCTAAAAAGGTTAATATCTACACTATGTTATCCTGCAATTAGTTACAGAGAGAAATCTATAACGTCAGTTTCCCTTTAAATATCACCTTGAAGTTCCATATGTGACTTGGGCTTCTATATGGCTATGAAGCTCCTTTGTTACTATGAATATTCTTATAGTGTACAGTAGGGAATGCATTATTCCATATATAAAAATCCTGTTACTTTTAGGCTAGGGCCACACGAGCGTATGGCATCAGATGCGATATGCTATATGCGATATGCTAATGACCCTCGACTCTCGCCCTGCTGTGAGCGTGAGCTGAGTGTCATGCACCTGTCATCCAATCTTGTGATCGGATCACAGCTGCGGAGGAGAGGGAGGGACTAATCTCCCCATCTCATCTGTTGTCAGTCTGTAAGTATATTGCACTGCAATTAGATGTCATCTGAGTACAGTCTGATGTTTCACTCGCACCCATAGTCATGTACGGGTGCAAGTGAATAGAGCTCTTGCATACACTCACAGCATCCTGCGATTGCTTGCTCTGTCCGATTCTGCTTGAGAAAAAAAATTATAGATGGGGAACTGCCTGATAGACTAACATTGGTCCGTGTGGAATGCAATTTATCACACTCCACTTGTCCGATTTTACTCACCATGTGTCCTAGGCCTTATTTTGAAATATTTTTTAATGATTTTAAAATATTTAATTTATAACAGTAATATAAATACATATAATTAAAGAGCTATCGTCAACTAAAATATTTTTTTCAATTGTACTCTATCTCTAGATCTATAAAAAAAAAGGAAGTTGTGTAATATTTGTTAAGGCCTGTGCAAAGTGCTGGATGTATAACATTTGGAAACACCTACTAACCTCCCACATATGAAATTAACAAACTGTTAAATTACAACACTTATATGTACGTCTTTAAATGTCCCTATAATCAAGATAGCTGAAATAAAAAATAATCATCTCAACACCTGCAGTTATTAATCCATCACATGAATATAAAATACATGTAAATGCTAAATATTACATTGCATGTGATCATACAGAATTATTACATGAGCACATACCTTGCAAGTAAGTGTTCCAAATCTACAGCTGACATAGAAATGTTACATTTTTGAAATATGAGACGAAATTCAGACCTGTTAATCTGAAATAGAAGATGGAATATATGTAGTGTACATTGATTGTATATTTCTGAAAACTTTCAGTCTATGTCAATTTTTGGGTCCTCTGTAGTCAAGCTGATTGCTGGAATGTCAATTGCTGAGGAAAGCACTTACAGACTACTGTAATCAGTCCACTGAAATCAAAGGGATTTTTAGAGTTTTTCCTGTGATACATTATATGCCCTGTTATTTTTTTCTTGTGAATCATGACTAGGGATGAGGAAACCCGATCGGTAAAGTTGGGGGTTTGTAACAGACACCGAGTGTCCGGGTCTCAGACTCAAAGACACACTTTTAAAAAAAATCCATGTCCTAGTTCGGGTAATGTTTGTATGCTAATGAAGTCTGTTGAAAGGCTGCAACACAGTCAATCAACAAGCTCAATTGCATTCGGAAGTTGCTGTGAACAATAAAGAAAAAAAAAATGACATGAGCTCCTGCCTGTTTTTGATAACCAGCGCAGGTAAAGAAGACAACCGGGCACTGCAACGCTCAGCTATCTGCTTTACCTTGGCTGTTTATCAATAATAGAGGGGATACCAAGCCGTTTTCTATTTAAATTATTTAAATAAAAATTTTTAAAAACCAGTGTGGGTTGTGATTTGCGTCCTATTTTTGATAACCAGCGCAGGTAAAGCAGACAGCAAGGGGCTGGTATTATCAGGCTGTGAAGGCCCATGGTTATTTGGCCCTCCCCAACCTAAAAATAGCCAAAAGCTGACCCAGAAGTGATGCATCAATTACATGCAAAAATTCTGACACTTTGCCCGAATCATCCTGATTGAATCTTCCCAATTGCTCTGATGCTGTTGCAATCATGGTAATACTTTTTGAGTTGGATTTAGCTGTGAATTGACAATTTTCATCAAGCTCAGGGGTTAGTAATGGATAGGCATCTATCAGACACCCCCATTACTAACACGGTAAGTATAGAGTTAAATAAAGTTCCATAGGTCCACTCTACTCTAGTGGTAACCATATCTTTAGGGATACCAAGGTGAATATTTTTGCGGGGCAATTCAGAATGCATTTTTTTTTCTCACTTGTTTGCCTTTTGTATTTTTACACTATAAAATTTAGCAGTAACAGTTTACCCTAAAAACTGAACATCTAATTTTCTTGTGAATAATCATGCCAAATATACGGTACCAGTCAAAGGTTAGGACACGGCATAAATCATACCGTACTTACAGAATGGATTTTTTTTATTTTCCCTTTTTATGCATAATACAAACTTTCATTGAGTGACCATAAACTTTCAAAATGCAAAAGAATATTACATTTTTAATCATCCAAAGAAGCTTCCATTTGTCTTACAGTGGCTATAAGGCGGGATTTGCACGTTGCGACATCGCAATCCGATGCTGCGATGTCGCACGCTATAGTCCCCGCCCCGTCGCAGGTACGATATCTTGTGATAGCTGGCGTAGCGAAAATTATCGCTATGCCAGCTTCACATGCACTCACCTGCCCTGCGACCGTCGCTCTGGCCGGCGACCCGCCTCCTTCCTAAGGGGGCGGGTCGTGCGGCGTCATAGCAACGTCACACGGCAGGCGACCAATAGCGGCGAAGGGGCAGAGATGAGCAGGATGTAAACATCCCGCCCACCTCCTTCCTTCCGTATAGCCGCTGGCGGTAGGTAAGGTGATGTTCCTCGCTCCTGCGGCTTCACACACAGTGATGTGTGCTGCCGCAGGAACGAGGAACAACATCGTACCTGTCGCGGCACCGGCATTATGGAAATGTCGGAGAATACACCGGTGATACGATAACGACGCTTTTGCGCTCGTTTATCGGATCATCTAGGATTTACACACTACGATGTCGAAAGTGACGCCGGATGTGCGTCACTTTCGATTTGACCCCACCGACATCGCACGTGCGATATTGCAACGTGCACAGCCGCCCTAACATGAATGCTAATTATTACTTATACACAGGATAGATTACACTTGCTCATTTGTGGGGATTCCGAGATCCCCACCGATCCCAAGAATGGGGTTCTGAAGTGCTGTGCTGTGGAGTGTCCCCACCAACTAGCGTCAGCTACCAGAGATGCATTTTTAGTTACTCTGACCACTTTCTGCTTTTTCCTGACGCTAAGGTCTATGTTGTGATAAACCATCTGTAGTTGATTTAGGTCAGAGGACTATGAGAGCTTGTTATTGTAGTACAGCACTCCATCAAGACCCCTACACTGCCAGGAGTTGTTTAGGATCAGTATCCTGTTGAAATACAAATTAAGACCCAACTACCAGTAAAGATTGATTGGCATGTCTCAACAGAAGTTTGTGGTAGCCATGGTGGATTACTGTGCCTGATTTTTAAACAGATTTTTTTTATCAAATAAAGTTACACAAAAAAAAGAGAATCACATAAACACAATAGAGCAAACAGAGCCCTTAATTTACATACATAAAAGGGAAAAAACCCATGAGTAAAGTTCACCCCTCTCCCACCCACCCCTTTGCCAACAAACAGTATTGTTTATTTATTATGTTTATGCATTGCTTTGACTACACAGTATTCAAAATAGCTTATTAGATATAGGGTAATAATAATCCTTTTTATATTCTATAAGGTATTTAGGAAACACTGTTTTATGATCAAAAAAGTGTAAAATTCATCTCACCATGACAAGGTGTATCCCAATCAAGCACTTATATAACTAGAAGATAGCACTGTTGATTGGGGTACACCTTTTTCCAGTGGAATGACTTTCAAAGTTTTTTAATCAAAAACAATGTTTACTAAGTACCCTATGTTATTTATATGTACTGCCATATTACTATTTACTTACTGCAGGTTATATATTCATTTTGTTTCTATCTTGGATTTTGACTGTTAAATGCCCACAGTGTGAACATAGAAGGATGGAGACTGCAATGTCAGGGTCAATTTTCTAGCACAATGGGCGCTTCCTAGAGTCCTCTGCTGCTAGCAGTAGATTAGACGCTGCTTTCTTCTGATGTACAGCTAGTCTCTCCCGAACCAGTAATGGCCCTCCCTGACAAATTTTTGGGGAAGAAAGACCAATTTAGGGTGTTCAGGGAGAGCGGTAGGTAATTTTTTTACCCTACAGGCCCGGTGAACAGGAAATGAGTCTATTTCGGGTGGAAATAATCAGATCCCTACTGAGGGGGGTCCTCGGACTTGGGTATTTTCTTTGTTTCCACAAGCCTCAGGTCAGTCATCTGGTGATACTTTTTTTTGCCTTATTTTTAATCTATGATGAGCCCGACAGAATCCAAGTTGCGGAGGCACAGATCATGGACTTGGCACTGGGGGGCCGCACTGCTGAGAACTAAAGTACTGAGGTGGAATGTTGCAGCTCTCCAATTTCAGTTTCACTGTGGCCATTCGGGTACACTTAAGGATGCTATGACTTTGCATACCCCACCTTGTTCCTTGGGGGAGGCCATGATGCAGGCCATTCAGATGGATTACAGGATTTGTGAAAGGCGCGATGAGCGACAGGGGGTTTGATTGTTTGTCCAGAATTGGTTCACGTACTTGAAACAGAATCAATAGAAGTTGGAGCTGCCCACTCTCGGACCGTTGAGAGAAGACATCAGCGCAATCTCGGACTCTGGCTCTCCTGCGGATGCGCAGATTGGTATTGGGATATCCATGGCTGTGTATTCACAATCCTGTCATTGAGTGGTGTTGGAAGAATATTGTTAAGTGGAGCCCCAATTGTCATAAAAGATGTCTTAGTTCTGCACAGGTTTTCTCCGCTAGTCTGGAAGGTCTGCCGAGGTACCTGAAAGGCTTTGGAGATGTTTTTATTGAAAAAGAGGCAGAAATATTACCTGCCCATTGTCATTATGACTGTGCTATCAACGTTATCCCTAATGCCAGATTACCCAAAGCTCTCCTGTATTGTTTATCAGGTACTGAACATACTGAAACTAAAAAAAAAAAAAAATATGAAAGAATATGTAAATGAAAATTTACGGAAGGCTCATATCCATCCAGGCTCCTTGTCTGTAGTTGCTGGGTTTTTCTTTGTTAAAAATAAAGATGGGGGTCTGTGACTTTGGCTTGATTTCCGTGAATTAAACAAAATTATGGTTGTAATACTTACCCACTTCTACTTAACTTATCCCCGACCCATTTAATCACCTTACAGGGACTAAGTGGTTTTATAAATTTAATCTTAGAGGGGTATTGTATAAAGTCTGAAGGTCTATTTGAAAATGTAGTCATTTCTTTTGAGTTAATCAATGCTCTGACAGTTTTTAAAAACTTTCTGAATGACAGCTTTTCTGACTGAATTGGAAATTTTATTGCAGTATATTGTGACAGTATTCAGATTTTTTTTTTGCCTGATCTGGATTCACACTATGAACATAACAGTTTGTTTTACAAAAGCTTAGAGAGTTTGTTTGCTAAATTGCAAAAATGTTCTTTTTCTGTGCATGAAATATAATTTATGGGGTTCATTGTATCAGCTGAAGGGTTTAAGATGGATCTTGTGAAAATGCATTCTATAATTGATTGGGTTCAATCTTGAAACCTTAATGCACTGCAACGGTTTCTAGTATTTGCAAAATTACTACAGAAAATTTGAGATTTTTCTCAAATTGTTACACCTCTTTTTTTAATCAGATAAATTTTTATTTTTCTCCAAGTATACAAAACATGTGTTATATTTCAGCAATAACAAGCAGAACTTTAAACTTTCCCTCCCCAACATCCCCTCCCTCTCCCCCCTCAGCGTACATATTACCCATATCAATATCAAAGATCTTACATTTTAACCCTTCAGTAGCATATATTGGAATGTATAGAACTAATCTCTGCCCCTAGTCCAACATCTCCCAACTCTAATATTTATCCATATTGCAACCAATATTCCACAATCTATCAAAAAGTGCAAGTTGTTTCCTTTTCCCATATATGCTTCTCTCCATTCGAACAATATGATTAACATATGCGACAAATTCCCCTCTAGTCGGTGGGTCCCCCTGCATCCAGTGTTTGGCAATTACTTTCCTTGCCGCATACAGCAGTCTGGCTATCACTATTTTAAAATTGTTGTCTACTCTAATTTTTTCCACGTAACCTAAAAGACATACCAGTGGTTGTCTGGGAAGTTTACATCTATAAGCTCCTTCTATTCTATTAAGAACAGTTATCCAAAAGGCTGCCAACCTGGGACACATCCACATCATATGGAAAATGCCGGCACCTTCTCCATTACATCTAGGACAGTCGGAGTTACTCTTCAATCCCATTTTACACATAATTAGCGGGCATCTATATGCCCTATGCACCACGTAGAGGTGGGATAATCTTGTTGGTTCACTCATTGATATGTATTCCAAAACACTATCCCATACCTCATCAGTGATCCCGTCTATCTCTGCCTCCCATTTATTCCTAGTGTTTACAGGGTGATCAAGCAAATATGTATGCAGTAGGTCCCTATATATAGTAGATATGATTTCTCTTGTGGGTCCACTACTACGCACATATTTCAGTACTAGGTCTGCCTGTACCAGCAATGATTGCTTAACTCCCTGAGCCACCACTGCATGCGCCAACCGTTTGTACTGGTACCACCCAAGTGGGGATATCCCAAACTCATCCTGTATTTGTGTAAACGATTTCAGACGTCCCTGGCTAAGAATTTTCCCCATATACCATATACCTTTACGTGCCCATTCCTTAATTTTGCCTATCTTGTATATCTCAGAGCAGTTTTCATTGTCCCACAACGGAGATAATTCAGTTATTGCTGTAATCCCTCTTATTTGCTTGATCTTCCTCCAGATTCTATTCATCAGGCTAAGTGTGGGGCTCGTTTTTCCTATTCTCCCAAATGATCCAATTGTTACACCTCTTACTGATCTCAAACGTGAGGGAGCAGATCTTAGGGTTTTGTCACCTACAGTTTTAATTCACCCAGATCTCAAGAAACCATTCATTGTGGAGGTGGATGCTTCAGAAATCAGGGTTAGGGGCTGTTTTATCTCAAGGTCCCAAAATGCTGAGAAAAATGATGATGTGGGTATCATGAGTTGCTCACTGCCAAATTAGCTTTTGAAGAATGGAAACATTTTTTGGAGGGAGCTGTTCATCAAGTAACAGTTGTGACAGATCATACAAATTTAGCTTATATTGAATTAGCTAAATGGTTGACTTCAAGGTAGGCCAGATGGTCTTTATTTTTCTACAGATTACATTTTTTCTATCACGTTCAGGCCAAGGTCCAAGAATGTTTGGCATGATGCTATGTCATGCAACCTTCAGTTTCTACTCCATCCTCTAATCTTCCTCAGATATTGTGACTTCTAATTTATCCTGGGATTTGGAAGTGGAGTTCCATGAACTCCAGTCATTGGCTCCTTCCACTACTGCTTGGTCCAAGTTATTTGTTCCTGTGTAGCCAAGATTATGTCTGTTCCAGATATTTGATCATTCCGTTTTGAATGGTCAAGCTGGAGTCACAACTCTGCAGAAAGCTATTCCTAGACTCTTTTAATGCCCATCCATGCGTATTGATATTCAATCATTTATGTCCACTTGTGAAATTTGCACACAAGCTAAAATCTGTCATAACCGACATGCCAGGAAATTGGTTCCATTGTCAATTTCAGAAAGACCGTGAATTCATTTGTCCATGAATTTCATTATGAATTTGCCTTTATCTGGAGGGAATGCTGTGATTTGGGTAGTAGTTGACGGATTCAGTAAACAGGTTAATTTTGTTCTGTCAGGGTTACCGAATGCTGAGACTCTTTCCATGTTGTTTATCAATCAGAAAGATTAAGATCCCAATGCTTTTCATCCCAAATGTGTTCTACAAGTTCCTTTTGAAGAGGCTTGTGTCATCCGTGTTGTCTTTCTCTTGCTTCTGTCAATGAAGGTTTGGAGTATGAGGTGCAGAGGATCGTGGATTCTAGGAAAATCCAGAATTCTCTCCAATATCTCGTTAATTAGAAGGAATACGGACCCAAAGAAAGATCATGGGGGTCAGTTTGTTCTGTGAAGGTTGATTGTCTGATCAGCGCGTTTCATTGTAGATTTACTGGGAAACCTGGGGATATAGTGCCTCCCCCTAGAAGCTGGTGTACTGTCATGAGTCCTAGCAGTATGTCTGGATCCAGTGAGTGTCAGTTCAGCAGTCCAATCAGAGGCTGGGGCATGCTGAGCTGTCAGTACGGCGATGGACAGCTCAGCCATCAAATGGAGGCTGGGGCATGCTGGATTTCCTCCATGTGTCTCCTGTTTGGAGTGACTACCTAGCTATTTAGCTGGCTCCCTGTGTGCAATTCCAGCCATTTGTAGCTTTCATCGCGGTGGTGCCTGCATGCCTTGTTTTCCTATGCTCAGTATCTCATCTATTGTTACATGACCTCAGATCTTTCTTCTGAGTATCCTTTCCCCTTGCCCCTTTGTCTTTATAAAGTACCGTATTTTTCGGATTATAAGACGCACTTTTCCTCCCAAAAATTTGGGAGGAAAGTGAGGGGTGCATCCTATAATCTAAATGTGGCTTACTGGAGGAATGCAGAGGAGTCACAAAAGGCCGGGGGAATGTGGTGGTGGCTTTGGCTGGGCTGGTGCTGTTGCGGCTGATGCTGGGACGGCTGTGCGGTGTTAGCAGTTGCTGTGCGGGGTCTCTGGCAGCTGCATCGGCTCTGCGGGTTCTGCACGTGGTCTCCAGTGGCTGGTGCTGGGGTTGCTGTGCAGGGGCTCTGGCGGCTTTACTGGCGCTACGAGCTGGGCAGTGAGGAATTCAAATAATGCCGCCCAGAGTCAGCGCGTGCGCAGATGGAGCTCTCGGCTCAAGCTCCCAACTGCGCAGGTGCCACCCTCCGGCCCCTTGATCTTCCTCCATCAGACTCCATTTCTTTGAAGCCCTCAATGTCCGCAGCAGCAGCTGCTGCAGCCCAAGCACAGCTGCCTTAGCACGGCAGAACCTGCCCACGCCGCAGCCTGAGCCCTAGCCTCCCCTGTAGCAGCAGCCGCCGCAGCCCAGGTACAGCTGCCCGAGCACTGCAAAACCAGCCTCCGATGCAGCCTGATCTCCAGCCTCCGCCGCAGCAGCCGCCGCAGCCCGAGCCCAAGAATAGCTGCCCAGCATGTCAGAACTAGCTTCTGCCGCAGCCCCCCGCAGCCCGAGCCCAAGCACAACTGCCCCAGCACGGCAGCACCAGCCTCCACCACTGCCCTAGCACAGCCTCCTCCACCACTGCTACTGCCCCTTCCGGTAAGACACCACCAGATTTTTTCAGCTTGTCTTGCTCTGAATTTGGGGTGCGTCTTATAGTCCGATGCATTTTATAAAACAGAAAATACGGCACAGTGGAACCTTGGTTAACGAGAACAATCCGTTCTGGGAGTGTGCTTGTTAACCAAGTTACTCGTTCAGCAAAGCAAGATTTCCCATAGGAAATCATTGCAATGCAGACAATTCGTTCCACAACTTGTTAAATGTCCCATTCAGGTCCCCTATTGTGTCATTCCAGACATGCACAAACACGTACAAACACGCACAAACTCACAAGCACGCACGCACATATTATGCTCACCTTACCTTCCGTTCCATCGCCGGTCTCCTGGGACTTGCTGTTCTCCGGTACGGGCTGTGTATCGGGTTCCAATAATGACGAGGGAGGGACTTCTGCTGCCGTCAAAGGCAGGAGCCGCTTGCCTCTGATTGGCCAGCGCGCTGCCTTTGGGTGGCGGTGGCGGCGGAAGTTCCTGCTTCATCGCTATGGTTGCCGATACACAGCCTGGAGTGGGGCGGCGAACTACAGAACCCAGGAGGCTAGCGATGGAACTGAAGGTACAAATATTCTGCTCACCTTACCTTCCGTGCCATCGCCGGCCTCCTGGGTCTTGTAGTTTGCCGCGAGGACGTCGCAATGAGCCGGCGGACTACAAGAACCATGAGGCCGGCGATGGAACGGAAGGTAAGGTGAGCATAATACTGTATGTGTGTGCGTACGTGTGTGTTTGTGCGTGCTTGTGTGGACTGCAAGTGCGGGTCAGAGCGCGGTGGATGTACGGAACCGGAAGTGTGTGCGGTGAGGATTTTGCTCGTACAGCAAAGTTTTCTCGTAAACCGGGTTACAAATTTACAGAAAGCTTTGCTTGTTAAGCGAAATTCTCGTTAAGTGAGTTACTCTTTAAGCGAGGTTCCACTGTACTTAGAATTCTGACCTTAGATCATGACCTGACTAAACCTTTGTCTTACCCCTTTGTTAGATACCAAGCAGTCTTGGTATTTGACATTGGACCTCTTGACTACCCAGCCTAATAGCTAGCCCGTGAGTAGTGACTAGGGTCACATGTCAATAAAAGTGTATATACTTATGAAATACTAGATCTAAAAACAATGAAGCAGCAAACTTCATGAAAACAAAACATTTTGTTAGTCTCAAAACTTTTGGCCATGACTGTGCTTTATTTAACATGCATAGAGAGCAAACATTCATATAATGTCAGGTTTGCCGTGGGTACCCAAACAAAGTGTCTGGTAACAGTGTAAGTAGCATGCCTTGACAACATAGCAGCAATTTAACAACATTTATTTTCAAAACAACCCCAATCCATTAGTAATAGGATCACTACATAATATTTAAAACTAAAGCCTGCTTTCCATGTTACAATTAATCGTGCGATCGCATTTGCGATCGCACCCGCCCCCATCGTTTGTGCGGCACAGGCAATTTCTTGCCCGTGTCGCACAATGTTGTAACCCCTCGTCACACGTACTTACCTTCCAAACGACCTCGCTGTGGGCAGCGAACATCCTCTTCCTGAAGGAGGAGGGACGTTCGGCGTCACAGCGACGTCACACAGTGGCTGGCCAATAGAAGTGGAGGGGCGGAGATGAGCGGGACGTAAACATCCCACCCACCTCCTTTTTTTCGCATTGCCGGCAGCCGCAGGTAAGCTGCAGGTCATTGTTCCCGGGGTGTCACACGGAGCGATGTGTGCTGCCCCGGGTACGATGAACAAAAGGACGTGTGATTTTTAGAAAATGAGCGACGTGTCAGCGGTGAACGAGAAGGTGAGTATTTCTGCTCGTTCGTAGCTGTCACACGCTACAATATCACTAACGATGCCGGATGTGCGTCACTTACGACGTGACCCCGCCGACATCTCGTTAGATATATCGTAGCATGTAAAGCCCACTTAAGGCTATGTGCGCACACTGCATCTTTGTGCTGACCACAAAATGCACGTTGTTGGTCTCAAAAAAACGCATCCTCGGCATGCATGTTTTGACACGTTTTATTGTATTTTTCACCGCGTTTTTGCTCAGTGCGTTTTAAAGTAAAATCTATTGACTGGAAGGGCTCAAAAACACTGGCAGAAATACAGAAAGAATTGACATGCTGCATCTTTGTGGTCATCACAAAGATGCAGCCAAAAAAAAAGTTGCAATGTGCGGACAGAAGAACTGAAATCTCATAGACTTTACTGGGGAAAGAAATGCAAACACAGCAAAAAATGCGGCAAACAACGCAGCATGCGCACAAGGCCTAAATGTTTGTTTAAAACCTGATGTTATCTTGTAATTCCTCTGCTAGTCATAAACTCCTCTGGGTGCATACACTTTGCTATACTTATTAATATTAGTATAAGTAAGGCTACTATTGATCTATTTTACAATAAGTAAGGAGTCAAAAAGTAAGTTATAAATCAGCCTTGCTAATTGCCAACACTGAGTATGAGGGACAGGTTGAGAGATAAGAGGTTTGATTTGCAGTGAAATTTCATCAACACTCAAAATGGCAATAAAGGTTACACTCATGCTATGGGGCGGACAATCCATTTGTTTGTGCCATTTTTGAAACAGACAAATGTAATTCGTTTCCAAAATACATCATATACAACATATTTTTCATTCTAAAAACGAACACATAACGGAACCCAGACTGATCCCATAATAATTAATGTGGTATGTTCCCATTGCTTTTGTTTGCACCAATTATGGATCTGTTGGATACCAAATAGAATGTTTGACTGAAAGTATTAACAAAGCCTAATTGTCCCTACGATTAATCAGTGAAGTATGAGTGTGCGTGTTTATGGGGGACAGAAGACAGTTAGGCTAGTTTTACACATCCGGTTTTTCCTGTGCGGCACAATCCGGCGCTTTGCAGAAAAACCGCAACAGGTGTTTTTTGCCGCTGGTTGCGGTTTTTATACATAGACTTTCATTAGTGCTGGATTGTGCCGCATGGGCTTGCGTTTGGTCCGGTTTTTGCCGCGTGCGGCAGATTTAGCCGATGCAGCGGCCAGATGGAATGTTGCTTGCCACGTTTTTTTGTCCGGCAAAAAAAACCGCATCGCGCTGCATCCGGCCGATGCGGCGCGATTTGCAATGCATGCCTATGGATGCCGAATGCAGCATCCTGCGGCAAACACCGCATGCGGTTGTTTCCACTGCGCATGCTCAGTAGCCTGCCACAAGCGGCAAAAACCGGACGGGCTGCATGTGAAAAACGTATGCAAAAGGATGCGGTTTTGTCGCCGCATCCGTTGCATAGGTTTTAGAGCCAGATTGGCCGGCTCTGCTAAAACCGGGGGTGTGAAAGCAGCCTTAATGGCCAAACTAACATGTAATGTATCAATGCAGTGTACTCTGTCCACATCAGAAAAGCATCTGATGCTGAAAATTCAGTATACAGCAGTTCTATCTAGCTGTTCGGTTTTTATTTGCTGGGGGCTAATTTGAAATATTCTATTAAAAATATTTTCAGACTTACGATATTGATGATAAATCCCTAATCATCAATATTGTGCCTACACAACCAGTTGTTTGAGTTCCCAAGACAGCTGGACGCAAACAGCATATGAATCCCAAACAGCTCAGCTCCATACAGTACAGCATGTATTGTCCAATCTTGGGTACTGGAACTCCGCTTCTATACCATTCAATAGGAGGTAAGCTGCAGTAATAGAAAATAGCCGCTGCAAAAAGCTGATTGATGGGTGCGCCAACTCTAGGCCCCCCACCAATCTTATATTTTATTTTTTTTTACTTATTCTAAGGATATGCCATTGATACTGTATGCCTGGAAAACTTCTTAAACTAACAAATATCCTTTTTCATGAACCATTCTGTTTACTCATTCTATACTCATGTAGTGGTAATCTCCAAAAGATATGTTCTACAACTAATAATTGTTCACTTATGTACAGAATAGGCAGACCTCAATCCCAGCCAATCTCCAGCCACTGATTTTTACCTTCTAGTGGTAAATAACACTAGAATTTAGGGACTGCATTTTCTTGTCTTTATTACAGCAGCAAGGTTCAAGCAGCCTAACAGCAAGTCTTGTAAGGCTGCTTTCACACTACGTTTTTTTTAGCATGCGTCATGAACGTTTTTTTGCTGCAAAAGCGGATCCTGTTTTTGCAGAGAAAAACGCATGCAAACGCATGTGTTATTTTGCAGGATCCTGTCACTTGAAGTTTATGGGCGGGCATTGGAGTCATGTGATCGGAAGTGAGGGGAACTGAACGTGAGACTGGGAGCCAGCATCTGACAGCTGCGATAAGCTGTAACCAAGGTAAATATCGGGTAACTAAGTGAAGTGCTTTGCTTGAATACCCGCTATTTACCTTGGTTACGAGCGTCCGCAGCTGCTAGGAGCCGGCTCCCTGCACACGTAATCAAGGTAAACATCGGGTAACTAAGAAGCGCTTTGCTTAGTTACCTGATATTTACCTTGGTTACGAGCGTCCGCCGCTCTCAGGCGGGGGAGAGAGAGAGGGGAGAGAGGGAGAGAGGTAGGGGGAGAGAGGGAGGGGGAGAGAGACTGATCACACCAGGCTGGTTTCTGGGCATGCTCAGTAGAGCAAGCAGGATCCTGCCTATCAGCATGCCAGCGTTCACATGCGTTTCATGACGCATGTTAAAAAAACATAGTGTGAAAGCAGCCTAACCAAACTAACAACTTCATACTTCATGGGCATACATGTGGCTCTTTGTTTGGGCTGCAGTTGGGATGGCATTTCTAGATATAATGCTAATTTGAAAATGGCCCACTATAAATTAAATTAGCCGTATGGGATATATGAGAATCAAACGTAAAGGGAATCTGTCAGGTGAAATATGCACCCAGAACCACAAGCAGCCTAACCGTCCCTGTATACACTACCATAGATAAAGGGATCTTTAGAAAAAAGTATTTCTAAAGATCTTTTATCTCATCCTAATGAGCGCGGGGACTAGTTCCAAGGACGTTATATCCCCCGACTAATCTGCCCTCTTAGTATGTTAACACACCCACAGGGGTGTGCTAACATGCTATTTAATGCAGCGTTACCAGCAGTGCCGTACGTACCTGTGTTCGCAGTGACCGCGCTTCTGAATGCCGGGCACTTCCGGTCATGCACAGTATAAAGCCGGGTGTACGCGTTCCGGTTTCAGAGAGGTCTAGCGTGCATGTCCGTAAGTGCCGGGCATTCAGAAGATCGGTCACAGTGAACACAGATACGCGCATTACCGCTGGTGACACTGCATTGAACAGCATGTTAGTACACCCCTCTAGGCGTGCTACCATGCTAAGAGAGCGGACTAGTCGGGGGGATATAATGCTCTTGGGACTAGTCCCTGCGCTCATTAGCATATCATAAAGGATCTTTAGAAATACTTTTTCTAAAGATCCTTTTATCTATGCTAGTGTATACAGAGACGGTTAGGCAGGGATTAGCAGTATACACCCAGAACTGCTCGTGGTTCTAGGTGCATATTGCACCTAACAGGTTAGTTTTAAGCAACAATATTTTGGTACAATACAACATATAGATACTTAAAAGCATTTATTGTAGTATCTGCTTCAAACCCCTTTACACTTGGCTTTGCTATCTTGTGTGCAAGCCAGTCTGCAAGGATTATGCATTATCTACTATCTCAAATGTTATTGCAATATTTGTATTACTTGTTAGGGAGCTGACATGCTGATAGGCCCTTCAAATGCCAGCAAAGCAGTATAATGTAGTAAGCCCTCACTTTGCAGAGTCAACATATTTTAAGTGACATGTCAAGAGTACATTTTTTTCAGTCTATGCTAATAAGCCTGAATAAAGGAATGAAGTGTCTGGGCCATGCATTTGGAATTATTTATGTGCAATTTTTAAACTGCTGAATTTTAATTCTGATTTGGATTCCAAGAAGGCACAGAATGTAAAGATAAATGCATTTTAGGAGGCTCTTAATGTCCTCTCATTGGACATCTTATTTGTTAAGTGAGCAGAAAATGCTTTTTAAATCTGGCACGGAAATAGCTTTAACTCAGTTAAACCCTTTCCCTATTTGAGGTAAAAATGTTTCTAATTATCAAATCCAAATCTAGAGAACAGCTGAATCATGTAAATGTATGTATGCTCAAAAAATCAATTGTCCTCATTTTACACTGATTTTTTTCTTTCCTTGATGAGCATACAGTTGGATATTTTTAAGAAGACTATAAGGAATATTTATTAGACATGAGCGAATATATTTCAGAGCAATGGAATTGTAATTGAATAATATAAAAATTCACGGTCGCCAAGCTCCAAAGTGCGCTCTTTTTTTTAGAATGTAGCTCTGTTGATTTGGCCACCCTTAACATTTTTACTATCTCTCTGATGGATTTCTTCTTTTTTTTTAGCTTTATGGTCTGTTTCTCTTCACTTAAGAGCTCCTTTGACCACATGTTGTGAGTTCACAGAAACAGCTTCCAAATACAAATGCCACAATTGGAATAAGCTCCAGACCTTTTACTGGCTTATTTGATGATGGCTTATCAAGAGAATAGCCAATGTATCCCATTGGAGAGCTTTTGAATTAATTGTTCAATTACTTTTGGTCCCTTGAAAAGGATGCAGCTACATATTAAAGAGCTGTAACTCCTAAACCCTTACTCCAATTGTGATGTAAATACCCTCAAATTAAGTGTCAGAACCTGCACTTTAAGCCCATATTGATTATGTAACCATATCTTGAATATACAGTGGGTGAAATAAATGCTGAACACGTCACCAATATTCTAAGTAAGTATATTTCTAAAGGTGCTAATGGCATAAATGTCTTACCAGATGTCGGTAACATCCAATCCACACAGGCAAGGAAATCAAACCATAGATGTCCATAAATTTAGTGCGATGTAATAATGACAAGTGACACAGGGAAAAATTATTGAACACGTTTAATGAAATATTTTTTTCTACTTCATGCAAAAGCCTTTGTTGGTGATGACCGCTTCAAGATGCTTCCTGTATGGAGAAACTTGTCCCATGCATTGCTCAGGTGTGATTAGGCCCTTCCTTCCACACAAACACTATTGAAATCCTGAAGGTCCTGTAGGCTCCTTCTATGAACTCTGAGCTTTAGATCCTTCTATAAATTTTCAACTGGATTCAGGTCAGGTGATTGGCTGGGCCATTCTAGCAGTTTTATTTTATTCCCCTGAAATCAATTGAGAGTTTTCTTGGCTGTGTGTTTGGGATAATTGTATTGCAGAAATGTCCACCCTCATTTCATTTTCATCATCCCGGTAAAAGGCAGCAAATTTTAATCAAGAATATCTTGGTACATTTGTCCATCCATCTTTCCTTCAATTACATTAAAGAGGTTTTCCCACAAAGTTCATTTTAATCAATAGATTTTAGACTAATAATAAGTTCCACCATTGGATCTGTTTAAAAAAAAATGTTCCTGTGCAGAGATAATCTTATAAATGTGTCCCAACGATATACTGTGTAATGACTGTTTCTGACCATACAGGGACATGGTCTAATCATACCACATCTCCTGGGCCAGGGAGGAAGTAAAAAAGTATATACCGTATTTTTCGCTTTATAAGACGCACTGGATTATAAGATGCACCCCCAAATTTGGTGAAGGAATAGAGAATTTTTTTTAATAAATGGGGTCCGTCTTATAAAGCCAGTGTCCGTCTAACAAATCATATAGTGTATATGTCCCTCATAGCCCCCCCATCCTAAAATTAGCCCCCTTAATCTGGATATGGCCACCTTATATTGAATATAGCCCCCTTGTGCTGGCACACGTCCCCCAGTGATGCAACATGTCCCCTATTGCTGGCACACGGCCCCTATGGCTGGCACACAGCCCCTATGGCTGGCAGACGGCCCCTATGGCTGGCACACACTGCCCCCTGTGGCTGGCACACACTGGCCCCCTGTGGCTGACACACACTGGCCCCCTGTGGCTGACACACACTGGCCCCCTGTGGCTGGCACACACTGGCCCCCTGTGGCTGGCATACACGCTGCCCCCTGTGGCTGGCACACACGCGGCCCCCTGTGGCTGGAACACACGCTGCCCCCTGTGGCTGGCACACACGCTGCCCCCTGTGGCTGGCACACACTGGCTCCCTGTGGCTGGCACACACGCTGCCCCCTGTGGCTGGCACACACGCTGCCCCCTGTGGCTGGCACACACGGCCCCATGCTGCTGCATTTAGTAAAATAAACTCTTTCATACCTTCTCCAGCACTGTGCTCCCTTCGTTTACCCCTCCTCGGGGTTGAGCTCCGGCCTCCTGCATTTCCTAGTTCTCCAGCACTGTGCTCCCTCGTGTACCCCTCCTCGGGGTTGAGCTCCGGCTTCCTGCATTTCCTGGTTCTCCAGCACTGTGCTCCCTCGTGTACCCCTCCTCGGGGTTGAGCTCCGGTTTCTTGCATTTCCTGGTTCTCCAGCACTGTGCTCCCTCGTGTACCCCTCCTCGGGGTTGAGCTCCGGCCTCCTGCATTTCCTGGTTCTCCAGCACTGTGCTCCCTCGTGTACCCCTCCTCAGGGTTGAGCTCCGGCTTCCTGCATTTCCTGGTTCTCCAGCACTATGCTCCCTCGTGTACCCCTCCTCAGGGTTTAGCTCCGGCCTCCTGCATTTCCTGGTTCTCCAGCACTGTGCTCCCTCGTGTACCCCTCCTCGGGGTTGAGCTCCGGCCTCCTGCATTTCCTGTTTCACGGTCCCGGTCATGTGATCGGCACAGCAGTGTGACATCTCTGCATGCCTGATCACAGCAGCAGGAGGGAGACCAGGCAGACACGCTGGAGGAGGTGAGTAAAGAGTTTATTATTTTACTATGGGCAGCAGCATGGGGGCCATAGCTAACACAGGGGGGACATGTGTGATCAAAGGGGAGCACAGGCACATATAATCTGCGCAGCTCCCCCAGCCCATCGCCGCGGTGCAGTTTCAGCACCACAGTGTTGGACAGCGGCTGTGCATATTATATGAGCGGGTGCAGGAGATCAAACGCTGCCGCCCGCAGCTTCACAAGCCTCTACCAGCCTCCACCAGCCCCCCCAGCAGTCCCCAGTACCGCTCCAGAGCGGCCCCCACCTCCCCTGGACCCTGCAGTATATAATCCGTATATTCGGTTTATAAGACGCACCCCCTACTTTCCCCCAAAATTTGGGGGAACAAAAGTGCGTCTTTATAAAGTGAAAAATACGGTAGATATTAAAGTACGGGATCGCAAATAATTCTTTCTTTGAAGTAAAACATTTATTAAAAACAGAGAAATGTTTTACCTCACAAAAAGAATCATCTATGATCCCCTGCTGTAATGTCTGTATTGTCTCTTATGCGTCATCCCCTACCGAGGAGCTATGGCACGGTCAAACCGTATTCCTGCACGGTCAGACACGGACATTACTCAGTACATAACAGGGGCACATTTATAAGATTATCTCATCACAGGAACATTTCATTTATACACATCCAATTGTGAAACTTCTTGTTATTCCAAAATCTATTGATTAAAATGAACTTTAAAATTAGCTTTGTTCATGGAAAAACACCTTTAAGTTTGCCTCCAAACTTCACTGTTATGGTGTTTTTGGGGTGCTACGCAGTGCATTTTGGCCTCCAAATATGGTGTGTATTATAGCATCCAACAAGTTCAATTTTGGTCTACTCTGACCAGACTATATTCTCTCAGTATTTCACAGGCTTGTCTAAATGTTGTCGAACAAATTTTAAAAATCTTTTAACATTTTATTTGTTCAGCAATGGAGTCTTGCGTGGTGAGCATTCATACAGGCCATGGAGATTGACTGCATTACTTTTTGTTTTCTTTAAAACAATTATTTGTGCTGATTCCAGGTTTTCTGTAGCTCTATACAGGTGGTTATTTGCTCTTGGCAATTCTTCTGATAATTCCTTTCACTCCTCTGTCTGAGAAATTTTGCAGGGATCACCTGGTTAAGGCTGGTTTATGGTGAAATGACGTTCTTTCCACTTCCAGATTATGGCGCCACCAGACACTGGAACCTTTAATGGTATTGGTTACAGAAGAATTTCTAAACGATCAGTATGTTTTGCAACATTAAGGTTGCAAAGGTCTTGAGACAGCTCACTGGTTTTAACAATCATGAGATGTTTCCTGTGTGGAACCTTGGTAACGAGACACTTTTTTATAGTCCATCAGCTGAACCAACTGATATTTTTTATTAAGTGGCAAGGTCTTTCATTCTAATTACTGATAGATTTCAGCTGATGTCATGACTTTCCATGGCTTTTTGTACCTCTCTTTATTAATATGTTCAATGCTTTTTCCCTGTATCATTTCTTATTATTACACATAACTTAATTAATGGACATCAATAGTCTGATTTCTTTGCCTGTGTGGATTGGATGGGTTGTTACCGAAATCTGGTGAGAAATTCATATCAATAACACCTTTAGAAATATATGTACTGTATTTTTCGGACTATAAGACGCACCGGACTATAAGACGCACCCTGGTTTTAGAGGAGGAAAAGAGGAAAATAAAACTTTAAGCAAAAAAATGTGGTCATGACACACTGTTATAGGGCGAGGATCTGCTGCTGACACTGTTATGGGGGGTAATGTCCCCAAATTCTCTACTAAGGTACCCCATCCTGGTAATGATCCTCCTGCCTTGTATATGATCCTGCTCATATACCCCCATCCTGCTCATATACCCCCATCCTGCTCATATACCCCTATCCTGTTCATATACCCCCATCCTATTGATATACCCTCCATCCATCCTGCTCATATACCCTCCATCCATCCTGCTCATATTCCCCCATCCTGCTCATATTCCCCCATCCTGTTCATATACCCCCATCCTGTTCATATACCCCCATCCTGTTCATATACCCCCATCCTGTTCATATACTCCCATCCTGCTCATATACCCCCATCCTGTTCATATACCCCCCATCCTGCTCATATTTCCCCCATCCTGTTCATATATCCCCCATCCTGTTCATATACCCCCCATCCTGTTCATATACTCCCATCCTGCTCATATACCCCCATCCTGTTCATATACCCCCCATCCTGTCCATATTTCCCCCATCCTGTTCATATATCCCCCATCCTGTTCATATACCCCCCATCTATCCTGCTCATATACTCCCATCCTGCTCATATACTCCCATCCTGTTCATATACCCCATCCTGTTCATATACCCCCCATCCATCCTGCTCATATACTCCCATCCTGTTCATATACCCCCATCCTGTTCATATACCCCCCATCCTGTTCATATTTCCCCCATCCTGTTCATATACCCCCCATCCTGTTCATATACCCCCCATCTATCCTGCTCATATACTCCCATCCTGCTATATGCCCCCATCGTGCTTATATACCATTCTGGTATATGGCCTGTATCCTATAGCACAGAGCAAAAAAAACAAATGTTTATACTCACCTTTTCCTCACTCCCTGCAGCCGATCGTCTTCCTCTCTGCACCTGTGTGTGTGGAGCCGTTCCCCTGAAGCACGCGATGTCTTCCTGTCTGTGCCGATCAGCTGATCAGCACAGATCAGCTGACCGGCACAGACAGGAAGACATCGCGTGCTTCAGGGGGACGGCTCCACACACGGGGACGGGTGAGTGTACTGATTCACTGCACCCCGCGCTGATGATGCGCGGGGAGCAGTGAATACAGCCGCACATGATCACTCCAGGCTGTAATTGCCAGGGGTGATCATGTGGCCTGGCTCTTTACTATGCGCGCGTCCCCGCTCGTCCTCCCGCCCACCTGTCAGCGCCGGCTTCTGCGCTGAGAGATGGGCGGGAGGATGGGCGTGCATATGTAATGAGCGGGCCCAAGTGGTCACAGCAGGCTGCTACAGCCTGCTCGTGCCCCCGATGACCCGCTCCACCGCAGCAGCTCATTCCCCGCAGCCACAGTCAGACCATAAGACGCACCCCCAACTTTCCCCCAACATTTGGGGGAAAAAAAGTGCGTCTTATGGTCCGAAA
This sequence comes from Anomaloglossus baeobatrachus, assembly GCF_048569485.1. NCBI lineage: Eukaryota > Metazoa > Chordata > Amphibia > Anura > Aromobatidae > Anomaloglossus > Anomaloglossus baeobatrachus. The sequence goes on from NC_134356.1 coordinate 223,462,737, forward strand.
AATATGGTAATTAGAAAATTAGTGACAATTTTGGGTTTTTTTTATAAATTTAACTTTTATTAACATTATCAATAACACAGGAAACACTGTATTGTACAGAATAAAGCACAATGTCAGAACACAAGCATTGTATCGAGGAATTGTTAGCAGATCAAATCCTAAAATATGGGGAGATACAAAACTCAAGACTGTATAAACAACGATGAGAACTGTAACCGATTACTGTCGGGAGGATCAACATAATACCTTTTTATACTATATAACGAGGCCACATTAGAGAAGTGAACAAAACTGGGGCCGTAACTCAAGTGTGAGTTGGCAGAATAGAAGATACTGAGTAAAACATGAACAAGAAAGAAAAAGAGAGAAAAGAAAGTCAGAGAAGAAAAAGGTGGGAGGGTTGGGGTCAAAAAGGGTAAGTGAATTTGTCAGGATGGAGGGGGAGGTGGGGGGAGGTTCCAGACACTGACAGTGCAAATTCAACCTGTCTCCAACAGTGAAATGTAATCATCAGATCCCTTAAACTCTGTCCAGTTATACCAAGTTCTAATAAATCGGTCTTGAGAGTTGTGAATTATGGAAGTGAGGTCTTTAAGCAACATCGTCTCGTTTATCCTGGCGAACCACATTGCCATAGTAGGAGGATTATCTTTTTTCCACAAGCGAGGTATGCAAGCTCTGGCTGCCGTGATTAAGTGTCGTAGTAAGGAATTCTTGTACTTTTTCGTTGAGATGTCACAATGATGTAAAAGGACAAGGGCCGGATCCAGAGCGGTGGTCAAGCTAGTAACTTTATGTATAACTGTTTGCACATTCTCCCAAAATGGGGCAAGGCACCTACATGACCAGAAAATATGCATCAGACTACCATCCTCCTCATCACATCTCCAACAGAGTGGGCTCACTTCTGGGAAGATTGAGTGCAGTCTAGTAGGAACCCTGTACCATCTGGTGAGCAACTTAAAACTCGCTTCCTGATCACGGGACGAGATAGAGGATCGATGGGTCAGAGAACATATCTTTTCCCATTGGGCCTCAGAAAACTGGATTTGAAGATCGTCCTCCCATTGTGATTGAAATTTGGTTTTAGTGTTCCCAGTGGGTGTGTTAATAATATTATATGCCATAGAAAGAGTATGTCTAATGGGACCTGTGCTTATACATTCCTTTTCAAAAGGTGTCATAGAGTTAGAAAAATGGTATCTAGGAGGAAGGGATTTCAAGAAATGTGTCAATTGGTTGGCTCTCCATACATCGAGGGCATGGGGAGTTTGGGAGCTCATAAGTTGCTCCTTTGTTGGCCAGGCATTTCCACTACCAAAGTGCAGCACTCTGTGATAGCCCTCTATCATAATTGACCGGAATATCCAGTCTTCCACCCCCGGCGGAAAAAGCGGATTTCCCAGAACCAGAAACAATGAGGACGATTGGGGGAGTATGTGTGATCTAATGAATGAATTATCGCAACATGCCAAAGTAGCCCCGATTGTGGGGTGATCTCTCAGATGTTTTACTCTGCTGAGACCCACCCATGGAATGCCCAGTAAATATATATCTGTGAAGTCCTGTTCCACTCCTACCCAGGCCTTCATCTCACCATTCCTACACCAGTCCAGAATTCTGGAAAGATGAGTAGCTAAGTAATATGATTTGAAATTAGGAAGTGCAGTCCCTCCAGCCGGCTTGGAGCGGTGCAGGATCTTTCTGCTAATTCGTGGTGGTTTGTCTCCCCAGATGAATTTAGTTTGGATTGATGTGAGGCTTTTAAAGAATGGTGAAGGGACCATAATTGGGAGGGCTTGAAGGATATATAATATCCTGGGAATTAGTGACATGTTTAATACTTTTTTACTCACTGTATTTTATTTGTGTCACTGTCCAAATACTTCTGGATGCATCATTACGGTCCAGAAATGAACATAAAAATCATATTTTTCTCCACAAAAATGTTGTTTTAGCCCCACAAGTTTTATTTTCACATGCGTAAGAGGAGACTATGCGCTGTACAGTTTGTTGTGCAATTTTTCCTGAGTACAGTGATGCTCCATATGTGGTGGAATACTACTGTTTGGGCACATGGCAGAGCTTGGAAGGGAAGAAGTACAATTTGACGTTCGCAACGTAAAATTGACTAGAATCAATAGCAGATGCCATGTCACCTTTGGAGAGCCCTTGATGTGACTAAACAATGGAAAACACCGACATGTTATCCCATTTTGGGAAACTAGACCCCTTAAGGAATTTATCTAGATGCATGGTTAGCACCTTGAACCCCTGCATGGTTAGCACCTTGAACCCCTGCATGGTTAGCACCTTGAACCCCAGGTGCGTCAAAGAATTTTATAACTTTGAGCTGTGCAAATAAAAAAATCATAATTTTCCCCACAAAAATAGTTGTTTTAGCCAATATTTTTTTATTTTCACAGGAGAAAATGCATGCTAAAATTTGTTGTGCAATTTCTCCTGATTAACCTGATACCCTATATATGGTGGAAAATTACTGTTTGGGCGCACAGCAAGACTTGGAAGGGAATGACCGCCACTTGACTTTTTTAATGCAAAATCATCTGGATTCAATAGCAGACGACATGTACACAGTTGGAGAGCCCTTGATGTGCCTAAACAGTGGAAACCACCAAGTGACTCCATTTTGGAAACTGGACCCCTAACTTATCTATATGCGTGATGACCACCTTGAAGCCCCAAGCACTTCATAGGCTTTTACAATGTTAAACGGTAAAAGTGAAAAAATAGATATTTCCCACAAAAATGTGAATTTAGCCCCAAATTTTTTTCATTTTCACAATGGTAGTAGGAGAAAATAGACCCCAAAATTAGTTTTACAAATTCTTCTGAGTACGCCAATACCCCATATGTGGGTGGAAAACTACTGTTTGGGTATACTGCAAAACTCCAAAAGGAATGGTTTGCGGCCATCATGTTGCAAAGAGCCCTTGATGTGCCTAAACATTAGAAACCCCCCGACAATTGACCCCATTTTGGAAACTAGACATTTCAAGGAATTTATCTAGATGGATGATGAACACCTTGAACGCCCAGGTGTTTCACAAAATGTTACAATATTGAACCATTAAAATTAAAAAGTAGAATTTTTCCCACAAAAATGTTGCTGTACAATTTCTTCTTAGTGCATTGATACTCCATATGTGGTGGAAAACTACTGTTTGGGTGAATGGTAGGGCTCATAATGGAGGGAGTGTAAATTTACTTGTTCAATGCAAAATTGGCTGGAATCGATAGCGGACACCATGTCGCCTTTGGAGAGCCCTTGAAGTGCCAAAACAATAAAAACCCTCTACAAGCATCCCTATATTGGAATTGATCTGGTGTTTCCCTGGTATATGAATTTTATAATGTGTTGGCATATGTTAGTTGTGTTAAGTACATCAGGTTGCCATATATGAGTTGTGTAGGTTGTATAGAGTACATTAGGCTGGCATATGTGAGTTGTGAAGACGTCAGGTTGTATAATAATAGTATTGCCATCTGAACGATGTGAACTGTCAGCTTTTTTGTACCATACTTTTGTCCTGAAAAGATAATTCTAAATGTACGATGTGAACACAGTAAAAACAAATACTGAGAGCTGGCAATTAACTGACACCAACTGGAATTATACACGTTAGTAAAAAAAACTTAAGTATAAGCTTATTATTACAGTATATTTTATTAGATTTTCCTGTCCCAAAATCTATCTAACTCTATCAGCTAATTATTTGTTTTTTCACTAAGAAAAAGCAAAACACAAAACACAAACAAAAATTGAACACAGATACCGATCAGTGATAAACATCACTAACCAGTCCAGTACTCAGCTCTCACGCCGCACACCGAAGTGGTGTGAGAGTAAAAAGTAACAGAACAAAAATGGTTCTGTCCAAAAATGAGCACAGGCACTGATCAATGATGTACGTCACTTACCAGCGCTTAGCTCACAGTAGCCATCTTCACCCGATCACCGTGTCTTTTGATATTGTTGTATCCTTCACTTTTTTTGTGTAAATAAATTACTTTCTTTCTTGGGTTTCATGACATTTCTCTTTCATGTGGTGCCATTGCGGACAGAATGGACTGGGAAACGTGTTTTCTTTGTTAGCTAATGCCCTTTTATAGTCAACTGTCTGCTGGACACGTTTAATGAATAACTGGACTTGAATTCTTGTTAATTAGAATTTTGTAGTCTAGACTTTAGCTGTACTCAGTTTTGCAACATGATCTTGAATTAATGTTAGGAAAATTACATTTGGGTGTTCAAAATAAGAAATCTTGCTTGCAATCAATGGCCCACATTTGTAGTAGTATTTTGTAGCATGGTATCCCATAGAAAATGTTAATTCTGAAAGGAATCTACAGGTTTTCTTACAAATCTGTTGGAGTGTACTCATTTATGCAGTGTAAAACTTATATATGTCTACACCATTAAAATATGGTCATGCAAAGTCTGCACAGAATCTTACCAGACCGGATCGTGAGGTGTTCATTTTGCTGAATTCTTGCACCAATGACAAACATGCTTCATTTAACTACAAAACAAGTCAGCAGTTATTGAATACTGCATTGCTAATGGCTCCTGACCTTCAAAAACAAGTGCCTACTATAATGTGCTCTTCTCTATTTTAATGACTTTTTTTAACCTTCTAATGCCTGACACTACCAGGTAAGCACAGCGAAAACACAAGCATTACTGAAATAGGGTGAGCATTAATTAAGACATGCCATTTCAGGGTACGGTATTAATCTTAGCCACCATGGACTATAAGTGGAACCTAATGAAATTAAAAATCTAGAGCAGGTCCACTCAACAAACACTGTACTGCTATATTTACCTTTTTATGCTACAGAGAGCACTCCGAACCTTAGGTCATAACCTAATGCTTGGATGTTAAGCTTCATATTTCTAACTACCAAGCAAAGAAAACTACAAGGTAGGACTTCTTGGAAGCAAAAATAACAGTTGTCATGACACACGATCAAGGTAAAGATTACAGCTCTGTTACACTGTATGTGTGGGTTTCTTGGTGGACCACAGCAGTCATATTACTTCTACTAGTCCACACATTTGGTTCTCCGATAGCAGATAGGACAAATCTTCTCCCTATAGTGTTTCAATCACCTTTCAAAAGAATTCCCTTCTTACGCCACTTTAGGGAACACCCAAATCCCCATCCCTTCTCATGTGTCTCTTGCCTTTTTCCTCTCTTGTTTGGAAACTATATTGGATCCATATGTCTATTTGACTAAAATCAACTTAAAAATTATTTTTTGTTAGAGGGAAAACCCTTTTAATGTAACTATTGTGCCAACTGGTTATCAATTTTTATTCTTAGAATATGTAGTCTCTATTCTAAACAATAAAAATCTCGTTTAAAAAACTTTTATGGGCAGTATTATTAGCTTTCCTAACACATTTTGCATAAATCAAGTATGCATTTGGCAATAAAATGTCGTAATCTAATACCTAATATGAGACTTCAATCAGCAGTTATTTCAAGCAATACCACGTGAAAGACTTTGAGTAGTTTTTCACGTGGTATTGCTTGAAATAACTGCTGATCGAAGTCTCATATTAGGTATTAGATTATGACATTTTATTGCCAAATGCATACTTGATTTATGCAAAATGTGTTAGGAAAAGCTAATAATACTGCCCATAAAAGTTTTTGTAAACACGATTTTTATTGTTTAGAATAGAGACTACATATTTTAAGTATAAAAATCACAGATTGTCGCTCAATTTTATGACTTTTTGCATTTTTCCTAGAAACCCAGAGAGAGGGGTTCTTCTAATCTTTCCAGGAAGAAGATTGACCCCCCCAAACACAATCTAATAGATTTACTCTAATTTAAGACAGAAATTGATGTAAATTAAATTGGAAACCTTCATCAGCTCATGTAGATGTAGATTGATATGTTAGCTTACCTGGTAGATGCAGCAATGATCAGTGAACTATGTGTTATTAGACAAACTCTTGTTATTTTACCTTTTCCTTTATAGTGCAGATTACTTCCTCTACATTTTTATAAACTTTGTCATTACACATGTTTACAGCTTTATTATTTGCTGAAAAATAAATCATATGATAAAATGAGCTATGAAGACATTACAATTAAATTAATTACTGCAATACCAATTGATTTCCAATTGTGTGACTACTAGCTTTGCTTTGGCCTGAGACAGTAACTTAAATGTTTCCTGTAGTGTGAGCACCGTTTACCAGGGACAGCAAGGGATATTATGGTGTGCACAGAGACCTATTATTACTCTGTGTGTCTAAGAAAACTGTTGTAATCTGCATCTGGAAGCACAAATTTTAGACTGTTCCTGCAAGAGCTGCTGCAGACTGATCTTCGATAGATTGCAAGGTGTTCCATTATATCTTTCTCAAACCTCAAAGCTGCGGGGCACTGTTTGTGGTGTCTCTTAACCTTGTAACCACTAAGCTTTGTGCATCCTTAAAGGGAACCAACCAGCAGGATTTTCACCTTTTGCTCTGAGATTGGATGCCTTATTTCAGAAATATGTACAAGTAAAGTTCCAGCAATGCACTGCTATTTGATTGACAGGTGCAACAGGAAGGGAATATGTGGGTCGGGTCTTGCTATCAAGTTCCGCCCCTGCATTTGCCAGAATTAAAGTCTATGATGGCGACAAGGGGAGGAAGGCCAGGCAGGCAGACAGGGGCGGGAATAGATAGCAAAACCCAACCCACTTATTCCCTTCCTGTTGAATCTGTCAATCAAATAGTATGTCATTGCTGCAACTCTACTTACACATATTTCTGAAATAAAACATCCAATCTCTGAACAAAAGGTATGCTTACATTCAGCATCCAAGCACCAGTATAGCACTGGCTTTACTTTATATATGAAAATCCTGATGGTTGGTTCCCTTTAAAGTGTAAATGCTAAGCGTAGAGACTGTTCCTAATAATGTGTACACCCCAAGCACCTTCTACTCTATATATTGACATGTAGCCAGAAAGAAACCGTACTAAAGCTGCTGAGTAAAAACTAAGCTTGTGCCCATTAAGAGACTGTAACCACTATGTATGCCTGCTTCATTGTGAGTAAATCCTGTTTCAATTTATCCTACCGTGTCTGTGTCCTTCACTGCATTGCTAAAGCTGGGAACCGCATTTGGGAAACACCTATCTACAGTATGTCTTCTTACATGATCACTACTAATTTGCCAGAGCAGAATATGGTCACAGGGACATTGTTCTCCTGGTTTGGCACAACACTGGAACACATGTTTTGAGGTGCTTTCTATAGATTGCAACTAGTAAATGCATTAGCAGAGGAAAATCCTGAGTTCTGCTTAGAACGCTTTGACATAAAAGGACTGTACAAAGAGTATAACTCCTTTAAACTGTCATGTTATTTCAAGTTAATAAAAAATCTATTTTATAATTTATCATCACTTTTTTTGTCAGGGTTGGATGGGGATTGAATGTCATACAGTTTGGCCTAAAATACAGATTCCAAAGTAGTTGTTACATAGCTGCTTTGAAATCGTAAATCTGACCAGCAATACGGGGGTAGGGGAGAATGTATTATTGCAGGTAAATGCGTCATTTAAGACTTTGGATGCCAAAACCAATACATATACTGTACACACGTGGTCAAAATTGTTGGTACCCCTCGTTTAATGAAAGAAAAACCCATAGTGGTCACAGAAATAACTTGAATCTGATATATTTTTTTTAAATCCTGTGGAAGCATGGTTGAAAAGCAATGTCTCACTTTTATTTGTTCATTTTAATAGATATTTTATTTATTACTTTTGTCAGATTCAAGTTATTTCTGTGACCATTGTGGGTTTTCTTTCATTAAACGAGGGGTACCAACAATTTTGACCACATGTGTATTTACATATGGTCTTATTAGGACTATAAAGCCCACTTTACACGTTGCAATTAGTTGTACAATCGCATTTGCGATGTGACACGCCCAGGTTGCATACGGGATCTATGAGATTTCACGTTGGTCGTTCATTTGCTGTCACACGAGCGTTAGTAGTCTATGTTAAATTGATCAATGTTATGTGCGATCCTTTAGATCATGTGTTCTGTGACGTATGCATTGGGCACCTTTTTTTTTTAATTTATTGACTTGCCAAGCGTGTGTAATGTGTAGGGATGCGTTTTTACTATGTCATCTGCCATTCAGCTCTGCTACATGGCCGCTGACAGCAGACACAGACAGCCATGTAGCAGAGCTGAATGGCAGATGACAGCAGACACAGACAGCCATGTAGCAGAGCTGAATGGCAGATGACAGCAGACACAGACAGAGCCGCACTGTCAGAATGAACTCGGGTGAACCTCACCCGACTTCATTGTCATGCTGCGGCTCTGTCTGTGTCGCGCCCTGATTAGCGGTCACCAGTGAAGACTCATCGGTGACCGCTAATCTCCTAAGTTACTGAAGTTAGCAGCCCTCTCTCATATACTCACCAATCCCCGATCCCCGGCGCTGCACGGCGTTCACACTGCTCCGGCGGCTTTTACTGTTTTGAAAAAGCCGGCCGCCCATTAAACAATCTCGTATTCCCTGCTATCCCCGCCCACCGGCGCCTATGATTGGTTACAGTGAGACACGCCCCCACACTGAGTGACAGGTGTCACACTGCACCCAATCACAGCAGCCGGTGGGCGTGTCTATACTGTGTAGTGAAATAAATAATTAAATAATTAAAAAAAATGGCGTGCGGTTCCCCCCAATTTTAAAACCAGCCAGATAAAGCCATACGGCTGAAGGCTGGTATTCTCAGGATGGGGAGCTCCACGTTATGGGGAGCCCCCCAGCCTAACAATATCAGCCAACAGCCGCCCAGAATTGCCGCATACATTATATGCGACAGTTCTGGGACTGTACCCGGCTCTTCCCGATTTGCCCTGGTGCGTTGGCAAATCGGGGTAATAAGGAGTTATTGGCAGCCCATAGCTGCCAAAAAATCCTAGATTAATCATGTCAGGCGTCTATGAGACACCCTCCATGATTAATCTGTAAATTACAGTAAATAAACACACACACCCGAAAAAATCCTTTATTAGAAATAAAAACACAAACATATACCCTGGTTCACCACTTTAATCAGCCCCAAAAAGCCCTCCATGTCCGGCGTAATCCAGGATGCTCCAGCGTCGCATCCAGCGCTGCTGCATGGAGGTGACCGGAGCTGCAGCAGACACCGCCGCTCCTGTCACCTCCACGCAGGTAATGAAGACAGCCGAGCGATCAGCTGCTGTCACTGAGGTTACCCGCTGTCACTGGATCCAGCGGTGGCCGCGGGTAACCTCAGTGACAGCTCAGCTGATCGCGCTACTCACCTCAGTTGCTGCGTGGAGGTGATAGGAGCGGCGGTGAGTAGCGCGATCAGCTGAGCTGTCACTGAGGTTACCCGCGGCCACCGCTGGATCCAGTGACAGCGGGTAACCTCAGTGACAGCAGCTGATCGCGCGGCTGTTTTCATTACCTGCGTGGAGGTGACCGGAGCGGCGGTGTCTTCTGCAGCTCCGGTCACCTCCATGCAGCAGCGCTGGAAGCGACGCTGGAGCATCCTGGATTACGCCGGACAAGGAGGGCTTTTTGGGGCTGAGTAAATTGTTGAACCAGGGTATATGTTTGTGTTTTTATTTCTAATAAAGGATTTTTTCGGGTGTGTGTTTATTTACTGTAATTTACAGATTAATCATGGAAGGTGTCTCATAGACGCCTGACATGATTAATCTAGGACTTATTGGCAGCTATGGGCTGCCAATAACTCCTGATTACCCCGATTTGCCAACGCACCAGGGCAAATCGGGAAGAGCCGGGTACAGTCCCAGAACTGTCGCATATAATGTATGCGGCAATTCTGGGCGGCTGTTGGCTGATATTGTTAGGGTGGGGGGCTCCCCATAACGTGGAGCTCCCCATCCTGAGAATACCAGCCTTCAGCCGTATGGCTTTATCTGGCTGGTATTAAAATTGGGGGGAACCGCACGCCGTTTTTTTTAATTATTTAATTATTTATTTCACTACACAGTATAGACACGCCCACCGGCTGCTGTGATTGGGTGCAGTGTGACACCTGTCACTCAGCGTGGGGGCGTGTCTCACTGTAACCAATCATAGGCGCCGGTGGGCGGGGATAGCAGGGAATACGAGATTGTTTAATGGGCGGCCGGCTTTTTCAAAACAGTAAAAGCCGCCGGAGCAGTGTGAACGCCGTGCAGCGCCGGGGATCGGGGATCGGTGAGTATATGAGAGAGGGGGATAGACTGACATGGACAGAGAGTGAGGGACAGAGATAGTGACGGACTGACAGAGATTAGTGAATGACAGACATTGTGAGGCGCTTCAGAACGCAGCTTTTCAGCTGCGCTCTGAAGCGGACCTTTTTTAAGCTGCGGTGCAGAGCGCACACCTGCGCACATAGCCTCAGACACCAAAATCGTATGAGGGATGTCACACGTTACAATTCACTAGGTTCGTGCAACAAAACGCTCAATTCTAGAGAATGATACGATGTGTTTGCGATCAACGTTTTTGCGTTCAATCCTGATCGCAAGTAGCTGTCACACGCAGATACCTCACAAACGATGCCGGATGTGCGTCACTTACAACTTGACCCCAACGACGGATTGTGAGATATATTGAAGCGTGTGTAGCGGGCTTAAGACACATTTTTTGACAAGAAAAACTCTTGCTAAAAAGTGTGCATGTCTTATAGTCCAGAGGCAGCTTCCTGAGATTGAAGAAAACACCGCGTCCTGAACTGCTCTCTCTACTCATGCTACACACTGATCTATGTGTTCGGTGCAGAAGAGGAGAGGAAGTCTACTGGGACCTGCATATCCTGAGCAACTCAAGGACCCTCCACCCGATTAACTCAAGTACCTTTCTGGACATAAGATCATTCACATGCGTGGAAGAAACTGCAAGATGTGTAATGTATAGTGTGTGAATGTGCAAGTAGCAGAGCTTTGTGTGTTTGTAAATGTGTGTGTTAGTAAATGTTCATGTAGCAGAGGTGTGTAAGTTTATGTGTGAATGCAGCAGAGCTATGTGTGTCTATATGTGCCTGTGTAGCATAGCTGTGTGTCTATACATGCATGTGTAGTGCCCCTGCAGCTTCAGGCGCCACAAGGTACTGCATCCGCATTAGGGTGTAGTACTCATCCTGGGTCCAGGGAAGGTCGAGGCCGGTTTACATATACACAAACATACAGTCACAGGGTTGCCCTCCCCAATGGGGACTGAACCATGGTCAGATCACAGTAGGGGGTCACTACAGCGGTGGGTTTACAGGATGCCACCGCACAAGGGGATCCATTGGGCTGGGGACTCAGGGTCAGTGAGAAGCAACCACCAGGGGGAGATAGGAGCACAGTGGGAAAAGCAGGTTGACCTAGTGAGCGTAGTGAACCAGTCAGTGGCAGCGGCTGGGGGCAACAGCTCAGAACACACAACACCACAACAGAAGAAAAAACAGCTTCAGAGACAGAGCAGAGCGGATATGTCGCGAGCAGCTCTGTGGGCCAAGGCGTTCAACACAGTTGCTGGGGAGAAGCAGGGTAGCTGCTTCCGCAGGACTGGCACTGTCGGGATATAGAATCCTAGGGCAGGCATACTTCACGTTGTTTACCAACTCTGCAAGGGTCGCAGGGAACGGCTACGGAAAGTCACCGCACCTATCCCATGAGTCTGCAGCAAATAGCACATAGGATCCTGGGTTGAGGACCGGCTCCATAACGGAACCGCGCTATCAGCATACAGAACGGGACACTTTTACTGACATTGGGACCCTCATGTGCTTCACGCCACGGGGGTCCGATACTTAGTGCATCAAAACAGGAAAGGGCTCACAGACTGACACACACCAGACTTGACCTTTCACAGATCTGGGATCGGCTGGAACCCCTCGTGGCGGAGAACAGTACCCTGGGTAGCGCTTGAAAGACTTGTGAGTAAAAACACCTGGAACCACAGCTCTCCTTTACCGGCGCCATCGCCCAGCGCTGCGGCAACAATGGGGACTACCACTACCCCTGCCATCCTCCCAGGATAATCCTGCTCCGCCTGTAGGGAGTGACACCATCCCGGCTGCACCCATCACCTGCCCCGGTGAGAGACCCTGTAGCAGTGGCCCCCATCCCTGGGCACGTACCACAGGTGGCGTCACGATCACCTTAAAAAGACTTTCCTAAAATTCCAACTACTACCTCCATCCTTCCTGCCACCCTCCTATCTTCCTTTCTGTACGCCTCGCGGCAATGGAACCGGGCCAGGCCACCCCGCGACGACGCAGAGGATCTGCACCCCCGGCCCGGCTACGAGTAGGTTAAAACACCTGCCCCGTAGAGCGCTACATATGTAGCAGAAATGTGTGTGTCTATATATCCATATGTAGCATAGGTGTGTCTTTATGTGCATGTAGCAGAACTGTGTGTCTATCTGTGCATATGTGGCAGAGAGGTGTGTCTATATGTGCATGTAGTGTGCATGTAGCAGAGCTGTGTGTGGTGTGTGTCTATATGTGCATATGTAGCAGCACTGTGTGTGTATAATACATGCTTCAGAGTAACACTAACGAAAGATTTATTACATCCTTATTCTACCTTAGTGGATTAAAATTAATGATACTAGCCACTCCACTTTACACTACCAGGGAAGTTTTAATTAACAGGAAAAATGTTTTTCCTATTTTCTGCTCTCTAAATCTGGGGGTCATTTAATAAGAAGGTGTATTTTATAGTTCGGAAAAATACTATACATATATAATGTTTATTTTATTTATTAGTTAAAAGTTGCTTTAAAAGGTTTATGTCAGGTTTTGAAGTTATCCACAAAGTTAAGATATAATTGCCCCTTCACTGGAGTTACAAACAAAGTGATAGGAGAAAAATTTAAAACTTAGAGCAAAACTATTAAAGTTTGCCACTACTTTTACATTGATAGCCTATCCTTAGGCGGGCTTTACACGTTGCGACATCAGTAACGATATATCGTCGGGGTCACGTAGTTAGTGACGCACATCTAGTGCCGTTACCGACATCGCAGCGTGTAAACCCTAGGAGCGATGATCACCAATCACAAAAGCGTCAAAAATCGTTGATCGGTGACACGTCGCTCCTTTTCATAATATCGTTACTGCTACTGGTACGATGTTGCTTGTCGTTCCTGCAGCACCACACATCGCTGTGTGTGACACCGCAGGAACAACAAACATCTCCTTACCTGCCTCCACCAGCAATGCGGAAGGAAGGAGGTGGGCGGGATGTTATGTCCCGCTCATCTTCGCCCCTCCACTTCTATTGGCCGGACGCTTAGTGATGTCGCTGTGACGCCGAACACACCTCCCCCTTGAAGGAGATATTGTTCGGCGGTCACAGCGACGTTGCCGACCAGGTATGTGCGTGTGAAGCTGCCATAGCGATAATGTTCGCTACGGCAGCAATCACCACATATCGCATGTGCGACGGGGGCGGGTACTATCGCACTCGACATCGCTAGCAATTGCTAGCGATGTCACAGTGTGTAAAGCCCGCCTTATGGCTCGCAGCAGAGTCTGACCTATGGGTTGTTAGCATATCACATCCGATGCTCTCGCATCTGATGCCATACGCCAGTGTGACCTCGACCTGCGATATAGACAAGCCTGTGAATGGAAGCAGTCAGCTGACATGCTGACACTCAGTGTGGGGGCATGGCTGACTGCAACCAATCACACGCACCGGTAGGTGGGGAAAGCAGTGTATATTCAAAGAAGGCTGCTCCGGAAGTGAATGATGGACCTAGAAGCAGCCTACCGCAATGACAGAGCATGGGTGAGTACAGCACCCCCGCTCCTATCGCTCTATCCCTTTTACCAACATTTTTAATCTACGGTTTCTGATCACCATAGACTTATACGAAGACCAAATTCTGGATTGGTATCGAGTTTTAAAAAAAGGGAACAGGGACTCGCCGGTCCCGGTTTTCTTTGAGTCTGCCCACCTCTATTAGTGATGAAATGTATATGCCAAGATAGTCAAGTTTCACATACAGATACATACATAGACTGCAGTATTGTGCTCAAAAATTAATGTTTACTTTGTGAACTAACCATTTATTTCCTTATACTTAGTGATTTTGTAGTTAAAGTATGCATTATGCAGTAAATTGTAATGCACATTATATATGCTATCAAATGCACATAATAAATGTTTAATTTAAATTATACCTGGAAACTTTAATCCCAACTTTCTGAAAAGAAGAACAGCAGGCATTGCAGGCTGTGTTCCATTTTCGGTCCTGCAAATAAAACAACACGTTAACTGAAATAATAAGTGGAAACTTTTTTTTCTGAGTTGCAGTTGTGGTATTAGCTGTTATTTCTGTGTGTGTGGTCTTTAATCGAAAAAAATGCCTACCTACCATTTATATATAAAAGTAACGAGGCACTCCAATAACGTGGAACACAATTTTTTTAATTTTTGAACAGCAGCCAATCCAATATAACAAACATGTGAGTCTCACAAGCGGTAGATACCGCGTGCACCCCTGATGACCAGTACAAACAGCACTTCCTCAGCAGCATGTCTCACTGAAGGTCTATGTTCAAGACCAAAATGTTTGTTATGATTGTCTGCTTTTCAAGCATTAAAAAAAAATTGCGTTCCACGTTATTGGAGTGTCTGGTTACTTTTATACTTAATTTACGGGTTTAGATCCTACCATTTCACACTAACATAGTCAGAAGTGCCGTGCTCTGTATAGCATTATACCTACCATTTAAAGTCGTCACCTTATTTATAAGATGCTTTCATTCTTTAATTTAGCTGTCATGTTGCATGCTGAAGATCCAGTAAGGCTATGCAACAAATGCATAATTCTCCAATATATAACCTCTAACTCTAAAGGCTGCTTTACACGCAGCGACATCGGTTGTGCGTCACGGGCAAATCGCTGCCCGTTGCGCACAACATTGCTAACACCCATCACACATACTTACCTTCCTAGAGATGTTGCTGTGGTCGGCAAACCGCCTCCTTTCTAAGCGGGCGGTTCGTGCGGCGTCACAGCGGCATCACTAAGGGGCCGCCCAATAGAACCGGAGGGGCGGAGATGAGCAGCCGTAACTTCCTGCCCACCTTCTTCCTTCCTCATTGCCGGCGGTCGCAGGTACGATGTTGTTCCTCGTTCCTGCGGTGTCACACATAGCGATGTGTGCTGCCACAGGAACGACGAACAACCTGCATTCCTGCAACAGCAACGATATTTGGGATTAGAACGACGTGTCAACGATCAACGATTAGGTGAGTCATTTTGATCGTTAACGGTCGTTCCTGCGTTTCACACGCAATGACGTCGTTAATGAGGCCGGATGTGCGTCACGAATTACGTGACCCCAACGACATCTCGTTAGCAATGTTGTTGCGTGTAAAACCCCCTTAAGACTACTATAATATAATTTCTTAGATGTTTTCCTCACAGGATTGTAATATATGACATTTTTTGCAAACAATAAGGTATTTGGCTTTCCTCTTCATTTTATTTAGTAATGTACAAACAAAGACAAAATTGTAGGTACCCTTCTGCTAAAGGGGTTGTCCCGTATAGAATAAAAAGTCTGCAGTCTCTTTCTGTGACTGCAGACTTGAGAATCCTCCCAGTGTACACACTGCACTATGAGGATTTGCCGGTGTCTGAGTTGAGAACGGCGGTAAAGTATGCACATACATACTCCCACCAGAACCCAACTAGTGAGCGAAGCGCAAGGCTGAGCCACATCTAGTGGGCACATCCTTGCACTGGCCTAATAGGTGGGTTCTGGCTGGGAGTCTGCAAATCACATACTTGTGGTCATGTGATTGTCATTCCTCGCTCTCACACCGGCAAATCCACGCAGTGACACAGTGCATGCGCTGGGAGAATTTATAAGTCTGCAGTCACACAGAGTGACTGCAGACTTTTCTTACTAGACTGGATAATCCCTCTAAGGCAAGAAAAACACACAATAGTCACTAAAACAACTTGAAACTGACCAAAGTAATTTGAAATTTTAATGTACTGATAACACAGGTCTACAAAAAAAAATATTTTTTCAGATGCCAAGCTTTTTTGAATGGATTTAGGGTATTTTGAGGGTGCTGAAATAAACAATCCCATTAGTTCTGCTAAATTGCTTCCAGTTTTTGAGATAATGGACATCCATGAAAATAACGCATTCCCCCAATGCAACTTGTGTGTGATAACAAATGCAATCGCTTTTGGTCTGTATATTGACTCTTTAACAGTATCTTAGATGATGAAATACCCATATATATATATATATATATATATATATATATATATATATATATATATATATATATATATATATATATATATATATATATTTATTTTGTATTTCAATTTGTAGGCCTACAATGCTATAAAAGTGACTGTAAAAGCAAGAATTCTACTGTGAATTTGCTGGGGAAAGAAGTCGGTTACTGTAAAAGTTTGTCAACCCAGTCTTGGTTTATACCCAACTAGCTGTACTACCCGGCTTCGCCCGGGTTAATAACTGTTGTTAACAAAATAGAATGTATTAACAAAAATGTATTCTGCACACAAAAACCACAAAACAAATAGATAGAAATGTAATTATTAAAAGGCAAAAACTAAGCTAATAGAAGCATTTCACAACATATATTTCAACACCACAGATATTCCACACAGATTTAACTAAACTGGCCAAGTAATGTGCTCAGTCTGTCTCTTTTCAGGTCTGTCTCTTTTCCCGTGTGTCTCTTTCCCCGTCTGCCTGTCTCTGTCTGTCTCTTTTTTTTCTGTCTCTATCTCTGTTTCTTTCCTCATCTGTCTCTTTCTCAGGTCTGTCACTTTCCCCGTCTGTCTCCCCGTCTCTTTGTCTGTGTCTTTTCCTGTCTGTCTCTTTCCCTGTCTGCCTGTCTCTTTCTGTCTCTTTCCTTGTCTGTCTCTATTTCTCTGTCTCTTTCCCCGTCTGTCTCTATCAAGGTCTGTGTCTTTCCCCATCTATCTTTGTCTGTCTCTCTGACAGTCTCCTCCTTTCCTGTCTGCCTGTCACTGTACCTGTCTGCATGTCTGTCTGTCTCTTTCCAGGTCTGTCTCTTTCCAGGTCTGTCTCTTTCCAGGTCTGTCTGTCTGTCTCTTTCACCGTCTGTCTTTGTCTGTCTCTTTCACCATCTGCTTCTGTCTGTCTCTTTCACCATTTGTCTCTATCACTCTGTCTCTTTCCCTGCCTGTGTCTGTCTCTCTGTCTGTCTCACTGTCTCTCTGTCCGTCTCTCTGTCAGTCTCCCCACCGACATCTTATTACCTCACATATAAGCTTCTTATACTATGAATGTCTTTTGTTCCTTTAGCAACCACTCACAGGTCCTACTAATAACCTGTAGTTCTAGGCTCCATTTACTTTAAAGAAGGCATGTTTTTGCAGAGTAACTGTAAAGCGCGGGGTTAAATTTTCCTGTCAAAATATAGTCTACGACATTCCCTGCGTCACATGAGGTGTCTGTGCAAAATTTTGTGATTGTAAATGTGATGGTGCAGATACGCTTTTTGTTTCACTTTTTCCCCATTATGTAGATAGGGGAAAAATTGATTGGTAAATTGGGTTAAAATTTCGCCTCACAACATAGCCTATGATGCTCTTGGGGTCCAGACGTGTGAGTGTGCAAAATTTTGTGGCTGTAGCTGCGACGGTGCAGATGCCAATCCCGGACATACATACACACACACACACACATACACACATACATACACACATTCAACTTTATATATTAGATACATTCTGCCTTTAATAAGTATATATATAGATTTAAAAATTATGACCACAAAGAAGGGCAGGAACTGTGCAGATATATTCTGCTACATCTGTGGATAGTACATGGCTGAAAAACAAAGAAATATCACAGATTTTGTGCATCGAGTATATCTGGCTTATTTTGAAGTACAGCTTGGAGACCAGGCTAACTCTTGGGCTCCACATATGGTTTAGAAAACATGGGGAGTGTCTATGACAGTGGACAAATGGTGAAAGAAAAAGTTTAAACTTTGGTGTGCCAATCATATGGAGAGAACCGAAAACCCACAATGATGATTGTTATTTTTGTGTTGTAAAGATTAAAGGCTTTAATTATTCCTTGAAAGCTTGGTGGGATTATCCTGATTTGGAATCAACAAGACTTCTACTCCACATGGAAAAGAGGTTCCCATACCAGTGTTTACCAGGTCATCCACTGTAATCTCATAGACTTTGCTGGCTTCAGGATAGGCATGCAGATATTAGTGCAGATTTGTATAAAAACGCATTAAAAAACGCACCGTGTGCACATAGCCTGTGGCGATGGGAGGAGGGGGAGAGCTATAGGCAGAGGGAGAAGCTATAGGCAGAGGTCCGCCGCCTCCCTCTTTTTTCTACATAGAATCTCATCAGTAACAATGGCCATCTCCTATCTCAGTAAAGGCCCAGTCACACACAACGACTTACCAGCGATCCCGACAATGATACGCCATGTTAAGGACCGCTGGTAAGTCGCTGGAAGGTCACTGGTGAGATGTCACACAGTCAGGCCTTACCAACGACACAGTAACGATACAGGTTGCAGTAGCGACCTGTATAACGATCTTGGCAGTCACTGGGACCCTGTCACACAGTGTCAAACACAGAGATTTGCCTTGCCCAGCAGGACATCGCCTTTGAAAAAAATGATCCTGACCATTCTGCAATGACTAGCGATCTCACAGCAGGGGCCTGAGGGCTGGTAGGTGTCAAACATAACAAGATCACTGGCGAGATCATTGCTGCATCACAGAAACTGTGACTCAGCAACGATCTTGTTAGCGATCTCGTTGTGTGTGACGGGGCCTTAATTCAAATATAACTGAATGATCTGATTCAAGACTTAAATCTGTCCAAGCAATCATCTGACCTTTTAGCATCCAGACTTCAACCAAGGGGAAGAACTTGGATACTGCAATGATATCCCAGGAATTGTACTTCAATTGGTGCTAACAGAATATTGACCAGAAGACTGGCGGCTTTTTATAGACCGCTCTAGTAGAAGTTTGAAATGTGTTTTTTTGCACAATGGCAACTGTTATGCATCTCTTCCCATTGCTCACTCAAGAAAACTTGAAAATCTAATAATCGTATTACAGAAAATCCGTTATCATGAACATCAGTGGTCGATTTGTGTTTATCTGAAGATGGTAAACGTCTTGTTTGGACAGCAATCTAGATACACAAAATCCAGATAATTGCACAAAAGTGTCATGGCCTACAAGGGAAGACATGATTGTTGGTGTTGCAAATATTATCAACAAGCTGCTGGTGGACAAGAACAAAATCATTCTCCCACCACTTCATATTAAAGGGAACCTGTCACCAGTTTCTCGGCCTATAAGCTGCGGCCACCACCAGTGGGCTCTTATATACAGCATTCTAACATGCTGTATAAAAGATCCCAGGCCGCTGTGTAGAATGTAAAAAACACTTTATAATACTGTTAATATTACCGATTAATTAGCATGAAATCGGTAGTGACGCCCCAGCAGCAAAACAGAGTGGCAGAGAAGAAGCTGTTCTGTTGATATGACGTCATCGGAAGCTGCAGATCACCGGACGGAGTGGTCTGGGAGGGATTGGCATTGGGTAGAACCGGCATTCAGTTAGCAACTACCTGCCTGAAAGTTCTTAGCTCCATAATTAAAAATAAACTAAGTTTTGGATAATCTCTTTAATTCATTATTGTGTTTCATGTTTAGAAAATGTCCATTTCACTATTTCTGATCAATGTGTAAAATTATACTGTATATTGCTATACTTTATTTCACCAAGAAACAACACTGCATTTATTATGATTCTGATTAGACAATTCTGTGTAATAAACTTGTGTTTTAGGGGCTTTACAGATATCGCTGTAAATTAATTGCATTAGTTCACCTTTTGTTTAGTGGGATACCATATAATGAGATGCTATTACTAAATTTATCAAGAGCCCCACATGCTGTTCTGCACTTTAGCAACCTCCCGTGAACATAATTGATAATTTAACAAGTATTTTTATCACATTAATATAAGTCAAAGTGAAATAGCATAGAAGGATGCAGATTTGTATGAGTTACATATGAATAGCAGCAATTGGCTGTCCTGACAGCCAAATTAGGGGACAACAGAGCAAAGTAGGACATAAAAAAAAAGCCTGTAAGGACTGAGTTATGTACAAGCTGCAGATTCAGTACATCCTGTTTCTAAATTGCTGTATTAAAAAACATCCAGTCATCACAAATGAAAAACAATGCACGTTCGGCAGCGGATTCAGCAAGGATAAATACTATGCATGAATCAATAGGCTCTAGGCATTCATTCCAGATATAAATGCAGTGTGAACAAAGGCTGAGCTATACTTTACCAAGGCTGAATCAAACAGCACTATGTCTGTGTGATGGAAACGTAGGACATCTATATGTAAGCATGTAATCAAATCTAGAATTAGTATATTTTGTCATACTCAATATATAAAAAGCCCCATACACCTTGAGTTAGGCAATTATTGGGCAAAACAGAATGTGCTATATTATATCTCAATATACCATTGGACAGTGTTTCATATCCCAACATCTAACGAGAACTACCATTATCCACATAATCTCCCTCAAACCTCCGCAAGTGTGTCTGGAAAAGAATTCCACAAACCCCAGATTTTGCTAAATTTTCCCGGGCACCCCTATTATAATATACCACCCGCTCATAGACTATGGTTGCATTGACTAGTTTAACCCAGGACCGCACAGTTGGATTTGAATCTCCCATCCACCTCAGAGCTATTAATTTCCTAGCCAGAAACAATGCCTCTCTGAGGAATATTGTCATGTAATGATCCCAGGACTCTTCCTCCATTACCCCAAAAAGGCATATGAAAGGGTCACACAAAACAGGAATCGACACAATCGATGTCAGCAGAGATGTCACTCCCCGCCAGTACGAAGATATATTGGGACAGCTCCAAATCATATGTATGAAATTTACCCCTGAGAGATGACACCTCGGGCACTCCGATGTACGAGAACGGCCCATACTAAATAATCGAGTTGGAGTAAGGTATGCCTGGTGGACAATGTAGCATTGAATCAACTTATTATTAACCGAAGGGGATACCGCAGTCGGGGATTCCAATATCTCTTCCCATTCCTCTCCCGGTAGAGAGGGAATTAGAGATTTTCATCTATCCTGGGCTGGCAAGGGGTCCGACTCCACCCTCACCGACAACAGGTTAGTATATATAGCTGAGATTAGGCCTCGAGGTCCTTGTGATTTTAGAAAACCTATCATAGGAAGTGATGATATCAATTTCCTCACTCCAATTTTCTGTTTGTGGGATTGAATCGCTGTGCGAATCTGCATGTATCTAAAAAACTGTGATCTTGTAACATTATATTCAATCTGGACTTGTTCAAAGGACTTGAAGGTTGTGGTTCCCGGGACAAAAAGATCACCTAATGCACTGACGCTGTGATTGGCCCAGAATTGCGCCGAGGGGTGATCTCTCAGAGTATGGAAGTGGCTATTCCCCCATAATGGGAGTTCCGCCACCACCCCTTCGAAGTGTACCACCCTCTTGGCTTGTCGCCAGACTAATCTTGCCAATCTGAGGAGGGGTAATTGCCGTGGTGTGCTCAGTCCATCTGATTCCAGAAAACCCACTAAACAATCAGTCCCAGCCGCGTGTGCCAAGTGACTCTCAGAGTTTGGTAGCTGACATCCAGGCATCCAAGTCTCTAGTGCTCTAAGCTGTCCCGCGAGGTAGTAGAGGAAGAACTCCGGTAAAGCCATCCCTCCCAGTCTTTTGGATCTCTGTAAAATGGATAACCGAAGTTTGGGTCTGGATTTCCCAAATATGAAAGAGGTAGTAAGCGAGTTCAACATTGAGAAGAAGGATTTGGGCACTGATACTGCACTATGTTGTAGTGTATAACTAAGCTGTGGAAGTAATATCATTTTGATTAAATTTATTCTGCCAACCACTGACAGGGGTAGCTTGCTCCACAAGTTATATTTAAGTTTAACGTGCTCCAGAAGTGGTGTTATACTCGTCTGCAGGTCTGTGTATGGTCTTTCTGTATGTGTATTCCCAGGTATTTAAAGCTAGTTACCACTTGCAGAGGTGACCTACCCTCCATTAAAATTCTAGACCCATACATTAATGGCATCAAAGCCGACTTATCCCAGTTGATGCGTAGTCCCGAAAACTCGCCAAATTTATCTATAGTGTCTATAACCACTGGTAGAGTCTCTTGCACTTGATTTAAGAAGACAACCATGTCATCCGCATACAATCCTATTTGATCTGTGCGGCCGGCTATAGTGATTCCAGTGATCTGTGGATGAGAGCGGATTCTAATTGCCAAAGCTTCAATAACTAGTGCAAGCAATGCTGGAGACAGAGGGCATCCCTGTCTTGTGCCCCGAATCAATGAGAAGGGTGTAGACATAGCACCATTGACTAGTATCTGGCTGTCGGGGACCTATACAACATATGAATCCAATTACTGAATTTAGGCCCAAAGGCGAATCTCTGGAGGCATGCAAATAAAAATGGCCATTCTACCGAGTCAAATGCCTTGGCCGCGTCCAGCGAGGCCGAGGCCCACTCGTTCTCCTGGACCAGTGTGCTATATTGCACTATGGACTGGACCCATCTTATATTTATAGAGGTTGCTATATGTCTTTATTATACTACATTATTACAATACTTACTATAGGCAATTGTATGCTATATTTTCATTTGCACTTCATGATGAAAAAAATGCATTTATCACTATAAAGACCATTTATCAATGCCATTCGATTGGAGCTGTACTAGTCTAGTGTCCAGTCTGGTCCTCTGTGGCAGCATGTCTTCATTTCTGTGCCTACACTCTTTGGCCTGGCATCCTGGACATATTTGACGGCGCATGTCATGACTTGGAAGGAGGTATAGCAACTAAAGGGGGGCTTTACACGCAACGAGCGTACCCGAAAGCACCTGCCCCCGTCGTTTGTGCATCACGGGCAAATTGCTGTCCATGGCGCACAATATCGATAACACCCGTCACATATACTTACCCTCCTAGCGATGTCGCTGTGGGCGGCGAACAACCTCTTCGTTAAGGTGGAGGTTCGTGCGCCGTCACAGCGACGTCACACAGCGGCCGACCAATAGAAGCAGAGGGGCGGAGAACAGCCACATTAACGTCACGCCCACCTCGTTGCCGGAGGATGCAGGTAAGCTGTTGTTCGTCGTTCCCAGGGTGTCACACGTAGCGATGTGTGCTGTCTCAGGAATGACGAACAACCTATGTCCACAACGATCGAGATTTTGAAAATGAACGACGTGTCAACGATCAACGATACGGTGAGTATTTTTGATTGGTAATACTCACTCGGAGCTGTCTGAACCAGTCTGGGTGACAGACCTCAGTGAATCGAAATGCTAAACAGTAGTAGACTGGCATAAAAAAATGGCCAATGTTGTGTTAATCATAAAAAGCAAATGGAAGTATAGCATATAATCACCCAAAGTATTACAATGAGGTAGAATAATACAGACATATAGCACATTCCATTATATATATTGAATATGACAAAATGAATAATAAAAATTAAATATATAGATGTGGTGTGTGGTATTGTTGTTTCTACTGAAGAAGCAGGATAGCTTTGAAATGCGTTGAATGCATGTTCTTCCCCCATGCGTGCTGGACTCCTTTTACACGGATAATTTCTCACAGCAGCGCAGATCTAGCATAATTTTTCCGGTTTAACTCTATCTGCACTTTTGTTTGCAACAGCCGATGTTCTATCCCCATACAGTGATGTGTATCACACAACCCTATCAGGTGAGCACACCACTGTAGTTTGTAAAAATAGAAAAAATAACTAACTCGCCTGAAACGGTAAAGTTGCATGTGGAGCACGGATAAAAGCCCTGACCACTGTGTTTAGACCAATAGATGATTAAAAGAATCCAGCTCCAAAATTGTAGACAAAAGTGTTAAATCTTTATTGAGAAATTAAAATACAAATCGATGGTGAAATATCATGGTGACCACAAATATGGTAGTCGCAAAGTGGGTGGCATGCGACCACAGGCGGAACGAGCTAAGTATTTCAGATGCACTCCAGAATTCTTTATGCAAGCTGAAGTGTCTAGAAAGTGTCCAGAAACTAGAGTCCATAAGAATAAACAAGGAAAAAATGCGGTGTATCGAAGAATGCACATGATCCTCGAACCCAGTGCATAGTGGTTAAAAACACATGTAACCCATGTTCCACTATTAAAAGTCATTAAGCTTTCTTATTCCCCCAATTTTATGTACATGTTCACACATAGGATTTTTGAAATGAGTATCCTGATGCTAAATAAAAAAAATAAAAAAATATTTTATATTTATATATATATATATATATATATATATATATTTATCCTAATCCAAACAACTCGTGTTGGATAACCACAACATGATATATTGAGCCAGAGAGAAAGAGTGGTACAAGTCCATATAATAAAAAAAAAAAAAATTATTTCACATATAAAACACACAACATTATCAATAGCAAAATTCACAGCAGTAGATCCTCAAAAAAATGGGTGAGCTGGTATCATAAAACAAAAAGTGATTATAAACAGTTCATGCAGAAACAGGTCAGCAACATTTGACAATAATATTGTAAGCACGTACGTCCCCTGAGGAAGAAAGTGAAACGCGCGTTGGGACAGGCAGGTGTTGCGGTATCCACTTTACTGGTCAGTACGGGCTCAGCTCTTTGACGTTTATATAATTTACAGGGATTACCTTTCTAGTTGGTAGGCTGCTTGACTGTTTAAAGCCCCAATAGACCTTTGGTTTGCTCCTTGGTATTATAGTTCAAAACTATCTGCTTACAATATTATTGTCAAATGTTGCTGACCTGTTTCTGCATGAACTGTTTATAATCACTTTTTGTTCTATGATACCAGCTCACGCATTTTTTTGAGGATCTACTGCTGTGAATTTTGCTATTGATAATGTTGTGTGTTTTATATGTGAAATAATTTTTTTTTTTTTATTATATGGAGTTGTACCACTCTTTTTCTCTGGCTCAATATATATATATATATATATATATATATATATATATATATATATATATATATATATATAGACCCTTTCCAGGGGTCTTTTCGTCTGTCCCCATCCGTCTATGTCCCCGTCCGTCTATGTCCCCGTCCGTCAATCTCCTCGTCCGTCTATGTCCCCGTCCCTTTACTTGTCTCTGTCTCTTTCCCTGTCTCTTTCCCTGTCTCTTTCCCCGACTGTCTCTGTCTCTTTCCATGTCTCTTTACTTGTCCCTGTCTCTTTCCCTGTCTGTCTCTCTCTTTCCCTGTCTGCATGTCTCTTTTACTGTCTGTCTCTGTCTGTATGCCTCTGTCTGTCTCTTTGACTGTCTGTCTCTCTCTGTCTCTTTCTGTCTCTCTCTATCTGTCTCCCCACTGACATCTTATTACCTCACACATAAGCTCCTTATACTAACAATTTATTTTGTTTCTATAGCAACCAATTACACCTCCTATTAACCCCTTAACGACCCATGACGTACTGGGTACGTAATGGATCGTGTGCCGTTAATCCCCGCCCCCTGCGTGGGCATGCGGTGGCGATCCGCGCACATATCAGCTGTTTTCAACAGCTGACATGTGTGCCTGCTAGCCGCGGGTGGAATCGCTTCCACCCGCGGTCATTAATCCCTTACATCTCGCTGCCAAAATCTGGCAGCGATATGTACAGTTAGGTCCAGAAATATTTGGACAGTGACACAAGTTTTGTTATTTTAGCTGTTTACAAAAACATGTTCAGAAATACAATTATATATATATAATATGGGCTGATAGTGCACACTCCCAGCTGCAATATGAGAGTTTTCACATCCAAATCGGAGAAAGGGTTTAGGAATCATACAGTTAGGTCCAGAAATATTTGGACAGTGACACAATTTTCGCGAGTTGGGCTCTGCATGCCACCACATTGGATTTGAAATGAAACCTCTACAACAGAATTCAAGTGCAGATTGTAACGTTTAATTTGAAGGTTTGAACAAACATATCTGATAAAAATTGTAGGAATTGTACACATTTCTTTACAAACACTCCACATTTTAGGAGGTCAAAAGTAATTGGACAAATAAACCAAACCCAAAAAAAAAAAATTTATTTTCAATATTTTGTTGCGAATCCTTTGGAGGCAATCATTGCCTTAAGTCTGGAACCCATGGACATCACCAAACGCTGGGTTTCCTCCTTCTTAATGCTTTGCCAGGCCTTTACAGCCGCAGCCTTCAGGTCTTGCTTGTTTGTGGGTCTTTCCGTCTTAAGTCTGGATTTGAGCAAGTGAAATGCATGCTCAATTGGGTTAAGATCTGGTGATTGACTTGGCCATTGCAGAATGTCCCACTTTTTTGCACTCATGAACTCCTGGGTAGCTTTGGCTGTATGCTTGGGGTCATTGTCCATCTGTACTATGAAGCGCCGTCCGATCAACTTTGCGGCATTTGGCTGAATCTGGGCTGAAAGTATATCCCGGTACACTTCAGAATTCATCCGGCTACTCTTGTCTGCTGTTATGTCATCAATAAACACAAGTGACCCAGTGCCATTGAAAGCCATGCATGCCCATGCCATCACGTTGCCTCCACCATGTTTTACAGAGGATGTGGTGTGCCTTGGATCATGTGCCGTTCCCTTTCTTCTCCAAACTTTTTTCTTCCCATCATTCTGGTACAGGTTGATCTTTGTCTCATCTGTCCATAGAATACTTTTCCAGAACTGAGCTGGCTTCATGAGGTGTTTTTCAGCAAATTTAACTCTGGCCTGTCTATTTTTGGAATTGATGAATTGTTTGCATCTAGATGTGAACCCTTTGTATTTACTTTCATGGAGTCTTCTCTTTACAGTTGACTTAGAGACAGATACACCTACTTCACTGAGAGTGTTCTGGACTTCAGTTGATGTTGTGAACGGGTTCTTCTTCACCAAAGAAAGTATGCGGCGATCATCCACCACTATTGTCATCCGTGGACGCCCAGGCCTTTTTGAGTTCCCAAGCTCACCAGTCAATTCCTTTTTTCTCAGAATGTACCCGACTGTTGATTTTGCTACTCCAAGCATGTCTGCCATCTCTCTGATGGATTTTTTCTTTTTTTTCAGCCTCAGGATGTTCTGCTTCACCTCAATTGAGAGTTCCTTAGACCGCATGTTGTCTGGTCACAGCAACAGCTTCCAAATGCAAAACCACACACCTGTAATCAACCCCAGACCTTTTAACTACTTCATTGATTACAGGTTAACGAGGGAGATGCCTTCAGAGTTAATTGCAGCCCTTAGAGTCCCTTGTCCAATTACTTTTGGTCCCTTGAAAAAGAGGAGGCTATGCATTACAGAGCTATGATTCCTAAACCCTTTCTCCGATTTGGATGTGAAAACTCTCATATTGCAGCTGGGAGTGTGCACTTTCAGCCCATATTATATATATAATTGTATTTCTGAACATGTTTTTGTAAACAGCTAAAATAACAAAACTTGTGTCACTGTCCAAATATTTCTGGACCTAACTGTAGCTTTGTAATGCATAGCCTCCTCTTTTTCAAGGGACCAAAAGTAATTGGACAAGGGACTCTAAGGGCTGCAATTAACTCTGAAGGCGTCTCCCTCGTTAACCTGTAATCAATGAAGTAGTTAAAAGGTCTGCGGTTGATTACAGGTGTGTGGTTTTGCATTTGGAAGCTGTTGCTGTGACCAGACAACATGCGGTCTAAGAAACTCTCAATTGAGGTGAAGCAGAACATCCTGAGGCTGAAAAAAAAGAAAAAAATCCATCAGAGAGATAGCAGACATGCTTGGAGTAGCAAAATCAACAGTCGGGTACATTCTGAGAAAAAAGGAATTGACTGGTGAGCTTGGGAACTCAAAAAGGCCTGGGCGTCCACGGATGACAACAGTGGTGGATGATCGCCGCATACTTTCTTTGGTGAAGAAGAACCCGTTCACAACATCAACTGAAGTCCAGAACACTCTCAGTGAAGTAGGTGTATCTGTCTCTAAGTCAACAGTAAAGAGAAGACTCCATGAAAGTAAATACAAAGGGTTCACATCTAGATGCAAACCATTCATCAATTCCAAAAATAGACAGGCCAGAGTTAAATTTGCTGAAAAACACCTCATGAAGCCAGCTCAGTTCTGGAAAAGTATTCTATGGACAGATGAGACCAAGATCAACCTGTACCAGAATGATGGGAAGAAAAAAGTTTGGAGAAGAAAGGGAACGGCACATGATCCAAGGCACAACACATCCTCTGTAAAACATGGTGGAGGCAACGTGATGGCATGGGCATGCATGGCTTTCAATGGCACTGGGTCACTTGTGTTTATTGATGACATAACAGCAGACAAAAGTAGCCGGATGAATTCTGAAGTGTACCGGGATATACTTTCAGCCCAGATTCAGCCAAATGCCGCAAAGTTGATCAGACGGCGCTTCATAGTACAGATGGACAATGACCCCAAGCATACAGCCAAAGCTACCCAGGAGTTCATGAGTGCAAAAAAGGGGAACATTCTGCAATGGCCAAGTCAATCACCAGATCTTAACCCAATTGAGCATGCATTTCACTTGCTCAAATCCAGACTTAAGACGGAAAGACCCACAAACAAGCAAGACCTGAAGGCTGCGGCTGTAAAGGCCTGGCAAAGCATTAAGAAGGAGGAAACCCAGCGTTTGGTGATGTCCATGGGTTCCAGACTTAAGGCAGTGATTGCCTCCAAAGGATTCGCAATAAAATATTGAAAACAAAAATATTTTGTTTGGGTTTGGTTTATTTGTCCAATTACTTTTGACCTCCTAAAATGTGGAGTGTTTGTAAAGAAATGTGTACAATTCCTACAATTTCTATCAGATATTTTTGATCAAACCTTCAAATTAAACGTTACAATCTGCACTTGAATTCTGTTGTAGAGGTTTCATTTCAAATCCAATGTGGTGGCATGCAGAGCCCAACTCGCGAAAATTGTGTCACTGTCCAAATATTTCTGGACCTAACTGTATATGCGCGCCGCCATGACAGTCACTTACCCCCGCCCACCGGAAGTCACGTGACATGATCACGTAACTTTCGGTGGTTGCCATGGTAGCACAGGGTCATGTGATGACGCCTGCAGCTAACATGAGTCACTTCCTCTCATGCCGGAATACAGCCGGCATTGAAAGTAAAGCACCAAATCTGCAGTTCTCAGCTGTGTAGCGGATTGCTGATCGCTATAGCCCCCTAGAGGGACTAGTAAAATTAAAAAAAAAAGTAAAAAAAAAAAAGTTTTAAAAAATTAAAAAAACCTAAAAGTTCAAATCACCCCCCTTTCACCCCATTGAAAATTGAAGGGTTAAAAAAATAAAAAATATACACATTTGGTATCGCCGCGTTCAGAAATGCCCGATCTATCAAAATATAAAATCAATTAATCTGATCAGTAAACGGCGTAGCGGCAAAAAAATTCCAAACGCCAAAATTACGTTTTTTTGGTCGTCGCAAATTTTGCACAAAATGCAATAACAGGCGATCAAAACGTAGCATCTGCGCAAAAATGGTACTGTTAAAAACGTCAGGTCAAGACGCAAAAAATAAGCCGTCACTGAGCCTCAGATCCCGAAAAATGAGAACGCTACGGGTTTTGGAAAATGGCGCAAAACGTGCGCCACTTTTTTTGGACAAGCTTGTGAATTTTTTTTAACCCCTTAGATACAAGTAAACCTATACATGTTTGGTGTCTACAAACTCGCACTGACCTGAGGCATCACATAGATACATCAATTTTACCATATAGTGAACACAGTGAATAAAATATTCCTAAAACTATTGTACAATCACACTTTTTTTGCAATTTTTCCGCACTTGGAATTTTTTTGCCGTTTTCCAGTACACTATATGGTAAAACTTATGGTTTAATTTAAAAGTACAACTCGTCCCGCAAAAAACAAGCCCTTATTTGGCAAGACTGATGGAAAAATAAAAAAGTTACGGCTCTCGGAAGAAGGGGAGCAAAAAACAAAAACGCAAAAACGGAAAGTGCCCCGGGGCTGAAGGGGTAATAACCGAGTAGCTCGCAGCTTCATTAATTTTAATGGAGGTAGGTTTTTTTTGAGAGTAACTGTAAAGCGCGGGGTTAAATTTTCCCGTCAAAACACAGTCTATGATGTTCCCTGAGTCACATGGGGTGACTGTGCAAAATTTCGTGATTGTAAATGCGACATTGCAGATTCCTTTAGCGGACATACACACATACATACAAACATACATAAACACACACAAACATACATAAACTCAGCTTTCTATATTAGATATCATTGATATTATACATCAGAAAATCATTGGTTGTTTGATTTTGCACCGTATCTTATTCTTTCAGCAAGTTGGTTTCTTGTGAGCAGATACAATTTGCTAATTAAATGCAGCAGTACCGCTAAGTTTTCCAGTCGGTATGGAATCCATTCTGTTTTTTTGTTTATATCATATTTTATATAAGATTTTTTTCTCCATATTCATTTTTTCACGATTCATATATTTCACTGTTATACAATTTTTCTAAGTTTTAATCAATTTATTTAACATGTGAATTATGCATTATTCACTTATTACATATATTTCCTAGCTGCATGATCTGAATTCAGCTCTAAATGATTAGATACAAATATATATCTACCGTATATTACTGCAACCTTCCTTTTTGTAATTGTGCAATGTTTTTAGCTACATGTGTATTTAACATATTAATTACCACATATGATGCGCTGAGTCTGATAATCATGTGATTTCTTCCATACATTGGAATTATTCCTTGTTGATTCATATGGACTCTACTATCTGGGACTCTTCACCTTGGAAAAAAGGATGCCGGATTGCGTCTGAAAAGCATAGCTCGTTACACCTGTGGATGCACGTCACTTTGTGACTACCACATCTATGGTCACCATGATATTTCACCATAGATTTGGATTTTAATGTCTTAATAAAGATTTAACACTTTCATCTACAATTCCAGAGCTGGATTTTTTTCATCATCCACTGTGATTTGTACCCCATTTTAACCAGTTGCGCTTTTGCTGCCCCATTGACTTTTTAACTTGTAGCAATGACGAGCCACCACATTGCATTCCCTAGCATGCTATTACGATAAAGTGGTAAAGAGACCTTACAGTTTCACACAAAATTATAGTCATATTTATCATAAATAACAATACATAAGAACTGTGCTACATCATTGTAAAGCATTTTCTATACTTAAATTATTTTAGTCATAGTCATCCTTAACAATCATATTCAAAAGCATAGCAATATCCCAAGGGAGCTCCAGTGAGCTATTACAGACCTTGTGTCACTTAACCAATTTTTAGGTCCTTTGATATGAAATTGAACTTTACCTGATCCACATAATTGGAAGCTCCTCGTCGTTGAACATTACGTCCATACACTTCAAAGCTAGAGTAAATTGCTCTAATGTTATGAGTCCTGATACACAAAAACAATTTGGAGGGAGGAACTGTTCGAGAGGTCCACTGCTAGAATGTGACATAAGACAAAAGGCACAAGTCAATCAGAACGGATGAAAGCAACACATAGTACAGAAAGGGTCACCAGTCTGAAAATGAGATTTATTATTTCACTGTTGTCACCACTAACATGTATGGGTCTTCCTAGTAATTCAAGTGAAAATACGGAGAATTTTAGGAAAGTTGATCTTAAATCCCGGTTATCTCTACATACACAGCTGCTTCCAAATTTTTCCAGTGCTTGTGTGTACTGCTCCTCATTGTGTGTGTGCAGCACCTGCCACTATGCTTGGTGAAATGCGCCCAATGCACTCAGCGCACTTGTGCACGGTGGATCTGCTTTGTTGAAGCTCATTTTGTAGTTTGAGTTCTCAGTGTACAGTGTGTGTCCCCTCCAGTGGGCCCTCACCCCTACTGGTCACTCCTCCTCCTCATCATCATTTCAGATTTAATCAGTGCGTCAGAATCTGTATCAGAGACCAATGAGGATTACAAGTCTTTCACCGCTTCCAACTTCATCACCAGGCTTAAGGTACCGTCACACTAAGCCACATCGCTAGCAATATCGCTGCTGAGGCACAACTTGCTATCGATGTTGCTGTGTGTGACATCCAGCAACAACCTGGCCCCTGCTGTGAGGTCGTTGGTTGTTGCTGAATGTCCTGGACCATTTTTTAGTTGTTGCTCTCCCGCTGTGAAGCACACATCGCTGTGTGTGACAGCGACAGAGCAACAACTGAATGTGCAGGCAGCAGGAGCCGGCTTCTGCGGACGCTGGTAACCAATGTAAATATCGGGTAACCAAGAAGCCCTTTCCTTGGTTACCCGAAATTTACCTTCGTTACCAGCGTCCGCCGCTCTCAGCTGTCAGTGCCGGCTCCCTGCTCCCTGCACACATAGCCAGACTACACATCGGGTAATTAACCCAATGTGTACTGTGGCTAGGAGTGCAGGGAACAGGGAGCCGGCACTGGCAGTCTGAGAGTGGCGGACGCTGGTAACGAAGGTAAATATTGGGTAACCAAGGGAATGGCTTCTTGGTTACCCGATGTTTACCGTGGTTACCAGCGTCCGCAGAAGCCGGCTCCCTGCTGCCTGCACACGTAGCAGAGTACACATCGGGTAATTAACCCGATGTGTACTGTGGCTAGGTGTGCAGGGAGCCAGCGCTAAGCGGTGTGCACTGGTAACCAAGGTAAATATCGGGTTGGTTACCCGATATTTACCTTAGTTACCAAGCGCAGCATGCTTCCACGTGTAGCGACGCTCCAGCGATCCCTGCCAGGTCAGGTTGCTGGTGGGATCGCTGGAGCGTCGCTTAGTGTGACATCTCACCAGCGACCTCTTAGCAACTTACCAGCGATCCCTATCAGGTTGTATCGTTGTTGGGATCGCTGGTAAGTTGTTTAGTGTGACTGGGCCATTAGCCAGTGTAGGCACACAGTAGCGGACATGGGGAGGCCCTGAATGTTGATCGCACAATTCCCTACAAGATGAAAAAGTCTGTAAAAGCTATTAACACAACTGGGCTGGCCCACATAGAGAATGAGGAGCAGTGCACACAAGCACTGGAAAAATTTGAAAGCAGTGGTGTATGTAGAGAAGACCCAAATTTAGGAACAGCTTTCCTGAAGTACTCTGTATTCGCAAAATAGCTCACTGCACTTTTTACAAATCTAGTAATCAAAGTGCACAGATATGTGATTATGAAGTAATTTCCAATCCTCCCAAGACCTTCTTCTCTTTTCTACACTTATTCATTTCTCACCCAATCGCCTCAAAGACTTCTCCCAAGTATCCCCCATCCTCTGGAATGCTGTGCCTCAACACATCCAGTCTGTCACATTCAGAACCTTCAGACGGAACTTGAAAACCCACCTCTTCACAAAAGCTTACAGCATGCATTGACCCCTTGCACCCCATCATCATTGGGGCTGCTGCAACCCCCCAACCTACCTCATTTTTATTTTTGCTCCCAGTATTCTCCATGCTCTATCATTGTCACTACTTGTGCTGTCCTCACTTGCTGTAGTGCACTTTTGTTTTCCCGTATTTCTCTGCAGATGTTTTGATGTGCTGGGCTTTATCCATTCTGTATTATGGGCCTAGATAAAATAAGCACATTGCATGAAAATCACAAGTGAAAGTTTTCTTCACAGTTTAAAGTAGAGTAAACAGGGAATATAAAGCCACCCCTACTTAAAGAACAGCTAAACTATAGAAAACGTGAAAATATACATAAAATCATGGCCAAAAGGGTTGACACCCCTGAAATTGTTCCAGAAAATGAAGTATTTCTCCCAGAGCATTATTGCAATTACACATGTTTTATTATACATGTCATGTCATGTACAAGGGTCCCCCGTATATTGACACCCAGTGCAGATAAAGCAGATGGCTACAGGCTGCAGCCTCCAGCTGTGTGCGTTATCTTGGCTGTGTATCAAAATACAAGGGACACCATGCAGCTTTTTTTTCATTATTTAAAAACACAATTAAAAAACAGCGTGTTGTCTCCCCAAATTTTTGATACCAAGCCAAGATAAAGCCGACAGCTGGACGGTTGTATTCTCAGGCTGAAGAGAACCATGGTTATTGGGTCCTTCCTAGCCTAAAAATAATAGCCTGCAGCCCTTTCTGCCCTAAATCTGCATCTCGAGGCAAATAAATGCATCAAAACTACATGCATTTTGATGCGCTTTTGGTGCATTTTTTTACCAGGAGATGCAGATTTGGTGCAGATGTTTTTCCAATTATTTACACTCCACTTCGGGGACCCAGGCAGGTAGTGTGAGGGCAACCAATGATAGATTTCACTTGCAATCCCCTAACCCTTACTACCACCATTTTATAGCACTTCTGTTCGGGTCCCCATATGGGGTTCGGTGTTCGAGCTTAACTTCGTGTCAAGTACAGTCCTGAACCAGACTTTTTTTTTTTTAAAGTCAGGAGGACCCGCCAACTCCGAACATATGTGGGTTCGCCCATCTCTACGAGTATAACAAAAGGAATAATCACAATCATTTTCTCATAGAAATACTATATTTTCTGAAACAATTTTAAAGGGTGCCAACACTTTCAGCCATGACTGTATAAAAGTATTTAATCCTAACACTTTTTCCTCCCTGTCCTACAATTCAGGAATCTGGTGCATGAAATGATAAACTAATGGTTTACACAGCTATATTGGTTTCTTTGTGGTTACATTAGATCATAATCACTCATGGCAGAAAAGACCACTAGAACTTTTATAAAATGCAGGTTGAAAATCACAGTCACTTCAGAAATATAAAACTGAGTTGTTGGTTACCCAAAACACATGGGCACTGCAAAGCAGAGTGCATACAATTATTCTTTAGTCAAAGGGACTTCCTACTGAATAATAATAATTTCCACACGAAAAGGAAATGTGGTCCTCTATACTTGTTGTGCTTCACATGGCAATGCTGGACTATTGTAGGTTGGTAGTTGATTAAATTCAGAGAATTACCTGGGCGATGGCTCGCAGTACAATACATTCATTCACAATGATTTCACCCCTATTCTCCAGTCATAAAATGTATTCCGTAAACACAAAATGACAGCCTTACCTTATTATTCTGAAAACAATTGTTGAAGTCATCGAAAGAAATGCTAGATTTCCCAGACAAATGTAATCTGTAATAACAGCACACAATGAAAGGTTTTAGTAAACAGGATTGGTCTGAACTGAGCTGAATTTGTCATAGCAACAATTTTTCATGCACAGTGATAACTCACTGACTTAAAGGGGTTGTCCAAAGGACCAGAATCATTTAATAGCATATTTAGACAGGATAGGTGCGCTTCCAAAGTATACAGAACAATCAGTAATAGATCTTAAATAGGATGATGTGCTGCCTGAGACAATGATTTTTTTAAGCAAGCCAAAAGATTTTTTTGCTCATTTGCTGGGTGATCAGCAGCCTAATTACACTGCACGATTATTCCTGGGAACTCTCATTTGTAATAATCGTGCAGTGTAAATGCACTCTAAAGGGGGCTTTACACGCAGCGATATCACTAACGATATCGCTGATGAAAGCACCCGCCCCCGTCATTTGTGCGTCACGGGCAAATCTCTGCCCGTGGCGCACAAAATCGTTTGGAGCCGTCACACAGATTTACCTGCCTAGCAACGTTGCTGTTGCCGGCAAACCACCTCCTTTCTAAGGGGGCGGTCCATGCGGCGTCACTAAGCGGCCACCCAATAGAAGCGGAGGGGCGGAGATGAGTGGCCGTAACATCCCGGCCACCTCCTTCCTTCCTCATTGACGGCGGCCGCAGGTAAGCTGTAGTTTGTCGTTCCCGAGGTGTCACACATAGCGATGTGTGCTGCCGCAGGAACGACGAACGACCTGCGTCCTCTACAATCAACGATATTTTGAAAATGAACGACGTGTCAACGATGGACGATTTGGTGAATATTTTCCATCGTTAACGGTCGTTCGTGCGTGTCACACGCAACGACATCGCTAACGATGCCGGATGTGCGTCACGGAATCCGTGACCCCGGCGATATATCGATAGATATGTCGTTGCCTGTAACAGGGCCTTAAAACATTGCAGCCTATTTGTTTAGGAAAAATAGAGCTTTATACAATTCTTCCCAGCTGTGGGATGTTCATGGGATAATGAACTTGATGATGGTCTCCCATTACAGCTACTGGTCGGGGATGTCTACAGTCTAAACCCCAGTATATATTGATCTAATATAGGGTACTACTAATAGCTCAAATTTAGTTCCAAGGACATTCAAATTGAAGCCTTAGGCCATGTGCGCACTTACCGGATTTTGCCGCGGATTTTTCGTGGATTTGCTGCATGTTTCGCTGCAGAAAATGTTCATAACATCTCTGCAGTGAATCACCAGCAAATCCTATGGAGAAAAAAAATCCTGTGCGCACTGGGCGGAATTTGACAGCTGCATGTTTTGCTGCGGGATTCCCGCAGCAAAAACAAGTGCATGTCACTTTTCCGCACATCGCTGCGGGATTTCACTCCATTGACTCCAATGTTAATCATGAAATCCCGCAGGGAATAACGCAGGAAGCAAATTCTGTGCGGTTCACTGCGTTTTCCTGCGTTATTCCCTGCGGTATTTCGTGGTTTACCTCCGGTAATGTACATCGCCTGTCTGCGGTTTTGCAGGGAAGTGATGTCATTACAGGAAGAGGAAGCGGAGCAGAGAGTAAACACACACAGATCACAGACACAGATCACACACAGACATAGAACACAGACACAGACACATAGAACACACATAGAAAGAAAACGGAAATATAGAAAACAAAGAACGTGGGCTCCGCTGCATATTTACCGTCCAGCCGAGGTAAGCACACAGCGGCGGCCCGGTATTCTCAGGCTGGGGAGGGAGAGGGGCAGGGTTAATGTCCCCTGCCTCACTCCCCCTCCGGCAGCCGAGAATATCAGCCGCAGCTGCCCCGGGACTGTCGCATACATTATGCGGCAGCACCGGGAGTGTCCTCGGCTCTTCCTGCCGCCGTGTAGCAGTGGCGGCAGGGTAATACAAGGGGTTAATGGTGGGGGATCACCGCCATTAACCCCAGGCTTGATCATGGCAGCGTCTATGTGACAGCTGACATGATCAACCCGTAAGTAAAGTGAAAAAAACACACACACCGAAAAATCCTTTATTTTAAATAAAACCAACAAGCCTCGTTAACCCTTTTATTAACCCCTCCCGCACCAAAGCTCCGGCGTAATCCACACAGCTCCGGCATAATCCACAGGTCCTGCGCTGCTTCCATCCAGCCGCGATGTGTCACAGACACAGCGCTGAATGAATGCAGCAGACAGCAGAGGTAATTACCAGTCATTTCCCACGGCCGGTAATGTGAACTCACTGCCGACCGTGGGAAATGCAGCGATCTGTCATCTATCTATCTATCCCTCTATCTGTCTGTCTATCTATCTATCTATTCTTCTGTCTATCTATCTATCTATCTATCTATCTATCCCTCTATCTATCCCTCTATCTATTCTTCTGTCTATCTATCTACTATCTCAGAATTAAATGACTTTTTTTTTTTTTTTTTTCAATGTGCTTTATTGCATTGAATGCAATAATGCACATTCCAACCCGCACGCGGCAAAACCGCGGCAATACCGCGAATAATACCGCGGTAAAACCGCAGCAAACCGCATGCGGTTTTCGGGTGCGGTTTCCCGCGGTTTTTTACCGCGGGTGCGGTAATCTTTGAGAGCATGCGGAATTTTCTCAAGAAAATTCCATTTCCCAGTGCGCACAGAGCCTAAATCCTCTTTCAGACATCTATTTTTTCATATATGTGTTCCATTAGTGATATTTCCGGATAGAACATTTGCTTATTAACCCCTTACCGCCGAAGTCTGTTTTCACCTTCTTCGCAGTGCCAAATTTTACAATTCTGATCAGCGTCAAATTTTGACGTAATAACTCTGGAATGTTTGAATGGATTCCAATGATTCTGAGACTGTTTTTTATTCGTGACACATTGTACTTCATGTTCGTGATAAATTTAGGTAGAAATGTTTTATGATTTGTGACAATGTGGGCCCCAAGTGTATGTGGGCCACACATCAGGTAGCGGGATTAAAGCACGCCAGAGTAATTGGTCTCTTTAACAGACCATCTGGTTTATTAACAGGTCCATAAACCATATCAGGTCACATAACATAAAGATGCCGTTCGTTGGCTTTCTCCTCAAAGACCAACACATAATATAAAGTCCACACACTTTTGGACTGCCACCCATGTGTCACTGACCCTTGTCAGTATCCAGACCCCAGGTCCAATCCCAGTTACCTTCCTCTTAAGGTGGCTAGTGTCCTTTCCAGGTTCCCCCTGGCTCCAGCCACATGGCTTTACACATGGACCTAAAAGCCCCTTCCTTCAGAAGAAGGTCTCCGGAGGAGTGCAAAACACCCTGCTTCTGCTCTCTCCATCTCCAGCACACACACTGGAAGTCTAGAGCCAGTCTCTCCCTAGACTGCCCTCGACACTCTCCACCCAGGTTCAGAGACAGGATTGCTTTAATCCCTGGAGCCACACCCACAGGTGGTAAGGAGTGTGTAATCAGCATCACACACCCTTCCATGGCTCTGCATGAATGCAATCCTGTGGAACCACAGGTCCCAGCCAGTTTCACATTGCAGAGCACCCACGCTTCTGCAAAACATACCGGCCTTTTGTAATACAGCCGGTTGATACCTCACATACCCTCCCCCTCTGTTCAAACCCGTAGGGGAGAACACTTGCCAATGACCTGGGGCCGCGAGACAGGGCATCCCCGCTGCCATGCCCCACCAGTCGAGAGGGCCGTCCAAGAGCAGTAGTCCCTGAGGCATCGCCCGACACTGTCACCAAACCCTGTCTGGTCAACCTAGGGTTAAAGGACGTCCCATTTCCAGACCGTTCTCTCCCTGACCCCCTCCCAGGGTCACCGTAGTAGAGAGACATGTCCCCAGTCAAACCTACAGTCTTGTCCGAACCTAGGCTTTCTCGAGTACCCCCAAGGCTACTGTCGGGAACTCTAAGCTCATAGCGGCCACTATCTACCGTACATCGTAGGTTACCACTCTGTCGGCGATTCCTTTTATCGCGCGTCTGAACTACTGGACCGACACGCCATCTTCCACTTCTTTCCCCTGAACAACGGGTGGAAGACGGCTGCTGTCCCCCACACAGTTGGCGAAGCTGCTCCTTAATTTTCAGGTTTTCTTGCCACAACCGCTCCATGTCACGTACATGGTGTACCCGATATTCAATAAGGCTTCGAATGGTTCCAAGACTCTCTACAGTCCCGACACAGACAAACGGAACCATACCAGCTTCCCTGGGTATCTTGCTCTCATTAGCAGCAGGGATTCTTAATCTCACCAATCCCGACTTATTCACCATGTCTTGCATGACTCGTCCGGTTTTTCCAATGACTCTCCCCACCAGAGCCCGGGGTACTTGGAAAATATCTTCCGCCAGACTCTGCGCTTTCCTTTTATACTCTAGCTGTCTAGTGGCTTCTTCCTTTTGCAGTTGGGCCTGCCACTTCATACGAACACATCTGAAGTGCATGTCCTTTAGAATAGCCACCCGCTGCCCAGTAATTTTACTGGTAGACAATATCACTAACTGTTCAGCCCCTGGGGTACAGTAGACCTCACACGCTTCCACAGCTCTCTTAAATTCGTCATGCATGCACCCGGTGGCACACGCTTCTCTTAAGTCCTCAGGTATATCCACCATGCACTTGACTACAGAAGTCTCATTCATCCCTGCCACATGCTTGTCAAGTTTAGCTTCCAGAGTTAGCTCTCTTTGGGCCTCCCCTGCTT
Organism: Anomaloglossus baeobatrachus; assembly: GCF_048569485.1. NCBI lineage: Eukaryota > Metazoa > Chordata > Amphibia > Anura > Aromobatidae > Anomaloglossus > Anomaloglossus baeobatrachus. The sequence continues at coordinate 223,502,717 of NC_134356.1, forward strand.
CAACAAGTTTGGTCAGGAGTGACACTCGCTGCTCCATCTGCTCCAAGTCTCCCTGGGACTTGGACTGGTACTCTGCCAAGCGACTTCGGAGCTCAGCCACTTCTTTCTCCAGCTCCCTTACTCGACTCTCAGTAGCCTGCCTAAGAAGTATCTCTTGTTGCAGATGGTCTTTGCTCATCCTCTTGAATGAGTCTTCACTTGCGGACCTCTCTGGTCTATGACACACTATTTCTGAGGCTTCTTCCACCTCAGCTTCAGAACATTTGGGTTTCTTACTCTTCTTACCCACGACCTTCTCTATATCCTCCATCATGGTTTTACCAAGCAGGTCAGGCAGGCTCCCAGTCCTGGATGAGACCTCTGGTCCAGGCTTCACCTCCTCAGAGGCTCTCTTCACTTCAGCGCCAGCTGTTTCTTGGTTCTTCACTGCATTATCTTCCACTTCCTCTGGGGTCTCTGCAGTGTCACCCTCAGCCTGGGTGTCACACCCTTCAACATGGCACTCTGTTCCTTTTAGAGATTTGGGGCTAAATTCGCTGTCATCCACCCCAGCACTTGGTAGTTCACCAGTCTGCTCACCACGACTGTTGGGGATTATTCCTTCCCCCACACTCTCTAGGATTCCATTTCCTATACCATTCTCGCCTGACAGACTATCAACTTCACACTTTGAAATCATAGGGACCACCACCATTACGTCCTTGGTTGGCTCCTTCTCTGCACTTGCAGCGCGCTGATTTCTGTCGTCACAATGTGTCAGTTCAATCTCTGATTCCTCAGTCTTTTGTAGGATATCACCGTCTGACTCCACAGTAGCAGGTGTTATTAGCACCATGTCTTTATTAATCAGGCATGTCACTTTCTCTGCACCCTCAGACGGCCTACACTGTGCCCCCTCTCGGCGCTTATTACGTCTTCGGCGTCGGGAGGAAGTTTTGCCCTTCTCGCCCATCTGTACCACACTGTACTCGTTTGTCACCTTACTAGAGTCAGTGTCTTTACTGGAGTCATCATCGCTCCCCCTGGTATCCTGGACTATCATGTCCCCACTTAACCAGATATCTGCCTCCCTTTCTGGAGCTACCCCGTTTTTAACGGTCACACTATCGGTTATTCCCTTAGTCCTTATGTCACTAAGTTGGGTCCGTCCATCATTTTCTTTGGTCACCCCTAACTTAGGACAGTCAATTTTAGGAGGTGCTATCTCCTCCTTACCACACATAACTGCACAACAAGGACCCCTTTTCACCTCCCAATGTGGTGGGGTTTCCTTTGGGCTGTTCCGGCTCTTACACAAGCAACCGTATACGTCCCCCTGCTTCCACAAGTGCACAAATAATTTAGAGTCCCAACCTATAATAATTGGGTGCAGTAAATCTGAGACTACACCAACATCATGAGAACCACTGTCCCAGGCTGTCTTAATGACCACGCTGGAGACCGGGTATTCTGTCTCATTACTGTGGGTGCAGCCGACGTGGATCTTCCTTCCAGGAATCAAGTGGACATCAGAGGTGGCCCTCACCAGGGTCACCAAGCTCCTTGAGTCTACGACTCCTGTTACAGATTCCCCATCCACTTCCACGGAACACAGACGTGGCTTCTCGTCGGATGGGTGGTCTATATTGCAAACAGGACACTTGTGGCATGAACACTGTTGTCCCTGGCTACAGTCCATCTGCGCCACTTCACCCTTGGATTTGGGATGCTCCGCACCCTTTTGGGGGACCACCGCTTTCTGGGACTCCATCCCCTTATGGGCAACCACCCCTTTATGGGCAACCACCCCCTTATGGGCAACCACCCCTTTATGGGACTCCACCCCCTTATGGGCAACTATTCCCTTCTGGGACTCCGCCCCCTTTTGCGGTTTCCATGCAATGTCCTTAGCCCCCAGTTCACACCGTTTGCCCTTGTCTCCCTGGGCACCCAGTGTCCATACTGGCCCCCGAAGGGTACGCTCAAACTGGTCCATGGCTGCCACATCGCTGCACACTGACAGCTCCTGCTGTCCCTGCACCAGGAACTGGTACAGCTCCTCCACAACGTCTGCAGGGACCATTCCCTCTTTTTGGCTTTTAGCCCCCACTGCTGTCACTGGACCTCCAGGCACATGCTGTTGGTGCTGCTGGCTCTGCAGCAGCTGGTTCAGGAGCTCCTCCATGCTGCAACGAAAAGAGGAACAGGAGGGGCGCTCCAATGGGTAATACCCGGTGGTCAAAGACAGGGGGGGGGGTTAGAGAACCACTAACCTTTCCGGGTTGTACCGCCCGTACAACCAGGGTCTCCAGCTTGTGGTGTATCACTGCTCACCAAGCACGGCCTCGCAATTCCGGCTGGCCTGGAACCTCCAGTCGCTTGACTCTCGCCACTGCAGCACAGGTCCCCAACGACCTGCTGATTCACCGCCAGGTGCTTGAGAGCGCTGTCCCTGTTCGTGGACCCGCCGATCCACCGCCAGCTGCTTGAGTGCGCAGACAATTTTCGTGGACCCGCCGATCCACCGCAAACCGCTTCAAAAAAATTTTCGTGGACCCGCCGATCCACCGCAAGCAGTCCGTATCCACAGGAATATGTCCTAGGCCGTTGCCCTTAGCAACCAGGCTGCATTGCCCTTAGCAACCAGGCTGCGTTGCCCCTAGCAACCAGGCCATATGCCCGCATTCTCCACCATAATGTGACAATGTGGGCCCCAAGTGTATGTGGGCCACACATCAGGTAGCGGGATTAAAGCACACCAGAGTAATTGGTCTCTTTAACAGACCATCTGGTTTATTAACAGGTCCATAAACCATATCAGGTCACATAACATAAAGATGCCGTTCGTTGGCTTTCTCCTCAAAGACCAACACATAATATAAAGTCCACACACTTTTGGACTGCCACCCATGTGTCACTGACCCTTGTCAGTATCCAGACCCCAGGTCCAATCCCAGTTACCTTCCTCTTAAGGTGGCTAGTGTCCTTTCCAGGTTCCCCCTGGCTCCAGCCACATGGCTTTACACATGGACCTAAAAGCCCCTTCCTTCAGAAGAAGGTCTCCGGAGGAGTGCAAAACACCCTGCTTCTGCTCTCTCCATCTCCAGCACACACACTGGAAGTCTAGAGCCAGTCTCTCCCTAGACTGCCCTCGACACTCTCCACCCAGGTTCAGAGACAGGATTGCTTTAACCCCTGGAGCCACACCCACAGGTGGTAAGGAGTGTGTAATCAGCATCACACACCCTTCCATGGCTCTGCATGAATGCAATCCTGTGGAACCACAGGTCCCAGCCAGTTTCACATTGCAGAGCACCCACGCTTCTGCAAAACATACCGGCCTTTTGTAATACAGCCGGTTGATACCTCACAGATTATTTATGAAGATAAAGGAATTTTGGAGAAAATTTGCACAATTTTCAAATTTTGAATTTTTAAGCTCTTAAACACTATAGTTATATCACACAAAGTAGTTACGAAATAACATTTCTAAGTGTCTATTTTATATCAGCATCATTTTTGAAACACAATTTTTTCATTAGGAAGTTAGAAGGGTTCAAAAAATATCAGCAATTTCTCATTTTTCCAACAAAATTTACAAAACCATTTTTTTAGGGACCACATCACATTTGAAGTGACGATGAGGGGCCTAGGTGACAGAAAACACCCAAGAGTGACACCATTCTAAAAACTGCACATCTCAAGTGCTCAAAACCACATCCAAGAAGCTTATTAACCCTTTAAGTGCTTCAAAGGAGCTAAAGCAATGTGGAAGGCAAAAAGGAAAATGTTACTTTTTACTCACAAAAATATTGCTTTAGCCCCACTTTTTCATTTACTCAAGGGTAACAGGAAAAAAATGGACCACACAATTTGTTGTGCAACTTCTCCTGATTTTGCTGATACCACATATCTAGCGGAAAACTATTATTGGGAACAATGTGGCGCTAGAAAGGAGCATTGTTTGACTTTTGAAATACAAAATAGTCTGGATTCGTTAGAGGACGGCATGCCGTGTTTGTAGAGCCCTTGATGTGCCTAACCAGTGGATAAGTGACCCTATTTTGGAATCTAGACCCCTCAAAGAATTGATCTAGATGCGTGGTGAGCACCTTGAAGCCCCAAGTGATTCACAGTATTTTATATTAAGCCGTGAAAATAAAAAAAAAATCCAACTTTTCCCACAAAAATGTGGTTTTAGCCCTACATTTTTTATTTTCACAATGCAAACAGGAGAAAATGCGCCATATGCTTTGTTGGGCAATTTCTCCTGAGTATGCCGATACCTTATATGTGGTGAAAAACTACTCTTTTCGTACACAGCTGTACTCAAAAGGAAAGGACTGCCATATGACTTTTAAGCCCGCTTTACACGCTGCAATGTATCTTACAATGTGTCGGTGGGGTCACGTCATAAGTGACGCACATCCGGCATTGTAAGTACATTGCAGTGTGTGACAGGTACGTGCGATTGCGATTGAACGGTAAAACGTTCATCGCATACACATCGTACCTGTCTCTAGAATTGCACGTTAGATTGTTCATCGTACCCGGGGTAGCACACATTGCAGTGTGTGACACCCCGGGAACGATGAACAGATCTTACCTACGTCCTGTGGCTCCCGGCCCACAATGCGGAAGGAAGAAGGTGGCCGGGATGTTTACGTCCCACTTAGCTCTGCCCCTCCGCTTCTATTGGCCGGCTGCCGTGTGACGTCGCTGTGACGCCAAACGTCCCTCCCACTCCAGGAAGTGGACGTTCGACGCCCACAGCGAGGTCGTATGGACGGGTAAGTACGTGTGACGGGGGTTACTCATATGCGCGGCATGTTCAACAAATTGAATGTGGTACACATACGATGGGGGCGTTTCAAATCGCATACGAAATCGTATGCGAAATTGCAACGTGTAAAGCAGGCTTTAGGATGCAAAATTGGTTGAAATAATAGCAGAATCCAAGTCATATTTGGAGGGACTTTGATGTGCCTAAACAGTGAAAACCTCTCACAAGTGACCCAATTTTGGAACCTAGACCCCTCACAGATAGAGTTGAGCGGACTTGTAATAATCCGGGTCCGGAGGATCCGTCGCGGGTTGGAAAAGGAGTCCGGATCTGATCCGGAATCCGGAGCCATGTATGTGAATGGGGGGGGGGGGGGTGGAAGAGAGAGAGAGAGAGAAAAAAAAATTCCGGATCCGGATCGTGCAGCCGGATTCCCGCGGCCGGGTCGGACCTGGATCGGACGCTGAAACCGCGCGGATCTGGATTTTTACAGTTCGGGTCCGCTCAACACTACTCACAGAATCAAGATGTGTGGTGAATACCTTGAACCCCCAGGTGCTCACACAATTTTTTAACATTTAGCTGTGAAAAAACAATAAATCACATTTTTCACCATAAATATGTTGTTTTAGCCCCAATTTTTTTTTATGTTCACAAGGATAACAGGAAAAATGTACCATACATGTTGTTGTGCAATTTCTCCTGAGTACATCGATATCCCATATGTGGCGGAAAACAAGTGTTTGGGCAGACAGCAGGACTAGGAACTAGGAAAGGAAGGAGCAGACGCCATGTGGTGCTTGGAGAGCACATGATGTGCCTAAACAGTGGAAACCTCCCTCCAGTGACCTCATTTTGGAAACTAGACTCCTTAACCCCTTAACGACCGCAGGCAGTAAAATTACGTCCTAGCGGTCATAACGTTACTGCCCGCGGTCTGCCGGCAGCAGCATGCTGCAATCGGCGCACATCTCAGCTGATTTTCACAGCTGAGATGTGTGCCTGCTAGGCACGAGCAGAATCGTTATCTGCTCGTGCCATTTAACCCCTGTAATGGCGCTGTCAATATGTGACAGCGCCATTATAAACGCGATCGCGGTAAAGTTTTACTTACCGCCCAATACCAGAAGTCACGTGACATGATCACGTGACTTCCAGGTGGTTGTCATGGTAGCACAGGGTCATGTGATGACCCCTGTGCTAGACATGAACCACTTTCACTTTCGCTTTGTACGGAGGCCAGGGAAGCAGGAAGTGCACGTATCTGCTGTTTACAGCTGTGTAGCTGTGATCAGCAGATAGTGCAGAGCGATCGGATTGCTGATCGCTATAGCCCCCTAGGGAAACTAGTAAAATTAAAAAAAAAAGTAAAAAAAAAGTTTTAAAAAATTAAAAAAAACCTAAAAGTTCAAATCACCCCCCTTTCGCCCCATTGAAAATTAAAGGGTTAAAAAAAGAAAAAATATACACACATTTGGTATCGCCGCGTTCAGAAATGCCCGATCTATCAAAATATAAAATCAATTAATCTGATCAGTAAACGTCGTAGCGGCAAAAAAATTCCAAACGCCAAAATGACGTTTTTTTGTCGCCACAACTTTTGCACAAAATGCAATAACAGGCGATCAAAACGTAGCATCTGCGCAAAAATTATACCATTAAAAACGTCAGCTCGAATCGCAAAAAATAAGCCATCACTGAGCCATAGATCCCGAAAAATGAGAACGCTACGGGTCACGGAATATGGCGTAAAATGTGCGCCACTTTTTTCAGACAAACTTCCGAATTTTGTTTAACCCCTTATATAAAAGTAAACCTATACATGTTTGGTGTCTACGAACTCGCATCACACTCACACATCAGTTTTACCATACAGTGAACACAGTGAATAAAATATCTTAAAACTATAGTGCTATCACACTTTTTTTGCAATTTTTCTGCATTTGGAATTTTTTTGCCGTTTTCTAGTACACTATATGGTAAAACCTATGGTTTAATTTAAAAGTACAGCTCGTTCCGCAAAAAACGAGCCCTCACATGACCATATTGACTGAAAAATAAAAAAAGTTACGTCTCTCAGAAAAAGAATGGCGAAAAAAACAAACGAAAAATCGCTGGTCGAAGGGGTTAAGGGTTTTATCTAAATGTGTGTTGAGCACCTTGAACCCCCAGGTGTTTTACACACTTTTATAACATTGAGCAGTAAAAAAAAAAAATCACATTTATCCCACAAAAATGTTGTTTTAGCACCCAATTTTTTTATTTTCACAAGGGTAACAGGATAAAATGCACCATACAATTTATTGTGCAATTTCTCCTGAGTATGCTGATATTCTATGTGCAGTGGAAAACTATTGTTTCAATGCACTTCAGGTCTCGGAGTGGAAGGAGAGCCATTTGACTTTTGCAACGCAAAATTGGGTGGAAACTATAGCAGACTCCATGTCTTGTTTGGAGAGCTGTTGATGTGCCTAAAATTTGTTATGTAATCTCTCCTGAGTACACCGATACCCCATGTGTGGTGGGAAACTACTTACTTGAGTGATATAACTCAAATGTTATATTACACACACACACCCACAGCTATCCTTATACATACACACAGAGGAGGCCTTTTTTATATATATATATATATATATATATATATATATATATATATATATATATATATATATATATATATATATACATATACATATATATATATATGTATATATATATATATATATATATATATATATATATATGTACATATATATATATATATATATATATATATATAAAAATATATATATGCAGTGTGTCCACCCATATCCTGTCCACCGCCATTAACTAGAGAACGGCAGCAGCTATAGGCATAGAAGTGGTGTCTAGGTATAGCATACCTCCCAACTTTCAAAGAAGGGTAAGAGGGACAAACTGTGTGGCGTGCATAGCGCGCCACGGCAATTTTAGGCAACACCCTTAACCACACCCATTTCACAACTAGTCACACCCATATCCACTCTCCATACACACCCATTCAGCACTGACGATCACATTGCTTTATAAACAATAATTAGAAACAGAAAAATTATAAAATATTCTTAATGCAAACTTGGTAGTATTTATTTTAAATTACAATATTTTAAAACTACAAAATTCTATTCTAAAGCAGATCTGAGACCTTAATCTACACTATATAAAAGCTGCACATTACATATCAGGTCTACTCTATTAGATAAATTATCTTTAATAACATTGTGCTTTTTGTTAACCCCTTTACGACCCCAGTTTGTCCTTGGTAAGGTCGGGGTAATTACCGCCGGCTGCTGCGGTGAATCAGTGGTGACCTCCCACACATCTGCTGATTTGAACAGCAGACATGTGGGGCTAACGGGCGCAGGTGGATCCGCGATCCACCCGAGCCTGCTTTTCACTTAGATCATGCTGTCAAAATGTAAGAGCATAATTTAAATGGCCACGCCATTCCCCGCTGCCATCGGTGCCCTGTGAGACGATAGTTGCCATGGTAGCTCGGAGTCATGTGATGACTCCGGTTGCTACCATCACGTATTTCCTGTGAGACCTGACAGAGCGCTGGCACTGACAGGAAAGAAGCATTTCTGCTGATCAGAGCTGTGCAGCCTAGATCAACAGAAATGAACAAGTGATTAGACTGCTGATTCTTATAGTTCTCTCGGGGAAAAGTAAAATAAATTAAAAAAGTTAAAAAAAAGTTTTTAAAAATATGAAAGAATAAAAAAACCTAAAAGTTCAAATCACACCCATTCGCCTCACTGAAAATAAAACTGTTTAAAAAATAAAAAATATACACATATTTGGTATCGCCGTGTTCAGAAATACCCGATCAAAATATAAAATCAAATAATCTGATTGGTACACGGTGTGGCGAGAAAAAAATTCCAAAGGCCAAAATGACAGTTTTTGGTTGCCGCAAAAATTATTTACAATGCAATAACAGGTGATCAAAACGTAGCATCAACACAAAAATTGTATTACTTAAAACGCCAGCTCAAGATGCAAAAAATAAGCCATCATTGAACCCCAGATCCTGAAAAATGAGAACGCTAAGGGTCTCGGAAAATAGCGCAAAAAGCCCAATTTTTTGAGGGACAAACTTCTGAATTTTTAACCCCTTAGATAAAAGATAAAGTATACATGTTTGTGATCTATGAACTCGTACTGACCTGAGGTGTCCTACTGACCTGTCAGCCTCACCATATACTTAACACGGTGAATAAATATCCCAAAAACAATTGCACTTTTTTTGCAATTTCACCCTACATGGATTTTTCCCATTTTCCATGACCCCAATTAACCAACATCACATTATTATTTGCGCTATTATAGGTATTATACCTGTCACTTTAAGGCTATGTTTATATTGTGTTTTTGCCAAACATCAATTGCTCCGTCGGGGCCTTCTGTGTGAAGCCCTAAAAAAATAGGATTTTAGCACAATCTGTGAAGTGGCTATTGACTTTAATAAGGCAGACCCAGGACCCAGCAGAGCTGAACTGGTGGGGCAGCCAGGACGAAGCAGAGCTGAACTGGTTGGGGAGTCAGGACTAAGCAGAGCTGAACTGGTTGGACAGCCAGGACCCAGCAGAGCTGAACTGGTTGGGCAGCCAGTATGGAGCAGAGCAGAACTGGCTGGGCAGCCAGGATCCAGCAGAGCAGAACTGGTTGGGCAGCCAGGATCCAGCAGAGCTGAACTGGTTGGGCAGCCAGGATAAAGCAGAGTGGAACTGGTTGGGCAGCCAGGATAAAGCAGAGCGGAATTGGTTGGGCAGCCAAGATCCAGCAGAGTCGAACCAGTTGGGCAGCCTGTCCAACAGAAATTAAAGGGATCCTGTCACCCATCCGACCAGTCTGCACCGCACCGCCCCGTAGGTGACTATTATAAAGTGATTTTTACTTTCTACACAGCGACCTGGGCTTTTATATACAGCATGTTAGAATGCTGTATATAAAAGCCCACTGGTGGTGGCCGCAGCTTATAGTCACCAAATCGGGTGACAGGTTCCTTTTAAAGTGAACCTGTCAGGTGGAATATGCACTCAAAGCCACAAGCAGTTCTGGGTGCATATTGCTAATCCCGGCCTAAAGGCCGCTTTACACGCTGCGATATTGTTACCGATATTGCTAGCGTGGGTACCCGCCGCCATCGGTTGTACGACACGGGCAAATCGCTGCCCGTGGCGCACAACATCGCTCAGACCCGTCACACTACTTACCTGCCTAGCGACGTCGCTGTGACCGGCGAACTGCCTCCTTTCTAAGGGGGCGGTTCGTTCGGCGTCACAGCAGCGTCACTAAGCAACCGCCCAATAGAAGCGAAGGGGCGGAGATGAGCGGGGCGTAACATCCCGCCCACCTCCTTCCTTCCGCATTGCCGGCGGCCGCAGGTAAGGTGAGGTTCCTCGTTCCTGCGGTGTCACACATAGTGATGTGTGCTGCCGCAGGAACAACGAACTACATTGTCCAAGCATCAGTAACAATAATTGGGAAGAGGGGGGGATGTCACCGATGAGCGATTTTGAACGTTTTTGCGACGATTCAAAATCGCTCATAGGTGTCACACACTACGACATCGCTAAAGCGGCCAGATATGCGTCACAAATACCGTGACCCCAACGACATCGCTTAAGCGATGTTGTAGCGTGTAAAGCCACCTTAACTGTCCCTGTATACACTCGCATAGATAAAGAGATCTTTAGAAAAGTATTTTTTAAAGATCTTATATCTTATGCTAATGAGCGCGGGGGACTAGTCCGAAGGGCGTTACTTCGCTTGGCTAGTCGGCTCACATAGCATGTTAGTACTCCCACAGGGGCGTAATAATATGCTATGTGAGCTGACTAGCCAAGGGAAAGTAACATCCTTGGGACTAGTCCCCGTGCTCATTAACATAAGATATAAGATCTTTAAAAATACTTTTTCTAAAGCCCCCTTTATCTATACTAGTGTATACAGGGACAGTTAGGCCGGGATTAGATATATGCACCCAGAACTGCTCGTGGCTCTGAGTGCATATTGCACCTGACAATTTCACTTTAACAGGTAGGGCAGTCAGGATAAAGCAGGGCTGAACCTGTTGGGCAGCTAGGACCCAGCAGCTCTGCTCTGCAGGCAGGGGACCATGTGATTGGTAAGCTAATAGAAGCATCGGCAGATGCTAACTCTGCATAGGTTATTACGGGCCAGTGCTAACTGCAGGAGAGGAAACGAGTGTTGGTTGCACTGTCTTCTCATCAGTTTTCTGATTTCCCGTGTGTCTCCAACAGAGAGAAGCAAACACAGGGGAGTCAGAGAAAACAGGTGTTGAGAAGAGCACAGGCTCCAGGGCTGGGGAGTGATTCATACCTTAGCAGCAGCGCAGTCACAGGAGTTTCATGTAGCGCGCTCGGCTCTGTAATGGTCACTGGATAGAAGGGAGGAACAGCGAGGCGGGGTTACAGTGGGTGGGCGGAGCCACGGAACACATAGCTCCCGCCCGGGACTCGGGAGCAAAGGCCCAAAAGCGGTACTATCTCGCTGTATCCGGGATGGTTGGGAGGTATGGGTATAGTAATGTAGCCATGCACTACACAATGAAACCACCTATAGTGCCACCTGGTGGAAAACAACGGAGTTAGCATTTTTATCTCGAAAATGAAACGAGATAGAAAAAAAAGTGAATTACAAAGTTGTACAGCATTATTAATTCAATACGAATCGACACCTTGCATACAGTATGTACGTGCAGCAAGATACAGTATGCTGTCCAGAGCGCAGATGTGCATTCAAGCTGACGGCGGCCACTTTGAGCATCAATGTTAAATGAGCGCCATATGTGTGACCAGCATTCAATGGTTTTTTTTTGTGGGGGGGGGGGTCATGGGTTTTATATCATAGCATTTCTGTATGCAAGGTGTCGATTTGCATTGAATTGATGATGCCGTACAATTTTGTAATTCACTTTTTTTTCTATCTCGTTCCATTTTCGAGATAAAAATGCTAACTCCATTGTGTTCCACCAGGTGGCATTATAGGTGGTTTCATTGCGTAGCGCATGGCTACTTTACTATACCTAGACACCACTTCTATGCTGTCACGCTCTCCGGTCCCCGTGGCCCGCTCCCCGTGCCCCGCTCTCCGGCGCCCCTCTGCGACGCAGGACACACTGCCGGGCACTCCTGCACCGCTTCCTGCTCTGGCTTCTGGCACACGGGCCTCGCGCATGCGCATTAGGGCGCGCGGTCATTGACCCTCTCTTAAAGGGCCAGCGTCCAGAAACAGGATATTGCATAGACAGGTACAGGGTATAAGAGGATTCTCCTTCCTGGTGGGTGGGGCCTGTTCTACGTGTTTAGTAAGCTAGGAGTTCAGGTCCCCGTATTGCTTTGTCCAGTATTAACCCCTGTCTGTCTCGCAGAGCCTGTCCTGCCACGCCAGCCGGTCCTGACCACGTCTGCTCCAGTACTCCTGTCGGTGACTGTCGGCTGATGTTCCACCACCTCTTCAGTTCCGCCAGTCTCCGGTCCCTGGCTCCGTTTGGTGACCTGCCATCTCGCTCAGCTGGTTCCGGATTCCGCCTGACCTTACAACCCGGCCTCGGACCCTGAGCCTCATCACCCGGACTACCGTCTAGAACTCTGTGTTCCCAGGGACATCTACTTTCCAGCTCTCTATACGGACTGTCTTGCTACCAGTAGTGCTTCGGCTGCCGTGCATCAAGGCCCTCTGGCGGGGTGACCTGCCTGGCTGCCTCACCAGAGGAATCCGGTGTACGGCCCAGTGTTTCCACCACCCGGACGCAACATATGCCTATAGCTGCCACCGTTCTCAAGTTAATGGCGGTGGACAGGATATGGGTGGACACTGTGTATACTGTATATACAGTATTTATAGTTTATATATATATATATATATATATACACACACACACACACAGCCAGGCTTATACATACATTCGGGAGGCTTTATACAAATAAGTGTGTGTATATTACAGTAGAGACCAAAAGTTTTGACACACCTTCTCATTCAAAGAGTTTTCTTTATTTTCATGACTCTGAAAATTGTACATTCACATTGAAGGCATCAAAACTATGAATTAACACATGTGGAATGAAATACTTAACAAAAAAGTGTGAAATAACTGAAAATATGTCTTATATTCTAGGTTCCTCGATTACTGCTTTGCACACTCTTGGCATACTCTTGATGAGCTTCAAGAGGTAGTCACCGGAAATGGTCTTCCAACAGTCTTGAAGGAGTTCCCAAAGATGCTTAGCACTTGTTGGCCCTTTTGACTTCACTCTGCGGTCCAGCTCACCCCAAACCATCTCGATTGGGTTCAGGTCTAGTGACTGTGGAGGCCAACTCATCTGGCATAGCACCGAATCACTCTCCTTCTTAGTCAAATAGCCCTTACACAGCCTGGAGGTGTCTTTGGGGTTTTTGTCCTGTTGAAAAATAAATGATGGTCTAACTAAACGCAAATCGGATAGAATAGCATGCCACTGCAAAATACTGTGGTAGCCATGCTGGTTCAGTATGCCTTCCATTTTGAATAAATCCCCAACAGTGTCACCAGAAAAGCACCCCCACACCATCACACCTCCTCCTCCATGCTTCACGGTGGGAACCAGGCATGTAGAGTGCATCCTTTCACCTTTTCTGCGTCGCACAAAGACACGGTGGTTGGATACAAAGATCACAAATTTGGAATCATCAGACCAAAGCACAGATTTCCACTGGTCTAATGTCCATTCCTTGTATTCTTTAACCCAAACAAGTCTCTTCTGCTTCTTGCCTGTCCTTAGCAGTGGTTTCCTAGCAGCTATTTTACCATGCAGGCCTGCTGCACAAAGTCTCCTCTTACCAGTTGCTCTAGAGATATATCTGCTGCTAGAACTCTGTGTGGCATTGACCTGGTCTCTAATCTGAGCTGCAGTTAACCTGCGATTTCTGAGGCTGGTGACTCGGATAAACTTATGCTCCGCAGCAGAGGTGACTTTTCGTCTTCCTTTCCTGGGGCGGTCCTCATGTGAGCCAGTTTCTTTGTAGCGTTTGATGGTTTTTGCCACTGTATTTGGGGACACTTTCAAAGTTTTCCCATTTTTTTTGGACTGACTGACCTTCATTTCTTAAAGTAATGATCGCCACTCATTTTTCTTTACTTAGTTGCTTTGTTCCTGCCATAATACAAATTTTAACAGTCTATTCAGTAGGACTATCAGCTGTGTATCCACCAGACTTCTGCACAACACAACTGATGGTTCCAACACCATTTATAAGGCAATAAATTTATTATTAAACCTGACAGGGCACACCTGTGAAGTGAAAACCATTTCCGGTGACTACCTCTTGAAGCTAATCAAGAGAATGCCAAGAGTGTGCAAAGCAGTAATCAAAGCAAAAGGTGGCTACTTTGAAGAACCTAGAATACAAAACATATTTTCAGTTGTTTCACACATTTTTGTGTTAAGTATTTCATTCCACGTGTGTTAGTTAATTAATAGTTTTGATGCCCTCAATGTGAATCTACAATTTTCAGAGTCATGAAAATAAAGAGAACTCTCTGAATGAGGTGTGTCCAAATGTTTTGTCTGTATTGTATATATATACATATATATATATATATATATATCCTATAAATACTGTATATATATATATATATATATATATATATATATATATATATATATATATATAATATATATATATATTATATAAATGCAAAACAAAGAAGCCGCGGAGACACCATCACATGTTTCTCAACGCTGGCAGGAAACTAGCCAGGTCTTTCACCGGGAAGGAAAAACCACGGGAAGGGCAGTCTCCAGTCAAGGAAACCACCTATGCCAAAACATGGTATCCATCCACAGACAGCTGTTTCGGGGTATTTGCCCCTCATAAGTGTGGAGTAGGAAACTGGCTAGTGGGAGCAATGCCTAGTAGAAGACTATATAGGTAAGGATGGTTGACCTTAGGGAGATCAACATGCAGCACCGCGGAGCACCAAAAAGTTTTTTTTTCTCTCGTACAGTGGGCTGAAGTGATCATTCCGTTTCTGATGTGAGATACCCAAAAAGCGTACTATGACCTCAGCCCTGATGATGGCCATGACTATGGGAAGCTAAAAGGTTAGATTCTTGCCCGAATGGGGGTTAAAACGTATGTACAGGCTCAGCGGGTACACCAGTGGACTTATGAGGAGAGAAAACCTGTACGATCCCAGGCTTTTGCCGTGCTGCACCTCGTAAAAAAATGGCTCCAGCCTGAGACCTTGAGCCCAGCCCAGATGATAGAGCGAGTGGTGGTGGATATGATTGTGCGAACTTTGCCGGTTCCTATTCAATGTTGGGTGGGGCAAGGGGATCCAGGTAACCTGGATCAGATGGTGAGCTTGGTATAACGATACGCAGCTACGCAGGAATTAGTCCGAGACACTCGGTCACTCTGTGCAGCTCGTCGGCACCTAACCCCTGTGTCCGTGAAAAGCACCCGACCCTCTGCTGGACTTCTTCCATCACCCCACTCACACCTATTGCCAATCCTCATGATACGTATATATAGCCTGGGTCTCAGCTTCCCATACACGGTAAGTTTTTTAACTGCATGAGAGGACACACACAAGCTAGGGACCCCAACATAGAGAAATACTTTGGCGTAGTGTTGGGGCTCTATTGCATTGATCAATTCAGTAGCTAAATTTCTCTTTGTTCATATGTTCATGGCAGTAATGCAGGTTCCATTTTTCACATTTCATTCTTACATATAGCTATTGAATTTTTCATGTCAGTATTCACACAGCAGTTTCTGCTATTACATGTATTTCCCTTGCATAGTCACTGGTGTGCATACCTTATCTCCATATAGTGATGGTTTTTTTAGGTTTTTGCACCCAGTTCAGACATAGAATGGAGTTCCAAACGTTATTCCTTATTTGTTAGTAGTTTTTCGTTTGTGAACCCACCCCACTCACACCTATTGCCAATCCACATGATACGTATATATAGCCTGGGTCTCAGCTTCCCATACACGGTAAGTTTTTTAACTGCATGAGAGGACACACACAAGCTAGGGACCCCAACGTAGAGAAATACTTTGGCGTAGTGTTGGGGCTCTATTGCATTGATCAATTCAGTAGCTAAATTTCTCTTTGTTCATATGTTCATGGCAGTAATGCAGGTACCATTTCATTCTTACATATAGCTATTGAATTTTTCATGTCAGTATTCACACAGCAGTTTCTGCTATTACATGTATTCCTCTTGCATAGTCACTGGTGTGCATACCTTATCTCCATATAACAATGATTTACTTTACTGGGTAGAGAAGATCTGGGATGAGGTCGTGGAACAACTGGTAGTGTCACAGTCACACAGTCAGGCAGTGCTCAAGATGGCGCATACACACACCTTCCGGGGGGGCAACTAGGGGGTTAAAAAGACACAAGAGCTCATCTTACAGCGGTTCTTTTGGCCGGGGATTTACGCAGAAGTACAAAAGTACTGTGAATCCTGCCCGGAATGCCAGTTGACCTTGCCTACCGCAAATTTTCGGAGTCCATTGGTGCCGCTACCGATTGTAGAGGAACCTTTTTAACGGATTGCAATGGATTTGGTGGGGCCCATTCTAAAATCCGCACGCGGTCACCAACACATTCTGATAGTCGTAGATTACGCCACTCGTTATCCAGAGGTCATTCCGCTGCGCCATACCTCTGCTAAGCTTATTGCCAGGGAATTATCTGCCATGTTCTGTCGCCTTGGGCTACCAAAGGAGATCCTTACAGATCAAGGGACTCCTTTTATGTCCAAGGTGACAAAAGAACTATGTAAACTGTTGAAAATAAAACAATTGCACACATCGGTGTACCATACGCAGACAGATGGGCTGGTCGAGCGGTTTAATAAAACCCTTAAATCCATGCTTAAAAAGGCGTCCAAGTGTTTTTCACCCTTTGAGCTACTGTACGGCAGACATCCTAGGGGGTTGCTGGATGTAGCCAAAGAAACATGGGAATAGGAGCCCACCCCATATAAAAGCGTAATTGAGCATATGACACAAATGCAGGATCGCAGCACAGCGGTCTTACCTATAGTAAAAGAGCATCTAACAGAGGCCCAGGGAGCACAAAGGCGCACCTATAATACACGGGCCACCATCAGATCCTTTATAGTAGGGGATCGATTTTGGTCTGAGTGCCCACTGCCGAAAGTAAATTGTTGGCCAAATGGCAAGGGCCATATGAAGTTCGGGAGGAGGTGGAGGAGATGAATCACCAAATATACCAGTCTGGGAAGAGAAAGCTGGAACAATTGTATCATATCAATTTGCTTAAAGCCTGGAAGGACCGTGAATGCATGATTACAGAGGTAACTCCGGATGTGTCATTTGGGGACCCTCCGGCGCCGCCCAACCAGGGGGCCGAGGGAGAGGTAAACATAGGTGAAGCTCTCACTAAAAAACTCAGAGCTGGGAGGCCTGGAAATTAGTGCAGCAGAATCCAGATGTATTCTCCGAACTGCCCGGCCGTACTTCGGTAATACAACATGACATCGTCACCGAGCCTCGGGTAAAGGTAAGAATGAAACCGTACTGGGTGCCAGAGGCCCAGAGACAGGCCATTACAGCAGAGGTGAAACAGATGCTTAAACTGGGAGTGATCGAGGAATCAAAGAGTGATTGGGCTAGTCCCATTGTGCTGATTCCAAAGCCGGACGGATCGCTGCGTTTTTGTAACAATTTCCTGAGACTGAATGAGGTTTCAAAATTTGACCTTTATCCAATGCCCCGGGTGGACAAACTGATTGAAAGATTTGGGAAGGCCCAGTACTTCACAACGCTTGACCTAACCAAGGGTTACTGGCAGGTGACGTTGACAGAATCGGCCAAGGAAAAAGCTGCCTTTATAACACCGGAGGGCCTCTACCACTATATTGTCTTGCCTTTTGGCTTAAATGGGGCCCTGGCTACTTTCCAAAGGCTGATGGACATAGTGTTGGAGCCCCATCAAAAGTACGCATCCGTGTATTTAGATGATATTATCATCTTCAGTACTGATTGGCAGTCCCACTTATCTCAGGTTCAGGCAGTAGTGGACTCACTCCGAGCTGCGGGACTGACAGCTAATCCAAAAAAATGTGCAATCGGTCTAGAGGAAGCCTGGTACTTGGAGTATGTGATTGGCTGTGGGGTTGTCAAGCTTCAGGTGAATAAAATCGAGGCCATCCAAAAGTGGCCCAGGCCTGTGTCTACTAGACAGGTGAGCGTGTTCCTCGGCATAGTTGGGTACTACCAACGGTTTATAACAAAACTTTGGTGGCCTTAACCGATCTGTTGAAGGGTAAGAAATCAGCAATGGTATGCTGGAATCCTGAAGCAGAGGAAGCATTTCAGTCCATGAAATTGGCGTTGTCTGGACAGCCGGTCCTCATCAGCCCCGACTTTAAAAAAGCTTTTATTGTGCAAACAGATATCTCCGAGGTGGGTCTAAGTGCCATCATCTTACAAGAGGTGAACGGAGATGAACATCCGGTCACCTACTTGAGCAGGAAACTTACCCCGGCAGAGAAAAATTATAGCGTACTGGAGGAGTGCTTGGCTATTAAAGGGGCCTTGGAGTTCCTGTGCTATTAATTGCTCAGGCGACAGTTTCGTTTGGTAATGGATCATTCACCCCTTGTTTGGATGAGGAATGCGAAGGAACGGAATGCTCGGGTCACCCGGTGGTTCCTGTCCCTTCAAAATTTTAGTATTACGGTGGAACATCGGGCTGGGACATCACAGGCCAATGCGGATGCCTGATTGCGGGCGGCCTGTATGGTGACGAATGTTCAACCCCACACGTTTGAACAGAGGGGGGTGGTATGTGAGGCAGCGAGGGGAATCATATGTGAAGGACGGTATCTATCCCCCAGAATGCGCACGGAAACATATTAATCCCTTTAGAGAGCAGGACAGTGGTCGGTCCACTCCCTCCAGGCCAGGTTTTCCCTGTGGCTCATGGCCACAGATTCCATTTAAAAAAGTCTCTGCAAAGGTTTGGGAGTGGCAGAGTTTTGTTTGCAAGGTGCAGAGCAGGGAGCTCTATGTATGTCAGCCTGTGTGAAGTTTGAACACAGGTCTGTGGGAGCAACTGGCATGCCATAGTGCAATACGGCGTGGCCGTCTTCTATGGGAACAGCTTCTTTTGTTTTGGACTGTGTGGAACCCCGGTTGTGATCTGGAGAACATCTACTGCTGTAAGTGCTGAATAAAGCCGTTTTAAGTTGGACTTATCTGGGTCACTGCCTCTCTGTCGCCCTGTGTGAACCCCGCTTTATTAAAATATATATACAGTGGGTATGGAAAATATTCAGACCACTTTAAATAGTTCACTCTTTGTTTCATTGCAGCCATTTGGTAAATTCAAAAAAGTTCAGTTTTTTTTCTCATTAATGTACACTCTGCACTCCATCTTGACAGAAAAATTTGCCAAAATTTCTACATTTGTTTTTTATTAAACAAGAAAAACTGAAATATCACATGGTCATAAGTATTCAGACCCTCATACACTCATACTTAAGTCACATGCTGTCCATTTCCTTGTGATCCATCTTGAGATTGTTCTACTTCATTGTAGTCCAGCTGTGTTTAATTAAACTGATAGGACTTGATTTGGAAAGGCACACACCTGTCTATATAAGACCTCACAGCTCACAGTGCATGTCAGACCACATGAGCATCATGAGGTCAAGGGAACTAAGGAACTGCCCAAGGAGCTCAGATACAGAATTGTGACAAGGCACAGATCTGGCCAAGGTTACAAATGAATTTCTGCAGTACTCAAGGTTCCTAAGAGCACAATGGCCTCCATAATCCTTAAATGGAAGAAGTTTGGGACCACCAGATCTCTTCCTAGACCTGGCCGTCCAGCCAAACTGAGCAATCGTGGGAGAAGAGCTATGATGAGAGAGGTAAAGAACCCCAAGATCACTGTGGCTGAGCTCCAGAGATGCAGTAGGGATGTGGGAAAAAGTTCCACAAAGTCAACTATCACTGCAGCCCTCCTCCAGTCGCGCCTTTATGGCAGAGTGGCCCGACGGATGCCTTTCCTCAGTGCAAGACATATGAAAGCCCGCATAGTTTGCAAAAAAACACATGAAGGACTCCCAGGCTATGAGAAATAAGATTTTCTGGTCTAAAGAGACAAATATAAAACTTTTTGATGATAATTTTAAGCGGTGTGTGTGGAGAAAACCAGGAACTGCTCATCACCTGCCCAATACAATCCCAACAGTGAAACATGGTGGTGGTAGCATCATGCCAGGACGACTGGTTGCAATTGAAGGAAAAATGAATGCGGCCAAGTACAGAGATATCCTGGAAGAAAGCCTCTTCCAGAGTGCTCTGGACCTCAGACTTAGCACACAGCTAAAATAGCAAAGGAGTGGCTTCAGAACAACTCTATGACCATTCTTGACTGGCCCAGCCAGAGCCCTGACCTAAACCCAATTGAGCATCTCTGGAGAGACCTGAAAATGGCTGTCCCCCAACGTTCACCATCCAACCTGACAAAATTGGAGAGGATCTGCAAGGAAGAATGGCGCAGGATCCCCAAATCCAGGTGTGAAAAACCTGTTGCATCATTCCTAAGAAGACTAATGGCTGTACTAGATCAAAAGGTGCTTCTACTCAATACTGAGCAAAGGGTCTGAATATTATGACTATGTGATATTTCAGTTTTTCTTTTTTAATATATTTGCAAAAATTTCTACATTTGTTTTTTTTTTCTGTCAACATGGGGTGCAGGGTGCACATTAATGAGAGAAAAATGAACTTTTTTGAATTTACCAAAAGGCTGCAATGAGACAAAGAGTGAAAAATGTAAGGGGGTCTGAATATTTTCCATACCCACTGTAATATATATATATATATATATATATATATATATAGGCTGAGTGTATGTGTGTATGTATGTCCGCTAAAGTAATCCGCATCGTCGCATTTACAATCACAAAATTTTGCACAGACACTCCATGCGACTCAGGGAACGTCATAGACTATGTTTGGGCGGGAAAATTTAACCCCGCACTTTACAGTTACTCTCCAAAAATACTGCCTCCATTAAACTGAATGGAGGTGGGAGCTATAGGTTATTAATAGCAACTGTCAGTGGTTGCTATAAGAACAAAATAAACTGTTAGTATAAGAAGCTTATGTGTGAGGTAAAATGATGTCGGTGGTGAGACGGATAGAGAGACAGACAGAGACAGACAGACAGAAAAAGACACAGACAAACAGAGACACAGACAGACGGGGAAAGAGACAGACAGAGACAGACGTGGAAAGAGAGACGTGGAAAGAGACAGACGTGGAAAGAGAAAGACGGACAAAGAGACAGACGTGGAAAGAGAAAGACGGACAAAGAGATAGCCCTGGAAAGAGAGACAGCCCTGGAAAGAGACAGCCCTGGAAAGAGACAGCCCTGGAAAGAGACAGCCCTGGAAAGAGACAGACAGGCAAAGCGACAGACCTGGAAAGAGACAAACTGGGAAAGAGACAGACGGGCAAAGAGACAGCCCCGGAAAAGAGACAGCCCCGGAAAAGAGACAGCCCCGGAAAAGAGACAGCCCCGGAAAAGAGATAGCCGGGCAAAGAGACAGACCTGGAAAGAGACAGCCCTGGAAAGAGACAGCCCTGGAAAGAGACAGACCTGGAAAGAGACAGACGGGGAAAGAGACATCCCTGGAAAGAGACAGATGGGCAAAGAGACAGACGGGCAAAGAGACAGACCTGGAAAGAGACAGACGAGCAAAGAGACAGATGGGCAAAGAGACAGCCGGGCAAAGAGACAGCCAGCCCTGGAAAGAGACAGACAGGCAAAGAGACAGCCCTGGAAAGAGACAGCCCTGGAAAGAGACAGACGGGCAAAGAGACAGACGGGCAAAGAGACAGACGAGCAAAGAGACAGACGGGCAAAGAGATAGACGGGCAAAGAGACAGCCCTGGAAAGAGACAGACGGGTAAAGAGACAGACGGGAAAAGAGACAGCCCTGGAAAAGAGACAGCCCTGGAAAAGAGACAGCCCTGGAAAAGAGACAGCCCTGGAAAAGAGACAGCCGGGCAAAGAGACAGACCTGGAAAGAGACAGACCTGGAAAGAGACAGACCTGTCAAGAGACAGACTTGGAAAGAGAAAAACGGGGAAAGAGACAGCCCTGGAAAGAGACAACCCTGGAAAGAGACAGACGGGCAAAGAGACAGACGGGCAAAGAGACAGACCTGGAAAGAGACAGACCTGGAAAGAGACAGACGGGCAAAGAGACAGACGGGCAAAGAGACAGACGGGCAAAGAAACAGACGGGCAAAGAGACAGACCTGGAAAGAGACAGACCTGGAAAGAGACAGACGGGCAAAGAGACAGACTGGCAAAGAGACAGCCGGGCAAAGAGACAGCCGGGCAAAGAGACAGCCAGCCCTGGAAAGAGACAGATGGGCAAAGAGACAGCCCTGGAAAGAGACAGCCCTGGAAAAGAGACAGCCCTGGAAAAGAGACAACCGGGCAAAGAGACAACCGGGCAAAGAGACAACCGGGCAAAGAGACAGCCCTGGAAAGAGACAGCCCTGGAAAGAGACAGAGGGGCAAAGAGACAGACGGGCAAAGAGACACACATAGAGACAGACACAGAGATAGAGACAGACACAGAGATGGAGACAGACTGATACAAATACAGACAGAGATAGAAACAGACAGACAGAGACATAGACACAGACAGACAAGGAAGAGACAGACAGACAGACAGCAACACACATACAGAGACTGGGAGAGAGACAGTTACTAGTCCGGGCAACGCCCGGGTACTACAGCTAGTATATAAATATATATATATATATATATATATATAGTGGGGAAAAAAGTATTTAGTCGGCCACCAATTGCGCAAGTTCTCCCACTTAAAAAGATGAGAGGCCTGTAATTGACACCATAGGTAGACCACAACTATGAGAGACAAAATGAGAAAACAAATACAGAAAACCACCTTGTCTGATTTGGCAAAAATTAATTGCAAATTATGAAAATAAGTATTTGGTCAATAACAAAAGTTCATCTCAATATTTTGTTACATATCCTTTGTTGGCAATGAGGTCAAACGTTTTCTGTAAGTCTTCACAAGGTTGGAACACACTGTTGGCCGTATGTTGGCCCATTAATCCATGCAGATCTCCTCTAGAGCAGTGATGTTTTGGGTCTGTCACTGGGAAACACGGACTTTCAGCTCCCTCCAAAGGTTTTCTATGGGGTTGAGATCTGTAGACTGGCTAGTCCAGCCTAGGACCTTCATATGCTTCTTATGAAGCCACCCCTTCATTGCCCTGAAGGTGTTCTTGGGATAATTATCATGCTTAAAGACCCAGCCACATTTCATCTTCAATGCCATTGCTGATGAAAAGAGATTTACACTCAAAATCTACATAGCCCCATTCATTCTTTCATGTACACGGATCAGTCGTCCTGGTTCCTTTCCAGAGAAACAGCCCCAAAGCATGATTTTTTACTCAAGAAGTAGGAGGGCACCAAATCCTGGGATCACCCCTGGCACTAAAAGTTAATGTTTAATAGAGAGAAAAGAAGTGCCAAAAAACTGAGGGATCACCATATACATAATCAAAGAAATTTTTATTGTATATCAAGGAACATAAAAAGCACATTTGTGTCACACAACACCAAATGGTATCACAACAACCATAGACAAATTTTAAAAACATTTAAAAACATACAAAAAGGAGACCATGTGATTCCCTATATAAAATGGACCAAGATTCTAACCAAGCTAGCTGGTGTAATAAACAGATCAGAAGTTAGTTACATTTTCAAAGCACATAATGTTGCAACATAGCAAAAAATGTGCTAAAGCACTTCACAAATAATTGTAATACATATTAAACCCAGCAACAGCTTATAATGCAGTCATAATAGACCCTGATACTTAGACAAAGCAGCCCTGTGCAAAGAATTGATGGAAACCCCAATATCTCAACTAGCATAACCCCAGGTTGAACCTGAGCACCACAATTCCCAGAGCTGCAGCCTGATAATCCCTAGCCCTCGGCTGAGAAAATGAGTGCAAAAAATAGCTTGCCTCAAGGAGACAGATCTTTGGCTCAACTCGTGTGTCTATGCACCAAAGTACAAGGGGTTAAAGCAGGATAATGTACAGCACAAAGCTGTTTGAAGGTCCAGGGAATCTCCTTACCCACCCGCACCTGCGCAGTATTATACTGGGTACTGTGGCAGTGCCCATATGCAAATGGTCACAGAGCACTGCTCACGGATCTCCTGCTAGGAACACAGCTATTTGTTAACGGTCTCAGGTGAGGAGTGTAGACTCTATTGCATATGCTGTATTTAAACAACCAGAGCACAAGGTTACTCATTACTTTTTTGCCCTTGAGAAAGTCACTAAGTGTGATGACACGCGTCGGTGGGTAAGGAGATTCCCTGCATCAGCCTCTCTCCTCCCAGCCTCCTCCAGCATCAGCCTCTCTCCTCCCAGCCTCCCCCAGAATCAGCCTCCCCCTCCCAGCCTTCCCCAGGATCAGCCTCTCTACTCCCAGCCTCCCTCCTCCCAGCCTCCCCCAGCATCAGCCTCCCCCTCCCAGCCTCCCCCAGCATCAGCCTCTCTCCTCTCAGCCTCCCCCAGCATCAGCCTACACGCTCCCAGCCTCCCCCAGCATCAGCCTACCCCAGCATCAGCCTACACCCTCCCAGCCTCCCCCAGCATCAGCCTACCCCAGCATCAGCCTACCCCAGCATTAGCCTCTCTCCTCCCAGCCTCCCCCAGCATCAGCCTCCCCCTCCCAGCCTTCCCCAGGATCAGCCTCTCTCCTCCCAGCCTCCCCCAGCACGCCGTGCTCCTCTGCTGACACTCACAGATCCGATCGCATACACTCACACACACACATCAGAACACATTCACACACATCCGATCGCATACACTCACACACACACTGAAAATATCGCACATACGCGCTCACACTCACAACATCCGGAGATACCACATGCTTCTGGCCATGTGATCCTCCGGCAGGTCCTGGAAGGTCACTCCACAGTATCGCCGCCGAGAAGCAAGCGATATCCCAGGATGTTGTGAGTGTGTGGATGCGATGTGATGTGTGTGTGAGAGTGAGTGTGATCTGATGTGTGTGTGTGTGTGTGTGTGTTGTTATGTGTGTGCGTGTGTATGTTCCGCCGCTGGACCTTGATGCGCTGGTAACTATGCTACCATGGTTACCAGCGTATCCCGTCCCCCGCTCGCACGGGAGCCCACACCAGCATACGGCGGCAACCCCATCAATGCGAGGGTATGTGTCGGCTGGGTTGGCGGCGTACGCTGATGTGGGCTCCCGGGGGTACAGTACTCACCTGGGAGTCATGGCTCCGTGTCGGTTCGGGGAATGCGTGCGGGGGGCGGGGCCAGAGAGAGCATGCATTGCGTGAGGGGGGCGGGGCGTGGCCGAGTTGCCAATGCGTGCAGGGTGCCGGGGCGAGAGGCCAATCCGTGGGGGGGCGGAGCCTGGGCGAGCGGCCGGCCAATCTGTGTGTGGGCGGAGCCTGGGCGAGCGGCCAATCCGTGTGGGGGGGCGGGGCCATGGCGAGCCCAGCGGCCAATCAGCTTTGTGTCACCATAAGGACACAATTTTGGAGCAAGACAGACAGACAGACAGAATAAGGCAATTATAGATATATATATATATATATATATATATATATATATATTGCAATTATTATCCCTTGGTGAATATGTCCTCCTCCCGGTATATATATGTCCCATCCTGGGGGCCTTCTGATATGTATATATCCCCCCTGGGCACATGCGAGTATATATGTTACCAGCCTGGTTTATGACTCCTACTGGTGAATATGTCCTCCTCCCGGTATACATGTCAACAGATTGGTAAATCATATACATCATGTAGGAGACGCTGAAGGCACATACATCACAGGAGGGGCTGGGGGCATAGATATACACATCACAGGAGGGGCTGGGGGCATATATATACATCACAGGAGGGGCTGGGAGATATATATATATATATATATATATATACAGTCATATGAAAAAGTTTGGGCACCCCTATTAATGTTAACCTTTTTTCTTTATAACAATTTGGGTTTTTGCAACAGCTATTTCAGTTTCATATATCTAATAACTGATGGACTGAGTAATATTTCTGGATTGAAATGAGAAAACAGAAAATGTGCAATCCACATTTAAACAAAATTTGACTGGTGCAAAACTATGTGCACCTCAACATAAAAGTGACATTAATATTTTGTAGATCCTCCTTTTGCAAAAATAACTGCCTCTAGTCGCTTCCTGTTGCTTTTAATGAGTTCCTGGATCCTGGATGAAGGTATATTTGACCATTCCTGTTTACTAAACAATTCCAGTTCAGTTAAGTTTGATGGCCCCCGAGCATGGACAGCACGCTTCAAATCATCCCACAGATTTTCAATGATATTCAGGTCTGGGGACTGGGATGGCCATTCCAGAACATTGTAATTGTTCCTCTGCATAAATGCCTGAGTAGATTTGGAGCGGTGTTTTGGATCATTGTCTTGCTGAAATATCCATCCCCTGCGTAACTTCAACTTCGTCACTGATTCTTGCACATTATTGTCTGCTGATACTGAGTTGAATCCATGCGACCCTCAACTTTAACAAGATTCCCGGTGTCGGCATTGGCCACACAGCCCCAAAGCCATGATGGAACCTCCACCAAATTTACTGTGGGTAGCAAGTGCTTTTCTTGGAATGCCGTGTTTTTTTGCCTCCATGTATAACGCCTTTTTGTATGACCAAACAACTCAATCTTTGTTTCATCAGTCCACAGGACTTTCTTCCGAAATGTAACTGGCTTGTCCAAATGTGCTTTTGCATACCTCAGGCGACTCTATTTGTGGTGTGCTTGCAGAAACGGCTTATTTCGCATCACTCTCCCATACAGCTTCTCCTTGTGCAACGTGCGCTGTATTGGTGACCGATGCACATTGATACCATCTGCAGCAAGATGATGCTGCAGGTCTTTGGAGGTGGTCTGTGGATTGTCCTTGACTGTTCTCACCATTCTTCTTCTCTGCCTTTCTGATATTTTTCTTGGCCTGCCGCTTCTGTGTTACGGGGCTGCCTGGTATTATAACTAATTACGAGTAACAGGCAGTCAGGGCCCACCGTGCAACTGCTGCTAGTGACAGCAGAAAAGGGTGTCTGTACCACAGAAGTAGTACTTGTTCCTGTTACTTCACAGCAACACTAGGACTAGTACGACACACCCTGTTTAACTCACAGCGAGTACCGTATTAGCATAAACTAATATGTGGTAGCAAATAAATAAGTTAGGGCGACTACCCCATACGAATAGGAAATACAACTGTTACTTCACAGAAGTAAGCTAGTAAATTAACAAAGCATAAACAATGCTCCTAGGTAATAAGAGAATGCACAGGTCTCCTGTTAATGGTCACAGGCAAACCTAAGAACTAACCTCTATTATGCTCATAGAGGAAAGTGTAATATGACAACTGATAACAGAAAGCATTTCAAATGGTATATATGTGTCCCAAAAAGAACCACATACACATAGGAGTATAATTTTCCAAAAAACATCAATTTTTATTGAACATATAAATACACACTAGTATAAAATCACATGATTCATCTATCAAAAGGTATAAGGAGGACCTCTACCTAACATCCACCCCCCACAAAAGTAAATATGTGTGTCTGGATAGTATAGAATAGAGGGACAAACAAAGTAAGTAAATCCCATATCTTAATTACAGCTAACAGAAAATTCGCTGTCACCAATCATTATAAAGCTCCCAAATAGTCCAGGGTAAATGCCATATAAAAAGATCATACAATCAGTATAAAGAGTATATTAGAGGCTTACCCATTAATTGGACAAAGATCGGAGCATCAAACACACAGCAGTGGGGGGAAGGAATGCAGCTCCCAGTCCCGGACGCGTGTCGCTTATCGCTTCTTCAGCAGGATGGAGGCAGGGGCGGAAGTGCGCTCATTCCCCAGTTGTCCGTACTAAATACCCATGTGTTATTTAATTAAGCCCCAGGTGATATGCGCGTGCCAGCGCGGCGCACGCGCAGTGAACAGCCTCAAGTGATTATGTGAAACAAGCCACAGCATTCCAACTCCAACGCGCAGACTCAGGGAGAAATTTCCCAATGACGTCACCGAGCATGCGCATTGGGTAAACGGAGGCCGTGAAGTGTCTTACCCGAAGAGGACTGTCAGAGAGCGCGCGCCCAGACACACACATACATCACCAGGAGATAAACGGGGGCTAATGCAGCACCAGTCACATCACACTTATGTCCAAGATCACCCAGTACGTATTGATCGGCAAGCTTAAAACATAGAAAAAGCATAGAGAAAGCGTAATGTACTGTGGTCATACCACATTCCCACTGAGACAAAACCGCATCAACCAGATAAAAATAGTATCTCAAGGTCATGATCAAATTCCCACAATACAATTCAATCATTCAATAGTCCCAAATATAACTATCATAGTAAAAACAACCCAGCATAATATGTGCGATATTTCACTATTATAATTGCCCAGAGGTTTTAAAGAGTCTCATTTAGTAACTATAGAGTTTAATCACTCACCAAAATTTAGGACTACAGGATAATTGAATATCAACTTCGCACTTTCTATGTATGTTGATCGGTGGTTCTCTGCAGCTCGTCGTGAATCTTGTCTTCAAGCACACCCTCTGAGCATCTATAAAAAGTCTACCATATGGAAAATTGTTTCAGGATTTGAAAAAGTCTGGAGACCAATTCTCAAAAAATTACTGTTATGGCTGTGTAATGGCAATGAATATGAGAATAATTGCCGGGAGGTTTTATGTATACATAGAAAGTGCTGACTTTCCCAGTGGGACTGGGAGCTGCATTCCTTCTCCCCACTGCTATGTGTTTGATGCGCCGATCTTTGTCCAATTAATGGGTAAGCCTCTAATATACTCTTTATACTGATTGTATGATCCTTTTATATGGCATTAAAGCTGGGTTTACACACTGAGACTTTCTAGCGATCCAACCTGCGATCTCAACCTAGCCGGGATCGCTACAAAGTCTCTGGTGAGCTGTCAAACAGGCAGACCTGGCCAACGACCTAACAGCGATCCGGACCTGCAGAGCGACTAGCTGGTCGTTGGGGACGTGTCAAAAAAGCAGGTGAACTTCACCCGACTTCAGCTCAGCTGATCGCGCTACTCACCTCATTTGCTGCGTGGAGCTGACCGGAGCGGCGGTGAGTAGCGCGATCAGCTGAGCTGTCACTCAGGTTACCCGCGGCCACCGCTGCATCCACCGCTGGATCCAGGTAACCTCAGTGGCAGCTCAGCCGATCACACGGCTCTCTTCATTAGCTGCGTGCAGGTGACAGGAGCGGCTGTGTCTTCTGCTGCTCCTGTCACCTGCATGCAGCAGAGCTGGATGCGACGCTGGAGGACCGTGGATTACGCCGGACAAGGAGGGCTTTGTTGTGGGTAATAAATTGGTAATGAGGGAATTTGTTAGTGTTTTTTATTTCTAATAAAGGATTTTTCGGGTGTGTGTTTTTTAACTGTAATTTACAGATTAATCATGGAAGGTATCTCGGGGAGACGCCTGACATGATTAATCTAGGACTTATTGGCAGCTATGGGCTGCCAATAACTCCTTATTACCCTGATTTGCCAACGCACCAGGGCAAATCGGGAAGAGCCGGGTACAGTCCCAGAACTGTCGCATCTAATGTATGTGGCAATTCTGGGCGGCTGCTGGCTGATATTGTTAGGCTGGGGGGCTCCCCATAACGTGGAGCTCCCCATCCTGAGAATACCAGCCTTTAGCCGTATGGCTTTATCTGGCTGGTATTAAAATTGGGGGGGACCTCACGCCGGATTTTTTAATTATTTATTTATTTATTTTACTGCACAGTATAGACACGCCCACCGGCTGCTGTGATTGGGTGCAGTGACACAGTTGTCACTCAGCGTGTGGGCGTGTCTCACTGCAACCAATCATATTTGCCGGTGGGCGGGGAAAAGCAGGGAATACGAGATTGTTTAATGAGCGGCCGGCTTTTTCAAAAAAGGAAAAGCCGCCGGAGCAGTGTGAACGCCGTGCAGCGCCGGTGATCGCGGATCGGTGAGTATGAGAGAGGGGGGGACACTTCAGTCACTCGGGGGATTAGCGGTCACCGGTGAATCCTTCACCGGTGACCGCTAATCAGGACGCTACACAGACAGAGCCGCGGAGTCGCTGTAAAGTCCCCTTTACACACTGAAACTTGCTAGCGATGCATGCTGCACAGCGGGAAACAAAGGACCTAGGAATGGTCCTGAACGATTTGTAGCGATCACAACTTCACAGCAGGGGCCAGGTCGCTGATAGGTTTCACACACTGCAATGTCGCTGGGGAGGTCGCTGTAACGTCACAAAACCGGTGACGTTACAGCGATGTTGTTTGAGATGTTGCAGTGTGTAAACCCAGCTTTACCCTGGACTATTTGGGAGCTTTATAATGATTGGTGACTTTCTGTTAGCTGTAATTAAGATATGGGATTTACTTACTTTGTTTGTCCCTCTATTCTATACTATCCAGACACACATATTTACTTTTGTGGGGGGGTGGATGTTAGGTAGAGGTCCTCCTTATACCTTTTGATAGATGAATGATGTGATTTTATACTAGTGTGTATTTATATGTTCAATAAAAATTGATGTTTTTTGGAAAATTATACTCCTATGTGTATGTGGTTCTTTTTGGGACACATATATACCATTTGAAGTCTGTTGATGGAGTTATTCCAGCTATTAATCCCCACAGAAGGGAATCATAAGAAATTATTACTATGATACTGCATTTTTTCCCTTTGTCTTTGGCCTTGTTTATAGTGTTTGCATCTGTGTTTTTCACAGCCTGTGATCTCAGAGACATGGATTTTAGAGCCAGGGATCAGTCGTGGCTCTGCCAAATTAACGAGGTATTTAAGGAGGACTCTAGTGGGTGTTTTAACATGAATCAAAAAGACCATTCAACCCAGATAAATCATCTTAAATCTTTACTACATAGACGCATCAAAACATGGTGGAACAAGGGATTTCTTGAAAAATACGTTACAAAAGGCCTTATTCCACGTGGCCTACGGATTCAAGTATTCCCATCCTTTTCTGTGGAGGATGAGTGGTTCAGAAAAGGATGGGAAGAAAGTGCCAACCTTTGTTCAAAAAAATTCATGGAATTATTACGGTAATTAAGTTGAACGACCAAACCATCCAAGAATTGGAGAATGAGATTGAATCAGTTCAAGATGTCCTTAAGAAAGAACTGAGCTCTGCAGAATGGGTCAAATTAAAAGCGGATATTGAAGTTGATCTCACGAAATGGGAAGGGGAACTTAAATCAGTTAAAACAAAAAAGTTCCAAAGAGATGTAACTGATCAACAGAGCAATCAGATCTACAGGTGGAGGAGTAAGAAATTCCCCCCCTACTATAAGAACAGGTCAAGGTCTCAGTCCTTTTCTTCAGTTACCTCAGGCGAGGGATCCGATACTGAGGGCTTGAGAAGTGGACAAAATCTCTTCAACTCATATAGAGGAGGACCCAAGGATGTCTCCAAGATTAACAAAGGTAAAGGCCCTGCAAAGAGGAAAAATATATCTCCTGGGGCTGTACAAGAAACCAAAAGAAAACAAGGACAACCAGAGGTAATCAATCTGTCATCTCGTGTCCTCTCTGAGGCCCAGAAACAAGTACTACAGCTAGGTCTCACATTTGTGCCTAACAAATCCTTTGACTACTTCATGGCAGTCAAGGATCTTTCTCTTTTCTCTCGCAAGTTAATCTTAAGGAAGCTACACTGTAAGAGGGAGGAGCCTGGTATGCGCTTGACTGAGGTGGAACAGGAGGCCATCCGCACTTTGGAGGAACTATTGAGAGAACAGACTACAGACCCTGTACAACGATTTCCGATGTCTTTGCTGCCCAAATCGGTGACTTTCCCCCCTTGTCGGTATGTTCACAAATTGAAATCTTTACCAAATTAGTCATGGAGGACTTTGGTAGAATCCCTAGATTTAATTATGGGGATAACCTAACTAACTGTCAACGAAAAGCAATAAGAGAATTAAGAGAAATGAGGGATAGTGATCAAAAATGCCGACAAGGGGGGCAATGTTGTTATTTGGCCAGCAAATCTATATGAACGCGAGGGATTCCGCCAATTGAACATTAAAACAACATATTTACGTTTGAGTCATAACCCTATTAACCCTATTCCTGATTTCAACTTGGAATTACAGGAGATCTTAGACAGGGCCTGTATACAGGGAATTATTCCCAGGAAAGTGATGGATGGCCTCCTAGTTAAGCACCCCAGGACTCCAACCTTTTACTTGCTGCCGAAGGTCCACAAGGATGCCACCAATCCTCCTGGACGTCCAATCGTCTCGGGGATTGGTGGCATCTGTGACCCCATTTGTAAATTTGTGGATTTTTACCTTAAACCCATTGTGCAGGATCTGCCCTCATACACACGAGACACTACTGATGCGCTTGCCAGGATAGAGGGACTCCACATTGAGCCAGACATGTGGCTGGTGGCAGCGGATGTGGAGTCTCTCTATACGTGTATAGCGCATCAGGATGGTCTGGAGGCGCCGCGTCTCTTTTTGGATGGCAGCCGTCTGGACGGACCTACTCGTGGACTTATTTTGGAATTATTGGATTTTATTTTGACTCACAATGCATTTTTATTTAAGGATAGGTATTATCTACAGAGACGCGGCACCGCCATGGGGGCGGCATGTGCGCCATCATATGCTAATCTTTTTTTGGGCATGTGGGAGAGGGGATTGTTCCATGAGGACGATCTCTTCTCCCAACATGTGATATGTTGGCATAGATACATAGATGACGTGCTGTTCCTGTGGCAAGGTGCCGCGTCTCTGTTAGATGAATTTATGATTTATTTAAACAGGAATAATTTAAATATCAAATTAACTTATGTTGCTAGTCAAAAACAATTGGATTTTTTGGATATTCATTTTGAAATGGGGGCTGATGGCGCGTTGCACACTGATATTCATCGGAAGGAAACTTCCGTGAATTCTCTGTTGCATGCGACATCAGCTCACACCAAGTCCACGATTAGGGCCGTCCCGACGGGGCAATTTCTGAGGGCGAGGCGTGTCTGCTCGACAGACCAAAGTTTTGAAAGTGAGTCACAAGACCTGAGGGTACGTTTCCAACAAAGGGGATACAGTAACCGCAACATAAAGAGGGGTTATCTGAGAGCCAGACACACTCCGAGAGAACAGCTTTTGTACAACTCAACTAACATAAGGAAGGACAAAAATAAAGGGAATGAGATTAGATATATTTCAACATTCAATTGCCAGTGGGACAAAATGAGAGATTGCCTGAAAAGACACTGGGCGATTCTGAAGACAGATAAGATCTTGTCCCAGAATGTCTCTGAGAATCCCTTGATGACACCTCGACGAGGGAAAAATCTCAGGGACATTCTGGTTGACAGTCATTATGTGGCACCTGTGACTAATCCATTTCTTGTAAATGAACCAACTAGGAGGGAGGGTTGTTTTGTATGCGGGGAGTGTCTGGCTTGCAGAGAACACAATCTTATTTCAGGATCCGACTTCCGATCGGCCGACGGCAGCAAGTATTTTAAAATCCAGAAGTATATTACCTGTAAAAGCTCCTTCTTCATATACTTAGCAACATGTCCTTTTCCGAAGCTGTATGTTGGACTAACATCCAGACAGCTCCGGATAAGGACGAGGGAACACGTTCGAGACATTCGCAACTCGAAACAGGTTGTTGATGATACTACCCTCAGGACAATCCCGAGGCATTTCAAGACCTTCCATGGTTGTGATGCCTCGGGGTTGAAACTTAAGGGCATCGAAATTTTTCATTGTGGCATCAGAGGGGGTGACTGGAAGAAGCAATTGGCACAGGTCGAGTGTCGGTGGATTGTCACTCTGGGCACAATGATGCCAAATGGGCTAAATGAAAAACTTAGCTTTGCCCCATTTTTGTAGAAAATCAGTAGTAATTGGTTTTTATGGTGTTTTTTTATTCATTTTTAATTGTGTTTGTTTGTTCTCCTTGTTTTAAAGTGATTTATTCATCATATGAACCTGTGCCCATGTGTTTCTTCGTGATCGGTGGTTCTCTGCAGCTCATCGTGAATCTTGTCTTCAAGCACACCCTCTGAGCATCGATAAAAAGTCTACCATATGGAATATTGTTTCAGGATTTGAAAAAGTCTGGAGACCAATTCTCATAAAATTACTGTTATGGCTGTGTAATGGCAATGAATATGAGAATAATTGCCGGGAGGTTTTATGTATACATAGAAAGTGCTGAGTTGATATTCAATTATCCTGTAGTCCTAAATTTTGGTGAGTGATTAAACTCTATAGTTACTAAATGAGACTCTTTAAAACCTCTGGGCAATTATAATAGTGAAATATCGCACATATTATGCTGGGTTGTTTTTACTATGATAGTTATATTTGGGACTATTGAATGATTGAATTGTATTGTGGGAATTTGATCATGACCTTGAGATACTATTTTTAACTGGTTGATGCGGTTTTGTCTCAGTGGGAATGTGGTATGACCACAGTACATTACGCTTTCTCTATGCTTTTTCTATGTTTTAAGCTTGCCGATCAATACGTACTGGGTGATCTTGGACATAAGTGTGATGTGACTGGTGCTGCATTAGCCCCCGTTTATCTCCTGGTGATGTATGTGTGTGTCTGGGCGCGCGCTCTCTGACAGTCCTCTTCGGGTAAGACACTTCACGGCCTCCGTTTACCCAATGCGCATGCTCGGTGACGTCATTGGGAGATTTCTCCCTGAGTCTGCGCGTTGGAGTTGAAATGCTGTGGCTTGTTTCATATAATCACTTGAGGCTGTTCACTGCGCGTGCGCCGCGCTGGCACGCGCATATCACCTGGGGCTTAATTAACACATGGGTATTTAGTACGGACAACTGGGGAATGAGCGCACTTCCGCCCCTGCCTCCATCCTGCTGAAGAAGCGATAAGCGACACGCGTCCGGGACTGGGAGCTGCATTCCTTCCCCCCACTGCTGTGTGTTTGATGCTCCAATCTTTGTCCAATTAATGGGTAAGCCTCTAATATACTCTTTATACTGATTGCATGATCCTTTTATATGGCATTTACCCTGGACTATTTGGGAGCTTTATAATGATTGGTGACAGCGAAATTTCTGTTAGCTGTAATTAAGATATGGGATTTACTTACTTTGTTTGTCCCTCTATTCTATACTATCCAGACACACAAATTTACTTTTGTGGGGGGTGGATGTTAGGTAGAGGTCCTCCTTATACCTTTTGATAGATGAATCATGTGATTTTATACTAGTGTGTATTTATATGTTCAATAAAAATTGATGTTTTTTGGAAAATTATACTCCTATGTGAATGTGGTTCTTTTTGGGACACATATATACCATTTGAAGTCTGTTGATGGAGTTATTCCAGCTATTAATCCACACAGAAGGGAATCATAAGAAATTATTACTATGATACTGCATTTTTTCCCTTTGTCTTTGGTCTTGTTTATAGTGATAACAGAAAGCAATAGCTTTCTCTGAAATGGCTCAAGTGCAAGTCCCTGTCCAAGCCCCGTGTGCTAACCGCACTATAAGGAGCCAGGGAACTCTCTATGCTATCCGCAGAGTAAACAGGAGCGAAGGGGGAGAGGTTCCTACCTAGCCCGACTCCCCTAAAGTATGGGAAGCGGGTATATTATGCAGACTCGCATGGAGCGTCTACTCCCACACAAGCACATGTAACGACTGAGCACCGAGAGGCGGGCTCCAGGGCTCTTTATAAATTTGGCTCCGCCCACAAGATGGAGGATAATTAACAGGAACGACCCTGGGCCAATAGTAATGAGCAAAGACAGAAGTGACGTCACCCTCGGCCAATCATGTAATGCCACATCACATGCCGAGGACCATGTGATCCCCGCATCATGTGACATCACCCACGGCCAATCATGTAATGCCACATCACATGACGAGGCCCATGTGATCCCCGCATCATCTGTGACATCACCCACGGCCAATCATGTAATGCCACATCGCAGACATGCTCAGAACAGAGTACACACTTAGCCTCAGAAATGACTAAGTCCGTGAGCATGCTCAGTAGCTCAAAATTAGGACTTAAGACTCAGGAAGCTAAGAAGTTCCCAAACGACTGGAATGACGCAAACGAGAAGCAGATTGGGAAGAAGGGGAACGTGGAGCAACAGACCCAGAGGCCGTAACATTCTGGGCTTAACAAGAACTGTACCTGTGTTCTTCCATTTCCTTACTATGTTCCTCACAGTAGAAACGGACAGTTTAAATCTCTGAGACAACTTTTTGTATCCTTCCCCTGAACAACTATGTTGAATAATCTTTGTTTTCAGATCATTTGAGAGTTGTTTTGAGGAGCCCATGATGCCACTCTTCATAGGAGATTCAAATAGGAGAACAACTTGCAAGTGGCCACCTTAAATACCTTTTCTCATGATTGGATACACCTGCCTATGAAGTTCAAAGCTCAATGAGGTTACAAAACCAATTTAGTGCTTTAGTAAGTCAGTAAAAAGTAGTAAGGAGTGTTCAAAACAAGATATTGATAAGGGTGCCCATACTTTTGCATCGGTCATATTTTGTTTAAATGCGGAGTGCACATTTTCTGTTAGTACAATAAACCTCATTTCAATCCAGAAATATCATTTCAATCCAGAAATATTACTCAGTCCATCAGTTATTAGATATATGAAACTGAAATAGCCGCTGCAAAAACCCAAATTGTTATAAAGAAAAAAGGTTAATATTGATAGGGGTGCCCAAACTTTTTCATATGACTGTATATATATATATATATATATATATATATATATATATATATATATATATATATATATAGATAGATATACACATACATACACACACACACACACATACATACATACATACATACATACATACATACATACATACATACATATATACAGTGCTGGCCAAAAGTATTGGCACCCCTGCAATTCTGTCAGATAATACTCAGTTTATTCTTGAAAATGATTGCAATCACAAATTCTTTGCTATTATTATCTTCATTTAATTTGTCTTCAATGAAAAAAAATTGTCATAAAGCCAAATTGGATATAATTCCACACCAAGCATAAAAAAGGGGGTGGACAAAAGTATTGGCACCGTTTGAAAAATCATGTGATGCTTCTCTAATTTGTGTAATTAACAGCACCTGAAACTTACCTGTGGCACCTAACAGGTGTTGGCAATAACTAAATCACACTTGCAGCCAGTTGACATGGATTAAAGTTGACTCAACCTCTGTCCTGTGTCCTTGTGTGTACCACATTGAGCATGGAGAA
The DNA here is from genome assembly GCF_048569485.1 of Anomaloglossus baeobatrachus. Classification (NCBI taxonomy): domain Eukaryota; kingdom Metazoa; phylum Chordata; class Amphibia; order Anura; family Aromobatidae; genus Anomaloglossus; species Anomaloglossus baeobatrachus. Next base: position 223,539,987 of record NC_134356.1, read on the forward strand.
AAGAAAGAAGACCAAAGAACTGAGGACTTGAGAATCCAAATTGTGAGGAAGCATGAGCAATCTCAAGGCTACAAGTCCATCTCCAAAGACCTGAAAGTTCCTGTGTCTACGGTGCGCAGTGTCATCAAGACGTTTATAGCCCATGGCACTGTGGCTATCCTCCCTAGATGTGGAAGAAAAAGAAAAATTGACAAGAGATTTCAACGCAAGATTGTGCGGATGGTGGATAAAGAACCTCGACTAACCTCCAAACAAGTTCAAGCTGCCCTGCAGTCCGAGGGTACAACAGTGTCAACCCGTACTATCCGTCGGCATCTGAATGAAAAGGGACTGTATGGTAGGATACCCAGGAAGACCCCACTTCGTACCCCGAGACATAAAAAAGCCAGGCTGGAGTTTGCCAAAACTTACCTGAGAAAGCCTAAAACGTTGTGGAAGAATGTTCTCTGGTCAGATGAGACAAAAGTAGAGCTTTTTGGGAAAAGCCATCAACATAGAGTTAACAGGAAAAAAAAAGAGGCATTCAAAGAAAAGAACACGGTCCCTACAGTCAAACATGGCGGAGGTTCCCTGATGTGTTGGGGTTGCCTTGCTGCCTCTGGCACTGGACTGCTTGACCATGTGCATGGCATTATGAAGTCTGAAGACTACCAACAAATTTTGCAGCATAATGTAGGGCCCAGTGTGAGAAAGCTGGGTCTCCCTCAGAGATCATGGGTCTTCCAGCAGGACAATGACCCAAAACACACTTCAAAAAGCACTAGAAAATGGTTTGATAGAAAGCACTGGAGACTACTCAAGTGGCCAGCAATGAGTCCAGACCTGAATCCCATAGAACACCTGTGGAGAGATCTCAAAATGGCAGTTTGGAGAAGGCACCCTTCAAATCTCAGGGACCTGGAGCAGTTTTCCAAAGAAGAATGGTCTAAAATTCCAGCAGAGCATTGTAAGAAACTCATTGATGGTTATCGGTAGCGGTTGTTCGCAGTTATCTTGGCTAAAGGTTGTGCAACCAAGTATTAGGCTAAGGGTGCCAATACTTTTGTCTAGGCCATTTTTGGAGTTTTGTGTGAAATGATCAATGATTTGATTTTTGTTTCATTCTCTTTTGTGTTTTTTCATTGAAGACAAATTAAATGAAGATAATAATACCAAAGAATTTGTGATTGCAATCATTTTCAAGAAGAAACTGAGGATTCTCTGACAGAATTGCAGGGGTGCCAATACTTTTGGCCAGCACTGTATATATATACACACACACACACACACAGATCACAGGAGGGGCATATACACATATTACAGGAGGGACTGGAGACATATACACACATCACCGCAGGAGGGGCTGGGGACATATACACACATCACAGGAGGAGGGGCTGGGAACATGTATATACATCACAGGAGGGGCTGGGGACATATACACACATCACAGCAGGAGGGACTGGGGCTCGGACAGTACTGCTGGGCACGGACAGAACTGGCAGTGGCATGGACAACACTAGAGGGGCATAAACAGGACTGGAGGACATGAACAGGACTGAGGGAGCACAGACAGCACTGGGGGGTGTGGCACACAGCACTGGAGGGAGGGTGGCTCGCAGCACCGGGAGGCAAGAGCTCACAGCACCGGGAGGCAAGAGGCTCACAGCACCGGGAGGCAAGAGGCTCACAGCATCGGGAGGCAAGAAACTTCCAGCACCGGGAGGCTCACAGCACCAGAAGGCAAGAGGCTCACAGCACCAGAAGGCAAGAGGCTCACAGAACCAGAAGGCAAGAGGCTCGCAGCACCGGGAGGCAGAAGGCTCACAGCAGAGAGGCAGGAGGCTCACAGCACCGGGAGGCAAGAGGCTCACAGCACCGGGAGGCAAGAGGCTCACAGCACCGGGAGGCAAGAGGCTCACAGCACTGGGAGGCAAGAAACTCACAGCACCAGGAGGCTCACAGCACCAGGAGGCTCACAGCACCAGAAGGCAAGAGGCTCACAGAACCAGAAGGCAAGAGGCTCACAGCACCGGGAGGCAGAAGGCTCACAGCAGAGAGGCAGGAGGCTCACAGCAGATAGGCAGGAGGCTCACAGCAGAGAGGCAGGAGGCTCACAGCATCGGGAGGCAAGAGGCTCACAGCAGAGAGGCAGGAGGCTCACAGCAGAGAGGCAGGAGGCTCACAGCAGAGAGGCAGGAGGCTCACAGGAGAGAGGCAGGAGGCTCACAGGAGAGAGGCAGGAGGCTCACAGGAGAGAGGCAGGAGGCTCACAGCAGAGAGGCAGGAGGCTCACAGCAGAGAGGCAGGAGGCTCACAGCAGAGAGGCAGGAGGCTCACAGCATCGGGAGGCAAGAGGCTCACAGGAGAGAGGCAGGAGGCTCACAGCAGAGAGGCAGGAGGCTCACAGCAGAGAGGCAGGAGGCTCACAGCAGAGAGGCAGGAAGCTCACAGGAGAGAGGCAGGAGGCTCACAGGAGAGAGGCAGGAGGCTCACAGCAGAGAGGCAGGAGGCTCACAGCAGAGAGGCAGGAGGCTCACAGCACAGAGGCAGGAGGCTCACAGCAGAGAGGCAGGAGGCTCTCAGCAGGGAGGCAGGAGGCTCACAGCAGGGCGGCAACAGGCTCACAGCAGAGTGAGGCTCACAGCAGAGTGAGGCTCACAGCAGAGGGAAGCTCACAGCAGAGGGAGGCTCACAGCAGAGAGGCAGGAGGCTCACAGTAGAAGGAGGCAGGAGGCTCACAGCAAAGGGAGGCTCACAGCAGAGGGAGGCTCACAGCAGAGAGGAAGGAGGCTCACAGTGGAGGGAGGCTCACAGCAGAGAGACAGGAGGCTCACAGCAGAGAGGCAGGAGGCTCACAGCAGAGAGGTATGAGACCACTGGCCGGAGGTTCCCCACCCCTGATCTAGCTGAAGCAAGACAGGGGTTGGGGTCGCCGGGCTTGCAGTTGGTGGGCTCACGGCCGGCGAGTCTGTGGTCAGCGGGTTGGCAGGCCGGCAGTCTGCGGGCCTGAGGTCGGCCCCAGGCAGAGATTAGCGGGCCTCCCTCGGGCTGGGATCAGCGGGCGGGCCTCCCCACCACATCACCCCCCCCGGCGATCGTCTTCAGCTTACAGCGCTTACCTGTCCCCGCTGGCTGCAGCGTCTTTGCCACCTCCGCGTTGCCCGCAGCACTGTGATGAGGCGCAGAATGATGACCTCATCACATTGGGCTGCGGGATGACGCGCCCCCTCCCTGCTCTACACACTTCCGACCACAAGGCTAATTTGCAGGCGATGCCCTAGAAGGGCTTCGCCTGCAATTTAGCCGTGTCTGCAGTGGCAGAAACGACACGGCCGGGCCCCTCTGCTGAGGCTGTGACTGGGGCCTGGTGAAGAGAAGGGGCCCTTCCTGCCTGGGGCTTAACAAACTCAAGTAATTACCCCGGGCCTGGCCGGGCACCCTCTCTTCACCGGGCCCGGTACACCAGGCACAGTGGTAATGCCCTGATGGAGGCCCTGCACAGCACACACAGACCCCGTATACAGTACACGCACGCCCCGTATACAGCACACGCACGCCCCGTATACAGCACACACACGCCCCGTATACAACACACACACGCCCCGTATACAGCACACACACGCCCCGTATACAGCACACACACGCCCCGTATACAGCACACACACGCCCCGTATACAGCACACACACGCCCCGTATACAGCACACACACGCCCCGTATACAGCACATACACGCCCAGTATACAGCACACACACGCCCAGTATACAGCACACACACGCCCCGTATACAGCACACACGCCCCGTATACAGCACACACATGCCCCGTATACAGCACACACACGCCCAGTATACAGCACACACACGCCCAGTATACAGCACACACACGCCCAGTATACAGCACACACACGCCCAGTATACAGCACACACACGCCCAGTTTACAGCACACACACGCCCAGTATACAGCACACACACGCCCAGTATACAGCACACACACGCCCAGTATACAGCACACACACACCCCCTATACAGCACACACACGCCCAGTATACAGCACACACACGCCCAGTATAAAGCACACACACAGGCCCTGTATACAGCACACACACAGGCCCTGTATACAGCACACACACAGGCCCTGTATACAGCACACACACGCCCCGTATACAGCACTGACTGGGTAATGTGTAGCCAATCAGCGCTGGTTTCTTCTTCTCTTCTGTCTCCTCTGCGGTGCACACACGCCCAGTATACAGCACACACTCGCCCAGTATACAGCACACACACCCAGTATACAGCACACACGCCCAATATACAGCACACACGCCCAGTATACAGCACACACACGCCCAGTATAGAGCACACACACGCCCAGTATAGAGCACACACACGCCCCGTATACAGCACACACACGCCCCGTATACAGCACACACATGCCCCGTATACAGCATACACACGCCCAGTATACAGCACACACACGCCCAGTATACAGCACACACACGCCCAGTATACAGCACACACACGCCCCGTATACAGCACACACATGCCCCGTATACAGCACACACACGCCCCGTATACAGCACACACACGCTTAGTATACAGCACACACACAGGCCCTGTATACAGCACACACACGCCCCGTATAAAGCACACACACGCCCAGTATACAGCACACACACGCCCCGTATACAGCACACACACGCCCCGTATACAGAACACACACGCTTAGTATACAGCACACACACAGGCCCTGTATACAGCACACACATGCCCCGTATACAGCACACACACGCCCCGTATACAGCACACACACGCCCCGTATACAGCACACACACGCTTAGTATACAGCACACACACGCTTAGTATACAGCACACACACAGGCCCTGTATACAGCACACACACGCCCCGTATACAGCACACACACGCCCCGTATACAGCACACACACGCCCAGTATACAGCACACACACGCCCAGTATACAGCACACACACGCCCAGTATATAGCACACACACGCCCAGTATATAGCACACACACGCCCAGTATACAGCACACACACGCCCCGTATATAGCACACACACGCCCAGTATACAGCACACACACGCCCCGAATACAGCACACACACGCCCAGTATACAGCACACACTCGCCCAGTATACAGCACACATTCGCCCAGTATACAGCACACACGCCCAGTATATAGCACACACTCGCCCAGTATACAGCACACACACGCCCTGTATACAGCACACACACGCCCCGTATACAGCACACACACGCCCCGTATACAGCACACATACGCCCACTTTAAAGCACACACACGCCCAGTATACAGCACACAAACGCCCAGTATACAGCACACACACGCCCAGTATAAAGCACACACCCAGTATACAGCACACACACGCCCAGTATAAAGCACACGCCCAGTATACAGCACACGCCCAGTATACAGCACACACGCCCAGTTTAAAGCACACACACGCCCAGTATACAGCACACACACGCCCAGTATACAGCACACACACGCCCAGTATACAGCACACACACGCCCAGTATAGAGCACACACACGCCCAGTATAGAGCACACACACGCCCAGTATAGAGCACACACACGCCCACTATAGAGCACACACACGCCCACTATAGAGCACACACACACCCACTATAGAGCACACACACGCCCAGTATACGGCACACACACGCCCAGTATACGGCACACACACGCCCAGTATACAGCACACACACGCCCCGTATACAGCACACACACGCTTAGTATACAGCACAGGAGAGAGGCAGGAGGCTCACAGGAGAGAGGCAGGAGGCTCACAGGAGAGAGGCAGGAGGCTCACAGCAGAGAGGCAGGAGGCTCACAGCAGAGAGGCAGGAGGCTCACAGCAGAGAGGCAGGAGGCTCACAGCAGAGAGGCAGGAGGCTCACAGCAGAGAGGCAGGAAGCTCACAGGAGAGAGGCAGGAGGCTCACAGGAGAGAGGCAGGAGGCTCACAGCAGAGAGGCAGGAGGCTCACAGCAGAGAGGCAGGAGGCTCACAGCAGAGAGGCAGGAGGCTCTCAGCAGGGAGGCAGGAGGCTCACAGCAGGGCGGCAACAGGCTCACAGCAGAGTGAGGCTCACAGCAGAGTGAGGCTCACAGCAGAGGGAAGCTCACAGCAGAGGGAGGCTCACAGCAGAGAGGCAGGAGGCTCACAGTAGAAGGAGGCAGGAGGCTCACAGCAAAGGGAGGCTCACAGCAGAGGGAGGCTCACAGCAGAGAGGCAGGAGGCTCACAGCGGAGGGAGGCTCACAGCAGAGAGACAGGAGGCTCACAGTGGAGGGAGGCTCACAGCAGAGAGACAGGAGGCTCACAGCAGAGAGGCAGGAGGCTCACAGCAGAGAGGTATGAGACCACTGGCCGGAGGTTCCCCACCCCTGATCTAGCTGAAGCAAGACAGGGGTTGGGGTCGCCGGGCTTGCAGTTGGTGGGCTCACGGCCGGCGAGTCTGTGGTCAGCAGGTTGGCAGGCCGGCAGTCTGCGGGCCTGAGGTCGGCCCCAGGCAGAGATTAGCGGGCCTCCCTCGGGCTGGGATCAGCGGGCGGGCCTCCCCACCACATCACCCCCCCCGGCGATCGTCTTCAGCTTACAGCGCTTACCTGTCCCCGCTGGCTGCAGCGTCTTTGCCACCTCCGCGTTGCCCGCAGCACTGTGATGAGGCGCAGAATGATGACCTCATCACATTGGGCTGCGGGATGACGCGCCCCCTCCCTGCTCTACACACTTCCGACCACAAGGCTAATTTGCAGGCGATGCCCTAGAAGGGCTTCGCCTGCAATTTAGCCGTGTCTGCAGTGGCAGAAACGACACGGCCGGGCCCCTCTGCTGAGGCTGTGACTGGGGCCTGGTGAAGAGAAGGGGCCCGTCCTGCCTGGGGCTTAACAAACTCAAGTAATTACCCCGGGCCTGGCCGGGCACCCTCTCTTCACCGGGCCCGGTACACCAGGCACAGTGGTAATGCCCTGATGGAGGCCCTGCACAGCACACACAGACCCCGTATACAGTACACGCACGCCCCGTATACAGCACACGCACGCCCCGTATACAGCACACACACGCACAGTATACAGCACACACACGCCCCGTATACAGCACACACACGCCCCGTATACAGCACACACATGCCCCGTATACAGCACACACACGCCCAGTATACAGCACACACACGCCCCGTATACAGCACACACACGCCCCGTATACAGCACACACACGCCCCGTATACAGCACACACACGCCCCGTATACAGCACACACACGCCCCGTATACAGCACACACACGCCCCGTATACAGCACACACACGCACAGTATACAGCACACACACGCCCCGTATACAGCACACACACGCCCAGTATACAGCACACACACGCCCCGAATACAGCACACGCACGCCCAGTATACAGCACAAACTCGCCCAGTATACAGCACACATTCGCCCAGTATACAGCACACACGCCCAGTATATAGCACACACTCGCCCCGTATACAGCACACACACGCCCCGTATACAGCACACACACGCCCCGTATACAGCACACACACGCCCAGTATACAGCACACACACGCCCAGTATACAGCACACACACGCCCCGTATACAGCACACACACGCCCCGTATACAGCACACACACGCTTAGTATACAGCACACACACAGGCCCTGTATACAGCACACACACGCCCCGTATACAGCAGTGACTGGGTAATGTGTGGCCAATCAGCGCTGGTTTCTTCTTCTCTTCTGTCTCCTCTGCGGTGCACACACGCCCAGTATACAGCACACACTCGCCCAGTATACAGCACACACACCCAGTATACAGCACACACGCCCAATATACAGCACACACGCCCAGTATACAGCACACACACGCCCAGTATAGAGCACACACACGCCCAGTATAGAGCACACACACGCCCAGTATAGAGCACACACACGCCCCGTATACAGCACACACATGCCCCGTATACAGCATACACACGCCCAGTATACAGCACACACACGCCCAGTATACAGCACACACACGCCCAGTATACAGCACACACACGCCCAGTATATAGCACACACACGCCCAGTATACAGCACACACACGCCCCGTATATAGCACACACACGCCCAGTATACAGCACACACACGCGCCGAATACAGCACACACACGCCCAGTATACAGCACACACTCGCCCAGTATACAGCACACATTCGCCCAGTATACAGCACACACGCCCAGTATATAGCACACACTCGCCCAGTATACAGCACACACACGCCCTGTATACAGCACACACACGCCGCGTATACAGCACACACACGCCCCGTATACAGCACACATACGCCCACTTTAAAGCACACACACGCCCAGTATACAGCACACAAACGCCCAGTATACAGCACACACACGCCCAGTATAAAGCACACACCCAGTATACAGCACACACACGCCCAGTATAAAGCACACGCCCAGTATACAGCACACGCCCAGTATACAGCACACACGCCCAGTTTAAAGCACACACACGCCCAGTATACAGCACACACACGCCCAGTATACAGCACACACACGTCCAGTATAGAGCACACACACGCCCAGTATAGAGCACACACACGCCCAGTATAGAGCACACACACGCCCACTATAGAGCACACACACGCCCACTATAGAGCACACACACACCCACTATAGAGCACACACACGCCCAGTATACGGCACACACACGCCCAGTATACGGCACACACACGCCCAGTATACAGCACACACACGCCCCGTATACAGCACACACACGCTTAGTATACAGCACAGGAGAGAGGCAGGAGGCTCACAGGAGAGAGGCAGGAGGCTCACAGGAGAGAGGCAGGAGGCTCACAGCAGAGAGGCAGGAGGCTCACAGCAGAGAGGCAGGAGGCTCACAGCAGAGAGGCAGGAGGCTCACAGCAGAGAGGCAGGAAGCTCACAGGAGAGAGGCAGGAGGCTCACAGGAGAGAGGCAGGAGGCTCACAGCAGAGAGGCAGGAGGCTCACAGCAGAGAGGCAGGAGGCTCTCAGCAGGGAGGCAGGAGGCTCACAGCAGGGCGGCAACAGGCTCACAGCAGAGTGAGGCTCACAGCAGAGTGAGGCTCACAGCAGAGGGAAGCTCACAGCAGAGGGAGGCTCACAGCAGAGAGGCAGGAGGCTCACAGTACAAGGAGGCAGGAGGCTCACAGCAAAGGGAGGCTCACAGCAGAGGGAGGCTCACAGCAGAGAGGCAGGAGGCTCACAGCGGAGGGAGGCTCACAGCAGAGAGACAGGAGGCTCACAGTGGAGGGAGGCTCACAGCAGAGAGACAGGAGGCTCACAGCAGAGAGGCAGGAGGCTCACAGCAGAGAGGTATGAGACCACTGGCCGGAGGTTCCCCACCCCTGATCTAGCTGAAGCAAGACAGGGGTTGGGGTCGCCGGGCTTGCAGTTGGTGGGCTCACGGCCGGCGAGTCTGTGGTCAGCGGGTTGGCAGGCCGGCAGTCTGCGGGCCTGAGGTCGGCCCCAGGCAGAGATTAGCGGGCCTCCCTCGGGCTGGGATCAGCGGGCGGGCCTCCCCACCACATCACCCCCCCCGGCGATCGTCTTCAGCTTACAGCGCTTACCTGTCCCCGCTGGCTGCAGCGTCTTTGCCACCTCCGCGTTGCCCGCAGCACTGTGATGAGGCGCAGAATGATGACCTCATCACATTGGGCTGCGGGATGACGCGCCCCCTCCCTGCTCTACACACTTCCGACCACAAGGCTAATTTGCAGGCGATGCCCTAGAAGGGCTTCGCCTGCAATTTAGCCGTGTCTGCAGTGGCAGAAACGACACGGCCGGGCCCCTCTGCTGAGGCTGTGACTGGGGCCTGGTGAAGAGAAGGGGCCCGTCCTGCCTGGGGCTTAACAAACTCAAGTAATTACCCCGGGCCTGGCCGGGCACCCTCTCTTCACCGGGCCCGGTACACCAGGCACAGTGGTAATGCCCTGATGGAGGCCCTGCACAGCACACACAGACCCCGTATACAGTACACGCACGCCCCGTATACAGCACACGCACGCCCCGTATACAGCACACACACGCCCCGTATACAGCACACACACGCCCCGTATACAGCACACACACGCCCCGTATACAGCACATACACGCATAGTATACAGCACACACACGCACAGTATACAGCACACACACGCCCCGTATACAGCACACACACGCCCCGTATACAGCACACACATGCCCCGTATACAGCACACACACGCCCAGTATACAGCACACACACGCCCCGTATACAGCACACACACGCCCCGTATACAGCACACACACGCCCCGTATACAGCACACACACGCCCCGTATACAGCACACACACGCCCCGTATACAGCACACACACGCACAGTATACAGCACACACACGCCCCGTATACAGCACACACACGCCCAGTATACAGCACACACACGCCCCGAATACAGCACACGCACGCCCAGTATACAGCACACGCACGCCCAGTATACAGCACACACTCGCCCAGTATACAGCACACATTCGCCCAGTATACAGCACACACGCCCAGTATATAGCACACACTCGCCCCGTATACAGCACACACACGCCCCGTATACAGCACACACACGCCCCGTATACAGCACACACACGCCCAGTATACAGCACACACACGCCCAGTATACAGCACACACACGCCCCGTATACAGCACACACACGCCCCGTATACAGCACACACACGCTTAGTATACAGCACACACACAGGCCCTGTATACAGCACACACACGCCCCGTATACAGCAGTGACTGGGTAATGTGTGGCCAATCAGCGCTGGTTTCTTCTTCTCTTCTGTCTCCTCTGCGGTGCACACACGCCCAGTATACAGCACACACTCGCCCAGTATACAACACACACACCCAGTATACAGCACACACGCCCAATATACAGCACACACGCCCAGTATACAGCACACACACGCCCAGTATAGAGCACACACACGCCCAGTATAGAGCACACACACGCCCCGTATACAGCACACACACGCCCCGTATACAGCACACACATGCCCCGTATACAGCATACACACGCCCAGTATACAGCACACACGCGCCCAGTATACAGCACACACACGCCCCGTATACAGCACACACACGCCCCGTATACAGCACACACACGCTTAGTATACAGCACACACACAGGCCCTGTATACAGCACACACACGCCCCGTATACAGCACACACACGCCCCGTATACAGCACACACACGCCCAGTATACAGCACACACACGCCCCGTATACAGCACACACACGCCCCGTATACAGCACACACACGCCCCGTATACAGCACACACACAGGCCCTGTATACAGCACACACACGCCCCGTATACAGCACACACACGCCCCGTATACAGCACACACACGCCCAGTATACAGCACACACACGCCCAGTATACAGCACACACACGCCCAGTATACAGCACACACACGCCCCGTATATAGCACACACACGCCCAGTATACAGCACACACACGCCCCGAATACAGCACACACACGCCCAGTATACAGCACACACTCGCCCAGTATACAGCACACATTCGCCCAGTATACAGCACACACGCCCAGTATATAGCACACGCCCAGTATACAGCACACACACGCCCAGTATAAAGCACACACCCAGTATACAGCACACACACGCCCAGTATACAGCACACGCCCAGTATACAGCACACACACAGGCCCCGTATACAGCACACACACGCCCAGTATACAGCACACACACGCGCAGTATACAGCACACACACAGGCCCTGTATACAGCACACACACAGGCCCTGTATACAGCACACACACAGGCCCTGTATACAGCACACACACAGGCCCTGTATACAGCACACACACGCGCCGTATACAGCACACACACGCCCAGTATACAGCACACACACAGGCCCTGTATACAGCACACACACAGGCCCTGTATACAGCACACACACAGGCCCTGTATACAGCACACACACAGGCCCTGTATACAGCACACACACCCCCCGTATACAGCACTGACTGGGTAATGTGTGGCCAATCAGCGCTGGTTTCTTCTCCTCTTCTGTCTCCTCTGCGGCGCCCAGTATACAGCACACACTCGCCCAGTATACAGCACACACACCCAGTATACAGCACACACACGCCCAGTATACAGCACACACACGCCCAGTATACAGCACACACACGCCCAGTATACAGCACACACACGCCCAGTATACAGCACACACACGCCCAGTTTACAGCACACACACAGGCCCTGTATACAGCACACACATGCCCCGTATACAGCACACACACGCCCCGTATACAGCACTGACTGGGTAATGTGTGGCCAATCAGCGCTGGTTTCTTCTCCTCTTCTGTCTCCTCTGCGGTGCACACACGCCCAGTATACAGCACACACACGCCCAGTATACAGCACACACACAGGCCCTGTATACAGCACACACACGCCCAGTATAAAGCACACACCCAGTATACAGCACACACACGCCCAGTATACAGCACACGCCCAGTATACAGCACACACATGCCCAGTTTAAAGCACACACACGCCCAATATACAGCACACACACGCCCAGTATACAGCACACACACGCCCAGTATAGAGCACACACACGCCCACTATAGAGCACACACACGCCCACTATAGAGCACACACACGCCCACTATAGAGCACACACACGCCCAGTATACGGCACACACACGCCCAGTATACGGCACACACACGCCCAGTATAAAGCACACACACAGGCCCTGTATACAGCACACACACACGCCCAGTATACGGCACACACACGCCCAGTATACAGCACACACACGCCCCGTATACAGCACTGACTGGGTAATGTGTGGCCAATCAGCGCTGGTTTCTTCTCCTCTTCTGTCTCCTCTGCGGTGCACACAGGCCTGAATGCACAGGACGGGAGGGTGAGAGGCTGAGCACATTGCACTATGCAGTCTCCGAAAGTGCCGTGCATGCCCCTCCCCCATCTCACTGCTTCCAACTGCAATCTGATAGATCAAGTGCATGCTCTCACATACATACACAGACAAATACACTTACAAGCATAGACACAGAGACCTATATCTATCTTTCCATGACTAATGTAGGTGGAGAGCACTGCAGAGGAAGCCATGGCAGGCGGGCAATGATTGGAGCCGGTAATGGCCGCAGCCCTCACATCCCCTGCACTAGTCGCAGGTGTATCCTTCCTATGCAGCCCTCTTCTGTGGGTGTGGTTGTTAGAAGTATAAATAAAGTTTGTTGAATGTTCTCCGGCGCCGTGTCCCGCCCCCCGCGCTCCATACTGTGGCAGGCAGCGTGCATGTGACGGAGATAGCCGTTACTACCAGACACCGTTACCTCCGGCTGCAGAGGAAGATGGCCGAGCCTCAGCAAGTGTCGGGCACGTCCCTGTACATCGGCAACCTGCACCCAGACGTGTCGGAGGTGGTGCTGTATGAGAAGTTCCGTCCTGCGGGCCCCATCGTCTCCATCCGGGTGTGCAGGGACCCGCTGAGCCGCAGGTCGTACGGCTATGCTTACGTCAACTTCCAGAGTGCAGGGGCCGCCCAGCGTGTGGTGGAGACCATGAACTATGACGTCATCCGCGGCTGGCCGGCGCGCATTATGTGGTCTCTACACGACCCCTCCCTGTACAAGAGTGGGGTGTTCGTCAAGAACCTGGACCCTTCCACTGATAATAATGCCCTGCATGAGACTTTTTCTACATTTGGAAACATATTGTCTGTCAACGTCATGGGTGATAAAAATCGATGCGGATTTGTTCATTTTGAGAGCCAAGCGGCTGCTGAGAAAGCCATAGAGATGATGAACGGCGTCCCATTAAAGGACCGCATATTATCAGTGGGACACTTCAAGTCACGCAGTAAGCGGGTGGTTGAGTGTAGAGCCAGAGCGAGCACAGACTTCACCAACATATACGTCAAGAACTTTGCACAAGACCTGGATGATGAGCAGCTGAAGCAACTGTTTAACCATTATGGCCGTATGCTTAGCGTTAAAGTCATGATGGATGAAGATGGGAAGTCAAAAGGATTCGGCTTTGTCAACTTTGAGAGTCATGAGAATGCGGTAAAAGCTGTGGAAGAAATGAACGGCAAGGACATAAATGGTAGGGCCATTTACGTAGGCCGAGCCCAGAACAAGGTGGAGAGACATTTTGAGCTCAAAAGAAAGTTTGAACAATTGAAGCTGGAAAGGATCATACAAAGCCAGGGTGCCAACCTCTACGTTAAAAATCTGGACCTCAGTATTGATGATGAAAGACTTCGAAAAGAGTTCTCTCCGTATGGTACCATCACCAGTGCCAAGATAATGATGGAAGGTGGGCGCAGCAAAGGATTTGGCTTTGTGTGTTTCTCCTCTCCACAAGAGGCAACCAAAGCTTTGGCCAAAATGAGCGGTAGAATCATCGCTATGAAACCGCTATATGTTTCCCTGGCACAGCGCAAGGAGGAGCGTCAAGCTCGTCTAACAGACCAGCATATGGAAAGGTTGGCCAATAAGAGAGTGGCAACCAACCCACATAACCCTTGCCAGTTACCTGTGTACAAAACCATGCCACCTATTACACCAGTTCAGAATAATTCTTCATATTGTAAAAATAGACAGATCGCTCAAGTTAGGCCAAGTCCACCTTGGAAGTTACAGCGTGAACGAGTTTGCTTGTTTCAGAATATGCCAAGGCCCATCCAATGCCCTACTCCTAGACTTCCAACATTTGACGCAATAAGATCAACTCTGAGTGTTGACATTTCAACACAAACAACCGGGCTGCAACCTATATCTACTTCCACAAGTCACTCAGTCTGTCAGTATAAATATAATGCTGGTGCCCGTAATCTACAGCAACTTATTAATCAACCACGGCTTACTATGCAGCAGCCTGTCGTCCATGCAGAAGGGACCTTCAAAGCCACTATGCTGTCCTCAGCTTCTCCAGAGGAGCAGAAAGAAATGCTGGGCGAGCACCTCTTCCCTCTGATCCAAGCCATACATCCTACAAAGGCCAACAAGATAACTGGAATGTTACTAGAGCTTGATAATTCAGAACTGCTCCACATGCTTGAGTCACCAGAATCCCTCCGCTCCATGGTAGAGGAAGCTGATGAAGTACTGCAAGCCCATCAGGCAATAAACAAGTAACATGAAACTGTTGCTGAACCAAAGATGTCTAAATAGCCTAAGAGCAGAAAACTACGGGAACATCAAAGGAAAACTCAAAATATGAAAATGTTATGGCTTGATTAGAATTTGTAGTTTTACTTTTGTTTTATTTTGAAGGAGCTTCATGTTGCATTACAATTACATTAAAATTTAAATTCATAATACTAAAGTGTTTTGCGTATGGAGTATACTGAATGTATTTTTCGTTTTATGCACCGGATTATAAGACGCACCCCAAATTTAGAGTAAAAAAAAAGGTAAAAAAAAATTAAAAATGGGGTCTGTCTTATAATCCGGTGTTGTCTTACCGGAGGGTGGATGCAGCGGTGGTGGAGTGGGGTCACAGGAGGCAGAGGCTGTGCTATCAGTGGCGGTGGGTCCGTGGTGGTGGCGGCGGGTCAGTGGCAGCGGTGGGTCAGTGGTGGAGCAGGCCGGTGTGGTGAGTGTCCCAGTCTGTCCGCAGTCCAAGTTCAATTGATGGCGCCTGAAGCAGCGTGTGCGCAGATGGAGCTCTCATCCTAGAGCTCCATCTGCGCACGCGCTAACTCCCGGCTCCATCATTTGAAACCGGGACCACGGACAGAGTGGAACACTCATCGCACAGCCAACAGGCCGCCCACTCGCACAGAGAGGCAGCCGGCCGCCGGCACCGACAGGCATCCGGCCACCGGTACCGACAGGCACCCAGCCGCCCGCATGCAGCAACACGCACCTGGCTGCCCGCACACAGCTGCACAGACAGCACGCGGTAAGCGATATTCGGATTTTAAGATGCACCCCTCATTTTCCTCCCTAATTGTTGGGAGGAAAAGTGTCTTATAATCTGAAAAATACGGTATGTTATATTAGACCAGGGGTCTCAAACACGCGGTCCGCATGCGGCCCCTGAGGCTGCTTGTGGCGGCCCCCAGAACCCCTGATGATCGCAGCTCTGCAGTGGGCCGGCTCGGCTTTACTAAAGTTGATTCATTAGCAGTGCTGCCGCCGCGCAGAGGAGCTGTCAGCACAATACCTATGGCTCCTGCCCGCCAATCGGATGCAAGGAAGTGACGTCGCTGTATGATGTCACCTCCTTGCATCTGATTGGCTGACGCAGCCAGTGCTATAGTGCACAGAGCTCCTCTGAGCGGCACCGCAAATGATTCAACTGTTGTAAAGCCGTGCCTGCGCCGGTCCACTGGAGAGCTGCGATCATCACTGGGTCTGCTGGCTGCAACAAGAAAGTAAGGTACGTGCCCCCTCTCAGGACTCGCGTCCTGGACGTGGCAGGTCCTGACCTGTGGGGCCACCCGCAAGTCTCCTCCGCGGAAGACCGCAGCTGCCCGTGCCCAAGTTCAGGGTTCGGGCCGCTGCGGTCTCCTCGCTGTGTTCTCCCTAAGGAGGACACATGCGACTTTGCAGCAAAGAACGGACGTGCTGCGGCCTCTTAAAGCCACACCGCAGGTCAGTACGTACTGATCATGGGCACAGAGCCTAATAAGAGGAGGAAAGGTGAGATTATTTTTTTTTTGTGTGTATTACTAAAGGTTGAGCACAATACCACAGGATGCTACTGAGCACAATGCTACAGGATAGTACAATACTACTGGGCACAGAGATGAGCACAATACTGCAAAGATGGGCACAATACTACAAGGATGAGCACAATACTACTGGGCACAATACTGCAAGGATGGGCATAATACTACAAGGATGAGCACAATGCTACAGGATAGGCACACTACTGGGCACAAGGATGAGCACAATGCTACAGGATAGGCACAATACTACTGGGCACAATACCGCAAGGATAGGCACAATACCACAAGGATGGGCACAATACTACTGGGCTCAATACCACAAGGATGAGCACAATAGAAGGATGACCACAATACTACTGGGCACACTACTACAAGGATGAGCACAATACTACAGGGCACAATACTACTGTAAGCAATACTACAAGGATGAGCACAATATTACAAGGATGGGCACAATACTACAGGGCACAAGGATGGGCACAATACTACAAGGAAGGACACAATACAGGGCACAAGCATGGGCACAATACTTCAAGGATGAGCACCATACTACAGGGCACAAGGATGGGCACAATACTACAGGATAGGTACAATACTGCTGGGCACAATATTGCATGGATGGGCACAATACTACAAGGATGAGCACAATACTACAGGGCACAAGGATGAGCACAATACTACAGGATAGGTACAATACTACTGGGCACAATATTGCATGGATGGGCACAATACTACAAGGATGAGCACAATACTACAGGGCACAAGGATGGGCACAATACTACAAGGATGAGCACCATACTACAGGGCACAGGATGAGCATAATACTACAAGGATGGGCCCAATACTACAGGCCACAAGGATGGGCACAATGCTACAAGGATGGGTACAATACTACTGTACTATTGAGCACAATACTATAGGATGGGGGACATTACTGCAGCACGCGGACATTACTACAAGATGTTGGCTAAGATTACTACATGATGCTGTTAATTGTAAAGCAATATTTCAAGAAGGTGATAAAATTTAAAAAAACAAAATCAAAGCATGAATTATTTTTTTTGCCATTAAAAATGCTTTTTCATACATAAACTTAACTAAACAAAAATGTGCAGATTTGTCATAATAAACAAGCAAAAACTGTTCAAAAATGTGACCCAAAAGGTGTATGGAAAAAAAGTAAATGGAATCACTAAAAATGAAACTGGGTCCTGCAAAGAATGTGGCCCCTCTCAATTTCTTTTTTTCTATGTGCGGCCCATACACCCAGCTGAGTTTGAGACCCCTGTATTAGACTCTGTTCACAGCACAACATTTTGAGAGTATTCCCCCACTAGCATATCCCACTGCATTGTGGATGTTAATAAACTCATACTGCATGGAATACTTTACAGCACACCTTGGCAAACTGACGCCAGCAGGCTATATCCACCCCTCCAGCTGTACTTGTCTGGCCCACAGACGGATACAGCTGACAGGTTGAAAACAATGGCGACACCATGTACTCCCCTCCCTCATCCCAATATCACTAGATAGCAGTGAATATGCTGGTGGAGGACGGAACGGCTGAGTCCTTCCACTTATTGTGTGTGCAACTGAGACACAAGACGTGATGACATCACTATAGCTATTGCCATGCCCGATACATTGTAGTGCCCATACATTGTGCGCAGTTCGTACTTCTGGAGACACACACACCCTATAAATTAAAGAGTTGTTCCACAACAATATATAGTGGCCACATCGATTTAAAGCTGAAAGTGAAGGCTTTTTCCAGTTACCTTCTGTTGCCAATTTTGCCTTTGAGCCACACTATCGCTGTCGACTCAATCCCCATGACGTGACCCGGGCTGCATTGACCTCTGATGTCCGGTGATGTTACATCAACTTCTGGAATTGGAAATAGACCCTACATCACTGAGGTGGGACCCCGTCTCCCTGAGTGACTGGGTCTGGGTGGAGTTTCATCTCACGCCAGAGCCCAGCATTGTACGTGCTCTCTTCACTGCTTTCCTTAACAGTGCTGTGAGCACGTGCAATACTGAGCTGTGATGGGTGGTCAAACTCCGCCCACAGCCCAATCATTCAGGGAGAGTCCT
This sequence comes from Anomaloglossus baeobatrachus, assembly GCF_048569485.1. Classification (NCBI taxonomy): domain Eukaryota; kingdom Metazoa; phylum Chordata; class Amphibia; order Anura; family Aromobatidae; genus Anomaloglossus; species Anomaloglossus baeobatrachus. The sequence continues at coordinate 223,558,847 of NC_134356.1, forward strand.
GCCTCGGTGATGTCGGGTCAACTTCCAATTCCAGAACTTGACATGACATCCGCATACCTCAGAGGCCACTGCAGGCCAGGTCACATGATGGGGAATGAGTGGACAGCGACAGCATCGCTCACAGGTAGAATTGGCAACAGAAGGTGTGACGCCCTGGCCTATCAGGTCGTTGCAGGGTATTGTGCAATCTGCCCTTCTGCATGATATCCAATCCTCCTTGGTTACGGATCCCTAGCCTGTGGTGTTGCTAAGAACAAGCTAATCAAAATCCTAGAAACACTCTGCACCAAACCCACTAGACACACCTGTGGACAGCCTGAAGAGAATAGGGCTGGACACTTGGGGAGTAGGTAAGGGGAGGTCAGGAGTGTCAGGGGTAGTCAGTCAAGTGGTGACTCTCGAGAGGAGAGGTCACAAGTCGTTGGAGGAGGTTAGGAGCTGGGCTCCTCAGTTACTAGGCAGATGTTGGTCTGGGCCTGGTAGGAGCTGGAACCCCGGTCGCAGGGGATCGTGTCAAGGGGCACGGAACTGCCGAGCAGGGCAGCCGGCAGCCTTGAGCCATCTCCGGGCAGGGGCCAGGGCACGGCGGGGTACGTAGACCCTAGTCTAGGAAGTAGCTTCACGCGTCCTGGTAATTTACCCGACGAGGTCGAATACTTCACTATTCGTCCTCCACCCGCTCCAAAATCGGGGTACTAGCGCAACGAGGGGGACAGGACTTTCCCAATATACAGTCCAGAAAATCCCAAGCGTGAACCCTGAGAGCAAGCTCACTCCGTTAGCCATACGGGTGAGCGGGACCTGTTCAGTTTCAAGCTGAGAGAGACCAACTACAGACAGAGGTGCCAAGGTCAAGGTCACAGGCTAACAGGCAACACCATAGGGCACGGGATCCCAGCGTGCTCCCTCTGCTTCAGCGGTGCTAAGAATTCTGGTTTACAAGTTGTCGGTGTCAGCGTTATTGGACTGAGTGAGTACGCAGTGCCTGTTTCCTCCCCAACGGTTCTCCCCTCTCACCATCACCAAGCCCCGGGGCATCTCTCCCCTACCCACGGAGGGGTTAAACATCTGGCTGCCATTCTACCGCCACCGGGTGCTCCCAACAGCAGCGGTGGTATCCCACCTTACCACACACCCGTAAGTGGCGTCACGTACTCTAACCACAAAATCCCCTGTAAATACCCCCATTTAGTTCGAGTGTCTGCGCGACCCCACTCGGGTCCGGAGACCCCTCGAGCCACCACGGATCCGGATCCGAGCGGCGGCCCGGCTGCTGGCGCTGGGGCGGTACACCTCGAAACTTCTGGTGTCACGAACAGGATACGAGCAGGACCCACTTACCTGAGTGACGTGCACCTTAGAGCCGAAAACCGCGAGTCAAGATTCCTCTTCCTGCCAATTCCGCCATTTTCCGCCATCTTTTCGCTCCAAAACGCCATTTTCCCCGAGAAAGTGCGCAAAGTCTAAGCCCCGCCCTTCGTCTTGCTTGTGAGGCCGGAACCGGAACGGAAGTTCCCAGAGGGCCACAGCGCGCGAAGAGTGCGAAGTGAAAACCAAGGGGGCGCGCAAAGATGTCAGCTCCAGACGACAGAAGTGTGGCGGCGCTGCCTCCGTCCGACCAGGGCAATGCTGAGGCAGTGTGTGCCTCCTCGGCTGCAGGAGCGGCGGCACTGAGACCCGAGGCAGTTGTTCCAAAAATGCCGATAACCTTGCCGTATGTACCGGGCGCTGCCTGGCTCCCACAGTATGATGGCCGACCAGACGCGCTGCAAGGATTCAAGCGAAAAATCTGCAACATCCTCGATATGTTTGCTTTGATCGGACGGCAGCGGGCGTCTGTAGTGCTCGGGCAGCTGACTGGCGCTGCCGAGCTGGAAGTGGAGACGTGGACCGAAGCGAATCGGATCGGATATCCGTAACCGCCATTTTCAGGAGACTGGGAGCTGTATTTGTAAACCCGCATGGAAGCGGAGCTCAGGATGAGATTTTACAGCTGCAAGCAACGGCCCCAAGACAGCATTAGAGATCATGCCTTGAAGCTACAAGCGGCACTGCGGACCCTGAGACTGACCAATGATATCGGAGAGCCAGCGGGGAACAAGATGCTAGTGGAGCAGTTCCTGCAAGGCCTTGGGTCGGTGGAAGACCGCAAGCAACTTAGGCTGTGGGCCCTAGAGCACCCTGCTTTTGACTTTGCTACCCTGAAAGAATGGGCAATTAAAGCCCTGCAGCCCCCAGAGGCCCCTGACTCTCCACTCCAGTCCTAGCATGCTGGAATGTCTCCAATGCAAGTGAAGCCCTCTGCCCTGCCACTGCCAGAGCCCCCTCTGTTAACAACGCCCGGGACCGGAACAAGCGATTTGTCTACCCAAGTACATCCAATTGGCTGACTGCCCTGAGGACATCCCCTGGATGAGAAAGCGGACCTCGGCGTATAAAGGATGGAGCAGTGATCGGTATGGCCCACCGGTATGCTACAAGTGCAATAAGACCGGCCACTACGCACAAAGCTGTCTTTTAAACGAGCAGCCCCTGGGGCCAAGGGCCACTCCACAGGAATAAATTGCCAAGGCCCAGCAGACTGGAGAGAGCGGTATGTTGGGGGACAGCCCATTGTTTCCATCACCCTGGATGGGATCCCGACCTCTGCACTTCTTGATACCGGCTCCCAGATAACGACTATTCCCTATATACTGTATAAGAAATTCTGGCTTGATGATGATCTGACCCCGCCGGATGACAGACTGACCATCTAAGCTGGCAACGGGTTACCTGTGACTCAAATTGGGTTCAAGGAGGTGACCATTAAGGTGGGCAGGGTAGAATTGCCGAGACAAGGCCTCATAGTAGTGCAAAATGACCCTAGTGATCGGAACCCGAAGATCATTTTGGGAACAAATGTCATTGAGAATTGTATGGGTGAAGTACTGTTTTTGCTTCAACAGCTGTCTGAGATTGCAGGAGCAGGGCGACAGAGAGTCCTGCAACGTGAGATTAGAGCTCTCGTGCAGCGGCAGTAGGTAAATCTTTCCGGAGCAGAGATAGGTGGTGTACGGATAATGGATGTGGCCCCTCTGGTAGTACCCACACGAAGTGAAATGTTGATATGGTGCAGGGCAGCTGTAGGCTCCGAGGGACAGGATTACCAGGCAGTGGTAGAGCCCCTACCCTCAGAGCATTGGCCCACCGTGTTTACGGCCAGGGGGGTAGTTGATGTCCAGAGGGGGAGAGTGCCCGTGCGGATGCTGAACTATGGGGAGGAAGAAGTTACACTACCCAGATATGCCACCATAGCCAAGCTGTTTACAGTAAATGCAGATGACATCCATGCAACAGGCTCTTCGGATAAGACTAGTCAGCTCCCCAGAGCTAGCCCCCAGGACCCAGCAGAGAATTGGTGTCAGGAGTTACACGTGGGCACCGACTCTACACCTACACATCATAAACAAGGGGTCTACAGGGTTGTCAGGGAGTGTGAGCAGGTCTTTAACACCCATTGGACTTTGGGAAGATTAAGGGGGTACAACACCACATATCCACAGGCACTCACCCACCTATCAAAGGAGAGGTATAGCAAAAAGGGAGGAGAAAAATGAGTTTTGTAAGGCCATACATAATAAATAACATAGACGCACCCAAAATTATATGCAAATATTTATTAATATAGCAAAGTTTATATAAATAGGGGCACTGTTATAAGAGATGCAAACATAAAACAAATAACAGTGACATGGATACAAAAAGAGTCAGAGGTGTCCCAAACTAGGACCTCAACAGCATCCTAATGTATACTAATAACAGCTCCAACATTGCAGAACGTGATATATAGTCCAGAGAATCAAACTGAAACCAGCCCAACAGGGCATGTATACATACAGCTATCAGTATCCAATGTTTGAAGTTGGAGCAATTGCTTACCCATGTTATAATGCCAGTATGATTGCCGTGTCAAAGGTCCAGGTAATGGAGAGGGGAAGCCCTGAGACGTTTCGCAAAGATGCTTCCTTGGGGGGCAGTGTCACCCTGTATAGTGAACCCCCAGTATATATACTCGTGTGGACATTGCCTAATTACCGCCGTTTTGAGCGCTGCATGCGCTGTGACAATGCCCGAGTCCCGCGCGTCACTTCCGGGTCTCCCAGCGGAAGTGACGCTCATAAGGGGAGCGTCACCACACACCGATTGGAGCTCCTCAGTGCGCGCGAGATCCCCAGCAGCACAGGGCATGCGAGTCACGCGCGGCCATCTTGGATGTGGGCAAATCCATAGGTAAGTGAAAAAAGATGCCCATAACATAAATATCGCTGCACTGCGATGGCGAGCTAAAGGAGCCCCACTATATAGTAGATCTATAATGAGGTGTAAAGATAGGGCAAGAGTGCCTCAGAGTAGCATTCGACCACCATGATCCAGTAAAATAGGGCATACAGCCGCCCATAGGGACAAAATGGGGATCTTGCGCGCACTGGGGAGCTCCAATCGGTGTGTGGTGACACTCCCCTTGTGAGCGTCACTTCCGCTGGGAGACCCGGAAGTGACGCGTGGGACTTGGGCATTGTCACAGCGCATGCGGCGCTCAAAACGGCGGTAATTAGGCAATGTCCTCACGAGTATATATACTGGGGGTTCACTATACAGGGTCACACTTCCCCCTGAGGAAGCATCTTTGAGAAACGCGTCAGGGCTTCCCCTCTCCATTACCTGGACCTTTGACACGGCGATCATACTGGCATTATAACATGGGTAAGCAATTGCTCCAACTTCAAACATTGGATACTGATAGCTGTATGTATACATGCCCTGTTGGGCTGTTTTCAGTTTGATTCTCTGGACTATATATCACGTTCTGCAATGTTGGAGGTGTTATTAGTATACATTAGGATGCTGTTGAGGTCCTAGTTTGGGACACCTCTGACTCTTTTTGTATCCATGTCACTGTTATTTGTTTTATGTTTGCATCTCTTATAACAGTGCCCCTATTTATATAAACTTTGCTATATTAATAAATATTTGCATATAATTTTGGGTGCGTCTATGTTATTTATTATGTATGGCCTTACAAAACTCATTTTTCTCCTCCCTTTTTGCAATATTATATTGAGTGGCCATTTATATATGCTTGGATTTCCATTTGTCTCCTTTTTTAACTATTCAAAGGAGAGGTATAGGCCCATACCACCTGTTCATTACCAATGTGCCAAAGATATGCTGAGCAGCATGAAAGAAGCTGGAGTGATCCGTGACAGCTGTAGTCTCTGGGCCGCCCCACTAGTACCAGTAAGAAAAAAGGATGGGACAATGAGGATGTGTGTCGACAGATTAACAAAATCACACATAAAGACGCCTACCCTTTACCCCAAATTGAGGAATCATTAGCCGCTTTGAAGTCTGCTACTTACTTTTCCACCCTTGATCTCACCAGCGGGTACTGGCAGGTGGCAGTTGCCGAGGAAGACCGGGAGAAGACCGCATTCGCTACTCCGATGGGCCTATGTGAATTCAATAGCATGCCATTCGGGTTGTGCAACGCACCCGGGACGTTCCAGAGGTTAATGTAGTGCTGCTTGGGCCACTGCAACTTTGAGACCATCTTGTTGTATCTGGACGGCATCATTGTTTACTCCAAAACCTATGATGCACACCTGGAGCACCTTGCTGAGGTGCTTGACGCCCTATCCAAATACGGCATGAAGCTCAAGCCATCTAAATGTCACCTACTAAAGCCGAAGGTACAGTACTTAGGGCATGTGGTGAGTGCCGAAGGTGTGGCACCGGACCTCGAGAAAATCACAGCCATAAAGAATTGGCCGCGGCCGACTACTGTCAGAGAAGTGCGGCAGTTCCAGGGCCTGATGGAGTAGTACCGGAGGTTCATCAAGGGGTATACCCAGATGGCAGCCCCCTTGCAGGACCTCCTGGTGGGTCAGACGGTACACGGCAAATCCTCTGGGCCTCCATTCAAATGGGGCAAGGAACAAGAAGATTCCTTTGAGCGGATGAAGTCTGTCCTGACCGGGGACGAAATCCTGGCCTATCCCGATTACGGTCTCCCATTCGTGTTGTACACGGATGCCTGTAATGGGGGATTGGGAGCCATTTTGACGCAAGTGCAGAAAGGCAAGGAGAAGGTGATCGCCTATGCCAGCCGGAAGTTGAGACCTATGGAGAGGAACCCAGAAAATTATAGCTCCTTCAAGTTGGAATTCCTGGCGCTTGTCTGGGCTGTGACAGAAAGATTCAAACACTACCTTGCCACTGCCAAGTTCACGGTGTACACAGACAATAATTCATTGACTCACTTGGATACGGCGAAGCTGGGAGTCCTGGAGCAACGATGGGTCGCACGGTTAGCTAATTATGATTTTGTTATCAAGTATCGGGCTGGCCGCAAGAACACTAATGCCGATGCACTGTCCAGGATGCCTCATTTGCTGAATGATGACAGGGATGAAGATGACCTGGAAGAGGTGGAGCTACCTGCATTCCATCAGCACATGCCTGAAGAGTATTCCAGATCCAGTGTTCACCAGCAGGAGATGACCTGTAATCTGTTGCCTCATCACGGCTGGCAAGAGGCCCAGGACCGAGACCCTGCAATCAAGTTGTCAAGATGTTCCTGGTCAGAGCTGATGCCCGTCTTGGACGAGGTGCCCCAGAGGAGGCCAGAAAACTGTGGCAAGACTGGAGTTGGCTTTATCTGCACCAAGGCAAGCTATGCAGGAGCTTGACCAACCCTAAGACCCACGAGGGAATTTGCCAGATTGTGGTTCCCAAGTCGCACGTCTCAGTGCTGCTGGAGGCATACCATGATGGAGCCTGGCACTTTGGGTGGAAGAAGCTGGAGATGTTGCTCAGAAGTTGCTTCTATTGGATAGGGATGAGAGACTCCATAGAAGCATGGTGTAGGAATTGTGGCCCCTGTGCCTTGAGGAGGAAAGACGGCACGAGTCAGTGAGCACCACTTCAGTCGATCATCACCAAGCAGCCCCTGGAGATTGTGGCTTTGGACCATGTCAAGCTAACTCCCAACAGAAGCGGATACACGTATGCGCTCACGATGGTTGGCCACTATTCATGGTTCCTGGTGGTGGTGCCTGTTAAAGATTTGACTGCCAGTACTGCGGCAAAGGCGTTCCAGGCCCACTTCTGCAGGCTGCATGGGTTCCCCGACCGAGTCCTTACGGATCAGGGCCCTGCATTTGAAGCTGAGATTTTTCGGGAGTTCTGCAGCCTGTACAGTTGCAAGAAAATGCGCACTACACCCTACCATGCGCAGACGAATGGAATGTGCGAAAAAATGAACCACCTGGTGATCAATTTGCTGAAAACTCTAACCCTGGAAGAACGGAATCGGTGGCCTGAAAAACTGCCAGATCTGGTAGACATCTACAACAACATTCCGGTGGGATTCACCAAGTGTACCTCAGCCTACCTGATGAGGGCTTGACCTGGAAGACTCCCGGTGGACTTAGAGATGGAGGTTGAATTGCCTGAATCTTGCGCACCTGAAGAGGATTGGGACACAAGTCGCCAAGCTCAGTATAAGCAGATTGAGACGTGCGTTGAAGAAAGTTTGAATCAAACCCGGGAACAGCATGAAAGGAACTTTAACAAACAAAGCGAAAGCAGCTCCCTTCGCCCATGGTGAAGTTGTCTTAAAAAGAAAGAGGAAACAACACAAGTTGGATGATCAGTGGGAGAAGGAGCCATATATGGTACAGCTGTCCAACTTCGACAACCAAAAGACCTGTTTGATCAGCAAGGATCATGGGAGAACTACGGCTACGGTATCTCGGGACCATTTGAAAAAGTGCCCAGAATCTTTAAGAATGGCAGAAGAACCTCAGCCCCAGCCTCAAGTGGTAGAAGAAAGGAAAAGGGTCATCCATACCATTCTAGGTAACTTCCCAGACGATTGGCCCATGCAGAATGGAGCAGTAATAGTCCCTGTGTTAACATTCCCACAACCCATGAAGAACCACAGCAGGAAAGGCTTACTGACACTGCACAAACTCCAGCACCTAGAGTAGCGGCTGTTCCCTTGCCACGCACATGTAGGGTCTTGCCAGTTACACACAGCACTGAGAGCGAGGGACCTACAGGGAGCGTAGCCATGTCATCAGAAGGGGATGAGAGTCCCCCACTCAGGAGGTCAACCCGTGTTAACTTTGGTCAGCCTCCACGGAGGTACAGAGAAGAGTAAAGTAAAATGTTAATGCCAGTACTTTTACGATGCCATAGAACTGTTAGGTATCGGTGTTTTCGTTTGTTATTTTCCACAGTTTGTTATTTTCTAAATAGAATTGTTAGCAAACGAATGTTCGAGTAACCAATTACAAATGAACGAAGAAATTACCTGATTAACAACTAGATTCCTTTGCAGAATGTACACCCGGTACATGGACTCCGTTGTCTTTATATATATATATACATAAATATATATATATATATACAGTTAGGTCCAGAAATATTTGGACAGTGACACAATTTTCGCGAGTTGGGCTCTGCATGCCACCACATTGGATTTGAAATGAAACCTCTACAACAGAATTCAAGTGCAGATTGTAACGTTTAATTTGAAGGTTTGAACAAAAATATCTGATAGAAATTGTAGGAATTGTACACATTTCTTTACAAACACTCCACATTTTAGGAGGTCAAAAGTAATTGGACAAATAAACCAAACCCAAACAAAATATTTTTATTTTCAATATTTTGTTGCGAATCCTTTGGAGGAAATCACTGCCTTAAGTCTGGAACCCATGGACATCACCAAACGCTGGGTTTCCTCCTTCTTAATGCTTTGCCAGGCCTTTACAGCCGCAGCCTTCAGGTCTTGCTTGTTTGTGGGTCTTTCCGTCTTAAGTCTGGATTTGAGCAAGTGAAATGCATGCTCAATTGGGTTAAGATCTGGTGATTGACTTGGCCATTGCAGAATGTTCCACTTTTTTGCACTCATGAACTCCTGGGTAGCTTTGGCTGTATGCTTGGGGTCATTGTCCATCTGTACTATGAAGCGCCGTCCGATCAACTTTGCGGCATTTGGCTGAATCTGGGCTGAAAGTATATCCCGGTACACTTCAGAATTCATCCGGCTACTCTTGTCTGCTGTTATGTCATCAATAAACACAAGTGACCCAGTGCCATTGAAAGCCATGCATGCCCATGCCATCACGTTGCCTTCACCATGTTTTACAGAGGATGTGGTGTGCCTTGGATCATGTGCCGTTCCCTTTCTTCTCCAAACTTTTTTCTTCCCATCATTCTGGTACAGGTTGATCTTTGTCTCATCTGTCCATAGAATACTTTTCCAGAACTGAGCTGGCTTCATGAGGTGTTTTTCAGCAAATTTAACTCTGGCCTGTCTATTTTTGGAATTGATGAATGGTTTGCATCTAGATGTGAACCCTTTGTATTTACTTTCATGGAGTCTTCTCTTTACTGTTGACTTAGAGACAGATACACCTACTTCACTGAGAGTGTTCTGGACTTCAGTTGATGTTGTGAACGGGTTCTTCTTCACCAAAGAAAGTATGCGGCGATCATGCACCACTGTTGTCATCCGTGGACGCCCAGGCCTTTTTGAGTTCCCAAGCTCACCAGTCAATTCCTTTTTTCTCAGAATGTACCCGACTGTTGATTTTGCTACTCCAAGCATGTCTGCTATCTCTCTGATGGATTTTTTCTTTTTTTTCAGCCTCAGGATGTTCTGCTTCACCTCAATTGAGAGTTCCTTAGACCGCATGTTGTCTGGTCACAGCAACAGCTTCCAAATGCAAAACCACACACCTGTAATCAACCCCACACCTTTTAACTACTTCATTGATTACAGGTTAACGCCTTTAAAGTTAATTGCAGCCCTTAGAGTCCCTTGTCCAATTACTTTTGGTCCCTTGAAAAAGAGGAGGCTATGCATTAGAGAGCTATGATTCCTAAACCCTTTCTCCGATTTGGATGTGAAAACTCTCATATTGCAGCTGGGAGTGTGCACTTTCAGCCCATATTATATATATAATTGTATTTCTGAACATGTTTTTGTAAACAGCTAAAATAACAAAACTTGTGTCACTGTCCAAATATTTCTGGCCCTGACTGTATATATGAGTAAATATGGACCACTGTCACAGGACTTGCGTGACCAACACGAACTTGTGTATTGTACATAGTTTTACCTCCTGTGCCAACCAGAGTCGTCTAAAGACAACTCCCAGGACCTTAACATGGTCACGGACCCGCAGATAGGTTTCCAGGGTTTCAGGTTGTTTGGGTGGCGGGGGGTTGCTAGGAATCGGGACATTGGGTCTGGACAGGAAGGGGCTGCAACGGAGTAGGTTGGGTCTCTGCTGCCACCAAACCCGGTAGCGTCCCATCATTGGGATATGAACTCTCTAATGTTTAGTAACGTTTAAGTAAGATGCCTCTCCTGTTTGGGATGGAAGCTGTTAATAAAAAAATGTTTTCTTATCTCTTACAATTTTTTAAAAAAATTAATAAATAAACAGACACAGATTGTATACACAGACAGACTGTATATACAGACATATACAGTATACACAGACAGTATACACAGACAGACTGTATACACAGACAGACTGTATACACAGACAGGATACACAGACAGACTGTATACACAATCAAAGGTTAACTCCGGCACACTATTATTTCCCAAAGAAATACCAGACAGGAGACAGTCATTGGATGTCAAAAAAATCCTTTTTCTTTTATTTTGTTGGTGCAAACGTGAAAAGTGAACAACGGTGCTATACAATTGTCCGCCAGGTGTCGACGTTTCGGCTAGCAAGCCTTCATCAGGTCGGACAGACTTGACCTACACTGGAGTTACCAGCCTGGTAGATATGTAGGATAGTTGTAAGGATAAAGAGACCTCCGTACGAGGACAGCCTCTATGAGGACCCTGGGTAATATCGGTATGCCGAATCCGGCCCTGGGAAACTCTATGTGTTGGTCCTAATGAGGGAGTCTTTATAGTAATGTGTGTCTCTTATTTGAACATCCAGATGTTCAGAAATGTGGTGTCCACAAGTATGTCAATAACAGAGTAATTCCTATTGGCTTGGTAATATAGTCAGCTGTTAGTTGTGTAGAATACTGTCCTTATAGGACTATTGAGGAAAGTTCCCTACAGGACGAGCGATCTACCTCTGCGGCACCCCAGGCACATGCCAGTTACCTTGATTCCTCCCATGCCAACGGACTTTCCTCCAGGCCATTCTCTCAAGGTTATTAGCCAAAAGTGATAATCAGACATAACACTCTGATTGCAAGCGTGAGCTCTGGACTCTGTCTTTATACTATAGGAACTTCACTCTGTGTGATTTTCCCACAAGGGCAATGTTCCCCTAATACTACGGACCTCCCCCGGGCTGCACCACTGAAGCCATTAGCCTAGCAACTATTCCTGACCCCGACGAGTCCTGGACACAGATCTAAGCTGTGGGAACTTTCCTCAATAGTCCTATAAGGACAGTATTCTACACAACTAACAGCTGACTATATTACCAAGCCAATAGGAATTACTCTGTTATTGACATACTTGTGGACACCACATTTCTGAACATCTGGATGTTCAAATAAGAGACACACATTACTATAAAGACTCCCTCATTAGGACCAACACATAGAGTTTCCCAGGGCCGGATTCGGCATACCGATATTACCCAGGGTCCTCATAGAGGCTGTCCTCGTACGGAGGTCTCTTTATCCTTACAACTATCCTACATATCTACCAGGCTGGTAACTCCAGTGTAGGTCAAGTCTGTCCGACCTGATGAAGGCTTGCTAGCCGAAACGTCGACACCTGGCGGACAATTGTATAGCACCGTTGTTCACTTTTCACGTTTGCACCAACAAAATAAAAGAAAAAGGATTTTTTTGACATCCAATGACTGTCTCCTGTCTGGTATTTCTTTGGGAAATAATAGTGTGCCGGAGTTAACCTTTGATTGACTGTCCTATTTCTCCTGAGCACCTATGGGAGGTGATGCGAGGTCATTCCTTTCTCATAGACTGTATACACAGACTGACTATATACACAGACTGTATACACAGACAGACTATACACAGACTGTATACACAGACAGACTATACAAAGACAGACTGAACAGGCAGACAGGAAACAAAAAAGGTAGAATCAGCTCACCCAGATATCATGGAGACTCCAATGGAGGACAGGTGCACGGTGAAGCCGGCCCGGCTGAGAACTCCAAGAAGAAAAAAATCCACCACTCGTGTCCAAGAAATGTATAAAATCTTGCTTTTTTATTCAATATTCATAATAAAATGGAAATGAATCATATCCACAAAGTATAAAAAATCCCCATAAAGATGAGATGAGATGACAGGGGGGTACGCGTTTCGAGCTACATGCTCTTAATCTCAATCCACATTGAATAGACAACCAAATGGAGATTTAAAGGAAAAAGGGAAAGAGGGAGGAGAAAGGAAATTAAAACGGATATGACACCATAGAAAGAAAAAAAGTCAGACTCAAGGGAAAATAGCAATAGATAGAAACAGAGCAGTACGACTGGGTACATAATATAAGTAACAACCCCATATATATGCATAAAGGAGGAACGATTTACAACACGAATATGCAATATAAGATAGCACATATACCAATAAATGTACAAGTACATCCACTTAACATAAAAACAGATGTACAACATTTTATTTTGCCAGAGTCATGATATCAGTTTTAATACATTAATATATATTCCTTAATTCATCCTTTAAGTTCATGCCTTGGGGTGTTCTAGTTTCCATTAAGAATATCCACTTTGCCTCTTTCTTGCGCATAATTTTTGTGATATCACCCCCTCTATATGGCAGCACAATTTTCTCAATAGCATTCACACGGCAGCTGTTTGTACAGCCACCATGAACAGAAATGAAATGTTGTGAAGCACCCGAAGGACTCCTACTGCTTCTGTTACAAGCATCATATAGGTGTTCTGAAATCCTTTTTCTAAGACTGCGGCCAGTGCTTCCAATATACTGAATATTACATGTATCGCATGTAATGAGATACACAACATGAGTTGTACTACAGTTAATAAAAGAATTGATATTATACTCTTTTTTTGTTACACTAGATATGATTTTTTTCATGTTAGGCATAAATTTACATAAGCCGCATGCCTTCTGTCCACACCTATATGAGCCCGTGACAGACAGCCAGTTATATGCATTGTTCTTATTACGGTTTGTATGATCACTTGGAGAAATAATAGAGGCAATAGTGTTATTACGTTTTGAAACAAACTTCACTCCCTTCTCAAGAATACATTTAACGGTATCATCTGTACTAAGTATAGGGAGATATTTTTTTATGATGTTAACAATGGAATAAAAATCTGTACTATATTTGGTAGAAAATACAATTGATGACTGTTTATGTGTATGGCCTCTTTGTTTGTCCAATAGATATTGATCTCTGGTCTTAGAATCTGCACGTGCTTTAGCTTTGGAGATAATCGCATCAGACAAACCCCGACAGAGAAACCTTTCCCTAATGATCCTACATTCTTTCACATATGCTTCCTCTGATGAGCAACACCTCCTCGCCCGTATGAACTCTCCCGTGGGAATGTTATCCACTACATGTTTTGGATGACAGCTATTAGCGTGAAGCAGGGAATTCCCTGCTGTCGGCTTTCTAAATAAATTACAAGTTACATTCTCACTCTCAGGTTTGGATGAAAAAATAACATCCAAGAATGTGATTTGCTCCCTGTGATGTTCATATGTAAACCCTAGATTGTAGGGGTTATTGTTTAAATATGTCATGAAATCTCCAATCTCCTCATCTTCCCCCTTCCACACAATAATCACGTCATCAATATAACGAAGAAATATTGCAATATTATGTGAAAATGGGTTGTCCACAGAAAAAATATTCCCCTCCTCTCACCAAGACAAAAAAATATTTGCTAGGGAGGGGGAAAATTTCGCACCCATAGCACAGCCCTGGGTCTGGACATAGTAGCTGCCCATAAAGGTGAAAAAATATATTTTTTTTCTGTGGACAACCCATTTTCACATAATATTGCAATATTTCTTCGTTATATTGATGACGTGATTATTGTGTGGAAGGGGGAAGATGAGGAGATTGGAGATTTCATGACATATTTAAACAATAACCCCTACAATCTAGGGTTTACATATGAACATCACAGGGAGCAAATCACATTCTTGGATGTTATTTTTTCATCCAAACCTGAGAGTGAGAATGTAACTTGTAATTTATTTAGAAAGCCGACAGCAGGGAATTCCCTGCTTCACGCTAATAGCTGTCATCCAAAACATGTAGTGGATAACATTCCCACGGGAGAGTTCATACGGGCGAGGAGGTGTTGCTCATCAGAGGAAGCATATGTGAAAGAATGTAGGATCATTAGGGAAAGGTTTCTCTGTCGGGGTTTGTCTGATGCGATTATCTCCAAAGCTAAAGCACGTGCAGATTCTAAGACCAGAGATCAATATCTATGGGACAAACAAAGAGGCCATACACATAAACAGTCATCAATTGTATTTTCTACCAAATATAGTACAGATTTTTATTCCATTGTTAACATCATAAAAAAATATCTCCCTATACTTAGTACAGATGATACCGTTAAATGTATTCTTGAGAAGGGAGTGAAGTTTGTTTCAAAACGTAATAACACTATTGCCTCTATTATTTCTCCAAGTGATCATACAAACCGTAATAAGAACAATGCATATAACTGGCTGTCTGTCACGGGCTCATATAGGTGTGGACAGAAGGCATGCGGCTTATGTAAATTTATGCCTAACATGAAAAAAATCATATCTAGTGTAACAAAAAAAGAGTATAATATCAATTCTTTTATTAACTGTAGTACAACTCATGTTGTGTATCTCATTACATGCGATACATGTAATATTCAGTATATTGGAAGCACTGGCCGCAGTCTTAGAAAAAGGATTTCAGAACACCTATATGATGCTTGTAACAGAAGCAGTAGGAGTCCTTCGGGTGCTTCACAACATTTCATTTCTGTTCATGGTGGCTGTACAAACAGCTGCCGTGTGAATGCTATTGAGAAAATTGTGCTGCCATATAGAGGGGGTGATATCACAAAAATTATGCGCAAGAAAGAGGCAAAGTGGATATTCTTAATGGAAACTAGAACACCCCAAGGTATGAACTTAAAGGATGAATTAAGGAATATATATTAATGTATTAAAACTGATATCATGACTCTGGCAAAATAAAATGTTGTACATCTGTTTTTATGTTAAGTGGATGTACTTGTACATTTATTGGTATATGTGCTATCTTATATTGCATATTCATGTTGTAAATCGTTCCTCCTTTATGCATATATATGGGGTTGTTACTTATATTATGTACCCAGTCGTACTGCTCTGTTTCTATCTATTGCTATTTTCCCTTGAGTCTGACTTTTTTTCTTTCTATGGTGTCATATCCGTTTTAATTTCCTTTCTCCTCCCTCTTTCCCTTTTTCCTTTAAATCTCCATTTGGTTGTCTATTCAATATGGATTGAGATTAAGAGCATGTAGCTCGAAACGCGTACCCCCCTGTCATCTCATCTCATCTTTATGGGGATTTTTTATACTTTGTGGATATGATTCATTTCCATTTTATTATGAATATTGAATAAAAAAGCAAGATTTTATACATTTCTTGGACACGAGTGCTGGATTTTTTTCTTCTTGAACAGGCAGAGAGTATATACAGACACTGTATACACAGACAGACTGTATACACAGACAGACTGTATACACAGACTGTATACACAGACAGACTATACAGAGACAGACTGAACAGACAGACAGTATATACAGACAGATAGTATACACAGACATACACAGTATACACAGACAGACTGTATACACAGACAATATACACAGACAGTATACACAGACAGACTGTATACACAGACTGTATACACAGACAGACTATACAAAGACAAACTGAACAGACAGTATATACAGACAGTATACACAGACATACACAGTATACACAAACAGACTGTATACACAGACAGACTGTATATACAGACAGACTGTATATACAGACACACAGTTTTTTAAGACAGACAGTATACATAGACAGACTGTATATACAGACACACAGTTTTTTAAGATAGGCAGTATATGCAGACAGACAGTATACACAGACAGATAGTATATATAGACAGACAGACAGTATACACAGATAGTATACATAGACAGACCGCTACATATTGCACAATATACAGGACACACATATCTTATACATAACACATACAGACAGCGCATAACACATGATTCATATTATACTCACCTGCCCATGATGCAATTCAGCGCCCTCCCGCGCATCTAGCTGAGGCAAGGCAGGGGTACCTAGCTGGAATCAGCGCCCTCCCCCAACCCCCCCAGGCTGAGATGAGCGGGCGGGCCACCTCACCACCTTTTCTCCGCCCCCCTGGGCTGAGATAAGCGGGCCCCCCCGGGCTGAGATGAGCAGGCGGGCCACCTGACCACCTCACCCCCCCCAGGCTGAGAGAAGCGGGCCCCCCCGGGCTGAGATGAGCGGGCGGGCCACCTCACCACCTCACTACCTCCCCCCCGGGCTGAGATAAGCGGGCCCTTCCCGGGCTGAGATGAGCGGGTGGGCCACCTAACCACCCCCCCAGTCTGAGATAAGCGGGTTCCCCCGGGCTGAGATGAACGGGCAGGCAGGCCACCTCACCTCCCGAATGTCTTCAGCTCCCAGCGCTTACCTGTCCCGCTGGCTGACGCGTCCTCGCCACCTCTGCCGCTGTTACTTGCAGGAGTGTAATGAGGTCGCAGAGTGATGACCTCACCACACTGCTGCAGGGCACAGAGATGACGCGTCGGCGCCCTGCTTTGCTCCAATGACTCTGCCTCCACTCCACCACATGGCTAATTTGCATGCTCTGCCCCGAAGAACTTCGACGGAAGATGAACATCATGAAGGACGCCCATCAACATCCCTCAATGAAGAAAACATGAAAAAAGTTGAAGACGTATTGGCAGATCGAAGAGTGACTATCAGGCATGTAGCTGAGGTCACAGGGATCTCATATGGCAGTATTCAAAGAATCCTTGCAAAAGCATTGCAAATGAGAAAGGTCTCCGCGTGTTGGGTGCCAAAAATGTTAACCGCCGAGCAAAAGAAGAAACGAGTTGACATTTCAATAGCAAATCTCGAAAAGTTCCAAGCAGACAAGGAGAATGTTTTGTCACGTTTTTTGACCATGGACGAGACCGGATCCACCACTTTGATCCTGAAACTAAACATCAATCGATGACATGGAAACGAGCTGACGAACCGACGCCGAAGAAATTCAAAGTGTCAAGCTCAGCAGGGAAGGTTATGGCGTCCGTTTTTTGGGACGCTGAAGGAATTATTATGGTGGACTATTTGGAGAAGGGAGCCACTATTACGGGCTCCTATTACGCAGAACAAATAAGAAGATTGCGGGAGGCTATCAAGGAGAAAAGGCGCGGCAACCTGCGGGCTGGAGTGCTGTTTCACCAAGATAACGTGCCTGCTCACAAAGCTGCAGTTGCCATGGCAACCATTCAAGAAGCGGGCTTTGAACTGGTGGAACACCCCCCCTATTCGCCAGATCTAGCCCCCAGTGACTTCTTTCTCTTTCCTCGCCTCAAGGAACACCTCCGGGGCAAGAAATTTGACGACAATAGCGACGTGATAACCGCTGATTTTTTTGAAGGTCAAGATCAAGAATTTTTTTCAAAAGGAATTCTAAGTTTAGAAAAGAGATGGACTAAATGTATAGACTTGTTAGGAGACTATGTATAAAAATATATATATTTTTTTAATATATGCATTGTGTTTATTATTGATTATCATTACTTTTGGATCGCCCCTCGTATGTATATATGTATATATACACACATACACTGTAATATATATATATATATATATATATATATATATATATATATATATAGATACACACATGTATATGTATAAACAAAACCTCCCAAAAACATCCATAATAAAGTGTGGAAATAATTCAGTGTCAAATATGAACAGCATTTGTTATGATTAAGAAATTATCTATATGAAACATAATTTTCTAAAAAGAAAAAAAAGAAAAAAACCAAAACCCCTCCAATAACCATGAAAAGTAATGACATTTCTCATACATTAAACAACATCGTAAACAGCCATGTCGGTGGAAAACTAAAAAGTTATGGGCATTTAAATGCAACAGAGACAAAAAAATAA
The DNA here is from genome assembly GCF_048569485.1 of Anomaloglossus baeobatrachus. Classification (NCBI taxonomy): domain Eukaryota; kingdom Metazoa; phylum Chordata; class Amphibia; order Anura; family Aromobatidae; genus Anomaloglossus; species Anomaloglossus baeobatrachus. The sequence goes on from NC_134356.1 coordinate 223,577,122, forward strand.
AAAGTGTATTGATCATTAAGTCCTTTTTAGCTGCGGTCATTGAGGTGTTAAGAGTGTTTCAATATTTTTTTCTACAGGCCATGCCTGTGGACCCAAATAAAAATTAAAAGTGGAGAATCGATTTAATTAAAATCATAAATCAGCATAATGTAATCTCCAGCTACTTAGTGAGGATCTGCAATATAGTAGAAACGTTCCAATGAAAAGCTCTACTTGGTAGCAATTATTAAAGGAGTTGTCCGAGATAAACTCTAAAAAAAAATGTAAGCTAATCTGTGCTGTATTGTCATATAAAACAACCCTACATTATTTTTTTTTGTTTTTTAACTTTTCCTCTTCTTCAATTATCCCTTTATTCTCTGCAGACACGTTATTTACCTGCAGCTCAACCAAACATGACATTTTTCTATGCACAGTCAGAGCTGGCACCGCCCGACCTCAGTGTCCAGACCCCCCCTCTGCATACTCATTGGCTGTCAGTATTCTGCCCAGCACTGACCTCTCATCACTTCAGCAATGGAAGTAACAGCCCCACATAGGGCTCTGCACCCCCCACACAGGCCTTTGCACCCCCAACACAGGGCTCTGCACCCCTTCACACATCGCTCTGCAACCCCCACATGGCACTCTGCACCCCCCACATAAGGCTCTGCACCCCCCACACAGCGCTCTGAACCACCCCATATAGGGATTTGCACCCCCCACATGGCTCTCTTCACCCTTTATACAACGCTCTGCACCCCCCACACGGTGCTCTGCACCCCCCACACCGCACTCTGCACCCCCCACATGGTGGTCTGCACTCCCCACACGGCACTCTGCCCTCCCACAAGGCACTCTGCACCCCCCACAAGGCACTCTGAACCCCCCACATGGCGCTCTGCACTCCCCACATGGCACTCTGCACTCCCCACATGGCGCTCTGCACCCCCCACGTCACTCTGTACCCCCACATGGCGCTCTGCACCCCCCACACCGCACTCTGCACCCCCCACATGGTGGTCTGCACTCCCCACACGGCACTCTGCCCTCCCACAAGGCACTCTGCACCCCCCACAAGGCACTCTGAACCCCCCACATGGCGCTCTGCACTCCCCACATGGCACTCTGCACTCCCCACATGGCGCTCTGCACCCCCCACGTCACTCTGTACCCCCACATGGCGCTCTGCCCCCTCACACGGCGCTGTGCACCCCACACACGGTGCTCTGCACACCCACACGGCACTCTGCACCCCCCACATGGCGCTCTGCACCCCCCGCACAAGGCTCTACACCCCCCAACCAGGGCTCTGCACCCTCCCCCTCACACAGGGCTCTGCACTTCCCTCACACAGGGCTCTGCACTCCCCCTCACACTGCGCTCTGCAGCCCATTATAGCATTATACGCCCCCACTGTGTAGGGAATAAATACATAACTTTCCTCGGTCCCCGCCGCTGCTCCTTGTTCGCCTGTTGTCTGTGCTCTGCCCATATCAGCACAGTAGTGACGTCACCACTGTCCTGAACTGTCAGAGAGCACAGACAGCAGGACAATGATGAGAAGCAGTGCAGCGCTCCCTCTCATCAGTGCTTTCAAATGTATTGGCATCTGTGATGCCAATACATTTGAATGTGGGACCCTGAACAGGGGGCCCGATGCTGGCACTGACATCGCGGGCAGCCACCGCCAGGTCCTTCCCCTCAGCTCACGGGTCCCACAACAGTGGAGTGGGAGAGTACGGAATTTGTGAGAGGGTGCAGTGGAAGGGGGTGGGGACTCTGGTGCACTGTACATGCCCAGCAGGGCAGCTACATGAGGTCAGCTGAGATACCCGTCTACAAGGCGAGCATAAGATCCCGCCTCTGTCGACGTGACATCACAGGAAGCAGCAAAGTCCCGGCAGGAGCAGTCACATGACCACTCTGAGCCGGGGGAGAGGGGATAACAGCAGGGCAGGTAGATAGTTGCTATCTACTTACCTGCCCCAATGTAGCCGAATAGTGCAATAAACAAAAATAAACAAAATAAGCCGGATAACCCCTTTAAGAAATAACTAGTATATTCTAAGCTACTGTCAGAAATCCCTTATAAGACAAAAATTTGCAAAATATCAAAGTGACCGAAGACAATTTGGCTGCATTATGGGAGGTCTCTTTAAACACAATGAGGGGAATTGCCCATAAAAGCCTAATAAAATGTTTTGGGTTTTTTTCTATTTTACATGTCTGTTGTGGAGATATTAGCTATTAAAGTATTTGTTGGCTGAGTTAATTTTCGTTAAGGTGTTATAAGAGTTTCACTGGTGGGGGTGTACAACTTACTCCTGTATCATGCTGACAAATCACAAACAGGCAGCAACACTCAGGGGAAAGAACACTCCCCCACCAAAGCTTAGAGCAGGTTTCTCAATGAGTGACATGTAATGATACATCCCATTTTTTCTGGATTAACCTTCTGCATGAGTCAGAGTGGGGCAGGGGCAGTGCAGCTGAGCTTAGTTGATTTACATTACAAACCCTTCTAACAACTCTCCTCATATCATAGCAATGTCACCTGTTTTTTTCCGCTCTGCAGCCACTATTACATCTAATGTCATGTTACACATGAAAAATTTGGTGAAAGGTTCTCTTTAAAGGGGATGTCTTTAAAGGGGATGTCCACTACTTTGACAACGCATACTTATTCCCCTTGTTCACCCAATAAAAATAAATAAGCCTATACTCACCTCTGGTGCGGCCGCGGTTCTAGCGATGTCTGAAGTGCCATTCCCGGGGCCCACGTGACATTGTTATGACACATGAGCCTTGTAACCAATCAGCGTTTGAGCAGGAAGTCAGCACAGTGCTCACATCTTGCTCAAGTGTCCAAAGTTGCGAAGACAGACATCGCTGGAACCGCGACCGCTGCGGCGGTATCGGATTATTTATTTTTCTAGGGCAAACAAGGGGAAAGAGAAGGGGGTGTCCAAGTAGGGGACAACCCCTTTAAGGAATGTACATTGAAATAGTTCATATGTGTATGTTGTTATTGAGAGATCTGAGATTCAAGACATTAACCCCTTCAGGACTAGCTGATTTTTAGTTTTTGTAGTTCAGTTTTTACCTTCCTTTCTTCCAAGAGCCACATTTTTTTTAGCTCTCATTTGATAGCACCTCATAAGGGCTTGATCTTTTTGTGGGATGAATTATAGTTTTGCCACCATTAATTTTACAATATCATGTACTGAAAAAAGAGAAAAAAAAGTTTCCCTGTGGGATGACATTGTAAAAACACTGTATCTCCACCATTATGTTTGTGGTTTTATTATTAATAGAATTCAATGTACCGTAAGAATAAAATGGCACCAATTGTTCCTAGGTCATTAGTTTTTTGGTATTGTAGCGGTGAAAACAAATTCTGAAGAACTGTTGCTTGTATCGGCATTTTCTGAGAACCCAACATTTTAAATTTTCTGTCAATGGAGCTATGAGGGCTTGATTTTTGTGTGTGGGGCTGTAATTTTTATTGATACAATTTTGTGAAAAAAAATGTATATCACATTTTTATTGCATTTTTCAGGGGAACTCAAGTGACTGAAAAAAGTATCAATCTGGCGTTTTGATTTTTAGGGGCCAATGAGTGTGCTCATTGGTGATTGTGCGATTTAAATTCTGCTATCAGAGATTGACAGGCAGAAGCCGGCTGCATATTACAGCCGGCATCTGCCCTCAGTGGAGCAGGCTCAGCTCCTGACCCCACAACTTTACATGTGCACCCTGATTGTTCTGTACCATTACATTAGGGTGCATGAAGGGGTTTATACAACATTAAATCATTGATAAGATACTGCAGTCTTCACTTTACAGCATAACCTGACTGTGACTTTCTTTACTATAGATGTATTAAATAAATTATTTTAACATGCTATCATATTGCTGAAAGTGGACAGAATGACAATAAATATCAGCTTTTTGCTAAATAATTCATGGCATTTAGATCTCTTTAATCACCAGCAAGTGTTTTTTTTAGCCTGCTTTGAAGCAAAGGGCACTAAACCTTCTCAGTATCATATCAGGTAACAGGAATGGTATCATCATGTCATCTGTATACACCAGATCTTAAGGCCCCGTCACACTAAGCAACATCGCTAGCAACATCGCTGCTAACGAACAACTTTTGTGACGTTGCTAGCGATGTTGCTGTGTGTGACATCCAGCAACAACCTGGCCCCTGCTGTGAGGTCGTTGGTTGTTGCTGAATGTCCTGGGCCATTTTTTAGTTGTTGCTGTCCTGCTGTGAAGCACAGATCGCTGTGTGTGACAGCGAGACAGCAACAACTAAATGTGCAGGCAGCAGGAGCCGGCTTCTGCAGAGGCTGGTAACCAATGTAAACATCGGGTAACCAAGAAGCCCTGTCCTTGGTTACCCGATATTTACCTTCGATACCAGCCTCTCTCACTGCCTGTGCTGCCGGCTCCTGCTCTGTGCACATGTAGCTAGCTGCAGGACACATCGGGTTAATTAACCTGATGTGTGCTGTAAGTAGGAGAGCAGGGAGCCAGTGCTAAGCATTGTGCGCTGCTCCCTGCTCTGTGCACATTTAGCTGCAGCACACATCAGGTAATTAACCCGTTGTGTGCTGTAAGTAGGAGAGCAGGGAGCCAGCGCTCAGTGTGCGCTGCTCCCTGCTCTCTGCACGTGTGGCTGGACACTGGTTGCTGGTGAGCTCACCAGCAACTCGTGTAGCCACGCTCCAGCGATCCCTGCCAGGTCAGGTTGCTGGTGGGATCGCTGGAGCGTCGCAGTGTGACAGCTCACCAGCAACCTCCTAGCAACTTACCAGCGATCCCTATCGTTGTTGGGATCGCTGGTAAGTTGCTTAATGGTACCTTCACACTTAGCGATGCAGCAGCGATCCGACCAGCGATCTGACCTGGTCAGGATCGCTGCTGCATCGCTACATGGTCGCTGGTGAGCTGTCAAACAGGCAGATCTCACCAGCGACCAGTGAACAGCCCCCAGCCAGCAGCGACGTGCAAGCGACGCTGCGCTTGCACAGAGCCGGCGTCTGGAAGCTGCGGACACTGGTAACTAAGGTAAACATCGGGTATGGTTACCCGATGTTTACATTAGTTACCAGTGTGAGCAGGGAGCAGGGAGCCGCGCACACTGAGCGCTGGCTCCTTGCTCTCCTAGCTACAGTACACATCGGGTTAATTAACCCGATGTGTAATGCAGATACATGTGCAGAGAGCAGGGAGCCACGCACACTGAGCGCTGGCTCCTTGCTCTCCTAGCTGCTGTACACATCGGGTTAATTAACCCGATGTGTACAGCAGCTACATGTGCAGAGAGCCGGAGCCGGCAGCACAGGCAGCGTGAGAGCTGCAGAGGCTGGTAACTAAGGTAAATATCGGGTAACCACCTTGGTTACCCGATGTTTATCTTGGATACAGCTTACCTCAGCTGTCAGACGCCGGCTCCTGCTCCCTGCTCGCTTCATTTGTCGCTCTCTTGCTGTCACACACAGCGATCTGTGTGTCACAGCAGGAGAGCGGCTTTGAAGAAAACGAACCAGGGCTGTGTGTAACGAGCAGCGATCTCGCAGCAGGGGCCAGATCGCTGCTCATTGTCACACACAGCGAGATCGCTAATGAGGTCACTGCTGCGTCACAAAAAGCGTGACTCAGCAGCGATCTCGGCAGCGAGCTCGCTGTGTGTGAAGCACCCCTAACACTAAACTGAGTCAGATCTGCGATGCAATATAGATGATTAAAATCTTTTCACACAGTATGAAGAAAAGTAGATTACAGAGAAAAACACTAGAATTATTAATGTTAGCTATAAGGAAGAGCATTCTTGGATCAATTACTGTATTTTTTGCTCCTTAGGCCGGGGCCACACGGGGCACTAGTGCGATCTTCACTTGACACTCAGATCATGCTGGCAGCACAGCAGGAGCCGGGTGTCATGCGAGTGTCACTGCGACTGAGGTCCAATCATGCGAGCGGACCTCAGCTGCGGGGGGCGGGCCGACACTGAGGAGGGGTGGGCCGGCTCTGAGGAGGGGTTGGGCCGGTGCTGAGGAAGAGAGGGAGGGATTTAGCTCTCTCTCTCCTCTGTAGCCGGCTATTGCCATTCTCGCACTGCACTCGCGGTACACCGGTGTACCGTGAGTGCAGTTCCATTTTTCTCTCGCTCCATAGACTTGAATGGGTGCGAGAGAAAAAATGATCGCATTGAACTCGCAGCATGCTGTGATTGTTTTCTCGGTCCGATTAGGGCTGAGAAAATAATCGCTCATCTGTGCTAGCACACAGGCTAATATTGGTCCGAGTGGAATGTGATGTTTTATCGCATTCCACTTGCACCGATTTTCATGCCGTGTGTTTTAGGCCTTAAAGATAGGCTCACACTAAAACTGATACATTTTGTTATGCATAGTGCAATGTCTGGAAGGATGGTATATGACAAGTGATGGGCAGAGTCGCAGATAAACGGGATGAACGGGTCCAACCGGGTTTATAAAAAAACAAAAAAAAGCAAAAAACAAAACACCTGGTTCGGGCCCAGAATTCATCCAATTTTTTTTATTTATTTATGTATTTTTAGATCAATCTAAAAAAATTGTTTAAAAGTACTGAGAGTCCTCAGTGGTTGATACCTTTTAATGGCTAACTGAAAAGATCAATCTAGGCGCAGACACAATGCCTTTGATTGGTTGCAGTGAGTGGCCCCAGAAGTAGAGTGAGCGGCCTAGAAGAAGTGTACAGCCGCGCCGGAGACTCTGTAAGTATAAAGCGCTTGCGTTATTCTTATTTTCTTTCTTTTTTCTTTGATTTTTTCTTTATATTACCCGGGTGGCCGGACCCGGATTATTACCTGGTGTTCTCTGAGAACTCCAGGCCCAGGGTTGGTGCTCGGGTTCTTTTGAATCCGCACAGATCCAGACTTTTACAGTCCAGGTCTACCTATCACTATACATAACACAAGGGTAAAGTGAACAAAAAAAAGTATGGTGTTGTGACACCCCTGGACTATCAGGTCGTCACAGGGTACTGCACAAGCTGCCCTTCCGTGCAGTATTCTACCTCCCTCTTGGTTTTGGGTCCCTATTTAAATTGTGTTGCCTCCAACAGCAAATCAAATCCTAGATACACACTGCACCACACCCACCAGTGGACGGCTTGAGTGGAATAGAGTCGCCCACCTGGGGGGGGGGTCAGGGAAGGGAGGTGGGGAGAGTTGTGAGTAGTGAAGTGGAAGAGGATCGTGAAGGAGCCCTTGAGCTGTGAGGAGCTCAGAGGAAGTCGGTAGCGGTGGCTCCTGAAGGAACTGTCTAGGTTGCAGATGGTGGTCTGGGCCTAGAGGAGGTGGACTCCCGGTTGCAGGGGATTGTGGCGACATGCCTGGACCTGTAGAGGAGGACAGCCGGCAGCCTAGCACTATCACCAGTCCGGGACCGAAGACACGACGGGGTACACGGACCCTAGGTCGAGGAGTAGCTTCAGCCAACCCGATAATTTACCTGAGGAGAACGGAGCCTTTATGATCTGTTCCCACCCGCTCCAGAATCGGGACATTAGCGCAACGAGGGGGATAGGACTTTCCAATCCAAAATGGTTCCGAAAATCCCAAGCATGAGCCCTGAGAGCTAGCTCCCACACTTAGCCATAGTGGGGAGCGAGGCTCGGCTAGTTCCATGCTAATGGGCCACCAAGTTGAAGTCAAACTAAGTGCCAGAGGCTGGTCACGGATCACCAGGCAGCACCATTGGGGACAGGACCTGGATAAGCCCCGCCCAGCGGCAGCGGTACCCAGAGACTTGGTTTACCCGGTTGTCAGTGTCTGCTTGCGATCTGAGTGAGTACGAGAGTGACCCCTGCACCCCATGGCACCCCTCACCGATTTCCGGGGCATTCCCCCTACTCCTGGAGGGCTATGACACCTTGCTGCCCCACTTCATCACCCCGGGTACTCCCAGCGGCAGCGGCGGTACTCCCCAAATTACCGTACACCACGGGTGGCGTCACGAACTACATATCAACTCCCCTGTAAATATCCCCTTTCATTTGAGTGGCCGCATGACCCCCGGGTCCGGAGATCCTCGAGCCACAGTGAACCCGGATCTGAGCAGCTCGGCTGCTTCCACGAGGGTGGCACAGTATTAGTTCTATTCATTGTTCCCAAGGATACGTGCACATAGCTAATTTTTTAGGAGGGCAAACCCCAAGAGGAAGGCACTTCAGGAAACAATATCATTTTTTTACTGTATTTTTTAATAATTTTTATTGTCAGTACTCTTGCAACATTTGTGGTTTTCATCAGTGTTTTCCATAGTTTTTGGGAAGTCTTTAATATTAGACTTTATTATTTGAAATAAAAATGCTGGCAAAATGCTCAACAGACACCTTCCCATTGACCTATATTAAGCTGAGTTCACTTGTCCAGTAAGCATTCGTTAGAACGGATCCTGCAGAGATCTGTTGGCAAAATGATTTCTGCTGGAAAGTTTTTTTTAACGTGGGTGTCTATGGAGAACGGATCCATTAATGGATTGCTTTTTATCTTCCATTTGAAATGGATCCTGTAAGAAAAAAATGGGCCGTTGCAAAGGCAAGAATAACGGATTGGCCAAATTGCTATCCATTAACGGATCTGTTCTCCATAGACTCCAATGTTTAAAAGATGGATCTGACAGACATCAGTTATTTAACAAGGGACAAAAAAGTTGTGTTTGTACAACTTTTCTTCCAATAGATTGCTGCTGTATCTGTTCTACTGGATAATTACCGGACATGTGAACTCAATCTAATAAAAGTATGGAGTGTCTTCTAAGCTGAAAATGCCTGAAGAATGGTCTGCTCACTCATTTTAGCCACTTGACATCTTTGAAAACCTGAAGCCGTTAAAAGGCACTCAAAACCCAGAACATATGACCAGCAAGTGTCACATAAAAAAACACACATTTCATCCTGTTGAGTACTTGAGCACTTTTTCTTGGGGATTTCGGAGCAGAGTCCACCTCAAAACATGACGCATCTATAAGGGATAAGCAGGTTATCCTGTAAAACACACCCCCCGTACCATATCTACCTAAATGAAGACGAGAACCACGACTTTATTGCAGGAATGGCCACAGTTTTATTTTACCGTATATATGTATACCAAACTTGTGGCCCAACATGCCACTCAATTGTTAAACTTAACCTTATACATATATACCCGTATAACCAGAAACACCGATAGATCCGTCCGAGAGGCAAACCATCATTCCTAACCCCCCGGCCGTAACCTCCAAACCGGCCCAGAGGACCACCTCGGCCGTGACCACCCGGCCCGAGGTGAGGGGTAACAACGTTCCATCGTTAATTACCCCTACCCAGAACCTGCGGGACCTCCGCCCACAAGTTCCCATCCACTCCGAAGCCACTCCCCTTGAGCGACTTCGTACCAACAAGCCGACTGTCGGTACTCCCAACCTCTCAGACGGACCTATCACCCCGCTGTGACAACAATAAATTAGCAACTCAACCTTGTATTTTCCTTTATTCCTCTTTTTTTTTTTTTTTTAAAGTTCTTTTTTTTTGAAAAAACCATCACCTTTTTATTTTTTTTTTTTTTTGAACATATACATATAATTATATATCAGGGCGGGCGGGTGGGACACAAAGATCAATCGACGAAAGGGGAGGTAAACAGCACACCCCCCTCTCTTATACCTCTCCCAACACCCCACCCCTTCCTTGCTCCCCCCCAATCCCCTTACAGCTCCCTACTACCAATCCTGTACTCCCACACATCCCCCATCCCATGCAAACCTATTAACCCTTTCCTAACCTTGCACCCTCCCGATCGTCATGGGGTCCATTCACCCCTATGGGGCTCACTGCCCTTCTTGACGCATCTATAAGGGATAAGCAGGTTATCCTGTAAAACACACCCCCCGTACCATATCTACCTAAATGAAGACGAGAACCACGACTTTATTGCAGGAATGGCCACAGTTTTATTTTACCGTATATATGTATACCAAACTTGTGGCCCAACATGCCACTCAATTGTTAAACTTAACCTTATACATATATACCCGTATAACCAGAAACACCGATAGATCCGTCCGAGAGGCAAACCATCATTCCTAACCCCCCGGCCGTAACCTCCAAACCGGCCCAGAGGACCACCTCGGCCGTGACCACCCGGCCCGAGGTGAGGGGTAACAACGTTCCATCGTTAATTACCCCTACCCAGAACCTGCGGGACCTCCGCCCACAAGTTCCCATCCACTCCGAAGCCACTCCCCTTGAGCGACTTCGTACCAACAAGCCGACTGTCGGTACTCCCAACCTCTCAGACGGACCTATCACCCCGCCACAGGCCGGCCAAGTGACACCCTTACTTGGCCCGGGCCCCCCACACCCCCAGTGCTTGCTCTGGGCCATCCCTCAAACCCAACATCCATAAATCCAGACCCACATCAGTCAGGTGAACCCCATCTCTCCTTAGATACTGCTCCGTGGACTCCTCCAATTCTCTATGCCGCACCACCAACCCACCATTTCTCGCCACAAACCTGCCAATAGCCCGGTTCAGCTTGCTCCGAGCCCTATTAATACGGTCCACCGACCTCCCAAAACGCCACTGCGTCCGAACTATAATGTCCGACCAAACGATAACTATGCCCGGGAACGCCCTCCACAAATGTAACAGGTCCAGCTTTATATCCCTTTTCAATTCCCTCGCCGACCTTACTCCCAAATCGTTCCCTCCCACATGCAAAATTAACACATCAGGAACACGATCCATACGGCTATAATAAGCCACCTCAGGGCGCACCCTACCCCAGGTCATGCCCCGAATTCCGAGCCACTTTACTCGAGCTTCCGACACCGACACTCCGAGCTGCCGACCGTCACGCCGCACATCCGCCCGCAACGCTCCCCATACATAGACATAAAATACAAAGACCACGAATAAAAACAGCAACAGCACAAGAAATTGCCCACAAACCGGCATCTAACACCAACCTTGAATCCCCCATCCCTGACCATCACCTGACCAAGTGAGGCCTGATGTACAAACGGAACCTGGAAGACTCCCACCTCCCAATCCGCCGGATACAATCCTCACTCAAGCCCCACCTGGCGGCCTCCGTTGCCGCCCCAATCCGGAAGGAGTGAGACCCGTACTCACGTGGCTCCTCCCCCACCCTTGCTAGAGCCATCTTCAGCACCGCATTGAATTGATACCGCGACAAAGCCAATCCGTCCTTATGTCTAAGAAAAACACCAGGGTAACCGCCGCGCACCTTTAAAAACTCTGACACATGTAACACTGGGCACAACTGGTGCCCCGGTAAAGCGTACAACACTACTAAGCGCCCCCGGCCCCTCTGATCCGTCTTAGAAAAACGAAGCCGACATTCCACTCTATCCTCCCCCAGCATCACATCACCCAACAGCAAACCACCCATCGCTTGCTTAGTCGGGCTGACCAATTCGCCAATACGAAAGGCCCCAAAAAACGCCAGTACAAAAGCTACCGAGAACAACACCCGCTCATAAGGAGATGAACACAACTCCCCTAAACACCCCACCAAACGCACCAACAATGGCAATGACACAGGCCGCCTACAGTCACGCGACTGGGCCCCTTTTCGAAAACCCTTCATCGCCTGTCGCACCAGAAAATCCTTAGTCGCGTCCCGAACCCCTTGCATCTGGAACAAAAAGGCCAACGCCGCCAACTTGCAACCAATCACCGAAACAGACCTGCCTTCCGAAAAATCCCCACTTATTAACATCAGTACCCCCAACACTCGACCCTTGTAACCCGACTCCATGAACTCCCTACTTTCCAACTCTGCCCATTCCTTCCACACCGCCTGATATTGGCACCAAGTAGCCTCAGACACCGATCTCCGAATTCCCTCAAATGCTATACCGATGCCAGGTCCCACAGCCAGTTCGGGCAAGGTTCCCCCTCCGCGTCTGCTTCCGGCACCAGCTTCCTGAACCTGCAAAACTGAAACCGTGATAGCGCATCAGCCACCTCGTTGCGAAACCCAGGCACATGCCGAGCCACCACGCAAATGTTTAACTCCAAACAACGCAACACTAGATGCCTTAAATACCCCACAACCGGCGGGGATTTTGCCGACAGTGCGTTGATGGAATGCACCACCGCCATGTTGTCACAATGCATGCAAACCCTTCTTCCAGCAAAAACAGGGCCCCACAACTCCACCGCCACAATAATGGGAACAATTCCAACAGCGCCAAATTCCTCACCAAACCTGCTTCCACCCACCGCCGCGGCCACTTTCCCACGCACCAGCGCGTTTGAAAAAATTGCTCCAAAACCTGTCGCCCCAGCCGCATCCGTGTACAATTCCAGCTGGCTATTGGACACCGCCTCGCTCATCCAAAGGGTCCGACCGTTGTACCGGTCCAAGAACTCCTCCCACACCAACAAATCCCCTTTCATCATTTTTTGTCACTCTGACAAAGTGATTTGGAGCTTTTACCCCTGCGGTTGCACTCGCCAGTCTCCTATTAAATATCCGCCCCATCGGCATAATGCGACAAGCGAAATTCAATTTTCCGAGCACTGACTGCAACTCGCGCAACCGCACCTTCTTGGCCTGAGACAAAAACCGCACCGACGCCTTCAAATCCAACAGCTTTCCCTCCGGCAACCGGCATTCCATTGCCAGTGTATCAATTTCGATACCTAAGAAACATAATACCGTCACCGGCCCTTCTGTTTTGTCTTTTGCCAACGGAATACCCAGGCTCCGCGCGATCCGCTCTAACGTAAACAACAACAAGGAGCAAACCGAAGAGCCCGCCGGACCCACGCAAAAGAAGTCATCCAAATAGTGAATCACCGAATGGACTCCTGCCACCTCCTTGACTACCCATTCCACAAACGTACTGAATGCCTCAAAATAAGCACACGAAATGGAACAGCCCATCGGCAGGCAACGATCCACATAGTATTCACCATCCCACATACACCCTAAGAGATGAAAGCTCTCTGGATGCACCGGGAGTAAACGAAAAGCTGCTTCCACATCCGCCTTTGCCATCAGGGCCCCCCGCCCCGCTACCCTTACCAGCTCCAAGGCCCTATCGAACGATACATAACATACCGCCGACAATTCTGGTGATATCCCATCATTCACCGACAATCCCGCCGGATAAGATAAATGATGAATGAGCCGAAATTTGTTCGGCTCCTTCTTAGGTACCACCCCAAGGGGGGAAATCCGTAAATTAGAGAATGGCGGGTCCTGGAATGGGCCCGCCATCCTCCCCAACTCCACCTCCTTCTGCAGCTTTTCCTTCACCACCGCCGGATGTTCTTTTGCGGACCGCAAGTTTCCCGGGCGAAACACCGGCGCCTCAGATTCAAACGGAATCCGAAAGCCCTCTGTAAAACCACGTTCCAACAACTCCGCCGCCCGCACATCCGGGTATCTACTTAAATAGGGAAGCATCGCCTCTACCCTCACTGGCGTCCTCCCTTTTTCCAGACCCCTCCCCCGCCTTTCCTTTGCCTTTCTTGAAGCACCTGGCCAGAGGGTGGGACCCTCCACATCCGGAACACTCGTGTCTGAACCGACAAGAGGCCCCGAACTTACACTGTCCCTCGTTATACTGCCAACAAGCTCCCTTTTTCTGTCCAGCCGAGGACCCGCCACTCGCACCCGGGCTCCCGGCACCCCCTCGAAAGGGCTGAGCCGGCGCCGTCATTAACCGCATCCACAAAGAAATATCCTTGTGGCCCCACTGGACTCCCGGCCGCAGAGCCTTCCGCTGCCGGAACTGCTCATCATATCTCAACCACCCCAAACCGCCGTATACTCTATACGCTTCCCCTATCGCGTCCATATATCCAAATAGGGCGGAACAATGCTCCGGCTCCTTTTCCCCGATCACACTGGCTAAGATAGCAAAGGCCTGCAACCAATTGGTAAACGTCCTCGGGATCAACCTATACCGCCGTTTTTCCTCATCCTCCTTCTCCTTTTTTGTATCACTAGGTTTCACCTTATCCAAATTAAACTTTTCCAAGGGAAGCAGGGAAAAAATTTCCACATACTCCCCCTTCCAAATCTTTTCCCTCACCTCCTTTTTCAAATGAACCCCTAACTGCCCTTCAAAGCACACATAAATTTCACTCCGTGCCCTATCATCCAAACGCACTACCTCATCCTCCTTTTCTTTTTCCTTTTCCGCCTCCTTACTCGCACCCACGGAAGCCGCCCCACCAGCCTCCTGTCCCGTACCTGCCGCCGAGGTCGTGTCCCCCGCAGCAACATCGCGCACCGGCGCTTCTGTCCGCACCACCTCCGTGGGGCCCACCCACGCCCCCACCGGAGCCCCAGGCCCAGTCCGACTACCCCATTCCGCAGACAACCCCTGCAACACCCCCAAAAGCTGCCCCCAAAACTCTGGACCCGGTAAACCAGACTGCCCGACCGCACTCGCCCCCAGCGCAACGCGTCCCGCGACGGAACCCCCGCCCTCGCCCGCGCTACCCACAGCATGTAACATTTCTGTTGTCTGCTCACCAGGCTGCCGTTGAGCCGACGCCGGAACAGCCGTGCCACGATCTTCCAGCTGCCGCTCCGTCCGACCTGCCGCTGCTCCTTCTTCCTCGCTGGAGTCTGATGCGCTGCCGAAATCCTCAGGGGGGACCAGCGAGGGGACAGCCCGCACCTGGCGGCCGTCGACCCCCACGGTCACCGCACCCCGCTCGTCCGGGCGACTCCTGCTTGACCTCTTCCTTTTCTCCCGCCGTGGCGCCCTGCCGCCGTCTCTTCCCGCTGTAATCGTGATATCCTGCTGCGCCGCCCCTTCTCCTGTCGTCCTCAGTGGGCTCCCTCCCTGCCGACTGCCGGAAGGCCGTGCCGAGCTTGCTCCTCGCCGGGACCCACCCCCAGCACGCTCCTCGCCGGGGGGGACCGTGACTACCGATCTCCTCTGTGCCTGCGGGCCACCGTACCCCTCCTTCGATCCGCTCCCGTCCCCCGTCCTGTTGCTCTCCCCTGCGGCCTGCAGGGAGTCTCCTCCTGCAATCCGGCACGCCGAGCGCCACCCCCAGCCGGCACATCACTGGGGGCTGCCGTCATCCATGCTCCGGTCTGGTGCTGCGCAGGCCGCGGACCGGAAGTGGGCCTCGCAGAGGCTCCGCCCACCCCCGACCCACGGGATCTCCGTCGCGGATTCCTCCCGGTGGCCGGCTGCTCCCCTAGGTTAGTTGGAGGGCTCCGCCGCTGCTCCGGAGGGTCCCCGCAGGGGCTCCTTGATCTGATTCTCCCCCTCCAGCTGGGGGAGTAGCGCTCCGGCGGTCGCGCCCGCCGAGCACGTAGCCACGGCCCGGGCGCTGGAACAGCAGGCGGCGCCGCTCCAGCCCCACAGACCGCTGCCAGCTGCTGCCTCAGGGCATCCACTCCCATGACCTCGGATGCCCCCCGCACCATCTCCAGGAGTTCAGCAAGGGCAGCCATGGCAGGAAGCAGCAGCAGCACTACGTCCTGGGACACAAAGATCAATCGACGAAAGGGGAGGTAAACAGCACACCCCCCTCTCTTATACCTCTCCCAACACCCCACCCCTTCCTTGCTCCCCCCCAATCCCCTTACAGCTCCCTACTACCAATCCTGTACTCCCACACATCCCCCATCCCATGCAAACCTATTAACCCTTTCCTAACCTTGCACCCTCCCGATCGTCATGGGGTCCATTCACCCCTATGGGGCTCACTGCCCTTCTAAGCTGTGTGTAGTTGAAAAAGTAAAGTACCGTGTAACTGTCACAGTGACAGCAGGCTCCAGAGATGTGACAGGATATTACCATGTTTACCTGAAAATAAGACACCATCTTATATTATTTTTTGCCCGAAAAATGTGCTAGGGCCTATTTTTGGGGTAGGGTTTATTTTCTGGGAAACACGGGTTGGGGATAAGTTTACCGCCCCTAGAAAGGCAGACCCCCAGGGGAATCATATTTACCCCTGACATCTGCATTACTCCCAGGTCCTTAGCAAGCACTTCCTGCAGGTCCTTGTCTTCTCCACAGCGGTCTTCCCCTTCTGGCACTTACACTCAAAGATCACACATATATCAGACACATACACACATATCCGGTGATATTGCACTACTTCCGGCAGGCAGGTGGACGGGGGATGCTGTGAGCATGAAGACCAGCAGTGGAGTGCATAGAGCACCTGCGGTGGAATGCATCGATGCGTTCCACCGCATGTCCTCGATGCGTTCCACCGCAGGTCCTCGATGCATTCCACAGGGTTCCAGGTCACCAGAGCAGTATGGTATCACCAGATGTGTGTCTTTATGTGTGTGTGGGCATATGTGTGTGTGTGGTGTGTCTGTTTTCCACCGCAGGTCCTTGATGCGTTACGCTGCAGTTCCTCGCGTTCCACGGAGTCCAGATATGGTGAGTAGGATTACGAGATCTTTCTTCTTTCTTTTGGGGTTGTCTGTTTTCTATAATGAAGTGTCCTGCAGTATTCTTTATTTTTTTTTTTAGCTGCATGGGTGGGCACTTCACTATTGAACCACAACTAGGGCTTATTTTCAGGGTAGGGCTTATTTTCAGGGAAGCACGGTATTTGATTAATCTTTTTTGTTTTGCCTTTTCAATTTTTCAGTCATTTAAAATATCTTTTCACCATTTTTATGATGTGTAAAAGATTGGACATTTGATAAACATTAATGAAAAAGGTAAGTTACCTGCTGAGTAGGTTATTGATTTGTTGTGTGGTTAGAAAGCCGCATAAATTCCATAAAACTCTTATCAGTGCTTCCCTGAGGAACAAATGAGAAATAAATTATGTAACAAACCTGTATAATTGTATAATAGGTGCTCACTAACTAGAGGTTTACCTTTAAAGGGTACATCCCTTGTAATTAATTTTATTTTCATTAATTAGGCTTAAAGGGTTATTCCCATCTCTAAAATGCTATCCCAATATGTAGTAGGTGTAGTAATATTAAAGGGAACCTGTCAGCAGAAAGTACCTGTAAGCACTAAACCTAAAAGATTACCCTTCTGCAGCTCCTGGGCTGCATTCTACAAAGGTTCCTGTTGTTATTGTGCCCCCTTTTAGACCAAAATAAATACTTTATAAAGTGGTACCTTTTTGTATGCAAATCTTGTTAATTGTACACGGGGGCGGGCTGTCTGACCGTTAATCTGCCTTCTGCTGCTTTACGCCTTCCCCATCACTCAATTTCATACCTCAGGACGCCGCCCAGTGCGCCCGAGGTCTCGCGCATTCACCGTGCCACTCTAGCGGGACTGTGCACTGTGCACAGTGTAACTGCTGGTGCAGAACTGTGTGCTTATCTTTGCTGTGTTTCAAAATAAAAGTAACCTCCTGCAGCTTTTTTTTTAATTATTTAAATAAATAATTTAAAAAAAACGACATGCAATCCCCCCAATTTTGATACCCAGCCATGATAAAGCCCAACAGCGTGGTGCTGGTATTCTCAGGCTGTGGAGACCCATGCTTATTGGGCCTCCCCCAGCCTAAAAATAACAGCCTGCAGTGGCCCAGAATTGCCGCATTCATTATATGTGACAATCCCAAAATTTACCCTGCTCATCCCAATTGCTTTGGTGTGGTGGCAGTCAGAGTAATAAGGGAATCTATGCTAACAGCTGCCACTAAGCCCTAGATTAGTAATTGGAGGCATCTATGAGACCCCCATTACTAATCTGTAATTGAAAAGAAATAAACAGAAACACTGAAAAAATCCTTTATTTGACATAAAATACACACACCCTCTTTCTCCCTTCACACCTCCTTTTGCCAGCATGTTTTTGCCAGGAGGTGTAGATTGGGTACATGGTGTTTTGATGCATTTTTTTGCCAGGAGGTTTAGATTGGGTTCAGGAATAAGGTATAGAAATTCCTGGCAAAAAAAAAAAATGCGGTTTTCTGGAGGGAGATGCAAGTCTGTGAACTCAGTGACCTCACCTGAGGTTACCTGCAGTCATAAGTGGAGGACTGTGGGAACCCCCATCTGTGACCACAAATAACCTGAGTTATGTCACCGTTCATCGCTGTGGCTCAGTCTCTGCCTGAAGCCCACAGTGGGCAGTTATGTTCTATGCCCACTTGCTGTGACTTTGGATGTAGCAGAGCTGGCATCATCATGGGACCTCGTGTGGATTATGTCATACTTGGGTGTTTTGGGGGTTAATAAAGGGGTGAAAGAGGGTTTTTTTTGCATTTTATTTCATATGAATGATTTATTTGATGTTTGTGTTTATTTTTCACTTTTCACTTACAGATTAGTCATAGGAGAGGGGTCTCACAGGCACCTCCAATTACTAATTTAGGGCTTAGTAGCAGCTGTGAACTGTTATTAACTCCTTATTACCCCGATTGCCACCAAACCAGGTCAAGCTGGGTTAAGTTCTGAGATTGTCACATCTAATGGATGCGACAATCTTGGGCGACTGCAGACTGCTATTTTTAGGCTGGAGTGGCCCAATAAGCATGGGTCTTCCCAGTCTAAGATTAACAACCCATAGCTGTCAGCTTAAGCATGGCAGGGTTTCAATTTGTGGGGGACTACACGCCATTTTTATAATTATTTATTTAAATAATTTAAAAAAGCCACATGTGGTTCCTTTTATTTTGATAAACAACCAAGGTAAGCACACGGCTGGGGGCTGCAGCCAATTTTTTATGTTTCATGTTTACACCAATATAGGTACAAAGATGGTGTCTCTGATTCTGATAGACAGCATTCAGACAGGGTGGGGGTGCGGTCTGACTACAACCAAAGACGCTGAAATTGTTGGTGGGCGGGGCAAGCAGTACATATACATGAAGATGAGCTGCCCGAAAGCAGTGTACAGCCAGGCTAGAGATTCGGAAAGTATAACATGCCTGCTTTCCCGTTTTTCTTTCTTTTTCCTTTATTTTTTTTAATGCCCTCAGTTGTCCGAGTTTCCAGTCCCTCAATTCAGCAGGGAGGTGCAAACAGTGCGCAAGACAATCTGGGAGGGGTAAAAAAAACAAAATCTACGTCTGCTTGCGGTCAACACGAGGTGTCCTGTATTCCTAACTCTCTGGCCGACAGGACATGGAACAGTTCCTTTTTCCAGTGCAATTAGCCCAAAAGGGATGCTGCAAAACTGGATCTTATTTCCAGCAACAATATTTCCATTGCAGTTGTTCTCAGACCCAGGTCTCCTTGAACTTTGAGTGTCTTACGTAGATGGCCGAATGAGCTCCTTTGGCCACAAACGCAACGGCTGGAGAACCGGCCAACTCACACAAGCCTAAGGACTTTGTGTCTACAGCGGAGGCTGAGATGCTGTAGTCAGTCCCTTCACTGCTCTCTCTGGAATGTCCAAGTGGTTTCGGGTATGTAGGGGTGTGAGCTGCAGGCACATTCCTCCATGGATGCCTGGGGGTTCCTTCTTTCAAGTCGTACCCTGGTAACCACCACCTCATACCACCCCCGTGAGCGATCCTTCACAATCTGGACTCAGTCCCTTTGCTGCAAACAGGGTCCATGGTGTATAGAGCTGGCCTTCACATAAACCCAATCCCCTGTTTTCTCTTCCTTGATTGAACCAATACCCCCTTCTGGGGTTAAAGTGTCTCATAGCACCATGAGTGACCTGGCCGATGATTGCTCAACTCCCGGGAAGCTCTAGCTGGGCATGCATCCACTGTTCTCTCTGCTTCTTCCTGCAGACAACACCTGTCACCCCGTTAGCTTTGGTGGGATCCAGGGTCAGGGGTTCCTCCTCCACATACATCTACAGCTGTGGTATCAGGGCTGGCTCTTGCATGGGCACTTTAAGAAGACTCACACTCCACTGAGCCACCAGGGACTTCGAACGTTTTGCCTTGCAGCAGGGCATTTGCCACATGGAAGCGGCTGCTGCAGCCTTAGGCTCAAGTACCAAGTCCTGGACCTCTTGTGGAATCTTTCGTATCTCTTCCTTTTGCAGGACCAGCCACTTCTTTCCAATCCGTCCATCCTGGTCCTCCACAGACCGTCACTCTAGCACAGGCCGTCTCTCTCGGGGATCACTCCGTGATGCTCCATCCTCTGCTGCACTCTTATCAGCAATGGCAGCATGCCACACTGCTGCAGGCCTTCTCTTGCTCCTTCTTTTTCAGGATGGGACCTTTTTTGACTCATCTACCTGTTTCTTTAGCGCCGCTGCTCATTCTCCATCAGCTTTCTGCAATGTGCAGGGTCTCTTTTTCTACCATGCTCTCAGAGGGCAGGGCACTGCTCACGAGAGGATGGATTCATGGGCTGGACACATCTTCACACCTTCACAATGCTACAACACCTACGATGGGCAGAGCTTCTTCTCCTTACTGTTGCATAGTCAGCCATCTTTCCCCACACCACGGTCGCCGTCTCTGTTATCACAGGAAATTTCCCCGAATTAAACATATTTTTTGTGATACATGGTTCTATAATCCCAACTTTACCACATGTAGGGTGCCAAAGGGCAGTAGTCGTGGGTGAGCTGGGGCAGGTGCATAGCGCCCTAGCACTCTACATAGAAACTGGGTTCCTGATTGTATGTGCTGTTCTGTATGGAGTGCATTGTACTTATTGTTGGACCACAGGCCTCCACTAACTTCAGTTTCAGGAGGGAGCCACCGCACATAAACCAAGGTACACCCAGTTTGCTTCCAAATGAAGAAGTATACTGATCAGCCCATAGCCATCATATTGCAATACGTAATAACGGTACATGTCCTTCTGGTCAACTTCTCAAATGTGTAGCATGCGTCCAAGTCTTTTGTTCGTTCCACCTTGACTATTTCTGCTTTTTTTCGGATCTGTCTGTCCCAGGAATGCCCAGCCCAGTCTCACAGTACATCCAAAGTCTGTGTCTTCTCCCACTCATGACTCCACGTCTATCTTCCTCTTACAGGAAAGAGTTAAGATACTCACCATTGCAGAACTCAAGCCTTTAGCTTTAGACATTTAAGAAATGTCCACCCAGGGAATTTTTAATCCAGCTAAAAAATGGATAGCAGTTGGAAAGGATGCAAACAGTAAACATATTTCAATTTCTATAATACTAAAACTCATAAAAAAATTGACAAAAGTAAAAGTCGTGAACGTAGACTTAAGGACTCCACACACATTAGACAAAATTAGGCCGAACCCGCCGATATCAATGGATTTGGCAGATGGTCTAATGTGTATTAGGGTGCTGGCCGACTGATGGTCGTCAGAAATGTCGATCACGCATGTCTGATTTCAAACTGCCGATCACATTTTCTCTCTGAAATAAACCTCCGGACAATCTGTCATCAGTCAGCAGCTTTCTCAAGAACACAGAAGTGAGGGCTGATGTTTATGAGAGAGTTGGCTGAGTTGGCTGTCAGCCAAAGGAGTGGCCAATGCAAAGTTTGGCCGACAGCCATCTGTGTGTGGCCAGCCTTCGACGTTATCCTATCCTACCTAATTCTTATCCTTAAATCTTGGTGAGAGGTTCGTTGGCCTCTTATAAATATTTGCCCTTGTTTGTCTCTAACATAAATAAATTAGATTGTGAGATGAGATTTAGCAAAATTGTTAAAAAAATACCACTTTTTTATGTCATGTTTCGAGATTTATGCAGTCCATCCTCTCTGCCCCACGATTTTGCAGTAGCTTTGTATTATTGAAAACTTCAAAATGTTCTTCCAATCGAAGCGGCAAGATACAACAGTCAGTGTAGTTAGTGTATATCCCCATGTATTTATAAATTTGTTTTTAAAATTAAAAAAATATATATCCTACCTGGACAATGTCCCTTGTCCCTTGGGGTCATTGTTACAAAACATATGGTGGACATAGTTATGGGAAGTTATTAACTTCTCCTTTATTATATCGATTAGCTAAAAGGCAAAGAAAAATTAAATGTTTGACAATAGGGAAATGAAAACAGTAGAGTATATACATCAATGGGTGCTGGAAATCTGTAGTTAGATGACGCTGAGTGCCTTGCCACTCCTGATGACTTTATGGTAGAAATTGGTTACTGGTTTTATGAATTACATAGAGAAATAATGTTAATTGTGCATTTTTATTGTTTACTTTCTTGGCAATTTGTACTATTTAAGGATGTTTATCTATTTTGAAGATATATACCAAGTCACTGGATTACAGGCAATCATGTAAAATTAGTGGGCCACCTGCATAATGCAAGTGGAGCATATTGTTTGGAACTTTACTGTCTATTTTTGTCCTTGTATGTTCTTGTATGGTAATAAATGTATTGTTTTATTCTTGATGCTCCCCTGAGTAATCCATTTTTTTTTTAACTCATAGGATTCTTTGCACTGCTCTGGATTTTTACCATTTTTACCTTGGTAAAGACTATATGAATTAGTATTAAATAAAGAGTTCCATATTTATCGAACTGTATAGTGGATTTAAAGGGTATCTATCAGCAGGTTTTTGCTGTATAATCTGAGGACAGCATGATGCAAGGGATGAGATATGGATTTCAGGGATTTGTCTCTTATTACACTGTGTCCTGTTGTTCCCATACAACGAGGGTTTTATCAACAGGAAATTGTCACTACACGGATTAGATCCAGTGAGACCTGATCCAACCATCCCCCAGCACTGATAAGCAACTTTCAATATACGATATACATAAAAAGCTGTGGTATGGGCGGGGTCAACTTTTTGAGCTATGCTACATCTAAAAACTCTGATTGTGTCACCCAATAAACTAAAGAGACACAATGCTGGAATCAGGGTCTCTTTTCTCCTGTCCTAAATTATGTTGCTCTCAGGTGAGGTAGCAAAAAGCTGGAGACAGATTCCCTAAAATAAAAAACAAGAAAATGCCGGAATATTTAGGGGAGAACCTGAAATCAAATCTGAGCTAAAACTGTCCACTTTTGATATAGTGAGTTATTTTTTAAGATTAGATAATAAAACCAACTAAACATGTATTACCTCATTAGTGCTGTAAAAGTGTGTTGCCGTTATCTCTCCGGATAGATGTCCATGTGCAGTCCTTGCTCTTGTACTGTCTTTATCCATTTTCCTCTCTGTAAAATATAATAACTTGTAGAGATGAGCAGATCAGGCAAAATTGTAATTCCCCTGCTCACGCATTTTTTTTCCCCTATAAATTTGATTTGCGGAGAAGTTATTCTCTGCAAATTTAATGTCCCATATGGGGTCTTTTCATAAAATCCCCCAAAAAGGTATTTTATTGGCATTTTATGTGATATACCAACACTATGTAGCAAGGATATGTGAAGTATAAAGGAAATGATACATGGTTTTCTAATAGTTTGACAAAATAAATCAGAAAATCTTGATGTTCATTTGTATTCAGCCCCTATAGTCTGTTATCCCAAAATAAAATCCTGAGTGTCCAATTGTCTCCAGAAGTCACCTACTAAGTAAATTAACACTAGAAGTCCCAGAGAGGGGTCATTTAATATTTCTACCTTTGGAACCCAGGGAGCTCGAAATTTCTGGGACTTCTAGTGTTAAGTCCACCTGTGTGCTATTTATTCTTAGTGTAATTACAGCTGTTCTTTGAAGATCTCTGAGGTTTGATTGAGTACATTAGGGATCAAACACCATCATGAAAACCAAGGAACACACCAGACAAGCCAGTGATAAAGTTAGGAGAAGAGTAAAGCAGGGTTAGGGTATAATAAAATAGACAAAGCTCTAAGCATCTCACGAAGGATTGTTCAATCTATCATCTAAAAATGGAAGAAGTATTGCACAACTGTAAACCGACCAAGACATGGCTGTCCACATAAACAGAATCCTAAGAAAGCAAAGAACTATTTAGAGAAGAGAAGCAGCCAAGAGGGCCTTGGTCACGCTGAAGAAGCTGCAGAGATCCACAGCTCACATGGGAGAATCTGTTCACAGGACAACCATAAGGGCTGGCTCACATGAGTGTACACATCAGATGGATACTATCCGATGTTGTATCAGATAGCACTCAGTCCAGTGTTATACCATCCATCAGTGCCGACCAGAGCTTTATTCATACCGATTTGGCATAGGAAAAAGATTGCAGCATGCATCAATTGGCAACTTATATCACATGCAACATAATCGGATCTCAGTAAATGACACTCAGCTCCAACTCTGAGCAGACTTTGAGCTGAGTGTCATTTGCATAATCGCCCCTATTCTCTCGCATGAGGGAATCTATGGCTGTAAAGGCTGCTTTACATGTTGCAATTTCGCATAAGATATCGTATGTGATTTGCAACGCCCCCATCGTATGTGTGGCACGTTCAATTTGTTGAACGTGCCGCACAAACGATTAACCCCCATCACACGTACTTACCTTCCACACGACCTTGATGTGGGCGGCAAACGTCCAATTCCTGGAGTGGGAGGGATGTTCGGCGTCACATCGTCGTCACATGGCAGGCGGCCAATAGAAGCTGAGGGGCGGAGCTGAGCGGGACGTAAACATCCTGCCCACCTCCTTCCTTCCGCATTGTGGGCTGGGAGCCGCAGGACGTAGGTAAGATCTGTTCATCGTTCCCGAGGGTGTCACACACTGCAATGTGTGCTATCCCGGGTACGATGAACAATCTGATGTGCAATTCTAGAGAAAGGTACGATGTGTATGCGATGAACGTTTTAACGTTCAATCGCAATCGCATGTAACTGTCGTAACTGTCACACACTGCAATGTACCTTACGATGCCGGATATGCGTCACTTACGACGTGACCCCGCCGACACATTGTAAGATACATTGCAGCGTGTAAAGCAGGCTTTAGACTCCAGCCTTAGTCATATATTTCAGAAATCTGGCCTTTATGTAAGAGTGGCAAGAAGAATACCATTTTGCAGGAAGGCATAAGAAGTCCAATTAATATTTTGCAAAAACTGCATGTAGGAGACACACCTAGTTTTATGCACACTTAAAGGAGTTGTCCGACCGACATTAGCTTACCAAACATTTTTGAGTTTATCTGTGCTGTATTGTCATATAAATCATCCCTACATTGTTTTTTGTTTTCTAACTTTTGTTCCTCTTGAATTATCCCTTTATTCTCTGCAGCTCCTTTTTTACATTCAGCTCCAGCAAACTGACTTCTTCCTGTGACACACCTCCCACTCAGAGCTGGCACCGCCCGGCCTCAGTGTCCCGGCTTGCCTCTGCCCGCCCTCACTGTCCAGCCTCGCCCCCTGCCCACCCCCTGCACACACATTCCCTGTCAGTATTCTGCCCCAGCACCTGACCTGTTATCACTCTAGCATTGGAAATAACAGCCGCCCATCGGGCTCTGCACCCGCACATTGGACTCTGCGCCCCCCAGACACATCGGGCTCTGTGACCCCCACACACATCGGGCTCTGCGACCCCCACAAACATCGGGCTCTGCGACTCCCACACACATCGGGCTCTGCGACCCCCACACACATTGGGCTCTGCGACCCCCACACACATCGGGCTCTGCAACACCCCCCCCCCGCGCACACACACACACACGGCGCTCTGTACCGACCCCCCCACCATTGTTCTGTACTGACCCCTACCCCCATAGGGAACACGTGTAGGCTACATTCACATGCCCGTTCCATTTTTGCGGTCCGCAAAAAAAGGTCCGTTTTTTTCACGGATGCATCCATGTCATCCGTGTGCCTTCCGTTTTTTTGCGGACTGCAAAAAAAGGAAGCAGCAAGAAAGATGAATAGATGAGTAGATATAGAGATGGATAGATATAGAGGCAGAGAGAGAGATGATAGATAGATAGATAGATGAGAAAGACCTATATAATGTCCCACCTCCCTGCATATTCTAAGCTGGCACCCTTTAGTGACTTTCATGTGGCACTAAAGGGTGCTTAGCCTTGTATTTAGCCAAAAATTAATAAAAAAAAAAACGACGTGGGGTCCCCCCTATCTTTTGTAGCCAGCTAGGGTAAAGCAGATGGGTGCAGCCTACAAACCATAGCTGGCAGCTTCACCTTGGCTGGTAATCCAAAATAGAGGGCACCGCACACTGTTATTTTAAATTATATAAATAATTTAAAACAAAAAACGTGGGGTCCCCCCAAATTGGATCACCAGCCAAGGTAAAGCGGACAGCTGTGGTCTGGTATACTCAGACTAGGGAGGTCCACTGTTATTGGACACTCCGCAGCCTAAAAATAGCAGGCTGAAGCCGCCCCAGAAGTGGCGCATCCATTAGATGCGCCAATCCTGGCACTTCGCCCCAACTCATCCCGTTGCCCTGGTGCGGTGGCAAACGGGGTAATATACGGGGTTGATGCCAGATGTGTAATGTCACCTGGCATCAAGCCCAGCAGTTGGTGATGTCATGCGTCTATCAGATACCCGACATCACAAACCCAGTCAGTAATAAAAAAAAAAAAAATAGACAACAAAAAAAGTTTTACTTGAAAAAAATACTCCCCCAAAACATTCCTTCTTTCACCAATTTATTGAAAAGAACAATAAAATCAGGGTCCGGCGTAATCCAATAAGGGGGTTCCATCAGGGCCGGCCTTAGCCTGAATGGCGCCCTGTGCAAAACTGCCCTTTGGTGCCCCCCCCCTACTGATTTTTTACCCAGTTTCCCAGGAAACAAATGACGACAGGAGCCAATTTTTTTTTATATCCTAATAAAATTCAGCTCTTCAAATGTACAATAAACTCCAAATTTGTGCTGGAGAATCTGCACCTCAAATCCACCACGTTTGATCTCGTTCTTTTAGAGGTCTTCCGATTTCAACCATTTATGCCATATCCCTGGATATTAAATCATGGATGGAACATGCGGATCCCCCCAATGGGGCGCACATGTATCTGGAGAATGAGGCGCTGCCGCTCTTCATAGATAGATGATATATATTTCTATACACTTAGAGCGGCGCAGGTCGTGGCCCCATTGGTGGGATCAGCATCTACTATACAAATCCTAAGGATAAAAGTACAGGATGATGCCAGATAATGCACGATGGAGCCGGCGGCCGATGCTGCGTGTGCTCTGGACCAAAAAGTCCAAAATACAAATGTTAAAGGGGAATGTACGAAATTAGAAAAAAAAATCTCTGCTTTCTATGTAATAAAGAGTCCTCAGGTTATATGTGTCACTGCCTCTCAGCTCCAATGACCTGAACATACTCAGGTGCAGCACCACATACACACCTTGAGTACGAGGAGTGCTGTGTATGTGTCACTGCCTCTCAGCTCTACTGACCTGAATAGACTAAGCTGCAGAACCACATACACACCATGAGCGAGAGGCCCTGTGTATGGAAGAACTATGGCATATATAATGTAATCACTTTATGAACCAGTTTGGGCTCACACCTGCTGGCAATGCTGCAAATAATTTTGTTGGAAAATTTGTAAGATAAATCCACGCTGAATCGTGATATTCTGCAGACCTTCATAATACACACCTCAGCTGCTGCAGAACATCATCATACACATCTCAATTGCTGCAGAACCTCATCATACACACCTTCTATGCTGCAGAACCTCATTATACACATTTCAGCTGCTGCAGAATCTCATAATACACCTCAGCTGCTGCAGAACCCCATAAGGCTATGTGCGCACGTTGCGTATTTGCATGCAGGTATGCTGCGATCTGCACCGCAGCGTAACTGCATGCGTTCTGCGTCCCCAGCATAATCTATGAAGATTATGCAGGAGACGTGCGCACGTGGCGTATTAGAGCACAGCGCTTCGGCTGCTGCCCGAAGTGCGCGTTCTAAGAAGTGACGTGTCACTTCTTTCGTGCGCTCTGCATGCATCCCCCGCCCTGTCTATGGGAGGGGCTGCAGTCAGAGTGCATGGAATCGTCTTTTTTTTTTTTCATTCTGGACTCTTTCTGCAGCGATTTGAAGCGCACGTGTGCTGTTCAAATTGCTGCAGAAATTTCTGCAGGGCAGAACGCTACGTGCGCACATAGTCTAATACACACCTCAGCTGCTGCAGAACCCCATAATACACATCTCAGCTGCTGCAGCTCCTCATAATACACCTCAGCTGCTGCAGAACCCCATAATACACATCTCAGCTGCTGCAGCTTCTCATAATACACATCTCAGCTGCTGCAGCTCCTCATAATACACCTCAGCTGCTGGCGATGCATTACATTGATAGAGTGGCCTTCATACCTACACTAAACCATTCCATGTGATGTGCAGACGGCAGTTACGCCATGTCACGTATGAGACTCCAATGATAAGTTCTCTGACAGCTGATTCCTCCTGCACGACCCCCGAGTGGAAGGAATCAGACACTGGCTCCATTATTGCAGACAGGCGGCGGGCCGCACAGAGAGGCGGCGGTCCGCCCGCACAGAGAGGAGGCGGTCCGCACGCACAGAGAGGCGGCCGTCCGCCCGCACAGACAGGCGGCGGGCTGCCCGCACAGACAGGCTGCGGGCCGCACAAAGAGGCGGCGGTCCGCCCGCACAGAGAGGCGGCCATCCGCCCGCACAGAGAGGCGGCCGCCCGCCCGCACAGAGAGGCGGCCGGCCGCACAGAGAGGTGGCGGTCCGCCCGCACAGAGAGGCGGCGGTCCACCCGCACAGAGAGGCGGCGGTCCGCCCACACACACAGGCGGCCGACCGCCCGCACAGACAGGCGGCCGGCCGCCTGCACAGACAGGCGGCGGGCCGCACAGAGAGGCGGCGGTCCGCCCGCACAGAGAGGCGGCAGTCCGCCCGCACAGACAGGCGGCCGACCGCCCGCACAGACAGGAGGCGGGCCGCCAGCACAGAGAGGCAGGCAGCCTGGGGGCCTCCAGCACGGAGAGGAAGGCAGCCTGGGGGCCTCCAGGATGGAGAGACAGGAAGCCTGGGGGCCGTCCGCCCGCACAGACAGGCGACCGGCCGCCCGCACAGTGATGCGGCCGGCCGCCCGCACAGACAGGCGGCGGGCCGCACAGAGAGGCAGCGGTCCGCCCGCACAGAGAGGAGGCGGTCCGCACGCACAGAGAGGCGGCCGTCCGCCCGCACAGATAGGCGGCCGGCCGCCCGCACAGTGGAACGGCCGGCCGCCCGCACAGACAGGCGGCGGGCTGCCCGCACAGACAGGCTGCGGGCCGCACAGAGAGGTGGCGGTCCGCCCGCACAGAGAGGCGGCGGTCCGCCCGCACAGAGAGGCGGCGGTGCGCCTGCACAGACAGGCGGCCGACCGCCCGCACAGACAGGAGGCCGGCCGCCCGCACAGTGAGGCGGCCGGCCGCCCGCACAGACAGACGGCGGGCCGCACAGAGAGGCGGCGGTCCGCCCGCACAGACAGGCGGCGGTCCGCCCGCACAGACAGGCGACCGACCGCCCGCAAAGACAGGAGGCCGGCCGCCCACACAGTGAGGCGACCGGCCGCCCGCACAGACAGGCGGCGGGCCGTCCGCACAGACAGGGGGCAGTCCGCCGCACAGACAGGAGGCGGGCCGCCCGCACAGAGAGGCGGCCGTCCGCCCGCACAGAGAGGCGGCCGTCCGTCCGCAGAGAGAGGTGGCTGTCCGCCCGCAGAGAGAGGCGGCTGGCCGCCCGCACAGAGAGGCGGCCGTCCGCCCGCACAGAGAGGAGGCGGTCCGCACGCACAGAGAGGCGGCCGTCCGCCCGCACAGACAGGTGGCCGGCCGCCCGCACAGTGAGGCGGCCGGCCGCCCGCACAGACAGGCGGCGGGATGCCAGCACAGACAGGCTGCGGGCCGCACAGAGAGGCAGCGGTCCGCCCGCACAGAGAGGAGTCGGTCCGCCCGCACAGAGAGGCGGCCATCCGCCCCCACAGACAGGCGGCCGGCGACCCGCACAGTGAGGTGGCCTCCCGCCCGCACAGACAGGCGACCGGCCGCCCGCACAGACAGGCGGCCGGCCGCTCGCACAGAGAGGCGGCCGGCCGCCCGCACAGAGAGGCGATGGGCCGCCGCACAGAGAGGCGGCCGGCCGCCTGAACAGAGAGGTGGCCGTCCGCCCGCACAGAGAGGCAGGAAATTAACTTCTTACCTCTCTGCGGCGCCCCCCCCAAGCATGGTCCTCGGCGCCCTGTGCGACCGCACAAGTCGCACATGCCTAAAGCCGGCCATGGGTCCCATGACAACCCATACCATAGTCAATGTCCCAGTCAATGAAGAACAGAATGTTCCCCATTGTCTGGGAGACCAGTGCAGTAACCTGAGCTAACATCAATAGCCCAGGTCACTGCAGGGGATGACGAGCGGTGCTGTCAGGAGGTTAGATGAGATCATTACCTGCAGTGACGATCTCCTGCTCTACTGACGTCAGCGCTGTCACTGACTTCTATGCCTGCCGCGTTCTCAGCAGTATCGCGAGAGCCCGTGACATCACCCCGCTAGTGACAGTCTCGGGCCGCCCGCGAGACGTGACGTGAGAACGCGGCGGGCATAGAAGGCAGTGACAGCGGTGACGTTGACAGAGGAGGAGATCATCACAGGAGGTAATGATCTCATCTAACCTCCTGCCAGCAGCGCTCGTCATCCCCGCGGCTGCACGCACTGTGAGAAGCTGCTGATACACTGCAGTGCGAGCAGCCGCGGGGCTGGCATGGAGCGGGACACAGACTGCACGGGCACTCCTGCTAGCCTAAGCACTGTAAGCAGGGGCGGGGAGAGTACGGGGTGCGGGGGAATGTGTGGGAGGCTGCAGGGAAGGGGGCGGTGACTCCACGCACTGTATCCGCCCAGCAGGGCGGCAACAAGCTGTTCCCAGATTTGCATGTCAACATGGTCCTGCCCATGTTGACATGAAATGACCGGAAGCAGCAAAATCGCGGCACATGACCACTCTTAGCCGGGGTAGAGGGGCTGACAGCAGGGCAGGTAAGTGGTCACTATCTACTTACCTGCCCCAATGTAGCCCAATAGGGTAATAATAATAAAAAAGTCAAAATAAGCCGGATAACCCCTTTAAGTGCACATGTGGTAAATAATGTAAAAATAAAGTTTTACTCAAGACTGCTACACCTGGTTCTTGTACAGACTAAAGGTCCTAACTGTGCAGTTCTAAAAGACCCCTGTGCAGACTGAAACAACCCAAACCAGATAACTCAGATGAACACTTTAACCAATTGTTCCAACAGCCAGCAGGCTGTAGTTCCAAGCAGGGTCCACTTTATAAATATTACCAGTGGGGAATGGAAGCCTGAGGAGGCTTTAAATAGTTACATCTACCGGGTGATAGAGCAGACCAAATTACATAATAGGAAACAGTTGTTGGTAGACAGACAATGGATACAAAAGGTGTAAAAACAGAGACAAATAGTTCAGGACTCAGGCAACTACCGGACCTGACTGTGGTCTAGTGGAGAGGGAAACGGACCACAGCACAGGAGGCAGCTGGATCAAATCCAAGGCATAGAATAGAATAAACCTGACTCAACCGTGTTTAGGAGGTGCTCTGAAGTAAAACATTAACAGAATATAGTAAGATAACTTCAGCACTCAAGGGGAATGGAAATTCATAGACAAAAAGATTTGTGTACTTATTTTATTGTGAGAAAAGAATTTTTTGAAAATAACTTTCCGATATGTTACCAACGTTTCGGCCTATACAAAATGGCCTTAATCACGGTGATAGGAATCTGTGTATGTATAAAATAATCACAATCAGTAGTGTACAGAGAAATCCAAAATCTGATAACAATGAATAATACAAAATCACAAAAGTAAATTCTTGGTACAGAGTGTATGCATCCATGTCAAAAGAAAAAAGACGAGCATATCCTTACCTATCAGAAAAACAACTTAATATTCAGTGTTTTTTTCAAAACAAGAGTTGCTGGAAATATGTATAACAATTTCTAAAAGAAAAAGAAAATGGCATGTTAAAAAATCTATAGTGATAACAATAACACCGACTGACCACACAGGGGCGATGTAGATTAAAGGGTAAAAAAGACAAAAATAAGAGAGAAAAAAAATGAAAAAGAGGAAAAAGAAGTTTGTATGTATACACTCTGTATCAAGAATTTACTTTTGTGATTTTGTATTATTCATTGTTATCAGATTTTGTATTTCTCTGTACACTACGGATTGTGATTATTTTATACGTACACAGATTCCTATCACCGTGATTAAGGCCATTTTGCATAGGCCGAAACGTTGGTAACATATAGGAAAGTTATTTTCAAAAAATTATTTTCTCACAATAAAATAAGTACACAAATCTTTTTGTCTATGAATTTCCATTACCCTTGAATGCCGAAGTTATCTTACTATATTCAAATCCAAGGCATGACAGTATCCCCCCTTCCACAAGGGGCCACTGGACCCTCTGAAATATCCTTCCTCTGACATCTTGGATAAAACTCTTTTACCAGAAGATCAATATGCAGATATTTTCTATTAACACAGGACCTAACATAACACAACCTTAACATAACCTCTCCATTTAACAAGATACTGCAACCGGCATCTGACACCCAGTATTCGCTCCACCTCATACTACCGATCCTCCTCCAAATCCACTTCAATTATGTCCCAAGGATCAGGTGTTCCATCAAACCTTTTAAGGAGAGAGGAATAGAAGGAATTATTGATCCACCATACAACCAGCAGTCGGAGTTTGACCATCACAGGATTAAGAATTTTAATTATCTTATATGGTCCAACAAATTTGGGAGTGACCTCTACTGAGTTCAATGAGGTCTCTTGAGATCAGGTTACCTGCAAACACTGGTGGAGGACAGTGGGAACCTCCAGCTGTGATCGCAAATAACCTGAGTAACGTCACAGCGCATCGCTGTGACTCAGTCTCTGCCTGAACCTCACAGCAGGTGGTCATATTCTATGCCTAAGCACTGTCACTTCAGATCTAACAGAGCTGGAATCATCGTGGGAGCTTGTGTGGATTACGTCGAACCTAGGTGTTTTGGGGATTAATAAAGGGGTGAAAAAGGACGATTTTTTTGTATTTTATTTCAAATAAAGGATTTGTTTGGTGGGTGTTTATTTATTTTCACTTACAGATTAGTGAGGAGACACCTCCCATTACTAATCTATGGCTTAGTGTCAGCTATGGACTACCATTAACCTCTTATATTACCCCAATTGCCACTACATCAGGACTAAAAAAAATGTGTTCACTGTATTGTAAGGATTTTTATGATTGCAGAGATGTCAAGTATGACTATGCTATTTATTGGTTTGGCCCATTTATTTTAAAAGGTATATTACAAAAAATGTCTTATCTAAAAGGCAACTTTAATTTTAGTATCCTCATGGAAAACAAATCTGTGACATTTGCTTTATATACAGTATATACTAGCTGTAGAACCTGGGCTAGTAAGTAACTAAGCCTCTCTCTGTCACTCTCCCTCTCTCCAACTTTCCCACTCTCCCCTTCTACCAATCTCCCTCTCTCCCACTTTTTCCCCACTCTTTCTCTCTCACCCACTTTCCCTTGCTTTCTCTCTCTCTCCCACTCCCCCTCTCACCCTCTCCCCACTCTTCCTTTCTTACACTGTCCCACTCTCTCTCTCTCCCACTCTCCCTTGCTTTCTGTCTCTCTCACTCCCCTCTCACCACTGAAATCATATTAACTGACACATAAGCTGTTTTATACTAAGAATGTCCTTCATTGCCTATAGCAACCAATTAGAGGTCCTTGACCGGTAACAAAATAGAAGCATACCTGTGATTGGTTGATATAGGTGACATGATAAATATCCAGGGTAAATAGCCAATATATTACCTCAAACATCCAAACAGTTTCTGTGTGTGTCTCTTTTTCTGTTTGTGTCTCTTTCTGTGTGTGAGTCTTTCGGTGTGTGTCTCTTTCTGTGTGTGTCTTTCGGTGTGTGTCTCTTTCTGTGTGTGTCTCTTTCAGCGTGTGAGTCTTTCGGTGTGTGTCTTTCTGTGTGTGAGTCTTTCGGTGTGTGAGATATACAGTATGTGTATATACACGTACATTATACCTGTAATGAAGAATGCTATAACATTGTAGGCACTGGCAGAGAAGAATTCTCATACACAACATAGCAAATTCTGGTTTACTGTAAGTGTTGCTGCCTTTCATACTATAAGTCCTAAATTCAATAGCTCAAGCTACAAAAACATGCTGAGAAACTTTCCGATAGCACTTGTAAACTCATCTGTTCAAGAAAGGTTATAGCCTGCACTTCCACCTTATCACCACTGGAGCTACTGCAACCCCCAATCTACTTTGTCCTTCCATATTATCCTGTAGACTGTGAGCCCTCAAGGGTAGGGTCATCCCTCTGTTCCCCTCTGTCATTGTTAGTTTGATCATTGTCATCTATATTTGTATTTTGTATGTAAATCCCTATACTACCATGGAATCAATGGCGCACTAAAGTAAATAATAATCAATATATATAATTGCCTTATTCTGTCTGTCTGTCTTGCTCCAAAATGAAGGCATTACAGTGACAACCGTCGCATTAGCCGCCCCGCCCCCCCGCACGCATTGGCCGCTCGGCTTGGCCTGCCCCCCTTGCACGTATTGGCCACTTGGCTCGGCCCGGCCCCGCCTCCCCGCATGCATTGGCCGCTCGGCACACGTTGGCCACTTGGCCCCGCCCCTGGCACACGTTGGCTGCTTGGCACTGCCTCCGGAACACTTTGTCCGCTCTGCCCCGCCCCCGACACACTTTAACCGCTCGGCCTTGCCCCCGGCACACTTTGGCCGCTCGACCCCGCCCCAGCACACTTTGGCCGCTCTGCCCCGCCCCCGAAACACGTTGGCCGCTCGGTCCCGCCCCCCGCACACTTGGGCACCTATACACCTCTCCCCCAGGCCTAATCCACCTATTAGACACCTCCCCCCAGCACTACTCCACCTATTAGACACCTCCCCCCAGGACTACTCCACCTATTATACACCTCACCTCCAGGACTACTCCTCCTATTATACTCCTCTCCCCCCAGGACTACTACTCCTATTATACTCTGCTCCACCAGGACTACTCCTCCTATTATACTCCTCACCTCCAGGACTACTCCTCCTATTATACTCCTCTCCCCCCAGGACTACTACTCCTATTGTACTCTTCTCCCCCAGGACTCCTCCTCCTATTATACTCCTCTCCCCCCAGGACTACTCCTCCTATTATACTCCTCTCTACCCAGGAGTACTACTCCTATTATACTCTTCTCCCCCAGGACTACTCCTCCTATTATACTCCTCTCTGCCCAGGACTACTCCTCCTATTATACTCCTCTCCCCCCAGGATTACGCCTCCTATTATACTCCTATCCCCCCAGGACTACTCCTCCTATTATACTCCCCTCCCCCCAGGACTACTCCTCCTATTATACTTCTGTCCCCCCAGGACTACTCCTCCTATTATACTCCTCTCTTCCCAGGACTACTACTCCTATTATACTCCTCTCCCCCCAGGACTACTCCTCCAGGACTACTCCTCCTATTATACTCCTCTCCTCCCAGGACTACTCCTCCTATTATACTCTTCTCCCCCCAGGACTACTCCTCTTATTATCCTCCACACCCCCCAGGACTACTCCCCCTATTATACTCCTCTCTCCCCAGGACTACTACTCCTATTATACTCCTCTCTCCCCAGGACTACTCCTCCTTTTATACTTCTCTCCCCCCAGGACTACTCCTCCTATTATACTCTTCTCCCCCCAGGACTACTCCTCTTATTATCCTCCACACCCCCCAGGACTACTCCCCCTATTATACTCCTCTCTCCCCAGGACTACTACTCCTATTATACTCCTCTCTCCCCAGGACTACTCCTCCTATTATACTCCTCTTTTCCCAGGACTACTCCTCCTATTATACTCCTCATCTCCAGGACTACTCCTCCTATTATACTCCTCATCTCCAGGACTACTCCTCCTATTATACTCCACATCTCCAGGACTACTCCTCCTATTATACTCCTCCTATTATAGTCCTCCAAATTATACTCCTCTCTGAGGGGTGCGCAGCATGGAGGGATGAAGCACGATGGGGGGTGCGCAGCATGGGGGGATGAAGCACAATAGGGGTGTGCAGCATGGGGGATGTAGCACTATGGGGGGTGCGCAGCATGGGGCGATGAAGCACAAAGGGGGATGCGCAGCATGAGGGATGGAGCACGATGGGGGGTGCGCAGCATGGGGGGATGAAGCACGATGGGGGTGTGCAGAATGGGGGGATG
Source organism: Anomaloglossus baeobatrachus (assembly GCF_048569485.1). Lineage (NCBI taxonomy): Eukaryota > Metazoa > Chordata > Amphibia > Anura > Aromobatidae > Anomaloglossus > Anomaloglossus baeobatrachus. The sequence goes on from NC_134356.1 coordinate 223,613,218, forward strand.
AAGCACAATAGGGGTGTGCAGCATGGGGATGGAGCATGATGAGGGTGCGCAGAATGGAGGATGGAGTACGATGGGGGGTGCGCAGCATGGGGGATGGAGCACGATGGGGGTGCGCAGCATGGGGGATGGAGCACGATGGGGGGTGCGCAGCATGGGGGATGGAGCAGGATGGGGGTGCACACCTCTCCCCAAAACACACACAAACACGCCACCACACATGCACCGCACAACACACCACACACACACTGGGAACCACAAACACTGCCCTACACAGACACCCACACACACAGACAACGCCGCACATGCACAACATCCAACACACAAACACCGCGGCACACATAAATATACGCACACAGCGCAACAACACACACATTGCACAAAACATACGTCCCCCCAAAACACACACATGCACTCCACACTCACACAAACTGCGCAACACATACAGCACCACACACACACACACAACGCTGCAGACACACAGAGCTCCACAAACAACACAGCTCTCACACACCCCCACACCCAGACAACACCCAGAACAATTACAAACCCCTACACAAACACTTGGCAACTACACACAACAATATCTATATATATATATAACAAAAATTATACATTAACTACACAATAAATTCTAGAATACCCGATGCGTTAGAATCGGGCCACCTTCTAGTACAATAATACAGCTAAAATATATCTTTGTACAATGTACTTTTCAGAAGTTAGACTTCCTTAATCATAACCATTGTTGTTATGGTTATGATTAAGGAAGTCTAACTTCTGAAATGCGTCAACCGCGTGTTTATAACTTGCTGCACTATGTTTTTTTAATTAGTTTTCAATAAAATGGAATTTTAAGAAAAATATTTTCCCTATGAAGAGGTTGCTGCTGGATATTTTTTTTTTTTTGCTGCAGTCCTGGATGGAGTATGCTGAGCCTTATAGTTCTGCAGCTGGTGTCTGCTGTCTGTTTGTATGGAGGAGAGCAGACAGCAGCTGCAGAACTACAAGGCTCAGCATGCTCAATTCACTAGTGTATGCAGGAGAGCAGACAGCAGCTGCAGAACTACAAGGCTCAGCATACTCCATCCAGGACTGTATGCAGGAGTTTTTTGCCCCCCAAAAAATTGAGGTGGGCTTCGCCATATTGTTGTATGGTAGCCAGGTACAGCAGGCAGGTACGGCTGCCCCCAACCCCCAGCTGCCTATTTGTACCCGGCTGGGAACTAAAAAAATAGGGAAGCCCTTTTTTTAATTATTTCATGAATTTCATGAAATAATTAAAAAAAAAAATCGACATGGGCTTCGCCCCATTTTTGTGTCCAGCCAGGTGCAACTAGGCAGCTGGGGATTGGAATCTGCAGCACAGGTTGGCCCGAGCTTTCTGGGAATTGCAGTCCGCAGCCGCCCCAGAAAATGGCGCTTTCATAGAAGCACATCATCTGGCGCTGTATCCAACTCTTCCAGCAGCCCTGGAGCCGGGTGGCTTGCTGGGTAATAATGGGCTAACACTAGCTTTCTTTTACTAGCTAGTATTAACCCAGAGATTCTTAATGTCAGGCAAGTTGACCCAGCCATTAAGAATCTCCAATAAAGGGTTAAAAAAAAGACACCACACAGAGAAAAAATACTTTAATAGAAATAAATACACAGACACACTTAGAGACTCCATGTTTATTACTCCCTCTCATCCCTCCATGATCCTGGTCTTCTGTCTTCTTTCTTCTTCAACCCATGCAGCTCTGCTACATCAGACAGCACTGCATGGGAGCAAGACGCTGCTGCTCCCGGTGAAGTCTAATCACTAAGTGAGTGAGCAGAGGCTGCGGGCTGTAGGCGGTGACGTCACCGCTGACAGGCAGTTACTATAGCAACGGTGCTCCGATCACGTGATTCCCAGTGCCGCAATTCACCAGCTGTGGCAGCCAGTCCTTGCATGTGGGCTGACTCTGTAAGGAGCGCCCACATGCAGGAATGGGGAAGCCAACCATGTGCCAGAGCATCTCGTCGGTACACGGAGATGCACAAATGAGCACCGCGTACCGGAGAGACACTGACAAGACCAAGCATGACGTCTAGCCATGTGACCAGTCTGTAGCCAATACACACGTGACTGGTCACATGCTATTTTGACGTCACGGAAGGTCCTATCATCAGTGCTGGTTACCGGGAGGCGATTATCGGAAGGAAAAGCGGCGAGAGACAGAGTGCAGGACGCGTCGCGGGGACCTGTAAGTGTAATGGTGTCAGGCCCAGGAGGACTGGTAGGCCCAGGAGGTGGATCCACTGGACCGAGCACTCCACCGGAGGGCAGGGTACATGGCAGCCGGAGCACTGGTGTGGCAGGGATGGGTCCCTCCGGGGACGGGTAGAACAAAGTCACACGGTACTAGGGGACCAGCGTCCCTCCGGGGACAGGTAGAACAAAGTCACACGGTACTAGGGGACCAGCGTCCCTCCGGGGACGGGTAGAACAAAGTCACCGGGGTCACAGAGTTCCTTGAGACAGTGCGGGTCACTGGTACAGGTGCCGGGTAGTAAAGACAGGCAGTAGTACAGGACATGGCACAAGGGGACCTGAGCACCTAGCTCACAAGACAAAGCTTCAAGACACGTTGATCAGGCCCCGCCCACATGGAAAGGCCAGTCTAATATACCCAGCACAGCCTCATGTCATTTCCTGCTGCAGGTGTGCTGGGCCTATAAGAAAAGGAGAGTGGGCGCAGCCCGGTCCTATACAGAACCAAGTGGCTAAGACTCAGAGTCAGACTCATAAGACCAGAAGCATGACACAGGAGAGCACGAGCGGGAGCGGCAGACATGACCGGTGGACACGTGGGCTGGATCAGTGGTTAAGGAGCGGTGCAATGACGGTGAAGCCGGATCAGTGGGTACAGAGCGGTGCAGCGACGGTGAGACCAGACCAGTGGGTAAGAAGCGCTGCTGGGACACCGGGAGCATGACAAATGGCAATGTTTATTAACTGTATTTGTACATGTATAATGTGTTTTTATGTGTTTGTGTATGCCTGCCATTGTTTCAATGGGGTTCGAATTGGTTTGTCGAACGTTCGACGAACTTGTCCTCCGTTCGACGAACTGCAATTCTGCAATTTTCTCCAGGTATTCACGATCTCTTCTCATCCTTGACGTTCTTGCCTCCATGTGTTGTTCACTGGTGACAAAGCTCTGGCGAGTGAAACCCTGCATTGCATCACTGTAGGAAAAGGACACTGGCACAGACAGAGTCCACAAGGCCTTCTGATGTTCGGACATTCCACTTCCTCTGGTGAGTCCTCCTGCAGTTTTTAGGGAGTGCATCAGAGCTTGCTCGATGACTAGGTCGCAACCCAGGCCTGCCCAGTACTGATCAGTACGCCTTACAACATGCAAGCCATTCAGACATCGTTAAATAATAAATATAATAGTAGTAATTGTAAAAGAAATATGATAGACAGCTTTGGCGGCCATGTTCTTTGACATCACATTTGGACCCTTTGTGGTAACCCTATCTTGGTAAACTCTTAGTATGTTTTTCCCTACATGTAATACTAAAAAAAAAACAATAAAATGCTTTCTTGGAATTTGTTCAAGGTAAAGGATTTTTTTTCCGCATTTTGACTGGACTATAATATGGTTACTTTTACATTCAAATTAATACACCTTGATATTTATTCTCTTTACATGATATGGTCCTAAATCTCCCAAAAATCCATCCATATAAACAATAAAGCTCCAAAGCTTTCCCTAGTTACCTAGTTATTCACAACACCTCTCCCACCAGGAGCCAAGATTAATGGATCTCGGGTTTACTGTGACTTCCTTGGTTAGACTTTAGTCTTAACTTATGGTATCCATGGATGAGTACTAATTTTGCCATGAAGATTTAATGGTTCCAATAATACAAAGTTTGTTCTTAAATACTGCAGAATCTCAATAAGATTTAATTACTATAGATGAAAGAGGCATGTGTGAGCATGCCTGCATCTAAAAATCACCCAACGGTTCTTTTTTTTTTTCTAAAAGTGGTATTTTGTTTCCACATTGTTGACAAATATTCACCTTGTTGCTTAGCAGCTCTATGTATGAGACTCTAAAATGCCTTAACTAGGGGGATTAGCTTTGCACGCTCTGTACAAACGCTCATTACAATGCCACAAACAATAATCGGACCTCCAAGTGTTTGAAGCATTCAATTCTGTACTTGGCCAGTCTTTCAACCAAGACAATAGTTTAATGTAACCTGGTCAAACACTAAGTAAAACTAACATCCTAGGTTAAATCTGGCTTAAGTCAACTGTAAACATGGCTAAAAGTTTTGAGACTGACAAAAATTTTAGTCTTTACAAAGGTTGTTGTTTCAAGGCATTCATGAAAGTCCGGTAAGTGCTGAACCATCTCCTAAAAGGAATCCAAACACTAATGCAGAGCTTGCTCAGGAAATGCAGCAGGCAGATCTCAGTACATTTGTTTGCACAGTGAGACAAAGGATTTTGGAGGCTGTCCTGGTGTCAGGAAGGAAGCAAGAAAGCCACTTCTCTCCATGAAGAACATCAATGACAAACTGACTTTTTTTTTGCAGGGCACATCAGGATTGGACTGCAGAGGACTAGGGTAAAGTTATTTTCTCTGATAGAGTCCACTTTAGACTTTTAGAAAGAATGATTGTCCAAGGAAGAAAATTTGAGAGCCACATGAGTTTCACCAGCACCAGATCACAATCTTAATGCACTGCAGGATGCATCAGCAGATCCCATGGTAATGGCAGAGATAGCAGAGGTGCAAATACTAATGAAACAACCACTCACACACCTACCATTCATGGAGGGGGTTTGTTGCCTAGTATTATAAATACCCCCAGATAAGACTTGAATAAGGCACCAGTAACGCAGGTATGTATAGTGCACTGTGTGTTGCTTACAGCCTATTAGTGGCACACATACCTTACACTCAAGAGACCAAGTGTACTGCTTAGTACTATATACACACATGGTCAGAATTGTTGGTACCCCTCATTTAATGAAAGAAAAACCCACAATGGTCACAGAAATAACTTGAATCTGACAAAAGTAATAATAAATTACAAATCTATGAAAATAAACAAATTAAATTTAGACTTTGCCTTTCAACCATGCTTCCACAGAATTTTTTAAAAAATAAAACTCATAAAATAGTCCTGGACAGAAATGATGGTTCCCTCCTTAACTTAATATTTGGTTGCACAACCTTTTGAGGCAATCACTGCAATCAAACGATTCCTGTAACTGTCAAAGAGACTTCTGCACCCCTTGACAGGTATTTTGGCCACTCCTCAAGAGCAAACTGCTGCAGTTGTCTCATGTTTGTAGGTTGCCTTTTCCAGACGGCATGTTTCAACTCTTTCCAAAGATGCTCAATAGGATTTAGGTCAGGGCTCCAGAATGCCACTGCAGAATAGTCCAATGTTTTCCTCTTAGCCATTCTTGGGTGTTTTTAGCTGTGTGTTTTGAGTCATTATCCTGTTGCAAGACCCATGACCTGCGACTGAGAGCAAGCTTTCTGACACTTGGCAGCACATTTCTCTCTAGAATACCTTGATAGTCTTGAGATTTCATTGTACCCTGCACAGATTCAAGACACTCTATGCCAGATGCAGCAAAGCAGCCCCATAACCTAACAGAGCTTCCTCCATGTTTTACAATAGGGACAGTGTTTTTTTCTTGATATGCTTCATTTTTTCATCTATGAACATAGAGCTGATGCGCCTTGCCAGAAAGTTCCATTTTTGTCTCATCTTTGCATAGGACATTATTCCATAAGCTTTGTGGCTTGTCAACATGTAGTTTGGCAAATTCAAGTCTGGCTTTTTTATGATTTTTTTTCAACAATGGTGTCCTCCTTGGTCGTCTCCCATGAAGTCCACTTTGGCTCAAACAACGTCAGATGGTGCGATCTGACAGACTGATGAACTTATGTTCCTTTAGATGGAAGTTCACCTTTAATCTCTTTCGAAGTTTTTCTGGGCTTTTTTGTTACCATTCATATTATCTGTCTCTTTGATTTGTCATCAATTTTCCTTCTGCGGCCACGTCCAGGGGGGTTGGCTACTGTCCCATGGATCTTAAATTTCTGAATAGTATGTGCAACTGTAGTAACAGGAAATCAAGCTGCTCCATAAAAAATTGGATTTGTAAATGTCCTTGAAAAACTGTTGCTACATTTTTTACCCATCTAACATTGTAACGAAATAAAAGGACATCTGAAAAATGAAGCTGAAATAAAGTAGGCAAATAGGAAATGTGTACATTGAGGGGCCTATATATCGAAAAAAAACCTTAGAAGTGGTGCCATTTTAAAAACTACACCCTGCAAGCTCGGAAAGATGTGTGTGCGAATATACTGCAAAACAATTTCACATGGACCTATGGATGTCCGCCACACAATGCAACAATCAAAGGTACATAGGGGACACTCAAACAATGGTGGGTCCTGGTGCTAGATAGCGGAGTGATGAGACACTCACCTGCAGCTGTGCCCAGAGGTCTCTAGCATTCCCTATACGGGTTCTTTCACCCCATCAAAGATAATGTACCTTGGCCCTTACTAGTGAGTAAGTGGGCAAGAGCGCTAGTCTTAATGCTGCACTACTAAACTGTAATGCCTGCCTGGATCCACAGACTCAGATGGGCTGTAATGGGGAGGCTAGAGGGAAGCCACTCACCAAGCAGGACCCCCAGAACCCTGAAACCCTTTAACCCCTATACAGGGATTTGGAATTACACAGGGCCCTGGAGATCACTACCTGTGGAAGGCTGCAGTCCGATGAGTAGTAGTAGTCAGACAGGATCAAACCAGGAATCGCGGAACAGGGACAGAATCGGCAGGGAATGACGTAGTCAGCAAACATAGCAGAGGTCAAATCCGGATTGGGCAGCGAGGTACAAAAACAGTAGGCAGGAGAGTAGTCAAAAAACACGCAGAAGTCAACACACAGTAATCACCAACAGAATAGGACGTAACAGGAGCCAGGAAAATCAGAACTATCTCTGGCAGGGGTCATGTGACAGGAGGGGGAATAAGAAGGGTGTGGTGTCTTCCCATTGGCTGTAGCTGAACGCTGGCAACTTCAGCTGGAAGACACATGCCACCCACAGTCAGCCAGTGGTACTGCAGATCCCAAGCTAACCCAGCCCAGTGGGTGATCGGAGCCTGCGCCCACCGGTGCCGCTGGCATCGACTCCTCTCCCATCACCAGCACCATCCACGGCAGGAACACATCGTCGCCTGGCGATCGGAGCAGAAGTCGCTGGAGCAGACTCCGGCGGTGACGTAACATAAACACAAAGGGAAGCAAAGACAGACAGGGGGAAAAATGATAACAACAGCAACTTCATGGCTGCAGCCAAACTCCTAGGCAGCAGATGGCTAGGCACCAGTTACTACACCAACAGCTACTTCTATCCAAGTGGCTGAACAGAATAAGATCCTATCACCAGCGTAAGCTGATGAGTCATATGACTATTTGAAGGAGATGTACGTGGTCACAGAGCAGCTGCTCCTGAGCAGAACTATTAAAGAGCTGCTAGCAGCAAAACTGACATTAACCCCTAATGCACAAAAAACAAAAAAAAACAACCCACATTTAATAGGAAGAGTCTCACATGGAAAAATGAGACTCAGGTCTCAAAACCTGTCTCAAGTCTGTTATACTAGGAAACCATTGTGACATACCCCTTAAGTTGTTCTAAACTACTATAAGGAAATTTTTTAAGCCTTCAGGCACTACACAGGAAATAAGACAAAGTCAAATGAAAAATTACATATTTATCACTAAAATATTGTTTTAGCTGAATTTTTTTTAGTTTCACAAGGTGTAATAGGAGAAAATGGATGCTAAAATGTATTAAGGGGGCTTTACACGCTGCGACATCGCTAATGCGGAGTTGTTGGGGTCACGGAATTTGTGACGCACATCCGGCCGCATTAGCGATGCCGTTGCGTGTGACACCGATAAGCGATTTTGCATCGTTGCAAAAACGTGCAAAATCGCTAATCGGCGACATGGGGGTCCATTCTTAAAAATCGTTACTGCAGCAGTAACGAAGTTGTTCCTTGTTCCTGCGGCAGCACACATCGCTGCGTGTGACGCCGCAGGAACGAGGAAGCTCCCCTTACCCGCCTCCCGGCTGCTATGCGGAAGGAAGGAGGTGGGCGGGATGTTACGTCCCTCGTTACGTTACGTTACATCTCCGCCCCTCCGCTGCTATTGGGTGGCGGTTCAGTGACGCTTCAGTGACGTCGCTGTGACGCCGCACGGACCGCCCCCTTAGAAAGGAGGCGGTTCGCCGGTCACAGCGACGTCGCCGGACAGGTAAGTATGTGTGACAGCTCTGGGCGATGTTGTGCGGCACGGGCAGCGATTTGCCCGTGTCGCGCAACAGATGGGGGCGGGTACCCACACTAGCGATATCGGGACCGATATCGCAGTGTGTAAAGTAGCCTTTAGTCAATTTCTCTCGAACATGGCAATATCTCACATATGGTAAAAAAATCTTCCATTTGAATTGGCTCAGAATTAAAGAAGTATTATTTCTAATTTGGCTGGAATAGTTTCCAGACAGTCTCATCTGGAGACCCCAGAGGTACCAAACCCCCACAAGTGGCCCTATTTTGGAAACTAAAGACTTTGATGAATTTATCAAGGGGTGTGTTAAGCATTTTGAACACACAGGACATTGACAGAACTTTAGCATATTTGGGTGTGATAATGAAAAATTACATTTTTCCAGTAAACTGTTGTTTTTGCCCCAAGTTTGTAATTTATACAAGGGGCAATAGAAAAAAATGGACAATATAACTTGTTACACAATTTCTCCAAAATGTAGAAATATTACTTTTGTCGTCAAAAACGGCTGTTTGGGTTCAGGGCATTGTCCAGAATGGAAAGAACGCTATTTGGAGGGTAAATTTGGGTGGAACAGATTGTGGATGCCATATTGTATTCCAGAGTCCTTGACATGCCAAAACAGCAAAAACCTCTGATAATTAACACCAATTTGGAAACTAGCTCGTGAGCATTTTGAACCCAGAGGTGCATTACAGAACTTTTTAACATTTGGATATGAAAACACAAATAGTTTTTTTTTCAGCTAAAATATTGTTTTTGCCCCAAGTCTGTAATTTTCACAAGGGATAGCAGGTGAAAATGGACCCCATAATTGATTATACAGTTTCTCAAAAACGTGGTGATATTCCATTTGTAATCAAAAACTGTTGTTTGGGTGCAAGGCAAGGCTGGGAAAGGAAATTATTATTTGATTTCTTGAGCATAAATTTGCCTCAAAATAGATTCCAGAAGCCATGTTGCATTTGCAGATCCATTGACAAAACAGCAGAACCCTTCTGACAAGTGACCCCATTTTTGAAAATAAACCCCCTCACGGAATTTTTTACCTGTTTTCAGTACTGAATAAATAACAGTGTTATAGGCTGGGTCCTTCTGAATGCAGAGATACTAATTATATTTATTTTCTTTAGTTTTACACAAAAAATTTTTAATGGCAAAACAACTTTTGGTGAAATTTGTATGCTTTTTTGCGTGTTTTTTCAACTTTTTTGCACATTTCATTTAACTTTTTAACTTAGTCCCACTGTGCATTATGAATAGAGATCGGCGAACCCGCAGATGGTGTGGATAGATAAGAGATAGCTAGATAGAGGGATAAATAGATACATGATAGATAGATAGATAGAGGGATAAACAGAGGTGTAAATAGATACATGATAGATAGAGTGAGTGCTTTTTTTGCGGTGGTATGCGCGCTGGCACGGCGTACCGGAAAATCTGAAGAGTGTCTCTGGCTCTGTCCACATGGCTAATTTCTAAACTATACAAATTAGCCATGTGGAGCGGAGGCACAAGCCAGAGGCGTCCCTAGGGTGTGCTGTTGGGCTGCCTGATGCGGCGGTGTGGGAGTCTGCCGGGGTGGGAGTCGGCTAATCTCTGAGCGTGGCTGTCACGCTGACAGCCGCACTCATAGAATCTGCTCAATTGTCCTTGTATCTCTCAGACGCGAGGACAATTAAGCGGTGAACCATGGCACTGACTTCCGGGTCAGCGTGACGGCTGTCATGTGATTAGGTCAGCTGATCAGACTGCTGACCCGGAAGCCAGCTCCGCAGCGCGGAGGAGGCAGAGGATGCTGATAAGTGCTCCACTGTGGAGCTGAAGAAGACACGGAGTAGGAACATTATGGGGTAAGAGGGGAGTATTTATGAAACAGTATGGGGGAGAGAGGGTGGGAGAAGGAACCATCTGTGGACACACTTTGGGGAGGACAGAGGATGAGAAGGGGGCAATATGTATATACACAGTATGGGTGGGGGAGGGAACTATCTGTGCACAGAGTATGGTGGGAAGAGAGGATGGGGAGGGGGAAGTATCTTTGGACACAGTATGGGGAGAGAGAGGATGAGGTTTCATTCATGGAGAGAGAAAGGATGAGGTTTCATGCATGGGGAGAGAGAGGATGAGGTTTCATGCATGGGGAGAGAGAGGATGAGGTTTCATGCATGGGGAGAGATAGGATGAGGTTTCATGCACGGGGAGAGAGAGGATGAGGTTTCATGCATGGGGAGTTGAGAGGATGAGGTTTCATGCATGGGGAGAGAGAGGATGAGGTTTCATGCATGGGGAGAGAGAGGATTAGGGGTGATGAATGGGGACAGAGGGGATGAAGGGTGATGCATGGGGACAGAGAGGATGAGGGGTGATGCATGGAGACAGAGAGAATGAGGGGTGATGTATGGAGACAGAGATGATGAGGGGGGATGCATGGGGACAGAGAGGATGAGAGGTGATGCATGGGGACAGAGAGGATGAGGGGGGATGCATGGGGACAGAGAGGATGAGGGGTGATGCATGGGAATAGAGAGGATGTGGAGTGAACTGGAAAGAAATTTTGAGGACACAGAATAAAGAATGAGATGGTATGAGGAGTAAGTGGGCAGGATGGGGGGTGAGGGGAAAAGTATATGGAGACACAGGAGGTAGTGAGGAGACAGTAAGAGATGAGAAGAATGTGAGGGGGCACAGAATAAAGACTGGGTAGTGGAGGGGGGTGGTATGGAGAGGGGGCAGAATGGGAGGACCGTGTGAGGTCATAGCAAGGAGGGGGGAGTGTGATGAGGCCCCCCCAGCTCCTCAATGTCAGCCGGCGGCGCGCCTGACAGCACCCCCCCCACTCCTCGCCTCAGAGATGCGTACCAGCAAATATTTTTTTACAAAAAAAGCACTGGATAGAGGGATAGATAGATAGATATATGATAGGTAGAGGGATAGATAGATAGATAGATAAAGGGATAGGTAAATAGATAGATACATGATAGAAAGATATAGAAAAATAGATACATGATAGAAAGATATAGATAAAGATAAATAGATAATAGATAGATATAAAATAGATAGATATAGGATAGGTAGATAGATACATGTTAGATAGATAGAGATCCATAATAGAGATAGATAGATAATAAATATATACTGCATCTCATAGTAGGTGAAGGAAAGCGTCAGATTCATTTGTTCCCATAAAACTACTATAAAGAAATGAGAAAAAAATACAAATATACATAATATTTTTTTTTTATTTTCACCCCCTTGGATTCAAACCAGCAACTTTTAAACATGTGTCCATCAGCTCTTAGCTCTTGAGCCACAAGGAATGATGTTGTCAGAGGGAAGATTTTATATAGAGAAACCTACAATGCAGTCTCTTATACAGCAGATTACATAGGACATAGAAATCCATTGTACAGAGTAGCATCTCTATGTCCTGTATTCTAGAGGGAGAGGAAAATAGATTTTTTTTTCGTCTAATAAAAATACTAAAAAAATAAAAAAATAGAATAATGTAATTTTTATTGCGCTTTGTTTTAAAACATAATAAACATCACAAATCAGCAAATAACATGGACATATTTGATGTCCCTGTAATTGTAATGACACGAACAACACAGATTATTTATAGGGATCGGTAAATGGCATAAAAAAGGCGCAATTTATTATTTTTCTTTATTTAAACTCATAAAAAAATGTAATAAAAATGTAATGCTGAGGCCGTGTTCACACGTAGTGTAAATGCTGCGTTTTTTCTGCAGGTGTCCACACCACACAACATAATAACAATCTTCTCTGATTATTGCGTGTTTGCAGTATTTGTTATGCATTGTCCCCCTTATTTGCTGCATGTTTGTTGCAGATGTGAATCTTGAAGCTTATAAAGAAAGAAAAAACCCTCAAATCCGCACAGTTCAGTGGCATCTTTAGACGTAAAAGGGGCTTAAATTTCATGACGTCTCATCCACTTTGCTTGGACAATTAGTCCGTGTTCACATGTAGTGTAAATGCTGCATTTTTTTCTGCTGCTTTTTTTGCACATTTATTCTGCTGTGTTTAATTATCTAATCAAAGTGGATGTGATTCCATGAAAAGAAGCCGCTGAACTCTGCAGTTTTGGTGCTTTTTTTTCTCTAGAAGTTTCTATGTGGAGCTTAAAAAAATGCATGGACCATTGTGACATACCCCTTAAGTTGTTCTAAACTACTATAAGGAAATTTTTTAAGCCTTCAGGCACTACACAGGAAATAAGACAAAGTCAAATGAAAAATTACATATTTATCACTAAAATATTGTTTTAGCTGAATTTTTTTTAGTTTCACAAGGTGTAATAGGAGAAAATGGATGCTAAAATGTATTAAGGGGGCTTTACACGCTGCGACATCGCTAATGCGGAGTTGTTGGGGTCACGGAATTTGTGACGCACATCCGGCCGCATTAGCGATGCCGTTGCGTGTGACACCGATAAGCGATTTTGCATCGTTGCAAAAACGTGCAAAATCGCTAATCGGCGACATGGGGGTCCATTCTTAAAAATCGTTACTGCAGCAGTAACGAAGTTGTTCCTTGTTCCTGCGGCAGCACACATCGCTGCGTGTGACGCCGCAGGAACGAGGAAGCTCCCCTTACCCGCCTCCCGGCTGCTATGCGGAAGGAAGGAGGTGGGCGGGATGTTACGTCCCTCGTTACGTTACGTTACATCTCCGCCCCTCCGCTGCTATTGGGTGGCGGTTCAGTGACGCTTCAGTGACGTCGCTGTGACGCCGCACGGACCGCCCCCTTAGAAAGGAGGCGGTTCGCCGGTCACAGCGACGTCGCCGGACAGGTAAGTATGTGTGACAGCTCTGGGCGATGTTGTGCGGCACGGGCAGCGATTTGCCCGTGTCGCGCAACAGATGGGGGCGGGTACCCACACTAGCGATATCGGGACCGATATCGCAGTGTGTAAAGTAGCCTTTAGTCAATTTCTCTCGAACATGGCAATATCTCACATATGGTAAAAAAATCTTCCATTTGAATTGGCTCAGAATTAAAGAAGTATTATTTCTAATTTGGCTGGAATAGTTTCCAGACAGTCTCATCTGGAGACCCCAGAGGTACCAAACCCCCACAAGTGGCCCTATTTTGGAAACTAAAGACTTTGATGAATTTATCAAGGGGTGTGTTAAGCATTTTGAACACACAGGACATTGACAGAACTTTAGCATATTTGGGTGTGATAATGAAAAATTACATTTTTCCAGTAAACTGTTGTTTTTGCCCCAAGTTTGTAATTTATACAAGGGGCAATAGAAAAAAATGGACAATATAACTTGTTACACAATTTCTCCAAAATGTAGAAATATTACTTTTGTCGTCAAAAACGGCTGTTTGGGTTCAGGGCATTGTCCAGAATGGAAAGAACGCTATTTGGAGGGTAAATTTGGGTGGAACAGATTGTGGATGCCATATTGTATTCCAGAGTCCTTGACATGCCAAAACAGCAAAAACCTCTGATAATTAACACCAATTTGGAAACTAGCTCGTGAGCATTTTGAACCCAGAGGTGCATTACAGAACTTTTTAACATTTGGATATAAAAACACAAATAGTTTTTTTTTCAGCTAAAATATTGTTTTTGCCCCAAGTCTGTAATTTTCACAAGGGATAGCAGGTGAAAATGGACCCCATAATTGATTATACAGTTTCTCAAAAACGTGGTGATATTCCATTTGTAATCAAAAACTGTTGTTTGGGTGCAAAGCAAGGCTGGGAAAGGAAATTATTATTTGATTTCTTGAGCATAAATTTGCCCCAAAATAGATTCCAGAAGCCATGTTGCATTTGCAGATCCATTGACAAAACAGCAGAACCCTTCTGACAAGTGACCCCATTTTTGAAAATAGACCCCCTCAAGGAATTTTTTACCTGTTTTCAGTACTGAATAAATAACAGTGTTATAGGCTGGGTCCTTCTGAATGCAGAGATACTAATTATATTTATTTTTTTTAGTTTTACACAAAAAAATTTGAATGGCAAAACAACTTTTGGTGAAATTTGTATGCTTTTTTGAGTGTTTTTTCAACTTTTTTGCACATTTCATTTAACTTTTTAACTTAGTCCCACTGTGCATTATGAATAGAGATCGGCGAACCCGCAGATGGTGTGGATAGATAAGAGATAGCTAGATAGAGGGATAAATAGATACATGATAGATAGATAGATAGATAGAGGGATAAACAGAGGGGTAAATAGATACATGATAGATAGAGTGAGTGCTTTTTTTGCGGTGGTATGCGCGCCGGCACGGCGTACCGGAAAATCTGAAGAGCGTCTCTGGCTCTGTCCACATGGCTAATTTCTAAACTATACAAATTAGCCATGTGGAGCGGAGGCACAAGCCAGAGGCGTCCCTAGGGGGTGCTGTTGGGCTGCCTGATGCGGCGGTGTGGGAGTCTGCCGGGGTGGGAGCCGGCTAATCTCTGAGCGTGGCTGTCACGCTGACAGCCGCACTCATAGAATCTGCTCAATTGTCCTTGCATCTGTCAGACGCGAGGACAATTAAGCGGTGATCCATGGCACTGACTTCCGGGTCAGCGTGACGGCTGTCATGTGATTAGGTCAGCTGATCAGACTGCTGACCCGGAAGCCAGCGCCGCAGCGCGGAGGAGGCAGAGGACGCTGATAAGTGCTCCACTGTGGAGCTGAAGAAGACACGGAGGAGGAACATTATGGGGTAAGAGGGGAGTATTTATGAAACAGTATGGGGGAGAGAGGGTGGAAGAAGGAACCATCTGTGGACACACTTTGGGGAGGACAGAGGATGAGGAGGGGGCAATATGTATATACACAGTATGGGTGGGGGAGGGAACTATCTGTGCACAGAGTATGGTGGGAAGAGAGGATGGGGAGGGGGAAGTATCTTTGGACACAGTATGGGGAGAGAGAGGATGAGGTTTCATGAATGGGGAGAGAAAGGATGAGGTTTCATGCATGGGGAGAGAGAGGATGAGGTTTCATGCATGGGGAGAGAGAGGATGAGGTTTCATGCATGGGGAGAGAGAGGATGAGGTTTCATGCATGGGGAGAGAGAGGATGAGGTTTCATGCATGGGGAGAGAGAGGATGAGGTTTCATGCATGGGGAGAGAGAGGATGAGGGGTGATGAATGGGGACAGAGGGGATGAAGGGTGATGCATGGGGACAGAGAGGATGAGGGGTGATGCATGGAGACAGAGAGAATGAGGGGTGATGCATGGAGACAGAGATGATGAGGGGGGATGCATGGGGACAGAGAGGATGAGAGGTGATGCATGGGGACAGAGAGGATGAGGGGGGATGCATGGGGACAGAGAGGATGAGGGGTGATGCATGGGAACAGAGAGGATTTGGAGTGAACTGGAAAGAAATTTTGAGGACACAGAATAAAGAATGAGATGGTATGAGGAGCAAGTGGGCAGGATGGGGGGTGAGGGGAAAAGTATATGGAGACACAGGAGGTAGTGAGGAGACAGTAAGAGATGAGAAGAATGTGAGGGGGCACAGAATAAAGACTGGATAGTGGAGGGGGGTGGTATGGAGAGGGGGCAGAATGGGAGGACCGTGTGAGGTCATAGAAAGGAGGGGGGAGTGTGATGAGGCCCAGCTCCTCAATGTCAGCCGGCGGCACGCCTGACAGCACCCCCCCCCCGCCACTCCTCGCCTCAGAGATGCGTACCAGCAAATATTTTTTTACAAAAAAAGCACTGGATAGAGGGATAGATAGATAGATACATGATAGGTAGAGGGATAGATAGATAGATAGATAGATAAAGGGATAGGTAAATAGATAGATACATGATAGAAAGATATAGAAAAATAGATACATGATAGAAAGATATAGATAAAGATAAATAGATAATAGATAGATATAAAATAGATAGATATAGGATAGGTAGATAGATACATGTTAGATAGATAGAGATCCATAATAGAGATAGATAGATAATAAATATATACTGCATCTCATAGTAGGTGAAGGAAAGCGTCAGATTCATTTGTTCCCATAAAACTACTATAAAGAAATGAGAAAAAAATACAAATATACATAATATTTTTTTTTTATTTTCACCCCCTTGGATTCAAACCAGCAACTTTTAAACATGTGTCCAGCAGCTCTTAGCTCTTGAGCCACAAGGAATGATGATGTCAGAGGGAAGATTTTATATAGAGGAACCTACAATGCAGTCTCTTATACAGCAGATTGTGGATGTGATTCCATGAAAAGAAGCCGCTGAACTCTGCAGTTTTGGTGCTTTTTTTTCTCTAGAAGTTTCTATGTGGAGCTTAAAAAAATGCATGGAAAAAACTTTTCTGTACTATAAAAACATTTAAAAACACAGATTCAAATTTGAACCAAAAATGCATGAAATAATGAGGAAAAGGCATAAAAAATGCAGCAAAAACGGAATAAGCAGATTGTTATTGTGTAGTTTGGTGCAGACAGCGGCAGAAACAAAAAAACACAGAATTTATGCAACGTGTGAACACGACCTTATAGGCACAAATAAGCAACATGGTGATGCTTATATAAATATAAGAAAATTCTGGCTGCTATGACTATGAATGAACAGTCCGGGGCATATGCTGAATGACCCTTACTGTCAAATGGGTGTGGCTAGGGGAGTGGTCAAAATTTGCCACGGCGTGCACTGCACAGTTTGCCCTCTTTCCTTTCTTCATAAGTTGGGAGGTATACTTAAAATGTATCGGTGGTCGTTAAGGGGTTAAGCCTTGAAAGTTCTAAAAGAGAGAAACAAAATAGGATTAGTAGGGATTAACACTGAGTGCAAAACTAATGCTTCAGTACTTTGAGAACGACTGCATTAATAATTTAAAACAATGGTTTACCGTATTTACTAAGTAGCACATGCTTAAAACGAATGTCCACCTTTTAACACTATCATAGACAATTTGTTAAACCATGAAGTTTTAACAAGCTGGTATTGATAGGGACAGCACTTCCCTGCCTGCCTCATCTGTTCCCTTTCCATAGAATCACAGACACAACTGTGAAGGTTTTGCAGTAGTGGATGCTGCCTTCATTTCCACAGTGATCTACAGCCCATCTTCTCATCCACAGATCATACTGGCTCCTCATTTTTTTTTTTTTAATTCTTTATTTAACAACAAACCCTGACCAGTTAAACCAACAACATTGGCATAAATACATAGTCAACAATATATAATAGAATCATTTAACATGTCTTAAGATTTGAAAAGCAAATCAAACTTTCTTCGGTCCCGGGTTTGTATATTACACTTAATACAATGTGTCTATAAAGAAGTAGAGAAATTCAGTGAAAAAGAATAAGACCAAGAAAGAGTGAGAAAAGAAAGGCAGAAAGATAGGGAAACA
This sequence comes from Anomaloglossus baeobatrachus, assembly GCF_048569485.1. Lineage (NCBI taxonomy): Eukaryota > Metazoa > Chordata > Amphibia > Anura > Aromobatidae > Anomaloglossus > Anomaloglossus baeobatrachus. The sequence goes on from NC_134356.1 coordinate 223,630,966, forward strand.
TACACTCAAGGATAAAAGGTTTAGGGGAAAACAAGAGGAAGAGGGGTGGTGGGCATGAAGGGCTCCACCCTAGAGATATCCTACTCGTATCAGCTCCAGCGAGCTAACTGTCTGCATTCAGGGTGACATAATCCACCGAGAATTTGAAATCCAGTCATGGGAACCAGGTACCATAGAAGTGATCATGGCGATCGTATAGAGAGGACGTCATATCCTCCATTTGCATGAGGTCATTAACCTTGGAGGCCCATAAAGTCAACGTGGGGGGTGACTGACTTCCATCTCAATGGAATACACGCCCTTGCAGCCATTACCAGAAATTGCAACAGAGAGTGCTTACAGGATTTGACTGACGACTCCAACAGCTGCAAGAGAAACAACTCCGGTCCCAGCTCCTGAGTCGTGCCCGTCACCCGTCTGATCACCCTCCCCACCTCCGATCAGAACCTCTGCAAGGCTGAGCAGGACCAAAATACATGTACGAAATCTCCCTCCCCATCGCCACATCTCCAACAAACTGGGTCCGCTCTCGGGAACACCTGGTGTAGTTTGGTAGGGACTCTGTACCATCTTGCAAGTAATTTAAAATTAGATTCTTGAAGTCTAGAGCTAATTGTAGGCTTATGAGCAAGAACCAGGATTTTCCCTATCTGCTCATCTGACAATGTAATCCCAAGGTCACTCTCCCACCATCGAATATACCTAGGGGGCGGAGTATCCAATGGGTTGGCCAGCATGGCATAAACCAAGGAAAGGGAATACTGGTCCCTCAATCATGGACCCTGGTGATCCCCTGTGGACAGCAACTGTTAAGAGCTCATCTGGTGAGGTGGATTCTCTAAACCAAATCCCAGGGTGAACAGCACAGACCAGAGGCTATGATTCAAATGAGCAAGATACTTCACCAATTGTGAAACTTGTGTTTGGTGGATGTGCTTTTTTTGTTATTGAATATTCATATTCATTAATAGTGATATCTGATATGGGTAATACAGCTATTCATATTTTTGTATATATACTTATGTAGGTATTCATGTCTATACCTCTAAATACTTATTCATGTATATAGTTATTGCCCTTTAATTACAATTAACATCTCATTTGTAATTGTGATCTATTCCTTTTACCATTGGAAATCCCATTGTTGTTCTCTCACCAATTTTAGGCTTTTATCTATACTGCTGGTATTTCATAATTGTTACGATTTATATTGATTAAAGCTTATTGCCTTTCAATAATTTTTATCATTCATTATATCGTGGCACACATTTCTCCTTTTTGGTTTTGTCTCATTGATGTAATTTGCAAAAAAAGACAATGCTCGGGAGTATAAATTGTGACAAAGTGAGATTTCCCACCATAGTCAAAAACTGAATTATGGTCGAATTCATCCCAAGAAAACAAATCTGGCCAGATATTAACGATAGAACCACAAAGGATATTATAACTAAGGTAGATATTAATGATGACACAGGTATGCAAAATTTGGGTACATAAAAATTGGTTAAAATCCAATGATTGAGTCTTATGTTTTCGTATGTCATGAGTTAAAAAAACACTTCAATTTTTAGCCACATGTATGGATTATATACAAGCGAGATGAATAATAAAAATATTTATTGTAGCCAAACATGTTCACAATATTATATAGATTTATTGAGCATTCATTCTGCAACTTTATTATTGCACCTTTTCCGTTTCTCTTCAAAGCTTCTTTTGATACCTTTTCTCTTATAGAAGGCCTGCGGATCTTCTCTCTGAAGCATCCAGCAGTAGGCCACCATCATGTTCACTTTCCATCTACCTTAGTATCGTTGTTCCAACTCCTTGATATTTTCTCCTTGCTCTTCGCCAACAGCACAAATGTTTTTAGGAAAGTAATCCAAATGGGAATGTAAAAATGTAACTTCAAATTCATGAGACAACCCAAGGCTTTGATACGCTTCAGAATGTTCTACCCAATGGACTTACATTTTGGTTCTTTGTTGTTACCTAGAAATTTCTTCACGACATCTTTAAAAGAATCCCAAGCACTTTTCTCAACAGATTTCATTATTGTGTCAAACACGTCGTCCTTCATGAGAGTCCGAATATTCGGACCCACAAAAATGCCTTCATTTTTGCTTCAGATAGTCTATGAAACTTGGTACACAGGTACTTAAAAGTCTCTCCTTCTTTCGGTAAAGCTTTCACAAACTGCTTCATAAGTACAAGCTTAATGTGGAGTTGTGGCAGGAGAACTTTAGTGCGATCAATTAAACTTTCCGCAACTATGTTCTTGAGACCAGGTTGCAAAGATGTTCTCATTGGCCAACCTTTTTGGCTCCAGTGATGAGTCCTATCCCGGCTGTCCCATTCACACAAAAGACATGGGTTCTGTTACCTCTATGCTACCCATATTTTTATTTGAGAATAAAGTCTTAATTCTCATAGCTTTTCTTGAAGTAAACAGGATGCCACAGGAACTAAAATATTCTTGCTGCTATTTTGCAGTAGCACGGCGTTCAGACTTTTTTTGGCTGAATCAATAAAGAGTCTCCACTTGCTCACATTGTAAAATTTTTCCATCAGCCCAGGAACGATACACTAGAGCACCATCTTGAGAAAACTATGGAAGGAATTATTTTTTGGAATTCTATGGAATCAGCGTTTGGGCAAAATTGTACATGACAAAATGTTCAATATTTTTACTGAGTTCAGCAATCAAAAGTTCAATGTGGCTCAATTAAAACAATTCTGCAAAGATGAGTGGGCCAAATTCCTCAAGAGCATTGTAAGGGCTCGTGTGTACGTTGCTTTATTTTTGCGTTTCCGCAGCGTTTTGATCTGCAGCGTCACGTTGTCAAAATGCATGCGTTCTGCTTCTCCAGCAAAGTCTATGAGAATCATGTAAAATCTGTGTGCACGATGCTTTTTTGAACGCAGCGTTTTGAAAGTAAAAAATTTGACAAAATCTTTGCGTTTAAAAATGCAGCATGTCAATTCTTTTGAGCGTTTTGGCAGCGTTCTACACCAATTGAAATCAATGAGTTGTTGAAAAACGCTACCAAAATATTAAGCATCCAAACAAAGAGCCTCACGGTTAAACCTTAAGGTCTCAAAAGGGTCATACTGGTAAGGGGTATGATTTAACCCACCAGAATGTCCCAGAGACAGCACACTCCAAAAGACTGATATATAAGACAAAAAAGGAGTATTTGCGTGCAATTTACTGATGATTTTAATACAGATAGTTACAATTACATATAAAGGACATTAAGAAGCATAAATCAGGGAAAAACACATAGAGTCCCAGTAAATCACCCTGACTGTTGGGATAAAAATTATCATCAGAATAGAGTATCAGTATACAACAAAGATGTAGCAAATTGCTGCGGCTATATAAAGTGTGGTGCAGTAAAGGATAGAAAAAGGGGCTATATCAAAGGGGATTATAAATAAATGTATTATATTGTAATAGCCATCTCTCTTTAACCACCATCTAAACCGCCAGAGGAAAGTACTATATAAATGCAGAGCCACATTGAGGGCAAAGTGTAGAGAGAGTGGAAAAAATACCCCATTCAAAAAGATCATAGGCCGCTCCCGGAAGAAGCGGTCCTGTACCGCGAAATGGCCGTCGGAGGTCCCCTCTGGCTGGTCCCCCTGAACCAACTGCCTGTTGCTAAGCAATTCCTGCTGGCTTTCTCCGCCTATGGTCTTTTTGATGGAGTATTTTTTCCAGCCTAAAAATATCAGCCAGCAGCCGCCTGGAATTGCCGCATCCATTATATACGACAATCCCTGGAATCTATCCGACTCATCCCAAATTGCCCTGGTGCGGAGGCAATCGGGATAATAAGGAGTTAATGGCAGCAGCCCATAGCTGCCACTAAGTCCTAGGTTAATCATGGCAGGCTTCTCCCCGAGATACCTTCCATGATTAACCTGTAAGTTAAAGAAAATAAACACACACATCCAAAAAATCCTTTTTTTTGGAATAAAAGACAGAAAAACACCCTCTTTCACCATTTTATTAATCCTCAAATACCCCTCCAGGTCCAGTGTAATCCACATGAGGTCCCATGACGCTTTCAGCTCTGCTACATGAAGCTGACAGCGAGTGGCCACAGACCATGACCGCTATCTGTCAGCTCCACGCAGCAACTGAAGTGAGCCGTGAGATCATCAATGACGTCACTCAGGTTACCCGTGGCCACCACTCTCAGCTGGATGACTCCAGCTGTGGCCGCGGGTAACCTGAGTGACAGCACAGCTGATCGTGCTGCTCACTTCAGTCACTCAGGTGAGTCCTTTACAGGTGACCGCTAATCAGGACACAACACACAGACAGAGCCGCGGGATGACAATGAAGTTGGGTGAAGTTCATCTGAGTTTATTCTCATCACCCGGCTCTTTCTGTGTCTGCTGTCAGCGGGCATGTAGCAAAGCTGAATTGCCGGGGACCGCACTGACAAAAATGCATTCCAAACGCATGTCAAATGTAAGCAAAATGCATCTAAAATACATGCGTTTTGGATGATTTTTTTTTGGTCAAAACACAGTGTCAAGTCTGCCAGCGGGTGCGCTTTTTTCTGCACAACGCAGTGTGCACACGAGCCCTAAGACTCATTGCCAGTTATTGCAAACACTGGATTGCAGTTGTTGCTGCTAAGGGAGGTTATTAGGTTTAGGGACAATCATTTTTTCACCTAGGGCCCTATATTTTTTTAATTTCTTTTTCCCTTAATAATAAAGACCTTCATTTATAATTTGCATTTTGCGTTTACTTGTGTTATCTTTGTCTAACATTTAAATTTGTTTGGTGATCTGAAACATTTAAGTGTGAAAAAATATGCAAAAGAATAAGAAATCAGGAAGGGTGCAAGTACTTTTTCATACCACTGTAAATATCACATCTTTCTTTTCAAAGAATTTTACCTTTGCAGACCTCTGTTAGAGATAATTCAAAGGTATTGCTTCATATATGAATCCTCTCAGTTTGTCCATTACTTTGAGGGTGATAGGCAAAACAGATGTCTATGGAAAGTTTGTCATACTTGTGCAGCACCCTCCAGAACCCAAAAAGTCCATAAAAATTTCAGCTCAAAGTTCTTGTGGAATAGGTAGAGGCTGAAGAATATTGATGAGCACTAGAGAGGATTATATAATAAAGAGAGGGAGCTGTGAATAACAAAAATAACGAGAATACGCTTTGTAAGAGAAGCTGCTACACATAACAAGAGAGGAAACTATATAATAAAGGACAGCGCCATACATAACTAGCAAGGATGCTAATAAGGGACAGTGTTATACATAATAACAGGGGAAACTATGTAATTAAGGCTGGCGCTTTAGTTAGTAAGTACATCAAATACTAATGGACAGTGCTATACATCATAAGGCTACATTCCTGCATCCGTGTGCAGTGTCAGTGTGCTGCCTGACTTTTTCTTGTACAGCACAGAGAACCATGGAGTATGTCCTATCCCTCATAATCAGATCAGGATACAACAAAAACTGTGGAAAGAAGCGCAAATAGGGTCTTACCTGGGTATACACCAGGTTATTAATAGGTAATGAACTCACCTAGGAGGGTTGTGAAAGTCACAACACCTGTAGTCACGTATCAGATATGGCGCATAGCCGCAGCCCCGAATAGAGACAGTACGTAGAATGTGGAGGAAATCGGGTTTATGCCGCGTTAAACCAAGATGTGAAGGTGATTGATTTATCTGTTTTATTCTTGTCCAGGTCTACGTGTTTCAGAGATTTCAATCTCCTTCATCAGGACATCAAAGAGAAATGAACAGTCATAATATCATAATCAGATCAGAACAGCACATGCTCCGATTCTCGCAGATCTCATTCTCAGAGCTGTTATTTTCACAGATAGGTGAACGTATCTATGAAACTCTAGCAGTCCGTGTATTGTCTGATAAAAAAAGGTCTGGAACACACGGAAATAGGGGGACCTGACAGATTGCTTTGAAATTCACATATGATGTCCTTCTCCCCCGCGTTCCTCATAAGGCCCTGAAGCCCCTCTTCCAAATCTCCCGTCCTGTCCCCTCCTCAGTTTATTAAAAAAAAAAACAACTCACCATTCACTTCTCCATACGGGCCCCCGCTGCACCACTTCTTCTCCTGTACAGGTCCCCACCGCACCGCTTCTTCTTCTCCCGGGTACTTTTCAAATGACACAAAGGCACATGCGGCATGGTGACATTATCAAGGAGCGTGCCTGTGTCACAGAGAAAAGTGCTGGCCAGGGAGCAGAGGACAGATTCCTGTGTTTCGCTCTCTGCACTGGGATCGCTCCCTGTCCGACACAGTGGTTGTGATGACGTCAATCTGGCCAGAGGCTCCCCAGAGCCTGGCGCTCCGGACAACAGGTCACGTATGTCCGCCACTGCTCCACTACACCTAATTTGCATGAGATGCAAATTAGCGATGCGTAGGGCAGAAGCGACACTGTCGGGCCCCTCTGCTGAGACTGGGGCCCAGTGAAGAGGGGCTACATACACAAGTCACGGTTGTAATGCTCTAATGGCGGCCCTGGTCCCAGCATATAGTAGCACACATAACCAGATCTTTAGAAAAAGTATTTCAAAAGATTGTTTATGAGATGTTAATGAGGGCTGGACTAGTTGCAAGGGTGTTAGTTCCCTGGCTAGTTAGCCCACTTAGCTTGTTATCATGTCCCTGTAATAGAGCCGTTAGCATTGAGCTCCTTTGACACCAGATGTATGCAACTTGGCTTTAAAGATGCTCACTGCCCATAATCGGAAGTTGTTCACTCTTTCGATCAAGCACACTACTCTCTGAAGCCGGTACACATACACCTAGCTTCTGAGTAGAGCGCATGACCGATAGTGAGTGTCTTTGAAGCCAGGGTGCATATACCAGGCGTGAAAGGAGCTCAATGCTAACGGGTACCGCATTGCCATCACGCTAGAGATTGTAAAGCAGGTTATGATACCCACAGGGGCTAAGTCGGCCATGCTAAGTAGGCTGACTAGCCAAGGGACTAATACCCCTGCAACTAGTCACAGCCCTCATTAGCATTTCATAAACTGTCTTTAGAAATACTTTTTCTAAAGATCCCTTTATCTATGCTACTATATGCCGGGACAGTTAGGCAGGGATTAGCAATATGTACCCAGAACTGCTCGTGGTTCTGGGTGCATATTACACCTGACAGGTTCCTTTATGTTATTGGTCTATATTTATTATGCAATTACTAATTTTTATTAATAAATATATGTACAATATGGGTTATGCAAACATATTGGGTTACATTTGTGAACCCGTGTTATGAGAAACTAGAGTCGTTTGTAGATAAACCAATATAATTACTTTGGGCAATCTAATTAAGACAATATATGGTGTAAGGTCTAGCCATTATATCTTTCCTACTGATAATGATAATCCTAATAATGTGCACATATGTGAAAATACATTGCTAAATAAAAACGAAGATAAATATTTAATGTAAAAATTGATAACATTAATAATTTAAGGGATAGAGAGAGCTGTTTCGACAATTTCAGAGTCCAGCTCGCTAGAAATGAAGGATCTGCACTTTGAAATCAATGCTGCCCAGTCATCTTCATTCCAGTAAATGGAAAGCAAGTTGTGCATTTCACTTAACATTGTCATCAATACAGAACAACTGTTAACTCTCTCAGGGAAATGGTTCAAAGTTTTGAACAAAGATAGGTGTCAATTTATTGTTTCTGTCAGTCCCAGGACAATGCATGGAACAGCAGCATGTACTTTATGCACAATTATGTTGCTCTATTTATACCCAACCAGGAGGAGATAAAGGTTTTGCCACGCTATTTATGGGGAAGTACCAAGCGGACGGCCAAAGGGAAGGGAAAGTCTGTATCTAGGGAGAGGGAAGATGGTGACCCCTGACCATTCCTACTGCTGGTCCCTCGGGTCCATCACCATCCTAGATAGGTTCCACACCTATGCACTGAGCCAGATACTTGACCCTAGGTATCCCTAGTGCTGGGCTCTAAATAGGGAACGGATGCGATGAGCTAATCATCAACCCCACTAAACACTACAGAAGACACAAGGGGGACAAACAGGGGTAAAATGGATGAACTACAGTGGGGAAAAATATTTAGTCAGCCACCAATTGTGCACGTTCTCCCACTTAAGATGAGAGGCCTGTAATTGACATCATAGGTAGACCACAACTATGAGAGACAAAATAAGAAAACAAATACAGAAAATCACCTTGTCTGATTTGGCAAGATTTTTTTTGCAAATTATGGTGGAAAATAAGTACCGTATTTTTCGGACTATAAGATGCACTTTTTTCCCCCCAAATGTTGGGGGAAAGTGGGGAGTGCGTCTTATAGTCTGAATGTAGGGCTGCGGGGAATGAGGGTGCTGCGGTATAGGGGGTCATCAGCGGCACGAGCAGGCTGTAGCAGCCTGCCGTGACCACGTGGACCCGCTCATTTAATATGCACGCCCAACATCCCGTCCCGCCCATCATCTCTCAGCGCTGAAGCTGGCGCTGACAGGTGGGCGGGGTGATGGGCGGGGAATGCGTGCATATTAAACAGCCGGCCCGCATGATCACCCCTGGCAACTACAGCTTGGAGTGATCATGTGCGGCTGTATTCACTGCCCCCCGCGCATCATCATCAGCGCGGGGTGCAGTGAATCACTACTCTCACCGGCCAGGATCCCTGCAGCACCACGATGTCCTCCTGTTTGTGCCGGTGGGTGGCTGTGTGGACACTAGCTGCGCGCATGTGTCCACATGCAGCCGCCCGCCGGCACAGACAGGAGGACATCGCGATGCTGCAGGGGAACAGTGACGGCTCCACACAGATCAGCAGCGCTGCTGACACAGATGGAGGAGGATCGATGTTGCAGGGCGTGAGGTAAGGTGAGTATGAACGTTTATTTTTATTATTTTATGTGCCACAGGATGCGGGCCGTATAACAGGATGGATGGGGGTATATAGCAGGATGGGGGTGTATAGCAGGATGGGGGTATATGAGCAGGATGGGGGTATATGAGCAGGATGGGGCCATATGCCAGGATGGGTTATATAGCAGGATGGGGCCATATGCCAGGATGGGGTATATAGCAGGATGCGGCCATATGCCAGTATATAGCAGGATGCAGCCATATGCCAGGATGATGGTATATAGCAGGATGTGGGCTATACCAGGATGAGGGAGATATACTGTATATACAAGGCAGGAGGATCATTACCAAGCTGGGGTACCTTAATAGAGAATTTGGGGACATTACCCCCATAACAGTGTCAGCAGCAGATCCTCACCCCATAACAGTGTGTCATGACCACATTTTTTGCTTAAAATTTTATTTTCCTATTTTCCTCCTGAAAACACAGGGTGCGTCTTATGGTACGGTGCGTCTTATAGTCCAAAAAATATTTAGTCATCTAAAAACATGCAAGATTTCTGGCTCTCATAGACCTGTAACGTCTTCTTTAAGAGGCTCCTCTGTCCTCCACTCATTACCTGTAGTAATGGCACCTGTTTGAACTTGTTATCAGTATAAAAGACACCTGTCCACAACCTCAGTCACACTCCAAACTCCACTATGGTGAAGATCAAAGAGCTGTCGAAGGACACCAGAAACAAAATTTTAGCCCTGCACCAGCCTGGGATGACAGAATCTGCAATAGGCAAGCAGCTTAGTGTGATGAAATCAACTGTGGGAGCAATAATAAGAAAATGAAAGCCATACAAGACCAGTGATAACCTCCCTCGATCTGGGGCTCCTCACAAGATCTCACCCTGTGGGGTCAAAATGATCACAAGAATGGTGAGCAAAAATCGCAGAACCACACGGGGTTACCTAGTGAATGAACTGCATAGAGCTGGGACCAGCGTAAAAAAGACTACCATCAGTAACACACTACAGCCCCAGGGACTCTGATCCTGCAGTGCCAGACGTGTTCCCCTGCTTAAGCCAGTACATGTCCGGAACCATCTGAAGTTTGCTAGAACTGTTTGGTAGAAACACAACTCGTCATGTTTGGAGGAGACAGAATGCTGAGTTGCATCCAAAGAACACCATACCTACTGTGAAGCATGGGGATGGCAACATCATGCTTTGGGGCTGTTTCCCTGCAAAGGGACCAGGATGACTGATCCGTGTACATGACAGAGTAAATGGGGCCATGTATCATGAGATTTTAAGTGCAAACCTCCTTCCATCAGCAAGGCCATAGGAAGGTGAAATGTGCCTGGGTTTTTCTGCATGATAATGATCCCAAGCACACCACCAGGGCAACAAAGCAGTGGCTTCGTAAGAAGGATATGAAGGTCCTGGAGTGGACTAGTCAGTCTCCAGACCTCAACCCCATAGAAAACCTTTGGAGGGAGTTGAAAGTCCGTGTTTCCCAGCGACAGGCCCAAAACATCACTGCTCTAGAGGAGATACGCATGGAGGAATGGGCCAACATAACACCAACAGTGTGTGTCAACCTTATAAAGTCTTACAGAAAAGGTTTAACCTCTGTCATTGCAAACAAAAGAAATATTACAAAATATTGAGATGAATTTTGTTATCGACCAAATACTTATTTTCCACCATAATTAAAAAAAAAATTGAAAAAAATCTTGCCAAATCAAATAAGGTGATTTTCTGTTTTGCTTTGTTTTTTTTTTCATTTTGTCTCTCATAGTTGTGGTCTACCTATGATGTCAATTACAGGCCTCTCTCATCTTTTTAAGTGGGAGAATATGCACAATTGATGGATGACTAAATACTTTTTTTCCCCCATTGTACTTATCTATTGCTGACTCGTGTATCAGCAAAGTCTTAGTAACGGTAGCACAGAGCTACAAGCCACTTGCTTGCAACCACAGCTTGAATGAACAGAATAATATCACCATCACCAGTCCAGGGAAGGAAGGAGTATTAAAGCACCAAGGCAATACTGATGATCAGCAGCTGGGTGAAGGCGAGCTCCTGCTGGGTCCAAAAGAGGGAGAGATAGAAATCCAGCAGGAAAGGTACCTATTACAATGAATACTAACAGCAGGAACAATAGAAAGTCAGGGGGCATTTTGCACAGCCAAACACTGTGACCTTCTATTGCCAGAAACCACATGACTGTCACTTGTGACACACCCGTGACTGGTTTCCTTTAAAGGGAATCTGACAGAAATTGACCTAATGTTTAAATCAAAATTTTTGTTACATATATATTTTATTTACATTTTGGCAGCATTTCCTTTTATATCACAATTTTTATAAATAGCAAAATTAGTAAGATTGCTGTTTCAAAGGGGCAACTTGAGCTGTCTGAAGGGTGCATTACAAGCTGCGATATCGCTAGCGATAGCTAGCGATGTCGTGCGCAATAGCACCCGCCCCCGTCGTTCATGCGACATTTGAATGTTCGCTACGGCAGCGTCACACGCGCATACCTTCATAGCGATGTCACTGCGGCGTCACTAGCGATTTTTGACGCTTTTGCGATTGTTGGTCGTCACTCCTTGGTGTCACACGCTGCGATGACGCTACCGGCGCCGGATGTACGTCACTAACGACGTGACCCCGACGATATATCGTTAGCGATGTTGCAACGTGTAAAGCCCCCTTTAAGCTATGTTCGCATGTTGCAGATTTGGTAAAGAAGTGTTCTGCATCAAATCTGCACTTTCTGGCAGAAAAACGCACCACAAAACGTATTTTTTTTTGGTGCGCTATTTTCTGCACTATATCTGTAAAGGAAATAATAAGCAACGTGTGAACAGCACTTCAGAATTCTCATTGACTTTGCTGGCATAAAGATAGACATGCAGATTTTGGTCAAAATCTGCATCAAATCTGCACAAAACAAAGCATCAAAAACACACTGTGCGCACACAGTCTAAAGCAGGGGTCTCAAACTCGGCTGGGTATATGGGCCGCACAGAGGAAAATAAATAATTTGGGGGGCATTTTTATTGGTACCATATATAATATATTTTATTGTTTTTTTTACATACCTTGGGATCACTGAGTTTGAACATTTTCACTTGTTCATTATAGCAAACGTGCACATTCTTTGTTTAAATATAAACATTTTTTTTATTACATTTTATCCCTTTCTTGTAACTAAGTCTTACAATTAGCACTATATAGAAATTTTGACCAACATCTTTTAGTAATGTTCCCCATATTGTTGTAACGTGCCCATCCTTGTCCCCTTGTAGTATTGTGCCCCATCACACAGTAATGTGCCCATCCTAGTCCCCATCCCACAGTAATGTACTGATCCTTGTCCCCATCCTAAAGTAATGTTCCCCATCCTTGTCCCCATTTTGTAGTAATGTGTTCATCCTTGTCCCCATGTTATAGTAATCTGTTCATCCTTGTCCCCATGTTATAGTAATCTGTTGATCCTTGTCCCCATGTTATAGTAATCTGTTCATCCTTGTCCCCATGTTATAGTAATGTGTTCATCCTTGTCAACATCCTATAGTAATGTCCACAATCTATAGTAATGTGTCCATCCTTGTCCCCCATCTTATAGTAATGTTCCCCATCCTTGTCCCCTTGTAGCAATGTCCCCATCCTATAGTACTGTCCCCATTCTATAGTAATGTGCCCATCCTTTAGTAATGTGCCAACCTTGTCCCCACCCTATAGTAATGTCCCCAGTATTATCCCTATTCTATAGTAATGTTTCCCATCCTTGTCCCCTTGTAGTAATGTCCCTATCCTACAGTAATGTGCCCACCTTGTCCCCATCCTATAATGTGCCCACCTTGTCCCCACCCTATAGTAATGTCCCCAGCCTTGTCCCCATGCTATAGTCATGTGCCCATCCTAGTCCCTATCCTATAGTACTGTGCTCATCCTTGTCCCCATCCTATAGTAATGTCCCCAATCTATGGTAATGTGTCTATCCTTGTCCCCCATCTTATAGTAATGTTCCCCATCCTTGTCCCCTTGTAGCAATGTCCCCATCCTATAGTACTGTCCCCATTCTATAGTAATGTGCCCATCCTTTAGTAATGTGCCAACCTTGTCCCCACCCTATAGTAATGTCCCCAGCATTATCCCTATTCTATAGTAATGTTTCCCATCCTTGTCCCCTTGTAGTAATGTCCCTATCCTACAGTAATGTGCCCACCTTGTCCCCATACAATAATGTGCCCACCTTGTCCCCACCCTATAGTAATGTCCCCAGCCTTGTCCCCATGCTATAGTCATGTGCCCATCCTAGTCCCTATCCTATAGTACTGTGCTCATCCTAGTCCCTATCCTATAGTAATGTCCCCATACTATAGTAATAATGTCCCCATCCAATAGTATTGTGCCCATCCTTGTAATGTTCCCATCCTATAGTAATGTCCCCAGCCTTATTCCCATCTCATAGTAATGTGCACACTTTGTCCCCATCCTGTAGTAATGTCCCCAGCCTTGTCCCCATTCTATAATAATGTCCCCATCCAATAGTAATGTCCCCGTCCTATAGTAATGTGCCCACCTTGTCCCCATCCTATAGTCATGTGCCCACCTTGTCCCCATCCTAAAGTAATGTCCCCAGCCTTGTCCCCATTCTATAGTCATGTGCCCATCCTAGTCCCTATCCTATAGTAATGTGCCCATCCTAGTCCCTATCCTAATGTCCCCATACTATAGTAATAATGTCCCCATCCAATAGTATTGTGCCCATCCTTGTAATGTCCCAATCCTATAGTAATGTCCCCAGCCTTATCCCTATCCCATAGTAATGTGCGCACTTTGTCCCCATCCTGTAGTAATGGGTCAGCAGCTCCTCTTACCTTCCACAGACGCCGGAGTGAAGTTGAGGGGAGTGGTTTCCGGCCCCTGATCCACAGTGATTGGACAGATCAGTCACAAGGCCGGTCTCTCCAATCAGAGCAGGGGGAGGGTGAAACACAGGTCACCCAGCTCCAGCCAATGATCAGTGCTACAGCTGCCTTGATCTTGGCTGGATTTCAATGTTTCAGCGATTTTCAATGGCTGAAACATTAGTGGCTGTGATTGGCTGAGCGGCGTTCGTCAGCCAATCACAGCTTCCGTAGGTCCGGGGAGGAGACACCACCCCTCCTGAGGTCCCCTCCTCCCCGAATCTAAGGTATTTGCAGCGATCGTAGCCACCGGGGCTGCGATTTCGCCATGACGTACTGGGTACGTCATGGGTCCTTAAGTACCAGGGAACCATAACGTACCCAGTACGTCATAGGTCGCTAAGGGGTTAACGTCCAACACACACACACACACACCATTCTTCTCACCTCCCTCCGCTGCCTCATCTCTGCTTCGTGCGGCCCCCAGACCCCTGTTCACTATCGCGGCAGGAGCAGTGTCACTGTCAGTGATTTATGTGAGATGATTGTATTGCCGGCGCGAGAGCGCAGAATCAAGCAAAACATTCATCTGACGTAAGTGCAGACAGTGGCTGCGGCCCCTGCACCGGCCGCGATAGTGAACAGGGGCACGGGCCTGGGGGCCGCACGAACTACCCTGAGGGGCCGCATGCGGGCCGCGTGTTTGAGACCCCTGGTCTAAAGGGTACTTTACACGCTGCGACATCACTACCGATATATCGTCGGGGTCACGTCATTAGTAACGCACATCCGGTGCCGTTAGTGACATCGCAGCGTGTGACACCAATGAGCGACGATCAACGATCACAAAATAATCCAAAAACAGTGATCGTTGACACGTCGTTCATTTCCTTAATATCGTTGCTGCTGCAGGTATGATGTTGTTCGTCCTTCCTGCGGCAGCACACATCGCTACTTGTGACACCGCAGGAACAACGAACATCTCCTTACCTGCATCCACCGGCAATGAGGACGGAAGGAGGTGGGCGGGATGTTATGTCCCACTCATCTCCGCCCCTCCGCTTCTATTGGCCGGCCGCTTAGTGACGCCGCTGTGACGCCGCACGAACCGCCCCCTTGAAGGAGAGATTGTTCGGCGGTCACAGCCACGTCGCTAGCAAGGTATGTGCGTGTGACGCTGCCGTAGCGATAATGTTCGCTACGGCAGCGATCACCAAATGTCGCACATACGACGGGTGGGAGCTATCGCGCTCGACATCGCTAGCAATCGCTAGTGATGTTGCAGCGTATAAAGTACCCTTTAAGATTCCTACTTCATGACATTTCAGGAAACGTTTACAGCAATTTCATTATCATCACAGGCAGTATTACAATAACTGGTAAAGCCTTTCTATACAACTGATAACACAGGATGCGCCAATCACAATAGGTGATGTCACAGCTGACCCTGCTTCCCCTCACTTTACAAGGACACTTGCACATGCTCATTAGATGCTTCTATACAAAAGATAGGGTCTGAATCTGTTCATTGCCGCTAATGTCCATGTACATTTCCTGAAACAACAGTGTGAAAATTGCAAGATTTATTATTTTTAAGAAACATTATGATATAAAATGAAAAAAACATTGCAAAAATGTGAAACAAATCAATTTAACATAAAAACCTGTCACCAGGCTTTTGTTATGTCATCTGAAAGCTGCATGATGTAGGGGCAGAGACTGTGATTCCAACAATGTATCACTTACTGGGCTACTTGGCGGAGTGTTGATAAAATCACTGCTTTATCTGCTGCAGATCTACCAGTTCCCTGAATGCAGAGCACTGTATAACCCCACCCACACCACTGATTGTCAGCTTTCTATGTTCACTCCAAAGGCAGAAATCTGCCTATTGGCTGATGGGACGAGGTTATACAGAGCTCATGGATATGGAGGACTACATGGCAGCTAACTTACAAGTCCTCTAGTGATATTGTCCTGCTGATAAAACAGTTATTTTATCAAAACTATAGCAAGCAGCCCAATAGATAACAAATCGCTGGACTCAGGGCCTATGTCTCTATCTGTTTTCAGATTAGGTAGCAAAAAACTGGTGATAGATTCCGTTTAAAAAATAGGTCACTTTCTAATGACACATTTTATTTAACTTCTATAAACTCAGTGTTACATACTCCTGCACCACTGCTCCACTGTCACAGGTGTGTAATAAGTGACAGACAGTCATGTGGTTTCTGGCCATAGAAGGTCACAGCATTTGGCTGCGCAGTGTTCTCCCTGACTTTCCATTGTTACGACTGTCAGTATTCATTGGTATAGGTAGCTTTCCTTCTGGATTCATCTCTTTCCCTTTGGACCCAGCAGGACCTCGCCTTCTACACAGCAGCTGATCATCAGCATTATCTTGGTGCTTAAATACCCCTTCCTTCCTTGGACTGGTGCTGGTGATATTTTTCAGTTCATTCAAGCCTTGGTTGCAAGCAGGTGGCTTGTACTCCTCTGTGGTACTGTGGTATTGTTGCTGAAAACTTTGCTGAATTTCTACCTGTGTCATCTGTAGATAAGTAGTTCATACATTTTACCCCGGTGTGTCCTCCTTGTGTTGTCTATAGTGTTTGTGGGGTTGACAAAGAACTAATTCCACCCATCCAGCAATAGAGATACCTAGGGTCAGATATTCGGCTCTGCGCATAGGTGCGTCACCTATCTAGGGTGGTGAGGGATCCCAGGGACCAGCAGTAGGTTTGGTCAGGGGTCACCATCTTGCCTTTCCCTAGACACAGAGATTCCCTTCCCTTTCTCCATTTGCTTAGTATTTCCCCATACCTAGCGTGACATCCACATTATGGTTGTGTGAGTGCTACTTTGCCTGAGGATCCAAACTAATTCTGATGGCCAACTTATCAAGCTAGGTCTGACGGCCCACTTAAACACTCAATGGTCTCCTGACTCTTGCCTGAGACTCATCAGCAATTACTGGATGCTGCCAATATGGCGCCCCTGACCCGGTCAGGCACCACTGAGTACTGCACCCATGCTGGGACAGTACTTCCAGGTAATCCTAAGGGCCAAAATGAGGTGTGTACGCACAGACACATAGCAACCAGTTCTCCCACACCATTAGATGGGACTCTTGGGCAGTCTCCGGAGGGGTCTGGCCTTCAAATCTTGTCAAGGGGTGAAGCGGAGGGGCTGGGAGCTAAAAAGTGCAGAGGTTGTCAGGAAGAGAGGAGAGCCAGTCTGGTAGTGGTGAGCGGCGGTCGCGAGGTAGATACGCGCGTGGCCACTAGTCAGACCCTGCACAGGGTAGTAGCCGTTAGCGGGGGAGAACGGTCACCTGGTAGTAAGAGTACAGAGCTCCTGATGACTAGGCACGTATGGGGTACAGGTCCCTAGAGCAGACTCCAGTTTAATGACCTGCTAAACCTGCCGGTTAGGGGAACTACAAGTACCTCACCAACCTTACAGAGTCCGAGCCTCAGCAGCAACGCAGGGACCCATAAGGGGACAGAGCCTGGAGCCATCTCACTTGGTCCACGCTGCCGGCAAACGGGCCAAACACAGGGGAGAAAAGGCAGTAGTGACTTCGTGAATAGACCCCCATGGAACTTCACGTCAGGGGGTTATCCGAACACAGTGCTAGGAAGACGAGCTAACAGGTTACCTTCAGACTGGCCCAAAGGAACCCTGATCTTACCTGGTTAATCACAGCAATGCCCGGGTCAGCTCACCGCAACATCTGAGTGAGTAAAAACCAGCTGAAAGACTTTTGGACTCAGCCTGTGTTATTCCGGGACCTGCTATCCTACTCACCCAAGCCCTTGGGGCCTGCCTCACTCACGGGAGGCTACATCACCTGGCTGCAGACCCCATTATCCCCAGACACTCGTAAAACCTGCAGCCGCGGTCATTTACATCTCTGACCACAAGCCATGAGTGGCGTCACGATACATAAAATAAAAACTGACATTACATGTTTGCCATATCGAACAAGTACTGTGGCGTCCCTGAACAGGATCATCATCGTTGGGGCGTCACCCCTCTAACCTAGAATTGATTTCTTCAGCTGGTGACTCTCCATGAATTTGTTGCCTTCAGTTAATCTCTTCCAGGTAACTTCTAAATTAAACATTGCTTCTACTTCTTCTGGATTTGTTGTCTCTCACTGACCACCACAATTCCCATCTGTACTTCAGAGATGACATGTCTCATGTCAAAGTTAAGACCATTTATGTCAATACTTTAATGTGGAGGTCCTTGGTCAAGAATTAGTGTACCTTAGGGTACCGTCACACTTTAGCGACGCAGCAGCGATCCCACCAGTGATCTGACCTGGTCAGGATCGCTGCTGCATCGCTACATGGTCGCTGGTGAGCTGTCAAACAGCCAGATCTCACCAGCAACCAGTGACCAGCCCCCAGCCAGCAGCGACGTGCAAGCGACGCTGCGCTTGCACGGAGTCGGCGTCTGGAAGCTGCGGACACTGGTAACTAAGTTAAACATCGGGTATGGTTACCCGATGTTTACCTTAGTTACCAGCTCACACCGCTTAGCTTAGCGTGTGCAGGGAGCAGGAGCCGGCACTGGCAGCGTGAGAGCTGCGGAGGCTGGTAACGAAGGTAAATATTGGGTAACCACCTTGGTTACCCGATGTTTACCTTGGTTACAGCTTACCGCAGGCTGCCAGACGCCGGCTCCTGCTCCCTGCACATTCAGGATTGTTGCTCTCTCGCTGTTACACACAGCGATGTGCGCTTATCAGCGGGAGAGCAACAATAAAAAAACGAACCAGCACTGTGTGTAACGAGCAGCGATCTCACAGCAGGGGCCAGATCGCTG
Source organism: Anomaloglossus baeobatrachus (assembly GCF_048569485.1). Taxonomy (NCBI): domain Eukaryota; kingdom Metazoa; phylum Chordata; class Amphibia; order Anura; family Aromobatidae; genus Anomaloglossus; species Anomaloglossus baeobatrachus. The sequence continues at coordinate 223,649,602 of NC_134356.1, forward strand.
CTCAGTGTCACACACAGCGAGATCACTAATGAGGTCACAAAAAACGTGACTCAGCAGCGATCTCAGTAGCGATCTCGCTGTGTGTGAAGTACCCCTAATGCATGAAGTTCAAAGACTGCAGCGGCTCAGGTCCACTCTGGTTTTTGGGTAAGAGCAGATACATTGAAAGATATATCTAGTTAACAATTAGTGAGTAATAATAATTTTACTGTCCTTAACTGTATGTGGATAATATATAGTGAGAGATTTTCAACTGGTTGTTGTATACTTTCCATGAAATCATTAGAAGGTGTCTCTTCTCTTCACCAGAAGATAACAGCAGGTCTCCAGGGATTCAGTAGTGGGAGCCCCAACTATTGACCTTTTCTAGAAACTTCCTGAGGGGTTATTCTAATGAGGTAGCTTCTAATGTTTTACACTTTGTTTCCAAGTGACTAAATAACCATAGACAAAGTATTCATGACATAATTCAGAATTTTACTGTAATTATATAGTCAAGTGTTCTTATTTATATACCACAAAGCAAGACTGTCATTTCTTCCAGTGTATTATTCCACCAAACAATCACAGAGGTTACCCAGGCGTGACAGTACAATGGTTTCTGTAGGACGGGAGGTGAGGCCTTTCACTGTGTGCTTCCCACACAGTCTGCTATAATAAAGCTTAGCCAAGCTCAAGGGATAAAGAATTTCTTGTTGCTAACAATGATTTTTCCATTCAGATATGTCTAATATAAAGGCAAGAAGAAATTTCCTTGTGGCCAAAGGAGTTAGGCATAAATGATATGGTTATAATAACATGAAATGCTTGCCCAGCTTCAAAATGAACACATCTTTATTTGTTATCTACAGTTGGAAAAATAAGTATTTTTAATAAGATACACTGACGATTTTGCAAGTTTTCCCACCTACAAAGAATGCAGAGGTCTGTAATTTTTATCGGAGGTACATTTCATTTGTGACAGAAAGAATAAAAATAAAAATCCAGGAAATCACATTGTATGATTTTTAAATATTAATTGTGCATTTTATTGCATAAAATAAGTATTTGATACAATAGAAAAACAGAACTTAATATTTGGTGCAGAAGCCTAAGGCGGGCTTTGCACACTGCGACATCGCAGGTGCGATGTCGGTGGGGTCAAATTGAAAGTGACGCACATCCGGCATCGCATGCGACATCGCAGTGTGTAAAGCCTGGATGATACGATTAACGAGCGCAAAAGCGTCGTAATCGTATCATCGGTACAGCGTCGGCGTAATTCATAATTACGCCGACGCGATGGTCCGATGTTGTTCCTCGCTCCTGCGGCAGCATACATCGCTGTGTGTGAAGCCGCAGGAGCGAGGAACATCTCCTACCGGCCTCACTGCGGCTTCCGTAGGATATGCGGAAGAAAGGAGGTTGGCAGGATGTTTACATCCTGCTCATCTCCACCCCTCCGCTCCGATTGGCCGCCTGCCGTGTGACGTCGCAGTGACGCCGCACGACCCGCCCCCTTAACAAGGAGGCGGGTCGCCGGCCACAGGGACGTCGCACGGCAGGTGAGTGTGTGTGTGAAGCTGGCGTAGCAATAACTTTCGCTACGCCAGCTATCACCACATATCGCTGCTGCGACGGGGGCGGGGACTATCGCACTCAGCATCGCAGCATCGGCCTGCGATGTCGTAGTGTGCAAAGCCCGCCTTAGTTTGCAATTACAGAAGTCAGACGTTTTCCTGTAGTTCTTGACCAGGTTTGCACACACTGCAGCAGGGATTTTGGCCCACTCCTCCATACAGATCTTCTCCAGATCATTCAGGGGCTGTCACTGGGCAGCATTGATTTTCAGCTCCCTCCAAAGATTTTCTATTGGGTTGAGGTCTGGAGACTGACCAGGCCATTCCAGGACCTTGAAGTGCCTCTAACGGAGTCACTCCTTTTAGCCCTGACTGTGTGTTTTAGAAAAATTGTTTAAAAGAACAGAGAGTCCTCAGTGGTTGATACCTTTTAATGGCTAACTGAAAAGATGGTAATAATTGCAAGCTTTCGAGACTACTCAGGTCTCTTCATCAGGCATGGTATAACACAAAATCTGAAGAGTCACATATTTATACACAACAGGACTTAGAATAGTGCAGTAAAAAAAACCCAAAACTTTTTTTTTTTATCTCTACTGGCTAACACGGTACAAAGATATATTTTACTTGTGTGTTTTAGGTCATTTTTATGCTGAAAGACTCACCCACGACCCATCTTCAATGCTATTACTAAGGGAAGGGGGTTGTTAGCCAAAATCTTGCAATACATGTCCCCATCCATCTTTCCTTCAGTGTCATCTATGCTTCAGGGTTGGGACAGTGTTCCTGGGGTTGTACTCATCCTTGTTCTTCCGCCAAACACGACGACTAGGATTGATACCAACAAGTTCTATTTTGGTCTCATCTGACCACATGACCTTCTGCCATGCCTCTGTGGCACCCTTGACCTAGTCAGGCACCACTGAGTACTGCACCCATGCTGGGGCAGTACTTCCAGGTAATCCAAAGGCTGGAATAGGATGTGTACGCACAGACACATAACAACCAGGTCTCCCACACCTTGAGAGGGGACCCTTGGGCATACCCAAGAGGGGGCTTGCCTCCACATCTCAGCAAGGGGTGTAGGGGAGGGACTGGAAGCTAAGGTTTCAGCGGCTGTCAGGAAAGTAGGAGGAACTAGCCAGTCTGGTAGCGGAGAGGGCAAAAAGGTGGCTGGAGGAGAGAGACGCGCGCTGACACGCTAGTCAGACCCTGCACGTGAAGTAGCCACTAGCGGGGGAGAATGGTTACCGGCCAGTCAGTTAGAAAGACACTGAGGGAGTCAGTAGGTCGAGTACGGGGACTGCTGGTGACTAGGCACACACGGGGAACAGGTCCCTAGAGCAGACGTCCATTTATTGATCTGCTAAACCTGCCGGTGAGGGGAACTGCAAGTCCCTAACCAACCATCTAGAGTCTGAGCCTCAGCAGCAACAAGGGGGCCCATAAGGGGGATCGAGCCAGAAGCCATCTACCTTGGTCCACGCTGCCGGCAAACGGGCCAGAAAGGGGAGAAAAGGCAGTAGCGACTTCCCTGGATGAATCCCACGGTACTTCAAGTCAGGGGATATCCGAAACAAGAAGTTCTAGGAAGGCGAGTTAACGGTTACCCTTAGACCAGCCTACCTGATTCCACCTGGTTAATCTCAGCATCGCCCAGGTTCCTCACAGAACATTTGAAAGTGAGTAAAGAACAGTTGAAAGACATCTTGGACTGAGACTGAGTTATTCTGGGACCTGTTGTTCCACACACCCGAGCCCCTGGGGCCAGCCTCACTCACGGGAGGCCACACCATCAGACTGCAGACTCCATCATCCCCGGATGCTCTTTAAACCTGCAGTGGCGGTCATCCATAACCCTGACCGCAAACCGTGAGTGGCGTCACGACTCCCATATAAATAAACCTGACATACCTGTTGCCAGAAATACCAAAAAGTGGAGACCCTGTGGCGTCCCCGAAGGTGGAGTGAAGTCCCTGGGGCGACCGCTGCTCCTGGGCTTCACATCTCTTCTGGATCACCCAGATATTGGCGAACTTCAAACAGGCCTGCACATTTGCTGGTGTGAACAGGGGGACCCTGCAGGATTTTAATCCATGACAGCTTAGTGTTTTACTAACGGTCATCTTTGAGACTGTGTTCTCAAAGCTCTTCTCAGGTGATTGACCAGGCCCTCATATGAAGTTCTGGGCTGACTCCTGACCTTTCTCAGAATCATCCTTACCCCATGAGGCAACATCTTGCATTTAGCCCCAGGCCATGTAAGATTGACAGTCATCTTGGGTTTATACCTTTTTCTAATAATTGCTCTAAAAGTTGATGCCTTCTCACCAAGCTGCTTGCCTATTATCCTGTAGCCCATCCCAGCCTTGTGCAGGTCTACAATTTTGTCCATGGTGAGAGCTTGGAGTTTGATTGAGTGTCTTTTATACAGATAACGAGTTCAATCAGGTGCAATTAATACAGGTAATGAGTGCAAAGTAAGAGGGCTTAAAAAAATAACTAAAAAAATAACAGGTCTATGAGAGCCAGAATTCATGCTGGTTGGTAGGTAATCAAATACCTATTTCATGCAATAAAATTCCAATTTATTATTTAAAAATTATACAATGAAATTTTCTAGTTTTTTGGGGGATTCTATCTGTGACAGTTGAAGCGCAACTACAATAAAAGTTACAGACCTCTCCATTTTTATAGGTACAGTAGGAAAACTTTCAAAATCAGCACTGTATCAAAAACTTATTTTCCTCACTGTATGTTGGGCTCCCACAGCAACGTCAGGAATAGTGCCACTATTGGTAAACAGACTTGTACTGATTAAAGCATAGCTACTATTTCTTAAACATGATTTAATGGATGAAAAGTATCGTTAGAAGTCACTATATCTCACGGGCGAACATATGATTGGTGCAGCCGCACAGGAGCCCAAGAGATTAGGGGACCCGTTTCTACCTCTAAGGCTATGTGCGCACTTACCGGATTTTGCCGCGGATTTTCCGCGGATTTGCTGCATGTTTCGCTGCAGAAAATGTTCATAACATCTCTGCAGTGAATCACCAGCAAATCCTATGGAGAAAAAAAATCCTGTGCGCACTGGGCGGAATTTGACAGCTGCATGTTTTGCTGCGGGATTCCCACAGCAAGAACAATTGCATGTCACTTCTTTTCCGCACATCGCTGCGGGATTTCACTCCATTGACTCAATGTTAATCATGAAATCCCGCAGGGAATAACGCAGGCAGTAAATTCTGTGCGGTTCACTGCGCTTTCCTGCGTTATTCCCTGCGGTATTTCGCGGTTTACCTCCGGTAATGTACATCGCTTGTCTGCGGTTTTGCAGGGAAGTGATGTCATTACAGGAAGAGGAAGCCGTGCAGAGAGTAAACACACACACACATCACAGACACACACACATCACAGACATAGAACACATAGACACAGACACATAGAACACACATAGAAAGAAAACGGAAATATAGAAAACAAAGAACGTGGGCTCCGCTGCATATTTACCTTCCAGCCGAGGTAAGCACACAGCGGCGGCCCGGTATTCTCAGGCTGGGGAGGGAGAGGAGCAGGGATAATTTCAACCGCCTCACTCCCCCTCCGGCAGCCGAGAATATCAGCCGCAGCTGCCCCGACACTGTGGCATTCATTATGCGGCAGCACCGGCGTGTCCTCGGCTCTTCTTGCCACCGTGTAGCAGTGGCAGCAAGGTAATACAAGGGGTTAATGGTGGTGGGGGACCACCGCCATTAACTCCAGGCTTGATCATGGCAGCGTCTATGTGACAGCTGACATGATCAACCCGTAAGTAAAGTGAAAAAAACACAGACACCGAAAAATCCTTTATTTTAAATAAAACAAACAAGCCTTGTTCACCATTTTATTAACCCCTCCCGCACCAAAGCTCCGGCGTAATCCACCGCTCCGGCGTAATCCACAGGTCCTGCGCTGCTTACATCCAGCCGCGACTGTCACAGACACAGCGCTGAATGAAAGCAGCAGACAGCAGAGGTAATTACCGGTCATTTCCCACGGCCGGTAATGTGAACTCACTGCCGACCGTGGGAAATGCAGCGATCTGTCATCTATCTATCTATCCCTCTGTCTGTCTATCTATCTGTCTGTCTATCTATCTATCCCTCTATCTATTCTTCTGTCTATCTACTATCTCAGAATTAAATGACTTTTTTTTTTTTTTTTCAATGTGCTTTATTGCATTGAATGCAATAAAGCACATCCCAACCCGCACGCGGCAATACCGCGAATAATACCACGGTAAAACCGCAGCAAACCGCATGCGGTTTTTGGGTGCGGTTTCCCGCGTTTTTTTACAGCGGGTGCGGTAATCTTTAAGAGCATGCGGAATTTTCTCAAGAAAATTCCATTTCCCAGTGCGCACAAGGCCTTAAGGAGGTGAAATTGTGCATTCTGATGAGCTCTTGGTCTGCAAAATGCCCATATATTGTTCTTGCACAAGGGACCTTTTCTGTCTGTGTCGCCAGTGCTACATTGTAGGTAAGTAAAAGTAAGAATGTTCTTGAGCAGTAGTAGAGCTGAGTTCCCTCCTTAGCCTTCAGGCCTTTGTAGTTGCATCAGTAGTGTAGCTACTGGGGGGCAGAGGGTGAGATCGCCCCGTTTCCCTTGTTCAGAGGGGGCACACCCAGAGCTACTGTTAACTATATTGGTGTGTGCAGCAGTAGTGCTGGTGTGAAGCCCCACAGGTGTTGTGTCGGTGCATTACCTTCAGGGACTCCACTCAGCTGGATCTGGTCACAGGTAGGAGATCTTCTTCTTGTCGTGACGCCACTCTCAGTATTGCGGCCAGTAGGGACCGCCACTGCAGGTTGAGGGACGCCTGGGGCTGATGGTGAGTGCAGTTAGTTGGAATAGCCTCCTGAGAGTGAGGCAAGCCCCAGGGCCCTGTGTAGGTGCGTAGAACCACAAGGCGCAGAATAACTCCACACAGGCAGAATGTCTTTCAGGGTTTTTACTCACTTCAGGTGGCAGGGTGAGTAACCCGGGCGTAGCTGGGATGAACCAGGCGGGAACCAGGTATCCTTCAGGCTGACTTGTGAGGGTGACTACTAACTCGCCTTCCTTAGCCCTTGGTGGTTTGGGGTAACCCCGACTTTTAGTCCCTATGGGGGTCACCCAGGGAAGTTGCTGAAGCCTCACTCCCCTTCGTTTGCCGTGTGCTTGTTGCCTGGGCCAGATCACTCCAGCTTCTTGCCTCCTGTGAGCTATGGGCCCTAACTGTGGCTACGTGGCTGCGGCTTTTAGTTGTGTTGTGGCGTGGGCTTTGAGAGCCCCACACCGGCAGGTTTAGCAGAAGAAAGCTGGATCTATCTCCGCTTCGGGATCTGCCGCCCGTTTGGGCCTGGTACTCTCTAGCAGTCTCCTTACTTCCCACTCCGTGCTCTCTCTCTAGCTGAGATGGGTTTCGGGTAGCACTCCTAGTTGACCGTTCTCCCCCGTCGGTAGCCACTGCGCGGACGCTGTCAGACCACAGCAGCCCAGGGGAAGGGGTCAGCTCTCCTCGGAGCTCCCTGGACTCTGCTCTGAACCGGCTCACATCTGGGACCTTCACTGCTGCTCCTGTCTGAGCTGCACTTTCCTGCTCCTCACTCCTCCACACTCTGCTGCAGACTCTAGACTGTTTACTCCTCCTTCTCTTTTCCCTTTTGTGCCTGCCTACGCCACCTAGCAACCAGACTCTCTTACCACACCCCTTGAGAGGAGATGGAGGCTTTTGGCCCCCTCCACTATTCCAGTGAAGGTGAAGGCTTTTCCCCCTCCTGGGATCCCCAGGGGTCCTCTCAAAGGTACATGTGTGAGACCTGATCACTATGCGCCTGTGTACCACACCCCAGTCAGCCTTCTGGATTACCTGTGTTGTACTGTTCCCAGCATGGGTGCAGTACTCAGTGGTGCCTGACCAGGTCAGGGGCGCCACATTCCCCCTTAGTTATCACCAGCACGTCCTCGGGCTGCAAGACAACATTTTAAAATGCATAAAACATTAAAACATGTAAAACATTTTTAAAAGCACCAGGTACCATACATCACCACCCTCCACCCACAAGTCCGTTAACCCACCCAAAACCCTTTCACGTTGGCCGCGGCTTCAGCCACTTCTGGCAGGATGTAGAGGCGGCTTACATGGGCTGGTGGTTTCAGGGTATACCTGGCTTGGTGGATCCGCGCCTTCAGCCTCTTCTGGCAGGATGTAGAGGCGGCCTCCACAGTTGGTGCTGACCAGGTACCCTCTTTGTGGTGGAGAGCCAGGCCCCATAAACAGGCATGCTCTCTGGTCGCAGGTGAGCCAAGGCCCTATATACGGACGGGCTCCTCCTGGTTGCAGACGAGCCAAGCCCCTAAACAGGCTGACTCTGGTGGTGGTGGTGCCCTCTGGTGTAACTATTTACACTGCGAGAGTTTGTGGCTATAGCCAGTTCATAGCCTTAAGGTTTATTTCTCACAATAGTTTTTGTGGGCACATTCTTGAACTTTAAAACGTTGCAAAACAAACTTTCCAAACTGGTCAAAACTTGCTGTACTTTACTTAAACTTAGGCAGATTCCTCTTCACCAGGGCTTGGGCCTGTAGGGCTGCGGCACCTGTTGCTTTCTTGACCTTTTTCCTCATCTGTAGTTGTCTCTTCATTAGGTCTTTGGTCTTTTCTTTCTTTATGACTGTCTTTCCTTTCTTCTTTGGGACATGGCACTACATCTAGGGCATACCAGCCTCTTTCTCCTTGATGCAGGGTAAACTGTACGGAGTCTCCTGTACGCAGGTTCCTTCCAGGATGTCCTCTGGGCAGATTAGCTCTGACGTCTCTTCTGTTGACGAAGATACCTTCCTTTATGCCAGGTGCTACGATGAACCCGTATCCTGACTTGAGGCTGAAGTCCTCCACTACTCCTCTGCAAAGGGGTCCTCGGACCTGTGCTTTGGCTCTTCTCAGGAACCTTTTTTCTTGTAGGTCTCTGGCCGTGATGTCATCTCTCTGCTCTGGGGATGGCGGTGCAGGGGAAAACTGAGTTCTGCTGCGGCGCTGTGTCTTGCGGGCTGGATTCTGCGAAGTGCAGCTTACAAGCTCCCAGGTGAGGCTTTGGGGCAGATCTTCTTCTTCAGCAGGAGGTATCAGGTCTTCCTCGTCCCAGCGGGAATATGGCAGCATCTCCGGCTCTGGGACTAGCACTGCTGCTGGCTCCGGGGGCAACTCCTCAGCTTCTTGCCCTCCTCTCCCCCTTAGTTCTTCGCTGCACTCTGGTCGTGGCAGCACTGGGGATGAGTGTTCCTCAGCTGGCCCAGGCGGTGGACTCTTCAGCGTGGTTGCTGCAGGGGTTGCCTTAGGGGTGTTCGGAGGGAGCATGTATCGGTCCACCATCTCCTGTGGGAACTTAGCCTCCAGGTCAGCCTTCAGCTGCCAGTATGCGGAGTCTTCACCTATCAGGGATTTCCTAGTAGGGACTTCCTTAGGCTGGGGAGCGGTGTCTGCTCTGGCCTTGCAGGCCGGGGTAAATGGTGATGCAATCTCTTGGCGGGCCGCGCCCTGTATGGCGGCGGCCTGGTCTTGGCGGGCCGCGCCCTGTATGGCAGCGGCCTGGTCTTGGCGGGCCGCGCCCTGTATGGCGGCGGCCTGGTCTTGGCGGGCCGCGCCCTGTATGGCGGCGGCCTGGTCTTGGCGGGCCGCGCCCTGTATGGCGGCGGCCTGGTCTTGGCGGGCCGCGCCCTGTATGGCGGCGGCCTGGATCGGCGTCGCAGCTGCGATGGGATCTGTGCAGGCTGGGCTGGGCGTCGCTGCAGGGACCGGGTCTTGGTGGGCCGAGCAGGGCATCGCTGCGGCGGCCGGGGCTTGGCGGGCCGAGCAGGGCATCGCTGCGGCGGCCTGGGCTTGGCGGGCCGCACCTGGCATGGCTGCGGCCTGGCTCAGCGTCGCCGCGCCGGGCGCCTCTTCTGGGACCGCGGTCGTAGCAGCAGGGGTTGGAGCACTTGCTCTGGCCGGGGCAACTCTGGACTCACCCATCAGTGGCACCATCGGGATCTGAGTCGTCGCCGCTCGATCTGGCAGGCGTCGCGCGGCTCCCTCCTCGTAGGTCCGAACCGCCGCAGCCATCTCCAGAAGCTCCGTGCGTCCCTCACTGAGCTGTCGCATGATCCTGGCCTCCAGCTGATCGCAGAAGATAGCAAGCTCCCGGCACCACCAGGCAGCAGAGCCTGGTTCTGGGTATCCACGTCCGGACTCCATCTCTTCTCTCTGCAGCAGCAGGCTTGTGGCTCTCTTTCCTTCCCGCCGTCTCTGAACGCTTCCGCTCTCTTCACAAGCGAGGTCAGAACTCTGCAGGGGATCTCTGGGTAGCCACACCTCTTCGTGGGCGGTAACTTCTTCCAGCGCGGGCTGCTGTTGTTTTTCGGCGCGCTTTTCATGGTGGCAATATGGCGGCGCTTCCAATTTTTCAAGCGGACCGCCCAGGCACATGGTCACCTGTCTGAACAGGTCTAGTCCTTATCCTGTTCGTGACGCCAGATGTGAAGCCCCACAGGTGTTGTGTCGGTGCATTACCTTCAGGGACTCCACTCAGCTGGATCTGGTCACAGGTAGGAGATCTTCTTCTTGTCGTGACGCCACTCTCAGTATTGCGGCCAGTAGGGACCGCCACTGCAGGTTGAGGGACGCCTGGGGCTGATGGTGAGTGCAGTTAGTTGGAATAGCCTCCTGAGAGTGAGGCAAGCCCCAGGGCCCTGTGTAGGTGCGTAGAACCACAAGGCGCAGAATAACTCCACACAGGCAGAATGTCTTTCAGGGTTTTTACTCACTTCAGGTGGCAGGGTGAGTAACCCGGGCGTAGCTGGGATGAACCAGGCGGGAACCAGGTATCCTTCAGGCTGACTTGTGAGGGTGACTACTAACTCGCCTTCCTTAGCCCTTGGTGGTTTGGGGTAACCCCGACTTTTAGTCCCTATGGGGGTCACCCAGGGAAGTTGCTGAAGCCTCACTCCCCTTCGTTTGCCGTGTGCTTGTTGCCTGGGCCAGATCACTCCAGCTTCTTGCCTCCTGTGAGCTATGGGCCCTAACTGTGGCTACGTGGCTGCGGCTTTTAGTTGTGTTGTGGCGTGGGCTTTGAGAGCCCCACACCGGCAGGTTTAGCAGAAGAAAGCTGGATCTATCTCCGCTTCGGGATCTGCCGCCCGTTTGGGCCTGGTACTCTCTAGCAGTCTCCTTACTTCCCACTCCGTGCTCTCTCTCTAGCTGAGATGGGTTTCGGGTAGCACTCCTAGTTGACCGTTCTCCCCCGTCGGTAGCCACTGCGCGGACGCTGTCAGACCACAGCAGCCCAGGGGAAGGGGTCAGCTCTCCTCGGAGCTCCCTGGACTCTACTCTGAACCGGCTCACATCTGGGACCTTCACTGCTGCTCCTGTCTGAGCTGCACTTTCCTGCTCCTCACTCCTCCACACTCTGCTGCAGACTCTAGACTGTTTACTCCTCCTTCTCTTTTCCCTTTTGTGCCTGCCTACGCCACCTAGCAACCAGACTCTCTTACCACACCCCTTGAGAGGAGATGGAGGCTTTTGGCCCCCTCCACTATTCCAGTGAAGGTGAAGGCTTTTCCCCCTCCTGGGATCCCCAGGGGTCCTCTCAAAGGTACATGTGTGAGACCTGATCACTATGCGCCTGTGTACCACACCCCAGTCAGCCTTCTGGATTACCTGTGTTGTACTGTTCCCAGCATGGGTGCAGTACTCAGTGGTGCCTGACCAGGTCAGGGGCACCACACTGGGAGACACGATCTCCCTGCATAGAGGCTGATGACAGCGCTAAGTACACGTGCAGGACATCAGGAGTCCCAGCAGGGGGACGTTATTGCAAAGTCCTGGGACTCTGATGTCTTTGGCGCGCAATGACAGCGCTGTGATCTTCCTGCGCTAGAGTCATCAGGACTGTGGAGTAGGAGAGTTTATGATGCATTTTTAATGCAGTATGGGGGACATATACATACTAGGATAGGGCCCAGGCTGCTGGACAATACCATAATGGGGCCTAGGCTGGGGAAGTATACAGGGTTGGCCATTTATATGGATACACCTAAATAAAATGGGACTGGTTGGTGCTATCTACTTCCTGTTTGTGGCTCATTAGTATATGGGAGGGGGAAACTTTTCAAGATGAGTGGTGACCAAGGCTGTCATTTTAAAGTCGGACATTTTGGATCCAACTTTATTTTTTCCCATGGTAACAGGGTCATGTTACACATCAAACTTATTGAGAATTTCACAAGAAAAACAATGGTGTGCTTGGTTTTAACATAACTTTATTCGTTCATTAGTTATTTACAATTTTATGACCACTTATAAAATGTGTTCAAAGTGCTGCCCATTATGCTGCAACCCGCTTCTCCCACTCTTGACACATGGATAGCAACACCGCAGAAGAAATGCTAGCACAGGCTTCCAGTATCCTTTGTTTCAGATGCTGCACATCTTGTAATTTCACAGCATAGACAATTGTCTTCAGATGACACCAAAGATAAAAGTCTAAGGGGGTCAGATCGGGAGACCCTGGTGGCCATTCAAATGGCCCACGATGACCAATCCACTTTCCAGGACACTGTTCATCCAGGAATGCTCAGACCTGACACCCATAATAATAAAACCAAGCACACCATTGTTTTTCTTGTGAAATTCTCTATAAATATGATGTGTTACAGTACCCTCTTCCCGTTGTAAAAAATAAAGTTGGATCCAAAATAGCAGACTTCAAAATGGTCGCCATGGTCACCACCCATCTTGAAAAGTTTCCCCCCTCTTATATACTAATGAGGCACAAACAGGAAGTTGATATCACCAACCATTCCCATTTTATTTAGATATATCCATATAAATGGTCCACCCTGTATATATCAAGGATGGGGCCCAGCCTGGGGGACATATACCAGGATGGGGCCAAGGCTGGGGGACATATATATATATATATATATATATATATCAGGATGTGTGTCCCCTTTCCAGTAACATTGTAACCAGCCTGGGGGACATATACCAGGATGGGGCCAAGGCTGGGGGACATATATATATATATATATATATATATATATATATATATGTATATATATATATATATATATATATATAGATATATATATATATATATATACATATATATATATATATATATATATATATATATATATCAGGATGTGTGTCCCCTTTCCAGTAACTTTGTTGTGAATGTGCAGGGTTCTTTCCATTAATTTTTCTCAACACTTCATTAAATGCCTGAAGACAGCCCTATCTGTTCAGGCAAGACAGGGGTCACGGATCCCTATCCCTTACACAGCTGTGGGTCTCAAAGGTAAGATATACATCTAGCAGATATTTGTTACATATACCTTGGATTCGCTATAAACATGTCATGTTGTGAATACCCCTTTAGACAAACTCTTACAAAATCCAAAAATTACCAGAAGATTACACATATATTTATAGAACAGCTCTATAGAATCACAAGCATGCATAGCCCCTCATATTGCTGGTGGGACACTGTTGTAGACAGCTATTGCTTTTATGTTTGTTCTTTGCTAGACAGACAGTATTTATACTTCTGTTTATTTTTTATTTTTTTGCTTCAAAGCGATCATAATGTTTGATTACTATATATATATATATAAAGGCATACACAAAACGTGTTGGCACTAGTGATGGGCAAATAGTGAAATATTCAGATTCAGATTATTCGTCTCGAATATTTCATACTATTCATGTATTGGTCACAAATAATAAATCTAATGCAAGTCAATAGTAAACTTAAATAATATTGCAACAGACCCTCCCAGGATGTCTGGCGGGGCTGTAAAAATGCTGAAATAGATGGAAAAGTGCTGAAATTAAATGGTAATAGTATGGGAAAGATGCCTGGATGCATCTCTGAAATACAACTTCTGGGAACAATGTTATCAGAGTATTACGCCATTTTGACGTGCAGTACCCCACCGATTCATGATTACCAGCGCATTTAAAGTAGACAGCTGTTGGCTACAGCCCCCAGCTGTGTGCTTTATCTTGGCCGGTTTTCAAAAATAGAGGCTCCCCACAATGTTTTTTTTTTAAAAACAATTTAAATAAATAATTAAAAAAAACAACATGGGCTCATGCCCATTTTTGATAAACAGCATAGATAAAGCAGGAAGCTGGGGACTTGTATTCTCAGGCTGGGAAGAACTATGGTAATTGGGCCCTCCCCAGCCTAAAAATAGCAGCCCACAGCTGCCCCACAATTAACACATCTATTAGATACGCCAATTGTAGCGTTTTACCAGACTCATCCGGATTGCCCTGGTGTGGTAAAAATCAGGGCAATATATGGGGTAGATGTCAGCTGTGACTTATCAAAAATCACAGCTGTCATCAAGCCCTGGGTTGGTAATGCAGAGGTGTCTATGAGAACCCCCATTACTAACCTTGTAAACAAAAATTTAAAAAAGAAAAAACAACAAAATCCTTGATGTTAAACGTGACCACCAGTGAAACTGCTGCTGGATTGCTGGACTGCCGGATTGTAAGTCATGGCGGCAGAGCAGTTTGGCAATATGGCAGTCAGGTCACCAGAGTTCAAACCCTCGCTGGCCTCAGTGAACTCTTTTGAGCCCACTGCCGGATTGCCGGACTACTGTGCGACTGTGTCCAGCAATCTGACAACCTGGCAATCAGACAGTGTTTTCAACTGAGTTCACTGAGACCAGTATAAGCTTCGATGACCTGACTGCCAGTTTATTGGACTGTCGGATTACGTGATAAGATAGCACAGCAGTCTGACAGTCCAGTAGCTGTGAGGTCCAGAAACCAAGAAGCATTTAACGTTATTGAAGTTCTCAGCTGCTGGTAGATCTGGAGTCTGTGAACTCTAGTAAGAACTCACAGTCTCCAGGTGTCCCAACAGCTGGAAACTCTAGGAGACTTAAAGGCTCCCTTAAAGGCTCTTTTAAGGTTTCTGGGCCTCACAACTGATGGGAGACCCAATGGCTTGGAGCAGCTGTCAACCCTGTAACTTTCAGGGAGCCTTTAACATTCCTTGAGTTACCAGCTGCTGAGACATCTGGAGGATTTGAACCCTTACCAGAGTTCACAGCCTCCAGGTGGTCGAACAGCTGGGAATTCCAGGAGTGTTAAAGTCTCTTTTAATCTCTTCACAACCTAGAATGTATATATATATATATATATATATATATATCCTAGGTCGCCTCCCTCCGGAGATGTGCGGCGAACAGGCGTAGGTGGTTCAGAGATCCACCCACTCTTGTTAACCCTTTAGATCACACTGTCAAACTGTGACAGCGAGCTTTAATGCGCTCTGGCAGGGATTGCACTGTAACTTGCGCAATCAGCGGCCCCGTCACATGATCACGGGGCGCCTATGGTTTGCCTTGAAAGGCGGTGTAAGGTAATGACCCCTGTCACTGTCATGACTCGCTTACTGGGAATGCCAGCAGAGCATCGGCACTCACAGGCACACAACATCTCTCCTGATCAGAGCGATGCCAAAGCATTGCTCTGATCAGGAGAAGCAATCAGACAGTACAGTCATAAAGTTCCCTAGTGGGACTAGTAAAATGAATAAAACATACCTATTTGGTATCATGAAATCTGAAGATCATCAAAGGATTTTGTATCTCAATGTAGTGCTCAGTGTCAGAAAGCTGAGTTTGCATCCTAGGTCATGGGTCTTCAAGCAGGACAATGACCCCAAACATACTTCAAGAAGCACCCAGAAATGGATCGAAACAATGCGCTGGAGAGTTCTGAAGTGCCCAGCAATGGGTCCAGATCTAAATCCCATTGAACACATGTGGAGAAAATGCTGTTGGGAGAATGCACTATTCAAATATGAGACACCTGGAGCAGTTTGCAAAAGAACAGTAGCCCAAAACTCCAGTTGAGAGATGCAAGAAGCTTGTCAATGATTATAGGAAGCGATTGATTGCATGTATAATTACAATAATTTTCTGGGAGAAATACTGGAACAATTTCAAGGGTGTCATCACTTTCGGCCATATATACGGTATGTCACTTTTACTACAGTGTGCCCATGTGAGGTGGCCCAATACAATGCGACCACAATGATAAGCAACAGAGGGATCAAGACCTCCATACTATCAATTGGTGGGGGTTTCAGTGATCATATATTTATCATCATTCCTGGGAATACATGATTATTGTTTTTCACAGGTCAACCCCTTTATTGGTTCTATCCAATGCATAGGAACATAAATTTATAACATTGCTTAATAATTTAGTCATTTACATTTTCTTTAAAACTTCCATCCTATATTTCTTGTTTCTTTACATTTCCTATGCCAAATTATAAAACTAAAGCTCTTTTTGGTTACAGTGTAAAACATAATTGTTGGTAAATTTGCAAAAGTCTAATAAAGAAATTTAATTTGCAGAGTTGTGAGAGCAATTTGATAATTATTAGGGATGATCGCATACCCTAATATTCGAATATCCAGCGAATACTTCCCAATGTAAACCCTGCTTTACACGTTGCAATTTCGCATACGATAGCGTATGCGATTTGCAAT
Organism: Anomaloglossus baeobatrachus; assembly: GCF_048569485.1. Lineage (NCBI taxonomy): Eukaryota > Metazoa > Chordata > Amphibia > Anura > Aromobatidae > Anomaloglossus > Anomaloglossus baeobatrachus. The sequence continues at coordinate 223,665,747 of NC_134356.1, forward strand.
GCCCCCATCGTATGTGCGGCACGTTCAATTTGTTGAACGTGCCGCACTAATGATTAGCCCCCGTCACACGTACTTACCCGTCCATACGAACTCGCTGTGGGCGGCGAACGTCCACTTCCTGGAGTGGGAGGGACGTTCGGCGTCACATCGACGTCACGTGGCAGCTGGCCAATAGAAGCGGAGGGGCGGAGATGAGCGGGACGTAAACATCCCACCCACCTCCTTCCTTCCGCATTGTCAGCCGGGAGTTGCAGGACGCAGGTATGATCTGTTCATCGTTCCCGGGGTGTCACACACTGCGATGTGTGCTACCTCTGGAACATTGAACAACCTGCCGTTCAATTTTAGAGACAGGTACAATGTGTATGCGATGAACGGATTTTCGTTCAATCGCAATCGCACGTACCTGTCACACCCTGCAATGTACCTTACAATGCCGGATGTGCGTCACTTACGACGTGACCCCGCCGACACATTGTAAGATACATTGCAGCGTGTAAAGCGGGCTTAAGTCTATGGGAAACCAGACTAATTTTACGTTGGACCCAACGGTGACCTGTGGTGACTGAGGAAAAGGCTCAAATCAATGGGAAAAGGCTGAAACAGTATGGGCACAGCCTATAGAAGGTGCCTGATGCATTTCTGGTGTCTTTGAATAACGTGGTCAGACCAGCGTTTACGTAGTCGCCAGAACAGCTCTCAAACCAAATTAAAAGAGGGGAAATTGCTAAGAAACAGTTTCTAGTGCCTAATGACTGCAATAAAATGTCAAATCAAGCCCCGACCTGCCAAAAAAACCCACTTTAGCATATGTTCACACATTTCGTTTTTTACATTTTTCCTTCTTTTTCGATTAGAAAGGGCTGTAACTTATACATTATATTGGTGACTGTCTCACACCTTTTTTGGGACAAATTTGACAGCACTTTAAAAGGTCAGCTACAATGTGCCCGTTGGGATGTTGACTTTGCCCTCCTCCTCCTCCACCAGCACCACTGGCTCCACTGACCCTCTACACAAATGTAGAAAGGGGCATTGGCTGTCCTCAAATCTCACACTTATTAGAGCTCTCAGGTGGGCCCTGTAACATACATTGGGGAGGGATGGCAGTCATTTGTAGTTTTCTGCATCCCCTATATCATTAGTGTGAAAGTTGGAATACGTACTCCATAACACTTTACAGTGCTATTGCCAATGTGGCCATTTGGGTGTTGGCCTTGCTCTCCTCCTCCTCCACCAACACCACCGGCTAAAGTGGCTCTCTATTCAAATTCTATTCAAATGATTCAGTAATGTATGTTATATGGACAAATGAACGCCACGCTGGGACATCGAAGCTGATGTCGTTGATGATGATTGCATCTGACTAAAAGCAGGTTGGGACCAGGAGGCATCATCGCCTGCTTCCTAGACCGCAGTTTGTGAAGCATGCAGCACCGTGGAAGTGGCAGTTGTTTCACTCTGGAACTCAGGCTTTATTCCACTAGTTAACACCGAGGATTTAAAAAAATTCAGTTTCCCCAGGGGAAAATGGTTCAAACACCATGTAGCAGAGCATCAGAAGGTACTCCCAACAGCTCCCAGCAGCAGTTTTTAAAAAATTGGTAGGATTTGCAATAGGGCATAACATGCCAAGGAGTTTAATAAATTCAGTTCCCCTAGGGTGTGATGGTTCAGACTCCATGTAGCACAGCATCAGAAGGTACTCTCAATAGCTCTCAACAGCTGTTTTAAAAAAATTGGTAGGCTTTGCAACAGGGCATAACATGCCAAGGAGTTTAATACATTTAGTTTCCCGGGGACAATGGTTCAGACACCATGGAGCACAGCATCCGAAGGTACTCCCAACAGCTCCCAACAGCTTTTTTAAAAAATTGGTAGGATAAGCAACAGGGCATAACATGCCAAGGAGCTAAAAAAATTCTGATTCCACAGGGGGCCATGTGTAATACTCTATGGAGCACAGCAGCAATAAAGAACACAAATAGAGACTGCCTGACCAATTGTTATAGACAGTGTAGACACGACAGTGGTTGTGCCAGTGCATAATGTACAAAGGCTTGAAAAATATTGCCCTGGGTGATTGGGCCAAACAATTACATTGCAGCAGCATAACAAGTTAGATTAGTCATGCGGTCTCATTAGATGATAGAAGACAAAATAGCCTTGAATGAGAAACAATGGAACTAATTTGAACTTAAGAAATACAAATTTTGGGGCTACACTTATTATTGGGTCTTGTTAACAGGCGGCCTGAGATACTGTTGGCCAATCCATCTATGGTTCATTTTGATCATCGACAAACTGTCTGCACTTTCCGTGGATAGTCGCGTGCGAGTATCTGTTATTATTGACACTGCTGAGCTGAATACACGCTCAGACAACACACTCACATCAGGGCAAGGTAGTACTTCCAAAGCGTATAACGCAAGGTCTGGCCAAGTGTTGAGCTTGGAAACCTAATAGTTAAAGGGAACTGTAGACTCTGAAAGCACGCTGATACGGTCACTTACATAGTCCCTCACCATCTTACTTAACTGCTCCCTCCTTGTCATAGTTCCCCCAACCGGTATCTGATTGGAAGTTGATGGTTTGTGGAAAATTGACCAGTTTTGGCACATTAGTCCCCCGCCTGTGTTGCTCTTACTATGCGTAGCCCTCTCTTGTAATCCTGTTGCGTGAGATGAGGGTTATCGTTTCATCAACTGCTCCACTACAGCCCTCTTGAATGTTTCCGTAGTACAATCCATATTTTCCTCGACAAGTAGCAAAGCGAATTTGTCTTTGTAGCATGGGTCAAGGAAGGTACATAACTAGTATTTGTTGTCTGCCAAAATGTGGACTAGCCGACAGTCATGAGAAAGGCAGTGTGACATGAACTATGCCATGTGTCCCAGACTCCGAAGTGGAAACCTTTGTGTGTCACTGCTAAGAATACATTCTTTCTCCCTAAACCTCTTCTCCTGCACAGTCTCTCTCTCCTCCTCAGGCCATCCATGCTAGACAGCCCTGAAGCTTGGGTTGTCAATCCCTTGGTTACCAACTTCAAAGCATTCCTGTTCTTCATCATCCTCCACATCCTTATGATGTTGAGCAAAGGTGGCCTGTGCCTGTTGGCCGAGGTTGTGCGGATTAATAGCAACCATTGTGAAGTCTGGATCCACAGACACGTCGGGTGCATTAACACTTTGGTTAGTCAGACCATTCAGAGAGCGTTTCAATAAACAAATCAGTGGAATGGTAATCCTGATAAGAGCATCATCATTGCTCTCAATGTTGGTACAGTAATCAAAATTTTCTAGGACCTGACAAATGTCTGCAATCCCCACCCACTCTGCAGTACTTATGTCTGGCAGTGGTGTCTGACGGGCATGTTCCAGCTGGAATTGGGATACTGCCCTCTGCTGCTCATGGATCCTGGCCAACATATGATAGGTTGAATTCCATCTCGTAGGGAGGTCACATATTAGTCTGAGATGAGGCAAGTGTAAGCGCTGCTGCAGCACTGCAAGGCCAGCAAAAGAGGGAGATGACTTGCGGAAATGGGCACTAATACGCCGTACCTTGGTAAGTAGGTCTGGTATCCCAGGGTATTTTTTGAGAAAATGCTGTACTACTACATTTACAACGTGGGCCATACAAGGAACGTGTACAAGCTTTCCAAGCTTTAAAGCCGGCACCAGTTTACGACCATTATCGCACATTACCATCCCTGGACGGAGGTCCAATGGCGCAAGCCACTCATCTGTCTGCTTAGTTATTGCTTTCAAAAGCTCAGGTGCCGTGTGCGATTTGTCACCGATACAGATGAGCTTCAGTAGAGCGTGTTGCCGCTTAGCTGAGGCAGTGCTGCAGAGATCCCAGCTGGGGAATGATGTTGATGGTTGGACACCGGTGGATGTTGAGGAGGATGCACAGCAGCTAGATGAAGAGTAGGAGGAGGAGGGAGTTGTTGCTGTGTAGGAGGCTACTGAAACTGTGATTGAAGTGGGGCCTACTATATGGGATGTTGCCGGCTCAGACTCTGTACCAGCAGCAACCAGGTTTACCCAGTGTGCAGTCAGTGAGATGTAGCGTCCCTGTCCACTTTCGCTTGTCCATGTGTCTGTAGTTAAGTGGACCTTCCATGCTATAGCTTTGGTGAGAGCCCGTTTGATGTTTACGGACACGTAATTGTGGAGCGCGGGGACGTCACAACGTGAAAAATAGTGGCGGCTAGGCACAGAGTACCGATGTTCTAACACTGCCAAAAGATCGCGAAAAGCCTCTATTCCCACAAGCCAATACAGCAACATCTCAAGGGCTATCAATCATGCAATGTGTGCAGCTATGGTTTCTGCCCTTGGGTGCGTAACGGGGTATTTTTGCTTCTTTGTGAAGGTCTGTGGTATGGACAACTGAACGGAATGCTGGGACACCGAAGCGGATGTGGTCGTTGATGATTGAGTTTGGCCAATATCAGGTTGGGAGAAGGAGGCATCAGCGCCACCTTCTTGCACACCAGTTTGGGAAGCAGGAAGCCCAGGGAAAGTGGCAGAGTTTTGAGTCTGGAAATCGTGTTTTTTCACCTGGAGCTGTCAACCACCTAGTGGTGTGCTTGGCTAACACATGGTTTCTCATGGTGGAGGTGCCCAAGCTGGAAGTATTTCTGCCTCTGCTAAGCTTGGTCAGACAGATTTGACATAATTATTTATCTGCAGAAGAGAAAGCGCACATAGGGTCTTACCCGGCATGGGATTTCCCAGATAGGGTGCCAAAAGCACACTCACCGGATAAAATTGTGTCAGGCACAACTCCTTATAAGCACAAATATTTCAAATGGTGGTCAGCAGTAGCCCCGAAGAAAGCGCTGAAACAATATGGTAAAAAAGAGAGATCCAGGTTTAATGCTGCACTACAAACCACAAAAATCCAAGGATATATAATGAAATCCTTTTTCTTTATTTCTGCAGGTCAACGCGTTTCAAAGACATATCCGTCTTCTTCATCAGGACAAAAAGAAGACAGATATGTCTTTGAAACGCGTTGACCTGCAGAAATAAAGAAAAAGGATTTCATTATATATCCTTGGATTCTTGTGGTTTCTAGCACAGCATTAAACCCGGATCTCTCTTTTTTATCAAGATTTGACATAATGGTAACCGTTTGGTCCGAAGGACTCTTGAAAAAATTCCCACACAATCGCAGCATGAACCCTTGGACTCTGAAATGGCACAGGTGGTAAACCGACCCTTGGTCTCTTAGATGGCACAGGTGGTTTATGGACCCTTGGACTCTGAGATGCCACAGGTGATGGTGTCATGTGCACAGTTGATTGACCTCTGGCAGTGGTCGAAACCCTATCTCTTACAGCCTTTTGTGGACTATGGGCACATGCTCCTCTGCACTGCTGCTCTCGCAATCCATGCCACCTGTCCATGTTGGATCAGTCACCTCATCATCGACCAGGTCGTCTTCAAATTCCTGAAGGTCAACATCTTCGGTAATGGAGGTTTCAGGCTGACCTGAGGGTAACTGTGTCTCATCATCCTCCAACACTTCCACCTGACTGACCAGCATGTCACAGCCAACAACATGGCTTTCTTCTTGCCTTGGGTACTCAAAGATCTGTATATCACTGCACAACACGGCCTCACCTGCATTGGTCAAAGTGTCCCGTAAACAGTTCCTCAGAGTAACCTGCTTTGGGGTCATATGTTTCCTTAGAATACTGATGTTGTGAGGAAGGAGGACAAGGCTGAGGAGTGGATGGGCCAGCCTCTGGGCTACCCAAGTCTGTCTGTGTGGACCCTTGGGATTTGCTACTTGACAAGTAACTGGAGGTATTTTCTGCTGGCCAACTCGTTACCTGTTCGCACTGTTCAGGGCGCAAGAGTGCTTTCCCACATGGACAAGAAAATTGGGATAGGAAGGAAGAGGAAGATAAAGCAGAAACCTTTTTCTTTGGCTCGATCACACTGCTTGTGCGAAAACCACTGTCACTACCACCTCGTCCATGGCCCTTACCGCCTCTTTTTCACCTTTTTTTGGTTAATAATTTGAAGGCGAATACTGTAACATGACCTTTTGTACAGGCAGTGGAACAACGCTGATGCCGGGCTGTTAAACTTGTATTAATAGTTTCCCACGATAGCTGATTCTGTAAGTCTAAAAACCGCAAAGTACCTTTATTGGATAAAGTACTACTTGGAGGAGTCGACCAAGATGTTGTGAATGTCTTTCAGCCCTAAAAGAAAACAGGGTTTGACACCACTTTTATTTTAGTATTGGTTTTTGGCACTCAGACTGTGTTTTAGTAAAAGCAGGCCACTATGTAGGTTTTGTAAGATGTGAAGCCGCCAAAAGTATGATAGGTTGCTGAAATCACCCCGAAACACCGTGTCTGCAAATTGGGATTCTGATCTGGCATATATCCTAGATCATATGTAAAGGCTTGTTAAAAGGCCAATTTTGACTTTTAGGATTGCTACTTCCAATAGGTGGCGCTAGAGTTTGTCTCCTTTCCTGGAGAGACAATTTGAATAATTCCCAGAGGGGCATTGCAGCTATAAGTCCCAGGCACACTGATAAGGGGCAAATACCCCGAAACCGCTGTCTGTGGATGGATACCATGTTTGGTATAGGTGGTCTCCTTGACCACCACGGTGAACAGTGTGCCAGCGTTGAGAAACATGTGATGGTGTCTCTGCAGGCTTTCTTGTTTTGAATATTTCCCAGGAGGCATTGCTCTAGAATCACTGCGTTGAGAAACACGTGATGGTGTCTCCGCGGTGTTGGATGTTGATCTCCCTAAGGTCAACCATCTTTGCTTATGTAGTCTTCCACCAGGCATTGCTCCCACTGGCCTCAGTTTCCTACTCGACACTGATGAGGGGCAAATACCCCGAAACAGCTGTCTGTGCATGGATACCATGTTTGGCATAGGTGGTCTCCTTGACTGGAGACTGCTCTTCCCGTGGTTGTTCCTTCCCGGTGAAAGACCTGGCTAGTTTCCTGTCAGCATTGAGAAACATGTGATGGTGTCTCCGCAGGCTTTCTTGTTTTGAATATTTCCCAGGGGGCATTGCTCTAGAATCACTGCGTTGAGAAACACGTGATGGTGTCTCCGCGGTGTTGGATGTTTATCTCCCTAAGGTCAACCATCCTTGCTTATGTAGCCAGACTGGTTTTTCAGGTCTCCATAAGGAGAATAATCTTCCCCCCACATAGCTTCTCATAAGCCAGATCAGATACCCACACTTTGCATTGATTAGAGGCAATCACCCCGAAACACCGTGTCTGCAAATTGGGATTCTAATCTGGCATATATCCTAGGTCATATGAAAAGGCTTGTTAAAAGGCCAATTTTGACTTTTAGGATTGCTACTTCCAATAGGTTTTGCTAGAGTTTGTCTTCTTTCCTGGAGAGACAGTTTGCTGCTAGTAAGGTATTGGCATTCAGGCAAAAGTAGAGACACTGACACCGAGTATTAATTAAAATTTGGTAACACTGACACTGTGTTTTAGTAAGAGCAGGCCACTATGTAGGTTCTGTAAGATATGAAGCTGCGAAAAGTATGCTAGGTTGCTGCTAGTAAGTTAATGGCCTTCAGGCAAAAGTAGAGCCACTGACACCAAGTATTAATTAAAATTTGGTAACACTGACACTGTTTTAGTAAGAGTAGGCCACTATGTAGGTTCTGTAAGATATAAAGCCGCCAAAAGTATACTAGGTTGCTGTTAGTAAGCTATTGGCCTTCAGGCAAAAAGAGAGCCACTGGCACCGAGTATTAATTAAAATTTAGTAACGCTGACACTGTGGTTTAGTAAGAGCAGGCCACTATGTAGGTTCTGTAAGATATGAAGCCGCCACCAATATGCTATATATTATGGTATTTAACTTCAGACAGAACTACAGGCTGTGACAGCAATTTTTTTTCTTTCTTTCTTTCTTTTTTAAACTTACACTATTTTTTTTAGCAGCAGGGTACTATGGAGTTTATGCACGCTATGAAGCCAATACAAGGATGCAGCTGAGCTGGTATGAATGGAGATGGTGGCTGACAGGCACTACACTACACCTGAACCCGTTGTTTTGTGAATTTTTGGACCTTTTTAAGAAGTTGTAATACCAGTCCTAGTAGAACACACACAAGGGATGTAGGAGTGCTGGGATTGTTGATTATTAGTAGCAGATGTCAGGACAGCTTTAAATCTCTTCCTGCCTGTGAATAAGCTCTTCCTATATCACACACTGCAGTAACAGACCATATGCAGTACTAATAAGAAGATTTTTTTTTTGGCGGTTTAAAACGGGAACGGATCCCACCGAAAAAAGCAATGCACTAACACTGATCCTATAGCTATTTCTACGGTTTACACAGCTGCTAGCAGCTAATGCACACTATCTACAGCTCTTAAAAGGACTATTTTGGATTTTGCAGCAGGAACGCTATCACTTAGAACGCACTGCACTGTCCCTATACCTGATTCTACGATTTACACAACTGCTAGCAGCTACTCTCTACAAGGACTAGTATTAGTTGGCTGTAGAAACGCTCTCCCGCACAAAGTACAGTCTATCTACACCGTCAGCAATGAATGCGTCCACAAAATGGCGGCAGCTTTATATAGCCCCTATGACGCTGTGCTGCCAAGCCAATCATAGTAACACCACAACAAAGATGGCTGCGGCGTTACTGTGAGGGCAAGCAACATCAGATGTATTCATTGGCTGGAAAAAGGCACCAGGAAGGCAGAAATGAAAATGAAAGTATCGAAGTGATTACCATATTAGCCGTCGGATAGCGAATGCCTCGAATACCCCATTATTTGTCGGATACCGAATATTGGCGAATACATTCGCTCATCCCTAATTATCTTCATTTAGGAAGAGAAATATTTCTTCAAGTATTCTATCAGTAAAGTTAAATCCTTGCATGGCTTAGGAGAAAGTTTATATAGTGTATATATCTAGAGATGATTTATTGTATAAATAATGTGCAACATGCAGATTTTATTGTGTAAAAAGAACAAATCTTCACACACTCTTCTTCTTCACTTTTTCCATTGCCAAGGGTGAAATCTGCAGTGACATCCGCAGTATAAATTGACATTCGGCTGATCTCAAAAGTCCAGCGCTGGTCAATTTATACTGCAGGTTTTCTCAGTAGATGATGAATGATATTTTGTGAAATCTCATTCTCAATGCTGGTACAGAAGTATTCAGAGAATTTTCAGCATGCAACTCCCCAATGTTATATAAATATGTCAACCAAAAAGACATGTCTACATGGCCAAATCCGCCAAAAAACATTCAAAACATCTGTATTCGGGACTATTTTGATATGTTCTATATAATGCCACCAACCTGATGCTCCTAGTCTTGGATGGGCAGTGAACGATCTTGTTGAGGTAATAGATGCCATCTTCACTTTCCCCGGTAAAATTCTCTCTCGTCTGCTGTCCAAAGACTCTGTGCATTTGCTTTGGTTCCTGACAGGGAGTTGGTTCTGTCCTTGTACTATAAGAGACATTTCGTTCACGTTCCCTCTGGAAAAGTTGATTCTGGGCAAAGACAAACATGTGTCAGCCATTTTTTTGGTAAGACAGCGATTAGTGTTATATGCTAGACTAAGAGACAACTGAGATCTGCCTGGAACACTAAGCCATAATTAGGTAGACCTGTCAGGCTGCATGTAGTTGTATGTGGGTTGTTGTGGTAACCTGGTAGCATTGTTTAACAGTATGCCAATACCTAAATTGTTGCTTCACTCCAGGAATATGCTCCGATAAATTCTGTGCACCTTCCCTATGATTTATATATCACACATAATTTATATGTTAAACTTTGTAATGACAAAACCACCATTTACCTCTTATTACTGTAGAGGGTATGAGGTGCGTTCATCCTCGTCTCCTATATGTTGTAGAGTGGAAAGCAATGACATGCTGCTTCTAATATACCGTACACCTTAATTCCAGGCATGCACAAACTATTTGAGAAGGTATTTAAGGAAATGTTTGTGTTTTTAGAAATTATTGCAATATTATATGCTGACAAAACATACATAATGTTTAATATCTGCAGCCGCGTCTTGAATAAACCGGACTCACCTCCGTCCTTTGACAATCAGTAAGTCAACCCTTTCTATATGAATAGGGGATAACTTGTGATTTTTGGTATATGTCTTTTACAAAGTACCGTAAACCTAAATCTAGGCCTTTCATTATCTATAATTATACAACACATGGCCATCTCCATTAGTTTCATAGACTTTGAATAGAGTGGCAGAGCTAATGATGGTTGCTTCATAAAGATTGGGAACACAAGACCACCTGTCCTTGTTGTTGGTAGGGGTCCAGATAATGAAACCTCTACATTTGGACACTTATAACCTACACAGTGGATAGATGATAAGCCAGCAGTGACGACATCTCCTGAAACTACTCTAGCACACAATTCCTCAGCAATATGTCCTGAACAGGCACTGTTAGGCTATGTGCCCACGCTGCGGATTTACCGCGGATTTTGCCGCGGATTTGCTGCGGATTTACCGCGGATTTCCCGAAAATCTGCAGCAGCGGCACTTCCAAGCTATTTCAATGGCATTTTGGAAATGCTGTGTCCATGCTGCGGATTTTTCCGCTGCGGATTTGCCGCGGATTTTGATGCGGAAAAATCTGCAGCATGTCAATTATTTGTTGCGGATTTTGGTGCGGATTTGGGTATAGAATGGGGAAAAAAAAAAAAAAAAAAAAACCGCATCAAAATCCACGGCAAATCCACGGTAAATCCGCGGCAAATCCGCGGGTGCGGATTTGCCGCGAAAGTCGCGGATTTTCATGCAGAAAAATCCGCAGGTACATTCTACCGTGGACACATAGCCTTATGATACAGTGCATAGAAGTAACCAGAACACCACACCAGCCCTGGCAATAAACTATCACCTGCTCCCTCTCACTAATTATGTTCAGTAAAGATAGATGGATGAGGAGAGAGAGATTTATATATACACTGCTCAAAAAGTTAAAGGGAACACTTAACCAACCGAATATAACTCCAAGTAAATCAAACTTCGTGAAATCAAACTGTCCACTTAGGAAGCAACACTGATTGACAATCAATTTCACATGCTGATGTGTAAATGGAATAGACTACAGATGGAAATTATTGGTAATTATCAAGAAACACCCAATAAAGGAGTGTTTCTGCAGATGGGGACCGCAGACCACATCTCAGTACCAATGTGTGCCTCCCCTGTGTCAGCAGCCGGGCTGCTCAAATCTAGATCCGCGGTGGCTCGAGGGGCATCCGGACCCGGGGGTCGTGCAGCCACTCAAATAAAGGGGGTATTTACAGGGGATTCTATATTTAAAGTTGGTGGCGCCACCCGTGGTGCGTGGTAAGGTGGAGTACCACCGCTTAAGCTGGGAGTACCCGGGGGTGATGGAGTGGGCAGCTAGGTGTTTAACCCCTCCACGGGTAGGGGGAATGCCCCGGGACTCAGTGATGGTGTTGGGGAGTGCCGTTGGGAGTGAAAGGGTCACTTACGTACTCATTGAGTCCATAAAGCTGACACCATTAACTTGGTAAACCAAAGTTGTGGACACCGCTACCGCCGAAGGGAGCATGTTTGGGTCCCGTTTCCACTGGTGTTGCCTGATGATCTGTGACCTTCCTCTTGGCACTAAGTTATCTTGGCTTTTGGCCCCTGTAGTGTACAACTTGTTGGGTCCCGCTCCCCAGTATGGCTAACTGAGGGAGCTTGCTCTCAGGGTTCACACTTGGGATTTCCTGGACCATTTTAGTGGAAAGTCCTATCCCCCTCGTTGCGCTAGTACCCCGATTTTGGAGCGGGTGGAGAGCGGATCTTGAAGGCTCCGTTCTCGTCGGGTCAATTGTCAGGTTGCCTGAAGCTACTCCCGAAACCAGGGTCCACGTACCCCGTCATGCTCTGGTCCCAGCCCGGTGATGGTACAAGGCCGCCGGATGTCCTCCTCCACAGTTCCGTGCACCTTGTCACGATCCCCTGTGACCGGGGTCCAGCTCCTACTAGTCCCAGACCACCGTCTGCTACCTAGTGACTTCCAAGGAGCCCGGCTCCTGACCTCCTCTCCTTCACTCTTACACTTCCTCTCTCCTACTGACCTACTCCTGACACTCCTGACCTCCTCTTACCAACCCCCCATGTGGGAAACCCTATTTCATTCAGGCCGTCCACTGGTGTGTCTGGTGGGTGTGGTGCAGAGTGTTCCTACGATTTTGATTGGCTAATGTTGGCAGCACCATTAGTTGGGAACCCGTAACCAAGGAGGAGATGGATATTGCACAGAAGGGCAGATTGCACAATACCCTGTGACGACCTGATAGACCAGGACATCACATTCCCCCTTGGTTAAACGTAGCTCGTCCTCGAGCTACAGGACATCAGAGGTTTATTATTTTTTTGCCAAACTGGAAAGAAGAAAAAGAAACATTTTTATTTACAAATACTTCCCACATCAGGGCAGCTGGACACTTAAACGTTACGTAATTTTTAGAGTTCATTGTTCCAACAATGGAACGCTACCGGTTTAGTTAGTAGCGGAGGCTCAACCTACTCCGTTGCAGCCTCTTCCTGCAACAGTCCAGTCCCAATGTCCCGGATCCCATTAATCCGCCACCCAAACAACCTGACCCGCTGCATATATATGGTGGGTCTGTGACCAGGTTAAGGTCCCGGGTGTTGTAATAGACGACTCTGGTGGGCAGAGGAGGTGCAATTATTTACAAGAACACAAGTCTGTGTTGGTCACAACCAGTCCTGTGACCATGGTCCATGCTTACTACTATATATGTAAAATGAAGTCCATGTACCGGGTGTACACATTATAGAAAATCTTCTCGCAAATCAGGTGACTTTTCTCTTTTGCATTCAAACCCTGTTGATTAGACACTTATTTTCTAACATTCTCTATATGAAAAATAACAAACTTAGGAAAATAATAAATGAAACACAGATACTTAACAGTTCTGCTATAACATTACACATTACTGGACTACCGCTCAATGGGAGGCTGGTAATCAATAGCGGCGGCTGGCACAACCCTCTCATCAACCATAGCGAGCCGCTTCACATCTAGGGCGTACCAGCCCTGCTCACTCCAATGCCGAGTGTAGATAACCACCTCTCCTGGCTCCAGGTTATGGCTCAAGTGGTCTCTTGGGAGATGTTGCTCTATATCTCTCCGAGCAACAAACACTTCTTCAGAGAGGTTCGTCTCCCAGAGGAAATCTCACCGTTTGTCAGGGTTAAAACGGCCTTACATGGCCCCTGTGCCACGGCCCTCTGACACGGAAGGTGGCCCTTCTCAAGTGCTCCTTTTCTCTCTGTGCATGGGCAACCATCTCCCGTTGCCTCTGATCTTGGTTCGTCATCTTTGGTTTAAGCTTTGGGTGTTGTCGTTCCCAGTAGGGGGCGTCAGCGTCCGGCCTCGGGTCCCTAGCTGGCTCTGGCTTTTAGTATGCTGTTGTGGCCCCAACAGCCGTTGGGATGCCGTGCGGTGGTGGAACCGGCAGCTCCTCAGGCTCTACCTCTGCTACATCGGGTAGATGTACCGACTGCTTCGCTGCCGTAGTTGCAGAGTCCGGGTGCTCCGCATGCATCTGGAACACGCTTTGCAGAGTGGGGGAGGGGAGGTTCGGACGGATCCTCCGACGGGACCTGTGGACGTAGGGAAAAACGCAATGTGAAAGGAACCTTAGGAAACACTCAAGGATTTTACCCACACTAGAGCTCAAACATACCGGTCTATAATTTCCAGGCTCAGATTTAGGTGGGCTTTGCACGTTGCGACATCGCAAGCCGATGCTGCGATGTCGCACGCGATAGTCCCCGCCCCCGTCGCAGGTACGATATCGTGTGATAGCTGGCGTAGCGAAAATTATCGCTACGCCAGCTTCACACGCACTCACCCGCCCTGCGACCGTCGCTCTGGCCGTCGCCCCGCCTCCTTCCTAAGGGGGCGGGTCGTGCGGCGTCATAGCGACGTCACACGGCAGGCGACCAATAGCGGCGGAGGGGCGGAGATGAGCAGGATGTAAACATCCTGCCCACCTCCTTCCTTCCGCATATCCTACGGAAGCCGCGGTGACGCCGGTAGGAGATGTTCCTCGCTCCTGCGACTTCACACACAGCGATGTGTGCTGCCGCAGGAACGAGGAACCACATCGGACCGTCGCGTCAGCGTAATTATGGATTACGCCGACGCTGCAGCGATGATACGATTACGACAATTTTGCGCTCGTAAATCGTATCATCTAGGCTTTACACACTACGATGTCGCATGCGATGCCGGATGTGCGTCACTTTCAATTTGACCCCACCGACATCGCACCTGCGATGTCGTAGTGTGCAAAGCCGCCCTTAGTCTCTATTGAATATTGGCACCACATTTTCTATTAGCCAGTCTTGTTGTACAGACCCTGTTATTATCTGTGAAGATTAAAAATAATGTCTATCATACAAATGCCTGCAGTACTCACGGTTATATGCCATCCGGCATTTGTCTACTTTAGTGATTTTGAGGCGGTGCCGTACTTCCTGCAGGTTAAGCAGGTGGTATTTAATGGGGAATTTATAGTATTCCTGATCATGTCATGTGTCATGGGATTTTCTTGTACAAATACTGTAGACAAAAGCAGATTTTCCTTTACATCATCCTCTTCCACCATTTCACCTAGACTATTGTAAAGGGGCCAACTCTTTCGGCTTTTTTTTAATTTCTTACTGTTTATGCAATTGAAGAATATTTTTGGATTACTTTTACTTTCTCTGGCAATGAGTCTTTCAGTTTCAGTCTTTGCTGCCTTGATTTGCTTTTTACACAATTTATTTAATTTTCTAAAGTTATTTAATACCAGATCACTACCCTGTTGCTTTGATTTTGCTAAATTCTTTCTTTTTGTCATTTATTGTGCTCCTTCCTTACAGCTCTGTTTGTGTATGTTTATTTCTCAGGACACTGTCCCAGTTTATGGCACTAAGATAAAATAAAGTTGTTGGAAATTCACCTTCCTGAAGTTCAGTGTCCTTGTAGCCCTTCTACTATTCATTTTATTAAATTATACATGAAAAGGTATTATTTTGTGATCATTATTACCCAAGTGACCCCAACCCATATATTTGATTGCGATCTGAGCTACTGATTAACATTAGGTCTAGCAGTGCCCCCTTCTTGTTGGGTCTTGAACCAGTTGTGAAAGGTAATGGTCTATTATTGACAAAAACCTGTTTCCTTTGCTGGATCTGCAGGTTTCTGCTCCACAATTTATATCAGGATAGTTGATGTCCCCCATGATCATGATTTCTCCCTGATTCACTGCTTCATCTATTTGCTTTGTGAGGATATTTTCTGCTGCTTCTGTGACGCCCTGGCAAAGCCAGGTTGTCACAGAAAGAGTTAATCCTCCTTGGTAATCTGATCCCACACCGGTGCAGCAAGACAAACCACAGCCCCCAGTGTAAGAGAAAAGCAGAGCAGAGGGGAGGGGCTGGAGCAGAGTGTAAGGAGAGGCAGACAGAAGAGGAGTCTGGAGTTGTAGCTCCCAGGCTGAAAGTGAAACGTGCTCCGAGAGGGCCGGGACAGGCTGCGAGTGAGGAAGGGGCCAGAGGTAGCCGGAGCAGGGTAGTGGCCCCCCGGTACCTGGGTGACCCGGATCAGTGCAGGGGAGTGTATTCCCCGTTCCCGGCTGAGAAGAAAGAGGAAGAGAGTGGAGAGAAAGGCACCTGGCTGCAGGGAAAGAACAGGAGCTGCTGCACCGTGTGTGGGACACTAACACCCCCGTACCGAAGGCTGCGGACACTGGCAATTCCTAGTTTACCAGTGACTCTGTGTGACATACTTGTGAGTACGCCCGTGCCCTCGGGCACCGCACCGCAGCACTGCGCCCTGCTCCCTGCTTACCCCATCACCGGGCCCCGGGACCAACTGCCCCTACCCACGGAGGGGACATAACAACTACGCTGCTCCATACCATCACTCCCGGGATCCCCGTCCAGAGCAGCGGTGGTGTTCCAATCTCATCACAACCGTGGGTGGCGTCACGGACAATCTCCCTTATCAAATCCCCTTTTACTGTGGAGCCTGGGATCACAGACCGTGTCACGCTACCGTGATACCCACAGAAATGACCCTGTGGCCCGGATCTAAGTACCCCTGGTCCCCGGGCGACACACTTCCATTATAGTTGGAGAGTTATAACAAACTCCTATCAGTATTTTATTATTCTTTCTCCATCCCTTTATCTCCACGTACAGGGACTCTACATTTTAATTAGCCACACATATAGTATTATGTAGGATGAGTTTTAGGTAAGATTTTACATATAAACACACTCCTCCCCCTCACTTATTTGTATTTGGATGCAAGTCTTAAAATATATTGTTAGTCATTGAAACATGGGATAAAGATGAAAAAAGTAAGAAGGGGATTGAGGTCAAAAAGGGAGTCTCTATATGAGGTGTGTGGTGCCCCTGAGGCTTCAGTCGCCGCCACAGGGTACTGCATCTCCTTTAAGATGTAGTACTCATCCCGGGTAAGGAGAGGCTAATCGCTGGTGTTTCTCACACTCACACAAACCACACAGTTAGGTGCCTTCCCACTTGGGGGATGGCCTAGGGTAGGCAGGGGGTCACCCATCACAAAGCATGGTACTTTCCTGGTCACTAGGACAACCACCTGAGGGGCGGGCACCACTTGGGGAAAAGGGAAGGAGCATCTCTACACAGAGTGAGTTAGCCCCGGGCACAGCTTGGGGCGAGACACACACTGGGACCTCGGTCCAATCCTTTACCTCACACTTCTGGGAGCTCCTAAGGACCTGTGGCGTGTAGAAGACAGCTCAGCCCGGGTTCCCCACAGCTACACGGGATTCGAGGGTCTGTGGAGAGTGCAGGAAACACCCGCAGCCCGTTCCACATTCCACTCACAGTGGGATTGGAGGGACCCCGACCAGGAAGGACTCACAGTGGAAACACCGGTGGTGAACTCAAATTGCTCGGGATCGGCTGGGGCCCATCACGGCAGTGACCGACATCTTCTGGGTAAAACCAGGACTGTGAGTAAAGAACACATTGCACTCACAGAGACTGTATCCGTCTGTCCTTGCCGGTGCTGGTGCTCCGTGCTTCGGCGCTTGCCATTACCACTACTCCCCTCATCATCCTCTCCGAGGCCCGCTCCACCTGTGGGGAGCAGAAACATCTTAGCTGCTATAACCATCTGCCCCGGAAGACAGCGACAGCAGCGGCGGCCATTCCGTGGCCACTTACCGCAGGTGGCATCACGAGACAAATCCTCCACCATCATCCCTCTCCCAACCCTTCCTTCTTTACTGTACGCCTTGGGGCCACAGAACCGGGCAGGGCCATCTGTGACATCCCTGACCCGCCACAACCCAGCAATGAGTATTTAACCCCTGCCCTGTGGGGCGCTACAGGTGCATAATTGAGATGAGTCCTCCCTTCAATCAGAGGATTTCTTGCTGGAGACAACACAGTCTTCCCACACTGACCATGTATCAAACAAACAGATACCATTTTAACAGTATGAGACACACTCATGGACGTTGTTATGTGGATAGCAGACCCACCTATCTCTTCAGCTGTCCTGCAAAACCTGTCCCTGGAATGCCCTAATAAGCCTTGTGGCACTACAAGTACCAGAGCGGACATCCAGGTTTACATCATCTAAGTGATAAATATCTCTGCCAATTTAGAGTGGGCAGAAGCTTACAAATGTAGAGTGTATCTGACCAGAAGATAAATTGGAGTTATTGTGGAAGTGAAGGTGAGGCATGGGGAAATAATTCAAATTCTCTTAGACCTTTTAAATAAAATTTTATGAAGTATACTGACAAAACATAAAGCAGCCCCCAGCCGTGCACCTATCTTGGCTGTGTAGCAAAATAAGAGGAACTGTATGCGTCTTTCTCTCTTTTTTTCTTTTTAATTATTTAAATAAATAAATAATTAATAAATAATTTAAAAAAACGATGTGCGGTCCCCCCCCAATTTTGATACCCAGCCATGATAAAGTCCAACAGCTGGGGTCTGGAAATTTTAAGCTTGGGAAGTCCATGCTTATTGGATTACCCCCCCAGCCTAAAGCAAACAAGAAGATTGGAAGGGCACCACCCGTCGGGATCTCCTGGTATATGGAAGATCAGAAGAAAAAAGAGAGAAAAGATATACCAAAAAATGGGATCACCGAATCCAATGTTGTGATTATGAAAATCTCCTCTCCCCCTGGTACCCACTGTGCCATCAGGTGTGAGTATGCTATCTTGCAGACTCAGCAAATTCTAGTCTAGGTATATACCCACTGGCTTGGTGTTGGAATTATCCTGCTTCTTGTGCCTGTGGTTGATTATTCCAGCTTTACGTTTTTCCAGGGCATGACCATGGGTAGGCCGATGCTCTGGACTGGATGACCATGTCCTGTATAATCTATACTTACCCTAAATAACATAGGTACACATTATTTATCCTTACACCTATTCTGGTGAACACAGGCATATGTTGCCAATCTGATTTCCTTTGACCGGTGCCCGCAGGGTACTGTGTGTGTGGTATATAGACTGTGGATGCCTATTTCACTGTGATTTAACTATCTGGGTATTTGACAGGGGTATTGTGTAAGGTCTACTCACTATTTTTGTATCTTTGCATTTTGACCTGAACTTATGTATACCCCTCACTACCCCATATGTTGAAGTCGGTCATTCGTATATCAGTGGTTTTTACCCATGCTAAGTCATCACCTTCTACTATCTGTGTTTATATATATATGCTAGAGATTTTCTCCATTATTATACTCATGTATGTGTGAAACCATTGCTCTATACATCGGTGGCTCTATACCTGTACCGGGCAGTTACCATTCATTGTTTGGAAATTTACTGTATTTGTAAGGGGTACCCTCTATTATATTTATATATTTATATATTGGAGGCTGGCGTGGTGGGGAATCATGCCAATTTTGGCTTTTTAATTGTTTTTAATCAATTGTGTATGTGCCCTTGTTACCTTGCTCCTCCCACTTTGTTTGTATAATAAAATATATTTTTTCATAATCACAACATTGGATTCGGTGATCCCATTTTTTGGTATATCTTTTCTCTCTTTTTTCCCCCCAGCCTAAAGATAGCAGCCTGCAGCCGCCAAGACTTGTCGCATCCATTAGATGCGACAATACCGGTGGTTTACCCGGCTCTTTCCAATAGCCCTGGTGCGGTGGCAATCGGAGTAATAGGGGTTAATGACAGTGCATGACTGTCATCAAGCCCAGAATTAGTGATGGGTAGGGGTCTATGAGACTAATCACTAATCCTATAAGTAAAAATAAATAAAAACAAACAATGAAAAATCCTTTATTTGAAAGACACCCTCTTTCCCCTGTTTATTAATCCCCAAAAGAATTTTAAAGTTCTGCCGTAATCCACACAGCATCCCACGACGGTCTTGGCTCTGCTACAATCAAGCCTGGAGAGATCAAAAACATGTCCGATCTCTGCAGGTTCCAGGAAACATTGACAAGGGGACCCAGCTGTCTGGTGACCTGAAGCACTCTGGCTTAAAATGCGGGGCTGTGCCTTGTAGCCTGCCAGCCGTTTAGCACTGACAGTGCAGGCCGGGGGTCAGGAGGTGCGGGGCAGCTCCACACCCCCTTGCCCCGGCTGGCACTGTCACTGTTAAAGTGCAGGGCCGTACCCTGCCAATCCTGTAACACTGATAGTGTCAGCTGGGGATCGGTTAGTGTGGGGCAGCTCTGCACCCCCCTGCCCCGACCAGCACTGTCATTGTTAAAGTGCAGGGCCATGCCCCACACCCCGCCAGCCCTTTAACACTGACAGTATCGGCTGGGGATCGGAGAGTGTGGGTCAGCCTCGCACCCCCTGCCCCCAGCTGGCATTGTCACTGTTAAAGTGCAGGGCCGTGCCCATCACTTTGCCAGTCCTTTAACATTGACAGTGCCGGCTGTGGTCTGGGGAGTGCAGGTAAGCCCCTCACCCCCCCTTCCTCCAGCTGGCACTGTCACTGTTAAAGTGCGGGGCTGTGCCCCGTCAGCACTTTAACACTGACCATGCCGGGTGAGAGTTGGGGAGTGCAGGTCAGTCTTACACCCCTGGCACTGTCGAAGTTAAAGTGCAGAGCCATGTGCTGCAACCCTGCTAGCCCTTTAGCCCTGACAGTGCCAGCCGGGGGGGGGTTAGGGCCTGGCAGCTTTGCACTCCCCTTCTAACGGTTGGCACTCGTCAGTATTAAAGGACTGGCGGGGTGTAGGGCATAGCCCCACACTTTAACAGTGACAGTGCTGGCTGGGAGGAGGGGAGTGTAGGGCTACCCTGCTTTCCCTGACCCTTGGCTGGCACTGTTACTGTTAAACAGCTGGCGGGGTGCTGAGCATGGCCCCATACTTTAAGCCAGAGTGTGAAACTCACTGATGGTAAACTGGGTACCATCACTGCTGCCAGCTGGGTCCCCTTTGTCAGTGTTTCTCGGAGCCTGATGAAAATGCACATGTTTTCTGTCTCTCCAGGCTCGAATGAAGCACAGCCAGGACTGTTGTGGGGCCTCGTGTGGATTACGCTGGACCTGCAGGGGTGTTTTGGGGGTTAATAAAGAGGTGAAAGAGGGTGATTTTGTTGTATTTCAATACACATAAAGGATTTTTTTCGGTGTTTGTGTTTATTTACTTTCACTTACAGATTAGTAATGGGGCGGGTCTCATAGATGCCTGCCATTACTAATCTAGGGCTTAGTGGCAGCTGTGGGCTGTCATTAACCTCTTATATTACCCCGATTGCAACCGTACCAGCGCAATTTGGAAGAGCAGGGTAAAGCTTTTGTCACATCTAATGGATGCTACAATCCCAGGCGGCTGCAGGATGGTATTTTTATGCTGAGGGGCGGCCCAAAAAGCGTTAGTGTTGTGAATGTCATCCGAATGGGTGCTGGTGTGGAGCTCCCTCTAGTGGCCAGGAATGGTAATGAACCTGAGACTGAATCTGTGACTCAAACAGGTGATGGAATTAATTAGGAATCCAGGAAGTCCTATTGCAGATCAGCCTAGTGTATTTAGGAGAGCGTTTTCTACCTGGCGGCCGCCGGTGATGGATGTTTCCTGCTGCTTCTGAAGATGGCTGGAAACATCAGTTTCTCCAATTTATTCTGTGCCTGAATCTACTCCAGATAAGTTTACTAGTTCCTGTGCTTTACTGCTGGAATTGCACTTAAGGGTGTTTGAACTTATTCCATTTTGGTCTGTGGTTTGGTTTCTTGTTTGTGAGGATCTGTCTCTCTGCTTTTGTGAGCAGGGCAGGTCCTCCAGCAAGAAAGGGACCTTGCTCCCTGTTTGTGTGTGGATTATTTGCACTTTAGAATATTATTTGTTCTGTGATTTTGTTTTTCCCCATTATATCTGCAGTTCTGTTTAAAGTGTCTAGCACAAGACTACCTGATATAGTGGGGGAGATACCGTGTGGTCTCAGATCTTTTTTCTATCAGGAGTTTGGTATTTTTTGCAGGGTTTATTTTGCTGGCCGCAATCAGTTATCTTTCCTGTCCTGTTGTATCTAGTAATTCGGTCCTCACCTTTGCTAATCTATATTTTCTATCTGTGTATTGTGTTTTCTTACATCACCATTGTTTACATGTTGGGGGCTTGCTATTTCTTTGGGGACTGCTCTGAGGCAAGTTAGGATTCCTCATTTCTATCTTTGAGGTGTAGCAAGTCTCTCCGGCAGTGACAAGGTATCTAGGTGTGTTAAGAACATCCCACTGCTACTTCTAGTGTTGTCCGATAGATAGGTGATTGCCGTCAGCTTAGTTTCCAACTATTCTTTTGGTTTTGTTTTTTTCCGGATTAATGGGATTTTTTGTGATCGTCCACGGTTACCAGTTTATAACACATTGGTCTCCCCAGCTTGAGAATACCAGTCCGCAGCTTTTGGGCTCTATCTTGGCTGGGTATCAAAATAGGGGAGACCGCATGTGACATGCCTGCACCGGGGCCTGGAGTGACTCGTTACCAGGCTGCGGTTCTGCTCCTGGGGCGCTGCGGTGGCGGGGACTGGTTCCATGACCCCGACGGTGTCGTTTAGGGAATAGGAAGAGGATGATGACAGTTTATTTCTGACGCCACCTGTGGTATGTGGTAAGTTAGGTGCCACCGCTGCGGGATGGGGACCTCTAGGGCAGATGGTGATGTAGCTTAGATGGTGCAGCTCTCCAGAGGTAGATCTGGGCCCCAGGGTGGATGGGGGTGGTAGTAGTCTATGATGATGGGCGCAGGCGAATAACGGAGCGACACAGAGATGCAGTCTCAAGGTTTTTACTCACTGTAGCAGGTTCCAAGGTAACACGACATGCTAGTGACCACCTTGGAGTGCTGGGTTTTTACTGTGATGGGCTCCAGCCGATCCCAGGTAGTTCAGAGGTCGAGTCCGGTGCACCTTTCTTAAGTGTCCCTTCCCTGGTCGTCTTCCTGCGCTTGCTTCGCCCTCTGGCCCACCACCGAGCTCTTATATACACCAATCTAACATGCTGTATATAAGAGCACAGGCCGGGGGTATAACATAAATAAAACTTTATAGTGCTTACCTAACGGTTGCGCGGTGGGCCTAATGGGCGTCTCCGTTGTCCAGCGTCACCTCTTTTGAAAATCTTTGTTCTCCTTCTTCTCTAGCCGCGGTACATGATGGGTCCGACGTCATCCACACTAGCCGGCATTCAGGTCCTGAGCAGGCGCACTTTGATCTGCCCTGAGCAGGGCAGATCAAAGTATTGTAGTGCGCCTGCGCAGGATCGGCGAGTGTGTAGGCACATCATGCACCCAGGCTTCAGAAAGAGGACGAAGATGGCCAAAAGAGGAGGCGCCGGCACCGGACAACGGAGATGCCCATTAGGCCCACTGCGCCACTGTTAGGTAAGTATTATAAAGTAAATTAAAAACTACCGCGCTGACTGGATGAGTGGGAAAAGGGAGTGAATGGGTAGACCTAAATTTAGGTATACAAATATGGATACACAGCAGGGAATTGGTAAACTGTAAGCTGATTTATTGTATAATAATTTAAGATAAAACACAAGTTTTAAAATTAAGGATAAAAACAAAACAAAAAACCTCTACGTGCTCTGAGAGGGTCCTGGTGAGGAACTTAGGGACAGAAGGGGAGAGTTGGGACCTGTTAGGAATACAAAACGACAGGAATGAATGCAGGTAAAGTGATAATAGGAATAATGAGGATCTGGGTTGAATACTAATTACCTGGTGGTTATGAACACAATGAGGATGAAAATGTAGAATTTGTGAAAATGACAAGAGGAGGAGAGAACAACTTTTGGTGTTTCCCCTTTATGTAGGAACCTGTAAACCAAAATAAGTAGATTAGTCTGTGTTGACAGTCTACTCGACAGTATGGGGGCTTCCTAAAGGAGGGGAGGGGAGAGTGGGGAAACCTACCAGTACTGGTCTTTTGAGTGCCTGTGTATTTGCTTTTGAAGGCCTGATAGATTGGCGATATTTAGGAAAATGTCCTAAAAATATTAGTAGATTGAAATTAGTACTAATAGATAAACCCCAGGATTACAAATGTTAATGGTGGTGATAGAAAAATACCTGATGATATGAATACTGTCTGTAGGATATAATATGTGTGCTGTTTCAGCAACTACATAGGACAGAGATTGAAGTTTCACCTGGTAAAAATGGTATAGGATATTGAAAGAGTATGAATGGAAATGATATAATCACATAAATAACCATATGGAAATAAAGGACAGTATAAAAAATTGGTAATAGTATTGTGTAATAAAGAAAAAATAATAATAAAAAAAAAAAATTAAATTATATTAAAATTATTTTACCTGTGAGTGAGCACTGAGTTCAGCTGTTGAGAATTTAGGCTGCCTGATGAGGATGTGGAAGCTCAAGGGTTAACCTGCAACCTGACTAGTGGTTGAGTTAGGTAATGGTAAACAGAGGGTGATGTAGTCAAAGATAGTGAGGTCAGATAGCTGGTTGTATGAGTCAGCTACTATATAATGAAAAAATATATCACAGTCAGCAAGTATTATAAAGTGTTTTTTATGTTATACCCCCGGCCTGGGCTCTTATATACAGCATGTTAGAATGCTGTATATAAGAGCTCGGTGGTGGTGGCCGCAGCTTAAAGGCCAAAAAAGTGGTGACAGGTTCCGTTTAAGAAAGTTTCTGTGGTTTGCAGCCTGTCATTAGCAGTATCCACAGTATCCACTGTAATGCACACAGCTGAGGCTGCAGCCTGTAGCCATTTGCTTTATCTACACTATGTACCAATATATGGGGAAGCCTACATCATTTTTTCCAATTATTTATTTTTTGCACTCCTCTTCCAGACCCAGACAGCTACGGTGAGGGCAACCAATCACAGACACTGGCACAGAGGATGAGTAGGTGAAGCAGTGCATATTCATAAGGGTTAATGAGCGGACCAGGAGGTATTGTGACAGGAAAACTTGGTAAGTGTAATTCTCCTGCTTTAACGACTGGAAGTCATTTTTTTTTCCTTTGTGCTTCCCAATCACAATAATGCCAGGAGCAAATGGATGGCTATGGTGTTACTGTGGTTGGAAAGCAATCCCATCATGTTTAGTGGCTGAAAATCAGGCGCCAAACATGTGGGGAGGAAACTCAACAAGGCAAATACCAAAATACTCGACGAGTAACGGATACTGTGAACCTTAACATTAACGTGAGTAATGAATAGTGCCGAATATATTTGCTTGTCATCACTATTATTAAGCATTATATTGTCTGTTACAACAGAGAGCTAGCCATGTGTAGTGCCCCTGAGCTAATCAGGGCACTACAGGGAACTGGATCCTCACGGGGATGCAAGGCTTACCCCCTGGAACACCAGTGCGAGCAACACCCAGACACACCAAAATCCTAGTTACAACTCCACACCAGGGGTAATTGGCAAGTCGGACACAAGGGGATGGCCACCTAGAGGGCAGAGCCAGACAAGGGGGACTAGACAACCTGGTGGGAGGGGACAGCAGACCATCTGAGTAGTGAGTGAAAGTTGAAAGACGGACCTAGAGCTGTGTCGTGTAACAGTGGCCTAGGAGCACAGGAGAGTGGTCACCAGGGCGGGTACACCCAAGTACCGCTGGGACCAGAGCACGCACGGGGCACAGGGCCCTAGGTCAGGTGACAGTTTCAGATGGCCTGGCAAATACCTGCACAACGAGGGGACCTTCACGGACCTCACTGACCCACAAATCCGGAGGCATCAGCAGTAAAGCAAGAATCAGGGTTCGGGACACAGACCAGCCCTACAGGGTCCACACTGCCCGCCGTACGGAGAAGGAGACTGCCACCACAAAGGGACAGTCGGGCCTCAAACGCTCCACACTACGGGGACCCAACCACACTGAGAGTGCTGGGGACAGAGCAACCGAGTTATCAACTGGCACTGGAAATACAGGGACCTGAACCAGCCGTCCAAGGGTCCGGAGTGAGTAGAGACTGTTATTTACAATCCACAGTGTTGCCTCCCTTATAACTCCATTATACATATCCCCGGGCTCAGACCTACCTGTGAAGGGCCTACCACCACAGCTGTCATTACCACCAGCCCTAGGAGTAACCAATCCAGCAGAGGTGGTTCCCCCATATTAACCGCAACCCGCAGGTGGATCACACAAATGACTTTTTTCTCCCCTGTAAATACTCCCCATTAAAAAGCACCCAGGGCACCAAAGTAACATTCCCCAGTTATATACTGCCCGGGACCGAGTACCCCATTCCCTGGGCGACACAGCTTTTTCCTGGCGTCACGCACAGGATATGCACTAGGCCCGTTAACCTGGCTGACGTGTGCATTATGGACTGTTTTGTGCAAAAACTAATGCCATGTTTATTTTTGTGAAAAATGGGCTGCCCCATCACTATGGTGCAAGCACCCGAACAAGAGACTCCGCCCTCTGGGAGTGTACAGCATGCAAAAGTGAAACTAAGTACAGGACGTCGGAAGAGGTGCCGGCAGAATGCACCCAGGTATGCTGGAGTAACCACAGCTCTGCAGCACAAGACGAGCAAACCTGCAGCAGAGTGAATGTCTGCTCCTCCAGCCCGCGGAACCTTACCCTGGCTCGAAGAGGAGTGGGCGTGGATGTGCCTCCGGATGCGCCTGCAAATGATGCAGCAAATTGAGGACTGGCGCTCGGAGATGATGGGGATGGTGGTGGCTGTGCGAGCCCAGAATGCACTGGCTCTGCATGACAAGCGGCACCAGGAGCCAAAAAGAGTGGAAATATCCTTAGCCCCACTAGTCCCCGTGGCAGCGGAACCTGTATCACCCCTGACTGCTTGCCCGCCGGTAGCACCGGACTCTCCGACCACGGCCAGACCAGACTAGGCTGCAACGCCTCTGTCCACAGCCTGACCAGACCAGGCCGCAACGCCTCCATCTCCGGTGAGACCAGACCAAGCTAGGCTGCAGGATGCAGCCCTGTGTCACGCTCCCCGGGTCCCGACGTCGTTCCTCACTCACCGCTCCGGTCCCCGGGTCCCCTGCCTCCAGCCACACGTCCTCATCGGCACCGCTCCCTGCTCTGGCCTCCGGCACCCGGGCGTCGCGCATGTGCATTAGGGCGCGCGCGCGGTCACTGACCTCCTCTTAAAGGCCCTGCACTCCCTAACAGGATATTGCATCAGTCAGGGTCAGGTATATTAGGAGCTTCATGCCTGGAGGGCGTCGCCTGTTCGTCGAGTTCTGCAAGCTAGAAGTCCAGGTCCCTTGTGCCTTACTCGTACTAAAACTTTGTCTCTTCTGTAGAGCCTGCTCTGCCTCCGTAACCGGTCCCTGAATCCAGTATTGCCAAGAGGTTCTCCGGAATCCAACCACCGTTTCGGCAGCCTGTGCCTTTCTGGTATCTCCGACTTCACCTAGCTGCCTTCCCGTCACACCCAGCTAACCCAGATCCTGCCTGAGCTTCCTAACCGGCACCCGTACTGGACTCCCGTAATTGTCTCCGAGGACTCTGTGGCTCCAAAGACTCCGTTTTACCCTTTCCCTGTGGGACGCTACCCCGGTTCCGCTAGTACTCCGGCTACCGTGTACCTAGGCCCTCTGGTGGGGTGACTGGACAGTCCCTGTATAGGGGTTAGCTCCAGGTTGTTTCACTGGGGGAGTCCGGTACACGGCCCAGAGGATCCACCATCACCCGGACTTAACAGAACGAACAGGCCATGGATCCCGCCGAAGCACTAGCATCCCAACTGGCCAGCAGATTGCAGCAGGAGCTGGTACGTCAGCGAGAGACCCAATCCCATATGTTGGCCTTCATGACGTCAGTGGACACCCGCCTGAACACACTGCAATCCACAGCCACGTCCCTGTCCACTTCCGCCACATCCACGGCTCCCATAGGGACATCTTCTGCGACCTCGCAACTGAGACTAGCCTCTCCGCCTCGGTATGCCGGGGACCCCAAGAACTGCCGTGGGTTCTTGAACCAGTGCTCCCTGCACTTCAAACTGCTCCCACATCTCTTTGCTTCCGACCACGCTAAGGTAGCCTTCGTCATGTCTCATCTGGAGGGTGAAGCACTGGCATGGATGAACCTCTTGTGGGAGAGGGAAGATCCAGTAACCACCAACATCCAGGACTTCCTGCACACCTTCCACACCGAGTTCGATGAACTCGGGCGTGCCTCTTCGTCCGTCTCATCCCTCCTCAGGCTACGCCAAGGGACTTTGACAGTTGGTCAGTATGCCATCCGGTTCCGCACGCTGGCATCTGAGTTGGGGTGGAACAATGAAGCCTTGACTGCCGCCTTCTGGGAGGGGCTTACCGGTCGTATCAAGGACGAGCTGGCCGGCCGAGACGTCCCCTCCACCTTGGACGCCCTGATCGCCCTCGCAACCCGGATAGACCTCCGCTTTCAAGAAAGGTCTAAGGAAATGTCCCGCGAGCGGCGCCCTGTAAGGCACTCCGCTTCTCCACAGAAGCCTATCCTCTCCTCATCCGGGCTCTCTGGCTCCTCCATCCATGAGTCCATGGAGTCCATGCAAGTGGACCGGTTACGGTCCTCCGAGCAGCGTCGAGCGGAATGAGCCGCCAAGGGTCTCTGCTTCTATTGTGGAGAAGGTGCACACCAGGTGCGTGCCTGCCCAGAGAAACCGGGAAACTCCAAAACCTAGGGTTGGTAGGAGAGGCCACCCTAGGTACTGGGAAGCTCTCTGACCCAGTGACATGGACTGTACAGGTGACAACAGGAGAAACCCGCTTCACGGCAGAGGCATATCTCGACTCCGGGGCAGCAGGTAACTTCATCCACCAGGCCACAGTGGACAAGTACCAGTTACCTGTCACCCCGCTGCAGACACCGCTTGTGATAGCCTCTGTGGATGGGGAACCCCTCTTTGACCCCGTCCTGTTCGTCACTAAACCTGTGAAACTGCGTATCAGTGCGCTACACACCGAAGAAATCGCCTTCTATGTCCTGCCACGCATGTCTCATCCGCTTCTGCTGGGTTTACCCTGGTTACGGGTACATGAACCTACAGTCAGCTGGCGTACTAGAGAAATCATCCGCTGGGGCCCGTCTTGTCATGAGAACTGCCTCAAGTCAGTCCAGCCCGTCCGTCGTCCTCCGGCCCCGGACTCCTTACCTGGTCTTCCTCCAGCCTATTGGTCCTTCGCAGATGTGTTCGATAAAAAGGAGTCGGAGGTATTGCCTCCACATCGACCCTACGACTGTGCCATTGACCTTCTGCCGGGAACCACACCCCCTCGGGGACGGATATACCCTTTGTCCCCTGCTGAGACCCGGGCCATGTCTGACTACATCACCGAGAACCTGGCACGGGGGTTTATTCGAAGGTCCTCGTCCCCGGCTGGTGCGGGCTTCTTCTTCGTCAAGAAAAAAGAAGGCGACCTACGGCCCTGTATCGATTACCGGGGACTGAACCAGCTCACAGTGAAAAACAAATACCCCCTGCCTCTCATCCCTGAACTCTTCGATCGGCTCCGGGGAGCCCGTATATTCACCAAATTGGATCTCCGTGGGGCCTACAACCTGGTTCGCATACGCTCCGGGGACGAGTGGAAGACCGCCTTCAACACCCGGGACGGGCACTATGAATATTGCGTGATGCCCTTCGGCCTTTGCAATGCTCCGGCAGTCTTCCAGGAGCTGGTGAACGACGTGTTCAGGGACCTCCTCTATGTCTGTGTAGTCGTATACCTGGACGACATTTTAATCTACTCCCCAGACCTACGTACCCACAGAGAGCACGTGCAGATCGTGCTACAGAGGCTGAGGAAGAATCGCTTATACGCCAAACACGAGAAGTGTGTGTTCGAACAATCATCCCTTCCCTTTTTGGGCTATGTAATATCGGACACCGGACTGCAGATGGATCCCGGGAAGGTCTCTGCTATCCTCGACTGGCCTCCTCCTTCGGGACTAAAAGCCATCCAACGTTTCCTCGGTTTTGCTAACTACTATCGCCAGTTCGTCCCTCACTTCTCGACCCTAACTGCTCCGCTCTCCGCCCTGACCAAGAAGGGGGCCAATCCGAAGGCTTGGACACCCGAGGCTGAAGCCGCCTTCTGCTCTCTGAAGCGGTCCTTTGCTTCTTCTCCCGTCCTTCACCGTCCTGAGTTGAACCGCCAATTCACCCTGGAGGTTGACGCCTCCTCTGCAGGGGCAGGAGCCGTACTTATGCAGAAGTCCGCCACCGGGAAGATGGTCACCTGCGGCTTCTTCTCCAAGATCTTCTCAGCCCCAGAACGCAATTATACCATTGGTGATCGAGAGCTCCTGGCCGTTAAGATGGCGTTGGAGGAATGGCGATATCTCTTGGAGGGAGCGGTTTACCCGATGATCATCTATACTGACCACAAAAACCTGGAGTATATACGCTCCGCTCAAAGGCTGAATCCGCGCCAAGCACGTTGGTCTCTCTTCTTCGCCAGGTTTGACTTTCAGTTACACTACCGGCCCGCGGACAAGAACATACGGGCGGATGCCCTGTCTCGGTCCTTCGTTCCGGTAGACCAAGAGGAGGAGCCAAACCAGCCCATCATCTGTCCTAGCAAGGTCATCCCGGTGGCTCCCGTCTCTCTGGCACAGATCCCTCCTGGGAAGACTTACGTCACGGAGACCGACCGACTCAAGGTCCTCCAATGGGGACACTCCTCGAAAGTGGCCGGACACGCCGGCCAGAAGAAAACCTGGGGCGTCATCGCCCGTCATTATTGGTGGCCGTCTCTTCGTACGGATGTCACTGCCTTCGTCTCTGCATGTTCCTCCTGTGCCCGGAACAAGACGCCTAAGCACCTGCCCTTTGGTCCTCTTCTCCCTCTGCCGACTCCTTCCATTCTATGGCAACACATAGCCATGGACTTTGTCACGGACTTGCCCTTGTCCTCCGGTCATACGGTCATCTGGGTCGTGGTGGACCGGTTCTCGAAAATGGCTCATTTTGTTCCTATGGCCGGATTGCCCTCTGCTCAAGAGCTCGCGGACGCCTTCATACAGAACATCTTCCGGCTGCATGGCTTTCCTGCCCATATCGTGTCCGACAGAGGAACCCAATTCACCTCACGCTTCTGGAGGGCTCTCTGTGAACACCTGGGGGTGTCTCTGGACTTTTCCTCTGCCTATCACCCTCAGTCAAACGGACAAGTGGAACGAGTCAACCAGATCATGACCACCTTCCTTCGTCACTACGTCAACGTCCACCAGGACAACTGGTCCACGCTCCTTCCTTGGGCTGAATTCTCTCATAACCACCAGGTCAGCGAATCCACCTCCAGTTCTCCCTTCCATGTTGTCTATGGTCTCCAGCCTTCTGTGCCATTACCAGTCTCTCCAGCTTCCGATGTACCTGCAGCAGATGCCCTAGCCAGAGACTTCTCCGCTATATGGGCCTCAGTCAAGACCTCCCTGGGACATGCTGCTGCACGAATGAAGAAACATGCGGACAAGAGACGTCTTGATCCTCCTCGCTTCTCTCCTGGGGACTTGGTCTGGCTTGCCTCCAAGTACGTTCGACTCAAAATTCCATCGTACAAGCTGGGTCCGCGGTACATCGGTCCCTTCAAGGTCCTCAGGAAGATCAATGAGGTATCCTACAAGTTGCAGCTTCCTCCCTCCATGCGGATACCCAACTCCTTCCATGTGTCCTTGCTGAAACCTGTTGTCCTCGGTCCCTTCTCCTCTGATGCCTGTCCTCCTCCTCCCATAGCCGATGATGACATCTATGCGGTAAGAGATATCGTGGCCATGAAGACCGTCAGGGGACGGCAGTACTTCCTGGTCGACTGGGCAGGTTATGGTCCCGAGGATAGGTCCTGGGAACCCCGGGAGAACGTGGGTACTCCTCTGATTCGTGCCTTCATGTCCCGGTTGCGGGGAGGGGGGCCTGGGAGGGGGTTACTGTCACGCTCCCCGGGTCCCGACGTCGTTCCTCACTCACCGCTCCGGTCCCCGAGTCCCCTGCCTCCAGCCACACATCCTCATCGGCACCGCTCCCTGCTCTGGCCTCCGGCACCCGGGCGTCGCGCATGTGCATTAGGGCACGCGCGCGGTCACTGACTTCCTCTTAAAGGCCCTGCACTCCCTAACAGGATATTGCATCAGTCAGGGTCAGGTATATTAGGAGCTTCCTGCCTGGAGGGCGTCACCTGTTCATCGAGTTCTGCAAGCTAGAAGTCCAGGTCCCTTGTGCCTTACTCGTACTAAAACTTTGTCTCTTCTGTAGAGCCTGCTCTGCCTCCATAACCGGTCCCTGAATCCAGTATTGCCAAGAGGTTCTCCGGAATCCAACCACCATTTCGGCAGCCTGTGCCTTTCTGGTATCTCCGACTTCACCCAGCTGCCTTCCCGTCACACCCAGCTAACCCGGATCCCGCCTGAGCTTCCTAACCGGCACCCGTACTGGACTCCCATAATTGTCTCCGAGGACTCTGTGGCTCCAAAGACTCCGTTTTACCCTTTCCCTGTGGGACGCTACCCCGGTTCCTCTAGTACTCCGGCTACCGTGTACCTAGGCCCTCTGGTGGGGTGACTGGACAGTCCCTGTATAGGGGTTAGCTCCAGGTTGCTTCACTGGGGGAGTCCGGTACACGGCCCAGAGGATCCACCATCACCCGGACCTAACACCCTGGAAGACCCGACGACCGACAGAGGAGTCGCCGGTGACCAGACCGAGCAGAGATCCGCTGATGGTGATCTGGATGCAGACCGTTTGGGTTCGGGGAGCCTGAGGTTTGAGCGGAAGTGTCGTATGGCTACTGCGGTACAGAGGGCTGTCGTTGATGAAGAGGTCGAGGAAGCCTGCCAAGCCACCATCCGGAAGCTGGCCCATTAGCAGCAGGCTCGAGCCACGAAGAGAAGGCAAGTGGTGGCTCGGGATTTGCAGGAAGAGCAAAGCCTGCGCTGAGATACCTGGGGAGCCCGTGGGGTCCGGTACCAGGGCACCATGGATACATTTGATCAATGGAAAGGCTGGGGTTTCATCAAAGAACCTGGCATGCATGCAGAAATCTTTGTGTCCCGCAGAGATATGTGTTATGATTCAGGGACCGGGGAGGATCAAATAACGCGGAATCCCAAAAAGGTAACAGAGTGGCTGGAAACTTAACGGACTGCAGACCTAATCGTGACACACCACTAACAGTAGCCGTGGGGCGTGCCTACGATGACCTGGATGCTTCGACAAAGCCAGAGAACTAAATAATCTCACAGATAGAAATATAAGAAAGCTATTCTGCCTAGCAGTAGTCCCCAAAGATAGATAGATAGCCCCCCACATGTAAAGGCTACGGTGATATAAAAAAACACAATACAAAGCCAGAAAGGACAGATTTCAGCAAAGGTGAGGCACAAACTATCTTTATAGAAAAGGATAGGAAAGAGCAACTGTCTGCAGCCATAAAAACCCTAATAAATACCAGCACTACTTATATGGAAAAATCCTGGGGTTACTAAACCTCTCCCCAACTGTACTAGCACTCAGATGTTACTGGGATCCAAAATACACTAATACAGATGAGGGACTGAATAATACCAGGCATGAAAAAACACAAATCTTGCAGAATCCTGGAGCTAAGTATACAGACACTCCCAGCAGGGAATGATCCCATTCCACCACGAACTCTACACAAACAAATTAGGAATCATGCATAGTATCAAAGCAGAACAACAACAAAAGGTGGTAAACAAACAGCAGAGGTACAAGACCACTTATCTGAGGGAAGTTCTGGAAGTAAGCAGAGCTGGTTGCAGAATGTCCTTAAAGGTACCGTCACAGTAAGCAACATCGCTAGCAACATCGCTGCTGAGGCACAACTTGCTAGCAATGTTGCTGTGTGTGACATCCAGCAACAACCTGGACCCTGCTGTGAGGTCGTTGGTTGTTGGTGAATGTCCTGGACCATTTTTTACTTGTTGCTCTGCCGCTGTGAAGCACACATCACTGTGTGTGACAG
Organism: Anomaloglossus baeobatrachus; assembly: GCF_048569485.1. Taxonomy (NCBI): domain Eukaryota; kingdom Metazoa; phylum Chordata; class Amphibia; order Anura; family Aromobatidae; genus Anomaloglossus; species Anomaloglossus baeobatrachus. The sequence goes on from NC_134356.1 coordinate 223,699,261, forward strand.
CAACAGAGCAACAACTGAATGTGCAGTAAGCAGGGAGCCGGCGTCTGCGGACCCTGGTAACCAATGTAAATATCGGATAACCAAGAAGCCCTTTCCTTGCTTACCCGATATTTAACTTCGTTACCAGTGTCCGCCGCTCTCACGCTGTCAGTGCCGGCTCCCTGCTCCCTGCACACATAGCCAGAATACACATTGGGTAATTAACCCAATGTGTACTCTGGCTAGGAGTGCAGGGACCCAGCGCTAAGCGGTGTGCGCTGGTAACCAAGGTAAATATCGGGTTGGTTACCCGATATTTACCTTAGCTACCAAGCGCAGCATCGCTTCCACGCGTCGCTGGTGGCTGGGGGCTGGTCACTGGTGAGATCTGCCTGTGTGACAGCTCACCAGCAACCCGTGTAGCGACGCTCCAGCGATCCCTGCCAGGTCAGGTTGCTGGTGGGATCGCTGGAGCATCGCTTAGTGTGACGGTACCTTAACACACAGGAGCAATTGACCACCAGCAAGTAACAAGAGAAAGCTACTAAGTTAAATATCCGAATCTGACCCTGATTGCCAGTCCTCTGCAGGTGTGTCGCTTCCATTCCATACATCAACCGCACTGCCAGCACTGACCACAAGAGGGAGCTCCAAACTGGAAAACATATTCACAACAGTACCCCCCCCCCCTCCCTTGAGGAGGGGTCACCGCACCCTCACCGGAACCACCGGGTTTGTCAGGATGGGCTCGATAAAAAGTATGGATCAAGAGATCAGCATGTATTTCAGATGCAACCACCCAAGAATTATCCTCCTTATCGTAACCTTTCCACTTGACCAGATACTGGAGCTGCCATCAAGCAATACGACAATCCAAAATTTTTGACACTACACATTACAGATCCCCTTCAACTAACACAGGATCAGGAGGCGCAGCCATGGGCACTACTGGTTCAACATATTTTTTCAACAAAGACTTATGAAAGACATTGTGAATTTTGAAGGTCTCTGGAAGAGCCAAATGGAAAGAAACAGGATTAATTACCCTCAAAATTTTATAAGGTCCAATAAACCTTGGCTTAAATTTCGGGGAAGAAACTTTCATAGGAACATGTATGGAAGACAACCAGACCAAGTCCCCAACCTTAAACCGGGGACCCACAGTCCTACGTTGGTTGGCAAACCGTTGGGCACTTTCCTGGGAGTGGGGCAATTTATCCACCACTTGATCCCAAATACGCTGCATTTTCTCCACTGCTGAATCAACACCCAGGCAGGCGGAGGCCTCCATCTGCCCTAAAGAAAACCGAGGATGAAACCCGAAATTGCAGAAAAAAGGAGACATAAAAGTGGCCGAACTAGCTCTATTGTTAGGTCCGGGTGATGGTGGATCCTCTGGGCCGTGCACCAGACTCCCCCAGTGAGGCAACCTGGAGCTAACCCCTATACAGGGACTGTCCGGTCACCCCACCAGAGGGCCTAGGTACACGGTAGCCGGAGTACTAGCGGGACCGGGATAGCGTCCCTCAGGGAACGGGTAGAGCGGAGTCTTTAGAGCCACAGAGTTCTTGGAGACAATTACGGGAGTCCGGTACGGGTGCTGGTTAGGAAGCTCAGACGGGATCCGGGTTAGCTGGATGTGACGGGGAGGCAGCCGGGTGAAGCCGGGGATCACAGACAGGCACAGGCAGACGTAACGGTGGTGGGATTCCCCGCTGACGGACACCGGAGGACCTCTTGGCAAACCCGGATTCAGGAGCCGGTTACGGAGGCAGAGCAGACTCTACGAAAGAGACAGAGTTAGCACAGGCAAGGCACATGGGGACCTGGACTCCTAGCTTGCAGAACTTGACGAACAGGCGACGCCCTCCAGGCAGGGAGCTCCTAATATACCTGACCCTGACTGATGCAATATCCTGTTAGGGAGTGCAGGGCCTTTAAGAGGAAGTCAGTGACCGCGCGCGCGCCCTAATGCACATGCGTGACGCCCGGGTGCCGGAGGCCAGAGCAGGGAGTGGTGCCGGGGAGGACGTGTGGCTGGAGGCAGGGGACCCGGGGACAGGAGCGGTGAGTGAGAAACGACGTCGGGACCCGGGGAGCGTGACAGTACCCCCCCCCCCCAGGCCCCCCTCCCCACAACCGGGACAGAAAGGCACGAATCAGAGGAGTACCCACATTCTCTCGGGGTTCCCAGGACCTATCCTCGGGACCATAACCTGCCCAGTCGACCAGGAAGTACTGCCGTCCCCTGACGGTCTTCATGGCCACGATATCTCTTACCGCATAGATGTCATCATCGGCTATGGGAGGAGGAGGACAGGCATCAGAGGAGAAGGGACCGAGGACAACAGGTTTCAGCAAGGACACATGGAAGGGAGAACTGGAGGTGGATTCGCTGACCTGGTGGTTATGAGAGAATTCAGCCCAAGGAAGGAGCGTGGACCAGTTGTCCTGGTGGACATTGACGTAGTGACGAAGGAAGGTGGTCATGATCTAGTTGACTCGTTCCACTTGTCCGTTTGACTGAGGGTGGTAGGCAGAGGAAAAGTCCAGAGACACCCCCAGGTGTTCACAGAGAGCCCTCCAGAAGCGTGAGGTGAATTGGGTTCCTCTGTCGGACACGATATGGGCAGGAAAGCCATGCAGCCGGAAGATGTGCTGTATGAAGGCGTCCGCAAGCTCTTGAGCAGAGGGCAACCTGGCCATAGGAACAAAATGAGCCATTTTCGAGAATCGGTCCACCACGACCCAGATGACCGTATGACCGGAGGACAAGGGCAAGTCCGTGACAAAGTCCATGGCTATGTGTTGCCATGGAATGGAAGGAGTCGGCAGAGGGAGAAGAGAACCAAAGGGCAGGTGCTTAGACGTCTTGTTCCGGGCACAGGAGGAACATGCAGAGACGAAGGCGGTGACATCCGTACGAAGAGACGGCCACCAATAGTGACGGGCGATGACGCCCCAGGTTTTCTTCTGGCCGGTGTGTCCGGCCACTTTCGAGGAGTGTCCCCATTGGAGGACCTTGAGTCGGTCGGTCTCCGTGACGTACGTCTTCCCAGGAGGGATCTGTGCCAGGGAGACGGGAGCCACCGGGATGACCTTGCTAGGACAGATGATGGGCTGGCTTGGCTCCTCCTCTTGGTCTACCGGAACAAAGGACCGAGACAGGGCATCCGGCCGTACGTTCTTGTCCGCAGGCCAATAGTGTAGCTGAAAGTCAAACCTGGCGAAGAAGAGAGACCAACGTGCTTGGCGCAGATTCAGCCTTTGAGCGGAGCGTATATACTCCAGGTTTTTGTGGTCAGTATAGATGATCACCGGGTAAACCGCTCCCTCCAGGAGATATCGCCATTCCTCCAACGCCATCTTAACGGCCAGGAGCTCTCAATCACCAATGGTATAATTGCGTTCTGGGGCTGAGAAGATCTTGGAGAAGAAGCCGCAGGTGACCATCTTCCCGGTGGCGGATTTCTGCATAAGTACGGCTCCTGCCCCTGAGGAGGAGGCGTCAACCTCCAGGGTGAATTGGCGGTTCAACTCAGGACGGTGAAGGACGGGAGAAGAAGCAAAGGACCGCTTCAGAGAGCAGAAGGCGGCTTCGGCCTCGGGTGTCCAAGCCTTCGGATTGGCCCCCTTCTTGGTCAGGGCGGAGAGCGGAGCAGTTAGGGTCGAGAAGTGAGGGACGAACTGGCGATAGTAGTTAGCAAAACCGAGGAAACGTTGGATGGCTTTTAGTCCCGAAGGAGGAGGCCAGTCGAGGATAGCAGAGACCTTCCCGGAATCCATCTGCAGTCCGGTGTCCGATATTACATAGCCCAAAAAGGGGAGGGATGATTGTTCGAACACACACTTCTCGTGTTTGGCGTATAAGCGATTCTTCCTCAGCCTCTGTAGCACGATTTGCACGTGCTCTCTGTGGGTACGTAGGTCTGGGGAGTAGATTAAGATGTCGTCCAGGTATACGACTACACAGACATGGAGGAGGTCCCTGAACACGTCGTTCACCAGCTCCTGGAAGACTGCCGGAGCATTGCAAAGGCCGAAGGGCATCACGCAATATTCATAGTGCCCATCCCGGGTGTTGAAGGCGGTCTTCCACTCGTCCCCGGAGCGTATGCGAACCAGGTTGTAAGCCCCACGGAGATCCAATTTGGTGAATATACGAGCTCCCCGGAGCCGATCGAAGAGTTCAGGGATGAGAGGCAGGGAGTATTTGTTTTTCACTGTGATCTGGTTTAGTCCCCGGTAATCAATACGGGGCCGTAGGTCGCCTTCTTTTTTCTTGACGAAGAAGAAGCCCGCACCAGCCGGGGACGAGGACCTTCGAATGAACCCCCATGCCAGGTTCTCGGTGATGTATTCAGACATGGCCCGGGTCTCAGCAGGGGACAAAGGGTATATCCGTCCCCGAGGGGGTGTGGTTCCCGGCAGAAGGTCAATGGCACAGTCGTAGGGTCGATGTGGAGGCAATACCTCCGACTCCTTTTTATCGAACACATCCGCGAAGGACCAATAGGCTGGAGGAAGACCAGGTAAGGAGTCCGGGGCCGGAGGACGACGGACGGGCTGGACTGACTGGAGGCAGTTCTCATGACAAGACGGGCCCCAGCAGATGATTTCTCCAGTACGCCAGCTGACTGTAGGTTCATGTACCCGTAACCAGGGTAAACACAGCAGAAGCGGATGAGACATGCGTGGCAGAACATAGAAGGCGATTTCTTCGGTGTGTAGCGCACCAATACGCAGTTTCACAGGTTTAGTGATGAACAGGATGGGATCAGAGAGGGGTTTCCCATCCACAGAGGCTATCACAAGCGGTGTCTGCAGCGGGGTGACAGGTAACTGGTACTTGTCAACTGTGGCCTGGTGGATGAAGTTACCCGCTGCTCCGGAGTCGAGATATGCCTCTGCCGTGAAGCAGGTTTCTCCTGTTGTCACCTGTACAGTCCATGTCACTGGGTCAGAGAGCTTCCCAGTACCTAGGGTGGCCTCTCCTACCAACCCTAGGCTTTGGAGTTTCCCGGTTTCGCTGGGCAGGCACGCACCTGGTGTGCGCCGTCTCCACAATAGAAGCAGAGACCCTTGGCGGCTCGTTCCGCTCGACGCTGCTCGGAGGACCGTAGCTGGTCCACTTGCATGGACTCCATGGGCTCATGGATGGAGGAGCCAGAGAGCCCGGATGAGAAGATGATAGGCTTCTGTGGAGAAGCGGAGTGCCTTACAGGGCGCCGCTCGCGGGACATTTCCTTAGACCTTTCTTGAAAGCGGAGGTCTATCCAGGTTGCGAAGGCGATCAGGGAGTCCAAGGTGGAGGGGACGTCTCGACCGGCCAGCTCGTCCTTGATACGACCGGTAAGCCCCTCCCAGAAGGCAGCAGTCAAGGCTTCATTGTTCCACCCCAACTCAGATGCCAGCGTGCGGAACCGGATGCCATACTGACCAACTGTCAAAGTTCCTTGGCGTAGCCTGAGGAGGGATGAGGCGGATGAAGAAGCACGTCCGGGTTCATCGAATGCGGTGCGGAAGGTGTGCAGGAAGTCCTGGATGTTGGTGGTTACTGGATCTTCCCTCTCCCACAAGGGGTTCATCCATGCCAGTGCTTCACCCTCCAGATGAGACATAACGAAGGCAACCTCAGCTTGGTCAGAAGCAAAGAGATGTGGGAGCAGTTTGAAGTGCAGCGAGAACTGGTTCAAGAACCCACGGCAGTTCTTGGGGTCCCCGGCATACCGAGGCGGAGAGGCTAGTCTCAGTTGCGAGGTCGCAGAAGTTGTCCCTACGGAAGCCGTGGATGTGGCGGAAGTGGACAGGGACGTGTCTGTGGATTGCAGTGTGTTCAGGCGGGTGTCCACTGACGTCATGAAGGCCAACATACGGGATTGGGTCTCTCGCTGACGTACCAGCTCCTGCTGCAATCCGGCCAGTTGGGATGCTAGTGCTTCGGCGGGATCCATGGCCTGTTCGTTCTGTTAGGTCCGGGTGATGGTGGATCCTCTGGGCCGTGCACCAGACTCCCCCAGTGAGGCAACCTGGAGCTAACCCCTATACAGGGACTGTCCGGTCACCCCACCAGAGGGCCTAGGTACACGGTAGCCGGAGTACTAGCGGGACCGGGATAGCGTCCCTCAGGGAACGGGTAGAACGGAGTCTTTAGAGCCACAGAGTTCTTGGAGACAATTACGGGAGTCCGGTACGGGTGCTGGTTAGGAAGCTCAGACGGGATCCGGGTTAGCTGGATGTGACGGGGAGGCAGCCGGGTGAAGCCGGGGATCACAGACAGGCACAGGCAGACGTAACGGTGGTGGGATTCCCCGCTGACGGACACCGGAGGACCTCTTGGCAAACCCGGATTCAGGAGCCGGTTACGGAGGCAGAGCAGACTCTACGAAAGAGACAGAGTTAGCACAGGCAAGGCACATGGGGACCTGGACTCCTAGCTTGCAGAACTTGACTAACAGGCGACGCCCTCCAGGCAGGGAGCTCCTAATATACCTGACCCTGACTGATGCAATATCCTGTTAGGGAGTGCAGGGCCTTTAAGAGGAAGTCAGTGACCGCGCGCGCGCCCTAATGCACATGTGTGACGCCCGGGTGCCGGAGGCCAGAGCAGGGAGCGGTGCCGGGGAGGACGTGTGGCTGGAGGCAGGGGACCCGGGGACAGGAGCTGTGAGTGAGAAACGACGTCGGGACCCGGGGAGTGTGACATCTATTATTAAGAGCAAACTCAGCCAAGGACAAAAAAACCCCAGTCATCCTGATCAGCCGACACAAAACAGTGAAAATAGTTTTCCAAAGTCTGATTTGTCCTTTTCATCTGAGGATGAAATGCAGAGGAGAAGGACAACTCATCTCCCAGACGCTCCACACTACGGGGACCCAACCACACTGAGAGTGCCGGGGACAGAGCAACCGAGTTATCAACTGGCACTGGAAATACAGTGACCTGAACCAGCCGTCCAAGGGTCCGGAGTGAGTAGAGACTGTTATTTACAACCCACAGTGTGGCCTCCCTTATTACTCAATCATACATCTCCCCGGGCTCAGACCTACCAGCTAAGTGCCTACCACCACAGCTGCCATTACCACCAGCCCTTGGAGTAACCAATCCAGCAGCGGCGGTTCCCCCATATTAACCGCAACCTGCAGGTGGCGTCACACAAATTACTTTTTTCTCCCCTGTAAATACTCCCCATTAAAAAGCACCAAGGGCACTAGACCGGGCAACGACCACCAAAGTGACATTCCCCAGTTATATACTGCCCGGGACCGAGTACCCCATTCCCTGGGCGACACACATGGAACATATGAGCTCATATGTAAGGCCATTTTCTTTATTTCCTAAAGATATACGTTCAATGGCCTATTGGGGCACTAAAGCTGATCATTCCAATTTGCCTTTTGCAGTAAACATCCATGTTTATCGTGAAATCAGGACAGATAGATGCAGTGGTATAGTATGAGGTATCAGCACCAGGCGTTAGTCAAATATTGCTCTCCCTGACTCAGTAATAAAGCACCCTGAGTTTCCTATTAAATCTTATAATTCCCCATCAAAACAAATAATGCCATCTCGGTGCTCCCCACCCATTTAAAATACATTTTATACTCACCTAATCAGAGAGGCTGAGCAGTTTCGTAACTTGTAGCTCATGGGCCCCAATGCAAAAGCTCCAACGGGGCCCTCAATTATAACAAGTCTTTAATAACTTATACAGGTTAAAGTGGAGACCCAGCCAGAAATCAGGGGCTTTGGCCCTGCCTCAGAATTTTGGCACTAATAATGCCACTGCTGCTGTGTTTTTCTTGTGAATTGTGCTCCCCAAAAATTGTTGCACTAAGGAAAACTGCCCCTGTGGCATCGGGCCGCTACAATTTACCACTGGATAGTTGTTAAATTTCAAGCTTTTAAGGCACTGGTAAACACAGACAGAAAAGGGGCCCTGTGCAAGTGTGACGCCCTGGATTAGTCAGGGGTCACAGGTAACAACACACACACACCCCCACCCTAGGCAGATACACCAGCCAAACCAAAAACCCTTGTTGCCTCCCTCCAGAGTCTGATGTCCACACCAGGTGGGGCGGAGCCAGGCGGTTGGCCCCACCCACCGAGGAGTTCACAGGCCTGGAGGCGGGAAAAGTGACAGTTCAGTCTTGGAGGTGAAAGTCAGAGGAGTGAACACTTGGGGTGTCTGGGTTGGAGCCCAGACACTGACAGCAAGGTTGGCGTTAGTGGAACTCCGCTGAGCCGTAAGGACCGGGGTCGGGCGACGGCACGCCGGTACCGGACCGGGGAACGGAGTAAAGCTAAGCACACAGGCAGGGCCATTGGACCCCGACCAGGCTTGGAGCCGCCGTCAATAGTCAAATCCGAATGTGACAGGAACCCTCGGGGTTCCCTAACAACCAAGTCCCGATTGAAGGCAACCGTCCACCCAGAGAGGATATACAGCCACCGCCACAGGCTAGAGATCCAAGGGCCAGCGCCTGCAGGCAACACGGGCTCCTATGGCACCTATACGCCGGGGATTGGACTACCGGTGGGCAACCACAGGAGTCAAGAACTTTCTAAAAGGTGCAGGGAAAGACAGCCACCATCAGTCGTCCTGGGAGAGTACAACAACACTGCAACCGGCTGCGGGACCCGTCCATCCAGCCGTTTGGTTTACCAGAGACTCTGTCATTGTCTATCTGAGTGAGTACACCAGAGCCATCCGGCACCGCGCTGCCCCTGCACCCTACACCCCAGCCATCCGGCCTCCCCCGTTACACCACCGGGCCCCGGGATCACCAACCCCCCTAACCATGGAGGGGACAACATCTCAGCGGCACCCTACCATCTCTCCCGGGATCCCCGTTACCAGCAGCGGTGGTGCCATCATCACCACGTCCCGTGGGTGGCGTCACGAACAATCTCCCTAAACAAACCACCCCTTTTCACTCACGGGTGAGGAGCGCTGCTCGAGTCCCCGGGTCCGGTCCACCGCTCGAGCCACCGAGCAGCAACAGAAGCCCCGGACCCAAGCGTGGTGAGCGCGTCCCCTCCGCCTGCGACACAAGAACAGTACCTGGGCCCTTTACAGTCCAACATCTCATCATAATGCACGATTCTACCGGCTTTGGAGGTAAAAATGGGCCTAATTACCGCTTGGGCCCCTGTGCGGCAACATCGGTTGCACCAATGATATGTCCACCGTTTTTTTAAGGGATACAGCCAACTTGACTGTGGAGATAATGTCTTAGGCCTAAGCCACACGGTATGAAAATCGGAGCGAGTGGAATGTGATGTTTTATCGCATTTATTCGGACCAATATTAGCCTATGTCCCAGCACCTATGAGCGATTATTTTCTCAGTTCTAATCGGACCGAGAAAACAATCGCAGCATGCTGCGATTGTAATGCGAGTCTTGTTTCTCTCGCACTCATTCAAGTCTATGGGGCAAGAGAAAAATCGCACTGCGCTTGCAGTACACAGGTGTACTGCGAGTGCAGGGCGAGAATGGCAATAGCCGGCTACGGAGGAGAGAGGGAGATAAATCGCCTGCTCGCCCCTCCGCAGAGCCGGCCTGCCCCTCCTCAGTGCTGACCCGCCCCTCCTCAGTGCCGGCCCTCCCCCCGCAGCTGAGGTCCACTCGCACGATCGGACCTCAGTCGCAGTGACACTCGCATGACACTCGGCTCCTGCTGTGCTGCCAGCGTGAGCTGAGTGTCATGCGAGGATCGCAGTAGATCCCCGTGTGGCCCCAGCCTTACCAGGCCACTCATTTCAGCGTTCTAGCTAGATATCATTGTAGGCAGGGGCGGACGTACCATTGGAACAACCTGTGTGGCAACACGGGCCCAATAGCTAAGGGGGCCCATTTATACCTCCAAAGCAGGTGTAATTGTGCATTATGATGAATTCTAGGGCTGCAAAGGGCCCATACATTGTTCTATAACTATTTATAGAATGAAATAATGTTAATCTGCTTTCCTCATTTCTTTCCCGTAGTTGTATGAGTGCTAAATCCTCCCCACATGGGCAGAATTAGCATAGAGCACCTCGGCCATGTGAAATAAACACCACCCATTTCTGCTCTTCCCACCCAGGACTGTGGAGCCGGAGAGACAGAGAACTAACAACTTCTCAGCATCAGGATCCGAGATGAAATTAGGAATTTCTTCTATTAGTAACGTTTTTTACAATTAAGGAATTATTACTTCTAGAAAAGGACGTCTTTCAATGCGAAGGGAATTGTCGTCGTGGAATTTGGATTGTCAATTTCATTGGGGAAACTAAAACTGTTCGAAGGCAGTAAGAAGGCGAAATGTGATCCAGTGCAGCGGGCGTCTATGCTGGCAGCGTATCCTGGCACCAGACAATTGCATATGGGAGGAAGAAGAACCGTGTAGTGTTCTGCGGAGGATAGCGAAGAAGACCCTTGTCCTGGTAAAGTGTCACTAGGTCAGGCAGCATGTGGCAGTCATGCAGAGCTCGCACAAGAGAAAGCTAAGAGCTAAATGCAGCCCGCTGCATGAGTTCGGTGGAGGGGCTTTGGAGCTCAGACACTACAAGTCCATCGATACAAAGAATTCATTAGGTGATGCCGGGGATATTAATTCCAACTCCTCCCGTCCAGAAACAGCTGTGTCTATGCCAGCCAGCCCAGCGAGGACCTACAGCAGAGGCAGGGGGTCTCCCCTCACTGGATATGGTAAATGTCATTTCATTCCACTGTTTATGGCGGAAAAATTGTCCCATTACCTATTCTGTAATTTCTGCAGCTGAAGGTTTTTTAGGTCATTTTAAACAGATTGTTATTATCAAGGGAAATCTGCTAAGGATCTTAAAGTTACACATGGCTGTGGTTTGTATTGAACACTTAAGAACCTTTTTACATCCTGCCTGGTTCTTCTACGGTATGTTACAATCCCATTATTTATTTATTTTACTTATATATGAATTCCTCATCGTTTTACAGATGTGATCATCCCCATCCCCATTGGAGCTCCCTATCAGTATGTGTTTGGAATGTGGGAAGAAACTGGAGAACCCGGAGGAAACCCCACACAAACACATTATGCGCTGATTCGAATACAGCAATGTAATGACAATAGTGTTGGAAACATGGATTTTACTCACATTATATTAATTCCACAGCGTTTTACAGATGTGACTATCACTGTCCCCATTGGGGCTCACAATGTGTATTCCCTATTACTATGTCTTTGGAGTGGGAGAAAAAACAGAGAACATGGAGGAAACCCACACAAACACAATATGAGCTGATTCGAATACAGCAATGTAATGACAAAACTGTTAGAAACATGGATTTTACTCATATATATTAATTCCACAATGTATTACAGATGTGATCATCCCTGTCCCCATTGGGGCTCACAATGTAAATTCCCTATCAGTATGTATTTGAAGTGTGGGAGGAAACCCACACAAACACATTATGTGCCGATTCGAATGCAGTAATGTAATGACAATAATGTTGGAAACATGGATTTTACTCACATATATTAATTCCACAGCATTTTACAGATGTGACTATCACTGTCCCCATTGGGGCTCACAATGTAAATTTCCTATCAGTATGTGTTTGGAGTGTGGGAAGAAACTGGAAGAAGCCCACACAAATACAGTATGAGCCAATTCGAATACAGCAATGTAATGACAATAATGTTGGAAACATGGATTTTACTCACATTATATTAATTCCTCGGCGTTTTACAGATGTGACTATCACTGTCCCCATTGGGGCTCACAATGTAAATTTCCTATCAGTATGTCTTTGGAGTGTGGGAAGAAACTGGAAGAAGCCCACACAAATACAGTATGAGCCAATTCGAATACAGCAATGTAATAACAATACTGTTGGAAACATGGATTTCACTTACATATATATTCCATAGCATTTTACAGATGTGATCACCCCTGTCCCCATTGGGGCTCACAATGTAAGTTCCCTGTCATTATATCTTTGGAGTGTGGGAGGAAAGTGGAGAACCTGGAGGAAACCCACACAAACACATTATAAGGCAGTTCAAATACAGCAATGTAATGACAATGCTGTTGGAAACATGGATTTCACTTACATATATATTCCATAGCATTTTACAGATGTGATCACCCCTGTCCCCACTGGGGCTCACAATGTAAGTTCCCTGTCATTATATCTTTGGAGTGTGGGAGGAAAGTGGAGAACCTGGAGGAAACCCACACAAACACATTATAAGGCAATTCAAATACAGCAATGTAATGACAATGCTGTTGGAAACATGGATGTGTAAGTTTTACCATCTTGTAGATACTGTAGGCTGAATTAGAAGCCCGTTTTCTGCTCTGTGCTGATTAAGTAATAACTTTGGAATGAACAGCCATTTCGACATTTTTGGCTGTTGAGTGGATTAAAAGCAGACTTAACACTTAGTTTATCTCCTCTCCATTAATTGAATTTGATGGAGCGTTCCTTGTATATAGCATTTGTGACCGGGAAGGAGGCTCAATGTAGTCTTCGTCAATTGGGTAACTGACAAGCCAAGTAACAATGTCCCTCTCTCTAGAGTCTCCAGGGTGTTTTACATTTTTATTGGCTTAAGTACTTTTTTTTGTTATGTATGGACATAATATATACAAGTGTTTGTATGTTTTTTACATTTACTTTAGGATACTAGATCCATCTACGGTATGTATCCTTAGCAGACAACGTACTGAAAATGAATAATTCTATGCTGACGATGCACGCTTACATTGGCTTGAAACTGAAGTGTTCATCCAATTTCTGTGTGTTTGTGTCATTGCTGATCAGCGTGATCACCGGAATCGTTATATAGCTTCTATTAGGCTTGAGCTTGAATCCCACATATGGCAAAGGCTTTTTATCTATTGCTTCTAGAGCTTACATGGCTTTCATCATTCTTTCTTGACAAGTCATCCTTAAGTTTTCACTTTAGCATATAGTATGTTACTATTCCATAAGGAGGTTAATCCCTGTACTGCCACTTTGTATGATGTTATCTTGTCTTCTGTATTTAAAGGCGTATGTCCATCTCCAAGATCCTATTCCAATGTGTAGTAGGTGTCATAATAAGAATATTAGCAAATACCTCCAATTAGAAATGTAGTATAGTTCTCCTGATTAATTATGTCATTTACATCATGTGCAGGGCATTGCAACTTAGGTTTCCATGGTTACCACCACTCATATATGGAAAGTTAGTTAGTTGCTAGTGGCCATAACCATGGACACCTAAGCTACTATAATGGCCTGCACATGAGGTAAGAGACATAGCTAATCAGGAGAACTATACTACATTTCTAATTGGAGGTATTTGCTAACAATATTACTATTACATCTACTACAGTATATACTGGGATAGGATCTAGGAGTAGGGAATACCCCTTTAATTATCTGGCTGTAATGGAGGAGTCTGTATGTTATGATAGTTCTGAGTATTGTATGAGTATGACAGCTCATTTAAGCTTCAGCAGTCATTTTTATATGTATATGCATATATGTATAGACAGAGAGAGAAAGCGAGAGAGAAGGAGAAAGAGGGAAAGAAATATAGAGATAGGAATATACAGTATATATATATATATATATATATATATATATTTATATATTTAGATATATATATATTTCTGTTGTGATTTTTGGATTATTATTTTACTGTTATTCACTATACTGTGCTACTCACTATAATATTTTTGCACCCTATTGTATAGTTTCTAATACTTCCTAGGGTGTCTATGATTTAGATAACAAACCAGCCTAGTGTGATTGTGAAGAAATACTTCCATGGGTTGCATGATCACATAAAGGAACATTTACCTTTACTCATGTGGTATTTTGGGCGTCCCAAATCTTAAAGTGAACCTGTCAGATTGAAGAATGTGGTATCATGTTATGGAGCAAGAGGAGCTGATCGGATAGATATACTGTATAGTTTTGTGGTAAAAGATTCAGTACAATTTATAATCATTCTTTAAAATTCCTGCTTATTCTTGACATAGGAGTCCAGTGGGAGGAGTTATTTAATGAATGACAGTCTTCCCTGTATCAGTAGACATATGAGGAGAGGTATCTCTCTTTAGGGCTGGCCACCAGACTTCTAAAACTTAGCAAGACTTAAAGTGAAAAAAATACATAATATTACTGCACAAAGCTATGAATCAATCTATTGAGCGCCTCCTGCCCATTAACACTGCAGTTACTACAATTTAAAGGGGCTTTACACTAATTCCAACTTTAGCTCACAATTGAAAAATAGCATAACTAGTAATGCACTTACTTTACCAGATCCATTCCTGTCCCTCATCACTGGTCTCATGAACCCTTTACTTCCTCCGACTTCCATCAGTCCTCACTAAGGTGATATCCATCAATGGCCTCAGTGATGATATTTTGTCAGCAGTGATGTCATCCCTGTGGCCAGTGATTGGTTGCCATCATCATGTGACTTTTTGTCACTATAAATATCATGTTGAGGTACAACAGAAGAGACAATAGATACGCACGTCCACAGAAGAGACAATAGATACGCACGTCCACAGAAGAGACAATAGATACGCACGTCCACAGAAGAGACAATAGATACGCACGTCCACAGAAGAGACAATAGATACGCACGTCCACAGAAGAGACAATAGATACGCACGTCCACAGAAGAGACAATAGATACGCACGTCCACAGAAGAGACAATAGATACGCACGTCCACAGAAGAGACAATAGATACGCACGTCCACAGAAGAGACAATAGATACGCACGTCCACAGAAGAGACAATAGATACGCACGTCCACAGAAGAGACAATAGATACGCACGTCCACAGAAGAGACAATAGATACGCACGTCCACAGAAGAGACAATAGATACGCACGTCCACAGAAGAGACAATAGATACGCACGTCCACAGAAGAGACAATAGATACGCACGTCCACAGAAGAGACAATAGATACGCACGTCCACAGAAGAGACAATAGATACGCACGTCCACAGAAGAGACAATAGATACGCACGTCCACAGAAGAGACAATAGATACGCACGTCCATAGGCAGATTACAAAGACTAAAGAAATGCACATCCTCACCAATATTTTGTTGCAGAACGTGTTTAACATATTCCAATCAGATGATCTTTGGCTGCAGTTTAAAAAGATGTGTCATGATTGATTGTTTTCCAAAAACATAGTGCACAAAATGCAAGTGTGGATCTGCAGCGCCACCACAGGGTTGTTCTTTGTTGGGATTTGAACCCGGGCCCTCAGTGCTAACCACTGAGCAACCGTGCAGCCGCATATTATATTGCATGGTAAAGCTGGATTCACACACTGCCTTTTGCATTGTTTTTGTTGCATTTTAATTACTTCTTTTTTTTTTTCATTTTCATTGTGTGTTTTGGGTTAAAAACCTTTGTGGCCAAATATTGAAAATCTATAGCAAATTATTTTAAAGGGAATCTGTCAGCAGGTTTTTGCTAAGTAATCTGAAGACAGCGTGCTGTAAGGGTTAACACTCAGATTTCAGCCTTGTGTCTCTCATCACAAAGTGTGTCTTTGTTTACCTGCAATATTATTTTAAGCTTAAGTAGCTTTATCATTAGTGGGTCAGAGGAGGTGTGAGCTCAAGTCCAACTCCACCCCCTTCTGTGATTAGCAGTTTTTGTCTATAGAAATGTTCCCTGAAAGCCTGGTGTAGGTGGGAGCTCCTTGTTAAAGGGAATATGTCACCAGGTTTTTGCCACCTAATCCGAGAGCAGCATAATGTAGGGGCAGAGATCCTGATTCCAGCGATGTGTCACTTACTTGGCTGCTAAGTGTAATTTTGATAAAATCATTGTTTAATCAGCAGGAAATTATCATTAGAGGACTACTTAGTGTGCTACCAGATAGTCCAGCATATCCATGAGCTCTGTATAACTGCTAAATCTGAAGCAGAGAAAACATTGATTTTATCAAAATGACAGCAAACAGCTTAATAAGTGACACATCGCTGGAATCAGGGTCTCAATCTCTACAGTATTCTGCTCTCAGATGGAGTAGCAAAAACCTGGTGACAGATTCCCTTTAAGCACTACTACATGCTAAAACTAAAATATTTGATTGTGTCAGAACGGCTGCAGCCAGTAAACTAAGTGATACATCATTGGATTCAGGATCTCTTTACCTATATTATAGGGCTATCAGATGAGGTAGCAAAACCCTGCTGACAGATTCACTTTAAAGACTACGTGCACAACTTTTTTTTTTAGTTTTGATGGCTTTTTTTTTCATACTGCAGCATGTGGAGCATTTCTGACATTTTTCAGAAAGGTTGTAAAATAGAATATGTTACCAGGAAAGTTGGTGGTATATTCCTACATCTGAGAGAGTCATAATGTTGAGCAGAGACCCTGATTGTAGTAATAGATCACTTACTGGGCTGCTTTTTCCAGCGTAACGAGGAAGACATTGAAATGCAAGAATTACATTTTTTTAGGTGGGCTGTATCATTGTAATAAAAGGCATTAAGAGGCGATCAAACATCATATCTACCCCAAAATGGTATCAGTAACAACATCGGCTCAGAGCACAAAGAACAAACCCTTACACAGGGCTTATCCTGAAAATTTCAAACGTTGCAGGTCTCAAAAAATAGTGACACAAGCAAGATATTTTTTTTTTTTTTTACAAATTTCAGAATTATTTTCACAGGTTAAATATAAAAAACAAAAACCTGCATGTTTGATATCTACGCAATCATACTGATCTGGAGAGTAATATTGCCAGGTCAGTTTTACTGTATAGTGAAGATGGGAAATGAAAAAAGCCCAAAAAACATTTGGGAAATTGCACTGTTTTTTTGCAATTTTAACGTACTTAGAATTTTTTCCCTCTCTCCAGTGCTTTACATGATAAATGAATGGTGTCATTCAAAACTACAATTCTACCCACAAAAAAACAAGCCCTTATAAAGCCATAACGACAAAAAGGAAAAAACGTTGTGGCTCTTGGAAGAATAGGAGGATGAAATAAAAACAAAAAAATGGAAAATTGGTAGTGATGAGTGAGCACTACCATGCTCAGGTGCCCGGTACCCAAAACGACTAGTGATGAGCGAGTACTTCCATGCTTGGGTACCAAGTACTCGTAATGACTAGCGATGACTGAGCACTACCATGTTCGGATGCTCATTACTTGTAATGACTAATGATGAGTGAGCACTACCATGCTCGGGTGCTCAGTACTCGTAATGACTAGTGATGAGTGAACACTACTATGCTCAGGTGCTTGTAATGACTAGTGATGAGTGAGCACTACCATGCTTGGGTGCCAGGTACTTGTAATGACTATTGATGAGTGAGCACTACCATGCTTGGGTGCCGGGTACTTGTAATGACTAGTGATGAGTGAGCACTACCATGCTCGGGTGCCGGGTACTTGTAATGACTAGTGATGAGTGAGCACTACCATGCTTGGGTGCCGGGTACTTGTAATGACTAGTGATGAGTGAGCACTACCATGCTCGGGTGCTCAGTACTCATAACTTCTAGTGATGAGTGAGCACTACCATACTCGGGTGCTTGGTACCCGAAACGGCTAGTGGTGAGCGAGCACTACCATGCTTGGGTGCCGGGTACTTGTAATGACTAGTGATGAGTGAGCACTACCATACTCGGGTGATTGGTACCCGAAACGACTAGTGATGAGCGAGCACTACCATGCTCGGGTGCCGGGTACTTGTAATGACTAGTGATGAGTGAGCACTACCATACTCGGGTGATTGGTACCCGAAACGACTAGTGATGAGCGAGCACTACCATGCTCGGGTGCCGGGTACTTGTAATGACTAGTGATGAGTGAGCACTACAATGCTCGGGTGTTCAGTACTCGTAATGTCTAGTGATGAGTGAGCACTACCATGCTCAGGTGCTCGGTACTCATAATGACTAGTGATGAGCGAGAACTACCATGCTCGGGTGCCGGGTACTTGTAATGACTAGTGATGAGCGAGCACTACCATGCTCGGGTGTTCAGTACTCGTAATGTCTAGTGATGAGTGAGCACTACCATTACAAGTACTGAGCACCTGAGCATGGAAGTGCTCGCTCATCACTAGTCATTACAAGTACCCGGCACCCGAGCATGGTAGTGCTCACTCATCACTAGTCATTATGAGTACTGAGCACCTGAGCATGGTAGTGCTCACTCAACACTAGTCATTACAAGAACCCGGCACCTAAGCATGGTAGTGCTCACTCATCACTAGTCGTTTCGGGTATCGGGCACCCGAGCATTGACTAATGCTAACTCATCACTATAATTCAAAGTTCAGACAGTTTTATGTCAGACAAACAACAGATAAATCCACAATTTGATTAGTTAAAAGAACTTGATATCTGTCTTTCTTACGTGGACCCATTTCAGCGGCTGTTGCTGTAGTGCGAGTGACAATTGTGCCCTCGATGCTTAATATCCTTGTCGAGAAGCACTTATTAAAGAACGGCACTGTCCTTTACTCTCCAGTTTTTGTATTTTACTTGTCAGATTCTTCTGATTTACACTTTAGGGCACTGGAGAAGGTAATGTGCAGTGTTTGCTCTAATTGTCCCTAAAGCTTGATCTCAGTGGATACAGTTACAGATAAGCAAGTAATTGGATCATTTGGGGCACCTCTAAATGCCAATGCTTTATAGGTGGCTAATGGAGAGTGAGCTAGTGATATTCGGCAGCATAAATATTTCATTTGTCAGATATGTGTACTGCTGGTACATTTTCAGCTGAAGTGGCGTTTATGTATACTGCACATAGTATAGTGCGCACGGCATTAATATTGTATGGATATAGTCGCCATGGATCTCAGCTGTGTAAAACCATCACTGTGAGTCCTGCCATCATTTCAGATGTGTCTGATACAAACAGTCAGCAAAAGAAATCTTGAACTATTAACATATTATTATAGTTAGTACTGCAGTGTTAAAGGGATTGTCCACTACTAGGCCATCCTCTTCTGATTCCACATATTATCCCCAGGTAACATAATAAAGCCTATACTCACCTCCCGTATCGGCGCCGTTCCAGTGGTGTTTGGGCTCGCATTCCCAGGGCTCCCATGACGTTGTGATGTCACACAAACCCCACGTCCAATCAGCATTGGTTTTTCTCTCCCCACCTTCTGAACAAACGATTGAATCAACAGGAAGTGAGCGCTATTTTTGTGACTTTTTACTGCAAAAAGTCATATGTTTAGTAAAATTTCACAAAAATAGCTGGTGTACATTAAAGGGAACCTGTCAGATGCAATATGCACCTGTTAGGGCCAGATGGACGGGTAGACCCTGGAGGTGGATCCACTGGGCCGAACTCCCGGATGAGGGAAAGGAGTCCGGTAGCCGGAGCACTGTAGGTAGCAGGACAGTCCGTGCACTGAGAGCAAATGGAGAAGTCCCTGGGACCACGAGGTCACGGATGGTGGTCCGGGTGACGGAGCTCAGGTTCGGAAGCCGTGATGGTGTCAGGCAGGGTCCGGAACCGTTGGAGCGAGATGACGGGTCACCGCAGGGATCCGAGATGGTACGGACTGTCAGGATGGCAGATGGGCAGCGTTCGGGGTTCGAGGTACCGCAGGACCGGATGGCGATGCAGGGTCGGCTCTAGAAGACAGAGGTAAGTATCTCATAGAACACAAGGAGACCTGACTCCTAGCTTGGGAAAACACGAAGAACAGGCCCCGCTCCCTTGGACATTAACCCCCTATATACCCTGTACCTGAGTGCATGATTTCCTGTTAATTGACACTGGCCCTTTAAGAAAGGTTCAGTGACCGCGTGCGCGCCCTAATGCGCGTGCGCGCAGCCCGGGTGCCAGAAGCCAGGGCAGGAAGCTGAAGGGAGGACGGAGGGGAGCCGGCCAGGAACTGGGAAGCCGTCGGGCGCCGGGAGCGGAGACCAGGGGGCCTGGAAAGTGCGGGCACCGGAGGCTGGAGAGCGGGGAGCGTGGCAGGTGAGCCGGGGAGCGGAGCAGAGGACCCGGGGATCGGAGCAGGGGACCCGGGGAGGGGATCCGAGGACCCGGGGAGCGTGACAGTACCCCCCCCCACGCCCCCCTCCCCGCAACCGGGACAGGAAGGCACGGATCAGAGGAGTGCCCACGTTCTCCCTGGGCTCCCAGGATCTATCCTCAGGACCATACCCTTCCCAGTCCACCAGGAAAAACTGTCGACCACGTACGGTCTTCATGGCCACGATATCTCTTACCGCATAGATGTCGTCCTCAGCAATAGGAGGAGGGGCCGGACTGGCGGCAGCGGAGAAGGGACCAAGGACAACCGGCTTGAGCAGAGAGACGTGAAAGGAGTTGGGTAGTCTCATCGTGGCCGGGAGCTGCAGTTTGTAGGAGACCTCATTGATCTTGCCGAGGACTTTAAATGGTCCGATGTAGCGAGGTCCCAGCTTGTAGGATGGTATCTTCAGTCGGATGTATTTGGAAGCAAGCCAGACGAGATCTCCCGGAGAGAAACACGGAGGATCCAGACGTCTCTTGTCCGCATGTCTCTTCATCCGCAGGGAGGCACGTGCAAGGGAGGCCTTAACTGAGTCCCAAATGGATGTAAAGTCACGGAGTACTGCATCAGCAGCAGGGATGTCCGAGGAAGAGGATACAGGCAATGGGACAGACGGCTGAAGTCCGTAGACGACATGGAAGGGAGAACTGGAGGAGGACTCACTGACGTGGTGATTATGGGAGAATTCAGCCCAAGGAAGAAGCGTGGACCAATCGTCATGATGGGCGTTCACGTAGTGACGCAAGAAAGAGGTCAATATCTGATTGATCCGTTCCACTTGGCCATTCGACTGAGGATGGTAGGCTGAGAAGTCCAGAGTCACTCCCAGATGTTTGCAGAGAGCCCTCCAGAAGCGGGAGGTGAACTGAGTTCCTCTGTCGGACACTATGTGTGATGGAAAGCCATGCAAGCGGAAGATGTGCTGTATATAGGCGTCCGCGAGTTCCTGAGCAGAGGGCAGTCCAGCCATAGGAACGAAATGGGCCATTTTAGAGAACCGATCCACCACGACCCATATGACTGTGTGTCCGGTGGATAATGGCAAGTCCGTAATAAAGTCCATCGCTATGTGTTGCCAGGGAACTGAGGGTATGGGCAGAGGCAGAAGACGGCCGTATGGCAGGTGTTTGGGTGTCTTGTTCCTGGCACAGGAGGAGCAGGCAGAGACAAAAGAGGCGACGTCCGTGCGCAGGGATGGCCACCAGTAATGACGTACAATAGCGCTCCATGTTTTCTTCTGACCTGCATGACCGGCTGTTTTCGATGCATGGCCCCAGTGTAACACTTTTTGCCTGTCAGCCTCAGAGACATAAGTCTTCCCAGGTGGTATCTGGGCCAGGGTGACAGGAGCCACCGGAATAATCTTACTTGGACAGATGATGGGTTGAGATGTCTCTTCCTCCTGTTCCAGGGGCACGAAAGACCTAGACAAGGCATCAGCGCGTACATTCTTGTTCGCGGGTCGGAAATGAAGCTGGAAGTCGAACCGGGCAAAGAACAAGGACCACCTGGCTTGCCGTGGGTTCAGTCGCTGAGCAGTCCGCAGGTATTCCAGGTTTTTGTGGTCCGTGTAAACAATGACAGGGTACACTGCTCCTTCCAGAAGATAGCGCCATTCCTCCAGAGCCAGTTTGACCGCTAATAGCTCTCGGTCACCGATGGTGTAATTGCGTTCAGGCGCGGAGAAGCTCTTGGAGAAGAAACCGCACGTCACCATCTTCCCGGAGGAGGACTTCTGCATGAGCACTGCTCCGGCTCCCGAGGAGGAGGCATCCACCTCCAAGGTGAACTGGCGGTTTAACTCTGGACGGTGGAGTACAGGAGAGGAGGCAAAGGCTCGCTTTAGAGCGCCAAACACGGCGTCGGCCGCAGGTGACCAGTCCTTTGGATTAGCCCCCTTCTTGGTCAAGGCGGAGAGAGGAGCAGTCAGAGCCGAGAAGTGAGGAATGAACTGGCGGTAATAGTTAGCGAATCCCAGAAAACGTTGGATTGCCTTCAGTCCAGAAGGAGGAGGCCAGTTGAGAATGGAGGAGACCTTCTTGGGATCCATCTGCAGTCCGGTATCGGTGATGAGGTACCCCAGGAAGGGGAGAGAAGACTGTTCGAAGACACACTTCTCGTACTTGGCGTACAGACGATTCTCTCTCAGTCGTTGTAGAACCAGTTGCACGTTCTCTCGGTGGGTCTGGAGGTCCGGAGAGAAGACAAGGATGTCATCCAGATATACCACCACACAGACGTAGAGAAGGTCCCGAAACACATCGTTCACTAATTCTTGGAAGACTGCTGGTGCGTTGCACAGGCCGAAGGGCATCACGCAGTATTCATAGTGCCCATCGCGAGTGTTGAACGCGGTCTTCCATTCATCCCCTGAACGGATACGGACCAGGTTGTAGGCACCCCGAAGATCCAACTTGGTGAACACACGAGCTCCTCTGAGCCGATCAAACAATTCGGGGATGAGCGGCAGGGGGTACTTGTTTTTCACGGTGATTAGGTTCAATCCCCGGTAGTCTATACATGGGCGTAGGTCGCCCTCTTTCTTCTTTACGAAGAAGAAGCCTGCTCCAGCAGGAGAGGAGGATCTCCGGATGAATCCCTTAGCCAGGCTCTCTGTGATGTACGTAGACATAGCCCTTGTTTCGGCTGGAGATAGTGGATATATCCGTCCTCGAGGTGGTGTAGTTCCCGGGAGCAGGTCAATGGCACAATCGTAAGGACGATGTGGCGGGAGTACTTCGGACTCCTTCTTATCAAAGACGTCCACGAAGGACCAATAGGCTGAGGGCAGTCCCGGTAGGGACTCGGGAACCGGAGGTCGCCGGATGGGTTGTATGGTCTTCAGACATCTCTCATGGCAAGAAGACCCCCATCGAGTGATATCGCCAGTGCCCCAGCTGACTGAAGGCTCGTGTGTCCGCAACCAGGGAAGTCCCAGCAGGATTTGATGTGACATGTGTGGGAGGACGTAGAGAGCGATGTTCTCGGTGTGCAGAGCACCGATACGCAGTTCAAGCGGCTTGGTGATCCAGGAGATGGTGTCAGAGAGGGGTCTCCCATCCACAGAGGCAATCACTAGGGGCTTGTCGAGTGGAGTAACAGGCACCTGGTACTTGTCCACCGTGGCCTGCTGGATGAAATTGCCTGCTGCCCCAGAATCGAGGTACGCCTCAGCCGTAAACCGCGTCTCTCCCGTTGTCACTTGCACAGTCCATGTAACTGGGTCTGAGAGAGTTCCAGCACCTAGGGTGGCCTCTCCTACCAACCCTAGGCTTTGGAGTTTCCCGGCCTCTCTGGACAGGCGCGTAGCAGGTGTGTGCCTTCTCCGCAGTAAAAGCAGAGACCCTTGGCGAGCCGCTCTGCTCGACGTTGTTCCGACTGTCGCACACGGTCGATCTGCATGGGCTCATGGACGGAGACACCAGAGGCCGTTGACTGGAGTACGGTGGGCTTCGGTGGAGGAGAGGAATGCCTTACCGGACGTCTCTCACGGGACAGTTCTTTGGACCGCTCCTGAAAGCGTATGTCCACTCGAGTCGCTAGGGTAATCAGGGCGTCCAGAGTGGACGGTACAACACGTCCAGCCAGCTCATCTTTGATTCGACCCGATAGTCCTTCCCAGAAGGCGGCGGTTAGGGCCTCGTTATTCCACCCGAGTTCTGAAGCCAAGGTGCGGAAACGGATGGCGTATTGACCCACCGTCAGTGTTCCCTGACGTAACCGGAGAAGTGAAGACGCAGACGCGGAGGCGCGTCCGGGTTCGTCAAAAGTGCTGCGAAAGGCCTGCAGGAACTCCTGGAGGTTCTTGGTCATAGGTTCCTCCTTCTCCCACAAGGGGTTCATCCACGCCAGTGCCTCGCCCTCTAGGTGAGACATGATGAAGGCGACCTTGGCTTGGTCGGAGGCAAACAGATGTGGCAGCTGCGTGAAATGGAGGGAGCATTGGTTTATAAACCCCCTGCAGGTCTTGGGATCTCCGGCGTACCGGGGTGGTGAGGCCAAACGCAGTCTGGAAGCATCCGAAGAGGCGGCCACGGGAGCGGGGGTCGTGGCTTGACTAGTGGAGGCTCGGGATGTCGAAGACGTGACTGCCGCTTGTAGCGTGGTCAGGCGGGTGTCCACGGAAGTCATAAAGTTCAGCATGCGGGTCTGGACTTCACGCTGGCGTTGGAGTTCCTCATGCAAGGCCGCTAGTGCTTCGGCGGGATCCATGGCCTGTTCTTACTGTTAGGGCCAGATGGACGGGTAGACCCTGGAGGTGGATCCACTGGGCCGAACTCCCGGATGAGGGAAAGGAGTCCGGTAGCCGGAGCACTGTAGGTAGCAGGACAGTCCGTGCACTGAGAGCAAATGGAGAAGTCCCTGGGACCACGAGGTCACGGATGGTGGTCCGGGTGACGGAGCTCAGGTTCGGAAGCCGTGATGGTGTCAGGCAGGGTCCGGAACCGTTGGAGCGAGATGACGGGTCACCGCAGGGATCCGAGATGGTACGGACTGTCAGGATGGCAGATGGGCAGCGTTCGGGGTTCGAGGTACCGCAGGACCGGATGGCGATGCAGGGTCGGCTCTAGAAGACAGAGAGGTAAGTATCTCATAGAACACAAGGAGACCTGACTCCTAGCTTGGGAAAACACGAAGAACAGGCCCCGCTCCCTTGGACATTAACCCCCTATATACCCTGTACCTGAGTGCATGATTTCCTGTTAATTGACACTGGCCCTTTAAGAAAGGTTCAGTGACCGCGCGCGCGCCCTAATGCGCGTGCGCGCAGCCCGGGTGCCAGAAGCCAGGGCAGGAAGCTGAAGGGAGGACGCAGGGGAGCCGGCCAGGAACTGGGAAGCCGTCGGGCGCCGGGAGCGGAGACCAGGGGGCCTGGGAAGTGCGGGCACCGGAGGCTGGAGAGCGGGGAGCGTGGCAGGTGAGCCGGGGAGCGGAGCAGAGGACCCGGGGATCGGAGCAGGGGACCCGGGGAGGGGATCCGAGGACCCGGGGAGCGTGACAGCACCCAGAACCACGAGCAGTTCTGGGTGCATATTGCTAATCCCTGCCTAACCATCCCTGTATCTAGTAGCATAGTTAAAGAGATCTTTAGGAAAAGTATTTCTAAAGAGCCTTTATGATATGCTAATGAGTGCGGGGACTAGTCCCAATGCCATTGCTTCCCTTGCTAGTCAGCCCCATTATCAAGTAAGCACACCCCTGTGGATGTGCTAACATACTAATCAATGTGCAGCGTCAGAGGCATGGTTGTTCAACTCTTTGCTGTCACCGCGGCCGATGCTGTTTTTTGTCTCAGGGTGCATGATCAGAAGTCCCCGGACTTCTGCACTATGAAGCCGGGTGTACACGTCCCTGCTTCAAACTGGTGTGATACGCATGACTGAATTTTCAGGGCCTTCTGATCATACGCACTGACCCAATGCCCAGTGTTCTGAGGCGGTGCAATGGACACAGGTACGCGCATCACTGCCGATGATGACGTATTGAATATCATGTTAGTACTCCCCTGTGGGTGTGCTAATGCGCCACCCCCGTGTCAGCAGCCTGCCGCGATGGCTCGAGGGGGTCTCCGGACCCGGGGGTCGGGGTCACGCGGCCACTCGGAATAAAGAGGGGGGGATTTACAGGGGATTGTATGGACAGTTCGTGACGCCCGTGGTGCGTGGTAAGATGGAGTACCACTGCTGCAATGGGGAGTACCCGGTGGCAATGGTGTAGGCAGCCAGATGTTTACCCCTCCACGGGTAGGGGGGATGCCCCAGGACTCGGTGCTGGTGACTGGGAGGTGCAGTTGGGAGAATTAGGGATCACTTTAGTACTCACTCAGTCCAATAACGCTGACACCGACAACCATGGTAAACCAAAGTTTGTAGTACCGCTGCAGCAGGGAGGAAGCACGCCTGGATCCCGTCCCCATTGGTGTTGCTTGTTAGCCTGTGGCCTTTTCCGTGGCACCTCACTTCTAACTGGTCCCTCTAGCATAGAACTATTGGGTCCCGCTCACCAGTATGGCTAACTGGGTGAGCTTGTTCTCAGGGTTCACGCTTGGGATTTTCTAGACTATGTATTGGGAAAGTCCTATCCCCCTCATTGCGCTAGTACCCCGATTTTGGAGCGGGCGGAGAACGAATCTTGAAGGCTCCATCCTCGTCGGGTAAATTGTCAAGACGCTTGAAGCTCCTTCTCGACCTAGGGTCCACGTACCCCGTCGTGCCCTGGCCCCTGCCCGGTGATGGCACAAGGCCGCCGGCTGTCCTCCTCGACAGTCTGTGCCCCTTGTCACGATCCCCCTGTGACCGGGTTCCAGCTCCTACCAGGCCCAGACCAACGTCTGCCACTTAGTAAATCAAGGAGCCCAGCTCCTGACCTCCTCACACTTTCACCTCCAACACTACTCTCTCTCTTTCTCCTGACACTCCTCCTGACCTCCCCTTACCAACCCACCAAGTGGGCGACTCTATTTCCTTCAGGTCAGCCACTGGTGTGTCTGGTGGGTGTGGTGCAGAGTATTCCTAGGATTTTGATTAGCTTGTTCTTGGCAACACCAAAGGTCAGAGATCTGTAACCAAGGAGGAGGTAGATACTGTGCAGAAGGGCAGATTGCACAATACCCTGTGATGACCTGATAGGCCAGGGCGTCACACTAACATGCTGAGATGGTGGAATGAGCGCAGGAACGAACGTCTTTGCGACTACTCCCTGTGCTCATTTGCATATCCTGAAGAATCTTTGGAAATACTTTTTCTAAAGATCTCTTTATCTATGCTACTATAGGCTGGGATGGTTAGGCAGGGATTAGCAATATACACCCAGAACTGCTTGTGGTTCTGAGTACATAGGGGACCTGACGGGTTCCCTTTAAATAACTCCCAGACTGGAACTAGAGTCAATTTTTGACAAATTTTCACACTTTTTGAAAAGTCGCATATAATGATTCAGGGGAAATCATCTGTAAACTATAAACCAGCCTTACAGTAGTCAACTAGAAGAAAATCACAAACACATGTAAAAAAAGAATAAAAAAAAGGTACAAATGGAAAGAAGAATTTTTTGTAAACAAAAAAAGGGTCAAAAACAACAAAAATGTGACAAACAGGCACAAATGCAATAATAAATAGCATTTTTCCCGCAAACACATTAAACACTGTAGGATCAAAGTGACAAAACAAACACATTACTTGTATTAAAATGCATCTAGCTCTTCTTGTGCATTACAGACCTCAGACCACAGCTCTCCATTAGCGTCTAGGATGTTATCACAGATATACTGATGCATCTGTATAGCCCAAATACAGGAGCAGCAAGTGCACTTTAATTCAGCAGAGGCTACCACGATCCTCAGTCAGCTACACATTACCACACATTTAATATTTATTATGTGTCTCCTACAAATAATAAATACAAAAGTGCCTTTGTACAAAGCACATTGAAAGCAAACACTAAGATCAAGGAGGACTTGTCAGCTTTATTAACGGGTCTTGTTTAGTAACTACCCTTAAGAAATAACAATGTTAAAGTATTTTGTCTAAAAACTGCTTTCTCTATATTAGATTGTATCCATGGGCGGATTTAGGGGTACTTTGCACGTTGCGACATCGCTACTGCAATATCGTCGGGGTCAAATCGAAAGTGACGCACATCCGGCGCCAGTAACGACGTCGCAACGTGTAAAGCCTAGATGCGCCGATAAACGATCGCAAAAGCGTCGTAAATCGGAGATCTGTGTAGTGTCGGACATTTCCATAATGTCGCACCAATAGGAGATACGATGTTGTTCCTCATTCCTGCGGCAGCACACATCGCTGTCTGTGAAGCCGCAGGAGAGAGGAACATCTCCTACCTGCCTCCACCGGCTATGCGGAAGGAAAGAGGTGGGCGGGATGTTTACGTCCCGCTCATCTCCGCCCCTCCGCTTCTATTGGCCGCCTGCCGTGTGACGTCGCTGTGACGCCGCATGACCCACCCCCTTAGGAAGGAGGCGTGTCACCGGCCAGAGCGACGTCGCAGGGCAGGTAAGTGCATGTGAAGCTGCTGTAGCGATAATGTTGGCTACGGCAGCTATCACAAGATATCGCATCTGCGGCGGGGGTACTATAGCGCTCGGCATCGCTAGCATCGGCTAGCGATGTCGTAGCATTCAAAGTACCCCTAAGGATAGCGAAGACCATGAGTAGTTTAGAATGCATGGCCACCCCAGCACCTGATATAGCATGTGACAAGTCATATTATGTTTTTAAGAAGTCATATGATAGGTCACATTATGAACTGACAGGTTCTCTTTTGCACACCTGCAGGCAGAAGGCGACAGAGAAAGTGGCACGTATAGCACATCACGACAAATTGTGCCCTTATGTATAGTACTATAAATAACAATTGAGGATACTATGTAATAAGGGACGATGATATACATAACAAGTAGGGATATTGTGTAATAAGGGACAGTACAATATATAACAAGAGGAGATGCTATGTAATAAACAATAGCTCTATGTATAAAAAAAAGCAGATGCTATGTAATAAGGGACAGTGCTATACATAACAAGAATGAATGTTAAGTAATGAAGGACAGTGCAATACATAACAATATGTAATAAGGAACAACGTTATACAAAACAAGAAGGGACAGTATGTAATGTGAGACAGCACTTTACATAACAGGAAGGAATGCTATGTAATAAGGGACTGCTTGAAATTACAAGAGGGAATGGTATGAAATAGGGGACAGCACTATTTATAACAAGAGGGGATGCTATTTAAAAAGGGACAACACTATACAAAACAAAAGGGAATTCAATGAAATAAGATACACTGTTATACATAACAAGATGGGATGCTATGTAATAAGGGACAGCTATAGGAAATTACATGTAAAAATGGACAGCTTTATACATGTCATAATTCCTACTGCCGGTGTGTCTGGACACAGTGAGGGACAGCTCAGATGTCCAATCAGGGGTGTGCTGTCAATATAGTGATAGACAGTTCAGCCATCTGACCAGGGCTGGGACGTGCGAGGGTTCCTGCATGTGTCTCCTGTTTGGAGTGATAACCTTGCTATTTAGCTGCCTCTCTGCCTTCAATTGCTGCTGGTCGTAGCTTTAGCTTTGTGGTGTCTGTGTGCCTTTTGGTCTCAGTCTACAGTCATATGAAAAAGTTTGGGCACCCCTATTAATGTTAACCTTTTTTCTTTACAACAATTTGGGGTTTTGCAACAGCTATTTCAGTTTCATATCTAATAACTGATGGACTGAGTAAAATTTCTAGATTGAAATGAGGTTTATTGTACTAACAGAAAATGTGCAATCCGCATTTAAACAAAATTTGACCGGTGCAAAAGTATGGGCACCTCAACATAAAAGTGACATTAATATTTTGTAGATCCTCCTTTTGCAAAAATAACAGCCTCTAGTCGCTTCCTGTAGCTTTTAATGAGTTCCTGGATCCTGGATGAAGGTATATTTGACCATTCCTGTTTACAAAACAATTCCAGTTCAGTTAAGTTTGATGGTCGCCGAGCATGGACAGCACGCTTCAAATCATCCCACAGATTTTCAATGATATTCAGGTCTGGGGACTGGGATGGCCATTCCAGAACATTGTAATTGTTCCTCTGCATGAATGCCTGAGTAGATTTGGAGCGGTGTTTTGAATCATTGTCTTTCTAAAATATCCATCCCCT
The DNA here is from genome assembly GCF_048569485.1 of Anomaloglossus baeobatrachus. Taxonomy (NCBI): domain Eukaryota; kingdom Metazoa; phylum Chordata; class Amphibia; order Anura; family Aromobatidae; genus Anomaloglossus; species Anomaloglossus baeobatrachus. The sequence goes on from NC_134356.1 coordinate 223,728,953, forward strand.
GCGTAACTTCAACTTCGTCACTGATTCTTGCACATTATTGTCAAGAATCTTGTGATACTGAGTTGAATCCATACATCATGTGGGCGCACATCAAAACCATAAAGCATTTGAATATACAATGTATTTTATTGGATCAAAAAGGACAAAGACATAATAAAAACCTTTAAAAATACACACATAACAACAATATGACCTCAATGATACTCCAATTGTAGTAAATAAGAGTAATACCAATAGACAAGAATTATGACTCCATCAGTGAATTCTAAACAAATAAACCGTACAATGCATGCAGATGACCATTATTCATAATTATTAGAGGCCACACATCCAATACAATAAGATGTTAACAAATAATGAAGACCTCAGGGTAATATTGCACAAGATATATCCTGACCACGGACTGTGCCTATAGCACCCCCTTGAGAGAAAGGCTGTACAACAACTCCGTAGTAACACTAGTTTTGTTATTAAGGAAGCTGACAAAGGGGGTAACGTGGTTCTGTGGCCAGTGAGCATGTATTTGGGGGAAGCCAAGAGGCAACTCGATAACACAAGATTCTATTTGAAGATTCCCTCTGACCCGACCCCGATCTTTTCCAAAAAGCTTAAAAACCTTTTGGATAGGGCATGCACCTTGGGCGTTATAACCATCAAAGAGAAACAGTTTATGTGGGTTGAGCAACCTGTGACCCCCACATTTTATATGTTACCCAAGGTGCATAAGAGTATTGACATGCCCCCTGGTCGACCTATTGTGTCGAGCATAGGGGGTCTATGTGAGATGGTAGGGACGTATTTGGACTTCTTTCTGCAAACGATGGTGCTGAAGCTGCCCTCACATTTGCGGGATTCTACGGAATTCATCAAATGCAGCACATCTGTCATGATTCCACCTGGGGCCTTTTTGGTGACCTGCGACGTAGAGGCCCTGTATTCAAACATCGCTCACCAAGATGGTATCCGAGCATTAACATATTTTTTGGATGCACAAACTAATTCCGACAGAATGCATGATTCCTTTCTGTTGGATCTTTGTTCTTTTGTCCTTAATCACAACTATTTTTTGTTTGATCGCCAATACTACAGACAAACATCTGGCGTGGCCATGGGGGCGCGCTTCGCACCATCCTATGCGAATTTGTTTTTAGGATGGTGGGAGGCAACTGTTGTTTATCCTTCCAGATTTTTTGAACAGTTTATCACTCATTGGAGAAGGTTTATTGATGATGTGATATTCATCTGGACTGGTCCTGAGGAACTATGTCATGATTTTCTAAGGTCTTTAAATGATAATGGCGTTAACATCTTCCTCACATACACTATTTCGTCATCTACAGCTACCTTCTTGGACCTCTCAGTCAGAATTAAGGATGGACGCCTTGAGTTATATCGTAAACCCACGGCCACGAATAGCTTGCTCAGCTTCGACAGCTTCCATCCTTTCCATACTAGAAGAGGCGTGCCGATTGGTCAATTTTTAAGGGTACGTAGGAACTGTACCTTGTCTGAGGATTTTGGTGTACAAGCTAATGATTTAACCCATCGTTTCAGGAATCATGGGTACCCTCGCAGTATTATTTCCAATGCCTTCAGGAGGGCGAAAAATGAAACCCAGCAATCTCTTATGCAAAAGCAAACTATGAAGGGAGAACAGCCACTTCGCCTGGTCACTAATTATAATAATCAATGGAAGCAAGTACAACAGATCCTGTCAAGACATTGGACTATCCTGACTTCGGACCCTCAAGTTTCATCGTTGGTGAGTGATACCCCACTCCTCACGGCACGTCGTGCACCACGGCTCAGAGATCTGCTCACCAGCAGCCATTTTCGGAGACCCACTGTCAAGCTGCATAGAGGCATTAATTTGAAGGGCTCGTTTCCTTGTGGCTCCTGTAGCATTTGTCCTCATATGCATCCCACTAGGGATTGCTTCATGAACCCTCTTGACGCAAAAAAACACAAGTTATATGCTTATATCAATTGCAAAACTACTAATGTTATCTACGCTATTATTTGTGATTGCCCAAAGGTGTACGTGGGTCAGACATCTCAGGAGCTTAGAAAGCGAATCCAAAAACACATCTCTACCATCAATTTGGCAGCCATTGATCTTAAGAAAGGTAAGACTCTTACCTCAATAGCATCTCATTTCTTGAGATATCACTCTGGCTCCAGCAGAAACCTGCAGGTAGTGGGTTTGGAGAGGATCCATGATACTGGCAGAGGGGGCTCCCTTCATAAAGCCCTTCTTCGTGCAGAATCAAGATGGATATTCCATCTTGACTCTCTTACCCCTCATGGGTTAAACGAGGAATTACTGTACACTGGCTTTTTGGGTTAGGTTCGGTGACCATTCCTCGGGTTTTGCTTTCCATTGTTGTCTCTTTGCAGCTTATTGTCCAATGGTTTTGAACCATGATTCTGCATTGTGAATCCCGTTTCAAAGGAAGATGTTGGCAAAATAGGATAAAAAGGAAAAGATAAAGGAAAAAAGAAAAGAGAAAAGAAGATTTAAAGAAAGAATCCTCATACAGACTTCTGATGGATTTTGAGGAGATGACATCTGTTGAGACCCATTTTTTGACTTTGGGCACTATGATGTGATCATTTCCACACATGGATCCCCCCTCTCTCTAGAACAGCTCTGTGGGTTGTATGATTTGTGTTCTGTACTCTGTACCAAATGCTATCTGGTTTGGCTGTATCTGTGCATCGTGGCCGCCACGCCTCTATTTTGGATTGTACAGGGATGCGGTACGAGCTTATTTGTGCTGGAATTTTATTCCATACCACTTTCTTTGCAGACCTGATGTCTAACTATACAAGCATTTTTGCCGCCCCATAGGTATTTATTGCTTGCTTATTTATACATCATTGTTGCTATAGTTCAACTATATTTGCAGTATTTGCTGTCTATACTTGGGTATCAGCATAATAATATATAAAAAAACACCTGACACGGATCTTCAGGTTTCTTTTACAGCATATGTTTAGGCTGTTACTCTGTTCTACTCATGCGATTGCCCGTTCATTTGAATTAGGATTACTTTCCCTTTTGGAGTACTTGCGCATGCGTAACTTTGTCCTTTATGTCTCTATACGCCGTGCTCTATATGCGTGACTGCTTGTGCTGCTGTGAGGGACGCCTCCTTCTATGCACGGCACACGCATGCGTTGTACTATTTGTTGATAATCCAGACTTCCTGGTTTTGTGCACGTGGCTACTGCTGTCGTCACGTGCTTTTTCAAATTTCCGGTTGCTTTCACGCAAGCTCCACTTTGCATCGTGCGACTCTACATCTCCCTATATGGTAAACGCCATGGCTTCGGGCGGATCGAGACAGCTGCCACCACTATAACGCTCACTGGCAAGTGATTATTTAATTGTTATATACATATATATATACGTGCTTTGGGTCCTTTTGTTCATACTTCCCCTGACGAAGCTGCTAGTTGTTTTGAGGAGCCCATGATGCCACTCTTCATAGGAGATTCAAATAGGAGAACAACTTGCAAGTGGCCACCTTAAATACCTTTTCTCATGATTGGATACACCTGCCTATGAAGTTCAAAACCAATTTGTGCTTTAGTAAGTTAGTAAAAAGTAGTTAGGAGTGTTCAAATCAAGAAATTGATAAAGGTGCCCATACTTTTGCACCGGTCAAATTTTGTTTAAATGCGGATTGCACATTTTCTGTTAGTACAATAAACCTCATTTCAATCCAGAAATATCACTCAGTCCATCAGTTATTAGATATATGAAACTGAATTAGCTGTTGCAAAAACCCCAAACGTTGTAAAGAAATAAGGTTAACATTAATAGGGGTGCCCAAACTTTTTCATATTACTGTATCTATTGTTTACAGCCATTGAAATAAATATTGAACACATCACCAATTCTCTAAGTAAATGTATTTTAAAAGGTGCTATTGATATGAATTTCTCACCAGATGTCTGTTGCAACCCATTCAATACCCACAAGCAATTAAATCATGACATAGATGTCCATAAATTAAATTATATGTAATGATGGAAAATGACACATAGAAAAAGTGTTGAACACTCCTACGGAAATTTATTTAATACTTTGTACAAAAGCCTTTGTTGGTGATGTATCATATCATGGCTTAATTCTAGGGCTCAATCCTTTGACCACTGGGTATATGGTCAGCTTCTCTCCCTGTTGGACCACAGTCTGTTTTGGCTCTGTCCAAATACTGATAGTTATTTTGTCTTTCTTCTCCTTTGACTCACTCTTCTGTTTAACTTCTCTTCAGATGTTTTCATTTCCTCGTTTTGTTTGCCCTGTCTTATCTTGGGAGGGGCTACTTATACTCACCATGCACACACAATTTTGCTTGCGATATTCCTGGATGGATGAATGTTTGAAGTTCCAGCTCTTCAGTTAAGGATTTCCTTGCGCAATAATCTCATTTGCTTTTCCCTTCGATTTGTTTGTGAGTTTCTCTTTCCAGTATTATTCCCTTTCTGCAATATTTGAGATTTTGAGGCTTTTCACATGTTCTGTATATCTTTTGAGTTTCTTCTGTTTTCCTCCATCTTCCCTGTTGGACTGTTTTCACATGTTCTTAGCCCTGTGTATGACCCTCTGCCTGTGTGCACGTCATTTATGTTCAATGTTATTTGTATTACATTTTATTTATAATTGAGGGTGCAGTTAATTTTGCTCATGGTCATCCGAGGTTGAGTAGAGGTGCCATTGCATTATCTTAGGGTTTCAACCTCCATGGACAGGCAGAGACAAATCAGGGTTAAATTTAGGGCTTCTTCTAGTCTGGCTAAAGACCTGTTGATTACAGGTATTATATCTCTACGGGTTTGTTCATACCCTTGTGAGTGGTAGCGCTCAGTCATAACAGATAGCTTTAAGATGCCTCCTGTATGGAGAAATTCATTTCTTTCATTACTAAGGTGTAATCTTGGCCCATTCTTCCACACAAACACTCTTCAAATTCTGAAGGTTTCTGGAGCTCCTTCTATGAACTCTGAGGTTTAGTTCCTTCCATAAATTTTCTGTTGGATTCAAGCTAGCCATTCTAGCAGCTTTTTTTGTTTTCTCTAAAACCAATTGAGAGTTTACTTGACTGTGTATTTGGGACATTGCGATGCTGCAGGGAATGGTGACCGGCTTCACACAGGTCAGCGGCGCTGCTGCTGGCACTGACAGGAGGACGAGCGATGCTGCTGGAGTGAGGAAAGGTGAGTATAAACGTTTATTTTTTTTGTGTGCCACAGGATGCAGGCCGTATAAAAGGATGGGGGTATTTATCAGGATGGAGGTATATAGCAGGATGAGGGTATTTATCAGGATGGGAAGGAAAGGGAATTACGGCGCTACGAAGTGTATCAGCCACCACTCAGGATAAATTTCCAACTTGTTTATTGCTGTTCATTAAAAAGTGAAGCATGTACAATATCTCCATACAAAAAACTTCCAGCATGTAGAAAAAATATTGACAGTGCTACGCGTTTCGGCTACATATTGTAGCCTTTGTCAATATGTAGCCGAAACGCGTAGCACTGTCAATATTTTTTCTACATACTGGAAGTTTTTTGTATGGAGATATTGTACATGCTTCACTTTTTAATGAACAGCCATAAACAAGTTGGAAATTTATCCTGAGTGGTGGCTGATACACTCCATAGCGCCGGAATTTCCATTCCTTCTCGTGATTGCTACAGGTGATGATACCTGCCTTTCCAAGCAGCAGGAGGACTCAGCATATATTTAAAAGGGGTGAGCAGAACTTTATTGTTCCTTTTTATCAGGATGGGGGTATATAGCAAGATGGGGGTATATAGCAGGATGGGAGTATATATCAGGATGACGGTAATTATCAGAATGGGGTATATAGCAGGATGGGGGTATTTAGCAGGATAGGGGTATTTATCAGGATGGTGGTATTTATCAGGATGGTGGTATTTATCAGGATTGGGGTATTTATCAGGATGGGGGTATATAGCAGGATGGGGGTATATAGCAGGATGGGGGTATTTAGCAGGATGGGGGCTATACCAGGATGAGGGACATATATATACAAGGATGGGGATCATATACAAGGCAGGAGGATCATTACCAGGATGGGGTACCTTAGTTAGAGAATTTGGGGACAATATCCCCATAACAGTGTCAGCAGCAGATCCTCGCCCCATAACAGTGTGTCATCATGACCACACTTTTTGCTGAAAATTTTATTTTCCTATTTTCCTCCTCTAAAACCAGGGTGCGTCTTATGGTCCGGTGCGTCTTATAGTCCGAAAAATGCGATATATTTTTTTCCCCTAAAATATTGCTTTGGTTACAAAGTTTTAATTTTCAAAACGGGTAATAGGAGAAATAACCATACAATTGTTAGTCAATTTCTGCTGAGTTTGCCAATACCTGATTTGTGGTCACAAACTATTTCTGAGGCATAGTGCAATTCACAGGTGTGTCACAAAATTTTATACTATTGGGTGGTGAAGAAAAAAATCATAATTTTTACCACTAAAATGTTGCTTTAACCCCAAATGGATGAATGGGTCAATGCTCTACATGCAGCGTCGGACTGGCTACCGGAGGAATCTCCTGTAATACCAGGCCTGGATTCAGTTACCTGCATTGCACTCCGGAGCTCTCACCTAAGCTCTGGAGTACAGCCTAGACTGTACCGCGAGTGCCGAGTGATTGATTCCCCGGCGATTGAGGTTCAGTTCATGACAGCTGTAGACATGACAGCTGATCTCTGGTACTCTCATCTGAACTCCGGAGATCAGCCGGGCCTGTCTGCAGCTATTATGAACTGAACCGCAATCGCCGGGGAATCAATCACTCGGAGCTCGCTTGCAGTCCTGCAAACTCTGAGATCAGACCAGGCTGCAGCTGAGAGCTCCGGAGTGCAAAGCAGGTAACTGAATCCAGGCCTGGCATTACAGGAGATTCCTCCGGTAGCCAGTCCGATGCTGTCTACATGTGACTGTACAGGACTGTTTGGCAACACGGCAAGGCCTGGAAAAGAAGGAGTGTCATTTGATTTTTGGAGCACAGATTTTCCTAGAATAGTTTCTGTACTCCATTTGCAGAGCCCCTAAGTGCCAGAACAGCAGAAATTCCCTCAAATGAACACATTTTGGAAATTATATGGCTCTTGGAATTCATCTATTCGTGTTGTGACTCTTTTGTGTCCTGAAGACACCCATGGAGTCAAACGCAGTGATTATTGCAGAATTAAAAATTGAAAACAATCCCTTGTAGTGCTCAGTAGATTTCAGCTCCTGTACATTGTAGCGCCCATACATTGTGCCTAAAGTCCGCTTTACACGCTGCAATATATCTTACAATGTGTCGGCGGGGTCACGTCGTAAGTGACGCACATCCGGCATCGTAAGGTACATTGCAGTGTGTGACAGGTACGTGCGATTGTGATTGAACGTTAAAACGTTCATCGCATACACCGTACCTTTCTCTAAAATTGCACGTCAGATTGTTCATCGTACCCGGCGTAGCACACATTGCAGTGTGTGACACCCCGGGAACGATGAACAGATCTTACCTACGTCCTGCAGCTCCCGGCCCACAATGCGGAAGGAAGGAGGTGGGCGGGATGTTTATGTCACATTCAGCTCCGCCCCTCTGCTTCTATTGGCCGGCTGCCGCGTGACGTCGATGTGGCGCCGAACGTCCCTCCCACTCCAGGAAGTGGACATTCGCCGCCCACATTGAGGTCGTATGGAAGGTAAGTACGTGTGATGGGGGTTAGTCGTTTGTGCGGCACGTTCAACAAATTGAACGTGCCTCACATACGATGGGGGCGTTGCAAATCGTATGCGAAATTGCAACGTGTAAACCAGGCTTAACTCATGCTTCTGGAGACACCCCCCTGTAAATTTAGCAGGCTCTCCTCACTATAACAATGCCAAATGACTCGCCCCAGGGCTATGAGGTACTCGGTGCCGGGCCGTATATGTATGGGGACAGTTCACTGGGTGGCCGTTGCCTGGTTTCGTGACCCTGGGAGTCGCTTGAAAGGGGTTATATACAGGGAAATAGTTGTAAAGGTTTTGTCGTGATGTCACTTGCGGGTTGCGGCCAGGTAGATGGAGCCGCCGCTGCACAGTCTCTCACCGCTGGGGCTGATGTTAGTGGCAGCCTGGATGTTGGGCCCTCCACAAGTAGGGCCAGGCCCCAGGGGGTAGGTGAGGGAGTTAGGCACAGAGAGAAGGTAGGCCACACAAGGAATTTCAGTGTAACTGGTTTCTTTACTCACAGCGTTGTTATGGCTGGTAACCAGAAGAAGGCTGGTCCTCACCACTGGTTCCCTTAGTCCCAGTGCTGGTGTGGTAACCTGGTGACTTCTTTCCCCTGCACCTGTCTCTGGTTGGTTGTCCCCATGGCTTGGAGCGTCTGGGGGTCCCCTCCTGGTCGTCTTTCAGTCTTTTGTCCGTACGGCAGGCAGTTTGAACTCTGTAGGGTCGGTGTTCGGTTCCAGTCCCTGGTTTACTTTAGGTCAGTGAGGTCCTGGATGGTCCCCTCACTGTGCAGATTTTATCAGGTCTGCCTGGAGCGTTTGCCTGACCTAGGGCTCTGTACCCCTTCGGTGCTATGGTTTTGAGAGTACTCCACCGTACTCCTTTGGCAACCACACACCTGCGCCTAACAGGTCACTGTTACACACTCCCGTCAGTACGGTTACGTCTGCCTCCTTTCACTTCCACCTACTGACTCACACTGACTGTCTGACCCCTCCTCCCCTGGTTGTCGTCTAGTGGACTGGATTGCCTCCACCCACAGGTGGCCATCCATTGGGTCCAACGCTAGTGTACCTCCCCGTGCTCGGCAGCCGAGCCGCTCGGATCCGGACCTTCAGTGGGTGGCTCGAGGGTCTCTGGACCCGGGGGTCTCGCGGTCACTTCAACTGAAAGGCGGTTTGTGGTTTGGGGACGTAGATGTACGGCCGGAGCCGTGTTAAGTTCGTGACGCCACCCACGGGGTGTGGTGAAGGTGGACACCACTGCTGCAGTTACGGGGCACCCGGGGGAGATGTTCGGCAGCAAGTTGTTAACCCCTCCGTGGGCAGGGATGGTGGCCCCGGGACCCGTTGGGAGGATGTTTGGCGGATTAGGGAGATGGGCGACCGGAGGGTGCTGTTGTACTCACTATTGGTAAACACACGAGTCTCTGGTATACCAAGGTGATGGTGGTCGGTGCCCGCAGCTGGCTGCAGTCTGGTCCCCCACCCGGCTGGTGGTCTCTGGCTTTCTCCCGCACCTGTGTTGGATGGTGGACTGCCTGTGCTTGCAACTTCAGGAGTCTGC